>NC_089249.1:69849566-71123415 GCF_963930625.1 Muntiacus reevesi
CAATCAATTCAGACACTAGAACAACCACAATTTGTGGGCACTTTATACTTATAGAGCACTCTCCCAAACATCCCAAACTCTTCACGCAATATCTTGTTGTGCTTTAACTCTCACAACAAAATCACACAGTGTGTTCTCATCACCCTCATTTTACAGATGAGAAAATCATGTTGAAGGAATTTATATTCTTTTGGTGCAACAGACATATGTTTAAATTCTAACATGTGTCAGAAATTAAGGGTGAACATGTATTCACGAAGATCTTTGCCATTAGTGACCTAACAACCTGAGGAGACAGAAACCTAAACGAATAATTTCACATAATATGGTGTGATAACAGAATATGCAGAAGTTGCACCAAATGTAGAAAAATAACACCATTCAGCCCCAACCCACAGATTCACGGAGATTCCAGGGAAGGCGGGTGAGAAGGGAAGAAGCATGTCAACTAAACTAGAACTTGAATGAGTTGTTGGCTCACAGACAGGGAAACTAGAATCTGAATTTGGGTTTGTCGGACTCTCCAATTCATGTTTTTCCCTATTCTGTGACATGGTAGGTTTTCAATGGATATTCAATGAGTGACAGACAAATGAAGGAATAAATGAATACATTATGCGTCCCCCTATGGAGAGAATGGCTGAAATATCAGTCCAAACGCCCACATTCTCACCAGCTGAGCTAACCAGCTAATTGCAGGTTAGGGAATTCCAGGAAGGCTCCCTGGTTACAGGTAAGGTGGTTCTCAACATTGGACGCCCTAATTCACTGCTACCCACCTCTCAGAATTGGTTGGTAGGTCCTAGAGTTGAGAAGAGGACTCCCCACTTCTTTCTACTTCCGCTGCCTCAAAAACCTCTTGTCGTGTCCTGGGCTTTGCAGACAGTGGAAAATAAACTACAATAAGTAAGACCAGAGTCCCATCTGCCACAGCAAAGATTCCCTCAGAATCCCACACTAAACCCCTTTGGCTCCAGATAACTCTGTGTAAGGAAAACGGATCCTCATTCTCCTACGCCTACCTCCTCTGATATTCCGGATTTTGGAATGGAGGAGGGCCAGGATCCCCAAGACTGGAAGATCAGAGCGGCGCGCCCACATCCTCAAGCCATTACATGGGGCCGCCTCTCTCCTCCCACAGCCCCCGCTCCCCCGGGTGTGCGGAGCAGATGCCTCCAGTGCCAGCAGCCCCCGTTCTGCACTTCCTGCTTTGCAGCCCAAATCTCTGCCTTCTGTCCTTCTATGCTTGGCGTACACATGCAGTAAGCTTGGAGCCTGTGTGTGCCGCCATTTCACAATTTAAAAATCCCAAATAGAGACAGGTGGCGGGATTCTCCCAGAGAATTAAAAGAAAGACGTCAAGCCCCACGCCGCCGTCTGAATCTGGCTACCAGTGAGCACCCCAGGGGTGGGCGGTTGGGGCTAAGGCTATGATTTCAGTAGTAAAAATGCAGAATCTACCCAAACCATAACAAGTTGTTTTTATTCCTTGGTCGCAAATATTTCTACTCAGAATTTCCTCTTGGCTCTTCCCAATTCTTGAGACAAGTCGGACTTATTTTGAACAATTAACGGAATCCATTTGTGGAAACGTGTCATCTCCATAAAATCACAATGGTTTCTTGAAGGAAGGCAACATGAAATGGACCTTACAAAGTCGCAGACTCTTTGGTATCATTATTTGCATCAGTTTGGGGGCTCATGAATCTTCATTGCCTGCTTGAGAATTAAGATTTAATGAACCAACTTCTCCATGGTGGGGTAAGATGGGCTGCAAATTTGCCACTGAGGCAAAAAATCACTGTTATTTTCCTTTCCTCTAAGGAAGTAGGGTTCATACACTGGGGGTCAGCAGACATGTTTCTGAAAAGGCCCAGATAGTAAAAAAAAATTTTAGCTTTTGTGGGCCATGAGAATTCTGCTGCAACTATTCAACTCAGCTTAGGTACCAGAAAGGAAGTCACAGACAATATGTAAATATATGAGCATAGCTAGGTTTCAATAAAACTTTACAAAAGCAGGCCTGTTTGTTCTACCATCATCGAAGTAACCTCTAAAGATATCAGAACTGGCATTAAACATATTTTCCAGGTGATCATTATACAATATATCTGGAAACCAATGTGTCTCAAATCTAATCAACTTGCAAATTCTGAAGTCTGCAATTCTGTATATTCAAACAAGCTCCCAGGTGATACTGATGTTGTCAGTGGATGTTGCTTTAATTAGCAAAGATCTATTTCCGAACTCTCCACAAAACCCAATACCGGGGTAGAACATAGGAACTGGTGGGTACCAGCAGCCCACCAATCAGTTCAGTTCAGTCGCTCAGTCGCTCAGTCGTATCCAACTCTTTGCGACCCTATGGACAGCAGCACACCAGGCTTCCCTATCCATCACCAACTCCCAGAGTTCACTCAAACTCAAGTCCATCAAGATGGTGATGCCATCCAACCATCTCATCCTCCATTGCCCCCTTCTCCTGTCTTCAATCTTCCCCAGCATCAGGGTCTTTTCCAGTGAGTCAGTTCCTCTCATAAAGTGGCCAAAGTGTTGGAGTTTCAGCTTTAGCATCAGTACTTTCAATGAATATTCAGGAATGATTTCCTTTAGGATGGACTGGTTGGATCTCCTTGCAGTCCAAGGGACTCTCAAGAGTCTTCTCCAACACCACAGTTCAAAAGCATCAATTCTTTGGCACTCAGCTTTCTTTATAGTCCAACTCTCACATCCATACATGACTACTGGAAAACCCATGGCTTTGACTAGACAGGTCTTTGTTGGCAAAGTAATGTCTCTGCTTTTAACATGCTGTCTATATTGGTCATAGCTTTTCTTCCAAGGAGCAAGTGTCTTTTAATTTCATGGCTGCAGTCAACATCTGCAGTGATTTTGGAGCCCCAAAAAATAAGGTCTCACTATTTCCGTTGTTTCCCATCTATTTGCCATGAAGTGATGGGACTGGATGCCATGATCTTAGTTTTCTGAATGTTGAGTTTTAAGCCAACTTTTTTACTCTCTTTCACTTTCATCAAGTCCACTGATATCCACTCAGTTTCTCTACCTCCAAAAAAAATAATACATGGATAATACTATGCTAAATATTATGCTAAAGTCAAAATAACTGACGGATACTCAGACCATGACTAAGAGGGTCTCACAATCTTTTGGAATGGGAGTGGTGGGGGGGCATGCAAGTGGAACCTCATACACATAAAAAAGTAATCAATACAAGAGACAGTGTGAATGTCTTTTGTAAGACAATGAGACATCAGTGAAAAACCCTGACAAATGCTGTGAATGTCTAGCAGGAAGACCCCAATCCTTCTTATCCATCGTAAAGTGAAGAATGAGGGGCTCTGTAATCCAGGAAGCAGGAATTTTGAGTAAGCTCAGGGTCAAGAGGAAATTCAGTGAAGGGTTCCAGTCAGAAACAATATGATTCCTTCAGCCCGCAATAGCAGAATAAAAGAGTTGATATAATATGAGAAATTATAGAGCATGGAAACAATGGAAATAAGATTCTGTATAGAGGCCCTAGATCAACTCTGAGGGCAAAATAGTTTGTGACTGACTCTTAAATCTACCCTTAAAAGCTACAAAGACTAAAGCCAAAACAAGAGATTGAGATCTTAGAAAACACTAACTCAGAGTGTTTCATGCATATATATTTTGAGGTCCCCCGATATTTCCCCCTGAAGGCTTATTGTTATGACACCTTAAATCTGATTCACTTCCCTGATAGCTCAGTTGGTAAAGAATCTGCCTGCAATACAGGAGACCCCGGTTCAATTCCTGGGTCAGGAAGGTCCGCTGGAGAAGGGATAGGCTACCCACTCCAGTATTCTCTGGCTTCCCTCATGGCTCAATTGGTAAAGAATCCACCTGCAATGCGGGAGACCTGGATTTGATCCCTGAGTTGGGAAGATCCCCTGGAGAAGGGAATGGCTAACCATTCTGGTATTCTAGCCTGGAGAATTCCAAGGAGGACTCGCAAAGAGCTGGACACGACTGAGCAACTATCAAAAAAATAAAAGAAAATCTGGTTCAGAAATGCAACCACACTCAGCAAGAGGGGCATCGGAAATGAGCATCTCCCAAAGCAAAGTCATCCATCCCGCCTGGAGCATGTTCCACACAGATGCTGGATCTCAAGGATGGTATCCAGATGTCTCAAACCAGCCAGTGATCAGGCTGGCACCTCCCTCCTTTGCAACTCTATCTTTCACCACTCCTCCTCCCCAACCCTCTGCTCCTGGGAGATGGCTATTTCCTCCTTCCCCTCCACCTGTATGCCCAGTTCCATCCTTGTTTACTGGTCATTCTGCATCCTTGTTGTCTAGGTCTGCTCCATCAAAAATGAGTGACCCACACCTTTCTCTGTGTATCGAATGTCTGCCTGGCCTCCAAGCCCCACCCCCTCCAGAGTCAAGGCATTTATCCTCTGACCCGCCCAGCCACAATTGCTGCTTTCCTTCCTTCAACCTTTCATCACTCTCTCAACATATCCTCACCTGCTTGGAGTGAATTCTCTTCTGCGTTACTTCTCTCTGTTGTTAGCCATGAGCAGCTTAGGCTGGTTACTTCTCATTAATACTTGAATCATTCCAAGTCTCTTCCAGAGTTGCTTACATATCACAGGGGCTCAGTAAACAGTGTTATTATTTCATCAAGTAAAAATACTATGCAAAGTCCTTGGATCCCATGAGGAAAAAAAAAAAAAAAGGAGCATGTTGTCTAGCCCACCAGTTCTTTTTCAGATCACTGCAGTCTGCTCTCAGGTTCTGCTTTTCAGAATGTTTTTTGAGCCTGGTTCATCAGGAAATGTCTAAGTCAACTTGCCCACCTCCGGCGCATCTCACCCCACCCCACCCCCGTCTCTGTACAGGGCTAGCCTCCTCCATGTCTATCAGGCTCCCTGCTGTCATGCAGTCACACACCCTCCATAGTTGTGGCTCCCTGATTAGATGCTGACCAGGATCTTGCCTTCTCTAAAATGATCCAGGCACAGTCCAGTTCCAAAATCTCTGACCCTCAGGTTTATTGCAGCAACACAATTAAAGTGTGTCATTTATCCCAACCGTAACCCATTCTGTGACTAAGCAGGTGTCTCCAGGGTTTGCTCCTGTCACGGCCCCAACTTCCACCCACCCCGCACCTCCAGCACCCCCCATGCCATCTTCATGCCTCAGCACCCGTGTCCCCCAGGACACATGAAACCAGAACTTCCCATCAGAGATGTTCATGAGAAACAGACCACTCGCAATGAGAAAAGGACGGCCTGCAGCTCGTGAAGGAGAATCAAGCTACAGTTGGAAATACAAGCTTTTCCTTTAAAGGAGAAAGTAACTTTGGCAGCAGTGCTCTTCCAAGCCGCCCTCCAACAGTGTTGAAAGGACCATTTTGGGAGAGAGGGAAAGGGAGAAAGTGCGAGTGACAAATGGGAGTAGAAAATAGCCAAAGAGAGGGAGACAAAGGGAGAGGAGGCAGGACCGCAGTGAGAAGGCACAGGGGAGGAGCGGGGAGGCAGAGCAAGAGAATGGGGATTAAAACACAAGAAAAGGAGAAGGGTGCAGAGGTGGTGGTGGAGGGGCGGGCAGGCCGGCACCCCTGGGTCTCACAAACAGGGGCACCCAGTTCTGTGGGAGTCCTGCCTGTCTCCCACAGGAGCTCTGCCATCCAGAAGAAGACAGGCTGTCCACTGGCTTATTAGAGGCACTCAGCACTGAGAAGTCTATGCCAGAGCCCCTTGGCCCAATACAGACAACTGAACAGAATTCAGGGAATCTATCTCCAAAGACACTTGTTGATCTTCTGTGCTCAGCCTTCATTAGAGATGTAAGATCTTTGAAGAGTTGGTGAGCAAATATCCAGAGTTTCTATTAATAACACTCCTTTTCCCTCACAAGTGTTCCGGTTTAGATGCTAAATACTTGTTCTTCCTATTAGTAAGAGACACAGGAAGCCGAAACTTATTGAGTCTTTAAGCAGATTGAAACACTTGGTCTCATCATTTTGAGAAAAGGAGGAAGTCTGCACTGGTCACCAGAAGAGACCAGCAGGGTTGAATGAATCCAAAGTCCTTGAGATAATTCTCGGCACAATACTATGATGGGAAGAGTGGGGAGGCACACAGACAAGGTGCTCAAGCCAAAGCTATTTATAGCACATCTTGGATATTGAAATAATAATTTATAGAAATAGTCATTAAGATTGGGTGGCAGGGGAGGAAAAGACCACAATGATGAGTACTTTTACCCTTCTGAGAGGTAAAATGGAATGAATCACAGATAAATAATGTTTGAGGAGTCAAATGGAACAGAGAAACTCTGCAATCACTTCTGGTTAGTGGTTAAATGCAGCTATGGATTATTCATTCTGAAATGTACACCATGAAGGCTCGAGTTAAAGACCACTTAGCCCTCCAGTATGAAGAATCTATTGGAAGGAGGAAAGGAAGGAATGAAGGATGGAAGGGAATTGGTTTCAGGGCAATCTATGGGAAGAAAGGGACCCAAGTTATTTTATCACCACAAGTAGGCTAAGGAATATTGGGGGAAGGTGAGCAGTTTCCTAGACAATAAACAGAAAGGAATGTGTAATCCCAGGAGCATTGTTAGTGAGAAGAAATCTCCTGGGGAATGTAAGGAAACAGTACTTTATCCTCCTGCCCTTCATCCTTTATCCCAAGGATTCTCCACATTATTTACTGAATAGTGCATTCATTCAACAAGTGTCATAGAAGCTGCGAGTTAGATGTAAGCCTAAGTCAAGGCACTGGGTCCCCAGTGAGCATCTTGCACGTGCCAGAAGCCACACTAGATGCTAGGGATACAGGCATGAAGGAGATGTTCTCTGCCTTTGGTGACCTATGGACTGAGAGGGTCTCAGATGTATGAAATTACTACACACCTAGTTTAGTTGGTAGGATTCAAGTCTGCTAACAGATGAAATGAGAAGTCTCCTTCAGACCAAAATTCACCTACAGCTGGCCACCTGGAGCCGTGCAAGTGCTTTGGGTCTCCTCATGACGCTTTGCAGGATATCATGCTTCTTTTTTTGCCTTGAGACCAGGAGCTAAGTGGCCCACTTATCTGCAATTAGCATCCCTGGCTAGGTTTTCTTGTACTTTTAACTTTTCCAGACCTTATTGTAGGGCTCTGGTTCTCTTATCCTGGTTTTAATAGTTCTATTAAGTTGTTGTTGTTTTTTTTCCCCTAAACCACCTCAAATTATTGCTGGAAGCAGGAAATTGATTTAAATCTTTTCTAAATGGAATTGTACTATTAGAAGAGGCCTAGACTGATCCAGGAAACCCAGAGATTCCAGTGGGTCCTGTAAAAACAGGGGAGACCTAGAGATCCTGAGAGTCACTCAGAGCTGGGGATCCAGGATGCCCTAGGATGAACCTATACTCTGGGTTGGCCACAACCGGATCCTTGAAGTGCAAAGAGGAAATGGACATTCAATACCAGGTTCTAGGATACAGGGCTTCCCAGGTGGCTCATTGGTAAAGAATTCACCTGCCAGTGTAGGAAGTGTGGCTTCGATCCCTGGTCCAAAGATCTCCTGGAGAAGGAAATGGCAACCCACTCCAGTATTCTCGCCTGGAAAACCCCATGAACAGAGGCACCCAGTGGGCTACAGTCCACGGAGTCACAAAAGAGTCAGACACAGCTTAGTAGCTGAACAACAAAGACAGAACCCAGGGTTCGCGCCTCTCCATGACACCGACCAGGGTAAGTGAGGGGCTCGAGGGGGCCACAGTCACCCCCAGTCTCCCGTGGTTACACAGCATCAGTGGCCAGCCCTACTTACATCCATGGGTGCAGAGCATTCTCTGAGGGACAGGATCCTCAGGAAGGGCTGGCCTCTGCTTCTCTTCAATTTTTGCAGCTTCTTTGCGTCAGGTCGCAGCCTTGGAACTTTCTAGAGCATTGAACCCCCGACCAGTTGTGGATCTCCTTTTAGGAAGGGGGAGAAAAGGGAAAGCAATGCTTTGTTACAAACTTTTTCTTCATTCACATTTTCTTTCCTGCTTGGCATTTCTGTCCACCACTATTAAACAGAAGCCTCCCAGCTGCCCCAGGCTCTGAAGGAATTTGCCAGGTCCTCAGAGACTTTGTTTATAGGGGTTACACAATTGATATTTACCAATTTAGAAATTAAAAACTGTGAATTTTAAATTTACTACTTATTTCATTAAAATATAATTGTATGTTAACACATAGTAATTTTTTATAAAAATTTTTCAAAAAAATACTTAGAAGACTAACACTGCTTACTATTTTTAAAAATCTCTTTGATATCTGACTTAATCAAATAGACCCTCTTATCTGCTTCTAGATTCAGTTTGTTACAATAATAATGCAAGTCGTTTAACCTCTGGAAACCTCCACCATACACTTGTGGGAGAATGAGAGTGAAAAAAAAGCAAATCCTAATGTTATTTTGAGAATAGTTTTGATCTTGTGAATCCCCTAAAATGGTCTCACAAACTTGCAGGGACCCCCAGAGCTCCCTGGAAGAGCTGCTCCATATTCATTTCAGACTATTAGTCCCTGTTTCAAGTACAACTAGTTATCAGTTGATTGAGTAATTTTCTAGAACCAGCCTACATGTATGTAAAACTATATGGATGTACAGTGTTTTTAATTTAAAAAATCAAGTTTTAGTGTCCTGTACATTTCACTTTGGGCTTTCTGTTTACATGTTGGTGGTGGTTGCATTTTAGCATATGTAATTATGTCATTCCTTTCTAAAGATCTGTTGTTTTCCACTAAATGGATATAACCATATATAACTACATAAGTGCTGCAGTGTCCAAGTGAGTTGATGAACAGCTACCAGAAGTTGGCAGCTTCTTCACTGAAAGATCTAGAACTTAAAGGAAATAAAGTGGCCACACAGATCAAGAATGGATGTCACATATGTTAGAATAGCTTTCCTCCAGCTTCTAGTTTCCCAGAACTAGACATGCAGCTGAAGCCTTCAAAATCTGAGAAAATATTCAAACTCTTGCTCTACTACTGTCCTTTCCTAGTTGGGGTTTATCTCACTATTTCAGAAGAAACTCGTACTAATATCTCTGCACCTACCTGTACAGGAATGTTTACAAGCATCAACCTCCCAAAGCATACTCACTGTCATCACTGTCAGGCCATCATGGGGGAAGCGCCAAGTGTCCCCAAGTATTTTATTTTATTTTATTTTATTTGGCCACACCATGCAGCATGTGAGATCTTAGTTTCCTGACCAGGAATCAAACCTAAGCCCCCTGCAGTGGAAGCACAGAGTCTCAACCACTGGACCTCCAGGGAAGTCCCCCAAACAATCTTTCTGGAAACTAGTTCCCTGTGGCACTAAGGGTGGCAAAGGCTAACCCTGTTAGATCACAATTTTCCTGACACAGAAAATGCGTCACCTAAAGGAAGCCCTCACCTCATATGGCTAATTTGGTCTAATTACATTGAAGGATTCAAAGGCTAAAATGTATGCAGACAGGAGTTTACTAACCCAATATTGTAAAAACATAAAATTAAAATTCTTCAGAAAATCACCCCTCAGCTACATGCAAAGGAGAATAGCAGGATACCAAAACCAATATTTTATTAGTTTTGGATTATTTACCTTATTTTAAGGTAAAATGCCTTATTTTAAGGTAAGATTATTTACCTTATTTTATTAGCATTTGATTAGATCAATTACTAAAATTAATTGGTTGTTTCCTTTTATAGATTATTGATTTTTAAATAGATTAATAATTTAATATCAACTTAGCCAATATCAACTTAGGCCCAGTATTTCTAGCTCCTAGTATATACCAGGGACTTCAAGTGTTATAGATGAAGAAAACATGTTCCTTGGCCTTGATGAAGAAGATATAGTGGACATTATAAGATCTGATACATATATAACTATATATATATATATTTGTGTTGATGACATAATAAGATAGAAAAGAACAAGATGCTAAAAGAAGGAGAAATCAAGACAGTGGAGTGTTCAGGGAAGACTTGAAGGAGGAAGGAGGCATCATTTGAACTGACTCTTGAAATATAACTAGGATTTTGTAAAAAAAAAAAAAAAAAAAAAGGTAAAAAGTCTAAGAAAAAGGAAAAATTTGAAAATGCAAGTTATGTGGCTGGAGGACAGGAACAGCACAATAATTGAAGCTAGAGCTGGAAGATGGCTGAGGCTATAGATGCTAACAAGAGGTGAGCATGTGTGACCCAGGAAAAGTTTTGGAAGAGAGGGATGGCAGGGTGAGGGAGGCTCTATCCAGCTTAACCTGGCATGTGGGGTGCTTTATAGGGGAGAGGGGAGCAGAGTGGCCAATGGGAGGCTGACCTAGAACAATGACATCAGGAAGGAGTCAAGGACGCCTGCATGTCCAGTCTGCAGGTGACCAAGAGCACATCACTACAAGTAATGAAACCTGGGAAAACTGGAAGAGGACTTGGTTCAAAAGGGGTGATTGTGAGTTTCAGTTTGAACATAAAGAATTTTATTTCCTTTCCAAAGGAACAGCAAATACATCAAGCAGAAGAGTAGAAATCTGGGTCCAGCATTCAAGAGTTTGATTCCATCAACAGATGAATGGATAAAGAACATATGTATATAAGCAGAATGGAATGATGTAGTAGACAGCATCACCAACTCAATAGACATGAATCTGAGCAAACTCCAGGAGATAGTGAAAGACAGAGAAGCCTGGTGTGCTACATCCAAGGGGTGGCAAAGAGTTGAGCAACAAGAAGAATGGAATACTAACACTATGTGTTCAGTCATTTAAAAAAAAATTTGCAATTTGCAGCAACATAGACGTACTTGGAGAGCATTAAGTGAATTGTTGGACAGAGAAAGACAAATACTGCAAGGTGTCACTTATATGTGGAATCTAAAAAGTAAAACTAGTGAACATAAGAAAAAAGCAGACTCACAGGTATAGAGAACAAACTAGTGATTACCAATGGGGAGGAGGGATGGGCAACATAGGGGTAGGGGATTAAGAGGTACAAATTATTAGGTATAAAATAATCTGGGCCTCCCAGGTGGCTTAGTGGTAAAGAATTCACCTGCCAATGCAAGAAACAAGAGATTGATCCCTGGGTCAGGAAGATACACTGGAGAAGGAAATGGCAACCCACTCCAGTGCTCTTGCCTGGGAAATCCCACGGATGGAGGAGCCTGGTGGGCTATAGTCCATGGGGTTGCAAAAGAATCGGAAATGGCTGAGCAACTAAACAATAACATAAAATAAGCTACAGGGATATATTGTATAACATGGGAAATACTGCCAATATTTTTACAATAACTATAAATGGACCATAATATTTAAAGACTGTGAATTACTGTTGTATACCTGTAACTTGTACAATATTGTGCATCATCTAGACCTCAGTTTAAATAAACAAATGAGAGAGTTTGATGTTATAGGTTCATATTTGAACATCAAGTACATAAAGGCAATAATGGAAGTCTGAGGCAGATGGAATGGTCTGGGAAGGAGGAAGAGAAGAAAACTGAAGACAGAGCCCTGGGGCTCATCTGCACTGAGATGGAAGAGTGTCTCCTCTACCACCCTCCAGTAACAGTCAAGGCAACTTGACCAACAGCTCCTCTTCACAAAACATCAGGTCTCCCTGATCTAACCCAGCTTCCTTAGTTCATAGATAAGGAAACCCCAGGCCTGGGTGGTTAACTGATTATCCAAAGCCTCACAGCTGCTTGTCAGCAAGACTGAGACAAGATGGACCAAGTGACTGTTAGGAATCAATCTCACCTTAGCCATTGGATAGTTGTGTGCGCCCCACCCGACACGCTTGGATTCAGAGAGCCTGGGAGCAAACCAGAAGCTTCGTGCACCTCTGCCCCCCAGCCCACTCTGCGATGGTGCCCTACCACATAATCAGCGCAGGGCTCAGACCACCTCTGACTCATCTTGTTGTCTCCATCCCACCACTGTCTCTGCCGCCAGCATCATTACAGCGTAGAAAAACCAGATTATTTTCCTCCTCTGCATATGCACATGACCACAGACTCTGGAGTTGTAAGAGCTAAAGAATTCATCTAGCATTAGTATAACCTCTGTGCAAACAGACCGGAAGTAGTTCAATACCAGAGACCAGTCAGTACTAGACCCCTGACGAAAATTCCAAACTCTTTTTCTTTCCATTACACTACCAACCTTAAGTGCAAGAGACTTACTTTTTAAATATTCATTTGTTTCTTTGGCTGCACCAGATCCTAGTTGAGGCACATGACCCCTTAGTTGCATCATGTGGGATCTAGCTCCCTGGCCAAGGATCAAACCCAAGCCCCCAGCATTGGGATCATAGTCTTGGCCACTGGAGCACCAAGGAAGTCTCAAGAGACTTATTTTTAAGACAAACTTTCTTGTCTCCAATCTCTTGAAATGTGTCCTATGTAACCAGTTTCCCTCAAGATGCTTCTTTAAAAAAAGAAAGAGAGCTTCATGATCCAAAAGTTTGTTAAGTGTTATAAGCCACATCTCTCTCAGAAGGTCAAAATGCTCATTTCCATATTATAGACCTTGGGACATCCTCGCAGTAAACAAACCTGCTTAATTCTCTAAGAATAGTTCCCAAACTTCTTACGCCACAGAACTCTGGCCCTTGCCCTCCCCTATTGTTTTCTATTTAAAAACCCACAAGTTTCCAAGGATTGTACTTTGGGAAGTACCATGTTTGTCCAATTAGCAAGATTTCCTTCATTAGGTCCCGACAGAAGTGCCCGTCCTGAGAGGTTCTCCCTGCGGGAACCCAGATGGGGAGGGATGAAAGACAGAGAAGGAAAAGGAAGCAACCACATGAGCCCAGCTTCCTCCAGGGCCATCCGCTCTGCCAACATCAAAGGGCATTTGAAAAACGCGTGCTCAGGATCCTGGTTAGAAGCTTAAGGCACTTGTCTCCAGCCTGAACTTCTTGTGGGAAGGTGGGTCTCCAGGTTCTCACACACGCCACATCAGTTAGTGTGGGGCGTCACCCTGCTTCTACCCCACCACTAGTAGCAGTGGTGTCTCACTGGTGTCCTTCAGGTCACCCACGGCAGCCCTACCTCGTCCTGGCTCCTTCTGCCATCCTTGTCCAAACCTGGCCACTGCACACCTAGAGGGCTGAGGAGAGCCTTTGGATGACTCTCGCTGGCTTAACTCCTACCCCGCGATTTCCCTGACATGCTGCAGTCACATTAATCTTAAACAACACTGCACTTGCTATAAGATAAAAGAAAATGTTCAAAATTCCACAACATCTGAAGCTCCCCTTGATGTAATAAAACACATCTATGCGACGCTCTTTTCTCCATGCTCCCCAGCACAAATTCCCACCATCCCAGGCTCGCGTCCCCACTGTTCCAAGCCAGCTGATCCTAAGCAGTCTGACGGCCAAGCCTCTGCTTTCCCTGTTCTTTGCTTCCTGTCTGTCTAATTCCATCCAATTCTTACTCCACTTCTAGCATCCAGCTCCAGTCCCCTGGCAATACAACCTCTTCCCTGCATTTTAGTGTTTGCAGACACTGAGCAACTAGCCGCACATTTCCTTTACTGTTTCCTGAATTTTCTAACTGATAATAAACTCAGGAAGAGAAAAGACTGTGCCTTATGACATTCAAGTCACTTAGTAAGTACTCAAAAAAAATTTTTTTTGCTTAATAAAGGAATAAATCCATGTTGACCTCAGAACCACGAGTTAAGCAGAACTCTTGGAAAATGCCTACAACACTGGAGGAAAATGAGCCCCTTTCTGGGCCTCAAAGGCATTTACACTTTTCTATTGATCTTAGTTTTAGGAAAGGAGAAGATTGATTCTGTCTCATCATGGGGCACCTGGCGAGTTTTCATTCTTTTTTTTATAGACAGAGCTATGCTTTCTGCCCCTTCTCATAGGCTCCTTGCCATGTTGGCCTCCAGGAGAGAGTCTAGACTGAGTACATTAAGTGATATTTAAGCATGTATCTCTAAATTTTCCAAGGGTCTGGCCAAAAGAATGTTCTTTCCAAGAACATATTCTCTATTGACAATTGTTCCTTCTTTCATTCATTCTTTGAATTTAGTGGGTCCTTGAGATACAAGGATGGATAAAAAACAATCATGGGCTGTGAAGCACCCACAGTCAAATGCAGTTTTACTCTAAATGGAGGCAAAGGAACACCTGCAACAGAATCAGTCACCTGAGGGAGGTTGCTAAAAACACAGGTTCCCTGGACACGGTGCAGAAAATGTTTCATCTATCAAATTTGAAGGGCTTCCCTGGTGGCTCAGTGGTAAAGAGTCTGCCTGCAATGCAGGAGATGCAGGTTCAATCCCTGGGTCAGGAAGGCATGGCCACCCACTCCAGTATTCTCGCCTGGAGAATCCCATGGACAGAGGAGTCCAGCAGGCTACATAGTCCATAGTGTCACCAAGAGTCAGACACAAGTGAAGGGACTTAGCATGCATGTATCTCAAGTTTTGAGTGGAGCCTGGCCTCTGCATTTTTAGGAAGCACTGCAGATGATTCTAATGCATACTGAAGTTTGAGGCTCACTGGCTCAACAGAAAAGACAAGGATATCAGGAGACAACTATAAAACAGGGATGCCTACTTGCAAAAAAAGTGAGATCCACAGGTTCAAGAAGAGTAACCAAGTAGTGGTAAAAAGTGAGGCGCATCAGTGAGAAAGACCTAGGTTCCAATTCTTATTCTGTTACTTATTAGTATTTGCTATGTGAGTGAGCCTCTCTTAGTGCCTTGTGTTCTCATACATAACATAGGAAAGATACCCACGTCACACAATTACAAGGTTTCAATGAGATAATGTATATAAAGTGCTTAATATAAATCTTGGCATAAAATAAGCACTCACTGCTAAGTTGTCATAATGTTTTTGATTATTAGTAAAATTTAAAGAGGACAGATCAGAAAGGGTTTCCTGGAAAAAAAAATGTAGCTTGAATTTACTTTTAGAGTAGAGTATCTCCAAGTGCAAATATATTCTTTCAGACCATGACATTTGTAGAATTTTTTAAATTTTATATCTTCAGTTCTATAATTTGGAACTTTTAATGCTACTAGTAACAAAGTGATTTCAGGGCCTGCCTTTTCATTTGTGTTTATGATTGTCCAAATGCCAAATGAAAGGCAGATTAAGTCAAGAACCAGTCTAGAAACAGAGGAAATAGTGGGAGAATTGAGTCATCGGGTGGCACAGGGCAGTTTAATCTGCTCGGCCATTGTGGTCAGTGCCATGTTCATGTAGTGAGCAGATGCATGACATGAACTCTGCCTCTGCATACCAGTGCCTACAAGTTCATAAGCAGAAACCTGAAGCATAAACACAGAAAGTACAATGGCTCTGTCACTGATTCTAGTAATAATTAGATTAGATAGCAATTTCCTTATCATCCCCATGCTAACCCTATCTTCAAGAGAATAGACAATTTAACAAATATCTAATGATACCAAATTAAAATTAACATTTGACCACTGCCTACTGGCAGAGACTTGGTTAAGTAAATATGAGATCTGATTTTCCCAAATGCATAAACCCTTGAGGCTATTAATAACAATATGTTTAACACACTTACTCTAATAAGTGTTTTCTGCATAAGCATTAATTACATTTAAGCAACAGTCCCAAATTAGACATAGACCAGACCTTGAGGCTACATGTGTCCATTCTATCTTTAAACCCCACACTAGTGGTTAATTTCAACAAACCACATCATCTCATGCATTAAAATAACATTCTATTATTTTATTGAGTTTATAGCTATATTTGACTTCACTTAAAACTTTGTTTCAGCTTTATAGTTGCAGAAAAACTAAAGTATAAGAGATGTTGTATATTATGATTTATAAGAAACATCCATCTGGTCATTCAGAAGACCAAAACAAATTTCTCATATATATTTGGTCTTCATCCACAGATCCAGGCTCACAGACTCCCCAAACCCTTGGAATTTCCTAAGTGACAAGAGCCATAACGGTGCCTTTGGTTACATTAATTAGCTGATTCTAGGACCCCACCTAAGGATGGGAGCTGGTTGCCAGGGAAACCAAACCTGTGATTAGAGAGGTGGAACTTTCAGTCCCATCTCCACTGATCACTGGGTAGAAGAGAGGCTGGAGTTCGAATTGATCTCCAATAGCCAATGATTTAATCAGTCATGCCTGTGGCATGCAGCCTCCATAAAAACCCAAAAGGACAGGGTTCAGACAGATTCCAAGTTGAAGAACACGTAGAGATTTGGGGATAGTGACACCTAGTGAGGGCATAAATGCTCCTCCCCTTCCCATACCTTGCCCTATGCATCTCTTCATCTGCCTGTGCCTAACATATCCTTTCATGATAAATGTCATCTAGTAAATAAAATGTTTCTCTGAGTTTTGTGAGCCATTCTAGCAAGTTAATCAAATCTGAGGAGGAGGTCTTGCAGCCTCTAATTTGTAACCAGTAGATCAGAAGCACAGGAAACAGCCTGAGCTTACAACTGGCCTCTAAAGTGAGGCATAGGAAGGGGGTGGGGGCAAGTCACTGAACCCTTAACCTGTGGCATCTGATGCTACCTCTAAGGAGATAATGTCAGAATTCATTCGAATTGTAGGACATCCAGCTGGTGTCCAGAGAATTGTCTGATGCCCTGTGGGAAGCCCTCCCCATCCACACACAACATGTACTTGGGAACTGAGTCCAGGAACCTAATTTAAGTGTATACCTAGCTTTATGTCTGTATATGTTTTGCTGTTGTTCAATTGCTAAGTAATGTCCAACTGTTTGCGACCCCATGAAATGCAGCATGCCAGGCTTCCCGTCCTTCACTATCTCCCAGAGTTTGCTCAAAGTCATGGCCATTTCATTGGTGATGCCATCCAACCCTCTCATACTCCATTGTCCCCTTCTCCTCCTGTCTTCAATCTTCCCCAGCATCACGGTCTTTTCCAGTGAGTCAGTTCCTCTCATAAAGTGGCCAAAGTATTGGAGTTTCAGCTTCAGCATCAGTCCTTCCAATGAATATTCAGGGTTGATTTCCTTTAGGACTGACTGGTTTGATCTCCTTGCTGTCCAAGGGACTCTCAAGAGTCTTCTCCATCACTACATTTTGGAAGCATCACTTCTTCAGCACTCACCCTTCCTCTCACATCCAAACATGACTAGTGGAAAAACCATAACTTTTGCTATACATATCTTTGTCAGCAAGGTGATATCTCTGCTTTTAATACACTAAGTTTGTCATAACTTTTCATGTTTTAATAGTGTCCAAATAATTGATCATCCTAAGAAGCTGAAAAAAAAATTCTCTATAAAACAGGTGCACATGTTGTTCAGGTGTGAGTAATTAGATAATCCTGAGGGAAATTTTTTAGACTTCTGAGTCTGTTCTGTGGCCCTGCCTTTCCACCAAGGGAAGCAGCAGAGGATGTGCTCCTTCCCAGCAATCCCACTGCTGGGCATATACACCGAGGAAACCAGAATTGAAAGAGACACATGTACCCCAGTGTTCACTGAAGCACTATTTTCAGTAGCTAGGACATGGAAGCAACCTAGATGTCCATGAGCAGATGAATGGATAAGGAAGCTGTGGTATGTATACACAATGGACAATTACTCAACTATGAAAAGGAATGCCTTTGAGTCAATTCTGATGAGGCAGATGAACCTGGAGCCTATTATACAGAGCAAAATAAGTCAGAAAGAGAAAGAAAAATACTGTAGGTTAACGCATATATATGGAATTTAGAAAGATGGTACTGACAATCCCACATGCGGGGCAGCAAAGGAGACAGATGTAATGAACAGACTGTTGGACTTAGTGGGAGAAGGTGAGAGTGGGATGATTTGAGAGAATAGCTTTGAAATATGTATATTACCATATGTAAAATAGATTACCAGGGTGATGCATGAAGCAGGGCACCCAAAGCCAGTGCTCTGGGACAACCCAGAGGGATGGGGTGGGGAGGGACGTGGGAGGAGGGTTCAGGATGTGGGGACACATGTATACCTGTGACTGATTCATGTTGATGTATGGCAAAACCCATCACAATATTGTAATTATCCTCCAATTAAAATAAATTAATTTTTAAAAAGAGAAAAAACAGAAACCCATGACTAAAAGCATCCCTGCAGGATGGCTGGTTCCTACATCTTCAGCGCTATCTCATTACCTTCCCAGTGGCCCCTAAGCAACTATGGTAGGGGGAAGGAGGTGGAAATAGTACTTTGAATGTGGAACACCATTTACCTTGCACTTAAGGCCATTTACCTGGCCTTAAGAAGTGTGGTTAGTGGTGAGGGTGGGAATTATTAAATTCTAATTAAAGGAAATCACGTGGATCTAGATATCCTGTTGCTCTGTCACCACTCTCACCTAATCTTCATTTATTCACTAGAAAGTATATTTAACACCCCATGATCAGTGAGTGGATTATTTTCCCCCAATACATATTACTGAATCATGCAGTGGTAACTATTGGTTTGGCCAATAGTTAGTTTTGGGTTTTCTGTAACATCTTACAGAAAAATCCTGAATGAACTTTTTGACCAACCCAATATAATAATTTTCTGATTGTAAGGATGAATTTGAACATATTTAGGAAGAATTGATGCTTCTGAACTGTGGTGTTGGAGAAAACTCTGGAGAGTCCCTTGGACAGCAAGGAGATCCAACCAGTCCATCCTAAAGGAGATCAGTCCTAGGTGTTCATTGGAAGGACTGATGTCGAAGCTGAAACTCCAATACTTTGGCCACCTCATGCAAAGAGTTGACTCATTGGAAAAGACCCTGATGCTGGGAGGGATTGGGGGCAGGAGGAGAAGGAGACGACAGAGGATGAGATGGCTGGATGGCATCACTGACTCGATGAGCATGAGTTTGAGTAAACTCTGGGAGTTGGTGATGGACATGGAGGCCTGGCGTGCTGCGGTTCATGGGGTTGCAAAGAGTCAGACACGACTGAGTGACTGAACTGAACTGATAAAGAGCATTAGAGTACTTCTCCTAGGAGCTCCGAGGAATGGTAGCCCAATAGATTTGGGAGCAAGCTGTGGCTGACAATAGCTTCTGTTCCTACAAAGGGCTGGATTCAGACACTTAGAAGACCTAAGCACTGAAAATATTATAACACCTTCCCCACTCCCACCTCACCAAGTACTCTGTTATCAAAAATAACACTAAATGTAACATGAAGTATTAAGAACATTCAGTAAATTTCTGATTTTTTCATTATGATTGTTTCAATACTTTTATGGAAACCAAATTTCTATTTATTTCTAAAAGAATTTGGAGGTGCCCCTGCTAGTGCCTTAAACACCTTCATGTAAAGCAGCGTTGTAAGTGAATCCAGGGTCCTCAGTTACATCATTTCACTTGAAACCAGGGCTCATTTGTTGCATCTAGTCTGCTGATAACAAAAATGGAGTCTTTTTTTGTGTTGAACTCTTTTCTTCCTATGTACTGCCCAAGAACTTCTTCATCAGCCTTCTCTTTGCCCTAATCTACCCAACTCAAATAAAGACTTAGATCTAAAAATCTGAAATCCCTTTCAATATCTGTACTACTTAGTAAATTAGAGCTAGAAATTAGAAACTTCTGCCCTATTTAAAGTAATGTTCCTTTTTTTTTTCTCTCCCATATTCTTCTGCTCAAAGCAAGAAGGAACTGGACGTAGGATCACCAGGAAATGCAGAGTCATTGAAGTTTACATATGTAGATAAGATAACAGTAGCCATCCTGAGATCTTTGACAAAACATGTTTTGTAAATGTTGGCAACTACTTGTCAGTAGGAAAATGAAAGCCAGGAGCACCTGGGAGCCTAGAGGTGGCACTTCCTACAGCTAAGCAAAAGGCACACACAGCTCCCTTTTTCTAGAGGGCATGAGGCTCCTATGGATCTAGGAGGGGGGAAGAAGTTAGCACCCTAAGTCATGAAAATGAAAGAGGTGAGCAAACATCAGAGAGTTGTGAAACGGATACAATGGGAAGAGCATCAATCATCCTTTATCCGGCAAAAGCCAAGTCTGTCACCAAAAACACAGCAAAAGGATGAGAAAGTAACTTTTCACACTCCTCTGAGGTATCCGCATAAGTCTAGAATTTACATCTTAGCTTGACATCTCTTTGGTAATGAATGGCTGACCAAAATGCTTAGAAAATTCTTCACCTCCAAACATAGTATTAAGTAACAGTAAATTTACTCTTCACATAACACTAACTAATCAAGTGAGAATTTTTAGGGAAAAGTAAAAGGAAAACACTTCTATTATCAGAGGTATGAACACACCAGTGAGGAAAGAAGCATGATGAGGAAGACATCAGCTCTGCCCATGGTCAAACCAAGAGAAACCAAATCTGGAGCTGTACCCTGAAACCTAGAATGACAATCATCAGCCTCTGGGAATAACCACTTTCTATTTATTGCTTAAAGGGAAATAGCCCTGTGTGCATTATATACCCAATACCCACTCCAGTATCCTGGCCTGGAGAATTCCGTGGACCATACAGGCCATGAGGTCGCAAAGAGTCAGACATGACTGAGCGACTTTCACTTCACACTCACACAAAGTATTCAGATGTCAGCTTACATATTACTCCACATTCGTGCTCATGAAGACTTTACTGCCTTCAATTTTCACAACTAAAAGAAGCAGGATCTGAACCCAGCACTTCTGATAGCAGTCTCAGTGCTTACACCATTTCTCCATGACCTGCTCTCTTAAGGTTCTGATCTTACAGAATAATTCAGTAATAGAAAATTTTTGAGCCCCATTAAATCCACAAAAAGGATAAAAAGTGAGGCTTCAATTACTCCCCTCTAAGAATTTTTCCAACAACAAATAAGCACTATTTGAGTCATGTAATAAGTCTTTAATATGCTATATATTGATAACTCAGTAAATATTTATGGGTTTTGCTCTAAAATGAGTTACTGAGGTCACCAAAGACATGACCCTTGCTAGACTCAGTGATACTGACCCAAAGAACTAGGGATTCCAAGAAATAAGATCTGAGTTGGCCAGAGGATCTGAAACTTAAACTAACCTTTAAGGAAAGTGGGTATTTGGCTAACATGAGAAGAGAAAGGAGGCTATTTAGAGCATATGATAGCGGAGTAAACTGGAGCAGAGACAAATGATTCAAGACTTAACTGTGAAAATGAATATGGGGCAGGGGTGCAGGTATAGATAGTGATTGGCATAACTGAACAGGAAAATGGGGGAATTTTCTATTTCCCTTCACATATTAGAAAATTGAAGTGCAAACAGGTTAAAAAATATAGTTGCACAAAGTCTAACTGCTAGTTGGTGGCAAAGTTAAAATTTAAATCTCACCCTGTAAATTCCTGTCCCATCACACTTCCACCACACTGTGATTTTATGTGAGAATGTTTCTATGTTGCATTAGTTGAAACAACTTCAATGAATATTCTTTCAAGTGATGTTATTATAATTTGAGGCTTCTCCTGTGGCTCAGACAGTAAAGAATCTGCCTGCAATGCAGGAGACCAGGTTCCATCCCTAGGTCAGGGAGAGCCCCTGGAGAAGGGAATGGCAATCCACTCCAGTATTCTTGCCTGGAGAATTCCATGGACAGAGGAGCCAAAGAGATTTCCCGAATAATCTATTAGCCTATTGAATTAGTCTTTCTCAATAATTTTAAGAGTTTCTGCTTCCATTAGCTTTTTAAATAAAATAATATTATTAAAGTTGAAGATAAAATGGAAATATTTAACTGAAAACAAAATCAATAATTATTACTCTATTATATAAGTATATTACAAGGTCTGGGTTCAGTTTAGAAAGAAACAGCCAGAATAAAATCAGAGCATTGGGGATTCTGGATTTGGGACTTTTTAAGAGCAGTTTTCAGTTCACATCAAAACTGAGCAGAAAGTAGAGAGTTCACGTATATCTCTACACATAACACTCACAACCTACCCCACTGTCAACATCCCTCACCACAGTAGTCCACATGTTATAATTGATGAACTTACACTGACACATCATTATCACCCAAAGTCCATAGCTTACATTAAGGTTCACTCTTGGTTTTATACATTCTATGCATTTGAAAAAATTTATAACAGGTATCCACCACCAACAGAATAGTTTGATTGCCCTGAAAATCTGCTGCGCTCTGCCCATTCACCTCCACCTCCCTCGTAATGCCTTGCAACCACTAACCTTTTTACTGTGTCCACAGCACTGCCTTCTCCACAATGTTGTATAGTTGGAAGCACATAATACGTGGCCTTTACAGATTGTCTTCTTTCACTCAGCAATATGCATTTAAGGCTCCTCCTTGCCTCTCCATGACTTGATAGCTAATGTACCACAGTTTATCCATTTACCTGCTGAAGGACATCTTTGTTGCTTCCATGTTTTGAAGTTATAAGTAAAGTTGCCATAATCATCTGTATTTAGGTTTCTATGTAAACGTAAGTTCTCAGTTTGTTTGGGTAAATACCAAGGAGCATGATTTCTGGGTCATGCATATGAATATGTTGATTTCTGTGAAAAACTGCCCAAGTGGCTGTACAATTTTGTATTTCCAGCAGCAATGAATAAAAGTTATCACCGCTCTCTTCAGCACCAGTGTGTGATGGTGTCAGCGCTCTGGATTTTGACCATTCTAACAGGTATTGCAATGATAATTCATTGTTGTCTTAATTTAATTTCATTGTTGTCTTAATTTGAAATTTCCAGATGACATATAATGTTGAGCATTGTTTCATATTTACTGTGGCTCAGTCGGTAAAGAATCTGCCTGCAATGCAGGAGACCTGGGTTCGATCCCTGGATTGGGAAAATCCCTGGAGAAGGAAACGGCTACCCACTCCAGTATTCTTGCCTGGAGAATTCCATGGATTGTATAGCATGGGGTCGCAAAGAGTTGGACTCGGCAACACGACTGAGCAACTATCACTTTCACTGCGATCTGCAGGCTTTCCTGGTGGCTCAGGCGGTAAAGAATCTGCCCACAGTGCTGGAGACCTGGGTTCAGTCCCTGGATGGGGAAGATCCCCTGGAGAAAGGAGTGGCCACCCTCTCCAGTATTCTTGCCTGGGAAATCCTATGGACAGAGAGCCTGACAGGCTAGAGTCCATGGGGTCGCAAAGAGCTGGACAAGACTGAGTGACTAACACTTTTTGCTATCTGCATATCTTCTTTGGTGAGCCGTCTGTTCATTTGTTTTGCTCATTTTCTTATTGTTGATTTTGAAGAGTCCCTTACACATTTTAGGCAACTGTCCTCTATTGGACATGTCTTTTGCAAATATTTTCTCCCAATCTATGTTTGTAGTCTCATTGTCTTGATACTAGCTTTCACAGAGCAAAAATTTTTCATTCTAATGAAGTCCACTTTATCGATTTTTTCTTTCAAGGATTGTACCTTTGGTGTTGAAACGTCATCACCATACCCAAGGTCACCTAGGTTTTCTCCTGTTATGTTATAAGAGTTTTCTGGTTTCTCATTTTACATTTAGGTTCTATTTTTAGTTCATTCTTGTGAAGGACAGAAAGTGTGAGTCTAGATTTGTTTTTGTTTTTGTCTTTGCATGTTCAATTATTCCAGCATCATTTGGTGAAAAGACTATCTTTCTCCAATGTATTGCCTTTGTTTCTTTGCCAAAGACCAGTTGGCTATATTTATGTGGATTTATTTCTGGGCTCTCCAGTCTGTTCTGTTGATCTACTTAATATTTTTTCAGCAATACCACACTGTCTTAATTACTGTAACTTTATAGTAAGTCTTAAAATCGGGTAACATCAGTCCTCTGACTTTGTTCTTCTCCAGTATAATGTTGGTTACTCTGGATCTTTTGCCTCTCCTTATAAATTTTCGAATCAGTTTTTCGACAGTCACAAAATAACTTACTGGGATTTTTGCTGGGATTAGGATCTATTTATAATTTCCTTTGATATTATTTTAACATTTTATCTCATTTTTAAAAATCTATCTAGTGTACACATTCTAAAAGTAGAACTACAGCTGTCTGAGGAACAATTAGCTACTCTTAAGTGTCATTGTATTTATATATTTAATTGCAGGATAATTGGTTTACAATATTGTGTTGGTTTCTGCCATATATCAACATGAGTCAGCCACAGTACTCCTGAGTAACTTTAACTCCCACTGCTCTCTTCTTTAGGTCAACTTGTTCCCCAGACTCTCAAGAGATACATCCTAAAGAACAAATCCCAGCAGCCTTTGTAAACTTCACCACTCCTCTAAACTTTATATGCCTCAGGGACTGCCAAGACAATCTTGCACACAGTAAATTTTGCTGGATTTGCTACTATGAAAAGTGTTCAAAAGGCATTTGGACCAACCAGCTCCATAGGCATAGTGCTTTCCTGTTTACAGAGTTTCCTGCACATTATCTTCTTTATACCCTCTAAAAGAAGGGTATAAAGACACATGAGGAAAATAGATGAGGAAACTGAGGAACACTGAATTTAAAAGCCTTGAGGTAAAAAAAAAAGAAAATCTAGAAAATGATGGTGCTGAGATCAAAACTTACTCCATATTTGCCTCACTGCCCTTTGCACACAAGGTTCTATTCTTCAGAAGCCCTCCCAGTTATACCCCCACCATGGAGTACACAGCAATATGTCTGAGCTTGAGGTGCCAGAGGTCCCAGGCAGTCTCCTCAAACATTTTGGGAAGGTCTCATTAAGCACAAAACACAAGCCACAGACAGTTGAGTGAGTGAATACATTAAAGACAATGCTGATCTCCAGGAGAAGTCAAGTTGAACCCAGGAGCTTCGAAGTAAGTCTAGACCCCTTTTAGAACCTCTCTGACTTTTCATTGCTCTTCCAGGTCTCAAGGATACTTGGGCTGGCTCAAACCTAACCTTTCTCAGTCCTTAGAGACCAAGATGAGAGTCCAGCTAATAAGTAGTGTGTGCATGCTCAGTCATGTCAGTCGTGTCCGACTCTCTGCGACCGCACCGACTCTAGCCCACCAGGGTCCTCCATACGTGGAATTTTCCAGGCAAGAGTACTGGAGTGGGTTGCCATTTCCTTCTCCATGGGATCTTCCTGACCCAGGGATCGAACCTGGGTCTCCTGCATTGCAGGCAGACTCTTTAACATCTGGGCCACCAGGGAAGCCCCAGTTAATAAGTAGACAATCTGCCAAATTCTAGGACCTCTGTTGCTTGGAAAATTACAGAACTTGGAAATATCTAGTAGTTCTATGCACAATAGAAAGCAAAAAATAAGAAAACCAAAATAAGAAGAGAATTATTTTCAACCAAATCATATCTGAATAACACAGTATCAACCATAACATGTCCAAATGCTTGCAAATAAAATTAAAAGAGATGGAGAAAGTTTAGAGAGACCATCACTTTAGCCATTAGGTGATTGTTTTCTTAGTGACTATCCCTGGACAGGCATCTGGACATCTTGGTTCCTCTGTTAAGCTATTGTTATTAGAAAATGTTAAGCAGAGTATCTTATACTCAGAAGTAGTCAATAAAAGCTTACTAAATAGAATTAAACCCAGTAAAATACAGTTGAATTGTTGAGGGAATCCAAAGCAATCAAGGAGATAAACAGGTTAGAAGCCACTGAGAAATGTAGCCAGATGGGGAAAATGGACAGGACTTGGGCATTAGGAGCAGGAGGGGGAAGTGTGGTGAACAGCAGTCAAGGCCAATCTTCCCTCCCGTGGTCCCTGCAGCTTGGAGCCCTGTGTGGGACCAGTGAGCTGCTGGGTGACTACTCCAGAAGCACAAAACCTGGACTTCTCCCTTGTTAACTCATCTCTCCCTTTCCTAAATGCATTCAGTTATGATAGCACTAGCAATTGTGACCCATACTGTTCTATACTGCCCTTTAAATCTTTCCATCATAACAGGATTATTTGTCCAATATATAATATATTTTATCCTTTCTTCCCTACCTGTCCCAAGGTGCCAACTCTTTTTTCCTTCAGGTGTTGCACAGACCCTGAGCCAAGTAATCCACTCTTGTGCTTAATTCCCTGTAAAGATAGCATTATGCACAAGTCTGTTTTGACCATTAAGGGAAAGGTTGGGGAAAAGTGAGATAAGGGTGCATAAGGGAGTGGGGACGTGGAGATGATCTGACAGTTGTCTTTTCAAATCGAAGAGGACAAGTTCCCAATAGATTACGTCCATGTTGCTTCCCAGGTGGCACCAGTGGTAAAGAACCCGCCTCCCAATGCAGGAGACATAAGAGATTTGGTTCGATCCCTGGGTCAGGAAGATCTCCTGGAGGAGGACATGGCAAACCACTGCAGTATTCTTGCCTGGAGAATCCCTCTGGACAGAGGAACCTGGTGGGCTACTGTGCATGGGTCTCAAAGAATCAGACAGACTGAAATAACTTAGCACACACCCACAGTGAAATGAAAGAGACCTATCCAAGATAACAATCTCCATGATTCATACACGATAGGCTTTTAGACCACAGAGTATTGAAGATTCCACCAGAAAAAGTAAGAGAAGTGAGCATTCCCTTACTCGGAGCATCTACTATGTATGAGGCTGTATGTTGGCCTCTTTGCAAACCTAATGGCACCTATTTTGTATAACAAACCTATGAGACAAGAAAAGTGAAACCTGAAGATGTTAAATATCTTGCCCAAGTTTACATGGCTGGTAAGTGGTGGCAGAGCCAGAATTTTAAACCCATGTCCCTTCCACTGCAAAAGTACTTTGAGAAGCATTATCTGTAGAAGGGGATTTTGCTCAGCGAATGTTGTTGCCTAGAAGAATGTTGTTGGACTGAGGATATGGGAAAACAACTGAGCCTAACAAGCCAAAGCAGCAGGGCCAGACTAATAATAAAAACAACCATCCTCAGCATCACTTATTAGCTACATGCCAAACGTTATACTATACACTCACAAGTGGCATCTGCAATACCTGTTAGATGGGAATTACCACCGTTATTTCACTGACAGGAAACTGAGAGAGTTTAAGCAACTTGCCCAGGGTCACAGGGTCAGTGAGTACAGGGCTGGGAGTGGAAATCAGGTCTGTCTGACTTCACAACGGAAAGAGTTCAAGGCCTAGACAAGTGGTCCACATAAGGGAAAAAGGCAGATTGTGGACATTTTAAGGTGGTCTTGACCTAGCTCAAAGAAGTCAGCTAGAGGAAGGAGGGATGCCAACCAGAGGAGGGAGGTGCTGACGGTTAAATTCTTTACAGGACAACAGGGTGGGGCTGTCCTATAAAGGAGGTCCTTATATCATGTTGAGGATTGACTGAGGCTTGGAGATTTATCAGCAGAGATTCAGGTTAGAATCACATGGGAAACACTTCAAAGAGCTGATTTCCACCTTCAGCTACTCTTACTTAATTGATCCTTAAGGTTCACCCCAAATTCCTAATATAGTGGTAAGTAACCCACACTGTGGACGGTTGTTGAATTCAGAGAAGTTCTGGGAGGCCTGGGGATCCTGGACGCATATCTGGACTGAGTTGTCATTTTTGGGAGAAAGTCAATTCAAACACGGCACGACTTCAAACAGGGCAAGGAGCATGAAGAATCCAGGGTGTCTGTGCTGTGGGCAGGTCACCGTTTATGTCAGCTGGTGCACCATATCAGAAAGTCTATGGAGGCCGGTTTTGGGGTGGGGTTAGCTTTCTGGATGCCCAGGAGACGTGCCTGAAAGTGGATCTTATAAGGGAACTTGGGAAGAAGAGTCTGAGAGCTAATGCTAATTTAAAGTGGTATGACATCCACTCACTTTATTGTCTAAAATAATGCTTTTAGCCAAATCACTGTCAAATTATGACTAGACCCCCAACCTTCTCACCTTTTTGGTTCAGACCCTAATCAGAGTCACCTCCAAAATCTAACAGTGATGATTGTTATAAAATTCACAGTGCATACTTTAGTAATTCATAAAACTTTCTCCCATATGTATTTGATATACACATAACGGTAACAGAAGCAATAGTAAAGACATAAAATCAGTATTTGTTGAGCACTAGATGCTAAGCTTAGAGTATTTCATGTACATTATTTCAGGAAGTCTTTGTAACAATCCTGTTGGTGGGGGAGAGTAGTGTGGCATCAACATACAGAGGGGTGGGAGGCACTCTATTAAAATGTAATCATGAGCTTCCTTGGTGACTCAGTGGTGGAGAGTCCAGCTGCCAGTGCAGAAGACATGAGTTCCATCCCTGGTCCAGGAGGATCCCACTTGCCGTGGGGCATCTAAGCCCATGTGCCACAGCTGTTGAGCCTGTGCTCTAGAGCTCGGGAGCCATAACTACTGAGCCCACATGCAGCAACTCCTGAAGTCCACATGCCCTGGAGTCTTGCTCCCAAACAAGAGAGGCCACCACAATGAGATGCCTGCAGGTAGAGAGCAGCCTTTGATCACCGCAGCTAGAGAAAAGCCGGCGCGGCAACGAAGAGCCGGCACAGCCAAAAATAGTAAGTAAATAGTATGGATCTTAAAAAAGTGTAATGATATGAAATGATCTGGACTAGATTTGTCACATGTGATAGATAATTCATATGACTTAATGTCTGGAAGTGACTGTATAAGGGAAGAAAGCAGTGAGTTAGCAGCGAGGCTAGAGGAGAGAGAGGAGGGGAGACTTCTTTGGCCGACACTCCCACTCTGCCTAGACATTGTCTAGGAGAAACTCACTGTTTCCTCTACTCACACACTCACTTCCTGGAGCTGGTGCAGACCCCCAGGAGAGGGGTCTGCACCTACAACTTCTTTCCAACTTGACTACAAATCACAGGTTGCCACAGCCCATCCCCCATCTCCACCACCCCCTTTAAGATTCAATCATTTGCTAAACCAGCTCACAAAAGTCAGGAAAACACTTATGTCTGATGTGAAATGAACTGAACTGAAAGTCACTAAGTCGTGTCCAACTCTTTGTGACCCTATGGGCTGTAACCTGCCAGGCTCCTCCGACCATGGAATTCTCCAGACCAGAATACTGGAGTGGGTATCCATACCCTCCTCCGAGGGATCTTCCCAACCCAGGGGTCGAACCCAGGTCTCCCACACTGCAGGCAGACTCTTTACCATCTGAGCCACCGGGAAGCCATACACTTATGGGTACTTGTTTACTATCTGTTAAAGGATATGGATTAAATGGGGTTTCCACAGTGGCTCAGCGGTAGAGAAACACCTGCAATGCAGGAGACCAGGGTATAATCCCTGGCTTAAGAAAATCCCCTGGAGGAGGGCATAGCAACCCACTCCAGTATTCTTGCCTGGAGAATCCTAAGAACAGATGAGTCTGGTGGGTTATAGTCCAAAGAGTCGGGGATGACTGAAGCGACTGAACAGCAGATAAACAGCCAGCCAAAGAGATACCTAGCGCGAGATAGCATAGGAGCTTCTGTCCCTGTGGAGCAGGAGTGCACCACCCTCCAAACACACGGTTGTGTTCACCAGCCTAGAAGCTCTCCAATGTGGTACTTCGGGGATTTCCATCACGTGGGCATAATTAATCATTAATTCCATCTCCAGCTTACTCCCCTTCCTGGAAGCTAGGAGGTAGGGCTGAGAATCCCAAGCTTCTAATTATGGCTTAGTCTGCCTGGGCACCAGCCTCCATCCAGGAGCCCACCCAAAGTCACCTCATTAGAAAAAAAGACAGTCCTACCACCCAGAAAATCCTGAGGGACTTAAGAGCTCTACCCTAGGAACAGGGGTCAGAAGCCAAATATTAGAACAAAAGATGCTCCTAATACTCTCATCACTTAGGAAACTGCAAGGGTTTCAGAAACTCTGTCCCAGGAACCAGGGAAAGAGACAAATATACTCTTTCTGCATATGTCACAGACATGGAGACTGTTGGGGTTACAATTTGCAGATTCTAAGTAGGAGAAACTGGGAATTCCTTCCACACTTCCCTTAACTTTAGTGTTTATAAAGCAAACAGCTCTTAACTAGAAGCAGAGGCAGGGTCTCTCCAGCACCTGCTGGGCCTCCACCCCCCACCCTCATTCCCAGGAGCAGAGGTATCCTTTCTGACCACAGGTACAGACGAGGGAACACGAGGAAGGCCCAGGGTCAAGGAACAACCCTTAACCAGATGTGAAGCTCCTGAAAAGCCATCTCCTTCGAGGAGAAAGCTGTGGACTGATCCTAATAGACCTTCCTTGTTCAGAGATGGTGCAGAGCCAGGCAAAGGAAGTCTGGTGTCCTTCAGCGTTCACCAAGCTCCCTGGGTGAGGTATTGTGAGCAAGTCAGGCACCAGAGGGAAGTTTCAGACAGAAAGTCTGGGGATGTGCCCTGCTTCCATTCAGAAGAGACGGGCACTCAGACCGAAGCCCACAGTTCAGCTGCCCTCCCGCCAGCATTGCAGCCGCTGCCTCACATCTCAACCCGGTGTCCAGTGTCCATTGTCACAAGAACCGTACGGGGAAGCCCTTCACAGCCTTCAGAAGGCATTCATGTCCAATATCTCTTAAAACAATAATACAGAAAAGTAGTGCTATTAGTCCTATACAATACATACAGAGGCCAAGATACAGAAAGGAAGAGCAGCTTTGCAAGTAATAAAAGGGAGAGCCAGAACTTGAACTTGGGTCTTCGGAACTTAAATCCCAGGCTCTTTGCAGGACAAAGGTAGATATATACCAAACACCCAGAATCAATGCACAGAGCCGCCCACGGGCAACCTCTTTCTGATATCCAGACAGATAACCATCCAAGTGCAGAAGTGGTCTCCAAGAGAGGGTCCGCACTGCTCCCCTCGCCTGACATCTTCGCCCCCTAGTCACCAGTCACCACCCAGGGAAATGTGGACTTTGACTTGGAAGTAATCAAATGTGTGTATGGACTGGGGGAGGGGAGTGTTATTACAATGAGTCAGAGCACAGAGTTTAGAGTCAGACATTCGTGAGTTTCAACCTTATTAGCTGTACTTCCTTTTGCAGCTCACTCCACTTCTCTAAGTTTTAAGGTCCTTATTCATAAAATAGGAATAATGCCTCCGGAACTGTGAGGATTCAGATTATGGATGGAGAGCTCTGAGCATGGAGTCTGGGGTAGAACAAGCACCTCGCTTTTTTTATTTTACACACAGACACACAACCAAAGATGACCACAGATACCATTTGCTGATGAACCACTATTGGGCATCCTCTCTTGAGGATAACTAATGTCCTTGTGGTGACTTGTTAATTAAACTGCCTCAACTTCATGAAGGTAGAGGTATGGAGTACAAATAGCACTGGATTAGCAGGAAAGAGAACTTCGATTTCATCTGCAGCTTCACTCCTAATGTTGCTATATGACCCTGAATGTGTCAGTCCCCCTTCTGGCACTCCCACCACTTGAGAAATGAAGGGTCATGAGAGATCTCTAAGGCTCTTTTACAGACTCTGACTCTCGTTCCTCCAGGGAAAGGATGCAGAAGGCGAGCAGTCAGCAAAATGGTGCTGAACCCCTCCTGGCCTGAGCAGTGCAAGCTCCCGCCTCAAATGGCTGGCCTAAGAGCTTCAGCCACTTGGAAAAATTCTCTTTCCCCTTGGATGAGACTCTTGAACCTCAGCCAGGACTCAGAGGTCCCAACTGCAAACAGTCACAAGTCATTTGATAACAAAGGGAAAGACACCCTGGCCAGCAAGTTGGGGAAGATGAGGCTCGTCACCAACTGAAAAATACCCCAGCCAGTCAGCCCCCCACCCAGCCATCCCAAACCTCAGGGTGAAGCCACTGCTTACCCGAAGACGTCCTTCTCACAATTAAGTCAGGGACTCCCCTGAAAAACCGGAAGTACTAAAAGCTGTCCTCTCCCAAACTCAGGACCCTCCAACACCACTACTAAATGGCAAAAACTTAGCTCCCTGCTCAGGCTTCTCCATCTCTGAAATCAGCTCTGCGATCGGCCTGTCTTGCCTGCCAACAGTTTCAACTCTACGGACGCTGTTTATTGTATCCCGCAGTGGCGATGGAATTCGTTTATTTTGCTTCAGTCTTCTTTGGTTAGTAGTGTTTTATTCTTCTCTCCATAACATAAATCCAGCCTCCCAAAATGTGAAACCTTGGATTTCTCAAGCCTATGGTGCCCCATTCCCTTCCCTTCCTGGCCTGACTTGAAATGAAACTCCCTCTTGCCTCCTTTTTCAAACTTTTCCTGAGACACCAGGAGAAGGATAGTTAGAGCTTTCGTTTTCGGAAAAGTGAAAAAAAAAAAAAGGAAGGAAGAAAAAAAATCAAAACACATAACTTACGTTCATCCAGAAGTGCACAGTTTTGGATGGAAGAAAACAGAGCTATAATCCACTGCGTTCCCCCAACCCGAAAAGAAGAATCTGTTGTGAAACGCTTCTTTTTCCACTTTGCCGGTGGAGGAGCCCCGTGGTAGGCATACATCCACAGGCTGATGCAAGATGCCTTTGAGAGAAACCTCACATTCTGAGGATTCCTGGGAAAGCGCCAGGGATCCCAGCATCCAATATATTGCACATTTGGTTTCAATTAGGAAGGGGGTTGGGGAGGGAAGAAGGAAAGTCACCAATCAGAGCTGTTTTCTGTTTAGAGACTATTTCTTTTGACCCAAGGGACCACGGGCAAAGCTATAATTTACAGCAAAACCCATTCATAGAAGAAAAAATATGTATAACCATAGGACAGACTTAAAGACACAGTTCCCTTCCGCCTTATCCCCACCGCATCCATCCCCCAAGCCCTCCCCTTCTTCCATCTAAGATTTGGTCCCCACCCTGTGACCCCCCACCTCATTTTTCTTACTTGAGTTGAAGCTATGAGCACAACTTAAGGTTTGGATTCTCCTCCAACCGAAGCTTCCAGGACAGTTGGGTCACACACACGAAGCTGATCTTTAGTGTTTTATCCATGAAAGTCCAGAGCTGAGCCCTCCCCCCAAAAGACTTCATTTAATCCTCCCCTCCGCCCCTACTACCTCCCCCACAAAAAAAAAGAAAAGAAAAAAAAGAACTAGAAACTTTGAGAGTCTCGGACTTCTATTTTTTTTCACTCAGTTCCCAGTTATTTGCTCTCTCTGAGGGTCTGTTGCTGCCCTGAATCCATGCTGCTAAATGAAAACACAAGCATTTACAAGGACTTTCTAAATTATTTTGAAACTTTTTTCCTCTTTTTTTTTTTTTCCTATCCACTGCTGTGAAGAAAGATCATGTGAAAGGAGAGAGTAAGTGACAGGGAGGAACCCTTCCTCTGCTCTTTAGAAGAGTAACTAATAATCCTCGCCATCCATCAAGGCTCCTGGCATTAACCCTTCGGAGCCCGGATCATTCCTTACCACGCACAGGCTTGGTCTTCCCTGGAGGTCTCACAGCTCTGTGAGTTCAGGAAATGCAAGGTAAGCAGAGACTCAAGGTCAGCAAACCCAAAAAGGAAGGTAGATGGCAAAAGAGGCTGAGAGGACCTAACCCACCTTTGAGCAATGCTTCCTCATAAAAAGACCTCCTCCCTCTTAAGTGATCCCCACCTCTTCCCTGTTGCACTTTGGCAGGTAATATGGGATTGCACAGCCCCCAAGATGAGCAAAGAGAGAGGTGGGACAAACAGGAAAAGGAGAGTGGAAAGGGATCATGCAAGGACATTCTCATAGTAAGTTTAAAGAGAGAGAGATTTCAGAAGAGGAAGAGGAAGGCAAGAGGACATCCAGTTCGCATGGCCATGAGGAATCAAGCTGCCAGTGTTAAGTCCTGAAAAGGCCTTTAAGCTCCACCAGAAAGTAGCCTTCCAAATCTGTGCTTTCCAGATGGATGACATGGAGAACCCGGAGAGCGATCAGAGGGCAGACACGGAGATGACTGAAGGCAGAAAGCAAAGCCCAAGGGGAAACACTAGAACTCAGGGTATTTTACAAAGAGAAAAAACAATGCAGCGATAAATCTATTAGGAAGACTCCAAATAACTTAGACAATCCAAAAGTAGCTGAGGGTGACTGACTCAGCTCAACTCAATAAATACGTATTGAGCTTTTATTAGGCATTTTACTGGGTGCTTGCTTGAAACAACTACAGATGTCTTGTTACAGAAATAGTCCTAGAATCCCCCCAGATATCTAGGCCTATAATCATTTACCTCTTTGCCATGATCAGGAAGAATGCACTGATAGCCTGACCTATAATTTCACGGATTTAGTGAGACTACAGGGCAAATGTGGAAAACAGTGTAATAATTTCATGAAGCCAGAAGGTAATAAAGGATAGATAAACTATGTGTCCTCAAACATCAGTATTTAAGGTGGTTGAACTCCATCATCAGGGCTGGTTGTCTGTCTGTGTATCTGTGTAACTAGGAGGCCAGCTTGAGCCAGTGATGCTGCCTACAGAACTCAGACACGCTGGGGTCTGTCTGAGAAAGAGTAGATAGGGCTGTCAAGAGTTTGCTGCTGGGACTTTCCTGGTAGTCCAGCAGGTAAGAATCTGCCTGCCAATGCAGCAGACACGGGTTCGATCTTCCCCGGCTCCACACGCTGTGGGAAAACGAAGTCCTGGTGCCACAACTACCGAGCCAGCGCCCTGGAGCCTGAGCTCCGCACCAAGAGACACCGCCAGAATGAGAAGTCTGCGCCCTGCAGGGAATAACAGCCCGACTCGCTGCAACCAGAGAGCGCGCGCACAGCAGTGAAAACCCAGTGCTACCGAAAATAGGCATTCTTTTAAAAGAATCTGTTGGTTCACAGACCAAGGAGACGATAGAGGAAAACTCGCTGAGTGAAGAGAGAAACAGGGACAAAAGACAGCCCCAAGTACAACCAAGCTGCGTCAAAGATAAGGAAAAGCTCTACCAAGTGTATCACTCAGGTCGTGTGTTTGTGCTCAGTCACTTCAGTCGTGTCTGACTCTCTGTGACCCCGTAGACTGTAGCCCACCAGGCTTCTCTGTCCATGGGACTCTTCAGGTAAGAATACTGGAGTGGGTTGCCGCACTCTCCTCTAGGGGATCTTCCCGACTCAGGGATTGAACCCGCATCTCCTGCGTCTCCTGCATTACAGGCAGATTCTTTACTACTGAACTACAAAGGGAGCCCCATCACTCAGGTTCAGTTCAGTTTACTCAGGTTACTCTTAGACCAATCTGAGGGTGTCACCTTGAATTCTAAGAAGAAGATGCTACCAAAAATAGAGCAAAGAAACGCTGAAAGCAGTATTTTACTAAAATATCTGAGGGATACTGAAAGCATTAGGAGGGATCATCAGATTTAAATCTCCACTTTGGAAGACACTCTGGTTGGAGGAGAGGGGTATGCTCCTTCAGATTTGACAACAGCCAATGGTGGCTCAGTGGTAAAGAATCCACCTGCAAAGCAGGAGACCTGGGTTCAGTCCCTGGGTCAGAAAGATCCTCCAGAGAAGGACATAGCAACCCACTACAGTATTCTTGCCTGGAGAATTCCATGGACAGAGGAGCCTAGCAGGCATGGGGTTGCAAAGAGTCAGACAGGACTGAGCAGCTCACACACACAGGCTGCTACACAAGCTGCAGCTGAAAAGAAAGAAAATGGCAAAGGCCATTTTAAAGCTGAAAGCATAATTCTCAGAATACCCAGAAAAATATTTCCTGGAGATTCTCATAACTATTTGACAGAGTTTTGAGTAAGGCTGGAATTCCTAAAATTGTGGGAACAGATGTGGAGAAATATCATTTTGTTACTCTTTTGTGAACAGATTTTGCCTCCTGGAATGGTTTGGGAAACATGAGTCATTGCAACCAGAATTATTTATTTTCCATGGGAGGTAATCCATCCTAGTTATGAGGACTCTTTCACACTAAAAATGAGTTACTGACAAACATATAGAATTCCATTACCTGAACTTTACTAAAAATAAGACAGATCTATCTGGAATGGCCAAGATGCAGGATTAACTAAAAGTAAGGAAATATGCAAGATGATTTTTTTAAGATCTTTTCTAGTCAATAAACCCAGCTCCAAGTAAATACAAGTGTTAAAGAGTTGAAATAACTATAGTATTTCTGTCTCTAAATTCTCAAGGGCTGGAGACATGTGTGGTGCCTTAGGAAGAAAAATAAAAGCTGGAAGTAAAAGGAATGCAACTCAGTTTAAGAAATACACGCACATACATCTTAATATCTTAACAGGCTGTGTAGGTGTTCACAGAAACCAAACCCAATCGGTACATTTAAGCCTCTGTGCTGTGCGTAGTCGCTCAGTCGTGTTCAACTCTTTGCATTGCAACAGACTGCAGCCCGCCAGGCTCCTCTGTCCATGCGGATTCTGCAGGCGAAATACTGGAGTGGGTTGCCTTGCCCTCCTCCAGGGGATCTTCCCAACCCAGGGATCGAACCCAGGTCTTCAGCACTGCAGGCGGTTTCTTTACCGTCTGAGCCACCAGGGGAAACCCTGGTACATTTAAGCTTCACAAGGAATTAAAACCAGAAATTAGCCACTTTTAATTAATTCCTAATTAATATTCTTCTCTCTTCTTCTTTTTCTCTTTCTTTTCTTCTTTCTCCTTCTTCTTTATTCTCCCTCTCTCCCCTCCCTCCCTCCCCATTTCTCTCTCTCATTTATCCATTCATTTTCCATCTCTCTCTCTCCTTATGTCTTACACAGCTTGCTTTAACCTATTCTTTTCCAGCAGACCAGACTTTTCTACTTCTTTTCACACATTATTGAAGATGCTTACCCTAAAATGAGGCCTTAATTCTCAAATATATATCTCTGCTCACTTCAAGCAAATGACAAACAGTGACTAGTTTTCTGAAGCCCAGTTCTGGAATCCTGAGATGAAGAATTTGACTGATCAGGTGTGTTTCAAGTATTCATCCTCTATCTCTAAACTGTGGAGGGCAATGAGTCATGTAATATGAACATCACTCCATCACACTCACTAGTGGGTCAGTTCTCAGAAAAGAAGTGTCATACATTGAAAGATAAGCCAAGATATCTGGACAAAGCTAATTCAAAAAGATACATGCACCCCCATGCTCATAGCAGCCCTATTCACAATAGCCAAGACATGGAAACAACCAAAATATCCATTGACAGATGAATGGATAAAGATGTGGTGCATATAAACAATGGAGTACAACTCAGCCACAAAATAAAGAATGAAATAATACCATTTGCAGAAACATGGATGCAACTGCAGATTATCATAGCAAGTGAAATAGGTCAGAAAGAGAAGGACAAATAACATATGATATCACTTACATGTGGAATCTGAAACATGGCACACATGAACCTATCTTTGAGACAGAAACAGACGCACAGACATAGAGAACGGACTGGTCGTTGCCAAGGGGGAGGGAGATGGGTGGGAAGGACGAGGAGTTTGGGGTTAATAGATGCAAACTGGTATAGATAGAATGGATAGAAAACAAGATCCTACTGGATAGCAGAAGGAATTATACGCAATATCCTGGGATAAACTATAATGGAGAAGAGTATAAAAAGGAATATATATGTCTATAACTGAGCCACTTTCCTATACAGCAGAAGGGAAGACACTATAAATCAACTATACTTCAAGTAAAAGATAAATTTAAAAAGGACAAGCCAAAAGTATCTGCTACATCAATAGTTAACAAAGCCTGATAATCCCTGGATTTTGAAGAAATTATACCTCACCAAAAAAGAGAACAATGTATAGAATGAAGTCTTATTGTATACACATTTAACTGAAGTACCAGTTTTAGAATCTAATCCTTATAATAAGATGTCTTTTTATTAGTTAATCTGTCCATAATATATAAATCCATTGACATACATGTCATAAAGTCTTAATTTTAAAAAAAAATCAACAGAAAATCTTGTAGGCAGTAGAAATACTCTGGTTTTCTTAAGCAGAGTGGTCTTGGTGTCCAGTTGGCTGCATAAAGACTCTCATTTGGCTTCTTCCTGAGTTAAGCTCATGATGCAAGAATCTTTGTGTGCTTAAGAGTTATCCTATGGAATTGTGAATACTATCTTTATGAGCAATTTAAAGGTTTCGAATATAATTTTTGAGATTATCACAAAAGTGTGAGTACTATTTTTATGTGAGATTTCAAGGTCTCAAGGATAATCTTAACCCTGAGAGATTTGTTTTCCCTCTATGCGCTGGGTTTTAACACTACTTGTTACCAGATGCTGCTCTCCTCTGATAGACTTTAGTGGAAAATGATCCAAGCCCAAACCTCTATGAACAGACACCTTGAACAAGCCATTAACTTTCCCATCTATAAAACGAGGAGTGATATGAATACACAACTCTCAGAGTTGTGAGAATAAAATGAGATCAGGAAAGATAATTTACTGAGTGCTGACTGTACACCAGGTATTCTTCTAAGAACTTTATGCTTATTATTTCATTTCTCAAAAGAACTTTATGGGATTAGGTACTAGTATTTCTCCAACATTCATATGTGAAAATGAATGCACAAAAATTCTAACCTGCCTACAATCATAACTGGTGAGCTAGATTACACGTATGTATGTATGTATGTATAAGAAAGTCTTCCTTAGCTATCAATGCAAAGAAATAGAGAAAAACAACAGAATGGGAAAGACTAGAGATCTCTCCAAGAAAATCAGAGAAACCAAGGGAACATTTCATGCAAAAATGGTTTTGATAAAGGACAGAAATGGTATGGACCTAACAGAAGCAGAAGATATTAAGAAGAGGTGGCAAGAATACACAGAAGAGCTGTACAAAAAAGATCTTCACGACCCAGATAATCATGAGGGTGTGATCACTCACCTAGAGCCAGACATCCTGGAATGTGAAGTCAAGTGGGCCTTAGAAAGCATCACTACGAACAAAGCTAGTAGAGGTGATGGAATTCCAGTTGAGCTATTTCAAATCCTGAAAGATGATGCTGTGAAAGTGCTGCACTCAGTATGCCAGCAAATTTGGAAAACTCAGCAGTGGCCACAGGGCTGGAAAAGGCCAGTTTTCATTCTAATCCCAAAGAAAGGCAATCCTAAAGAATGCTCAAACTACCACACAATTGCACTCATCTCACACGCTGGTAAAGAAATGCTCAAAATTCTCCAACCAGGCTTCAGCAGTACATGAACTGTGAAATTCCAGATGTTCAAGCTGGTTTTAGAAAAGGCAGAGGAACCAGAGATCAAAGTGCCAACATCCACTGGATCATCAAAAAAGCAAGAGAGTTCCAGAAAAACATCTATTTCTGCTTTATTACCTATGCCAAATCCTTTGACTGTGTGGATCACAATAAACTGTGGAAAATTCTGAAAGAGATGGGTATACCAGACCACCTGATCTGCCTCTTGCAAAACCTATATGCAGGTCAGGAAGCAACAGTTAGAACTGGACATGGGACGACAGACTGGTTCCAAATAGGAAAAGTAGTACGTCAAGGCTGTATATTGTCACCCTGCTTATTTAACTTATATGCAGAGTACATCATGAGAAACGCTGGGCTGGAAGAAGCACAAGCTGGAATCAAGATTGCCAGGAGAAATATCAATAACCTCAGATATGCAGATGACACCACCCTTATGGCAGAAAGTGAAGGGGAACTAAAAAGCCTCTTGGTGAAAGAGGAGAGTGAAAAAGCTGGCTTAAATTTAACATTCAGAAAACTAAGATCATGGCATCTGGTTCCATCTCTTCATGGCAAATAGACGGGGAAACAGTGGAAACAGTGGCTAACTTTATTTTTTGGGCTCCAAAATCACTGCAGATGGTGATTGCAGCCATGAAATTAAAAGACATCTGTTCCTTGGAAGGAAAGTTATGACCAACCTAGATAGCATATTAAAAAGCAGAGACATTACTTTGCCAACAAAGGTCCATCTGGTCAAGGCTATGATTTTTCCAGTGGTCATGTATGGATGTGAGAGTTGGGCTGTGAAGAAAGCTGAGCACTGAAGAATTGATGCTTTTGAATTTTGGTGTTGGAGAAGACTCTTGAGAGTCCCTTGGACTGCAAGGAGATCCAACCAGCCCATCCTAAAGGAGATCAGTCCTGGGTGTTCATTGGAAGGGCTGATGCTGAAGCTGAAACTCCAGTACTTTGGCCACCTGGTACAAAGAGCTGACTCATTGGAAAAGAGCCTGATGCTGCGAGGGATTGGGGGCGGGAGGAGAAGGGGACGACAGAGGATGAGATGGTTGGATGGCATCACCAACTCGATGGACATGAGTTTGAGTAGACTCTGGGAGTTGGTGATGGACAGGGAGGTCTGGTGTGCTGCAGTTCATGGCGTCGCAAACAGTCAGACACTTCTCAGTGACTGAACTGAACTCACTGATGTATGTATGCATGTGTGTGCTTTGCTGACAGTGAAGTGTGTGCGCTTATGGGTAAACAGGAAAGATGTAGAGAGGGTGGGGAAAGATTCAGTTCTTAGTTACTCAGGAATTGAAGGCTTGTTAGCTATTTGGAGAATCAACTACGTATTTTCCTCTCTGTCCCTTCCCCCGTGAAGCCCACCTTTGGGTCGTGGTGTCTCAGCACTTCCACCAGAAAAAGAAATGAGAACATTTAAGACATTAAAATCATTCTGTCTGTGACTCTTCCATGAACAAGCTGAAAAGTCACATAAAGAGGAAGTTGAGGTTAATGGCCAAAATCAGGTTCTTATTCGCTTGTGTTTTTAACAATGCCACATATAATATTTCACAGGGCAGAGGAGTGCTTTCACAGACATGACTTCATCTGATCCTCAGACAGCCCCAATATGTACTCAGTGCAGATATTAATATCCTCCTCTGACAAATAAGGAAAATGAAGCTGAGGGAAGTAGTAACTTACTTGAAGTTGTTGCTGGTAAATGGCAGAATCTGAGTTGGAATCCATTTCTTCCCATTCTCCGTGCTCTTTCTGCCCATTTGGTATCAACAACACACCTGAGAGCCTCTAGCCTCTTGGTTTACACCCAGTTTGCTTGAACTAGCTTATCTGATTTCCTGTCTGCTTTTCTCTTCTCCCATTTCCTTTTTCACTGTGAAGAAAGAATAACACATCTTCACTTCAGCAGAAATTCTGAGATGAGAGGGTGAAAAAAATAGGCACTGTGAACTCAGCTTAGATTCCCTAAGGAGAGTGAGGGCTACAAAAGGAGTTTTTTAAACAATGCATTTCATAGTCTCATCCTAGGAATGTCACCCTTCTCTGGGCTTAAGTCTGGAAATCTAAACTGTCCTTGTCAGATAAGAAAGTAACCTACTTTAAAATATCTCCAAGAGAACAGGATCCTTCAACAGCCAGAGGGTTTATCAACACTCAGCGTCAAAAGTTCTGCTTTTTATCTCTCCTGAGTCTCCCCTGCTACCAGTTTACCTCCTCCTTGTCTGCACTCTGCAAAAACAACCCTCAGCTAATTAAACTGTCTCCCAGCTCCTTATACACACATACACATCTTTCAGAGCAGAGTGGAGTTTGAGCAGCCATATCATTTTTCCATGCTCAGGCCCAGTTTGGAGCAATCATTTTATACATAATGATAACCCTCCTTATGAAATTTGAAGACCCTCAGCTGCCTCGCATCCGGACTGGGTTTTTTCTGGCGTCTGGAAGAGAAACACCATAATCCCCACTGACTGTCCTCTTAGGGATCCAAGAAGCTTGGAAAATCAAAGGACTTTTAGTTATTTGAGTCTCGCTTTTAGGGCTTCATCCTCTTTTGCTTGTGTATCTCTGGAGAACATTCAGAAGTCTGAAAGGTAAATATCTCTGAGTTCCTGGGGGGAAAGCCTCTACATAATTATTAAATATAATTTTATCTTCTAAAACATCTCACTTTAGAGCTTTTGTTTGCTGAACACTCTATCGTTCATCTCTCAATGCATAATTCCATCGCATTGCCCTGAGTTACACCATAAACACCAGCTCTCTGTTTCTAATACACAACATATTTCAACGCAGAAAGGAATTTATAGTGCCAATGCTATTTTTCCAAGTACAATTCCAGTTTGGAATGTCCAGCAGCACTCAAATTGCCTTTCAAGATAAAGACCAGATTCTGATTCTATGTAATCCTTGTGTGCTTCTGGGAAAGCTCAAATGTTAGACTTATGGATGGAATCCACGTTTTCCAGGGCCCTTCGTGTCCCAGAGAGGAACCGTTTATACGAAGCCAGGCTGCATCAGAATTCTCCAGAGGCCTTTTGCCAGAGCTCTCACAATGAGCAGACAAGCTTCAGTTGCAAGACCTGCGTGACACAAAGCAAGGGCAAGTTCTTCTATCACGAACTCAGTTCAGGGTAAACTGGAAGGAACCTCAAATGTCAACCAGCCTAGCCCCCTTGTTCTACAGTTGAGTCCCAGAACAGTCAAGTGATGACTGAGCCCACACAAAACAAGAGAGGAAAGCACAGCATAGAACTCACATGTGAGTCCCTATCCATGACTCTTTCCAAAAGATCATGCAATTGCACAAAATACTTTTAAAGTTTAAAAGATGTCTCTGCTGCTCAGTCATGTCTGACTCTGCGATGTAGCCCACCAGCCTGCTCTGTACATGGGATTTTCTAGGCAAGAATACTGACATGGGTTGCCATTACCTTCTCCAGGTTAAAAGATACAAGGCCAACAAAATAAACAGGGAAAAATAGGTAAAGCCTCTGTAGTCCAAGTGAGGGCCAGGGGAGTGGCCAGACGGGAATAGAGTCTGGAGAAGATCACCTCGTCGGATGTCAACAGTCTCTGTGGACACAGGTGAAGCCCTGAAAACTCTTGTTCTCTGCTTTGCCCATGGGGAGCCCCAGTTTCTTCAAAAGGATGAAGGTAAGAGGTAGAGTTGTTGTTGTTTTTTTCATGAAGAATCTAAATACACTTGAGAGAGATCTGACAGAGGTGAACGGAGAGGTGGAGACTGAGTCTGCCTCCCTTTCGCTTCCTACAGAGGATCCTCGCCTGCAGACAGTCTCATCCCTCTTTCCCTGCACCTTGTTAGAATCACTCTGAGCCTGATAGGGGAAGAATTGTGGAGTCGTGGCTGGTCTGTCTCTGATTAAGGACCTACATCTGGTCATGGCCCTGATTCCAAGTTTTATCAACATTCCTGAGGCCAGAATAGTAAATATTTGTAGGTCTGCTCAATCCACAGTGACCTCAGTACTGCCCTCTCTTCTACAGGGGTGGACTACCAAAATCCATGCTTGTATTAAAGAACCTCCACTTCCTTGGCCATAATTGAAGGGATCAGGGATAGACAGCTAATTCAAGCTATTTTTTAATTATGTTTCATAAAATACAAGAGATCGTTTCATAAATTTGAAAATGGACCAAGGGATTGCAACTTCAGCCTGGACTGGTTTCTTAGAAAGAGGAAATCTTGACTCTGAAACCTTAGGTGGTAATAATCTCTACATCACAGGGAAAAGAATGAATTCAATGTTCAAAAAATGCAAAGGCAATGGAGAGTCCTGATGGTTTTCTAGTTTCCAGTCCCAAGCTCTTCCCAAGGTTAGTAGGCGATTTCTGTTCCCATATTATACTCTGTATGTTTACAATACATCCCCATGTGTTGTTCAAACTGCATCCAGTGGGCTTCTGTGCCTTGAAATCACACTCCTTTTAGGTCTCTGCATGGGTATCTCTTCTGGGAAATTAGCATTTCAACAAGAATAGAGGGTAGGTATCCTTATTCCAATTATAATAGACAAGAAAACCCACTCAAAGTCTCACCTAGGGATTCCCAGTAACTTTTTCAACACTTGTTGATCAACTGTTGATTTGCCTGGATTCCTGAGTAATACCTCCCTTTTGAGTTCTGTGCCCCAAGCTCTACTGCTGTATCAGTCAGCATCCAGGTGGGAAAGCAGACACCATACTAGATATTTCAACAGAAGGGATCTTATAAGAGGAATTTGACACAAAGGTGTTGGAGGGCAGACCAATCAGAAATAACAACTGCAAAAATCAGCTATCACCCTGACGCTGGGAGAATAAAAGAAGGGTTTGGGCTATGAGAACTTAGGAGCTGGAAGGAGGCAGAGCCATTTAACTATATAGCTCATATCTCTCAGATTGTTCATAATATAGTTTCTGATGGTACCGTTGATATGACATGTTGAGGCTGGCTCTGGGAGTGTAGAAAGAAGCTGGAAGCTGGAACAAACTGCCGTGGTGGCATGAAATGCCACTGCTGGAGCTAAGGGCCGCTACTGGAGTGAAAACACTGATACCAAGAAACAGGAAACGACTCTCTTCTCTCCTCCTCCAGGTTTTCAGTCCTAATCTCTGGCCGCTTATTGGCAGAATCAAAAAGGAAGTCTGTTGATAAAAGAATCTCTGATTATAGTTTGCGGATACTCAATTCCAACATCACAAAGCAGAACATAGAAGAATGGATTTAAAGCTGAGAGGCAGTAGGCAAATTATCATGCCTCGGACACACTCTTCACCCATTACCTGTGTCTCATCTAGACGGCCGCCCACGTGTGTCCTCCCTGCTTGGATGCCAGTCTTTGCTGTGCCAGCTCCTTCCACGGGCCACTCCTCTCCACGGAATGTTTCTAATGGCCTTTCTGCGGCAGTTCCAACTCACTTCAACTATTCCAATATGCCAGCATGCCTCCTTAGGTCAGATACCCAGGCCCAGGACCTTTTTCTTTTACATGGAGTACTCTTTCCCACCTATTCACCTGGATTGCTCCCTATCTTCCTAAAGGACTTTACTCAAATGCCACTTTTCAGCGAAATATGACCACCATTTCTAATGTTTTACTCTCACTAATACTTTCTGCCTTTTCTATTTCTGTTTACTACCATAGTCCCAAATCTCTATAACTGTTCTTGACCTATATTAGGAACACATAAATATTTATTTAATGTTGAGTGAATGAATGCAATAAGTGTACTTCAATAAGTCGACAATAAGGCCAAAGACTGCTAGAAAAGTGTGTGCTCTAAACAAAGAAGACAGAAAGAAAGCAGAGAGATTATCTCTTGCCAGTGCTGGAACTCACTCTGGGAGTCAGCTGGGGAGAGAGAAACACCAAAGCTCCTAGAGTTCTCAGGGTCATTCTGGAATGAGAACCAAAATGAACGAGGTAGGGAAGGAGGCAGGGGGTCAAGAGTGCCCAACTCTTGGGCATATATCCAAGCTGCAGCTATTGCTGTTTAGTCACTAAGTCATGTTCAACTCTGCAACCCCATGGACTGGAGCTGGCCAGACTCCTCTGTAGTGGAATTTCCTAGGCAAGAATATTGGGGTGGGTTGCCATTGCCTAAAAAAGATACATACATCCTTATGTTCATAGCAGCTCTATTCACAATAGCCAAGACATGGAAATACCTAAAAGTTCATTGAGAGACGAATGGATGAAATAGATGTAGTACACATATATAATGCAATATTATTCAGCTGAAAAAAAAATGAAGCGATGCCATTTGCAGCAACATGAATGCTGTTAGAGATTATTATCCTAAGTGAAGTAAGTCAGAAAAAGAAAGACAAATACAATATCATATCACTTACACATGGAATCTAAAATATGGTACAAATGAACTCATCTACAATACAGAAACAGACTTATATGTAGAGAGAACAGACATGTGGTTGCCGTGGGGGACGGTTGGACTGGGAGTTTGGGGTGAGTAGATACAAACTATTATGTATAGGATGATTAAACAACAAGGGCCTAGTATACAGCACGGGAAACTATATCAGTATTCTGTGATAAACCATAACTGAAAAAATATGAAAAATGTATATACATGTATAGCTGAGTCACTGTGCTGCACAGAAGAAATTAACATTGTAAATCAACTATACTTCAATAAAATGTTTTTTAAAAAATTTAAGTACCCAGCTTTTTCAGCATCTCTTACTCTGATAAGCCAAATGAGCTAGTGCCATGCAAGGTATCTAAACATCATAGTGGAGAAAGACAATTTGTTTAAAAGGGCACGTTCTTGGAGTACGGGAGCAGTGGGATATCAGGAGTAGATGGGATGGGAACAGGGGGGCTTGGCAGGCAACAGGGCATCCGTCCCTTCAGAAAATCCCAGAACAGGCCCAGGCTAGCTATGAGCTTTGTTCCTTTCCTCAAAACAAGTTATGCTTGCGTAAGTGGAGAGAATAGGATTTTCTCAACTCAGGAATGAAGTATTCCAGACACCGTTCACTCTGCTGTGTTCCCATTACCGGAGAATGATTCACAATGACTTGAAGAAAAACATGGTGCTAGCGGGAGCTGAAATCCCAGCAGTAGCTTAGAAAAGGCCCTCCTTATACTGGCAACTGAGACTCATAGTGTAGCTCCAATGTAGGAGCCAGCTGATCTCAATACTTACCTAAAGGGGCTCTCCCTGAATCTTGGTTCTCCATTCTCTGTCTCCCCAAGTTTCTCCTTTCTTCCTTACCTGCCAATGCATTCTAACCAGGGAGGAAATAAAGCTTATGGCTATGTAGCACTGGTTCCCTCACTTCACCAGCAGCAGAAAAAAATCCAAAACAATATAGGGCACAGAGTTGTAAGAAGCAGGGGCTCTAGAGTACAAATTATAGAGCTAATCTTTAACAGATTTATTGATGTATAATTGACCATGAAAATTATATTTATTTGAGGTTTACATGTGCTGTTTTGATTTACATATATACTGTCAAATGATTACCACAATGTAAATTAATATTTACATCACCTCCTATTCCCTTCATACTTATTTTTTGTGTCTACTCTCTCAGGCTTTTCTAATAAAAGCCATCCTAACAGATGTGAGTTGACATTTCATTGTGGTTTTCATCTGAATTTCCCTGGTGATTAGTGATGTTAAGCATTGTTTGATATAATTATTGGCCATTAGTGTATCTTCTTTTGAGAAATATCTGTTCAGATCTGTTCAGATCCTTTGTCCATTTTTAAATCAAGTTATTTGGTCTTTGGCTATTGAGGATTTTGAGGATTTCCTAGATAGATAGATAGATAGATAGATAGATATCAATTCCATATCAGATGTATGGTTTGCAAATATTTTCCCCCATTTCATAGGTTTCTTTTCATTCTATTATCTCCTTAGCTGTGCAGAAGCTTTATCAGTTCAGTTCAGTTCAGTCACTCAGTCATGTCCAACTCTTTGTGACCCTGTGGACTGCAGCACGCCAGGCCTCCCTGTCCATCACCAACTTCTGGAGTTTATTCAAACTCATGTCCATTCAGATGGTGATGCCATTCAACCATCTCATCCTCTGTCGTCCGCTTCTCCTCCTGCCTTCAATCTTTCCCAGCATCAGGGTCTTCTCAAATGAGTCAGTTCTTCACACCAGGTGGCCAAAGTATTGGAGTTCCAGCTTCAGCGTCAGTCCTTCCAATGAACACCCAGGACTAATCTCCATTAGGATGGACTGGTTGGATCTCCTTGCAGTCCATGGGACTCTCAAGAGTCTTCTCCAACACCACAGTTCAGAAGCATCAATTCTTCTGTGCTTAGCTTTCCTTATAGTCCAACTCTCACATCCATACATGACTACTGGAAAAACCATAGCCTTGACTAGATGGACCTTTTTTGGCAAAACAATCTCTCTTACCTGTTTTTGCTTCTGTAACCTGTGTTTTGGGATCATATCCAAGAAATCCTCATCCATACCAATGTCAAATAGCTTTTCCTCTATTTTTTCTTCTAATTGTTTTACAGTTCCACAGTTTTACATCAAGTCTTATATTTAAGTCTTCAGTCTATTTCGAGTTGATTTTTGAATATGGTGTTAAGATGGGGGTTCAGTTTCAATATTTTGCATATGGCTGTCCAGTTTTCCCTGAAGTATTTACTGAAGGGATTATCTTCCCTCACTGTATATTCTTGGCACCTTTGTCAAAAATCAGTTGACTATATATCCATGGGTTTATTTCTGGGTTGGGCTTCCCATGTGCCCAGTGGTAAAGAATCCACTGGGCACAGGAGATACTAAGATGACTCAGCAACTAAACAACACCAACATTTCTGGGCTCTCTATTTTCTTCCAAACATCTATGTATCTATTCTTATGTCGATATGATACTGTTTTGCTTACTATAGCTTTGTAATATAGCTTGAAATCAGGAAGTGTGATGACTCCAGCTTTGTTCTTCTTGCTCAAGATGTCTTTGGCTATTCAGTCTTTTGTGGTTTCATATAAATTTTAGAATTGCTTTTTCTACCTCTATGAAAAATGCCATTGGAATTTTGACATGGATTGCATTGAAACTATAGATTGATTTATGTAGTATGAACATTTTAACAATATTAATTTTTCCATTCCATGAGCACAGAATATCTTTCCAATTATTTGTGTCTCTTTCAACTTCTTTCATCAATCTTTGGTAGTTTTCAGTATACAGATCTTTCACTTCCTCAGTTAAATATTAATATATTGTTAATATATTTCTAGACTTCCCTGGTGACTCAGATGGTAAAAGCATCTGCCTACAATGTGGGAGACCTGGGTTCAATCCCTGGGCTGGGAAGATCCCCTAGAGAAGGAAATGGCAACCCACTCCAGTACTCTTGCCTGGAAAATCCCATGGACAGAGGAAGAAATATATTTCTAAGTGTTCTATTATTTCTGATGCTGTTTTAAATGGGATTTTTAATTTATTTTTTGGATAATTTATTTTTAGTATATAGAAACATAACTGATTTTTGCACATTGATTATGTATTCAGCAACTTTACTGAATTCAGTTATTAGTTCTAACAGTTTATTGGTAGAGTCTTTAAGGTTTCTATATATAGAATCATATCATCTGCAAACAGACAATTTTTCTTCCTTTCCAATTTGGATGCTTCATTTCTTTTTCTTACTTAATTCCTCTGGCTAAGACTTCTAGTACTATATTTAATAGAAGTGGCAAGTGTGGGCATTCTTATCTTGCTCCTGACTTTACAGATAAAACTTACAGCTTTTCACTGTCGAGTTAGCTGTAGTCTTGTCTCGATGACCTTTATTTTTCCTTTCTTTCTTTATTTATGGCTACACTGTGTCTTTGTTGCTGTGCAAAGGCTTTCTCTAGTTGCAGCAACTGGGGGCTACTCTTCACTGCGGTGTATGGGCTTCTCATTGCAGGGCATCTCTTGCTACAGAGCACAGGCTCTGGGCACACAGGCTTTAGGAGTTGCAGCAACAGCTCAGCAGATGCAGTGACAGGCTCTAGAGCACAGGCTCAGTAGCTGTGGCACATAGGCTTAGCTGCTTCTCCACATGGGGAATCTTCCAGGACCAGGAGTCAAACCCTTGTCCCCTGAATTGGTAGGTGAATTCTTATCCACTGCACCACCAGGGAAGTCCATGACTTTCATTATGCTGAGATACATTCTTTCTATCCCTAAGGTTTGCAGAGCTTTTTTTATTTTTATTATGAAAGAATGTTGAATTTTGAAAAAGTTTTCCTGCACCTACTGAGATGATCATATGACTTTTAAACTTTATTCTATTAATTTGGTTTATCACCTTTACTGATTTGAAGATGGTGAACCAGCCCTGCATCCCAGGAATAAATCCCACATGATCATGTTAATGCGTTACTGAACTTGGTTTGCTAGTATTTTAATGGGTATTTTTCTATCTATGCTCTTCAGGGATATTGTCTTGTAATTTTGTTTTCCTGTAGTGTCTCTGTTTGGCTTGCTTTGGTATGAGGGTAATCCCAGCTTCATAAAATGAGTTTGGAAATGTTCTCTCCTTTTCTTTTCTTTTTTTTTTTTTTTTTTTTTTTGGAAGAGTTTGAGAAAAGTTGATGTTGACTCTTCTTTAAATCTTTGGTAAAATTCACCAGTCTTGGACTTTTCTATGTTGGGAGGTTTTTGACTACTGATTCAATCTCGTTACTCACTAATGGTCTAAATTTTGCAATAAGGAGTTCATGATCTGAGCCATAGTTAGATCCTGGTCTTGTGTTTGCTGACTATATAGAGCTTCTCCATCTTTGGCTGCAAAGAATATAATCAGTCTGATTTTAGTATTGACCATGTGGTGATGTCCAAGTGTAGAGTCCTCTCTTAAGTTATTGGAAGAGGGTATGTGCTATGATCAGTGCGTTCTCTTGGCAAAAAAGTGAAGTAATTAGCCTCCAACTAATAAAAAAAAAATTAAAAAAAAAAAACCTCTGTTAGCCTGTGCCCTACTTCATTTTGTTCTTCAAAACGTACTTCATTTTGAATTCCTTATTGCAAAATTCAGGTTTAAATTGAACAAAGTGAGGAAAACCACTAGACCATTCAGGTATGACCTGAATCAAATCCCTTATGATTATTCAGTGGAAGGACAAATAGATTCAAGGGATTAGATCTGACAGAGTGCCTGAAGAGGTTAGTAACATTGTACAGGAGGTGGTGATCAAAACCATACTCAAGAAAAAGAAATACAAAAAGGCAAAATGGTTGTCTGAGGAGGCCTTACATATAGCTGAGAAAAGAAGAGAAGCAAAAGGCAAAGGAGAAAAGGAGAGATACATCCATCTAAATGCAGAGTTCCAAAGAATAGCAAGGAGAGATAAGAAAGCCTTCATAAGTGATCAATGCAAAGAAATAGAGGAAAACAATAGAATGGGAAAGACTAGAGATCTTGTCAAGAAAATTAGAGATACCAAGGGAACATTTCATGCAAAGATAGGCACAATAAAGGACAGAAATGGACCTAACAGAAGCAGAAGATATTAAGAAGAGGTGGCAAGAATACACAGAACAACTGTACAAAAAAGATCTTAATAAACCAGGTAGCCAGGATGTTGTGATCACTCACCTAGAGCCAGAACATCCTGGAATGCAAAGTCAAGTGGGTCTTAGGAAGCATCACTGTGAACAAAGCTAGTAGAGGTGATGGAATTTCAGCTGAGCTATTTCAAATCCTTAAAGATGATCCTCTGAAAGTGCTGCACTCAATATGCCAGCAAATTTGGAAAACTTAGTAGTGCCCACAGGACTGGAAAATGTCAGTTTTCATTCCAATCCCAAGGAAAGGCAATGCAAAGAATGTTCAAGCTACTGCACAAAGCTGTATATTGTCACCCTGCTTATTTAACTTATATTCAGAGTACATCAAGTAAAGTGCCAGTCTGGATGAAGCACAAGCTGGAATTAAGATTGCCAGGAGAAATATCAGTAACCTCAGATATGCAGATGACATCACCCTTATGTCAGAGAGTGAGGAAGAACTGAAGAGTCTCTTGATGAAGGTGAAAGAGGAGAGTGAAAAAGCTGGCATGAAAATAAACATTCAAAAACTGAAGATCATGGTATCTGGTCCCATCACATCATGGCAAATAGATGGAGAAACAATGGAAATAGTGAGACTTTTGTTTTCTTGGGCTCCAAACTCACTTCAGATGAAGACTGCAGCCATGAAATTAAAAGACGCTTGCTCCTTGGAAGAAAAGCTATGACAAACCTAGACAGCATATTAAAAAACAGAGACATTACTTTTTCAATAGCCCAAGAATAATCCCTCATTTCTGTCTTTTTATTTCTGTATCATCAGTTTTAAGATACCCTCTTTCCTTTACTATCTTATTAGAGTCTTTTCTGAAGGATTGTCAACTTTGTTTATCTTTTCAAGAAACCAACCAAAATTCTGCTGAAAAATCTACTGTTAAGTCTTATGGAATCCCCTTCTAAGTGATGAGTTGTTCTTCTTTTGCTGCTTTCAAAATTTTCTTTGTCTTTGACTTTTGAGAACTTGATTATTATATGTCTCAGTCTCAGAATCCCATCTTTGGGATTCTTTGGTCATCATGAATCTGGATGTTCATCTCCTTGTGCAAATACAGAAAGTTTTCTGACATTATTTCTTTAAGTAAGCTTTCTGCCACTTCTTTATTCTCTCTTCCTTCTGGGATTCCTATAATGCACATATTGGTTTTTTAACTTTTGTCTCATAGGTCATGTAGGCTTTCTTCCCTCTTTTTTTACTCTTTTTATTCCTCTAGGTGGTCATTTCAATTTACTTATCTTTGAGCTTGCTGATTATTTCTTCTGCATAATCAAATCTATTGATGAAGCTCCCTATTGAATTTTTGGTTCAGTTATTATTCAGTTCCAGGATTTTTTTTCACTCTTTTTTACCATCTCTATTTCTTTTCTAAACTTTTCATTTTGTTCATGTATTGTTTTCCTGGCTTTATTTAGTTGTTTGTGTTCTCTTGTAGCTCACTGTAGCTCATGAGCTCTTATAGCTCAGGATTATTTTCAATACTTTGTTAGCGGTTCATGGCTCTCCATTTCTCTAGGGCTGCATACTGGAGTTTATTGGTATCCTTTGGTGGTGGTGTTTGCCTAATTCTTTACAAACCATGTAGTCTTGCATTGGTGTCTGTTTATCTGAAAAAGCAGACAACTTTTCCTATCTTTACAGATTGGTTTTTGAAGATCTTTTCCTGTTGTGTTCCTGAACTAATGGGACTATCTTCAGAATTGTGGTCAAGCAGGGTTGGAGCCAGGTCTCACAGCTGTTGCTGGATCTGCAGTCAGGTCCATTGTGGCAGGCCTTTTACCAGGGATGCAACTGGGTATGGCTTCTGAGAAGTCCTGAGTATGCTCCCATCAGGTGACTGGGCTGGTCCTTGAGAATTACAGTGTTTTAATCCAAGTTCTACCACTTCCCTCATCTTTATTAAGGTTTTGCTGTTCAGTCACTACTTCCAAGTCTTTGCGACCCCATGGGACTGCAGCACATCAGGCTCCCCTGTCCTTCACCATCTCCTGGAGTTTGTTCAGATTCATGTCCAATGAGTCAGTGATGTTATCTAACCATCTCACCCTCTGCCATTCTCTTCTTCTTTCGCCTTCAGTCTTTCCCAGCATTCAGGGTCTTTTACATTGAGTCAGCTCTTCACATCAGGTTGCCAAAGTATTGGAGCTTCAGCTTCAGCATCAATCCTTCCAATGAATATTCAGGGTTGATTTCCTTTAGGATTGACTGGTTTTATCTCCTTGCAGTCCAAGGGACTCTCAAGAGTCTTCTCCAGCACAATTCAAAGGCATCAATTCCTCAGTACTCAGCCTTCTTTAAGGTCCAACTCTCACATCCATATATGACTACTGGAAAAAAACCATAGCTTTGACTATACGGACCTTTGTCGGCAAAGTGATATCTTTTCTTTTTAATACACTGTCTAGGTTTTTCATCAGGTACAACTGATTTTAAAATATGCATATTTAGGGTATATGATTTGATGTTTTGATATATGCATACATTGTGAAAGAATCACCACAGTCAACTAATTACTATATTCATCATTTCACAAAGTTACTCCTTTTGTCTGGTGAGAATACTTAAGATATAACTTTGAGCAAATTTCAAGTATACTATACAGTACTGTCGACTATATTCATATTACTAGATCTCTAGAACTGACTAAAACTTTCTTCCCCTTGACTAATCTTCCTTTCTCTGCTCTGTCACTTATTAACCATGAGAATTTGGTCAAGAATTACCAAAATTCTCACAACGAGAAAGGAAAGTTTCCATTCTAGGATTCTGTGCAACTTAAGAGGAAGCCATTCTACCCATGACCTAAATTTTCTGTGCTTCAGTATTGTCATCTATAAAATGGGCATGTTAATAATATCTATTCTGTGGAAATGTTAATAGGTATAACTGAGTTGGTACTTCAAGACTTTAAGAGTCTGTAATGGTGGTCACCTCATGCAAAGAGTTGACTCATTGGAAAAGACCACGATGCTGGGAGGGATTGGGGGCAGGAGGAGAAGGGGACGACAGAGGATGAGATGGTTGGATGGCATCACCCACTCGATGAGCATGAGTTTGAGTAAACTCCGGGAGTTGGTGATGGACAGGGAGGCCTGGCGTGCTGCGATTCATGGGGTCGCCAAGCGTCGGACACGACTAAGCGACTGAACTGAACTGAGTGAATGGTGCCAGAATTCCTCAGTTAGTGTTAAACATTTTTACAATTATTATTACACCATTTATGTTACCTTTATAATTATTACTTTTAAATGCAAGCTTGACCAATTCCTTTAGTGGTCTCTGATCACTCAAGGTTCCCATCTACCATTTCCTTCAATCCTACCCAGATCTAAGTTCATCACAGTGCCTTAATTTCCTCTCAAGAGTTAAGTGCTCCCACCTGGAAACTATAACAGTTATTTTCTTAAATGTTACAATAAGCCTTCAGTGTCTCTGCCAGAAATTTTCCAAGGAAAGAAAAGAAAGGTCGTCTACAAGGTACAAAGCACAATGATTAACTGGGGTCCATTAGTCTCTTCAGGACCCCCTTCCATAGGCTCATATGTGCAGTGGGGCTTCTGTATCAATACCCCTTATTAGCACAGTCCCTCTCCTCCCAAGTAGCTTGAGTTCAGCTGCTTGCTATCAGAGTGATTTTAAACAAGTTATTTATCCTCTCAGAGCCCCATTTCCAGGATACATAGCTTGGATGAGCTAATCAATGTAAAGTAGTTACAACAGTATCTGTCTTCATAGTAACCATTCAATAAATGTTAACTAGCTATAACAGAGAAGACAGAAATACACACATACATACACACACAAACATGCACATATATAAATATATGGAAAGAAGATGGTTATCTTCTGTGCTTCAGTATTCTCATCTATAAAATGGGCATGCTAATAGTATCTATTCTGTGTAAATGTTAATAGGTATAACTGAGTTGGTACTTCAAGACTTTAAGAGTCTGTAATGGGAAAAGTCAAAAAGTCTGAAATTGGGAAAAGTCAAAGACACTGGATAACTAAGGTTTTTATTATATAACTAGAAATATGTCTTTTGAGTCACAGAAAAATATACTTAAGCACATTGAACCCAGTTCTTTCCCTGCCACACTCTGTCCCATTCTATAGATGAAGAAATCTGAGTCTCAGAAAAAACAAACAACTGGGCCTCCAGGTCACCCTGGTTAATAACAAGGCAAACTGCGGATCTAAGGATCTGACTCTCAGTCCCGTGTAGAGCAACCATTTCACAGAAAAAGTTGTGAAGATCTGAAGTGATTTACCAGTAGAATAAGAGGGGGACTCAGAACTTAAGGTATGAAGGTTGCATGAGGACCAGCTGCATTGAACTGGCCTCTTATCTCTCAGTTTCAACCCTCCAGAATTTTATTTCTGTTTTGAAATTAGTTTAAAAGACAGTGGCTCTTAAAACAACCCACAAATATCCAAATCTGAAGCACAATATTATATAATCATATCCCAAGATGCATAATAATGTCTCAAAGAAAATGAAAAAAAAAAGTAGAAAAAGCAACCACACAAAAATCTTGTGGAATGATAAAAATAAAATATTGGTTAAACTTTTAATTTTCTACTTTCAAATTTTATCAAATGATATAATTTTGGTGTATCCTGTTTTGTACTAAAAAGTCTCTATTGTCTATGGAAAACTAGATGAGAATGTCTTAGTCAGAAATAGAGATATATTATTCTCAAACATATTAAACAAAATTTGGTTACCCAATAGGTCAAATTGTGTTTCTGATTAAACAGCTTGCTAGCTAAATATAGGACTTAAACCAGCAACAGTTTACCAGTGGTTTGCTATTGTTCGGTTCTTCACAAAGGAGCAATTATTTGAGAAACCAAGGATGGAGAAAAGAAAGGAAGACTGTTTTTAGAATAATATAAAGGGACTTAATTTGCAGTTTTCCGAGAAAAGAAGAATCAAACGAAAATAAAATTGGTGTTCTGGGTTTGGGGACCTAAACAGACCCAATATAAAAAAAGAAAAAATAGATTATAGAAATGTGAAACTGCCATTGTAATTTCAGTTGCACACTTGAAAAAAAAATGGAAAAAAAAAAGTCTAAAATAGAACTTTTATTTTGTCTGCCAACTGAAAACTGATATTTTCATTATGCTTTCAGTCAAGGGTTTATTTGTAAATACTAGGTAGAGTTTTGCTCCATGAGTTAAACAGCTTTTTACTACAGAGACTTTTCTCAAGAGTATGGGAAGTAAGAAAAGCAGTGTGTTGGGAGATTTTTTTTTTCATGACAGCAGAGACAAGGGTCTCATCTCTTGCATTCCTGTAATGGTGTAGAAAAGTTCTGGGTCCAACTTTACTACTCATTAAATCTTTTTTGGTTCATTCACCTAAACCAAGTAAGATGAACAAAGGCTCAAAGATTTATGGTTCTTAGCCAACAGTAGGTTATAAATTATTCTGGTGTGAGCCATAAAATTTAATACTTCACTTTTAAAAATGAACGTTAAGGACAATGTTTGTATATATTTAAGGGAACTGTCAAGGGAAAAAATATTTTTATCTTCTAAAGGGTATCCTTTAAAAATAAAGCATGTAGATGCATTGCCATCCACCAGTTTGTATTCTCTCCAAAAATCAAAGTCACTAGATCAGTTACGAGATGTATTCTCTTTTAAGTTAAAGCTCTAGGTTTTAAGGTTATACTCACAAACCTTGAGACATGATTATAAAATAATTTGCCTGTGTGAGATGTGTTAAGGCCAGTATCTTACAGGATGAATAATAATACAGAGGTTCAATTATTTAAAAATCAATTTAGCCATTTCAAGATAACCCATTTACATGCATTTGCATCTCCTTCCATCTAGGTTTGCATGAAAGTATTAGGAAAAGGAAAAGCACTTCCAGAGTGGTGGAGTAAGCATCTTTAAAAATCTACTCCAATAGAGAAACAAAACACTGAAATAAATGTTCAAAACCAACTTTTTCAAAACTGGAAATTAATCAAAAGTTTGCAACAATATGAGGAGCACTTATTGAAGAAAAATGGCTGAAACTAGGTAAGAAGAGTGAGCTTTGTAGAGTTTTAACTTGCTATATCCACATCTTTTGCTCAATTTTGTGGTGAACTTTAAAAAACACAGTATCCTCAAAATCATGATATGTGTGAAAAACAGTAGTAGCCACTAGAAGGGACAGAAGGGTTTAAAATTCTCCAAAAGGCAAGATCCTCAGAAAACTCACTATTTTATCTGCCTGATAACTCCCTGGAAAAATTCCATTCATAGGGACTGATCTGACTCAGATCTCAATCAGTAATAAAACTCTATCCCTAAGACCTTAGTCAAAAACAATCAGTGGCAATGGTTTAACATTGCAGTGATATGACACAGAAATACTAGCTAAGGGAGACAAGAGGCTGGCCAAAAAACTTAAAAGAAAAATCTGGGTATCCTATGTCTCTGGTGGACTTTGGAAAGACTCAACCTGTTCCTGGAAGGCCACATATATGTGTAAATCTGGAAGCATGCAAAGGAAAGATCTGAAAAAGACCCAGCTTCTCATCTCTACCAACATCAAGGCTCTGCACAAGTAGAAAATGAAGAATTAAGAAGAATTGTAAACTGCTAGTTAATGGATTTAAGGTGTGTCCAAGATACAGTTCCTCAGCAAAGAATGGGAGATATTTTGGTCAAAATATTTAAGGAAATCTCTGTCTAATCAGTAACTGACCTCTAAAAATATAGCAAAGATTCCAGTGGCCACACATGCAGAGAGTACAGAATTAGTCAAGAGAAGCCACTAACCAAACAAATAGTAACAGCAAAAAATGCAACAAGCTCTGCTGAGAGAGAAGGACCTGATTTCTAGGTTGCCACATTTGAATTGTTCAGTTAAAAAAAGACATATGCACACAATGAGGAAACTATGGCCCACACAGGAGAAAAAGACAATCAATAAAAACTGTCCTTGAGGAAAACCAAATGCTGAACTCAAAGACCTTAAATCACCTATTATAAATGTTTTTCTAAAAATTTAAGGAAGCCATATCAAACAAATTAAAAGTATGAGGACAACATTTCACCTAATAGATAGTATAAATAAAGAGATAGAAGTTACAAAAATAACTAAATAGAAATTTTGGAGTTGAAAAGTACAATAACTGAAATCAAAAATTCATTAGAGAAGTTCAATAGAAGATCAACCTAGCTGAAGTGAGAATCAGTAAACTTGAGAAGAGATCAATTGTGGTGACTTAGCCTGATAATAATAAAGAAAAAGGAACAAAACCTCAGAGACCTGTGGGACACTACTAAATACCAATATATGCATAATGGAAATCCTGGAAGGAAAGGACAAGAAGTATAAATGAACAACCAACTATATTCCAATAAAAATTTTAAGAAGACTATATGAGCAAATAGTACTCAAGAACATACCAAATTTTATGACAAAAATTAATCTATATATCCAAGATCAATAGACTCCAAGGAGAATAAATGTAAAAGTGCTATGCTTGCATTCACCATCACTCAGTTGTGTCCAACTCTGCGATCCTGTGGATCACAGACTCTAGCCTGCCAGACTCCTTTGTCCATGGTATTCTCCAGGCAAGAGTACTGGAGTGGGTTGCCATCTCCTCCTCCAGGAGATCTTCTCAATCCAGGGATCAAACCTTTTGTCTCCTGCATCTCCTGCCTTGGCAGATGGATTCTTTTACTACTGTACCACCTGGAAAACTCTGTAAAAGATCTATGCCTAGATACATTATAGTTAGACTGTTGAACACTCAAGACTAAAGCAGAGTCTTGAAAGCATCGAGAGCAAATTGATTCATCATGACTAGAGATCCAAATTAAGATTAAATGCTGACTCCTCATTAGATATTATGAGACACCACAGAGATCAGAAGGCTGTAGGATAACATATTTAAAGTACTGAGACAAAAAGAATGCTAATCAAGAAGTTTATGTACTGTAAAACTATCCTTCAAAAATGAAAAAGAAATTAAGATATTACCAGTTATTATTAAAACTGAAAGAACTCATTGCTAGCACAAATTCTCTGAAAGAAATACTAAAGGGAGTACTTCAGACTCAAATGAAAGAATTAGAGGCAGAATTTCAAAGCTACCTGAAGAAATTAAAAGGACTGATAAAAGTAACCACAAAAGTATATTTAAAAACAGTATAAATGTATTTTTGGTTTCAACATTTTTTCTTCTAGTTGATCTAAGATAATTACATAAGCGAGAATTATAAAAATGTGTTGATGGACTTATAATGTATAACAATATATATTGCATAGATAATCAGAGCAGAAAGGAGTTGGCTAGGAGCAGACCAATACTGGATACTACTTTTTGTATATTATTAAAATTAAATTGGTGGCTTTTTATTGAGGTGACATTGATTTGTAACATATAAGTTTTATGTGTACAACATTGCAATTTGACTTCTGTATACACTACACCATGCTCACAAGGAAAAGTTTCACTTCTACTGGTCACCACAGAGTTGAGCCCCTTTATTCATTTCCCTTCTCCATCCTCCTTCCCCTCTGGTAACCACTGCTCTGTTCTCTGAATCTGTATGCTTGCTTTCATTTTGTTTTGTTTGTTTGTTTGTTTTCTACATATGAGTAAAGTCATATGATATTTGTCTTTCTCCATCTGACTTATTTCACCTAGCAAATACACTCCAACTCTATCTATATTATCACAAATGGCAAGATTTCATCTTTTCTAAGGCTGAGTAGTATTTTGTTGTGTGTGAATTGATGATTTTGAACCATGGTGTTGGAGAAGACTCTTGAAATTCCCTTGGACTGCAAGAAGATCCAACCAGTCCATCCTAAAGGAGATCAATCCTGGGTATTCACTGGAAGGACTGATGTTGAAGCTGAAACTCCAATACCTTGACCACCTGATGCGAAGAGCTGACTTATTTGAAAAGACCCTGATGCTGGGAATAGAGGGTAAAAAAGACATAAGGCAAATAGAAAGCAGTAACAAAATGGCAGACTAAATTCTGCATTATTAGTGATTACATTAAATGTAAATGGATTAAATATCCAATCAAAAGGCCAAGATTAAACATATATATGTATATTGGTGTTTGTGTATAATACGTTACCTGCCAGAGATTCACTTTAGACTTGAACACACACATAGATTAAAGTTAAAGGACAGAAAAAGATATACCATGCAAACAATTACAAAAAGAGAGCTGGGGTAACTTTACTGATATCAGACAAAGTAGAACTTGAGACAAAAAAATGTTACTAGAGGTGAAATCCATTTTATAATGATAAAAAGATCAATCCTCTAGGAATACATCATAATTATGAACAATTATAAACAAATATGCACTTAACAACAGAGCCCAAAAAAACATAAAGTGAAAACTGGCAGAGTTGAAGGGTAAAATAGGTAATTGACCAATAATAGTTGGAGACTTCAATTTTCCACATTCAATAGTGGGCAGAACAACTAGGCAGAAAACTGACAAGGAAATAAAAGACTGAACAACAATATAAAGCAACTAGACCTAACAGACATCGATAGAGCACTTTACCTAACAAAAGCAAAATACACATTCTTCTCAAGTGCCCACAGAATATTCTCTACAACAGACTATACGTTGGGCATAAAATGACCTTTACTAAGTTAAAAAATATTGAAATCATTCAAAGTATGTTCTCTGACCACAGTGGAATTCAATTAGAAATCAGTAGCAAAAGTAAATTTGGGAACATTCATATCGTGTGAAAATTAAACAAATGGGTCAAACAAGAAATCCAAAGAAAATAAAAATACTGGGAGATTAATAAAGTGAAAACACAGTACGTCAAAAACTTGGATGATGCAGCTAAGGCATGTATCACAATGGATAATAATTATCTGAGAATGTTTTTTCTTTTCCAAAGAAATGAAGGTTGAAAAATCCCAGTGATATTAGCTCTCCCTGTCATTATTTTATGAAATGCTAGTACTGTACTTAAGAGAAGGTAATACTTCTAAGTAGAATTATCTATCATCATAATAATGTATTTATATTAATTCTTGAGATAAAATTTAAAAATTTTAAGAGAAAAAAAATCTATTTAACCCACAAAAGAAGGTATTAATAAAGGAATAGAGGGGAAAGAAAGATGCAAGGCAAATAGAAAACAATAAAAAAATGGCAGATGCAAAACTTATATTATTAGTAATAACATTAAACATAAATGGATTAAGCATCCAATCAAAAGGCCAAAATTAAAATGTTTATATGTATATTTGTGTGTACATGAACATAATACCTACAAAAGACCCACTTTAGATTCAAACACATAGATTATAGTGAAAGGACAGAAAAAGATTAAAAGGAAATTTTAACTGTAAATGTATATATTTTAAAAATTGAAATTAAATAAGCTGATTTCTAACTTCTTTCTAATTAACAAATTGGAAAAATGAAAGAAAGCTAAGCCCAAAGCAAACAAAAAATAAAGATTAGAGCAGATAGAAATAAAAGAGAGATTAGAAAAATAATAGAGAAAATCAAAGAAAAACAAGCATTGATTCTTAGAAAAGATGAACAAAATTGACGAACTTTTTGCTAGATTGACCAAGAGAAAAGAGAGGACTCAAATTACCAAAATCAGAGATGAAAGAAGGACTTTATTATTGATCTTACAAAAATAACTTTAAAAGATTATAAGAGAATACTATAAACAATTGTATGCCAACAAACTGGAAATCTAGATGAAACTGTCAATGTCTTAGTAAAACACAAAGTACAAGAACTGACTAAAGAAGTAGAAAGTCTGACTAGATCCAAAATAATAAAGGAAACTAAATTGACAATCAAAAAACTACACAAAGGGAAAAGTCCAGATCCAGATGATTTCACTGCTGAATTCTTCCAAACATGTGAAGAATTTACATCAATTCTTCTCAACTTCCTGCAAAATACAGAAGAGATGGGGCCACTTTACACTCATTTGATAAGGCCAGCATTGTTGTTGGCAGTGTTCAGTTGCCAAGTTGTGTTTGACTCTTTGCAACCCCATGGACTGCAGCACACCAGGCTTCCTTGTCTTTCCCTGTCCTTACTGGAGTTTGCTCAAACTCATGTCCATTGAGTCAGTGATGCTATCTAACCATCTCATCCTCTGCTGCCCCCTTCTCCTCTTGCCCTCAATCTTTCCTCAGGGTCTTTTCCAATGAGTAGGCTCTTCACATCAGATGGCTAAAGTATTGGAGCTTCAGCTTCAGCATCAGTTCTTCCAAAGAATATTCAGGGTTGATTTCCTTTGAGATGGACTGATTTGATCTCTTTGCAGTCCAAGAACTCTCGAGTCTTCTCTAGCACCACATTTTGAAAGTATCAATTCTTTGGCACTCAGCCTACTTTATGGTCCAGCTCTCACATCCATACATGATTACTTGGAAAAACTATAGCTTTGACTAGATGGACTTTTGTCAACAAAGTAGTGTCTCTGCTTTTTAATACACTGTCTAGGTTTGCCATAGCTTTTCTTCCAAGGACCTAGCATCTTTTAACTTCATGGCTGCAGTCACCTGTCTGCAGTTTGGAGTTCAAGAAAAGAAAATCTGTCACTGTTTCCACCTTTTCCCCATCTATTTGCCATGAAGTGATGGAACCAGATGCCATAATTTTCTTTTCTTGAATGTTGAGTTTTAAGCCAGTTTTCTCACTCTCCTCTTTCACCTTCATCAAGAGGCTCTTTAGTTCCTCTTCACTTCTGCCATTAAAGTGGTATCATCTGCATATCTGAGGTTGTTGATACTTCTCCCAGCAACTTTGATTCCAGCTTCTGAGTCATTCAGTCCAGCATTTCATATGATGTACTCTGAATATAAGTTACATAAGCAGGATGACAAAATAAAGTCTTGACATAGTCCTTTCCCAATTTTGAATGAGTCCATTGTTCCATGGGAGAGCATAGGGCAGCAGAAGGCACAGGTTTGAAAACAGAATGAGCTTGGAGAAGTTGTTTGTACATCCTGAACCATCCAAATTGCCAGCTAAAACCCACCAAGACCCTAGAGTCAAGCTTACACAAACATGAGCCTCACCGTGCACACGGAGTTTCCTATTTCTTTTTAGAACTACTCTTAACTATGAATATATTTACAAATTAAAAAATACATTCATTACTATATATAAATGTTAGAGGAAAACTTCCGACATGAATATACTGAAATAAGCCAAAATGAAGGGGATTTGGAAAAAAACATACATAATGTAGAAAAGAGAGGCAATAGAGACAAAATTTTAAAACTTCAAGATAAAGTATGTTTTTAGGGAGCAAAGTAGAGGAATTACACTACACATAAAACAAGAACAGGAGGATATACATATATATATGTGTGTGTGTGTGGTGTGTATGTGTGTGTGAGTGTGGTGTGTATGTATGTGTGTGTGTGTATTTAAGAAGCATAACTGATTAAGGAAGAGCTTTTAGAAATTAAACAAATATGATAGACAACATGAAAATTAAGGAAAAGGGAAGCCAGAGACTAAATATAAGGAAATTCCCCATAAAACAGAACAAAAAGAAAAGAAAATAGATTGTACAATATGAGAAATTAGAGGATAAATTCTGCAGGTCTAATATCTCATTGGAGTTCCAGAAAAAGCAAAAGAAGGAGATTGAAGGAGAGGAGATTATCAAAGAAATAAGGCAAAAGATCTTCTAAAAGTGAAAGACAGGAATCTCCAGTCTGAAAGCATTCTCAAGAGGTCAAAAAAATCAATGACAGGAATTCAGCATGAAATCAGAACAATAGAGATAAAAGGTTCTCAAAGCTTATAAACAATACACACAGGGATCTATTCTGGGAATCAGTGTTCCATCAGATTTCTTAGCAGCAGTACTTGAAGTCAGGGTCTTCCCTGGTGGGCCAGTGATTAAGAATGAATACTTTCATTGCAGGGGACACGGGTTTGATTCCCGGTAGGGGAACTAAAATCCCACATGCCATGAAGCATGGCCGATAAATAAACAAATAATAGGTTAACAGTACTGGAAGCCAGAAGACAATGAGTCAATGCCTCCCAAATCTGAAAGAAAATATTTTTTAATGTAATAAATAGTACCCAACCAAATTATTCTATCAAGTATGGCAATAAACAAAAATATTTTAAAGTATGCAAGAACTCAAAAAATTTACCTGTCATGCACCATTTCTTGGGAAGTGTTACTGGTGTATGTTCTATATCACTGCAAGGGAGTAAGCCAGTGAAGTAGACATGAAAACAGAGAATCCAACATAGAAAAGGTACAAAAGAAACAGCCTGGACAAAGGCCATGAAATAGGCTTAGAAAACAACCAATTCAGGTGAGGAAGTGGAAGGGAGGTCTCATGTGTTTGAGAACTTTAAAAATACTATTGCTTTGCATTTGACAGGTCTTTTGGAGCATTTGGATAAAATAGCAGTAGGTAAACAGAAAGAAAAGCAAATGGGAAAAAGGAAATTATTGACCCTAGGTTTACAAAAAGGTATGTATAAAAGAAAGCATAATCACAGCACACTACTTAGAACAACTGCAGGACATATTTATACCATCATGATATGATAAATGCTAATACTGATTTGACCAAATGCTGTGATGTAACATTAGAAGGACATTAAGAGGATGATGGAGAGATAGCTAAAAGAAGGTGTTAGAAAGCTACTCATCTACCAAAATAAGAGGTTAATAGATAACATATAAAATTTATAAATTAATAAATCATAGTGTTTATATATACATACATATGCAGATGGTCCTTGACTTGTAATTCAACTCAAATTTTTCAAAATTAGGAAGGTACAAAAGCAATATACATTCAGTAGAAATCATACTTTGAACCTGGAATTTTTATTTTTTTCCCAGCTAGCAACATGGGATATAATACTCTCTTGTGATGCTGGGAGGCAACAGCAGCCATAGCTCCCAGTCACTCACACAATCAGAAAGGTAAACTGATACACTTACAACCAATCTGTACCCCAACAACCATTCTGTTTCCATTTTCAGAATAGCATTCAATAAATTACATGAGATACTCAACATTTGACTATAAAACAGGCTTTTGAGTTAGAAGACTTCACCCAACTGCAGGCTAATGTAAGTACTCTGAGCACGTTTAAAGTAGGTAACGTTAAGCTATGATATTCAGTAGATTAGTTGTATTACATGCACTTAAGACTTACATTTTCAACTGAGATGGGACATAGCTGCATTGTAAGTTGAGGAAGATCCATATATGGAAATATGGAAGTAAATATCAGAAGATAAAGCTACAAGAGTTTAAAGTGGTTACTTCTACAGAACAGGACTGAGGGGAAGTTGAATAGAAGTGGGATAGAGGATTAGTATTGTTTTATTAATTCTTTAACTATTATTTCATTTTCTAAACCCAAGATAAGTAACAAATTTCATCTGTGAAGCAGCATTTTAGTATAAATAAATGTATCAGATACTTTTTGTGAAAGGGCTTTTGTTGGAGTGAAATCTGGAGAAAGCATGCAAAAATAAAAATTTTCACTAATTTCTTTAATCCATACTGTTGGTACTATTTGGGTTCAGGGTCCCATTCTACCCTGCCCTTCCTTGTCTTACTCTAATGGTCTCTACCATTTTATCCACATCTAGGCTTCCCTGATAGCTCAGTTGGTAAAGAATCTGCCTGCGATGCAGAGACCTGGGTTTGATCCCTGGGTTGGGAAGGTCCCCTGGAGAAGGGAAAGGTTACCCACTCCAGTAGTCTGGCCTGGAGAATGCCACGAACTGCATAGTCCATGGGGCCACAAAGAGTTGGACCCAACTGAGCAACTTTCACTTCGCTTCACTTCAGACCTTTAATTGCTCTCAGTAAACTCATGCCCCCAAATCCTAACTCCAGCACAGACTTAGAATCTAGTCTGGACATTGTGTGACTTTGAGGGAGTCATTCCTTTTTGGCCCTCCGTTCTCTGTAAGTGAAGTACTCACGCAAGTAATCTCAGGTCTCTTGTGATGAAAGATGTAACGAAAGGGACATGTTTGTGTGGGTCTGGGTGTGGTAGGACTCCTCCTGAAATCTTGATCCAGAGTGGGAAGAGTGCTTATGGAACATTTATGCTGGCATTCTGAGATACACATACATATCCCAGTACTCTCAAACGTCAAGTTCCCACTTTTCTCCTAATGGCTAAGCATTTGAACATGCTGCCCTCTACTGCACAGAAACAGCCCTACTAGGAAGGCTGGAGAAAGAAAGAGAAGTTTTTCCAGACAAGAATACTGGAGTGGGTTGCCATTTCGGTCTCCCGGGATCGAACCGGATCTCCCGCAGAGCAGGCAGACTCTTTACCATTTGAGCCACCACGGAAGCCCCCCAGGAAGGCTGGGAGGGTTCCAGTAACCAAAGCTAGCCAGTACGATGCCCACAGGGAAGCAGCTTAGTCACAGGAACTAGCCTATACTTCAGTGAGAAAATTAGTGAAAAATCAAGCCATAAAAATTCGCTTAAGCAAATACATTCTGCTCTAGGACTTCAGATATGACCTCATCATTACCCTCAAGTTTTGCTTACGCCAGCCCCCCTGACACCAAGGCAGATTAAGGTAGGACAAGCAAAGCGGACCAAGGGCTGCTGCTATATTCCGGAGGACTCCAAAAGCAAGTCTCTGAGAGGGTTACTGTTGGAGGCCAGTTAAAGGATGCAAGGATAGTGGGAGGCAAAAAAAAAAAAAGCTTTATCTGAATATCTGCTAGTTAAAAGAATATTGAGCCTTTAATTTGATCACCACTTGGATATTTTCGTCTCTGACCAAGAACATAAGCAAAGCAGTTAGTCTTACAGCTTTGTTCTCTGCAGGGGTCCAAGGCACAATTGCAGTTTGTGCTTTTTTCTCCTTACTCCCCAGAAGCAAGTGATCATGATTCTCATTCCATGTCCCAGTGGCTCACGAGATGGGGTTGAATAGAATTTAGTGTCCTGTGACCCTACTCAGACAATCCAGGCAGTGCCAAACTCAGCCTGCCAAACGCACTGCCCCTCAGTATGTCTTTTATAAGCAGTGGATAGATGTGTGCTGAGAATATCAGAGAGGGAGGGGAAAAAGTATGAGAAAAACTTTTCCACTGAAACAACTACCCTTATCTAAATATAGCCCAATTCTACTCTCGAATGTTGATTAGTTATTCCCGTAACCGTCTTTGCTATTCCCTGAAACTACAACACACACACACACACACACACACACACACACACACACACACACACACACTTTCCTGTAAAGAAGAAGCATACTGTAGGCTCAAGAACATTAACTGGCTCTGGACTGGTGTTGCATAACCTTGTCGAGATTCCCCTGGTTTCACGTTGACTGGAGCATGGCCCTGGCAATAGACATCTGGTCCTGATCATTGTATTTTATCTCATGCTTGACATCCTTCCTCCTTTGAAACTGTAGTCCAAATCAGGCTCTTACCAAGTTGCCTTTCACTTGAACTGCTAATTGTGAACTTCACAGAGAGAAACTGTTCTCCCTTCACTATTATTGTTTTCCATTCCTCCTCAACTCGGGCAGCTTAAGAATTGCAACACACAACTATTACATTCCTTTTCTCTTTCAAAATATAGTTAGTGCATATATTATTTTTTAAAACGTTGTTGGGATTAGGAGAAGGCATGGCAGGCAGCAGATAGATTCGTAATGAAAAACAGGGATTTTAGAGTCAGATAGACTTCCCAACTATTTTGCTCAGTTATGGAATTTTAGGTAGGTTATTTAAACTTTCTCTTTGATCAATGAATTATTTTTAAATATATTTTAAAACTTCAAAGTGCATAGGGAGAAAGATATTTACTTTTTCTTCTTGAGACATGACATTGAAGAATAAACTAACGTATTAGTTCTAATGACTTACATAGATCCCATAGGGTTTTCTTGGTAGATGTTCACGTCATCTACAAATACAGGTTTGTTTCATCCTTTCCAATTTGGATGCCTTCTATATCTTTTTCTTGCCTTATCACACTGGTTAAAAGTTCCATACAACATTTAGGTGGCAGTGACTAACACACTGTCTTGTTCCTAATTTGGAATATATAATCTTTCACCATTGCCATATTAAACTGTCAGTTCTACATACATGACATTTATCACACGTACCCCTTCTATCCCTGCCTAGTGCCAACACTTTTTATCAGGAAAAGATGTTATATTTTGTGAAACGCATTTTCTTAATCTATGAAAGTGAAAAGTGGTTCAGTCGTGCCAGGCTCTTTGGGATCCCATGGACTGTAGCCCACCAGGCTACACCGAGAATACTGGAGTGGGTAGCTATTCCCTTCTCCAAGGATGCTCCCTTCCCAACCCAGGGATGGAACCAAGGTCTCCCGCATTGCAGGCTTATTTTTTACTGTCTGAGACACTAGGGAAGCCCAATAAAACTGGAGTGGGTAGCCTATCCCTTCTCCAGAGGATCTTTCTAACCCAGAAATCAAACCGGGGCCTCCTGCATTGCACTTACCAGCTGTGAAGTGAAAGTCCCTCAGTCATGTCTGACTCTCTGAGACCCCATGGAATTCTCCAGGCCAGAATACTGGAGTGGGTAGCCTTTCCCTTCTCCAGGGGAGTCTTCCCAACCCAGGGACCAAACCGAGGCCTCCTGCTTCACAGGCGGACTCTTTACCAGCTGAACCACAAGGGAAGCCCTCCCTGTCGGGGAATTGAACCTCAGTCTCCTGCATGACAGGCAGGGATACTCACCCCTATACTAACAAGGACAGCATGTACCAGCTGAGCCACCATCTATAATTTGTCTTTTTTAGGCCAATATGGTGAATCACATTGATTAATTTTCAAATGTTAAACCAATCATGAATTCCCAAGATAAACCTCAGTTATAATACATTACCCATTTTATATATCATTGGATTCAATTTGCTAAAATGTTGTTAAGAATTTTATACCTATGTTCGTGGCAGTCAGCCTCTAAGATGGCCCCCAATGATCTCTCCCACCTTGAAACAGCCCCTTCCCATACTGCACAATAAATGACCAGCACAGTATTCTCTAAATGTTGCTATTTCATTCCTGAGATTAGCTTTCAGACGCTGTGGCTTCCGTCTTGCTTGCTCTCTCTTGCTTGGATCACTCGTGCTGAGGAAAGTCAGTTTCCGTGTTCTAACCAGCCCTCTGGGAGAGGCCCCAGAGCAGAGGAACTGACGACTCTTGCCAATGGCCACATGAATGAGTTTAGCCTCAGATTCCCCAGGCTTAGTCAAGACTTCAGATGACTTTGACGTTAGATGATGGACTGATTGCAACCTGTTGAGAGAACCTTAACCAGAACCATCCAGCTAAAGTCTGGGTTCCAAATCCTCAGAAACTCTAAGAAAATATATATGTTTCTGTTAGGCAGCAATAAAAAATAATACAGACATCTTTATATGGAGACGGTTTGATCCATTCCAGTCTTGCTTTTAAATGTTGTTAGGCTACATAAGAATTGTACTTAGTCCAAGCAAGATCTTCCTTAGCACCCTACCCAGTATTCTGGGAATTATGAGGTTTCCCACTTCTTTCTTTCAGGTGGTTCGCTCCTCAGCCTCAGGGAGTCTCTGTGCGCACGCGTGCTGACCGTACAGAACTGAACACTCACAGGAGTGCCTCTGCAGACCTTGTTTTCCTTCTGCAGTTCTCTTTTCTCCAGTAGTCTGTCCAAGCAACTCCAGCTGCCTTGGCATTCCCTAACTCCCAGCTTCATCTCCTCAAATTTCCTGGTTCCTCCTTTCTGCAAATTCCCTTCAGGCAACCAGCTGGGACAATCCCTGGACTTACCTAATTTGTCTCCTGTCATCCAGGGATCACTGACCTTCATTGCCTGATGGCCAATGTTTTCAGGGACATTGCTTCATTTATTTAATGTGGTTTTTCAGTTGTTTCAGGTAGGAAAGGCCAACCCAATTAGTCTCTCTTAAGCTCCAGAGAAACAGAACCAATAGGGTATGTGTATATAAAGGGAGATTTCTTTTAAGGAATTAGCTCATGCAATTGTAGAGATTGGCAAGTCCAAAATCTGTAGGGTAAGCCAGAAGTCTGAAGACTGAGGGAAGAGCCAAGGTTGCAACTCAAGTTCAAAGGCCATCTTCTGGCAGAATTCCTACTTGCCCAGGAGAGATCAGTCTTGTTCTGTCAGGGACTTCAGCTGAGAAGCAATTGCCTCTACAATTTGCTTTACTCAAAGTACAACAATGTAAAGGTTAATCTTATTCAGAAACATCTTCACAGAAACATCCAAAATAATGCTTGACCAAATAGCTGGGCACTATGGCCCAAACAAGCTGACACATAAAATTAATCATAAGAGTAATATAATGAAAATAAATAAATACACTGATTGTCAGGAGCCAAGATTTTCAGCTTAAGAGACACAAAGTCTAAAAAGTACCTGGTTTTTAAAATTTGGAATTATCAGAATAATATTTTTCTGTTTCATAACAAAAAATATATATTTTCTAGCTCAGTGCCCTAAAAAGTTCCAGAACCTCTAGCAATAATTACTACTAGGGTCTATAGTATCTAGAGATCATTTTTTTTATTAAAAGGAAAAAGACTTCTTGAAGAAAAGGCTTCCTTTGACAGGTTGGACCCTTTTCCCACTGCTAGGCACCCCGGGGTGCCTCTCTCTTTAAAGAGCCTGCAATCTCATTTGAAGGTGACCTCAGTGAAGTCTGTAGGAATCACACAGATTTAACTTGTATTGGGTGAGTCACAGCTCCTAGGGACATGCAGAGAGAAGTGCAAGTAACACAACTCCTAGGAATCTGACTCCTGGCACATCTCTTGACTCTACTCAATAGTTACACTCTCATCCCAGAGAGGATTCAGTCTTTCTAGGATGTAATCTCATCCCTTTGGTTCAAGAGTATAGGCTTGATTCCACAGGTAAACTTAGACTTACAAACCTAAATTTTTTGGATTTTTCCGAATTAAAGTCAGGAAAACAAATGTGTCACAATAAATGAGTTAGTAAACATATTTTATAAAACATCTAAACTGGTATTTTTAAAAAAACTTGTCTAGAGTAGGGCTAGAAATAATTAATTTTGTCCTGAGACATCTTGTGATACCAGAAAGCAAAGAAGCTATCAATACAAAAGAATATTATGAGTTATGTCAGAAGAACATAGGAGACAATTCAAAGGGGCTCACTGGCCAAAACTAATAATGAATGTAATGGATGGAAACACATCAAGTATTTTTTTTAAACCCATGAATTCATAATGATATTCAGAGTTGGAGAGGACTTCATTGATCATCTTGGGAGTTTTGCTAAGATATAACTCATCCTGGAAACTAGTAAAGGAAAAAGCTGTTACAACTGCTTCTTTGTAACTAATCAAATAATTGATGACAATGTTTCTTTACAAATAATCTTGCTAATAAATACAAAAGAAATACTAATAAAATCACCATTTTTCATCCCTTAATGAGATACTGGCTCTAGGAAGCAGTCATCAATATCTGCTAAGACATTAAATAAGTGCAAAACCACCTACAAAGTATTTTTCATCAAAAGAAAAGAGGAGAGCTTGAATCTGATCAAACCTCTGATTCAACTACAGTTTCCGGGAAATAAGGAAGACAGAGGAAAATGTTAAAGGATACCATGAACATGAATTCCAAAATCTACAAAGTGACAATGTAAAAATAAATTTTTTTCCAACAAATATATTTTTTTTAAAAGGAGGGCATGGATAGGTTAAAAACCATTTAAGAGTCTTAACAAAGAACCTGATTCAGCAGTTCTAATGAGGTGGATGAAACTGGAGCCTATTATACAGAGTGAAGTAAGTCAGAAAGAAAAACACCAATAGAGTATATTAATGCATGTATATGGAATTTAGAAAGATGTGACGATGACCCTATATGCAAAACAGTAAAAGAGACACAGATGTAAAGAACAGACTTTTCGACTCTGTGGGAGAAGGCGAGGGTGGGATGATCTGAGAGAATAGCATTGAAACATATATTATCATATGTGAAACAGATTGCCAGTCCAGGTTCGATGCAGGAAACGAGTGCTCGGGGCTGGTGCACTGGGATGACCCTGAGGGATGGGATGGGGAGGGAGGTGGGAGGGGTTTCAGGATGGGGGACACAGGTACACCCATGGCAGATTCATGTCAATGTACGGCAAAAACCACTACAATATTGTAAAGTAATTAGCCTTCATTAAAAAAAAAAAAAAGAACCTGATTCAGGTACATCAATATTCAATTCAGTTCAGTCACTCAGTCATGTCTAATTCCTTGCGACCCCATAAACTGCAACAGGCCAGGCCTCCCTGCCCATCACCAACTCCTGTAGTTTATCCAAACTCATGTCCATTGAGTTGGTGATGCCACCCAACCATCACATACTCCATTGTCCCCTTCTCCTCTGGCCCTCAATCATTCCCAACATTAGGGTCTTTTCCAGTGAGTCAGCTCTTCGTATCAGGTGGCTAAATATCGGAGTTTCAGTTTCAGCATCAGTCCTTCCAATGAACACCCAGGACTGATTTCCTTTAAGATGGACTGGTTGGATGTCCTTGCAGTCCAATGGACTCTCAAGACTCTTCTCCAACACCACAGTTCAAAAGCATCAATTCTTCAGTGCTCAGCTTTCTGTATAGTCTAACTCTCACATCCATACATGACTACTGGAAAAATCATAGCCTTGACTAGATGGACCTTTGTTGACAAAGTAATGTCTCTGCCTTTTAATATTAGAAAGATGTATATGTGACAGTTGGGGAAATCTGAACTTTGGCTTGATATTAGATAACATCTTAGTCTGTTCAGGCTACTATGACAAAAATACCATAGACTGTATGACTTATAAACAATAGAAATTTCTTTTTCACATTTCTGAAGGTTGGGAAGATCAAACTGCTGGCAGATTTGGTGTCTGGTGAGTTCCCACTTACTGGTGTTCATAGATGAATGGCTATCTTTTTTTCACTGTATCCTCACAGTATGGAAGGGGCACCTAATCACCTCCTAAAGGCCTCATTTCCTGATATTATCACATTGAGGGTTAGCTTTCAAAATATGAATCCTGAGAGGACATAAATATCCCACCTACAGCAGATATTAAATAATTATTTTTAAGGTATGTGATTATATATATATATCAAAGTGTTAGTCACTCAGTAGTGTCAGACTCTGTGACTCCACAGAATGCAGCTCACCAGGCTCCTCTGTCCATGGAATTCTCCGGGCAAGAATACTAGAGTGGGTGACCATTCCCTTCTCCAGGGAATCTTCCCAATCCAGGTTTTGAACCTGAGTCTCCTTCATCGCAGGCAGATTCTTTGCTGTTGGAGCCACCAGGGAAACCCACATATAATAGATGACTACACACACACACACAGACATACACACAGACATACACACACACACACACAGACACACACACACACATACACACACACAGAGACACACACACACACACATACATACACACATACACATACACACACATACACACATACACACACATACACACATATGCACACACACATACACACACGTGTATATACATATATATAATTGATTATACACACATGTATATACATATATAATAGATTATACACATACACACATGTGTATGTACATATATAATATATTGATTATACACACATGTGTATATACATATATAATAGATTGATTATACACACACATATATACATATATATAATAGATTGATTATACACATACACACATGTGTATATACATATATATAATTGATTACACACACGTGTATATACATATATATAATAGATGGATTACACACACATACACACACATACATATATGTATATATACATATATATAATAGATTGATTATACACACACATGTATATATACATATAGATTGATTATACTCACACACATGTATGTATACATATATATGATAGATTGATTATACACACATATATATATAATTGATTGATTATACACACACACATATACATATATATAATTGATTGTACACACACATGTATATATACATATATATAATAGATTGATTATACACATTCACACACACACGTATATATACATATATATAATAGATTGATTATACACATACACACACATGTACATATACATATATATAATACATTGATTATACACATACACACACGTATATATACATATATATATATAAAATAGAAATCTCTCTCTTAGATATAATCTGAAGTATAACATCCAACATGTAGAATTAATTTTAAAGTAATTCACTGGAGGCTTGGGAGGTGGACATCAAATGAAACAGTATTAGCCAATGTTAGTTGTTAGAAACTCAGTAACAGGCAGTCATTATTCTGTTCTCTACTATTGGGTATGTTTGAAAGTTTCAAGGAAAAATATTAACCAAAAGAGGAGGTCTCTGGATTCAGACTCTGGGTTCACTTTCCAGCTTTGTTTCTTACTAGTCATATAATCTTAAACAATTTACTTAACTTCTAAGCCTCAGTTTCCTTAAGGACTGAACAGTAAGGGTTCTCATCTCACAGGAACGTAATAAGGATACATGAGACAGTGTACATAGCATGCTCAACACAATGCCTGGCTCACGGGTAAGCACCATAATAATATGCTGGGCAAAGTCATCAGTACTTAATCACTTGTTATGTTCATGAGATTTAATTTCCTTTCTGTCAAATTTCAGATCTTTTAGAAATATATAAATTAGGAGAAATTTTAAACTTTAAAAGGAAATCTATCAAGTCTCATTACAATCTTATTCATACCACCTATTTATATATTTTACCATATAATATATATACATGAAGAGTTCTACACATCATTTTGTCAATTAAAAAAAAAAAAAACTTTGTCCACCAGAACAAAATCTGCAAAGGAACATATCCTGAGAAGTAGAATCACTGAGATAGAAATAAGAAACCGATGTGGAAACAATGAGTCATGAAGTTATAATGATAGACTTCCCGTTCTTACATTGTCCTCATTTTGTCCAGAACTTTGAAAACACTATGTCTATATAAACATCTTTGGTGTCCCCACTGACTCACTGAGCTTTTGGCTAGCCTACTAGGCCTCTCATCTTTAACAGGCCATAATAAAATACTTAATTCTTGTATTACATCAGAGGACTCACATTAAGCCTCTTGCAGAAAGGTTTTAACTCAAATGTGTTACCCAGAATTCTTACTGCAAATGTGCTCCACACACCCTTCTTAATTAAGACATTGTCATTTTTCACAAAGAAGTTCCAAGTAATGCCCCAGCTCGGTTGCTCAGTTGCTAAGTCGTGTCTTACTCTGGACTGCAGCACTTACCATGGACTGCAGCACTTCAGGCTTCCTTGCCCTTCACTGTCTCCCAGAATTTGCTCAAGCTCAGGTCCATTTGAGTCAGTGATGCCATCCAAACATCTCATCCTCTGTTGCTCCCTTCTCCTCCTGCCCTCAATTATTCCCAGCATCAGGGTCTTTTCCACTGAGTCAGTTCTTCATATCAAGTGGCCAACATATTGGAGTTTCAACTTCAGCATCAGTCCTACCAGTGAATATTTAGGATTGATTTCCTTTAGCTCAGGTGGCTAAAGTATTGTTTCAGCTTCAGCATCAGTCTTTTCAATGAATATTCAGGGTTGATTTCCTTTAGGAATGACTGATTTGATCTCCTTGCCGTACAAGGGACTCTCAAGAGTCTTCTCCAGCACCGCAATTCGAAAGTATCAATTCTTCACTCCTCAACCTTCTTTATAGATCAACTCTCACATCCATACATGACTCCTGGAAAAAACACAGCTTTGACTACATGGACCTTTGTCCTCAAAGTGATGTCTCTGCTTTTTAAAACACTGTCTAGGTTTGTCATAGCTTTTCTTCCAAGGAGCAAGTGTCTTTTAATCTCCTGGCTGAAGTCACCATCTGCAGTGATTCTGGAGCCCAAGAAAATCTGTTACTGTTTCCAATGTTTCCCCATCTATTTGCCATGAAGAGATGGGACCAGATGCCATGATCTTTGCTTTTTGAATATTGAGTTTTAAGCCAGCTTTTTCACTTTCATCAAGAGGTTCTTTACTTCCTCTTCACTTTCTGCCGTAGGGGTGGTGTTATCTGCGTATCTGAGGTTATTGATACTTCTCCCAGCAAACTTGATTCCAGCTTGTGCTTCATCCAGCCTGGCATTTCACATGATGTACTCTGCATATAAGTTACATAAGCAGGGTGACAATATACAACTTTGATGTACTCCTTTCCCAATTTTGAACCTTTCTGTTGTTCCATGTCTGGTTCTAACTGTTGTTTCTTGTCCTGTACATAGGTTTCTCAAGAGACAGGTAAGGTGGTCTGGTATTCTCGTCTCTAAGAATTTTCCAATTTATGATCCACATAAAGGCTTTAGTGTAGTCAATGAAGCAGAGGTTTTTTGGAATTCCTTGCTTTTTCTATGACCCAATGGATGTTGGCAATTTGATTTGTGGTTTCTGTCTTTTCTAAATCCAACTTGTACATCTGGAAATTCTTCTTCAACATATCATTGAAGCCTAGCTTGAAGGATTTTGAGCATTATCTTGCTAGTAGCATATGAAGACCATGTTGTTTTACATGACAATAGTACATTGTCAACATTCTATTATCTGAAAGTATGGTTACATCCCCTCAAGTTTACCACAGCCAATTTTACCTCCAAGTTTTCTCACAGCTGCACCTAACTAGTTAATGTGGATACCCATGGTTGACTTAACTCTTGAGCCTTCATAAAAGGTAAAACTTTTGATCATAAAATTACTAATAATGCATTATCCAAAAATTTATGCAATATAGGGGAAAAAAGCACACCCATTATGCCATCACCTTAACACATTATTTTACTTTTTACTTCTCATTCAGCTTGAAACATAATATTTTTTAACCAAATTATGAAATAACTTTCCCTTGTCCTCTACCATTCCTTGTTTTAGGAAATGCTAAGTCAATGAGGGATAAGATTTAGGAAGAGCACCATTTAGGGTGGGTCCTTCCTAGCAGTGTGAGATATCTGCAAAATCAAATCACCTCCAGCACACTTGTATCCGGGCCCCATCTGCCCATCCTGTCTGTGCTGTTCATGTGAAAACTTCCTCACTCTTTGCCACACACCTTGTCTATTTTTCCAAAGCCAGAACACATTCAAACTTTTCCCCTCTCACCCTTGGTTGTTGATTTCTGCACTAAGTATACATCTCCAAGTCAGTGACTCTCACTCCTAGCTGCCCTTTACAATCATCAAATGCTTTTTATAATCAGCTCTCCAGGCCTTCCACCAGACAGAATCCTAATCTCTAGGACTGGAGTATGTTTGAAGGCTCTCCAAGTAATTCAGAGAATCCACAGGACTTGGAAACCACTATTCTAACAGTTATAATTGTCCTGATCAGGTCTTACAAATTCCATGTCCATTCTTCTACCAGCATCAGTACGTTCCCTTGGCATTTTAAAGAATAAAGCTCACAAAGGACATATCTTCTTGGCTTCTGGCTTAAATATTCTTGCTCCAGAACTCTGACCTCTCTGTTTCTCCCCCTGATTTTTGTTCTTTATGGTAGTATCTGTGACCTTTCTATTAGCTACTCTGAATTCTCTTATGGTAGTTGTTTAGGTGTGCAGCAGAAATCACCTGGAGGGCTTGTTAGAACACAAATTTCTGGGCCCCACCCACAAATATGTACTATGGCAGTTCTCAGAATTTGCATTTCAAACAAGTTTTCAGAGGTACTGGAAACGGATGTACCTGATCAGAGGGCTACACTGAGAAAATCGCTGTCACAGATTTTCTTATTAACTCTTAACTTGGGCATAACCTGACACCCTAACAAGGCAAGTGACTCCTTCCCATAATAATCAATATCCTTTTAATAATCCATTTCTTAATCATTTGCATTTTAAGGTAATTAAAATTAATAAATCAGAGTTAACTTACTTGAGTGCTTACTAGGAGCAAACCAGGATTCCAATGACTAAAAACCTCACTGATTTTTCACAACACATGTTGAAATGATTGAAGTATATCTTTTTAGAACACAAACCTCTGATCCCAATTTGAGAAGGAAATAGCTCTATTCTCAAAATGATGAGGTTTGTTGGGGAGTTCTGCCACACCAAACTTCAGGTCATAACGATGACCTTTAACTATTACTGGGCTTTTTCATTCCAAGTATTTTAGTACTAGAGTATCTTCCCATTGTGTTAAGTGGGTTAATTTTATTTCTTTAAGCAGCATTCAAGCTTTGTAAGAAGACCCTATGTTACATTTTCTATCCCCTAGTGGTGCCGGACACGTGAGAGGTATTCAACCTTTATTGGCTGACTCATTCATTCATCACTTCCCAACATGCTTTTCCTAAACTGGAGCTCTAAAGAGGGCCATGAATTGTGAAAGCATTCGTCTCAGTCTGAGCAAAAACAGATTTCCAAGCCAACTGAATGATCTGTGTGTTAGTCACTCTCCTGGGTTATGCATGATTCTTCCTTGCCTCTTTTTACCTGAATAATCGAGATCTTACTCTACCATGATGAATCATCAACAGAAAATGCTGGAGATAATAAGTTAGGGTTAGAAATGAAATCTGGGCAACAGCCCAAACTTTCAGGAATAGAATGACTAGAAATTGGAAATGGATTCTTTTTGCTCCCCTTCCTATATACTTCACTAGTAATTCCTTTTTAGACATCAAAACTGGATCAATTTTGAGAAGCAAGAGGGAAATTAAGAAAAAAATCAAGCATTCAAGTAACACACTCAGTTGAACTTAGATGTTCATTTGTGACTATCAGCAAAGTTATTAACACATAGTAAGGGTGATTTTGACCAAACTCAGTGGTTATTAATTCTCACATAAATTCTACCATGGTGTTGCCAAGTGATTCCAATTCATATTTTAATAAACATTTTACCTGGTTCTGTATTTGCTGAATTAGAACAATAACTTGACAAGGACTCATGAATATATACAATGCTACCACCTTATGATTTCATGGCTCAGAGGCTCTCAAACTCTTTAGCCTTACATCCCATATTGCCCAACCATTGCTCCTCTATAGTGAAGCCACTGCCACAACCCCACACTGCCAGAGCTCCCCTTCCCAGCACTATTGGTATATGACCTTAAGATAGGGAGACAGGAAATAGGAGATGAAGGTTCAGAAAAAAGAAAAGCAAGCATACCATTCAGGGGCTAAAGACTGAAGATCTGTCCTCAACAATCCATTTTAGAGCTTGCTCTGATGAAGAACTCAAATCCTACATCCATTGAGAAATGGAATGGATAACAACAGCAAAACTGAGCTATTATTTTGAAATAAAACAGAAAATATGCTAGACACACTATTTAAGCCTTAGCACAAACACTATTAATAGATATAAGTATCATATAGTTTAAAGGAAAAACCACTAGACCATTTTCAGGTATGACCTAAATCAAATCCCTTACAACTATAGAGTGGAAGTGACAAATCGATTAAAGGGATTAGATCTGATAGACAGAGAGCCTGATGAACTAAGGACGGAGATGTGTGCCATTGTATAGGAGGAAGTGATCAAGATCATCTCCAAGAAAAAGAAACGCAAAAAGTCAAAATGGTTGTCTGAAGGGGCCTTACAAACACCTATGAAAAAAGAAATGAAAGGCAAAGGCGAAAAGGAAAGATATTGCCATTTGAATGTAGTGTTCTAGAGAATAGCAAGGAGAGATAAGAAAGGCTTCTTCAGTGAAAGATGCAAAGAAATAGAAGAAAACAATAGAATGGGAAAGACTAGAGATCGCTTCAAGAAAATTAGAGATACCAAGGGAACTTTTCTTGCAAAGATGGGCTCGATAAAGGGCAGAAATGGTATGGACCTAACAGAAGCAGAAGATATTAAGAAGACAAGAATGTGGCAAGAATACACAGAACTAAACAAAAAAGATCTTCACAACCCAGGTAAACACAATGGTGTGATCACTCACCTAGAGCCAGACATCCTGGAATGCGAAGTCAAGTGGGCCTTAGGAAGCAGCCCTATGAATAAAGCTAGTAGAGGTGATGGAATTCCAGTTGAGCTATTTCAAATCCTGAAAGATGATGCTGTGAAAGTGCTGCACTCAATATGCCAGCAAATTTGGAAAACTCAGCAACTGGCCACAGAACTGGAAAAGGCCAGTTTTCATTCCAATCTCATAGAAAGGCAATGCCAAAGAATGAACAAGCTACCGCACAACTGACTCATCTCACGCACTAGCAAAGTAATGCTCAAAATTCTCCAAGCCAGACTTTAACCACACATGAACAGTGAACTTCCAGATGTTTATGCTGGTTTTAGAAAAGGCAGAGGAACCGAAGGTCAAATTGCCAACATCTGCTGGATCACTGAAAAAGTGAGAATTCCAGAAAAACTTCTATTTCTGCTTTATTGACTATGCCAAAGCCTGTGACTGTGTGGATCACAACAAACTGTGGAAAATTCTTCAAGAGATGGGAATACCAGACCAGTTGACCTGCCTCCTGAGAAATCTGTATGCAGGTCAAGAAGCAAGTTAGAACTGGACATGGAACAGACTGGTTCCCAGTACGAAAAGGAGTACGTCAAGGCTGTATATTGTCACCCTGCTTATTTAACTTACATGCAGAGTACATCATAAGAAATGCTGGACTGGATGAAGCACAAGCTGGAATCAAGATTGCCGGGAGAAATATCAATAACCTCAGATATGCAGAAGATACCACCTTTATGGCAGAAACCCAAGAAGAACTAAAGAGCCTCTTGATGAAAGTGAAAGAGAGTGAAAAACTTGGCTTAAAACTCAACATTCAGAAAACTAAGATCATGGCATCTGGTCCCATCACTTCACGGCAGATAGACAGGGAAACAATGGAAACAGTGACAGACTTTATTTTCTTGGGCTCCAAAATCACTGCAGATGGTGACTGCAACCATGAAATTAAAAGATGTTTACTCCTTGGAAGAAAAGTTATGACCAACCTAGACAGCTTATTAAAAAGCAGAGACATTACTTTGCCAGCAAAGCTATGGTTTTTCCAGTAGTCATGTATGGATGTGAGAGTTGCACTATAAAGAAAGCTGAGCGCTGAAGAATTGATGCTTTTGAACTGTGGTGTTGGAGAAGACTCTTGAGAGTCCCTTGGACTGCAGGGAGATCCAACCAGTCCATCCTAAAGGAGATCAGTCCTCGATGTTCATTGGAAGGACTGATGTTGAAGCTCAAACTCCAATACTTTGGCCACCTCATGTGAAGAGCTGACTCATTTAGGCAGGAAGAGAAGGGAAGAACAAACGATGAGATAGATGGCATCACCGGCTTAGTGGACATGAGTTTGAGTAGGCTCTGGGAGTTGGTGATGGACAGGGAGGCCTGGTGTGCTGCAGTCCATGGGGTCGCAAAGAGTCGAACACGACTGAGTGACTGAACTGAGCTGAACTAAAGGAAAAAAGGGATCCTTAAACTTTGTGCCTCTAGAGAACAGAGGATCATCCATGACATTCTATCTTGTGATATCTTATCAATGGAAAATGAGATTTATTAATCTCTTCTCTAGACAAATTTTTAAAAATTTTTCATTTATCCAGATATCAATTTTTATGCTTTTCATCAATACTTAAAGGCTATATAAAATGCTTTTATAAAGCTCAATATTTTTATGCAAGCTACATTTTAGACATCAGTTAAGTTCAGTGGTTCAGTCGTGTCTGACTCTTTGCGACCCCATGAATTGCAGCACGCCAGGCCTCCCTGTCCATCACCAGCTCCCGGAGTTTACTCAAACTCATGTCCATCGAGTCGGTGATGCCATCCAGCCATCTCATCCTCTGTCGTCCCCTTCTCCTCCTGCCCCCAATCCCTCCCAGCATCAGGGTCTTTTCCAATGGGTCAGCTCTTCGTATCAGGTGGCCAAAGTATTGGAGTTTTGCTTCAGTATCAGTCCGTCCAATGAACATCCAGGACTGATCTCCTTTAGGATGGACTGGTTGGATCTCCTTGCAGTCCAAGGGACTCTCAAGAGTCTTCTCCAACACCACAGTTCAAAAGGATCAATTTTTTGGTGCTCAGCTTTCTTCACAGTCCAACTCTCGCATCCATACATGACCACTGGAAAAACCATAGCCTTGACCAGATGGACCTTTGTTAGCAAAGTAAGGTCTCTGGTTTTTAACATGCTATCTAGGTTGGTCATAACTTTCCTTCCAAGGAGTAAGCATATTTTAATTTCATGACTGCAATCACCATCCACAGTGATACTGGAGCCCAAAAAAATAAAGTCTGACACTGTTTCCACTGTCTCCCCATCTATTTCCTGTGAGGTGATGGGACCAGATGCCATGATCTTAGTTTTCTGAATGTTAAATTTAAGCCAACTTTTTCACTCTCCTCTTTCACTTTCATCAAGAGGCCTTTTAGTTCCTCTTCATTCTCTGCCATAAGGGTGGTGTCATCTGCATATCTGACATTATTGATATTTCTCCTGGCAATCTTGATTCCAGCTTGTGCTTCTTCCAGCCCAGCGTTTCTCATGATGTACTCTGCATATAAGTTAAATAAGTAGGGTGACAATATGCAGCCTTGACGTACTCCTTTTCCTACTGGGAACCAGTCTGTTGTTCCATGTCCAGTTCTAACTGTTGCTTCCTGACCTGCATACAGGTTTCTCAAGAGGCAGGTCAGGTGGTCTGGTATGCCCATCTCTTTCAGAATTTTCCACAGTTTATTGTGATCCACACAGTCGAAGGCTTTGGCATAGTCAGTAAAGCAGAAATAGATGTTTTTCTGGAACTCTCTTGCTTTTTCGATGATCCAGCGGCTATTGGCAATTTGATCTCTGGTTCCTCTGCCTTTTCTAAAACTACCTTGAACATCTGGAAGTTCTCGGTTCACATATTGCTGAAGCCTGGCTTGGAGAATTTTGATCATTACTTTATTAGCGTGTGAGATGAGTGCAATTGTGCGGTAGTTTGAGCATTCTTTAGGATTGCCTTTCTTTGGGATTGGAATGAAAACGGACCTTTTCCAGTCCTGTGGCCACTGCTGAGTTTTCCAAATTTGCTGGCATACTGAGTGCAGCACTTTCACAGCATCATCTTTCAGGATTTGAAATAGCTCAACTAGAATTCCATCACCTCCACTAGTTTTGTTCCTAGTGATGCTTTATAAGGCCCACTTGACTTCACATTTCAGGATGTCTGGCTCTAGGTGAGTGATCATACCATCGTGATTATCTGGGTCATGAAGATCTTTTTTGTACAGTTCTTCTGTGTATTCTTGCCACCTCTTTTAATATCTCCTGCTTCTGTTAGGTCCCTACCATATCTGTCCTTTATCGAACCCATCTTTGCCTGAAATGTTCCCTTGATATCTCTAATTTTCTTGAAGAGATCTCTAGTCTTTCCTATTCTGTTGTTTTCCTCTATTTCTTTGCACTGATTGCTGAGGAAGGCTTTCTTCTCTCTCCTGGCTATTCTTTGGAACTCTACATTCAGATGGGAATATCTTTCCTTTTCCCCTTTGCTTTCGCTTCTCTTCTTTTCACAGCTATTTGTAAGCCCTCCTCAGACAATCATTTTGCATTTTTGCATTTCTTTTCCATGGGGAAGGTCTTGATCCCTGTTTCCTGTAAAATGTCATGAACCTCTGTCCATAGTTCATCAGGCTCTTTATCAGATCTAGCCCCTTAAATCTATTTCTCACTTCCACTGTACAGTTGTAAGTGATTTGATTTAGGTCATACCTGAATGGTCTAGTGGTTTTCCCTACTTTCTTCAGTTTAAGTCTGAATTTGGCAATAAGGAGTTCATGATCCAAGCCACAGTCAGCTCCAGGTCTTGTTTTTGCTGACTGTATAGAGCTTCTCCATATTTGGTTGCAAAGAATATAATTAATCTGATTTCAGCGTTGACCATAGAGGACCCTTACTAATATCCAGTGACCTATGGCCTATATTTAAAGAACCGCCTTTCTCTTTTTAATCCTCTGTGCTTAGTTGACAGCTCAGTCATGTCCAACTCTTTGCAACCCCATGGACTGTAGCCCACCAGGCTCCTCTGCACATGGGGATTCTCCAGGCAAGAATACTGCCATGCCCTCCTCCAGGGGATCTTCCCAACCCAGGGATCAATTCCAGGTCTCCCGCATTGCAGGCTGATCCTAAGCCACCATGGAAGCCCTTTAATCCTCTAGCTGAAAGCAAACCAACCAACCAAAAACCTGGATGTTAGTGATTAAGTTGCTGAGGAAATGCAAATATTACAATCTTTTGAAATTCCAAGTGTCACCAAATATTTGAGCAAGAGAATAAAGCAGTGATATGAAACAAGGTTTTTCAACCTTTACAGTTTGAGCCAGATTAATTCTTGTTTATTGGGGTTGTCCTGTGCATCGTAAGATAGGTAGGAATATTCCTGATCTCTATTCATTAGATGCCAGTACAACCATTCCAACCTCCCAGTTATGATAACAAAAAATGTCTCAGGACACTGCCAAATATGTCCTGGAGAAGGGCAAAGCCATCTTTGGCTGAGGGCTACTATTATAAAGTGATAGGAGGATAAAGTCCAAAGTTTGATAATCAATAAAAAGCTGGAAGAGTGCAACAGCAGTATTAAATTGGTTTTTCTTGTACTATCTCAAAGTTTCTCCAACGTTTCAGACTTTCCCAATGGAATAATTTCTTCATAGTACAAATGACACTTGAGACAAGAAGAAAAGTTTATTTTACTGTCCAATTATTTTCTTAAAAAAATTTAATTTTTGATAAAATAAAACGAACTTTTAGTACCATAGAAACCTTTCAACATGTACAATGACATATTATTACTATGTACAACTTCAAAACAAATGCTTTCAAGTAAAGTGATGTTGAACACCATGACTATACTTAAGTTGTAAGAAACATCCAAGATAGCCAATGTTTTCCTTAGCTTGGAAAAAATGCAACTGAAAAATATAAATAATATCTTCCATCAGCTGTGAATCATAAAAATGCTTTCTGAAGTTCAGTCACCTGGATCTTACGGAATATGTAGTAGTTACAAGGCTGAACAAGCAAAGGGAAAGCTGTGTGTATGTGAACATGAGTATTCCAGGAGCTGCTGGAGGTTCACAGTTAGTCTATCAAAAACGAAAGCTACTCTTATCGTGGTGGGACTTATTCAGTATCTGGCTCATAAGCCATTCTTCACCAGCTCATGGACTCCATTCTCGTCAATGATTAAAGGTGCATGGAATTCTTTATCTGCCACATAACTTTCTAGTCCCTAAAAGGAGGGTCGAAATAAAAACATAGTTAGAAAACGGATCAACACGTCACACAGTGCTAGACTTAGTGGCTATAATAATGACATAAAGCATGAATGCTCAAAGTTGGTTGAGATACAGAAATTTAAAAGTCAATAAAAAAACTCTAGTTTACTTTTAAAACTGGGTTTAATGGCCTACTTATGGAAGCATAAACCAAACAGCAAAAAGAAGGAAAAGCATTCTGATTATAACATAATATTTAAAGTTAATAAGATGACAGTCATTCTTCCTATAATCATCACCCAACAGTTAACATTCTAAGCAAGGTGGCTATTTCTGATGCTAGAACTAAGCAAGCTGACAAGGATCTCCAGAAAAACAAAACAAAACAAAAAAAACAGTACATATTAGAATAAAAGGACCCCTACATCCCCTGGTCTTAAAAGTGAAAGTAGTAAGCATATGAACAAAGTAGACCCACTGAAAAAAATTTTAAAAAAATTATATTGCACTGAAAAAAGCCAGAATATTTACATAAAAAGTAAGGTTTATTTTTAAAAGACCCCTGCATTTCGATGTACAGGTAAAAATGAACTAAACGTTAAACATTCTGTTCATGGCAACTAAGGCACTGGTACAAAGCCTTATCGGGAATTTCCTGAGAGGCTTCTCACTCTCAGGATGAGCTCCTCAGGGGACACCCACTGGAAAATGCTGTATCTTCTCCAAGGACAGCTCTGTGCTGTGCTTAGTCGCTCAGTCGTGTCTGACTCTTTGGGACCCCAAGGACTGGAGCCCACCAGGCTCCCCCGTCCATGGGATTCTCCAGGCAAGAATTCTGGAGTGGGTTGCCATGCCCTCCTCCAGGGGATCGAACCCGGGTCTCCTGCATTGTAGGTGGATTCTTTATCAGCTGAGCTACCATGGAAGCCTAAGGACAACTCTACTTCATCATAAAACATCACAATCCTACTTTTAAAAGAATAGGGAAAAGAACAAAGCAGACTTACTTCTCCAGCATAGGAGATAAGAGGAGAGATTTCACACTGGATTGGCACATCATTGGCATCCTTCAAGCTAAGAAAACAACCAGACATGTTAAAGATTCTGCTTCCCATATTGCTTGCCAGAGTGAAAATACATATTGTAACTTCCCTCTGAGAAGCCTGCAGGTAACAAAATTCTAAACAATTAGAGTAGCTCCTACCCTCATGATCACTAAACTTCCTGGGGAGTAAGTTAACACAAACTCATCATGGTTCAAAGGGCACTGCTTGGGCTATGTGCCAGTAATCAGCGGGGGCTCTCCACAGTACCTCACCAACCCTGATATACTTATCCCTTAATGTACACACTGTCTTTTATCATTTACAAATTTTAATTCCATAAAGAAAGGACTATTTGTTGAGTATACACTGTATTCCAGGCTCACGGCTAGACAATTTGAATCCTTCAGATCTCATTTTAATCCTTGTCACAACCTCGCATGTTAGGTGCTAATGTTGACCAGCATTCTAAAGCTACCCTGTCCAATACAACAACCACTAGCCACATATTGTTATTTAAACTTGGACTAATTAAAATTTTAAAAATTAATTCAAAATTCAGTCTCTCATTCATAATAATCACATTTCAAGTGCTCAGTAGCCATGAACAGCTAGCGACTACCAAACTGGACAGCACAGACATAGAACATATTTCCTTCACTGCAGAAAATTCTAATTGGACTAAAAGGTGAGTTAGATTATCTCCCAGTACAGCCCACATCTCCTAGATTAGCTGAGCTGACTTATTCAGTGTTTCAAGGACCAAAGTTCCTTCACTGCACCCCAGTTAAGGCAAAGTTGAAGTCACCACTTGCTTCCTCTAGATCACATTCTAACATTTACATCCACTTGCAATACTGAGTTCCTAAGTTACATAACACAAAAATCAATTAAGAGTGCTTTTAATATTCCTAAAGTCACTAACCTCGAGATTTTTCACCATTTTGAGAATTTTACCAGTAAGATACAGGGCACACAAAAAATCTAGCCTTTTGCAGCCTCAAACCATTAGCTAGCCCTCCTTTGTTTCACCAAATATGCAAGTCTGACGCTTTGGTGGGGTCAATAAAATCAGAGACCTTCTGAGGTCAGCCACACCCAATCTTTCTCCAAACAACCATTTAGTGAGCCTTCCAGGCACTCTATACCCTACTCCAACTCACTTGCCTGCTACTTCGCAGTCAAACCAGACCAGACACAGGCACTTTAGATTACTGCAAGCCATTCTCAACTATGGTCCCTTTAACTATTCAAATCATACCCACCCTCCAAGACTTAACTCAAGCCCCAACTTTCCTTTGACCACTGCATTTTACAGTAATTGTTCTCATTCATTTATTTATAAAAACAAATAAATAAATTTATTAGACATGTGGTAAGTCACATGACTCCTAGGGTAATTACTATTTATACCACACATTTAACACATAAACAACATCACTGTCTGATGATTTACTTAACTTTAATGTATGTGCATCTTCAATCTCCCAGGAGGCTGTAAGAAATGACTAATTTCTCTTATGTATGCTACTTCAGCCCCTGGGGTTTCAGTACCTGAAGGTCTGTGTGCAGGCCTGCAAATGCATGTTGGCTGAATGAACAAATGAACTATGAGGGTAGACAGATGGGAGACTAATTCAAGTAAAAGATGAATTAAGAAATGGAGCACTTGTGTCTGCAGTCTAAGATGTAGCTGTGTCAGATTGTATCAAAAGAGCTCAAGAGGTCCAGACCCTCTGGGGACAGCTTGGAGTCACATAAAACCAGATGGGAAAATGATGGCCCATTCCATTGATAAGATGTATATAGCCCAGTCCCACCTGAACCCCTAAAGGATTTGGTGTGCCAATAATTAACTGAAGGTGTTTTTGAACCCAAGGAACACATAACCAACTTGAATGTAACTTCCCTTCCATACCACAGGTATCCCCCACAAAACTCAGCAAGTTGGATGCCAGAGAGAAGAAGACAGGAGCTACCATTACCAATTGTAAAATCTCAGGGGATAGGCAAATTAGTTGTCCTCTCTTCTTTAGTTTTGTTAGCTAACACTGCGGAGCAGGTGTTAAGGTGAAAAATAAAAATAATTTCATTTTGTCAAAATTTAGCATCTTGGCTTCCCTTCTTTCAGAATACCTCCGAGCCGCTTCTTCCCACTTTTATAAAAAATACTTCCCTTTCATCCCTCATTTTTAAATAATCTTTTTCCATTCTTTGAGGGTATCCTTTAGTGCTAAGAATTTAGGAAGACCTATTTCTAAGTCCATGATCTCATTTTGGGGCAAACTTTTATTTCAGTTTAACTATTCAAGAAATGACTACAAATGAAGTAAATGAGGGTGAGGGAGTGTGAAATAAAAGAACTCAAACAAGAAATAAATAATGTTTAAAACATTTTGTATCTTAGCTGAGATAGCTGCATGTTGTTTTCAGCTATATACTTAAGCAGTTATCTGACTTAACAGATTGAAAGCTGTGTTTCAATGAAAAGGAAATTCAGGATCAAAACTTTATTTTTTCAAATTGTAAAAGCAGCTTGCTTCCACATGTTAAATATGATGGATGGGACAGAAAATGACAAAAGGCTCTACGTCCCAGCTGCCATGGCACTAGGGGCAACAGTCACCTACGCTGCTCTAAGAACTAGCCAGCTTTGAGTCTACTTCCTTACATCCAGGGCCACGTCCCGGAAGCAGCTGACACTCACAGGGACTTGTCTCTGCAGGGTCAGGATGAGTGGCACAGGCAGGATAAAACACAGCAATGAAATGGACATCCCTGCTACTCTATTTCTGAGATAAACGCCATCTCCAGATCCTTGGCTCTGTACACATGTCCCACATTATCCTAAATATTTAAAATTCAAACTAAACCCAATAACTTTCAAAGTGTAATAAGGATATCAAGCTGTCTCTCTGGCTATAAAGATAATGACTTTTTCAAACTTCATCAGTACCCAAGTAAGAGAAGGAATATGCTACTCCTAGCTAAAAATTCTCAACTGTTAAGACAAAAAGGTACTTTCTTTAGGAGCAGGATAATAACTGACTAAAATAAACACAGAGATACCAAAAATGGAGCAGTTACTATGAAACTAAATCAAAAGAACAGTTTTCTCCACATTAAGAGCCATCCAATACGTCAGGAGCAGTTAGCCTTTGTACTGAGAGCAGATATCTAATTCTATAAGACACATCCATAGAATATCATTTTTACCCAGCTGACGCTTATGCTAAAAAGGGTACTCGGACCCACATTTGTTCTTCCTGGCCTGTAACCTGCTTTAGATTTTATCTTTCCCTTGTGAACTTGTCAGTACAGGCTCAAATACCTATGGTGAGAGTCTTTAGAAAAGCATGCTCCCCCTTTCTAGCATGCACTGAGATTCTGGGTTAGTGCCATCCAGACAGACCTGCCACCAAGGAAGCAGTAACCCCACCACAGCTTCAGCCCTTCACCCCAGACCACCGAAAGGCAGAGAGCACTAAACTACGCCGCCAGTTAGTACGGAGGGAAGCACAGCCCCACCACCATGCACTGCAGGCAGGCTGGCATATTTACTTGTGATTGACATCAGCTGTGATGGCCTCTGACTTTCCATGTGTAGCACTGCTATGTAGGAATAAATAAGCATTAATGGGAATGGAAACAAACCAAACAATAAAAATGAAGTGGAACTGCAAAATATACTTGACTGAAAGGCATGTATTCACGGTAAATTATAAACTTGGCAAAGGAGATCTGAGGGGGCAAAACAAACAAACAAAAAAGCCCACAACAACAACAACAACAAAAAAAAACCCTCAGTGGTCAAAGATGAAGCATGAGGACCATCTGACATGCCACAGAGCTAGCTTGTTGACAAGACAGAGCCTGAAAGTGGCCTTGGACTGAGACAGTCAAGCACTGCTCCTTCTTAATAAAGACAGTTGTTTATAACTTACCCAGTAAGTTCCAATACCCAATGTTCGAACATTTAACAAGGCATTCTAGCACTTTGTGCATACAGTCTTTTTATCCCTTAAGAATTATATATTACATAGCAAAACGTTTTTGACAAAAGTATAGAAACATCAAATAATTTAGAAAGGGGGAATTGTAAGTATCAAGGGAGGTTTTATCATAAAATATAAGACAGCTGAAAAGCATTTTATCTCATATTTGAATAGCTCCAAAGATCTTTTTTTTTTTTTTAAACTTCTAAAATCCTAAACATTTCAACAGTTTGAGTATCAGTGAATATAAGTAGCATGCACATTCCTTCCTGGCACCTCCCTCTGCAATCTTAAAATGCCACAGGGAGAACTGAAGTATGCGTATGTCTCAGAGGCAGCCTGTGGGTGCCAGGTCTTTTGGAGTGGGGGGTTCGTAGATAACACTTGAGGCCACAGATATATGGGCAGCAATAATCAATCCTCTTTCCCTGTGGCACAGTGGCTGCTGATGGTCTTTAACCCCGTGGCATACCAAAAGAACTACCTTCTGACCATTCTTCAGTAGGAGTCATTTCATGGACATGGTAGAGCGGCATCCAAAACAACAAAAGCTTTAGAAGGTTCCTCTTTCAGGGGAAGTAAAGCTACTGCTCTCTCTGTAAGGGGCCAAGCCTTCATTACTTCACATCATGAACTGCCACAACAATATTCAGCTCTTTTAAAAGTTCTAGGAATACATCAGACATAGAGGAGAAAGAAGCCCAAGAGGACAAGTACAGGAGGCAGCCACACCAAGAAGCAAAGATAGCAACCTACCGGGGAATTGCTGGGAGGCGAGAGCCGTTTTCATCTATGAAGTGGCCCCCTGCGTTGAGGACCCAGCAATGATGGAGGGACATCAAAGCATGCCTTGCAGTCGTAGGGTTGTCCTTCCCATTCTGACTGTCTGCATTCTTTAGCGGGGAAAACTCATCTTCCCGTAATACTTCATATACCACAAACTTCCTAGAGTGGAACCATACAAACACTGCTTTATTATGAAGTAAAACTGCATACACAGCTTCTGACGTTTCTCCACATAGCTGAGCCTTTGGTAGTCAATTACAGCCTCTCTTACTGCAATTTCAAATGAATGCTGAAATAAATAATGTTCATTCTTGGATGAAATAAATTTGGAATTATCTTCTTCACACAAAATGAGAAATCCTTCCCCAACAATATATATATGACACAAATCTCAAGTTAATGTGATCTTTAATCAATAGAACAGACAGCAATCATAAATTAAAAGCATGCTCACTAAAACATTTACTCATAGGCCAATAAAGGCCTAACCACAAAATGCGCCAATTCTCTATCTCAATCTTTTTTATCTCTCAGCCAAAATAAGAGACTTTAACAATTTTTCAGGAGAGCCAGATAATACAATAATTGAAATTTTTTAAAAAGCATTCACAGGCAACTCAAACCATATTCTTGCCTTGGTGGTTTCATACCAGAGAATGATAATGAATCTAAACTATATACTCACAGTGAAAACGCCATGCCTGACATACCTGCTGTCAACTGTTTTCTGAAAACAGTGTCCTGCCTAGAAGAGCAAAAAGCAACATCTCAAGACATACTTAATCTTACTGATGCTATTCAAAACGTACTTTGCAAACTGGAAGATATCAAAGACAAATTTTTCCATCTTTATTCCATTTGGTTTGTCTGGCTTAATTAACTGCCCCTGGGAATCCACAAATGGAATCTTCTTTTGAGCCACATGGTGCTGCAACTGAGGTTCATAAATACTATGGAGGGAAAAAAAGAAAAAAACAAGACAATCACTTTCCAAATTTAAAATGCCAAAGAATCTAATAATCACACTCAGAAGCTAATGCATCAACAAATACTAAGACTTTCAAAGGGAAGGGCATTCATTAAATTTCAGTTCATATTTAAATATTAAATAAACAGATTTCCCTATTCATTTCTTTAAAAAATCAAATGATCTCTACAATAAAAAAAAATACACACACAGTTCCTAACAAGGTCTCTCCCGTAATTTCCATGTCTTATATAAAAATGTTCCACTCTCAGCCCTGATTTTCCCAACTGGGATCCTGTCAGGTGTTAAGATGGAAAGATGAGTATTTACAGTTACTATGGGTGAATTAGTAACACAGCCACGAAAAGCCCAGCAGGAAGTATTTTGGAACTGGGGCTGAAATTGTAAGGTAAAGCTTAGTAACTTTTTAAACAGTAGGCAGTCATCTTGATCCGAAAAGCAATCGAGTGAAGAGTCAGATATTGAGAAGGTCCTTCATTTAAAAATCTGGTGGGATAAAACAACTCTTTATTATTAGCTGACACCACTATGCTGATTTCCATGCTTGGTCTCAAGCTCTTTTTTCTTTACTTTCCAATCTACTAGTTCCTAAATGCTAGTCAGAGAACCAGTTAAATTAAATTGAGTGGGCAGCTTTTTAAAAAATACGGATGTCTACATCAACCTTCAGGAATTCTGATTCAGCAGATGAAGGGTAGGTATGTGTATCTTTTGAGGTTTCCAGTTGTAGAGAGAGAGGATGTTGCCTTTCTTACTCACTACTTCACCAGAACTGAGCACAGTTAGAGGGAAGGAGAAGAAAAGGGAGAAGTGCTTTGGACTCCAGTTGATGCAAAAGGAGAATGGGCTACTACAAATTTGCACCTGGTGATAGAGCTTACTAAAAACAACCACAGTGTCAAGTAAACTTCTATCTGATAAAGGAGAGCCTCAGGAAGGAAGATGAATTGTGGATCTGAAGTTTCTTCCTACTTCTCAGGTGACTTAGCTTCTGATTAACAATACATAAAGTTTTTAAAAGCCCCCAGCTTGCCCATACTTGACAACATCTCTCAGAAACGGTACGGTGAAGAAATGGTTGGCAATGTTGCCAGCGTTGAACAGCAGTCGTCCATCTGAGCTTCGTTTCTGAGCTGTTGCCAGAGAAATCTCACTATACTCCACCACCTGGTATACTCCATCCACTCTGCAAACCACTCCAACTGGTTCTGTAGGGTTTGTTTTCTCCACCACCTACCCACCAAAGGAAGAAAACAGTAGAGAAAGAAATCTGATCAGGTGCTATGCTGGAGATCTGTTATTTTCCAAGATCATGTTTACAATCCTGCTTACTTTATCTTTAAGGTATAAAACCAAGAGGAATCTTTAGATAATCATCTATCTTTATATTTGATAGACTACTTTTCAACTAGAAAGAGGTAAATTATTTCCCTCCTATTTATCAACTAACTGCAGAGTAGAAATTCCATCACACACACAGGGTCCAGAAGAAATCACACCGGACTGTGAATAACTACATCCCCCCATCTAATATATTTTCACTATTGAATAGATCCTCAGTCACACTCAACTACTTTGAGAATAAATGAAACAAAATCTCTCTGAGATTCACAAGACAAAAGAAGTAAGGCATTTTGCCTCTCATTTTATATTGCACAAGTCATTATTTCATTTGAAAACAGTGTTGCTTTCATTTTCATTCATGAATATAGTAAATTCCTTATTTTTCAGGCACTTGGCTAGATGGTAGCAGGGTTAGAGCAGGCAGGTCACAGGGTTCCCCCTCCAACTCGAATCAGAAAAGTCCACTCACATTTATGTCTTGCAGGCTTGGTTTTATTTGAAGTAAGAGATTCTATGCTTTCTTAAAGTCTGAAAACCAGTGATTTGATAATCTAGCAAAGGCTCTAGGATGGTGAGGGAGCTGAGAGAAAAGTGTTTAGTCAAAATCAGAGGGAAAACATAAGAGTATATAATTTTTTAAAAAAAAAACCCACAGGTGATTCTGATACCGCACCACCCTATTTATGTATCACTGACCTAAATTAAGTGTTTAGAATAAAATTATAAAGGAACCCTAAGTAATGCACTAATAGAAAACTCAAGCCTCAGATGAGATGAATATTCAGCAGAAGAATCAATCAATCAAAAAGGTTTGAAAATATTTGTTTTGCCTTGTTCTATTAACAATTCAACGTACTCCAGAGTATTTTGAAAAAACTGTCCGCAACTTGAAAAGTCTCTCCAAAGTATACATGAAATTATACCAACGAAATTAAAGCTTTTCTTCAGCAACTGATTTCATAAAATAAATACAGCCAGTCAGTCCCTTCCAGACAACTAAAGTCACTACTGAGCCCTTCGTTTACACTGCAATTAGAGATACAGGCGCTGAGTGTAGCGCAGGGAGGGGAGCTACTGAACGCGCTGGCGTGCTGTGTAGTTTCACTGTCTGCCACCCTGAAAGGGGTACAGTATCCAGTGAAAAGAACCCTTCTCCCACAGAAGTGGATAAAACTGAGAGAACATACAGCAGAATGATTCAAACCAATCATGAGCCTATTTCCAAATCCAGTCTATCAAGCCTTCACCACCTCTCACTTCACATTCTATACAGTGGGTGTCTCAGTAGACAGGGCATCTGGAATAGATTCCTCCCATCCACATTAAAACACACACACACACATGAGGTTAGTTTTCCAATCACTTCTATATAACCCTACTCCTGACCAGCCATGGAAAAAAAAAATAAGCATATTCATAACTTTCCAAGTGTTAATCTGCCAGTGAAAGGTTTGCTTTTATAACAACTATGAACCTCCAAATACTGTAAAAGTCTAGATTATAAAAGAAAGTATTTGTAAAGTACATGAAGTTGGAAGTCAGTTTATATTCTACAGAAAAGATATGCAGCATAGAATTAAGAGGTCTCTTGATTTCCTACAAGTTAAGTCCTGAAAAGGTGAGCTCAAAATAATAACTTTAACCTCAAAGTTACCATAAGTGTTCTACAAAATTATCTTTAGTTAATAATCATTCCTACTCTCTCAGCTACGGACTTCTGTAAAGCACTCCACTAAGTCTTTTCTCAAGGCTCTAACTTCATTAAAGATGCTTCATTCCCCACGGCAGGAGACTATTAAATAAGAACTAAAATGAATTCTCTGCAAAGAAGTTTACTACCCTCTATGAATCGCTCCCTAATTTAGGTGTTTTTTAAAGTATATTTTAACAGCAATGATTTTTTAAATTAAAAGAGTGGGAGGACAGATTAAATAAATGGTTTCTAACATTTCTAAAATTTGTTAACATATACCAGTCTCTTAATATTTCAGTTCCATCTGAATATTTATTTATTCATTCATTGAGAGACCACTACATTTTATGCTAGACACAGAACAAGCAGGAAGACTGAGAATGGATTTGTCCTAGAGGACCCACGGGGTGTAAAGAGAATGGTTATATTTACATCCCTGTATGATTAGAATATTGAAAAAAGTGAGCAAAACAATTCAAGGTTTTTTGAGCTGCCGACAAAAACAAAATTAACGAATTGATTTATTAAAGTGATATAATACTAAAACTAAGAGTTGGGAAACATTTCTAATTCTGCCTCTGCTAATGTGATGATGGACCTAGAGCCTGGAATGCATTTAGTACTGGAACTCAAAGTGTTCATTTCTAGATCAAAGGGGCTGACCAGACGATCTCTGAGGTCCCTCCCAGGTTCAGCATTCTCTGATCATTTAGAATTTAAATTGATTCTGAAGCTGAGTTGGAGAAGGAAATGGCATCCCACTCCAGTACTCTTGCCCAGAAAACTCCATGGACAGAGGAGACTGGCAGGCTACAGACCATGGGTCACAAGGAGTCAGACACGACTGAGCACGCACATGCTGAACAGAGCAGTAAAACTTTAAGCTTCTGTCTTAGAAAGAAGAGTGACACCATGTGGAACAAAGTCAGAAATACAGTTTTGTTTTCATTTCAAAGCTTAGTAGCTTTAAAAAGTTAACCTACTCTTCCTGTTAGGGGAGGGGAGAGCGGTTCTGAAGAAGGACTTGTGGGCTGCTATTGGTCACCAGCGGGCGCCCCTGGCAGGGCACAGGTGAGTACAGTTTCTGCTCTTCCCCCTTCTCCTCTCCAAAGTGGAGAGCACCCTGAAACCACTCAGAGCTGAGCCCCGCCCCAGAACAGGCAGGAGGACTGAACGCCAAACCTAGAATCTTCCGAGGTGGAGCAAACCTCGGCAACTACAATCCAATGCACTATTACAGTTCAATAGCTATTCACAATAGGGCACAGATACTCATACAGTACTGAAAGGGACAGAGGTCTTCAATCAGTGAGCTAAACCCTTAATTTTCAGAGTTAGGAGGAGTCTTTCTAGGTCTATCAGCTTAATCTCTCAAAACTTATACTGGAAAATTAAGACTTCAGCTTCTATGATTTTGCAATAGATTTGTAGATTAATTTTGAAATGGCATCTTTATAACAGAAAATCTCCAAACAAAGATACATCTCTTATGGTAGCACTTCTTTTTTTCTTTTATTTATTTTTTTTTATTGAAGGATAATTGCTTTACAGAATGTTGCTGTTTTCTGTCAAACCTCAACATGAATCAGCCATAGGTATACATGTATCCCCTACCTTTTGAACCTCCCTCCCACTCCCTCCCCACCCCACCCCTCTAGGTTGATACAGAGCCCCTGTCTGACTTTCCTGAGACATACAGCAAATTCCCGTTCGTTGGCTATCTATCTTACATATGGTAATGGAAGTTTCCATCTTACTCTCTTCATCCATCTCGCCCTCTCCTCCCCTCTCCTCATGTCCAAAGTCTGTTCTCTATGTCTGTTTCTCCACTGCTGCCCTGTAAGTAAATTCTTCAGAACCATTTTTCTAGATTCTGTATATATGCGTTAGAATATGATATTTATCTTTCTCTTTCTGACCTATTTCACTCTGCATAATAGGTTCTAGGTTCATCCATCTCACTAGAACTGACTCAAAAGTGTTCCTTTTCATTCATTGTGTATATGTACCACAATTTCTTCATCCATTCATTTGTCGATGGACATCTAGTTTCCTTCCATGTACTAGCTATTGTAAATAGTGCTGCAATGAACAGTGGGATACGTCTGTCGTTTTCAATTTTGGTTTCCTAAGGGCATATGCCTAGGAATGGGACCTCTGGGTCATATGGTAGTTTTATTCCTAGTTTTTTAAGGAATCTCCATACCGTCTTCCATAGTGGCTGTATCAATTTACATTCCCACCAACAGTGCAGCACTTCTTTTTAAATTCATATATTTAAAATTTATATGTAGCTTAATTTGCTTTTGTCAGAAACTTACATGTGGCTTTTGCTTTTGGCAGAAAGGGCCCCCTTCATGTCGATTATAAAATTATTCCAACAATACTGTAAATCAACTAACTGCAGTAAATAAATAAATAAAATTATTTTAAACTTTCTTCTAACATCTTTATGGTTTTTCATTTTGTAATCCATTTGAAATTGATTTTGATATGAGCTCTGAGGGAGACATCTTAGTTTATTTTAAGCCAGTTTCCCATTAATTTCCCTGCAACGATTTGAAATGCCATCTTTGTATACAGTACATTCTTATATATATGTAAGTTTGTTTCTGATTATCTGTTCCATTATTCTGTCATTCTATTCTGATTTCTGCACTACACTCCTAGTTACTTTTTATTTACAACCCATTTTAATAGCTGATAGATTGTTAAAACTCTTCCTTCCTAACTATCATTTTTTCAACATTTTCCTGGTCATTTTTACATGTTTTTTCTAAACTTTACAATAATTTTTCAAATGTCCCCCATATAGTCTCATTGGGACTTTGATCAGGATTATGTTATACTTTAATTCAGTGAGACTTGACACCTTTACAGATTTCCAGGAAAGTAATATTTACATTAGCATTTTAAAATCTTCCCAAAGTATTATTAAGGTCTTTCATGTCACAAAGTAAAGTCTCTTATATTATCATCTGTGCAACTAAGAAAAAAATGCTAAAAATTTCTATGGCAAGGACAGTCTTATACAGCATTACAAACCTCCCTCTGTTTCAGTATCCGTATGTTTGTGAGCACTCAAGCAGTTATTTAATCTCCTTAACTTGCCTTCCACGCAATCTACATATTTCCACCTTAATGCACAAGACTATCATGAGTTACCTTGTCAAATGTCTTGCTGAAGTCTTCATGTGCTATTTCTACCATATTTCTTTTACTTACTACTCCAGTACCTTTGCCATAGGGAGAAACTTGATATTAATGAATCCAACAACTTGATAATTATTAAGTCCATCCCAGACCCAGTGATGACCATTCACTTTCCCAGGTACTTACAAATCATCCTCACATATTGTAAACTCTTACTTGTGATGAACTAAGCATACACCATTATTTATAGAATCAAATGCTGCAAAACTAAAGAAAAAGTAGGTATGGGACAATTTAGCTACTTTAGAAGATGAATGGTTTTAAAACATCCAAATCACCCTAAAAAGTCTAGCTTGACTCCTAGAATATATACTGACAAGAGAAAGGCCACATAAAACCTCATTATAGTTGAGAAAGGCATTACCTTTGCTCCACAGTCTGCTCCTTTCTGAATGCAAAATCCAATAAACCGTGGGTCTGCCACTTTTACTAATATGTTGTCAACACAATAGACATGGATGCTCCAAATGCCTCTTTGCTCCATATCCTCCACAATATTCTGGGCTGCAAGAGCCCGATAAAGACCACCATTCCCATCTGGAAAAAAAACAACAAAAACTGCCTGTTAGTAGCAAACCAAAATTCATCATGAAGGTAACTCAAAGATAGTTCAATGTTTCTAAACAGGGCAGAAGATCTCTGAAAACCAGTTTTACATGACAGGGCCAAGAAAAACTGAGTATCCATAAGTAAGGATTCAGAGATCAAAAAGTTATACTATATGATATTGAAGATAATTTACCATAAGTATACAGAGAATAACATTATTAATATAAGACTAGGCAATCCCGAAGAACATACTTTTAACTCAGTTCTTTTAACAATCTGGCCCATAATACACAGTGAAACATAAAATTCTTTATCAGGCAATGATTATTTTATAACATTTCAAGTTTTATTTGCATGATTCAAATTAGCTCTGTATTAATAGCCCCAACACTGCCAATTTCATACACCTCAATAATAAACATATGTGACCATCTGTACCAAACAATTTGTTAAGAAAGCAGATTAATATGAAGGTCTACGGTGATTTAAACTAAATACAGGTCAAAGCCTCTTCTTTCTCCATCTATTTTTAGTACTGCTTTAATATACTTCTTCCATAACAACCTCAGTTATAGCCTAAATGATGACAAAAAAAATTAGACAACTTCAGAAAACTAAGTTAAAAATAGCAAACTCTTCCATTAATTAAAAAGAATTAATCAGGGGTTAAAAAAAAAGAGTTGAGATGAAATAAAAGTCTACATCTGCAGAGCACCACTGTAAAGACTATTTTTTATTTCCTTTCACCCTTTTCTCCAAGAAGTGAGTCACACAGATGAGAATCTGTGAGTTCTGTATTTCCCATTCTCTTACTTAACTTACTGAAACTATTTCACTGTCATTTGATACCTACAAATGATTATTTTAATACTGCTTAAGAATGAATGCTACAGACAAACTAAAATCTAGCCTCATTTTTTTTTTTTTTTTTTTTTATTTTTCAGTGGGTTTTGTCATACATTGATATGAATCAGCCATAGAGCTACACGAATTCCCCATCCCGGTCTCCCATCCCACCTCCCTCTCCACCCGATTCCTCTGGATCCCCCCAGCCCAACAGGCCTGAGCACTTGACTCATGCCTCCCACCTGGGCTGGTGGTCTATTTCACCACAGATAATATACATACTGTTCTGTCGAAACATCCCACCCTCCCCTTCTCCCACAGAATTCAAAAGTCTGTTCCGTACTTCTGCGTCTCTTCTTCTGCCCTGCATATAGGGCCATTGTTACCATCTTTCTAAATTCCGCATATATGCGTTAGTATACTGTAATGTTCTTTATCTTTCTGGCTCACCTCATAGCCTCATTTTTTAAACAGCAGATGGTTTCCAATTTTTCACTATGATAAATAATGAGGCTATGAACAATACTGTATATAAAATACTGAGTAAAGAGAATAAATACTCTGAATGATGCTCAAATTGCTGTCAAGAGCACAGGAAGTATAAAAGCATACTCATTTAACCCATGGGCATTTCCATTTTTTAAAATCACTGACAAATTTAATCATATTAAGCAAAATATTAATTTTTGACATCAAAATCACTATAGTGAAAAAATAAAAACTTAATGACCTACACTATGTAAATCAACCATACTTCAAAAAAAAAAAGTCAATGCATTGTGTTAAGTCTATTTCTATTCACCATTAAGTAAGCACAGTTACAAACCTGGAGCCATAGAAACCTTATTCTTCTCTTCCAAAATAATTTTCCCATCAAAACTCATAGCAGGCAGCATTCCCTGCTGAAAAAAGATTACATTCTCTTTCTTTAAACCAAAGTACTTGTGCTTTGTGAAGAATTCCTTTGTAGATTCCATTGTTCTGCCACTGGTCATTATATACCTTGCAAGAGAAAAGCAGATCTTCTAAGCAATAATGCTATGTGAATTAGGGCAAAATAAAGTTTATTTCCTAAGACAAAGAAAATTTTTGAGAGCACTGTTTATTGTTTTCACTTCCTTCATCCTTTTCCTGAATAAGGCAGCATTAGTTGCTACCCAATGGGAATTTCTTCTAGTAACTTAATTAATCCTTATGTATAAACTAAATCTGTGGCCTCCTCTCGGGGGCTGGCCTGCTCCCATGTCTCCGAAGTATACTATCTGCTGCCTATTTTAATAAAGTTCTGCTGCTTGAGCTGTAAAATAACTCTGCAACACAATATTAAAACACACCTCCTGTAACAGAGAACCTGCAACAGAGAGGCTCAAGAAAACATTTCAGAACTCTGTGAAAAGTATATTCTAAGTCAAAATCTGTCCTATTCTCATAAAAGGGATAAAGGCATAAATGCAATACATTCTAATTACCTCTTATGGTTCTTTTTACTAAAATTTTGAAATGACATCTGGGCTCTGCTCACCCTTTATTTACAATCATAAAAGTATAAATATACAGTCTGTTGTCACAAAAATCCAACCCATGCCAATGTAGTAAAAGAGAAAAAAATTCTGTTTAAAATTGTAATTAGTGACTACAATAGCTTTTGCCCTTACTTACTGAAACGTAAACTATGTGTGAGTAGGGATTTTTATCTGTTCTGGTTACTGATATATTCCCAGCACCTAGAGGCAGGTACTCATTTAAAAAAAAAAAACAAGAAAAAAATGGGACTTCCCTGGTGGCACCTAGAGACAGGTACTCACTTAATACCTGTTAAATGCAAAAATGAAGAAAACTGTAAAATTCCCCAGGACAGTCAGTATCTGCCTGATTAACAAATTATCCTGGATATTTGAACTCTGGGCACAAAAACTTTGGGCATCATGATTCAAATGAAAAGGGACTAAACTGTTCCATGTAAGAAAATTTCTGAGTTGTGAGGAGAAAGAAAGAGAAGAAAATCCAACATGAACGTGGGAGAGTAAGGCTTGTAAGTAGAATTTTGGCCACTTAAAACACAGATGTCCCTCAAAAGTCCCCCAGGGAACCAAGACGAAAAACAACAACAACAAAAAAAACAGTTCACAGCTGGCCAATACCCTTCTTAAGAACTAGAAAAGCTGAGGTAATTATAAAAAGCCTATTTTTAAAGGCATCAGAGAGCTACAAAAGCAACATGGATTAGAACTTAAAATTTAAGATAGTGAGAATCTTTCAAAGGAAATCTTCGGATACCCAGCTGCCTTTTCCTGGGGGTATTTGCTGATCTGGGGCAAAGGCCAGTGGTAAGGAATCTGAGCTTGGACCAGGCTGGACAGAGAAACCAGCAGAGCTTTTGTTAGTCACCTGGGGCTAAAATAACAAGATGAGTGACTTCAGGGATTTCAAACACACAGCTGGTTTCCCCCTCAAAACATGACAATTTCCAAAGCTGCTCTGAGAAACAGATTCAAGAGCTAAATCAAAACCTTTTAAAAACAGAGCAGAATTTCCCATAATCTCCTGGTGTTCAGAAGAACAATGGCTGAGATAGGCCCTGGGGAGCTGGCATACAAGCAGAGACAGAATCCAAGTTTGGCCCACAGCAGAGAAACCAGTGAGGCTTTCAGGTTTTGGTTTGTCTTTTTTTTTGTGGGGTTGGGGGGGGTGGGGGGCGCTTCAGGAGGACAAGATAACCCAACACTTAAGGACACGAGTTTCTAAAATGAGAGAACCCACTGAGTGCCCACAGCAGTGACTGGAGACAGACCCACACGTCATCATGAAATTCCAGTTACTAAAGATAAGAAGAGACTCCAAACGCTTTCAGAGGAAAACAGGAGAAAAAAAGACTGAGAATCAGAATGGCAACAGATCTCTCAAAAGCAATGCTGGAACAATAGACCAATGCCTCCAAATTTCAGAGGGAAGCTGATTTTCAATCATATTCTGTACACACACAAACTACCAAAAGTATGATGTTTACAGACTGAGAGAACCCTCTGAGGACCCAAAGGTACTCAGGTAGGGGTTAAAGTTGGAAAGAAGTGTACATTGCTCATTAAGGCTACAGTGATTATCTACCTAGCTATAATACAGATTGATTTTAACATATAAAGTACAGCTCCCAAGAAAATCTGTAGTAACAGGAAATACCTCTGCTTATGAATAAAGTATATATGCATTTTGAATATGATAAGCCAATATATGTTCAGACACTCTCCCATAGTGAATGAGATATATCTTACCATGGAATGATACATTTGTTGCCATGATATTTTTCAGCTAACTGCTGAAGCTTCAGGATACGCTCTGCTTGAATCTGAAAAAGTGTCTTATGGGATGGCAAACCAACATCATACATCCCCTTGGGATATGCAACACCGAGTCTTGTCCCCTGCCCACCAGCTAGAAGAAGAACTGCCACTTTGTTCTGAGAAATCTGGAAAAGTCCTAAAAAAGAAAACACTTGTATCACTCTATAATTCAACACTTCAGGGTTACATATACAAAGGTAGCTACAAAGCGTCACCCTAACTGTATAAGCCATAAAGAACAAGGAATTCACAAGTAATCATGGATGACTACATTGTTAATAAAAACATTTTTATTATTAAAAAATGAAGTTTCTACAATCCAACCAAACACCAGACAATTAATAATATGCTGTAATGAACCAATAATTGTTATTCTGATAAGACTGGAAGGCAAAGACCAAGAGACGCTGCAAGTGTTTTATAAGCACCTGACAACTTATTAGTTGTGGCAGGTCAAGAAAAAGGACAGTAGAAGATCCCCAGACTTCAAGATGAGTGATGAGGCTATTAAATTATCTCCAGCCTACAAATCAATCAATAATAACTGATTAATCAATTAGCATGTAAATATACTAGACAAACTACCATCCAGTAAATGGAAAGACAAGAAATCCTGAGTTGGGGAAGCAGTGTAGAACAATGGTTAAGAAGCCAGGCTCTGAAGTGAGGACACCTGGGTATGAAACCAAATCCAACTGAATGAACTTAGGGAATGTGCCTGCAAAAGGGCATTAGGACACTTTGTGGGATGATGGAAATGTTCTATATTTTGATTGGGGTGGTAGTTTTATGGATGTATAAATTTTTTAAAACTCATAAAACTAGTGCATTTTATTACATGTAATTATACTTTAATAAATTTGTTTAAAATGCCTTTTTTGGGGGGCCATTTACTGCAGCTCAGAAGGATGTGAAACAGAGTTCTTTTGAAACTGCAAGTGAAACAATAAAACTAAAAATGTTATTAAAAGACAGAGACTCTCAGTTTGGATTTGAAAAAAGTAAAATAAAATCTTGCCATATACCACTTCTAGGAACTACCTCATCTCTCTAAGGTAGACAGTTTCAACACCAGAAGGGAGAAAAACCTGTGGGAAGAGGTAACATATAGAGTGGATCTTTGAGAAGCTAGAAAAGCTGTAAAAGGTCAAATGTGATAAAGCAATGGTTGATAGGTTTTGTTCTATTTTCTGAATTTCACACTTTCATTAAACTTCTCAGAAATTTTATGAATGAGGCAGGTCACTATCGATAATTGCAGGTCAAGCCAGAGGGGGAAGTGGTGGCCAGGATCAATTTGTCTGTCTAAATTACCAACTCTATGCTTTGTGTGCGTGTGTGTATGTGTGTGTGTGTGTTGGTCTCACATGTTTCTGACATATTGTGTGTGCATGTGTGTGTGTTGGTCTCACATGTTTCTGACATATTGTGTGTGCATGTGTGTGTGTTGGTCTTACATGTTTCTGACATATTGTGTGTGTGTGTGTGTGTGAGTGCTGGTCTTACATGTTTCTGACATATTGTGTGTGTGGGGGGGTTTGTCTTACATGTTTCTGACATATTGTGCGTGTGTGTGGGTTGGTCTTACATGTTTCTGACATATTGTGCGTGTGTGTGGGTTGGTCTTACATGTTTCTGACATATTGTGTGTGTGTGTGTTGGTCTTACATGTTTCTGACATACTGTGTGTGTGTGTGTGTGTGTGAGTGCTGGTCTTACATGTTTCTGACATATTGTGTGTGTGTGTGTGTGTTGGTCTTACATGTTTCTGACATATTGTGTGTGTGTGTGTGTGTGTGTGTGTTGGTCTTACATGTTTCTGACATTGTGTGTGTGTGTGTGTGTGTTGGTCTTACATGTTTCTGACATATTGTGTGTGTGTGTGTGTGTGTGTGTGTGTGTGTGTTGGTCTTACATCTTTCTGACATATTGTGTGTGTGTATTGGTCTTACATGTTTCTGACATATTGTGTGTGTGTGTGTGTTGGTCTTACATGTTTCTGACATATTGTGTGTGTGTGTGTGTGTGCTGGTCTTACATGTTTCTGACATATTATGTGTGTGTTGGTGTTACATGTTTCTGACATATTGTGTGTGTGTGTGTGTGTTGGTCTAACATGTTTCTGACATATTGTGTGTGTGTGTGTGTGTTGGTTTTATGTGTTTCTGACATATTGTGTGCATGTGTGTTGGTCTTACATGTTTCTGACATATTGTGTGTGTGTGTATGTTGGTCTTACATGTTTCTGACGTGTGTGTGTGTTGGTCTTACATCTTTCTGACATATTGTATGTGTGTGTGTGTGTGTGTGTGTATTGGTCTTACATCTTTCTGACATATTTGTGTGTGTGTGTGTTGGTCTTACATGTTTCTGACACATTGTGTGTGTGTGTGTGTGTGTGTGTGTGTGTGTGTTGGCCTTACATGTTTCTGACATATTGTGTGTGTGTTTGTGTGTGCGTGTGTTGGTCTAACATGTTTCTGACATATTGTATGTGTGTGTGTGTGTTGGTTTTACATGTTTTTGACATTGTGTGTGTGTGTTGGTCTTACATGTTTCTGACGTATTGTGTGTGTGTGTGTGCTGGTCTTACATGCTTCTGACGTGTGTGCGTGTGTGCATGTGTTGGTCTTACATGTTTCTGACATATTGTGTGTGTGTGTGTGTGTGTGTGTGTGTGTGTGTGTGTGTGTTGGTCTTACATGTTTTTGACATATCGTGTGTGTGTGTCAGTCACTCCGTCATGTTTGCAACCCCATAGACTATAGCCCACCAGGCTTCTCAGTCCATGGAACCTTCCAGGCGAGAATGCTGGAGTGGGTAGCCATTCCCTTCTTCCAGGGGATCTTCCCAACAGAGGGCTCAAACCCAGGTCTCCTGCACTGCAGACAGATTCTTTACCATCCTGAGGCACCAGGGAAGCCCTAGGCTTTCCTACAGCTAATATACTAGTACCTTGTGAACTCAGAAACGTATTCTTAATAAACCTAATATAAAATCAAAACTATCCTGATTCTACAATCTGTCTTCACTAGTAACTAAGCATAGCCAAGGATATTATGCAGGAACTTTCTGGCAATTTTTTCAATCAATACATTTAAAAGCACATTAGATACTTCCACAATTTTCACCTTTGATATGGACGCAGCGAGCTTAGCTTCCTGAGAACTAATTTTCTCTCTTTCTTCCTTGTTTATGATGAGACTGTCTTTGTTTTCTCCACACCATTTCACTGTACCTTATTAGAGTTTGAAAATAAAATCTCAAGAGTAATGCTAGACTCCAGTAATTATTACAGTAACTATAATCTAAGAGGTAAGTATAATTTTCCCCTTTTTAGACATAACAGGCTCAGATGAGTTAAGGATCTTGCCCAGGGTCACACAGCTAAACAGTGTGAACCAAGATTAGAACCTGACTCCGCGGCCTATTCACCAACACTGCACTGCCTCCAGCAGTCTCTTGTCATACCCAAACATTTAACAGACATATTATACAGCACCATAACTTATAGGTGCTGTATAACTGTCATTCTAATTGCCTTCTTGCCCCTCCTCCTTTCCATTGAATTCATGAGAAGTTGTGCTGCCTTTTCTTAAATCTCTTACCCATCACCCTACATGAAAAAGCTGCTGAGGTGGCCAAGAGCCCACATTCTCCAAAATTTGTCAAAGACTGAATTTCTAACAGCATTCCAGCTCTGTGCTGCCCTTAAACAGGCCCTACAACCACCATGTAACAAAGACTGGCTTAGATGAAGCAATCTGAAGGGAACAGGGAACCATATAAAGCAATTCTGAAAACCATTTTCCATTTGGTTATTTCTTCAGTTACCAAAGAAACCATGGTTTCGAGGAAATAAATTTAACTCTGCCGTCGCTGACCCAAAAAGCATTATCTAAAATTACAGGTCCATACACCTTACCTAAACTAGATTTATTTCAGAAGCTTACTTCAGAATGCAGAACTCTTCAAAATTTAGAAAACAGATATAATACATATACGATATGTTCATATTTTAACCCAGCAGATCTGAGACAGCTCCTTCTAATCAAATTGAGACAAAAAAAGTTTTTCAATTGTATCTCCGGCTTCCCTGGTGGCTCAGAATGTAAAGAATCAGCCTGCAATGCAGGAGACCTGGGTTCCATCCCAGGGTCGGGAAGATCCCCTGGAGATGGAAATGGCTACCCACTCCAGTATTCTTGCCTGGAAAATCCTGTGGACAGAGGAACCTGGCAAGCTACAGTCCATGGGGTCGCAAAGAATCAGACATAACTGAGTGACTAACACTATTACTACTACTACTGTCTCAACCCTCATATACCACCAAAGGTGTTGGAATTAAAAATATTCCTACATGTGCTCCCCAAAAGTCCCAGATAAATATTCTGGACACAAAGGTCTTTGTTCTTTTTGTACTATTTATTTCTTTATAGAGCACATGTGTTTTAATTGGTTGCACTATTAACGTGGCTTCCCTGGTGGCTCAGTGGTAAAGAATCTGCCTGCCAATGTAGGAGACACAGGTTTGATCCCTGGGTCAGGAAGATCCCCTGGAGAAGGAAATGGTAACCCACTCCAGTATTCTTGCCAGGAGAATCCTATAGACAGAGGAGCCTGCAGAGCCACAGTCCATGGCGTCACAAAAGAAATGGACATGACTTAGCAACTAAACAACAAACTGTTAATGTGGTTCCAGTCATCCTTCCTGACTTTTCACTTTCACCTTCAGTCCAAAGTCACATTATTTCTCTCAGCCCCTTGCCTATAAGAGGTAAGAGCCACACTCCTGGAGTCACTTCCATGTCTCGGTTCTTGCTCGCCGGATGGCCACCCAACATCAATCGTCACTTTCCCCAGGTTCTAACGAGCTATCGAAATTGTTACTGTATCACCTTTTCCCTCCCTTGGATCAGTTCCCTAAACCACTGCTTCATTCAAGATTTCCAAATGGTTCTGTTTTAAAGCTTTTCAAACCAACAGCTGGTAGTGGCCTCTTCCTTCAGTCAAATAAGTGGCATGTGTTTGTTTCCTAAGCCCTCCAATGCCACACTTTCTCCAATTCTTTTTTTTTCTAATTTTTTCATCTATTTATTTCTTTTAATTAATTTATTTTTTATTGAAGGATAATTGCTTTACATCTCCAATTCTTTTCCCATACTTTCTCCAATTCTTCTTTCCCCTGTGGACCTGATAACCCATATAATCACTATATAATAAAAATAGCATTGAGACCTTGCTTGCCAAGTGTACATTTATAGGCAGATCTACATTTACAACTCATCTCCAGCTAGCCACAACTATCATAATGAATTATAACACCATTCATAAATATTTGTGATAAAAAGGTGTCTCCATTAACTTTTCCCTGCTTATACATCTGACTCATGAGCAGACAGAAAAACAAGAGGAAAGAAAGCAGTCCCTAGAGTATCAAGGCCAGCTGCAATTCAAGAACTAAATGTAGCTACAGCTGTTGTTAACAATATCAAATCCTGCCGAGCTGAAGTATTCATCTACTTGATCCATGTTACTGCAAAAAAACTGCATTGTTTATCAAAAGTGTATAATAAATTAGTATCTGCTTTATGACAGACCAAATACTTCTTGAAATTAAGTGGGCCAATAAAATTCTGTAAGCCTCGTAGTTACGTGGCAATATACATGATTTCAAACTGTATGCGTCATCACATTAATTCTATATAGGCAGCACTGCACCTATTTGAAAAATGTTGACTGTTTTTATAAACAGTCTTAAAACGTACTTAACCCATGTGACAATTAGGAAATTATGAACTTTTATTTCAAAACTTCCACAAAAATACGGGAAAAAAACTTGAAAAGTGCATTACTATATCATCCTTCCCATCTTTTCATCATACGACACGAGAGTTCATTACCTTCCCACAGAGGTCAGGACCTAACACACATCAAATCACAGGTTTAAAAAGAAAAGAGGAAATAAATCAAGCCAGAGAGAGCAATTTCAAGGACACGGGTAGAGCTCTCTCCTCAGAGAGTCAGGCATGTGGGCCCAACAGAGTCTAATCTGTTTTCCTAGTAACACTTGGAGCAAACAGAGAGGAGTCTACAGCAGCCTCTCCAGGTCAACTGCTTCCTGGATAACTTCCTGCTTGGACTAGTTCCTCTCAAACGTACTCTTTGATTTGGGCATGTGCCTAAAACAAAGAGGCTAGCGCAGGTGCTTCTGAAAGAGAGCACCGTCAGAATTTTCGGTCTAAACTGCCAGCACTGCTGCACAAGGGGTGGGGTAAACAGGCTAATCAACCGGCGGGGACAAAGGGAGGCTGCACAAGAAAGAGGAGGTGTTCTAAGTGTTTAATTTGTAATCACGTTTCTCAGGTTCAACAGTTATTTTATAGACTAACTATTGGCCCAAAATATTAAGAGCAAAAAGTAGACTAATAAGGGAAATCTCTACTTGAACTGGTTTTAGATACTGGGGGATGATTATAAATTTCATTAGGTATAATGATGGCATTGTAATTAGGGGAAGAAAATGTCCTTATACTTAAGAGATGCATACTAAACTTTATGAGGATAAAAATAACATAATGTTTGCAACTTGCCTTAAAATACTATAGCAGAGAAAAATAAGAGGGATATATGAAGCAAAATTTTGAAAATTATTTAATTAAGGTGATATGTATGTGGAATTTCATTATACTATTTTTTGTCCCCAAATATCTATTTCCAAATATGCTTGAAATTTCTTCATAATAACAAATTCTTAGGCAGGCTATGTGACTATACATAAACTATGAACCTAATGTATGTGTGTGTATATAAGAAAATACTATAAAATATTATTAGTGAGTATCTCTGGATTGTGAGACAGCAGAGACTTATCTTTTTTCTCTTGTAATTCTTAGTATTTTCCAACCTCTCCAAAATATGTGTGACTTTTAAAATAAAACAAATTTATTAGATATATCAGAGCACTAGATTTCAGAAAACATAGAGGAAATAATGCTATTAATACATTTTTTTCTAAACAATCCATTTACTTTTCTACCACAATGCTACATAAATTAATTTTTTAATGTCTCATAGGCAAAAAAAGGCTAATACTGACTACTAATACATAAAATTAGAAGATTGCTTTGTGTTCAGTTTAAGCATGGGTTGCTTTTAATAAAGAATGAAATTTTTTAAGCAAATATATTTTTCCAGAGTAAGTATCCTTTCTAAAATAACATTCTCATCGAAGCTTCTAAATTCTCTTAAGATCTGAGTTTTATAAGATAGAGATTTTCCAGACTCCTCTACATTTCATTTTCTGCACTTCAAGATTAAATTAAAACAAGAACTCTCTTCAAGGACCACAGTGGTCACTATTCATCCTTCAGCAAGAATTTTCCACCCTAGGTGTTAAAAGGTCTGATGTCAGTAGTCCCCAGACACTTAGAAATTACTGTAGAATGTTTTTATTTTCCCTGTCGTGGGGCCCTGGGATGGGGCAGGGGCAGCAAGGATGCGGGGTCAGGGTGTCTTTGATACAATTATCAGTAATCTCCTACTGTCTGAAATAAAGCATCCTAATCTTTGCAATGGAACTCTCTTTCCTTAGGTAACTTATTGAAGAAACTTCATTTTGTTATGAATTTTCACACATATGGTAGTTTCTAAGGGAAAAGGATGTAACGTCTGTTCCAAAGTCTCCTTCTCCACCCCTACTGCTGAAGCCACAATCACCTATTGCTCCCTTGACAGCAAGCCAAAAGGAAGTTTGCTTTGTACTTTCTTATACCAGACTTGTTTGTAACCATTCCGGATTTTAATTTAAATGAAAGGTCACTGGGCTTGTTCCATAGATTCCAACAAAAAGACCACAGTGAAGACACAAAGTGGAAGTCTTCATTGCTGCTCATAGTCCCCATTATACAAGGTCAAAGTTTTATCTTTCTGAAGAGTTAATTCTAAGACTTTACCCTCATAAAACCACAAGGAGAAATATAGGCAGCTGGCATACCAGAGGGTAAGAAAAGGCCTTGTGTGGCTTTTGGTCTGAAGTAGAAGCCTTTCTGAAACCCAGGGAGGGAGAGAAGGATTAATGAATCCCAAGTCAGTGAGGGTCAGTGTCACCACAGTCCTCCATTCAGAAGGATCCGTCTGCGAGTCACTCTCACATCTTAGTGGCCGAGCCTGTTCTAAGTGAGAAGTTACATTAGACACTAACAAACATTTTAAAATCTGAAAGGGCCCTCCCTGAAGATCACCCAATTATTTCAGTATTTTAAATTTCCAAGCCCTTTTAAATAAAATCTCAGGTGTTGAGCTTTATCTATGTATCAAAATAAGTCAAAGCAGAACTGCTCTTGGAGTGGGGACATGAAGGGGTTGGAGACCTATCTGTTTAGCATCTGTTCCTGCCCTTCCCACATCAAACAGTCTCACCAGCAGTCAAAACCCTAGAGGTCTTTGGAAAACAGTTTGAAAAAAGAGTAAATCTGTAAGCCCAGAGAAAGACATGAAGATAATGGTAGAGAAGAAGGTTGATAATGGTAGTTATGTTTCTTTTCTGGGAAGATGCAGAGAGTGCCAAAGAGCAAAAGACAAAATAAAAATAGCCACACTGTAGTGTGAATACAGGCTACAAATCATATCTGTAAAAGTAAATACGTATATCACCAACTACTAGGTGGCAATGTGGGCAAATAAAAACATAAATATGATGAGGTTATCAGCAACTTCTCTACAGTTATTGCTGCTACTTTGATATTATTAATATTTTTGCCATTAAGTAATGTTTTTTTAAAAAGGAAAGAAAAGTATTAGTCCAGCCTGTTCTTTCTACAGCTGAGGAAATAAGGTCCAGATGTGCCAAGAAGCATGGACAAATACTCAAGGGCCTGGGCTGCAATATTTAGTCACTTGTACTTACAGAGTAGTAGATTATAAAAACCACAGTTCTTAACCCCACCGAAAGAAAAACTAAATTTTAGTTATTTTACCATTTTCAAAAGCATTCATTAGTACTCGTTATGGGGACAGATTTTATGATATGCTTTAGAGGAAAAAAGCACTGAGCACTGGAGTAATTCGGGAAACATTTATCAACCAACTTATAACTGCAAAATGCTGTTCTAAATACTGTGGATATACACAGACAACTAGGACATGGACTGCTCTTTAAAAGTTTACGTTGTGCCAATGAAGACAGACATAAACAACCCTTATTATAAGAAAGAATGAAAGAAAAGCGTGGACAAATAACCCCAGCCTGGGACACTGAAAAAGGGGTGAGGGACCAAACGGTACGTGTGATGAACCATGGAGAATGAACCAGCGCACTACACAGCTCCAGGAGACGGGTAGCCTCACAAGGAGACCCAGTCACACAGAGAAGGTACAAAGGCCAGATGCAGCTAAGGACAAGTACCAGCAAAGGCAGGAAGGGCCTAACAGAGTGTTCAGAGAAAGATCAATTATGGGTTCCAGCTGAAATGTGTGGGGCAGTAGACTCAGAGAGAAACACAAAAGACAAGACTAGATATACAAGCTAGGGCTGGGTGAGGGAAGGTTTTCAGAATAAGCCGGCATAAACTGAAACATGTAGCTTGTGCTCCAGGAAGGGAAGTCTAATAGTAGTACAGATAGTGAGAAAGGAAAGAGACAGGAGTTAATTCTGGACCTGAATGAGAAAAACCAAATGGGTTTGGGTGGGCTCCGGGAGTTGGTGATGGACAGGGAAGCCTGGCGTGCTGCGGTTCATGGGGTCACAAAGAGTCAGACACGACCGAGGCTGAACTGAGGCACCAGAAATGAAAAGAGAAGGGAGGGACTGGCGACAGGAGCCACCACAGTGTCCTGGCCACACAATCTGTCACTTCCGGATCAGTCACCTGGTTTAAGGTCTTAAGGAAGTCAAAATATTAATGATGCGACTCAAGTTACTTTAGTGGATTTAAATCTATTAAATGGTGTATCTCATAAAAAACCTTAATGGCAAATCTTTCTAGGCTAGTACCTTCACTTTCCCAGGCCTGCAGCTGATCTTGATCCCTGGTAGCACTGCCCAACACCTCTCGAGGTACAGGTTCCATCCGTGCATCTACTTTCTCTGGCTGGGAGGAATGGTTAAATCCTTCAATCGCCTTTTGGAAAAACAAGTTCAGCTCCTGGAAGTTCATGGCTTGGAGCTCCGCATAAAGTTCTACCTGTTGGGCCTCCTCCAACTCATCCCAGAAGTCCAGCAGGTGTTCCTGCCCAGCTTTGGACAACCTGAGTTTGAGGTCATTGACATTCATATTGCTCGAGTGGCCAAGTTTTGTGATAACGGAGGTGTAATTTCTGCACCTGTAAAACTGAAAGAGAAAAGGAGCCAACAGCAGGTCAGAGTCCAACAATGAAACCCAAAGACATTCTTCCTGCTAAAAACAAGTACATTAAAAAAACCTGCAGAGTTCCCTGGTGGTTAAGACTCAGTGCTTTCACTGCTAGGGCAAGTAAGATCCCACAAGCAGCACAACAAGGCCAAAAAAAATTTTTTTAGTAAAATAAAAAATAATAATAATTAAACACTTGATGTTAAGGAAATTTTGCTTTTCCATCATGATTATACTCGTAAGAGACCAACCTTGTAAGACAATGCTAATTATTCTTATATACCAAGCACTGCACCAAGTACTTTGCTTACGTGGTCTCATTTTATTTTCAACAAGTCTATTCCTAGGTGCTGCAGTAGTAAAGGATCCACCTGGTGATGCAGGAGACTCAAGAGACACAGGTTCAATCCCTGTGTCAGGAACATCCCCTGCAGAAGAAAATGGCAACCCACTCCAGGATTCTCGCCTGGAAAATCCCATGGACAAAGGGGCCTGGCGGGCTACAGTCCAGGGGGTCGCCAAGAGTCAGACACGACTGAGCGACTAGGCACAGCACAGCACTCATGGCCCTTGATCTTTGCCTGTTATACAGTGATTTATTTTTGGCTATCCCGGGGCCCTGGCCAACTTGAAACCTAACATAAATATTTACTGATGTAGAAAACAAGAAATAAACCAAAGAAAGACATAACTTAAATTTTATGCTAACCTAATGAAGTGTTTTACCCTGTTTACTGGAATAGGAAATGTCAACGCATTCCAGTATTCTTGCCTGGGAAACATCATGGACAGAGGAGCCTGGCAGGCTAAAGTCCATGGGGTCGCAAAAGAGTCGGACATGGCTGAGCAACTGAACACACACACATGACACAAATACTACTATTATCATTACTTTCCAGGTGAGAAGACCAAGGCACAGAGAAGCAAAGCAACCCAGCTGACTCGTGGAGCTGGGGTGTGAATATAGGCAGTCTGATTCTAAGGCTCTAGTTGCCTCTTTACACTCCTCTGACCACTAAACTACTACTGAAAGAATACCTAACTGTTTAATATTTTCAACCTTTCTCCTTTTATCTCTAAGTACAGAAACAGAGAATTCAGAATACAACAATATCAAGGAGACAGAAACACTTACAGTCATAAAAAATACAATTTTATCTCAAAGCAACTTCTGCAAAGAAGGAATAAGTCCACCATCTTTACTAAGAATTGAACCCTAAAGGACAAGCAATATACACAAAACAATCAAAAGAGAAAAGACGATGTTTTTTAAGAGTATTCCACGATAATCCAGCAAAATGTTAAACTGCATACAATAAAAAGAGAATGAGGAAATATTTAGTCTACTCACCTAATACAGATAAATGCAAGAGAAGACAGGCATTGTTCAGAAAGGGTTCACAAAGGAAGCAGGATGCCTCAAGGGTTGAGCAGATTATATAGATAAGATTAGGAAATAAGCGGGCCAAGTGGCTCAGTGGTAACAATCCATCTGCCAAGCATGAGACGTGGAAGGAAATGGCAACCCAATGCAGTATTCTGCGTAGGAAACCCCAGGGACAGAGCAGCCTGGCGGGCTACAGCACCCAGGGTCCAAAAAAGCTGGGCATGACTTAGTGACTAAAAACAGCAACAACAAGGAAATAAGCAGAGCCTGGTGTCCACGAGGAGTAAACACGAACAGGACAGAGGCAAGAAAGTTAAAGTTTTATGTAGAATAATGGGAAATGATTTAAGGTAGGGCTAACGTGTGAAGAGCCCTGAAAACTAAGCAAAGGAATTCAGATCTAACCAAGTAAGTAAAAAGAAGCCAACACAGATTATTAACACGGCCGGGCCACCATGCTTTAGAGAAATGAGAGAAAAGAGCATGGCACAAAAGAGACGGTCAGGAGAGGCAACTAGAAGCAGGAAAACAAGTTAAAAGTCATCCGCAGGCATGAGAAACCACAGAGGAACCAGATTTGTTGCCGAGGAAATAAAGGGAGAAGGATAATTTGAGACATACGGTAAAGAATCATCATTGCATTATAATTACTTTACTTAGATATAAAGGATGGAGGAAAAGTAGTTACCAAAGAAAAAGCCAACTATCTTCTCCTCTAAGAACAGTAAAATGTAGTTCAGAGCAAAATTCTGCAGTTCAGTTAAACTGCTTATTTTCCCTGTTCCCTTTTGCCAGTAAAGTGGGATTAATAATCCTCCCTACCTGATGAAGACTATTAAACATCAAACACCATTTATGAACTCAGGTTGAGAAAACCTACATCTGGGTGTCCCCTGAAGGGGCAATAACAACAAACACTAAGGTATACAGAAACACAGTTCTAACTGCTTTATAGACAGCTGTTCACTTAATCCTCAGAACAACCCTTAGGTACTGTTATTGTGATTACATTACAGAGGAAGAAGCTGAGCCACAGAGATAACTTGCCGACAGTCCACAACCAGGAGAGCGATAGAGTTAGGGCTCAGATCCTGACAGCCTGACTCCTAACCGCATGCTCTTAACCATCGTGCTGTACTGCCTCTCAGGAGAAAAAGACTTTGTTATCTTCATGTACATGTCTATGTGTGTATATGTGTGTGTGTGTAAAACAGAGAAATGGCAAGAAAAAGAAGTAATCTGGACTTTCTTCATTCAGAAAAATAGACACATCTGATGTTCTCATATCTGACTCACTGTGCAGGTGAGTTCATACGCCATCACGGAAAAGGAAGGACACGTGCAGGACAGCAGGAGAGGAGCCTCACAGGATGGGCCAGATAGAACCGCCTTCACGCCACAAAAAGTGCAGCACTTCCTCCATTAATTCTGACAAGAGGTGTGTGCCGGTGTGTAATGGTAAGCAGTAGTGAATAAGAGACTAGACTGGAATTTTTATTTCAACAACCAAATCTGAAAAAGTTGAATATCTATAAATTATGACAAAATCTCCTATATGTCCATACCAATACATCAGTAACAATGACATATTTGTAGTAGTCCACCATTATCAAATATACCTTTGGTGGTGGTGGTTTGGTGGTGGTTTAGTCACCAAGTCGTTTCTGACTCTTGCAACCCCATGGACTGTAGCCCGCCAGGCTCCTCTATCCATGGGATTCTCCAGGCAAGAATACTGGAGTCAGTTGCCATTTCCTTCTCCAGGGGATCTTCCCGACCCAGGAATTGAACCTGGGTCTCCTGCAGGGCAGGCACATGATTTACCAACTGAGCTATGAGGGAAGCAAATATACCTTTATTGGAATTTAAACTCTAGCATAAAAGATACCTGGCCTTCCCAGGTGGCTCAGGGGTGATAAATCTGCCTGCCAATGTAGGAGGCACAGGTTCAATGCCTGGGTTGGGAAGAATCCCTGGAGTAGGAAATGACAACCCACTCCAGTATTCTTGCCTGGAAAATTCCATGGACAGAGGAGCCTGGTGGACTACAGTCCATGGGGTCCCAAAGAGTCTGACCGACTAAACACATGCAGGCAGGAATGAAAGATATCTAGTACTTCATGCTCCTTTTCTGCTTTCCTTTCTACTCCTATTTCTGCTGCTATATTTTGCCTCCCAAATTGGTAAGTAAACCTCTCAAACCTTTAGAAAAACAAGAGGGGCCATAACCATCGAATCCTATAAATACTTCAGAGCATAGCATATTAAATCTTTTTTAGCCTTAACTAAGCAAGACAGTTCTGCAACAGTGAAGGAATAGAAACTGCCTTCATTTTCCTAATTTCACCAGAAAGACCTTAAACTAAAGGCACTACGTTAACAACATAAACTTAGTATCATAATCACTATTACCTGGTTTCAGATATCATAAGTCACGTACAAATAAATATAGCATAGGGTCAGGCCAAACTTAATAAAATCTTCAGGAAACCATATGTTCAGCACATGAGTGCTCTAAACCCTCCAATCCCATCTTTCTGCTTGGCCAAGCCAGGGAAAAGCCAGAAATTTCAACCCTCTCCCATTACCAGTATTAAAAGAAAAGTGGCAAGTAGGTTTTGTCCATGTGACGTCCTCCACAGGTATCTCGAATCCTTAGTGTACTGTCAACGCTTTCAGAATCTTTCCCTCATATATTCAAGACACCCCAACTCGCTCCCACGGGACAGTTCCAACGACTTCTCCCCACTGTAGGATCCCACCCAAGCTTGGCCTAAGTCCCTTGCTGAGAACCTCAAAGCCCCCGTCCCAGGTCCAGGTGAGGCTCCACGCCCAACGGCACGACAAGCCCCCGATTCCAGAGCCTGCCCATGGGGGCCCCTCACGCCAGCGCTCCCGGCCAGGGAGCCGAGGCTGAGAAGCGCCGCGGGGCGCAGGAGGCGGTGTGGGTGTGAGCGGGCTCTTCCGCGTGTGCCCGGACGCCGGCTCTGTGCACGTACGTGCACCGCGTGTCCACGTCGCGGCCGAGGCCTCGGAAGCGTGTGCGTGGCGGCACCAGGCCCCCGACCGCCCCAGGTCCCGAATCCCGCCGTCTACCGCAGGATCGCGGGAGAAGGAGACAGCGACTGGGCTGGGCGCCCCTCACCTCTCTCGCCGCCACCGCAGCTCCGCCCGGCTCCGGCTCCTTGGGCGCGGCCACTCATCTGCGTCCAGCGCCAGCTCCTAATATATACCTTCATCCGGGGGGCCGGGGCGGCGGGGCGGGCCGGGAGCTGGGGCCAGGGGGAGCGCCGGCCCCGGCCACCCCGCCCCTCCGTCTTCGCGACGAGTGGCTGCCGCGCGGGGAGGAGCCGCAACCACCCACCCCGACACGTCAGCTCCCTGAGCGCAGGCGGCACAGAGGGCGCGGGAAGGAGCGCCGGGGAGGCGGGGCGGGGCCTCCGCGTCACTCATCCTCCGGGCCAATGGGAGGATGGGTCCTGTCAGCAAGCGGCCCCGCCCCCCAGGGCCCAGGCCGGGAGCGGTGTCCTTTGCGTCGGATTGAGGGCCGAGGACCGAGGCGCGTGAAGCTATAGCGGCCAGGTTCTAAGCGCCCTGGCTTCACCGCGTTGTCCCTCGAGGGCCCCTCCCGTGGCTCCTAGTCAGCCCAGTGGCCCCGCGGCTCGGGGCGTTGCCCCCCTTTCCCGAAATGGACCGCAGAGTTAGTCCGGGAGCTGTGTCACCGGGTGGCGGATTTCCGACCTCCCACTCGGAGGATTGCGAAAGCGCGTCGGCCAGCGTCTCAGCGCGGAACACCAGGGGCGGGCCTGGCGGGCCCTCTGACCTGGGGCTGCTGTTTCGTCTCGAGCTGGCCAGATAGGCAGGGCCCTGACCCTCTTTTCTGTTTAATCGTGGTTTACATCCCAAGCACCTGAAGCAGGCCCATTTACTTTTGCATAAATAAGCACACACAAATAGGAAATGCAAGCAAATGTATTAGGTAGCCCGAGGAAATGGAAAGCGCGCCATTGAGACAGCCCCCACATCAGCTTTGTGTGACTGTGGTCTTAACCTCCCTGGGCCTCCGTATATGACAGGAAAATGGTCTTTGGGCTGGCTGACCTCCAAGGCCCTCCAAGGCAGTGCAACTGTTTATAATTGGGTGTGTACCGTATATCTTTGTGTGGATGTGCCCTGCAGATTACATGCTTGGCATACAAAAGCTGTGTTTACGTGCGGCACAGCCTTTGCAAGAAGTCCAATATGTTGAAATACCAAAACATCTAGATTTAACAAAACACCTGACAGAAATTCAGCTACTTAGGTGCCTTTCTTCTGCCTCCTTGAGTGAAAATGCCTTTCAATTTTATCAATTTCAACATTTCCACTGCATTAAGTAACAGAAAAATTTACACCAGATAAGTACTGCTGGTAGTAATACATTCAGGAGGTTGAATATTCTATCTTTCATCATCCCAGAATGTCATCCATTTGTTTGATTTATAGTATAAATGGCTATGAACATGACATCTACAGACAGAATTCCAACTTCTTTATTGCTTGGAATCTTCGCCAAGTTGATTAACTCTTACTCATCAGTTTTCTTATCTATAAAATATAGACAATAATAAAAATGCCCCTTAGGGTTGTTGTGAGAACTAAATCAGTCAATACAATAACACAATGTAGAACAGAGTAAATACTAAATAAATTGTAATTTTTATATGAGTTCGCATGCTGTCAGGTTCTGGAAACCTTGATATACTTCTCATCATTTGGAAAACCTTTCATTGTTTGGATCCCTGATACTATAAAGAACATTTCTCTTAAACCTTTCATAACTAAGAACAAAATTGCTCCCATTAATGTTTATAATAGTTCATTTGAAACACTTGTGTTGGGACTAGTTCTTTTTTTTAAAGAAATGAACTCTTTAATAATGATTTTTCTCTTCATTCAGTCATCTAAAATTAATAGACTGCCTATAGTACTCCAGACACTACTATAGAGTCTTGTTTAAAGATATTTTTCTTTTGAAAAATATTTATTTTTATTTATTTGTTTGTTTGGCTGCCCTCAGTTCTGGTTGGGCATGCAGAATCTTTCATTGCAGCACACGGCATCTTTTTTAAAAATTTCGGCATTGCTGGGTCTCGCTGTAGTGCGAGGGCTCTTCGTTGGTTCGTGCCGGCTTCTCTTGTTGCAGAGCAGAGGCTCCAGAGCTTGAGGGCTCACTACTTGAGGCACACAGGTTTCGCTCTAGTTGTCCCGCAGCACGCAGGATCTTAGTTCCCCAACCAGGTATCGAACCCACATCCCATGCATTGGAAGGTGGATCCTTAACCACTGGATCACCAAAGAAGCCCTATAAAGTCTTTAATTTTTACCACACTCATGTGAGCTAATTACAAATACGGAAAGGGAGTGAAATTAGAATAACCTCTTAAGTGAAGACTGGAACTGAAGTTAGCATGAACTCATGATTATTCATCCCAATACAGAAATTGGCATAGATGCATGTGCATATGTGGGAGAACTGTGTATTTGGGGCAGGGGCTGAGCGATCAGTTAGTAAATTTGGGTAACAGGTATATGAAACTTTATACTGCTCAACAATTTCTCCATAAGGCTGAAATTACATACAAATTTTCAAGTTCAGAAAATTAGAATACAACTAATGGTGGGTCGTCATTGTCAGTCCAAAAGAAAATTTTTTATCCCGTGGAGCACTCAACCCTGGAAGAAAGGACCAAGGGTGAGAGACTGTCACAAACTCCTCCACTAGGTTGGAAAACCATATCACTTGGGAAGCTGTAGATACCACACAGTGCTGTTCTGGGTGGCAGCTGTGCTCCCCTGGGACAGGAATAATGCTAGGAAAGTGTTTTTCTCTGATTCTCAACCTTCCAGTTGAAAACAGTAGGCTTAGATGAGGGGTGTGGGAACATGTGTAGAGTGGGGAATGGCCTGGAACCCCTGGATATTTATATGCCTGTCCCTGGGGTTGAACTATTCTCTTAAGAACAAACTGACACTTTTTTTCAGCATTCAATCAAGAACAAACAGGTGCTTCTTGAGAATATGTTTATTAGGTAGTTCTGTGCAGGTTCTTGTGATGGAAACCATGGGGAATCAAAAGCTAGGGTGTCTGGGTCTCCAGGGGATATATAGTGCAAAAGTAATCGTGGGGGAGAGATTCCTTTCCCAAGCCAGGGGGCCATAAGCGCCATGGTGAATGCACACATGAAGGATTTCAGAGCTCAGAGAGACAGAATAAAGAAATGAAGACATTTCTTAAAAGGATATGCATTCAATAGAGTTTTAGAGAGAGCTAGGAGGTGAGAAGCCTCACTCTCTACAAAGGCTACCCCTAGGCTTTCAACCTAGGCTGAAGATGAGACGGTTATTTGTGTTCATACTGGCAACACTTGATGCCTACTCAGCAGAAGAAACCAAGGGATTTGTACTCAGAGAACTTAGCAGGCAAGAGATCTACGTAGAAGATGGTACTAAATAAACTGTGAAATCAGAAGAGAGGTGTTTTAAATGGGCTATTATCACACACATTCAAAAATTCAGAAGTCAAAAGAAGGTCTTATGCTTTGTCTTTTAGGGACAATGGGATTTTGGTGACTATGGGGTGATTTTTCCTAAATTTACTAAAGTGAAAATTGTTTGACCTTTAAGAGAATATATATTTTTAATTTTAGAAAAGCAGATGTGTAACTTCATAACTATAGAGGCTATTTGCTTGCTTGTTTTTCCCTGCAGTCATGTCAGATATGTGCCAGTCTGTTCATACTTCCTATTGTTGTACAGTGAGTGAGGACCCACGCAGGTTTTTCAGACAGTGGGCTGGTATTAGCGAGCATACACCAGAGTCCTCCCTTCACTGTCCTGAACATGATGGCCTCAGCAAGGCCATTGAACAACTAGAAGGACCAAGGTTATTTCCCAGCAGTTTATCAGATCACTAGGAGCCTCTGGCTTAGCTCAAGGCTCAGTTTGAAGCCAAGCCTGAGCATATCATTAGATCACTGTTTCCAAGAGACAAACAAATGAGCAGTAGAGGAGTTAGGGCTCTAACTTTCCTGTTGACAGTTTCCTAGGACTTGAACACTTCATTCTCACTTGGAATCATCCTGACTTAGCTCATCACTCCTCCCACTCTCTAAATTTTCTGTAGTTCAGGGTGTGTTTTGAAATATTGTGAAATAACGAATACACCCTGCTAAATGTTTTGTTTTTTTAACACAAAGTACAGTCCCTCTAAACTGACTATAATCTAGGAAGTAAATAAATAACAGAAAGAAATGAACCTGGAGAGAGTAGATGAGAGTGTTGGTTTGTGATACTTACAGAGGTGCACAGCCTCAGGACTCCAAATTGAGTAGGCTGTTATGGTGTGGGAGAATGGAGTTTAAATTCCCTTCCAGTGCTGTTAGCCAGAGATTGTCTGGTCCATCTCCCTTAATTCATAGAAAAGGAAACAATGAGACCTCCCTGGCAGTCCAGTGGAAGACTCCACGCTTCCACTACAAGGGGAATGGGTTTGATCCCTGATCAGGGAACTAAGGTCCTGCGTGCCGTGCAGCACAGCCAATAAATGAATGAATGAATGAATAAACAAATAAATAATTCCCCCCTAGAGTTAAGAAGTGGAACCAGTATTGGAAGCCTATTGCTGTATAACGGGGTTTTTCTGGATCTAATGAATGGAAAAATAATCCAGTCACTAAAAACATCAATCGCCATAATAAATGTCTGGAGTATCTCTTCAAGCCAAATGGCTCTCTACCATTCTGAGTGGTCAATTTAATGCCCACTCTTGAAAGGCCACTTGACTGATATTTCTAATGCACAGTGGGGCTGTCCCCAGGGAAAATTCCACAGAAACTTAGCCTAGAATGGCATCTGGTCAGCACCAAAACCAGAACTGTAACATGTTTTGTTCTAAACCTGTCTCACCACCTATCTGGTCATTGTCTTCTTATGCCTCTCAACTCAATGTAAATGACAAACACAAGGGACAGTATTATTCTTGTTGGAGGTATCTCCTAGTCACCTGTTCTTTCCTTATGAACCTACTATAGTTGAAATTTACTTTGTATCTTCCAGGTAATATCTTTAAGGAAAAGATAAAAATGGCATGTTACCTCCAGGAAACCTCAGGCACAGTAGAAGTTCCTCACATTTTTTTGTTCCAGTCTTCACATCTCCACCTGTGTTACTTAATATTAATAGAAAAAAAGACCTAAAATCATAAAACTCTCTGATAGTATCAACTGGCAAGGCATCAAAATTGAACTACAAAATGCAGCTTCAAAACTTATTTGGTTCTCAGAGCTGCTGGGTAACTATTTCTTGTATCTCTCAATAGCATTCATTTATTCATTCACTTTGTTTTTTGTCACTTAGCATAATAGGTTAAGAATATGGACTCTGAAGCCAATGAGCATAAGTTTGAGTCCCATTTAGTTACTTAATTAAATGACCTTGAACTGAGTTAGTTGATGTCTCTGTCCCTTACCCCCCAATCTGTAAAATGGAGATAATGTTAACACTTACCTACTAGGGTTGCTGTGGGGATTAATATTTTTAAAGTGCTTACAGAAGTTTCTGACTCAGAATAAGCGCTTGGTAAGTTTTGTTTAAAAAATATTTACTCAGTGTGGCTTACTGCGTATCAGGTATTGGGACTAGAATGCTGCAGCAGGCAGACTCTAAAGTGACTCTGTGATCCCTGCCTCTGGGATTGTGTAATCCCTTCCCCTTCAGTGTAGGCAGAACCTGTGACTCACTTCTAACAGAATATGGAAAAGGTGATGATATAATCATTCCCATGAATACACTATGCTATATGACAAAAGTGTTGGAATGTCACACCAATTATTAGGCTGTATTATTTAAGGTTTTTTGCTAGCCGACGTACTTCCACTTTCCTACTGGCCTTGAAGAAACAAACTATGTTGACAGCTGCCTACAGAGAGAGCCACACGGGAGGAAGCTTCACACATGTTCTTGGAGCTGGGAACGGCCTCCAGCCAGCAAAGATACAAACAAACAAAAATCCAGAAATTTGCAGTCTTATGGCCATAAAGAAATAAATTCTGCTAAAAGTTGACAGCATGGAAGTGGACTCTACTCCAATTGAGCATCCAGAATGCAGCCCATCTGACACCTTGATTGCAGTCCAGTGAGACCTTGAAGCAGAAAGATAACCCTTGGCCAACATCTTGATCATAGCCTCTTGAGACCCTGAACCAGATGCCCCAAGGAGCTGAACAAGTTGGAGAAAAACACACAACCATTCTGACTGGAGTCACTTTAAATTCATAGTGAAAGTCACTCAGTAATGTCCGACTCTCTGAGACCCCATAGATTATAGATTGCTAGGCTCCTCTGTCCATGGAATTCTCCAGGCAAGAATACTGGAGTTGGTGGCCATTTACTAATTCAGGGGATATTTGTGACCCAGGGATCAAGTCTACGTGTCCTATACTGCAGCAGATTCTTTACCGCTAAGCCATCGGGGAAGCCCAATTATGCAAACACCATACACTAAACTTCTTTAGTCTTTGCAATTCTTCCAGATAAAACTGTTTCACTTTGCTGTTCTTCTTGATAACCACTAATTCCAAAGAAGCTGAAGTTGAATGGTTCTATGAAGACCTACAAGAACTTCTAGAACTAACACCAAAAAAAGAATGTCCTTTTCATCATAGGGACTGGAATGCAAAAGTGGAAAGTCAAGAGATACCTGGAGTAACAGGCAAATTTGGTCTTGAAGTACAAAATGAAGCAGGATAAAGGCTAACAGGGTTTTGCCAAGAGAACACACTGGTCATAGCAAACACCCTCTTCCAACACAAGAGACAGCTCTACACACGAACATCACCAGATGGTCATTGATTTGCTGCTTATTTGCAGATCGATTACATTCTTTGCAGCCAAAGATGGAGAAGCTCTCTACAGTCATCAAAAACAAGACCAGGAGCAGACTGTGGCTCAGATCATGTTGCAAAATTCAGACATAAATTGAAGAATGTAGGGAAAATCACTAGACCATTCAGGTATGATCTAAATCAAACCCCTTATACAGTGGAAGTGAGAAATAGATTCAAGGGATTAGATCTGATAGACAGAGTGCCTGAACAACTATGGACAGAGGTTCATGACATTGTGCAGGAGGCACCAACCAAGACCATCGCCAAGAAAAAGAAATGCAAAAAGGCAAAATGGTTATCTGAGGAGGCCTTACAAATAGCTAAGAAAAGAAGAGAAGCTAAAGGCAAAGGAGAAAAGGAAAGATATACCCATCTGAATGCAGAGTTCCATAGAAAAGCAAGGAGAGATAAGAAAGCCTTCCTCAGTGATCAATGCAAAGATATAGAGAAAAGTAACAGAATGGGAAAGACTAGAGATCTCTTCAAGAAAATTAGAGATACTAAGGGAATATATCATGTAAAGATGGGCACAATAAAGGACAGAAATGGTATGGACCTAAGAGAAGCAGCTGAAATAAAGAAGTGAGTGAAAGTCACTCAGTCATGTCCGACTCTTTGCAACACCATGGATTGTAGCCCACCAGGCTCCTCTGTCCCTGGAATTTTCCAGGCAAGAATACTGGAGTCCTGAGGGCATTGGGAAGACCCTGGCATGTTTTATAAGCCATCTTTCTATCTTCTCTTCCTATAACATAGGGCAAATGATAGACATTAATATCACAGGCTGCATTATTATGAAGTTGTTGTAATGGGCCTTACTGCTCCCAGCAAGGAAATAAAGGATCCTGTTGTGGGGCTTGAGATTCATTTTTTATTTTCCTTTTTGTCCAGAAGAAAGATTAAAAGCAGAAAATTTAAAGAATGAAACTTTCAGTGTTTTTAAAAGTTTTTTTTTTGTTAATTCTTTTGTATTGTATGAGTATCATAAATATTAAAGTTTGGAACGTACAAAAGAGGTACGGAAGGAAGGAGGGAGAAAGGAAGCAGGAGAGAGGGAAGAAGAAGGAGAAAAGGGGGAGAAAGAAAAAGTGATAGAAAGGAAGAAAAGCAAGGAAGGGAGGGAGGGAGGAAGGGAAAGAAAAGGCAGAGATAGGAAGAGAAAAGGGAAAGAAAATCATCCCAAGAACCTGCCACACAGAACAAGTCCTATTAGCAATTATGTTAAAGTATTTTTTAAACCACCACCCCAGTTATTCTCCCCAGGGAACTGAGAGGAACAGTGCCTTCTCCTCTAAAGTCCTGACTTCATTTAGGATGCCACACCCTGCCCTAGTTGAGCTCACTTCTCACGCACAAGTTTTGGAAAAGACTTCGTGGGGTTTAAGAGTCCATGACCTTTTAATCTTTCAGTTTGTTAATGTGGTGTATCACACTGATTGATTTGTGAATATTGAAGAATCCTTGCATCCCTGGGATAAAGCCCACTTGGTCATGATGTATGATCTTTTTCATATGTTGTTGGATTCTGTTTGCTAGAATTTTGTTGAGGATTTTTGCATCTATGTTCATCAGTGATACTGGCCTGTAGTTTTCTTTTTTTGTGGCATCATTGTCTGGTTTTGGTATTAGGGTGATGGTGGCCTCATAGAATAAGTTTGGGAGTTTACCTTCCTGTGCAATTTTCTGGGAGAGTTTGAGTAGGATAGGTGTTAGTTCTTCTCTAAATTTTTGGTAGAATTCACCTGTGAAGCCATCTGGTCCTGGGCTTTTGTTTGCTTGAAGATTTTTTTTTTTTAATTACACTTTCGATTTCCATGCTTATGATGGGTCTGTTAAGATTTTCTGTTTCTTCCTGTATCAGTTTTTGAAGATTACACTTTTCTAAGAATTCGTCCATTTCTTCCAAGTTGTCCATTTTTTTGGCATATATTTGCTGATTGTAGTCTCTTATGATCCTTTGTATTTCTGTGTTGTCTGTTGTGATTTCTCCATTTTCATTTTTAATTTTGTTGATTAGCTTCTTCTCCCTTTTTTTCTTGATGAGTCTGGCTAATTGTCTATTTTATTTATCTTCTCAAAGAACCAGCTTTTAGTTTTGATTTTTCCTGGAGTCTCCTTTTTTTCTTTTTCATTTATTTCTGCTCTAATTTTTATGATTTCTTTCCTTCTACTAACCCAGGGGTTCTTCATTTATTCTTTTTCTAGTTGATTTAGGTGTAAAGTTAGGTTATTTATTTGATTTTTCTCTTGTTTCTTGAGGTAAGTTTGTATTGCTATGAACTTTCTCCTTAGCACTGCTTTTACTGAATCCCATAGGTTTTGTGTTGTTGTGTTTTCATTTTCATTTGTTTCTCTGCATATTGTGATTTCCTTTTTTATTTCTTCTGTGATTTGTTGGTTATTCAGAAACGTGTTTAGCCTCTATATGTTTGTATTTTTAATAGGTTTTTTTTCCTGTAGTTGATATCTAATCTTACTGCATTGTGATCAGTAAAGATGTAGACATCAGTTAGGTCTAACTGGTCCATTGTATCATTTAAAGCTTGTGCTTCCTTGCTAATTTTCTATTTGGTTGATCTATCCATAGGTATGAGTGGGGGTATTAAAGTCTCCCACTATTACTGTGTTACTGTTAATTTCCCCTTTCATACTTGTTAGCATTTACTGCATGTATTGAGGTGCTCCTATGTTGGGTGCATATATATCTATAATTGCTATATCTTCTTCTTGGATTGATCCTTTCATTATTATGCAGTGTCCTTCTTTGTCTCTTTTCACAGTCTTTATTTCAAAGTCTATTTTATCTGATGATTATCTCAATAGATGCAGAGAGAGCTTTTGACAAAATTCAATACCCATTTATGATAAAAACTGTCTAGAAAGCAGGCATAGAAGGAACATACCTCAACATAATAATAGCCATATATGATAAACCCATATCAAGCATTATTCTCAAAGGTGAAAAATTGAAAGCATTTCCTCTAAAGTCAGGAACAAGACAAGGGTGCCCACTCTCACCACTACTATTCAACATAGTTTTGGAAGTTTTAGCCATAGCGATCAGAGAAGAAAAAGAAATAAAAGGAACCCAGATTGGAAAAGAAGTAAAACTCTCACTATTTGCAGATGATATGATCCTCTACATAAAAAACCTTAAAGACACCACCAGAAAATTACTAGAGCTAATCAAAAGGTAAAGCTTCAGGATATAAAATTAACACAGAGAAATCCCTTGCATTCCTATACACTAACAATGATAAAACAGAGAAATTAAAGAAACAATCCCATTCACCATTGTGACAAAAACAATAAAATACTTAAGAGTAAATTTACCTAAAGAAACAAAAGACCTATATATAGAAAACTACAAAACACTGATGAAAGAAATCAAAGAAGACACAACAGATGGAGAAACATACTGTGTTCATGGATTGGAAGAATCATTATAGTGAAAATGAGTATACTACCCAAAGCCATCTATAGATTCTATGCAATCCCTATCAATCTACCAACGGTATTTTTCAGAGAACTAGAACAAATAATTTCACAGTTTGTATGGAAATACAAAAAGACTCAAATAATCAAAGCAAATAGCCATAGTAATCTTGAGAAAGAAGAATGGAACTGGAGGAATCAACCTGCCTGACTTCAGACTATACTACAAAGCTACAGTCATCAAGACAGTATGGCACTAGCACAAAGACAGAATTATAGATCAAGGGAACAAAACAGAAAGCCCAGAGATAAATCTATGCACCTATGGACACCTTATCTTTGACAAAGGAGGCAAGAATATATAATGGAGAAAAGACAATCTCTTTAAAAAGTGGTGCTGGGAAAACTGGTCAACCACCTGTAAAAGAATGAAACTAGAACACTTTATAACACCATACACAAAAATAAACTCAAAATGGATTAAAGGTCTAAATGTAAGTCCAGAAACTATAAAACTCCTAGAGGAAATCAGGCAGAACACTCTCTGACATAAATATCAGCAAGATCCTCTATGACCCACCTCCCAGAGTAATGGAAATAAAAGCAAAAATAAACAACTGAGACCTAATTAAACTTAAAAGCAATCGCATAATGAAGGAAACTATAAGCAGGGTGAAAAGACAGCCTTCAGAATGGGAGAAAATAACAGCAAATGAAGCAACTGACAAAGAATCTCAAAAATATAAAAGCAGTTCCTGCAGCTCAATATCAGAAAAATAAACAACCCAATTGAAAAATGGGCTAAAGAACTAAACAGACATCTTTCCAAAGAAGATATACAGATGGCTAACAAACACATGAAAAGATGTTCAACATCACTTATTATTAGAGAAATCCAAATCAAAACCACAATGAGGTACATCTCACGCCAGTCAGAATGGCTGCTATCAAAAAGTCTACAAACAATAAATGCTGGAGAGGGTGTGGAGAAAAGAGAACCCTATTACACTGTTGGTAGGAATGCAAACTTGTACAGCCGCTATGGAGAACAGTGTGGAGATTCCTTAAAAAACTGGAAATAGAACTGCCATACAACACAGCAATCCAACTGCTGGGCATATACACCGAGGAAGCCAGAATTGAAAGAGACATGTTTACCCCAATGTTTATCACAGCACTGTTTACAAAAGCTAGGACATGGAAACAACCTAGATGTCCATCAGCAGATGAATGGATAAGAAAGCTGTGGTACATATACACAGTGGAATATTACTCAGCTATTTAAAAGAACACATCTGAATCAGTTCTAATAAGGTGGATGAAACTGGAGTCTATTATCCAGAGTGAAGTAATTCAGAAAAAAAAAAAAAAAAAAAAAAAAACCACTAGTACAGTAAATTATGGTGTCATAGCAAACACCCTCTTCCAACAACACAAGAGAAGACTCTACACATGGTCAACACTGAAATCAGACTGATAATATTCTTTGCAGCCAAAGATGGAGAAGCTCTATACAGTCAGCAAAAACAAGACTGGGAGCTGACTGTGGCTCAGATCATGAACTCCTTATTGCTAAATTCAGACTTAAATTGAAGAAAGTAGGGAAAACCACTAGACCATTCAGGTATGACCTAAATCAAATCCCTTATGACTATACAGTGAAAGTGAGAAATAGATTTAAGGGACTAGATCTGATAGACAGAGTGCCTGATGAAAATATGGACAGAGGTTTGTGACATTGTACAGGAGACAGGGATCAAGACCGTCCCCATGGAAAAGAAATACAAAAAGGCAAAATGGTTGTCTGAGGAGGCCTTACAAATAGCTGTGAAAAGCAAAGGGGAAAAGGAAAGATATTCCCATTTGAATACAGAGTTCCAAAGAATAGCAAGGAGAGAGAAGGTCTTCCTCAGTGATCAGTGCAAAGAAATAGAGGAAAACAATACAATGGGAAACACTAGAGATCTCTTCAAGAAAATTAGAGATACCAAGGGAACATTTCATACAAAGATGGGTTTGATAAAGGACAGAAATGGTATGGCCCTAACAGAAGCAGAAGATATTAAGAAGAAGTGTCAAGAATACACAGAAGAACTGTACAAAAAAGATCTTCATGACCCAGGTAATCACGATGGTGTGATCACTCACCTAGAGCCAGACATCCTGGAATGTGAAGTCAAGTGGACCTTAGAAAGCATCACTAGGAACAAAGCTAGTGGAGGTGATGGAATTCCAGGTGAGCCCTTTCAAATCCTGAAAGATGATGCTGTGAAAGTGCTGCACTCAATATGCCAGCAAATTTGGAAAACTCAGCAGCGGCCACAGGACTGGAAAAGGCCAGTTTTCATTCCAATCCCAAAGAAAGGCAATCCTAAAGAATGCTCAAACTACCGCACAATTGCACACATCTCACACACTAGTAAAGTAATGATCAAAATTCTCCAAGCCAGACTTCAGCAATACATGAACCATTAACTTCCAGATGTTTATGCTGGTTTTAGAAAAGGCAGAGGAACCAGAGATCAATTTGCCAACATGTGCTGGATCATTGAAAAAGCAAGAAAGTTCCAGAAAAACATCTATTCCTGCTTTATCGATTATACCAAAGCCTTTGACTGTGTAGATCACAATAAACTGTGGGAAATTCTGAAAGAGATGGGTATACCAGACCAATCGACCTGCCTCTTGAGAAACCTACATGCAGGTCAGGAAGCAACAGTTAGAACTGGACATGGAACAACAGACTGGATCCCAATAGGAAAAGGAGTATGTCAAGGCTGTATGTTGTCACCCTGCTTTTTTAACTTATATGCGGAGTACATCATGAGAAACGCTGGGCTGGAAGAAGCACAAGCTGGAATCAAGATTGCTGGGAGAAATATCAATAACCTCAGATATGCAGATGACACCACCCTTATGGCAGAAAGTGAAGAGGAACTAAAGAGTCTCTTAATGAAAGTGAAAGAGGAGAGTGAAAAAGTTGGCTTAAAACTCAACATTTAGGAAACTACAATCATGGCATCTGGTCCCATCACTTCATGGCACATAGATGGGGAAACAGTGGAAAGAGTGGTTGACTTTATTTTTGGGGGCTCCAAAATCACTTCAGATGGTGACTACAGCCATGAAATTAAAAGACGCTTACTCCTTGGAAGGAAAGTTATGACCAAACTACATAGCATATTGAAAAGCAGAGACATTACTTTGCCAACAAAAGTTCGTCTAGTCAAGGCTATGGTTTTTCCAGTGGTCATGTATGGATGTGAGAGTTGGACTGTGAAGAAAGCTGAGTGCCAAAGAATTGATTCTATTGAATTGTGGTGTTGGAGAAGACTCTTCAGAGTCCCTTGGACTGTAAGGAGACCCAACCAGTCCATCCTAAAGGAGATCAGTCCTGGGTTTTAGAAGGAATGATGCTGAAGCTGAAACTCCAGTACTTTGGCCACCTGGTGCAAAGAGATGACTCACTGGAAAAGACCCTGATGCTGGGAGGGATTGGGGGCAGGAGGAGACAGGGATGACAGAGGATGAGATGGTTGGATGGCATCACCGACTCGATGGACATGAGTTTGAGTAAACTCCGGGAGTTGGTGATGGACAGGGAGGCCTGGCGTGCTGCGATTCATGGGGTCGCAAAGAGTCAGACACGACTGAGTGACTGAACTGAACTGAACGTATATTAATGCATATATATGGAATTTAGAAATATGCTAAAGACGACCCTATACACAAGACAGCAAGAGAGACATAGATATAAAGAACAGACTTCTGGACTCTGTGGGAGAAGGCAAGGGTAGCATGATTTGAGAGAATAGCACTGAAACATGTATATGTGAAACAGATGATCAGTCCAAGTTCGATGCAAAGAAATAGAGACAACCCAGAGGGATGGGACGGGGAGGGAGGTGGGAGGGGGCTTCAGGATGGGGACACATGTACACCCATGGCTGATTCATGTCCATGTATGGCAAAACCACCACAATATTGTAAAGTAATTAGCCTCCAATTAAAATAAATTAATTAATTAAAAAAAGAAAAGAGTCCATGACCTTTCTGACATTGTACTCAAGTAACTTCTGACTAGGTCTTGTCTTGACCATAAGGCTGATTTTAAAAAAGATTCTGGGTTTCTTCTCTTGACAGAAAAAGGGTAAATTTAGTTGTACTATATTTTCAGCAGTTATAATGAATGAGTGATTAAAATATAAGCAGGCCACCCAAGAACATAATACCCTTGATTGAAATGAACATACAAACTCTCATCTTCTCACCAAAATATTACTAAATTACATCAGGGTAGAATTCTACTGATCTGTGTTTTTTGAAAGTTGACTTTTCCTTTTATTTATTTGTCACTGTACTATCCTATATGGGCTATACTATCCTATATGTACTATACTATCCTATGGACTTCCCAGGTGGTGCTCATGTTAAAGAAGCTGCCTACAAATACAGGAGACATAAGAGTCAAGAGTTCAATCCATGGGTCAGGAAGATCCCCTGGAGGACATGGCAGACCACTCCAGTATTCTTGCCTGGAAAACCCCATGGACAGAGGAGCCTGGCAGGGTCCATAGGGTCTCAAAGAGTCAGAGACAACGGACTGACTTTTATTTTTTCATATTACCCTACTAGTATTAGGTTTTATTAGGTTCTATTGTAACTATGAAAAAAAAAAAAAAAAAAACTTGTAATATTTTGTTGGAAGATCATTTTTGTTTAAAGAACTATTTAAAGATTGATATTTATTGTCAGTCATAAAAGATGCAGCTTTAGGTCACAATTTAGTAAACAGAAATAGTAATTTTATAAAAAGTAATTTAGAAGTTAAAAAATGTAAAGGAAACATTCCAAATGGCAGTTGGTGACTCATTGATTATAGCATCTGATTATAGTCAGCTTGGATTATTTTTAGAATAAGGAAAGTACACACTCAATTAACAAACAACATGAAATCTTTCCACATATGTACAAAAATTTAAGAACATTTTCTAATAATTATTTGGTCATTTTTTCATTGCCTATTCTCTTCACAACTGATCCAGTAAAAGTATCCATGAACTATGCAAAGAGTCAGACATCATTAAGCAACTTTCACTTTCACTAGAAATGTTAAGTGGCTTTTGCAAGGTTTCATACCAGTTGGGGATTTTTAATTTGAACACATATTTGTCTGACTAAAAATTTCATGTTCTTAATCGCTATTTCAATAAATCCATATATCTCCAAACTTTTAATTTCCAAAATAGTAAATAATATTCTCACCATTCACCATCCATTTAGATAAATATTGCATAAAGTGAAATGTTGGTCCTTTAATGGACCGGAACCTGGTTATCCGGAGTCAAGGATAAGAAAGTTAAGAGAGAGAAAGAGGCTGATATCCCCTGGTTTACGCGGAAAGCCAATAGAGTCCTGTTCTTAGGGCTCGCGCTGCTGCACATAGGCACCAGGAGCCCTCTCAAGTGAGTGAAGGCACAGTGCACCTTCTCGAGAGGGTCTTAGAAGCCGGGGCAAGAAAGTGAGCTCAGCAGGCCTCCGCGCTCCAAGGAATTAGCCAGAAATAGAAAAAGAGAGAAAGACAGAAAGAAGGAATAGAAAGAAAGAAAGAAAGACACGGGGACCAAAGTTCTGATGGAGCAAAGGTGTTTTAATCAACATGGCGTGGGCATATTATACTGTCTTACAAGGTGGTTATTCTCAGCAAAGACAAAGATTAAAATTCCAGACTTACAAAACATAAGATGACCCCAATCAAGGAGAGAGTTGCAAATGATCATCTTTTACCATTTGGCTTATAATAAGGAAGAGGGTACTTATCACTGTAATGAGAAAGGCCTGGATTCCTCAGCCCCGGGAAAGGCATGCCTCTCCTCTTAATTCCTGAATATTCAGGAATCAATAAGGGCCAGAGGGTTCCTGACAGATCCAAAACAGCACACAGGAAGCCTTTTGTTAAATGCTTCCTGACAGTGAAGTGAAGTGAAAGTTGTTCAGTCGTGTCCAGCTCTTTGTGATCCCATGGTCTATACAGTCCATGAAATTCTCCAGGCCAGAATACTGGAGTGGGTAGCCTTTCCTTTCTCTGGGAATCTTCCCAACCCAGGGATTGATCTCAGGTCTCCCTCATTGCAGGCAGATTCTTTACCAGCTGAGCCATCAGGGAAGCCCAAATATTGCACAGTGATGTCTAAAAAAAGACAATGGTGACTAATTAAGTATCTGTATACTTCTAATCAGTAGTACAGTGATATCTTATGGTTTTAATTTGCATTTCTCTGATGACATATAATGGGGAGCATTTTTTCATGTTTATTCACCAACCATCTATATATCTTCTTTGGTGAGGTGATAAGGTCTTTGGCCCATTTTTAAGAATTGAGTTGGTAAATTATTTTTTTTTATCTTTTTATTTTCAACCAGCTGTATCATTAATTCTGAAATTTCTCTCTCATAGACAACATATAATTGTATCTTGACCTTTGTCCAGTTTGACAATCTCTGCCACTTAATCAGTGTTTAGCCCATTTACATTTAAAGGAATTATTCATATTGTTGGATTTATACTTGGCATTTTGCTATTTGTTTTCTTTAGGTCTCATGTCTTTTTTGACTTCGGCTCTTCCCTTCTTGCTCTCCCTATGTTAAATACTTTTTGTGCACCATTTTAATTTCTCTGCTGGTTTGACTATAATTGTTTGCCACTATTTTCCTATAGATACTTTAAGAAATATAGTATGCTTTCTAAGTTTTCACAATCTACTTTTGGTTAATAGTAACAATCCTGGCAAGCTGAACAACTTTCCTCCAATATAGCCTCATTTTCTCATATATATTACATATTGATATGTTATAAATCCAAAAGTAAAGTGTTAAAATTATTCTTTTGTATAGGAGGTGGTGACAAAAACCATCTCAAGAAAAAGAAATGCAACAAGGCAAAATGGTTGTCTGAGGAGGCCTTACAAATAGCTGAGAAAAGAAGAGAAGTAAAAAGCAAGGAATAAAAGGAAAGATATATCCATCTGGATGCAGAGTTCCAAGGAATAGCAAGCAGAGATAAGAAAGCCTACTTAAGTGAACAATGCAAAGAAATAGAGGAAAACAATAGAATGGGAAAGACTAAATATCTCTTCAAGAAAATCAGAGATACCAAGGGAACATTTCAAGCAAAGATGGGCACAATAAAGGACAAAAATGGTATGGACCTAACAGAACTGGAAGATATTAAGGAGAGATGGCAAGAATAGAGAGAAGAACTGTACAAGAGGTCTTAATGACAGGGATAACCACAATAGTGTGATCACTCCCGGACTGTGAAGTCAAGTGAACCTTAAGAAATGTTACTATGAATAAAGTTAGTGGAGGTGATGGAATTCCAGCTGAGATATTTCAAATTCTAAAAGATAATGCTGTTAAAGTGCTGCACTCAATGTATAGAAAATGTAGAAAACTCAGCAGTGGCCACAGGACTGGAAAAGGTCAGTTTTCACTCCAATCCCAAAGATGGACAATGCCAAAAATAGTTCAAACTACCACACAATCATTTTACATGCTAGCAAGGTAATGCTCATAATCTTTTAAGCTAGACTGCAACAGTACGTGAACCAAGAACTTTCAGATGTAAAGGCCAGATTTAGAAAAGGCAGAGAAACCAGAGATCAAATTGGCAACATCTGCTGGATCATAGGAAAAGCAAGAGAGTTCCAAAAATCATCTACTTCTGTTTCATTGACTACGCTAAACCCTTTGACTATGTGAATCACAACAAACTGTGGAAAACTCTTAAAGAGATGGGAATACCAGAATGCCTTACCTGTCTCCTGAAAAACCTGTATACAGATCAAAAAGCAGTAAATAGAATTGGACATGGAGCGACAGACTGGTTCAAATTTGGGAAAGGAGTACGTCAAGGCTGTATATTGTCACCCTGCTTATTTAACTTATCTGCAGAGTACATCATGTGATGAACGGATCTGTGAAAATGACCCATCCATCAATCAGTGACAATGATCCATCCATCCAGTGACAGTGGAAACAGTAACATACTTTATTTTCTTGGGCTCCAAAACCACTGCAGATGGTGACTGCAGCCATGAAATTAAAAGATGCTTGGTCCTTGGAAGTAAAGTTATGACAAACCTAGACAGCATATTAAAAAGCAGAGACATTACTTTGCCAACAAAGGTCCATCTAGTCAAAGCTATGGTTTTTCCAGTAGTCATGTATGGATGTGAGAGTTGGACTATAAAGAAAGCTGAGTGCCAAAGAATTGATGCTTTTGAACTGTGGTGTTGGAGAAGACTCTTGAGAGTTCCTTGGACTGCAAGGAAATCCAACCAGGCAATCCTAAAGGAAATCAGTCCTGAATATTCATTGGAAGGACTGATTCTAAAGCTGAAACTCCAATACTTTGGCTCCCTGAAGAACTGACTCATTTGAAAAGACCCTGATGCTGGGAAAGATTGAAGATGGGAGGAGAAGGGGACAACAGAGGATGAGATCGTTGGATGGCATCACCAACTCGATGCACATGAGTCTGAGCACACTTCGGGAGTTGGTGATGAACAGGGAGGCCTAGAGTGCTGTAGTCCATGGGGTCACAAAGAGTTGGACACAACTGAGTGACAGAACTGAACTGAACTGAACTGATCATGCTAAATGCCATCCGGATGAAGCACAAGGTAGAATCAAAATTGCCGGAAGAAATATCAATAACCTCAGATATGCAGATGATACCACTTTAATGACAAAGTGAACGAAAGAGCTTCTTGATGAAGGTGAGAGAGGAGAGTGAAAAAACTCTTAAAACTCAACATTCATAAAACTAAGATCATGGCATCTGGTCCCTTCACTCCATGTCAAATAGATGGGGAAAAAATGGAAACAGTGATAACACTTTACTGTCTTGGGCTCCAATATCACTGCAGATGGTGACTGCAGCCTTGAAATTAAAAGACGTTTGGTGCTTAGAAGAAAAGCTATGCTATACCTAGACAGTGTATTAAAAAGTAGAGACATCACTTTGCCGACAAAGGTCTGTCTAGTCAAAGCTCTGGTTTTTCCAGGAGTCATGGATGGATGTGAGCTGGACTATAAAGAAAGCTGAGCACCAAAGATTTGATGCTTTTGAACTGTGGTATTGGAGAAGACTCTAGAGTCCCTTGGACTGCAAGGAGATCAAACCAGTCCAACCGAAAGGGAGGAAATCAGTCCTGAATATTCATTGGAAGGACTGATGTGAAGCTGAAGCTCCAATACTTTGGCCATCTGATGCAAAGAACTGACTCACTTGAAAAGACCCTGATGCTGGGAAAGATTGAAGGCAGGAGAAGGGGGCGACAGAGGATGAGGTGGTTGGATGGCATCACCGACTCAATGGACAAGAGTTTGAGCAAACTCCAGGAGATGGTGATGGGCAGGGAAGACTGGTGTGCGGCAGCCCATGAGGTCATAAAGAGTTGGACACAACTGAGTGCAGGAACAACAAAGACAATCTTAGATCTTTTTTTAAAAAGTTAAGAGAAGAAATATTAAAATCTATTTTTAAAGTCACATTTACACACATATTTACCATTTCTGATACTCTTCATTTCTTTGTGTGTATTCAAATAGTCATCTGGCATCACAATATCCTTTCAGCCTACAGTATATCCTTCTCCTGGAGGCAAGCCTACTAGGAATAAGTTTCCTAACATTTTTTAACATATAGGAATATTTGTAATTTTCCTTCATTTTCCTTTGCTCTCATTTTGAAGGACAGTTTTCTAGAACATGAAATTCACTCATTTGTTTCTCATAAAATTTGCCATTTTTACTGACAATGCCAGTGAATATGGATTTCTCACTTTCCATCCAAATCAACCCAGCCCCTTCTAGCAGTGAAGCCACTGGTTTTTACAGCCAATCCCACCTTGGTAGTACTATCAAACTTGGGCTTGGGGAAGAGGAAACATTCCCAGGCAAGAATACCACAGACTCCCACTGCTTGTTCAGAAGTTCAGCAGTTTCTCATAAGTAAATACTTCCTGATTTGTTGTCTTTGGTCTTTTCCCAGACTCCTGAAATGATCGTTTTTTGAAAATTTTGTCTAGTTTTACACTTGTTTCTGAAGAACATTTTCTGCTAGAAATACTGTTCTCTGGTTTTATATAGATTAGATATTCTCAAAGAATTAACCTATAGAATAGTCACTGACTTAAGAACACTTTATAATTTTGGCTGCTCAAGGCAGCAGAAGTGATTTTCTGTACTATCATAGAAATTTATTGCTTTAGAATATCACATTATAACTTTTTTCTGCTGGAAGTACAGTTAGTTCCTTTCCATCAGAGATTAGAAGAGACTTACATTCTCTGAGCATATATACCAGGCCACTGGAGTGATACATTCTCTAATGCTCTATTTCTTTTCAAAATAATGATTGTGGGCTTTTTGTAATTGTAAATGCAACATACATTTGTTTTTGAAAAATTGAACAATACAGAAAAGAGTTCTCTCTCCAGAAATATTCTATAATGATACCACTTAGAGAAAGACATATATAATATCATAATTTACTTCACCTCTCCCCTTCTCTCCTTTGAATCTGTGTGTGTTTGTGTGTCTGTATTAACATTAGCTTCAGGAGGTGCACATAGATCTCCTATTGCTCTGAAGATCATAGCCCTCTTCCAAGATTCTAAGATCTGTAAAAAATCTTTCTCATACCAACTACTGGAGTAGAAGAGAAAGCTATAGCCCTCTGAACTTGAAGAGTGCCTAAGACATACATTTTGGTTATATAAAGATCAACGAAGATTCTGTTCTTTAAGGAGAAACCAGATGTTTAGCTCCAAAAGAAAAAACTATGTTGCTCTTGATATGCAAAACTTTTCTTCCTTGTGAGTACATATTTCATCCTTTAAGAATCGTTAAAATATAACATGGACTGAGATCGACTTGCTCTTAAAAACTATCATTGACAGTAGGATGGACTACCATCAGGAGAAAACTTGGACTAAGAAAGAAAAGAATCTTAATTTGAGTTAGCACCACCCTCCCTTTTTATAGGAAACACGAAGTATTTATAGCCAGGCCTAGGAAAAAGCAAATCTTCAATAACTAAGGGGATGTTGGTTGAAAGGAGCAGCCAAATTAATAGTCATCTTTAATGTTTTATCATGTTTCTTAAAGGGAAAAAATAAATGCACTAGGTTAGTTTGAGTTTTACTCATTCTTTAGGTGAAGTCAATAGGAAATCTCTGGTTACTGTCATTGATGGGGAAACAATTGGAACTGGAGCATTCTCTTCATGCTCAGTCCAGAAAGAACAGCGGGTTCCCCTTATCCCAGGAGCTGACACAGTCTGGAAAGAAGTCATCTTCATCATTTAACCAAAGCTGGGAGCATTTCCCTGAAATGCTGAGGACGAGTGAGAGAAGAAAAAGTTCCTTCTTCAGTAGGTGGGGCTAGAATTTCCCAAGAGGATAGTAGCTGTGGGGTGACTCAATTGAGGGCTTTTGATGGCAGAGCTGTGAGAGAACAGAGAACTGAGGGAAGAGGGGGTGTGGAAGAAGAGGCTGAGGGACCAGTCAGTGGACATTCTGAAAACCCATTTGGTAGCCATGATGAGGACCTGCTCTTGACTCAGTTCTAGGGAAGCTGTTAGTCTAAGACGTATGTTGTTACTGCACCAGAGTTCCAGACTATCTCAGTGGACCCAATGTGTACGGCACCTGTACTGTAGGTTTTTAGCTTCCTGAGAGCAACGCATTTCTGATATCCAAACAAAATAATACCAATTTCTTGTGTTTGGATTCCCCACTGGCAGAAAATCAGGTGACCACTCAACTTTCTCTGTACCCAAGGAGCACAGTCCTGGCTACACAAAGCAGTTGGGCTCCTTATTTCCACACACTCGTCTGTGAGTACTACCTTTACGCAGCCCAAATGCCCATTAAATTGCTCCCCCAAAGAAAAGCTGAATTCTCGCTGGAGCTATGAATTGCAACTTGTAAAATCATAATATTTTTGCAATCTGTGATGGTCACCTCAAAACTCTGTTAAAATGATCAGGGATTCCCTGGTTTCTTGTTCAGATCTTATATATAGTATCTTAATTATTCCATCTAATTTTTTTTTAACATGGTACCTGTTTTATTACAAATAATATCTTTAGGTGGGAGAAATGCAACTTCATCTATCACAGAAGGGTTATATTATCCTGCAGGCTTGGCTGCTAACTCAGCACGGCCAGGCAAACCTGCCCTCTTCTATAGATGGGCTATGAGCATTTGCTGGGTAGTTCTAACAGAGATCAGTTATCTTACTTACCTTGATTAAGAACTTTGTTTTTCCATAAACAAAGTTTCAACTCTCTATGTTGCTGAGGAAATTTAGAAGGGCTGAATGGTGGTGTGGTGCAAGAATAATGAAAGGCCTATGAAGTCAGGCAACCAGAAGACTGAGACATGTCATGATCAAAGTCCATTCACATCCTCTGAGGTCACTCATTACTAGTGTGTGTGATTTTTGTTTTCTCTCGAAAAACTAGAAAATTAGTGTCCCAGATCACGTTTCTGGAACTCAAAGAAACATCATAAGCAATGACTGAAGTGTGGATTTTATCCGAGCACTACAGTCTGCCTACACAGAGCATAGGCATGTGGAGCATATCTACAAAACTGTTCAGTGATTTTGAAGCCAATTGTGAAAAGCATACCTAAGGAGGGACTTAAGGCTGGAAATTCTGGCCACACTGGGGATAGACTGAATTAGGTCACAAAACTTTACTCTTGACATATTAAACCAACAGCTTAAGAGCAAAATTAGCTCATGCAGGGTCGCACCTACATTAACAGAAAAATACCTTTTGTAAATTAATTATCAGGCAACCTACTAAGTTTTTCATCCTGAAATAATAATCCTCTTTCAGCTAATCACACAGCTATAAGCAATACACAAAGTGAAATGCTCAAAATCTTTGGAGAGAAAAGAGAATACTAAAATCCACAACAAAAATCTTGCTCCAATCTTCATTTAGATCTGCCTGATAGCAAAACTCTTATTAATGAGGTTAACTTCATAATCATTTTATATGAAATAAAAATTTGATGGTTGCAGTATTTATTTTTTGCCCACAACATCAAAGGGTAAAGAATATATAGTTTATACTTACTTATTCCCAAGGAAGGCTTAAGAACTTACAATAATAACAACAGTAATAACAGGGAAGAATGAAAAACCCTTAATAATTACACTCTGAATCCACCATAGTTGACACATTTTCCAACAATTCCAAGTAGAAATGACTTTTCCAACTGCAAACTTGTTAGAAATAAAAAAGGGCAGATTTGCAAAATAAAAAAAACCCTTCTATTTGGGATGTTTCTTACATCAAATGTGGTCAGGATTAACTGTGTACTAAACCAACAGGGTCGGGAAAATGGAGATAATACTGAAAGGAGAAAGCTGTGAAAAGTTCGACAAATCGCCTGATACAGTTAAATAGGATGCTGCTGAAAACAATGCAAGAAAGAAGAAACTCTCTTAATGGGGCACTTCATGTGAATTAGCTCACTTAGTCATCATAACAATTTTATGATGTAATTACAACCATTATCTCTGTTACAATGAGTTAACCAAGGCTTGGAGAGTTTAAGAAGCTGCTTGCATGCATGTCTGACTCTTTGGGACCTTACTGACCATAGCCTGCTAGGCTCCTCTGTCATGGGTTTTTCCAGGCAAGAACACTGGAGTGGGCTGCCATCCCCTTTCCAGGGGACCTTCCTGACCCAGGGATCCAACTTGGGTCTTCTGCATTGCAGGCAGATTCTTTACTGTCTGGGTTACCAGGGAAGCCCTAGGCAGCTGCTTAAATCATGGTATTAACATATGATGGTCTCTCCAAGTCTAAAACTGCGATGGTGAATCATACAATCCCTTATCACTCAAAATTTCCAAGTCACTTCCTTTGCCTGGTCTTTAAATGTCTAATTCCATCTCTATGTCTTTCTCTTTGTCTCTCTCATACACTCATGTGTATGGCATCAGATTATCTCTGTCTTTTATTGTAGTAATTTGGCCTTTGTAAGCAGACAAGTAGCCCTGATGTTCTGTCCAAAAAGATACTGGGGGAAATACAGCATTGAAAAGAGCAGATACTAAAAAGAAAAAGAACCTTCTGTTCCTTTAACCCTGGCCATTATGTCCAACTGGTAATGCCAATCGGTGTTGCTCCATCAATAGGCTTTGCCAGATAGATTGTCCCTATTCCTAAAGGTTAGCCAGTTAGCTGATGTTCCTTCGAATTGGAAGAAGAAAATGATTATGTGCATAAACAGGTATAGGAATAAGTTTATGGAAGCCATTTTGAGTGGCAGAATTCCAATCTGCCCAAACCCTGAAAATGACACCAAGTCACTACTCTGAAGCAGCCGAGGTCAGAGGCTACAGCTCCATGTGACCTATCATCAGAGCACCAACCTCCAAGTTCTCTTGGCTACCATCTAAAAGTCAGATGCTCAGGTCCTTGATGACTATGCAGCAATGACAAGAAGAGATGATAAGTTGGGAACCATCACTGAATCAAAGTGCTGGCTGAACACTTGGTCCCCACTTCTGCTGTTCCATGTAGAAGGAACACATTTAGAGTTGCACCCTTGCCATCAGTCCATGTTCTTACCTACTCATGTCTAGAAGACCGTGAGTGAACCAAAGGGTAAATTTGGGAATAGGAAGTGGGGCATTCATAACTCATCTTTTCTTTGGCTCTACACAAAGCATAGGTTTTCTGCAAATGTCAGCCATTTGGTAAGCTTAAGTAGCAAATCCTCTGCACTTTCTGGGAGAGGCTGTCACTGGATGCTAAGTCTAATTCTACGGTATGGTATTAGGAAGCTTGTAGTCATGCACCTGAACTGCATAAAGGTCAAGGAATAAATTTTAAATGGTATTTAAGGTGTAGGATGGGCAGGACTTAACTGACTGCATATTGACAATGAGGGAGAAACTGGGTGGTTCCTGTTCCCAACATAGGTAACTGGGTGGATAGGCTATTACCAGGAAAGAGGACAATCAAGGCAGGCTTTTTTTTCACCACACAGCATGTAGGATCTTAGTTCCCTGACCAGGGATCAGACCCACGCCCCCTGCATGGAGTCTCAACCACGGGACCACCAGGGGAGTAAATACTCAATTTTCTTTCAAGGTAAGTTTTGAGATATCTCCTCAGCTAATGAGCTACTGTCCCTTTTACAAGGGCTGCTCCTTGCCAAAGGAAGAGTCACAATAGTCTGCACAATGGAGGCCAGCATCTGGTCGTATCTTACTGATCTAGAATGGACACTTAAAAACACTGTGCCAAATAGTTAAATCTTTTCTGATAGCTTGAGATCAGATCTATAGAAGGACAAAGTTTTTAAATCGTGGCTGGAATTTTGATTGTTTGTGCTTTGGGCAACCATATCCAGAGAGAAAACAGCAGTAGTAAGAGCAGTAGTAGTAGCAGTAGCAGGAAGAAGAGGAAGAGGAGAGACATGACTAAAGCAGGCACACCCCCAAACTAGCAGAGAGTAAGAAGGTAACCTGAGGGAGTACTGGCAGCTTCCCAGTTTTGGTCCTTACGTCTCGGTAACACTGGCTACATTGCTACCCATGTATTTCATAACCTCAGCCTTATGATATTTTTTGTCTCTTTTCTATTCAATTCGACTCTATTTTATGCATCATGTAGGGATAAAGATCACATACTGGCTTTCGGACATATCAAAATTTGAAGTATCCAAGTGCAAATATCTGTAGGATATTTGATATATTAGTCTGGTGTGCAACAAAGGGAGGAAATGGCTGGGATGAAATACATATTCGATAAATACATGTTTGGCATACAGGTTGAGGTTGCGCGAGAATGGCTATGGTCACTTAGATCATAGGAAAGGAGCTAAATATAATCATCTTAAAAGAGGATTAACGTGCTAGGGCTGCACTCAATACGCGAGCAAATTTGGAAAACTCAGCAGTGGCCACAAGACTGGAAAACATCAGTTTTTATTCCAAAGAAAGGCAATGCCAAAGAATATTCAAACTACCAGACAATTGTGCTCATTTAACACACTAGCAAGGTAATGCTCAAAATCCTTCAAGCTAGGCTGCAACAGTACATGAATCAAGAACTTTCAGATGTATAAACTGGATTTTAAAAAGGCAGAGGAATCAGAGACCAAATTGCCAACATCCACCGGATCACAGAAAAACCATGGGAATTCCAAAGAAACATCTAGTTCTGCTTCATTGACTATGCCAAAGCCTTTGACTGTGTGGATCACAACAAACTGTGGAAAATTCTTAAAAGAGACGGGAACACCAGACTACATTACCTGTCTCCTGAGAAACCTGGATGCAGATCAAGAAGCAACAGTTAGAACTAGACAGGGAACAGACTGGTTCAAAAATGGGAAAGGAGTATGTCAAGGCTGTATACTGTCACCCTGCTTATAACTAATCATGCAAAATTCTGGGTGGGGAGATTCACAAGCTGGAATCAAGGCTGCCGGAAGAAATATCAACCTCAGGTATGCAGATGATACCACTCTAATGGCAGAAAGTGAAGGGGAACTAAATAGCCTCTTGATGAAAGAGGAGAGTGAAAAAGTTGGCTTAAAATTCAACATTCAAAAAACGAAGATCATGGCATCCAGTCCCATCACTTCATGGTAAACAGATTGGGAAAAAGTGGAAATAGTGACGGATTTTATTTTCTGTGGATGTTGACTACAGTCAGAAAATTAAAAACTCTTGCTCTCTGGAAGAAAAGCTATGACATATCTAGACAGTATATTGAAAAGTAGAGACATCACTTTGCTGACAAAGTTCTGTATAGTCAAAGCTATGGTTTTTCCAATTGTCATGTATGGATGTGAGAGATGGACCATAAAGAAGGCTGAGCACCGAAGAATTGATGCTTTTGAACTGTGGTGCTGGAGAAGACTCTTTAGAGTCTCTTGGACAGCAAGGAGATCAAATCAGTCAATCCTAAAGGAAATAAACCCTGAGTATTCACTGGAAAGACTGTTACTGAAGTTGAAGCTCCAATACTTTGGCCACCTGATGCGAAGACCCAACTCATTGGAAAAGACCCTGATGCTGGAAACGATTGAGGGCAAGAGGTGAAGGTGGCAACAGAGGATGAGATGGTGGATGATATCACCAACTCAATGGACATGAGTGAGCAAACTCTGGTAGACAAGTGAAGGACAGGGAAGCCTGGCATGCTGCAGTCCATTGGGTCGCAAAGAGTTGGTCACGACTGAGCAACTGAACAACAAGAACCACAACACAGGACACTGATTCTGGAGGAAAGTCAAAGACCTGCTATTTCTGAGGGCATGAAAAAGATCCTTTGGTTTCTGTGGTTAAAAACAGAACTTTCCCTAACTTTTCAAGTTATTAAGTATGATTAAAGTCTAGAAAAATAATTAATCTAATAATACTATAAGTGATGAGTAATGGCAGACTGTATTAGAAAGAAACTTCTACATGCAAAATTGACATAGTAGCATTTATTCCAGACGAGCAAGAATGTTCATGCTATTTTCCATCTTCTTTCAGGAAAACCCAGCTACTAGTGGACAACTTTGATACCCTGTCACCTAATTCACAGAATACAGAAAGTCAGGATATAGTACAACTGATTTCACTAAAGAGTTTGGGAAGGAGTTCTCCAGTTAGCTACAAATGATGACCAGAATGCCTCATGGAGTTAAAACTTTACCACACCTAGTAAATTAGCAGGACCCCTGGGATGTTGTGTGGTATGATTCCCAAACATGTGTTAAGCATTATTTGTCACAGAACTTTGTGCAATAAAAGTTTATCTTTTTTATTAAAGATCACGAAGACATCTGTCAATTAAGATGGTTCCTTGGATCTTACTTGTTCCTTCCTTTTCCTTTTAAAGTCACATATTCCATTAAATTATTTTTTTTAAGTTTAGGCCTTGAAGCATATGCCATTTTCAACATGCCAATTCTTCTGCCCTAAATCCACGTTTAGCGACAAAGAAAAAGGACAGGAAAGAAACATATTTTAATTCTTCCAAGTTTTCTTTGACCATAGGATTTATGTCATTAGAAATAGAATTTTTTTTAAAAAAGTCTACTTGCTTGTACATTAAATTTAAGAGGCATAGGGCTTCCCTTGTGGCTCAGTGGTAAAGAATCTGCCTGCCAATGCAGGAGACACAGATTTGATCCCTGTTCTGGTAAGATCCCGGAATTCCCTAGTAGCTCAGCTGGTAAAGAATCCACCTGCAGTGCAGGAAACCCCTGTTTGATTCCTGGGTCAGGAAGATCTACTGGAGAAGGGATACGCTACCCACTCAAGTATTCTTGGGCTTCCCAATTAGCTCAGCTGGTAACGAATCTGCCCACAATGCAGGAGACCTGGGTTCGATCCCTGGGTTGGGAAGATCCCCTGGAGAAGGGAATGTCTACCCACTCCAGTATTCTGGCCTGGAGAATTCCATGGACTATATATAGCCTATGGGCTCACGCAGAGTCAGACAGGACTGAGCAAGTTTCACTTTCTGAGAAGATCCCACAGGCTGCAGAGCAACTAAGCCCATGTGCCACAACTACTGAGCCTGTGCTCTAGAGCCGGGGAGCTGCAATTACAGAATCTATGTGCCCCCGCTACTGAAGCCTGCACGCCCTACAGCCTGTGCTCCGCACGGGAAGCCACTGCAATGCGAAGCCTGCACAGCGCAGCTAGGGGGCAACCCCTGCAACCAGAGACAAGCCCGCAGAGCAACACAACCCCAGCACAGCCAAAAACAAACGAATAAAACTTTTCAGAAACTCAAAGGCATGGTCTTGAAAACAGTTACTTTTCTGTAGGATATTCACTATTTTGTCAGACACAGTCTTACTAACTATAGCTCTACTTCCCCTGTGGATTGAGAAATCCACAAGGTAAAATATACAGTTCAGGCAATATTGTTTCCCCTAAAAACACACTTTATTTTTTAATTTTTTGGCTGTGCCACATACCTTTTATGATCTTGATTTCTTGACTAGGGACTGAACCCATATCATGGCAGTGAAAGCACTGAGTCCTAACCACCGGACCACCAAAGAATGGCTGGAAAACACATTTTAAATGAAGCATTAGCATTTATTACAAGAAAAGGGACAGATTTAAATATAAATCTAAGCTAGTGTTTTGCGAACTATTCTGCAGGACACTAGCATCCCACAAATTCCCAATAGGTATTTTTAAACACAAAAGAGTTTTGATTGGGTCTTAGGGAGGAGGAAAAAAAGTTATAAAAGATATTGAGACAGTGAAACAAATTGAATATAGACTGTGTATTGAATATTTCTGTATCAATGCTAAATTCCAAGTGTGTGATAAAGCTTTCATGGTTGTAAAAAGGCTGGGCAGACTTAGCTTCCACTGCGGGTCCAGATGCATGACAACAGTGGTCCCTGTGCCTGACCTTAGCAGTTCTCCACCAATAGATCCACACTAGTGGTTTTGTATGCACGGTACCTGTCCTCAAATATAGGAAAAAGCATGGAATGTGTAAAAAGATGGGTAGTTTAGTATAGACATACATTATAAACAGAGAGAGGGAGGAAACACAGCAGGATTTGTAGAAGCCAGATTGTGAAAAATCTTATGTGCCAATCTGAGGGAATTAGATATTATTTTGAAGGCAAATAGGCAGGAAAACAGATAGGAAATAATGTGAAGAATTTTTGAAGTGCAGAGTAGCATGGTCAGGCTTACTTTTGAGAATTAAAACTGTCAACATTGCAAAGTAGAGGCTGGAGGGCATGAGACTAAAGATGAGGATGTTGTTAGAAGTTAAAGTAAGGAGATCAAGGACTAAAATAAGTAGTATCAGAGGAAATGGAAGATGGCCCATAATTGTTGAGCTAGCTGGAAGGCAATCCAGCATAGTGGTGTTATGAGCATTATTTTAGAGCCAGGCACTCATTTACCTACTATGTAACCATTGGCAGTAAAATGATCTAAATGAGCATTTCCCCCCCCAATGAAGTGAATACCAGTATCTTCTTCACAGGCTTGTGATTAAGGATTAAATGTGGGGTAAAAAATGATAATGTAAAAAAAGGCATTTAGCACAGGGCCTGGTACAAAAGTAGTGCTTAATTAGTTACTATTATTACTGCAATTATCAGGGAGCAAGAAGGGATTGATAATGACTCCCAATTAGCTAGAATTTGGTCTGGCTTTTCAATCCTACAGCCCATACCTTTTGTTGAGACCAGTGCTTCTCAAAGGATGGTCTCCAGAGCACCAGCAGCAGCATAACCCAACAACTGGGTAGAAACGGAAATTCTCAAACCCAGCAAAAACTACAGCCATAAACTCTAGAGGTGAGGTCCAGCAATCTACATTTTAGCAAGCCCTCCCAGGTGATTCTGTTATACACGGAGTGTGAGAATTACTAATTTAAATACTCATTTTCCCTAGTCTGAGCTCTTAAAACAGTCTCTTAGGGTATCCTTCTTGGCAGTCTCTTTCCCTTGAATTTATCATACAGAAAAGCCACTGGTTTCCTAAAAAACATGGCACACCTAGAGAGACCAGGATATGATTACCATCTCTAAGTCACAGTAAATGTTGGGCAAGTTTATTTATCCTATTAGGGCTTTAGTTTTCATAAACGTAAAAGGGAACATTAAACATGACATAATCGAAAATAGTACCATCATCTAGGAGATGCTCCACAACTGATGGTTGAACCTACGATCTCATACTGTTGTCAGAAATTAAGTCACTTGATTAAAGTCATCCAACTTGATAAAAGATCCAAGATTAGAACACAAGTTTCTCAATTATGAATTCTGGTTCTTTTCATGAGATAAGACTGTTTCTACGTAGTCAAAAACATTTACTCCAAAATAAAAAATTACATTAAAGTATTGTCAGTGTATGCACTATTTTCAAAAGTGAAAAATTATACTCTTTAGAAATGAATGAAGCTACATGAAAAGTTTTCAATGGTAGCTCTCAGTAAAAATTAAATCATAAATAAGTATACTTACCTGTTATCTAAACTTGAATGTTTATACTACAAACAGAAATAGTTGAAATATAAAAAGCAATTCATTTGTTTTTAAGCTTTATTTTATCACCCTTATCAAACAAACACACATCAAAAAGCATATCAACAGTGCATCTTATGGTAAGTCAGTTTACAACAAAACTGAACAAGGCAATTGTGTTTACAGATAGAGTTTTCAGCAAAAAAACTATATGCAATTCAGTTAATTGAAATGCTGTGTCCATACATTTTTAGCATATAGGAAAGTGGAAAATAAAAGTTCTTTGCTACTCAGCAAGAAAAAACATGTTTAAAAGACTTGAATAGAAATCAGAAATACAGAGATTTGAGAAAAGAATTTCTTGGTACTGATACACATCTACATTTATAGTCCTACTCAGTTATTTAAAAAAAAAAAAATCACAAAAAAATCAGACATCACCAAGAACAGAGAGCCACTGTGCCAAGAAATGCCAAGACCAATAAACTCCTGAAACAACGGGCACAAATATTATAGACAGCTATTGTGCACTGTAATATTCTTGTAGTTCTGAGGTGAAGGTAAACCAACAGGAGAGAATACTCCTTGTAACTGGCTTTGGTTTAAGTGATCATTCACATTTTTCTAACCATACCTTCTAAGCAAAAACACAGCTATTACATGTTATTGAGGGAAAACAGTAGTAGGTTTTAATATTCACAATCAACCACTCCAGTGCCGATACAGGAAGCCATAAACTATCAAAATCTGTTGATCATAACTGGATTTCAAAGAGTGAACAAAAGAACAAAGATGGAGTCCTTTGGGGGGAAAAAATCTGTTCTATCCCAGATTTGACACTGTTAGGAGGATATAAAGGAATGTTAAATTATTTATGATTTTTTTTTCAAAAAAAAAAAAAAAAGAATGAAGGAGTTAAATTCTGCTGGAAAGAGACATGACAGCTTTACACTCTGCAAAGTAAATATTCCACAGAGATGCATCTTAACCTTTTCTTTACTGTACTTAACACTACTTACTTTCAAAAGATGCTACCACACTGCAGCTGGTGCATACTACGCCACCCACCACACCCAATGTGCAAAGGCAAACACAGAGATGGCGAATCCCGTTTCTTTCTGACCCTTGATTTGCGTAAGTGTTGATGTATGCCAAATACACAAAAGATAGAGTCTCATTTAAATATTTATTTTTAAAAATTTGACCAAACTGAATATGGATATTTAATCTGGTCTCATACACTCTTAAAATAATTTTCCAGGGAAACAATGATGAGGAATGTATAGAAAAGGCAATGTTTCTACATCACAGGTACCAAACTTGGATTTTTAAAAATAAATATCATTTTTAGGTCATAAACTATATAAACAATTAATAATACCTGAAAAAGGAAGCCGTTTTCTTCCCCTCATCTCTTTGTTTATATTACTTTTCTCTTCTTTACTCTTAAATCTGGTAGATTTCTGACAACCCATGCTAATAAAATAATATAGCTATAGATAATTCAAATAAGTGAAAAGATTTTGAGTCCATAAATGCATGATTTTGGATGCGTGATACAGAACACCTCACTACATTTTCTTTTACACACTTACTATCCTGACATCATGAATACTATTAAGGAGAGTTTAGAAAGGGAAGGGAATTCCAGCTGGGACAGAACCGACTACATGCAATTCTCTTGCTGACAATCAAGAGTTTATGATAAGAAATAGCTCTGATGTTATTACCTAAGAGTTTTGCAAATAGGAATAAAAATTTTGACAATTCCAGTTTGGGGTTTTTTCTTCAGAATGTGACTTATTTTCGTTATACAAAGTAGTATAACAAAATAAGCTCTTTTACTTCACAACAAGGATCAACAGTCACATGGATCAATGGTCACATAAGGCAAAACAAGACAGAATGCTCTGTTCTCTCTGACCACAAAGCTAATCATAAAACATACATGACGTTCAAAAAAGCCCTCAGTTTCCTCTAGGATACTGTGACAGTTACTCTATTTAATGGGAAATAGCTTGCAATCATTTGATAAATTTCCCATGAATTTTGGCATTGATAGTGCCACAAATGTAACTGCCATGATTATGACAACTCTCTGAAAAGCACAAATAAAGCAAATAAAACATTAATCCTTCTAAATAGTGTAACAGACAACAAAAGTGCTGAGTTGTAGGAAAAAGAATACAAACTTCACATCAGGAGAACAAAGGTTATGTAAACTGTGTATCTCATATTCTGAAGATCACCTTCATGACCACCCATAGACAATTTCCTAAACGCTCTCTGGTTTACAGGTATTTCTTTTACAGCCCATTTCTCCTATAAAAGTCCAGAATTGCAGCAGTTAAAACTATTTACTTCTTAAATGTCCACAAGTACTTGTCAATCACTGTGTAAATCTACTGGTCAATCACTGTGTGAATTTAAAAAGCAGTGAAAAACACTGGATAACAAACATGATATATCCTGTGGTGTCAGAGAATACGCTAACCTAAAACAGAACAAACTCTCTAACATTTGGGGTACTTCAAAAACAAAAACAATCATACTCCTCTAACACTAAGAAAATGTAACTTACCCAAATATACAACAAGAGGCTCAGATGAATTCCATTTCACAGAGATTCAACATTCTTTTATTCACTGAGAAAGCTAGGAAGTGATACTAACCTGAAAAGGCTAACATCTCAAAAGTAAAGGTGATTTACTGAGCACCTTAAGAAATGGAAATTCTTTTGAGCTGTGACCAAAGTTTGGTCTGTATTGTGACCACAATTAACAAGAAACAAATTTTATCAGAGAGCTAGAGTAGTAAGATTTGAAGAAGGAACATAATATTAAAAACGGAACTACATCCAAGGAAGAATTAGATTCTGCTAGACGACTCTGGCTTTCCATTATATGTAATACTAGGGAAAAAAAAAAACAAATATGAACAGTTTCACACATACCAAAAAAAAAAAAAGACAAACCAAAGAAATCTTGGGAGTTTTATACTACATGACTCAAACCAGAAGTTATTCCAGGGGAAGGGAAAGGAGCAGTAACTACTATCATCTGGGAAGGTTTCACCCAAATGAGTTTAGTATTTTCCAGGAAACACAAGGCACTTGCTTAAATCTTTGACTGTCTACACATCCACCAGACTAAAAGTCATGATGCACTTCCATCTGCACCCTAATCTGATTAAAGCCACCTGGCACGTACCCTCGCATGAAAGTCCAGGTAAAACACGTGGTTACTGAGTGTCTCCCCCACCGCCTCACCCAGTAACTATGTCAGTATAATTACCATCAGTTACTATGGTGCTGATTTTCATTAAATTATAAAAAATAAAATGTCACACTGCCAAGTATAACTAGTAGCAGAAATTATGTAAGCTAGGCCTAATTTTATAAGGTTAGGACAAAAGCCTAAGAAAATGATGCCAAAATGTCAGTTACCTGCATCTGAGAAATAACTCAAATGAGTCCTAAAACAGCATCTGAGTACTGTAACTGTGACTATAATTTACTCCAGAAAGGTAACTGATTCCCTTACCAGGGTGAAAGCCCAGTGTACTAAGACAGAAACAAATGTTATGCCCATAGTTTCTCTTCAACTTCCTTTACATGGCAGCACTCTTTCTGGAAGCATCCCTTATAATAAAATTGCTCAAAGGTTAAAATATAAGTACAAGTAACATGATTCTAGAAGAGAAGTTAAATAATAATTCAGATTTTTTTTTTAAAGGCTAATTTAACATAGCTCAGTACTCTTTTATTTAGCAGCCAGAGTACCTTTGAAAAGAAGGCAATACCTGTCTCAATGAAAACAGGGAGAAGGATGAGAAAAATTGTATTTGTGGTTTTGTTCTAAAAGCAGCCATAGTAGTGGCCCAAGGCATAGCAGAGAATTTTTTTTCTAAAGATGTGCTATACTGATGGCCACAAGACAGGGAAGACATCCAGTAATAATAAATGCAATCAATCTCTTATTGCAAGAGGCTCATTTTGTTATTATGCCTTTAAAATGCAGCAAATAGTTTTTTTTAGCTAGTGCTATCTTTTACTGAGGCATCCAACCCCATTTATTCTTCTCTAAATACAGCATTAAAGTTTTGAAAGTGGCCAACTAGCCACCTCCTCCAAATATGTTTCCAAAGAACCAAAGACTTCCTACAGAATAATCAATTTACATGCCTTTTCTGGGACAAAAATGTACCAGGACAACATCATGGGACAATAAGGAAGAAACTTGAAGGCAAGAGGGAAGGAAGCACAGATATTAATTCAGGGAAAGAAAAATTACCTGAGATAAAATTTTCCCAAACTGGTAGGGGTTACGTGAACATGAACCTTCGTATGTTTACCCTACCTCTCCAAAAGAAAATTTGTTTTTAAAACTTCAAGGAATCAAAATCTCTGTGTATATATTTCATCCTAAAGGATGATGAAAACTGCATCTTTTAATATTTGGTTCAGGTTTAAAAAAGTTAACAAGATTAAACTTCTCATAATATTAGAAGAGGGAGAAAAATCTGCAAATGTCATCTTTGGTAGTAATGGACTAAGAGCTATAAAATAACAATTTAAATCAAAGGAGGCATCTTTTTTCAATTTTGTGGCTTAAATATAAAACATTTAATTCAATGCATGATTACTTAGGCTCATCAGTTATTCCCTCAGCACACTTAAAATCTAGTTAGCATCTGCTGTAATAAAATTCTACAGTGTTAAACACTACATATACTCATGATGTATACCCATCAACAATAAGACGATCAAAGAATGCTGTGAAATTCAGCATGAAGATGTTAGCAGCACACTGCAGCATTATGCTTAGAAGCCCACCTGCAGTTTACTTGTAAGGACTTTTCTTTTTGGTGGTGGTGGGGAAGGGAAATGAGAAAGGTATATGTGCTAACCTAAAATACTTGCCCTTAAAAAGAACTCATTTGCACTGTGTTCATCAGTATGTATGAAAGGACCTGGTGTTTTTAATCACCATAGAAGCTGCTACCCATACAAATATTTATGTTTTAGGAAAGCTTAGGTCTCCACAATACTCTCTTGAATTTTTACCTGAAACCAAACCAGCTAATAAACCTCTGAAAGGGCCAAAATGAAAAAGAACGGCTCTTCCTTCTAAGGGCACATATTAGAAGTTACTTATACAAATTTCCCTTGGGCACCAGGCCACAAGGTCTTTTGGCAATTCATTATTTATCCTCCTTATACCAAATTTGGCTTCATAATAAATATTAAAGAGAGTTTTGAAGAATTAGGTAACTATGATTAACTAAAATATCAAATAGTAACTGTGTGAACAGGGTAAAATAATTCATCCTCTAAGACATAAATTCTTAATTGGGCTCTCAATAACCTGCATGGCACCCACAGGGAAAAACTCTATGAGGAGCCTTCCAGCAGGGAATGATATAAAAGTGTTTTCCTTAGGAAAATAAATAAATAAATAAATTTTTCCTTTAGTTAAGAAAACAGAAACTCATAACCTGTATATAACTTTTTTTGTATCATCAGTGCTTTATAAAGATTTCCTAAGATTTAAACCTCTGAAGACAATCTACTGTAACGTGAGAGGAATCCATTGATTATCATTCCTAAAACCACGTAATCAATCTATACCCATGAACTTAGGAATACTAGTAGCCTCTATTTGGGGTCACGTTAGATTGCTATGAATCTTTTTAAGAATTCTTCATGAGTTTTTCTTTCTTTCTACTTCCACCTTATTATAGCTACACCTTTCTTAACTTCCTTGAAGTCAAAAGTCAGACCACCTGACCAACTAGGATGCTTTCTTCTAACTTCTCTTCAGCTTAGGATAGAGGTAAAGAATGGGGGAAGAGGAAAAGAAGGTGTGGGAGGGAGATGAGAGAAAAAGGAAGAAATAAAGAATCCTTGATTATGCACCCTTCACCTATTTTCTTTTCCTTTCACTCAACAATTAATTCTTTCTTTTTAACCAACATAAATTTTCCATCATAGTAGGCAGAACTCAATCATGAGAAATCTTATAATGATCCTAGAAGAGTCAGTATAAAACAGATGAGCTAATGCAGGGTCTAAAGCAGACCCTGAAAGATGGGGCAATCTATGTGTACCAAAACTCTTACAAGTTTTCTCACTTTAAGAGAGTTTCAATGTAATCCAGTCTAGACTTGTGTGTTCTGGGCCTCTCAGGAATGGACTATTTTCTCATTTCATTCTTTCAGACACACCAACTCCCAAAAAACCTGTATCCTAAATCTTATAGACATTAAACAGGTAGGGAAGAGATGGGCATAGACTGTATTAACCCACAAGATTCACACTATAAAGAATGCTACTCAAATATTCTCTAACCTTTCATACCTGCACACTCACTCAAGCATACATACTAGACATAAAAATTGTGCAAGATCAAGCATCAGCTTTCTATCTTAAAAGGCTTAATTAAAAAAAAATATATAGAGATAGGCTCACCGCAGTTTCTTTAAAGGAATATTCAGTACTACAGTACTCCTTTAAAAAAAATCATAACTCAGTGTTAAGAACACAGTAGGGAACTGCTGCTTGACAATTACTTAAAGTTACTGACAGCATCCAGTGCCGACTACGGATATCAATAAGGAAGAGCCATCTGACAACATAAAGGAATAACCTGCAAGTGATGTCACCAATGCTAACAAACTTGTTAATATTTCTATGACAGGAGAACATTCGTCCCTGCTTCATGATCACATGAAATAGTCAGTATCTTTTTAGGTTACATAGTGAAGAGCAGCACTTGCCCTACTGCACAAAAAAAGACGCCCCATGGATGCTCTAAAACCCCTCGGTGTATGGCTAAGAGGTCTTGGCCTACTCAGCGCCAAACGTCTGCAATGCAGTCACTGCTTGAGCGATGGCTGCACATTAGTAGGATTGAATAAATATACAAAGTATTCCCTTAAAATGATAAGGGGGGTACTCCTGCATTCAGATGTAGAATAACCCAGGAAATGGAAGAGGAGAAACAGGAAACAGTCCTCAGGTTACTGATTAAAGCAAAGTTTGATACAGATATCCCCTCTTGTAGGCACTCAGTGGGTAAAATGTAGCCACAACAAACTTTCCATCAAACATCCTTCCAGTCAGTAATTTCTGAGCAGCTTTGGAATCACCAGCATTGGCATACTCAACAAAGACCTGTAAGAGAACAGAGAAAACAAAGTAACTTCATTTTCATCAAAACTGTTTCAGAACAGTGCTTCTCCAACTTTGCACATGTGTGTGTGCGCGCGCGTGTGTGCACGTGTGTGTATATCACTTAGTGACCTTGTTACAACGCAGATTTTGCTTCGGTATAAGGTGGGGCCTGAGTCTCTTCATTTCTAAACCAGATTTCAGGAGATGCTAATGCTGCTGGTCCACGGACCAGCAAAGTTTAGAATACTTAGAACTCAGTTCAATTCTGAAAAAAGTTCCAGCAAAACATACATACTTTTGCCAAGTTCATAAAAGTATGTGGAACAGTGCTAAACACTTGCTGAAGACAGGGTCGAACAGCCCAGAGAACAACGACATTTCAACAGTGCCTCAAAGATTTGTAGAAGCCATAACTATAGTAAGGAAGAAATTTAAAACTAGGTAATTTCCTTTCCTAGGTAGATGAAATAGCTTAAATTATTAGTCTAATTTATTATGACAATCTAAAGCAAAAGTTACAAGCGAGTGAACTGACTGATCCTCAGTTACTGTGCAAGTGTGTGAACCAGGGAAAGAACTGCCTCTCCCACCTCAGTCGGATGCCCCCTTTGTTCGATCAATATTCTTCACACCGAGGTGCCAGCACTCTAGGACACTCAAGAGACTTTCAAGGTGGATGCGAGGGTAGACAGACATCAATCTCCAGATTCTTAACTGTCATTTGTACCTTTTCCTAAAAGTGGATCTACCTATAAGTTCAGGCAGGTTATCCCTTTTTACTTCCTCTCTCTTAGGAACCCTTTTCCTAGCTGAAAAATCAAAGTATTTCCAAAGGGCATAAAAACTTCCAGGACAAAAAAAGAAACAACTTCAAATCCAATACTTTTTCTTTTTCTAATGGACTCTGCCTGCATTGGTCATGCAAATATTTCTGTTAAGGATAAACTGTGACAATTAGACCTAGGATATTTTGGCCTGTGATGGCATGTTCTGAATTCATTAATATTGTAAAATGGACATGTAGAACTGATTCTGCATCTTCCATTCTATGACATTTTAAGCTATGCACTACTCTTAAAAGTTTGAGACCATCCAATGCTAAAAATTAATGCCCATTTTACTCATCTTAGATATAGTTGATATTTTATATCTCTTTTTCTTCCCAAAACCAATGTGTTTAGCTGTAGTTTCTAGCAATAAATACTTTTTCATTAAATATAAAAGGAAGATTAAATGATGTCCAATGAGAATATGAAGTTTTTTGATTTTTTAAATTGATTAGTAATTACTCTAAAATCTACTGACCAAAGTTCAATAAATGAGTAGACATGCACTTATATAAGAAATACAATGCTTCCTATCTTACTTCTTGCTTCATGGATAACCTACAGTTTTACACATTATATCACTGTAAAATAAACAGAGGAAACACATTTTATAACTTATTATTTAATAAATTACATTAGAGTTCTATCATTTTAATCTTGACTACTGTTTATAATTGTAAGAAGCATCCCATAATCTATATTCCAGTATTTTTTGAATATTCCTTAAAAAATTAACATGTTATTTTGAACTGAAAAATTCATGCTGACTTTACCAAATAGGCAACATCTTCAATAACTGAAAGAAGTTAAATCTGTGATTTTAAGAATTTGTCAAAAGTTGCATTCACTTTCCACTTAGAAGCTTATTTCTTTTGTTGATAAAGAAACTTATTTCTTTCGCTCAGTCATGTCAGTTCAGTTCAGTTGCTCAGTCGTGTCCAACTCTGTGACCCCATGGACTACAGCATGCCAGGCTTCCCTGTCCATCACCAACTCCCAGAGCTTACTCAAACTCATGTCCATCAAGTCAATGATGCCATCCAACCATCTCATCCCCTGTCATCCCCTTCTCCTCCTGCCTTCAATCTTTCCCAGCATCAGGGTCCTTTCCAATGAGTCAGTTCTTCACATCAAGTGGCCAAAAATATTGGGAGTTTCACCTTCAGCACCAGTGCTTCCAAGGAATACTCAGGACTGATCTGCTTTAGGATTGACTGGTTGGATCTCCTTGAGGTTCAAGGGACCCTCAAGAGTCTTCTCCAACACCACAGTTCAAAAGCATCAATTCTTCGGCACTGATAAACCCAATGTCTTTTTGCTCATGAAAGTGAAAGTTGCTCAGCCATGTTGGACTCTTTGCAACCCCAAGGAATGTGTAGGGGTGAATCCTCCAGGCCAGAATACTGGAGTGGGTAGTCATTCCCTTCTCCAGGGGATCTTACCAACTGAGGGACAGAACCCAGGTCTCCTGCACTGCAGGCGGATTCTTTAGCAGCTGAGCCACCAGGGAAGCCCAAAACTGCACGGACAGCAGAGGATGGTTTTGCTCCATCCACCTTCAGTCACAGGCCCAGCACACTTCAGCTGACCCACGCTGCTGTTACTCTTTTTGGTCATACTTATTTTTCTCCTATCATCTTAAAAGATGGATACTTCTCCCCTGAAAAGACTTTTCCGGTTTCTCTATCTTGCCACTCAGATTCAGTCAGATCATGTTAATCCTTCATTCAAAAATCTTCCAACACCCTTCCTTCTCATTCCTTTATCTGTCCTATACTCCCATACTTCCTTGAGCTAATCTCCCATTATTCTCCATTCTTCTCACTTTGCATAGCCACACTACCCTCCTCAAACCTACCAGGCATACTCAGGGGCTTGAAATTTGCTGTTCTCTTTGCTAGAATTCTCTTCCTTACTTCCTTCAAATTTTGACTCAAGTGTAATCCATTATGTTCTTCCTCACCTGCTTATTTAAAACTGCACTCCCCCCCTCCATAGCACTCTCTATATCTCTTCTACCATCTCTTTTCCTCCACAGCACTTACCACTATACATTGTTCTGTCTGCTTCGTTCACAGTTGTACCCCACCTGTTATGCTCAAAAAATATGGTTGAATAAATAAACAGCAAGGATGCAGTTATTACTATGCTCCCGACACTGAACGAGGTAAATGCTGTTATTACTAGACTGGCAATAATAACTTTTCACTAAGAGGAGAGTGAAATTTGTTTCACTTTTTTTCAGTTGCCAAGAATTTTCCTAATGCTTAACCATGAAAGACAAAATCCACAACCAGAGGTGATTTCACCAGGGGACATGTGGCACTGTCTATGGAGACATTCCTGGTGTCACAACTGAGGAGGAGGGTAGAAAGAGACCAATCCAGTGAGCAGAGGCCAAGGATGATGTTACATATCCTATAATGTACATGACAGCTCCCCAAACAAAGAATTATCCAGCTCAAATGTTAGTGATGTTAAGATTAAGAAACAGAATAAAACTATATTCTATTTTCTGGGAAAAAAACAAAAAACAAAACCTACCAATACAAGAAAGACTTAATTTAGGATCACAGAGTTTTCTTCAGAAACTGTGATCATACTTTTAGCTTATACATTCTAGAGATGAAAAAACTAAGGTTCCTCACAAAACAAGCCAAGTTGAAACTTGAACTCAGCTTTCAGGATTCTCAGTACAGTACATTTTCCTTGTTTAAATTATCACTGATAATTCTATTACAATCAGAACCTAACCTAAATGGTTTTCCAACTGTACTTAATTAGAAAAAACTGGGCCAAATATTTCTGTAGCTGACCCTGACCTAAATTAGCATATGATTCAGCTGGCTGTGTATAATGGCTTAAAAGTAGATTAACACTTAAGAAAAAAATTTTTAACTGATAAAAAGTACATGCATATTATAGAACTTTTGGAAAAAGAAAGAAGTACAAAAAAGTAGAAACCGTGATAATACGAATTCTTAATTCCTAGCAACATTTTGTGTGTATCTTTCCATAAAATTAAAACATTTTGTACAGGATTTTAAAAACCACTGAATCATTTTCAAATTATGGGAAATATTCACTTACTTGTCCTCTGCCAGGATTTTCTTTTGGAACAAGCAGAGATACCACTGGTCCATATTTTTGACATTCCTCTTTTACATCTTCTACAACATCTGATTATTAATAAATACAACAGTAATCACGTTGATATAATTTGCAAGCATTCATGATTTTCAGATTTTAAATTCAAGAATTCAAGAATCCAGATCTAGGTAATGAAGTCATTTTCTGTAACTTTTAAAATTATGCTTAAGTTAAGAATAATATAAATTTAATGCATTTAATCATTTTCTTTTTATATTTTAAATCTGTTTTGGTTAATACAGTAAAATAATTTGAAATCCAAAACAAAACTCTTCTTGCAACTTTCCAAAATGTCATCCTGCTCCCCTCCCTGAAGACAATAAGCATTATTAGTTTCTTCTGTAACCTTCTAAAAACTTTATAAGCTTACACAAGCAAACATAATCATATATGCTTTAAATAAAAAGTTCCACTCTTTTCTAAAACTACATTTTTAGATCTTTCAATATCATTACACAAAATTTTCTCATTTATTTTTATGGTGATTTAATATTTCACTCTATAAAAGACTGATAAATTCTCTAATGTGTCCTACTGATGAATAATTAAACTATTCCCAAATTGCTTGCCATTATAAACAATACTGTAATAGATAAACTTGTATATACATCTCATTTCACTTGTGTACTTACAAATTAACTTTCTGGAAATGGAACTGCTAGGGGAAAATTAATATGAACTTGTAATTGCTAGAGTTACCAATTTGCTTTTCATATAGGTTCACCAACTCAAACTCTCTCCAGTGACATATGAGAATATGCTTTCCTATACCTCACCCATATCTTCACTATCGATGTGACAAGTGACAAAGATATCAGAGTATAGTATTAATATTTCAACAAATGAGAATGAAATGTGTGTGAGATATGTTGCACATCCTTTCATATAAATTGTTTGCGTCCTTTACCCACTATCTCTTGGCTTGCTTTATAAGGGTTCTTTCTGTGGTAAGAACTGTAAATATTTTGTCTATGGTGGTTACGTCAAGGTAAAATTTGTTGAATTATAATTTTGAATTCTGGGCACACTAGTGCACACTGCACCTTCTCCACTCCAGGAATATATATATATTTTTTAATCTCCTATTTTTTTTCCTTTACCCTCTCCTGTCTGCCTGCCCTTTTTCCTTTCCTCCTTACCCTCTCCCTTCTTCCTTGTTTTAATACTCTAACATATACAAAATTTGCAATTTATTTTGGTCTCACTGGAAGGTTTGAATCTAACTTCTTCCCCACTACCATCACGATTATAAGACAGCTGTCCTAACATATATGATTTCCGGCAAGGCAAACTTACCTAAAACTACTGTAATTTGAAGATGACCTTGCTAATCAGAACTAACAAAGGTATTTAATGGTACTAAAAAGTCTGCTGCACTTTAGTTCATGTAAGACTCTTAAATAGTAAGATTTAATAGCATTTAAATATTTAAATGTTTAAATTAACATTTAAGCATTTAAATGCTTAATGTATTTAGAAGTAGGAAAAAAGGTGTTACACAGCAAGATACACAGAAAAGAACAGATACACTCTATCCTAAGGTTTACTCAAGAAAGTCCACGCTTGAATTTTATAGCAATCAAAATTATTAGGAGACAGAATTAAATACAGTAGGTAGACACTTAAAAGACTTAATAATTTGAAATAGATGTTGAGATTATTTAAAACTACTGTACAATAATGATCTAATTAAAACAATGCTGTTGTTGTTTAACTGCTAAGTGGTATCCAACTCTTTTGCAACTCTACGGACTGCAGCCTGCCAGGCTCCTCTGTCCATGGGACTTCCCAGGCAAAAATACTGGAGTGGGTTGCCATTTCCTTTTCCAGGGAATCTTCCCAGCGTAGGAACTGAACCCACATTTCCTGAATTGCGCATGGGTGGTTCAGTGGTAGAATTCTCGCCTGCCACAAGGGAGGCCCAGGTTCATTTCTTGGCCCATGCAGCCACAGCATCCCGTTCCCATGCTTCCCTTGTGGCTCAGCTGGTAAAGAATCTGCCTGCAATGCAGGAGACCTGGGTTTGACCCCTGGGGTGGGAAGATTCCCCTGGAGAAGAGAAAGGCTACCCACTCCAGTATTCTTGCCTGGAAAACCCCATGGATGGAGGAGCCTGGTAGAACAGTCCATGGGGTCACAAAGAGTCGGACACGACTGAGTGACTTCACTTCACTTCACCCACTCCAGTATTCTGAGCTGGAGAATTCCATGGATTGTATAGTCCATGGGGTCGCAAAGAGTCAGACACGCAAGAGTCAGTTCACTTCACTCCTGCACTGCAGGCGGATTCTTCACAACTGAGCCACCTGGGAATTCCAAAATAATGATGAGGGTAAGACTATCCTTCCAGATAAAAAGGCATCCTAAAAAGTATAGATTGGAGATTCCTACTACTGTCACAGATTCAAAGAAATCAGGTTTGTTTCATTTGTTAGGTAACTATATAAAGCTGAGGGACATAAAATGATTTACCCTTACAAGAAACAGTGTGGTAAAATTAGCTCCATCAGTAATGGTTTAATTTTCCACAAAGAAAATGTTCAGCACTAAGCAACTGATATTTCTGGACTTCCCAAGTGGGGGAAGTGGTAAAGAACGCACCTGCCAATGCAGGAGACACAGAAGACCTAGGAGACCTGGGTTCAATCCCTGGGTCAGGAAGATCCCCTAGAAGAGGAAATGGCAACCCACTCCAGTATTCCTGCCTGGAGAATCCCATGAACAGAGGAGCCTGGAGGGCTGAAGTCCACAGAGTTGCAAAGAGTCAGACACGACTGAAGCGACTTAGCATGCGCACAATTGATATTTTTAAGTTTGGTCCTGCTTTTTAGTCCATTCACCACTCTGCTTCCAGAATGTTCTTATTAAACCCAAGTTTGACTAGAACACTCTCCTAGTTTAAATTTTAACGGCTCTTTATTGCATTTTACAATGGACAAATATTTATTGGTTATCAGAAGCCAGGAACTATTCTATCCCTGATACAAAGTTCTTTTGTGTAATTTATATTCCAGTGTTACTATCTGAGATTAAAGTCCAAATTCTTAAACATATCAAACAAGTCTACTAGATACCTGTATTCTGGCTATCTTTTTAGCTTTAACTGACTGTTCCCCAATATCCTAAGATACAGCCATCCCAAACAATTTGCTGTTCTCTGAATATGCCACACTTTCTCTCATTTCTGTGTCTCTGAGCTACTTTTAGCTCAACCCCTCAACTTTTAGTCAAGCAACTTCAATTACTAACAGAACTCAGATATTGTATGTCTAGAGATGCCCATTCATGCATCACTCCGACTGAGTTAAATAGCCCTCCTCTCTGCCTCAGTACTTTATTGTAACCTTCAAATTTATATAACTAATTGTTTATATACTTATAATTGTTTATATAACTGTCTCCCCTATTACACTAAAGACAGGAAATAAATCCACGGTGGTAAGTGCATACTCAGTAAATATGTTGTGAGTGAATGAACTAGTAAAATAAATAAATAAGAGCTAAACAGAAGTGAAAGCATAGGGCAGGAATAGCACAGACAGAAAGAAAGAAGTTGCTGGGAAAGATAATCTTCTTTATGTATTTAGTAAAGGTTTATCAGATGTAAAAGAGTTGAAAGGATCTGAGGAATTGTTCCAGTCTGCCTGAACTGCTCTAACAAAATGCCACACACTAAGTGGCTTAAACAACAATCACTTGTTTCTCATAGTTCTGAAGGCTGGAATTCAAACATCAAGGTGCAGACAAATTTGATGCCTGGGTGTAGACAGCTGCCTTCCTGCTGTATACTCACATGGGCAGAGAAAGAGAACAAAGAGAAAGACTGCTCTGTCTATTCTGTTTTAAAGGCCACTAGTTCCATCAGAAGGGCCTCAGCTTCATGACCTAATCTAACCCTATTACCTCCTAAAGCTCCAACATTGGGGCTTAGAGCTTTCTCATAGGAAAATGCTGGGGGGACACATTAAATCTGCAGCAGGCATCAAAAGTAAGTATACTTCAGAGATCATACAGCTCAATATCCTCACTATATAAACTAGCAAAATATGAGAAAGCTATGAAATGGTTTGTCTATTCTACACAGGAAAGACACATTAAAATAAAATTTAGGAAGCACTGACCTTCATATTCTTCTTCATTCTCAAGATAATCATCGTCCAGCACATTCAGCAGTCTTAGCACTGGCGTAGGAAGCATCACCAAATCTTCAATATGAGGGGCTGTTAAATTCATTACAACACGGTTAAATGCTAACTCCTCCAAATAAACTGATGAATATTAGGCAAAGGAGTTTGAGAATATAAATTAGTTGATATCTTACTTGATTATAAAATAACCAAGAAAAAATAAAGATGTATACAACTTACCAAAAGGAATGCTAAAGAATGGGCTGCACAATGCCATTTCAGCAGGAATTCTTCTGCTTGGATCATCATGAAGCATGCTAAAACACAAAAATAGGTATCTGTACATCAAATCTTTTGACAATATAACCAAAAAAGAAAATAAAAACGTCTAAATATTCAGCACAACATTAATTATATTAGCATGACTTTCTGAATCATTCAACTACAAAAAATATAAATGCCATTCATGAGTAAACAGTTCAATAAATTATTATATATACCTAAGCCATAAGGCAGAAGAACCACAGATCAAATTGCCAACATTCACTGGATCATCGAAAAAGCAAGAGAGTTCCAGAAAAACATCTATTTCTGCTTTACTGACTATGCCAAAGCCTTTGACTGTGTGGATCACAATAAACTGTGGAAAATTCTGAAAGAGATGGGAATACCAGACCACCTGACCTGCCTCTGGAGAAACCTGTATGCAGGTCAGGAAGCAATAGTTAGAACTGGACATGGAACAAAACTGGTTCCAAATAGGAAAAGGAGTACGTCAAGGCTGTATGTTGTCACCCTGCTTATTTAACTTATATGCAGAGTACAGCATGAGAAACGCTGGGCTAGAAGAAGCACAAGCTGAAATCAAGATTGTCGGGAGAAATATCAATAACCTCAGATATGCAGATGACACCACCCTTATGGCAGAAAGTGAAGAGGAACTAAAAAGCCTCTTGATGAAAGTGAAAACGGAGAGTGAAAAAGTTGGCTTAAAGCTCAACATTTAGGAAACTAAGATCATGGCATCTGGTTCCATCACTTCATGGGAAATAGATGGGGAAATAATGGAAACAGTGTCGGACTTTATTTTTTAGGGCTCCAAAATCACTGCAGATGGTGACTGCAGCCATGAAATTAAAAGATGCTTACTCCTTGGAAGGAAAGTTATGACCAACCTAGATAGCATATTAAAAAGCAGAGACATTACTTTGCCAACAAAGGTCCATCTAGTCAACGCTATGGTTTTTCCAGTGGTCATGTAAGGGTGTGAGAGTTGGACTATAAAGAATGCTGAATGCCGAAGAACTGATGCTTTTGAACTGTGGTGTTGGAGAAGACTCTTGAGAGTCCCTTGGACAGCAAGGAGATCCAACCAGTCCATCCTAAAGGAGATTAGTCCTGGGTGTTCATTGGAAGGACTGATGTTGAAGCTGAAACTCTGATACTTTGGCCACCTCATGCGAAGAGTTGACTCACTGGAAAAGACCCTGATGCTGGGAGGGATTGGAGGCAGGAGGAGAAGGGGACGACAGAGGATGAGATGGCTGGATGGCATCACCAACTCGACAGACATGAGTTTGAGTAAACTCTGGGAGTTGGTGATGGACAGGGAGGCCTGGCGTACTGCAGTTCATGGGGTTGCAAATAGTCAGACACAACTGAGCGACTGAACTGAACTGAAGACATAATACTATATTTTAATTTAAAATGTTTTTCATTAATAAACACAACATGGGAAGATGATCCACATCCTGTAACACTAACTGAAAAAAAGCTAGACACAGATTTACGGTAACTGAATTTAAAAAAAAAAAAGTGGTGAGATGACTTTTGTCTCGTTAAAGCCTCCTAATAATAAAGCAACTTGATAGCAAAATAAAAAATTTATGGACAACATCGCTAACAAAAGTAAGTAACCTCACTAGACAACACAATCCAAGTAGCTAGGGACAAACCATCAATAGCAATAAGACTTGCACCAGATGGGCTTCTATGTAGAAGGAAGCAGAGAGAAACAACAGTTAATCTGATGACCCAGAAAAAAAAATAATCCCCCAAAACAGGTATTCACTGGAAAGCACAAAAAAACCAACTTGAGAAAAGCACTTTAAACTAATCAAGGGGTTATACATTCCAAATGAATGCAAGGGGCCCTCTGTAAGATTTGAGGGGGCTGAAGTAATCTAGACGCTAGAACCTCTCAAAACCAATCAGCTGAAGCTGCCTTCTAGGGCAGAGTCCCGCAGAGAAAAGAAATCTCGGGAAGAGAACCCACGCTGATGGGGTAAATAAAAACTGAGCGAGAAAGAGACAAAGACATCAGGAAAAAGCAGGGAACGGGAAGAGCCCACAGGATCTCAAGGAAAAAAGACACACACACAAAACAAGAGGAGGAGGAGCTGTGTGCAGTTAGAAAAGCTACACCTCTCTCTCTAAGCTTAGGAAAACGAATTTCACATGAAAATGGGCCACACACAAAGTATTACAGCAAAGTTCCTAGACGAGGAAAGAAGGCTGCAAAACAACCTGCCCTCAGACAGCAAATGCATGCAAGAAAGACATAACCGCAACACAGAGAACACTGTAACCAACCATCTGAAAATGAGCCCAGAGTATTTTTTACAAACATACAAGATACTAAAGAGTAACATAAATCAAAATTAGAAAATACCAAAAATCAGGTAACAAAACTCAGGAAAGAATTAGGAATAAAAGGAAAAAAATCATTTCATAAACTAAGCTTAAGCTAGAGGTAACATAAGGATGAATAAAAACAAAAGATGATGTCCTAAAGATAAACAGAAGGCAGAAAGGAGAAAAAATTGTTAAATCAAAAAGAAAGAATAAATAAAAAACTATTCAAGAGAGTCATAATACTGAATAGTCAGAGAAAATCTATTAATAATGCATATAGAATGGGAGTGCTTCAAAGAAAAAAAAGCAAAGTAATGGAACAAACACTAAGAACTCTAACTTAAGAATACTTTCATACAACAAACAAAAAGATCTAAAACTACATATTTCCTGAGAATTCAGACCCAGAGCAATCAAAATGTATTATTCTGGTAAAATCACTAGACATTTAACAAAAACATGAAATTCTCATGGCATTTAGACCAAAAGACCAAATTACTTAAAAACAAAGTGTCACTGGCACTCTGCTTTCAACAGCAACACTGTTTGCTAAAAGAAAATGGACTACAGTTGACCCCTGAACAACTTCAGGTTAGGAGCACACCCTTTCCCCAGCTGAAAATCGATTTAACTTACAGCTGGCCCTCCATATCCAGTTTCTCTGTATCCACAGTTCTGCACCACGGATTCAACCAACTGCACATCATGTAGTAACAAAATCTGTCTATTAACGGACTCATGTAGTTCAAACCCATGCTGTTCAACGATCAACTGTAATACGTTTAAAATGCTCAAGAAAAATGTCTGCCAAGGATTTTTATACTCAGATAAACAGACTTTCAAGTGTAGTAACACAGTTTAACTATTGTTAATAAGCAAGAGCTCAGAGAATATTAATCCTACGATCAAAAGAACAAGCTTCAGTAGACTAAAATGATGAGAATACAAGGACCAGTGATGAATATTAAATATCTAGTTACACACAGAACTAAGACTAAATGAGAGCGTTTGAAAAATAAGAGTGCATAGCATGTAATAGCCATATAATCTGACAACACGGTTATAACTATTTTTCAAAGGGGAGAATAGAAGAGCATATGCCAAAGCAACTGTTTTCAGTAATCTTACTATAGCACTATTATTGAGACTGTTTTAGTGTAATGTGGAATAAAGCGAATGAGTAATAATGAAATATTCTAATCTGGCATTCTCTTTGTCCTTAAGAACCATAATTCTTGACATAAAAGAAAAAGAGACATAAAACAGAAGAAGTAAAAACACTGTGGTACTGAATTTAAATCAGAAGTATCAGTATGAACCCCACCCACTTAACAGGCCTGGAAACAATGATCACCCCAATAGCAATGAGTACTCTTAATACCCAGACTGTGGTTCTGAGCTTGTCTGGGCTTCCCTGGTAGCTCAGCTTATAAAGAATCCACCTGCAATGCAGGAGACCTGAGTTCGATCCCTGGGTTGGGATGATTCCCTGGAGAAGGGAATGGCTACCCAGTATTCTGGCCTGGAGAATTCCATGGACTATATAGTCCATGGGGGTCGCAAAGAGTCGAACATGACTGAGTGCCTTTTACTTGGAGGCTCTAGCAAAGAGCACAGCTACTCGAACACCCTTGACCAAAGACCGGTTATCCTCTATCAGGGATGGTCAACCCCTTCGCCTGAGCGCACAGCTCCGGGAGGGCCGCACATGGAGCTGGGAGGGAGGGAGGAGACAGCTGCCCAGTCAGCCAGTTTAGCTGAACGGGGTGACAGATGTCACAACCAGATCGCCTCACATCCCAGACTGTGGTTTTAAAACACTACCTGCTACTAAAAGAAACCAGGCTTCTTAGAGAAATGGCTACTTCCAGGTCTGGAGCAGGAAATGCACACTTTGAACTGGAAACATCTTATCATACCAGATAGTGATGAAGCTATTAAAGATAATAAGGTATGCCAAAGCTAACCTGCAGAGCCTCAAGTTTATCAAAGATGAGATAATTTCAGCTTCAATTAGTATAAGAACTGGAACAGACTGAAATACACCAAATATCTTTAGATTCATTAGTTAATAATGACATTTTGACCTTTCAAAAAGGAAATGATCCACTCTGAAAGATGATATGGAATCAATTCATTATGAAAACAAGCCAATTAAGTCATCTTTAGTTAACTAAATAAGGAGACTAAGAACATCACTGTTCTACAACTCCTAACAAAGTAACGAATCTGGGCATTGAGTATTAATAGCTGTTAACACATCAAATGGAGATAGCCACATTATGTGCTAACCTAAAAACACACAGTACCATATATACAACTACCAATTTACAGAAAATAGGGCAATATGTTAAACTATACTACAATAACACCATCTGTAAAATTCAGACTGTGGATAACTATACTGAGTCAGCAATCCAGGTTGTTCAACAAATAAACAAGGGAAAAGGTGGGTAGGAGATGGAAAGGGACCTTTTAGAGTAAATGAATCTTAAGAGGGATTCTTAATAGAACAGCAACATTAAACTATAGTGTTAATTAGCCTCCAACTAATAAAAATAAATGAAAAAAGAAAAAAAGAAAAGAAAATCCAAACAAATAAACTATAGTGTTTAGGGATGCATACTTAGGTAACAGAACTATAATAAAAACAAGGAAGTAATAACAATGAAATCAGGGCAGTGGTTCTTTTAGGGACGAAGAAGGGGCTTGCAATTGGGATGGAGTACACTGAGGACTTCTAGAGTAGCTGGTAATGTTCTATTTCTCAACCTAAATGGTAGATACAATAATATTCCTAAGTATTCACCAGGCTATGCATTTTTTTTCAGTATTTATGTTTTATTCTAAAGAAAAAAGGTTTGAATAATTTGCACGCATACACAACAAAATACGAAGGAAAATACTGAAAATACAGCAAAGTGCTAACACTAGAAAATGAGCTTATAATTTTTTTCTCATCACAGTTTTTTATAGCTTCCAAATCTAGTATTAGTTGCAGAAAGAAAAAGAATAAAGTTATCATTAAAAACAAAAAAACTCTCAAGCTAAATAACAAAGTCAATGTTAGAACTTGGACTTCTGAGTCTATCTTAGAATCCATTATATAATTTGACTTCTATCCTAGAATTCATTATATAATTTTACACTGCCTCTTTTCAATGTAAAATGCAACAACCAATACCTAGTATCAATCAGCTACTAGCAGCTACTTAAAACTACTGTAATTTGTAAAACACACACACACACAAATATGTACAAGTAAAACTGATGAGATCTGAGTTCCATGGACTCTAACAATTTCCTAGTCTTGACATTGTACTCAGATTTTTAAGATGTTAACACTAAGTTGTACTCAGATTTTTAAGATGTTAACACTAAGGGAAGTGGGTGAAAGCAAAACACTCTATCTGTCCCCAGAGTTGTCAATGATAATTATTTAAAGTATAATATATAATTACTTTACATGAAACATTATTTTGGTATTCCAAAGTAAACTTGGTCTTTAGTTAGTAAAGACTCTTTAAACACCTATTCCCCATCATTTACAGAACTGCCAGAGTCACAGAAGGCCCAACATACAGTGACTCGTCACCCATCTTCCACTGAACAGCGCAAAGTAACAGCCTAATACCTGGTACTTGCCAAGAACACTCTTTTGAAAATAAATTTACTAAAATGACTTGACTACTTTGTTTCTTATTAGAAACCAGTCTGTATAGAATATTTAAAGATTTTTAATTCTAAGGAAGCAAAACCTCTACATGATTAAGCAAACCAGAAAATAATATAAATTCATTCAGGAAAAAAAGCAAGTTTAAAGTACATGTAATGTACCTTTTGATAAGGTCTCTTAGGTGATAGGCTGGAATTGCGGCATTCACCACTGCTTTACTGGCAAATATGTGATCAATAATAGCAGAACTATTTGCCTAAAAAGACAAAAAAGTCCTTCTTTGGTTATTCAATTCAGTCCTTATTTGTTGAGTACTAGGAACACAACACTTAACAGTTTGGTAAGTTAAATACAACAGAAAACACTCTCTTCTGAAAGTTTATAATCTTAATGAAGGAGATTACATACATTATTACAAAACTTCTAGAGACGAGGAACATTTTTTCTCTATTCTCAGTATCTAACACTGTGTGAACATTTACTAGGTGAATGAATAAAGAAATAAATACCAAGGCAACCATGCAGAAATGTAATTTAATGCAAACTGAGAAAATAAATGTGTGCTAGGTGACCCAGAGTGTCCTCATGATGAAAACCTCAACTGGTTTTCAGATGGAAATAAACTATCAAGGAGAAACCAGGGCAGAATTTAAAAATTGCATCTGTCACATTATTCATACCTTAAATCCTTGTGGAACAAAACATTTTCCCTAGGAGTGCTATGGAAGTGTGTACATGAGTAAAAATACTCAATTTATCATCATCACCAAATATCAATACTTAGCACAGGTCACACACTATGCTAAGAATTAGATATCATTTCAACACTCTTGTCATCATTTTACTGAAAGTAAACTACAGTTTAGTAAACCTAAATAAATAACTTAGAGGTGAAGGGAAGATATAAACCCTAGAGATTTAACTTCAGAGCCTAAGCTCATATTTGGTAACTGTCCCTCCAAGGAAAGTGATAAAATATAGAATGATACTTTTACCTAGGGGCAAATAAGGGGGACTACTTTAATACACATCAGCCTCTAAATTTCACCAAAAAAGAAAAAAAATTAAATGCCTAATTTAATAATTAACTAGATCACTGAATGTGATCTAATTCTACCTGGCCCTGTCCTAAGCCGAAAAAGTCTGAAGAATTCAAAGTTAGTCAAACCTAATGCAGGAAATTGATGTGTTTATCTGTATAAGCACTAGAGAAAGTACCCCCAAAGTACACTGGACTGTTTGCAGGTACTAATGACAAAGAGTGATACTGGTTTTACTCCCATGGCAGCACTTTTTTTTTTTTTTGCCAAAAGTAAGGTACAACTACTAGGCTATTAAAGTATTCCTTCCAAGAACTGTTTCACCAGATATAGATGACTAGGGGTTTAAGAAAAGTAAAACTGTATAACAGCCACACACATTATGTATTATATGCTCAAAAAAATACTTGCTTCATATCAAAATCAGTAATCCCTAAACACCATATTGCTTTTCAAACACCTAGCCTAAAAGGGACTGATACCATCACAACATTCAAGCCCCAATATGTTTGAATACATACTGCAGTTAATTCTTAACTCACAAATATGCAAAAAGTAAATTCCTATGTTAGCTGAACTTAGAACCCATGTTCCCAATCAAACAATGTTATAAGCAGCAGTCACTTTCTCAGGATAGTTCACAAATAGAGCACAAATAGGTAGCAGTGTGGACCTGCGGATAGAACACTGAACTTCTGACTACTAGGGACAGAATTTGGTCCAGAACATCCAGTTGTATGACCTTGAGCTAGTGGTTTTACATATTTGTGCCTCTGGGTTTTCACGCATAAAAGAATAACCAAAATCCACACCAACAATCCTCACAGAATACTACTGTATTAGTAATGTTTTAGAATGTAATACAATTACTTTACTAAACAAACCACTTTTGCTTCCTCAGGAAAAGGCATTCATTCAAACACTTTATTAAGCACTTATAACATGCCAGGCCTCAGCTAAAAACAGTGAGCATGCAATGCTCCCTAGCGCATCTGTAGCTATGGGACTGAGGTGTAGCATTAAAGGTAACAGTAAGGGGAATACAGAGGAGATAAAGCAATCAGAGTCCTCAACAAAAATCATTATAAATTGAGTACTCTTACACTGGGATTAAGGACGTGAAAGCGAAACACTGGTTCAGTTTACCTTCCATTCCTGAGATCTGACTGTATGTTTCAATTTCATTCCTGAGAACATTTCCAGTAAAATGATTCCTAGGCTCCACAGATCAACAGCTGAGGTACATTCTGTATCACTCTGCAGGCCAGCCTGGGCCAAGCAATTCTGCAGTTCTGCTTCAGGAGCCCGATACCCGTCTGTCTGAATATACTTTACATCCTAAAGAAAATGAGTAAGTATTATAACCAATCAAAAACTGCCCACCTTCCATCCATCTCTACAGTGTATTTACCTCTCAGAATGTGTGATAAGCTAATGTCAAACTGAATGCCAGAATTTTTAGTCCTTGGGGATCATAATTCTTTGGTTCATTAACTAGATAGTTCTCGAAGGCAAGCTGTACATTTTCCATACAACTGCTCGTTTCTTTAGATATTCTCTTGCCTGTGAGGCACTGCTGAGAAATAAGGACACTCTGCAAAGAGCAGATAAACTATGGAGAATGGACCATTTGCCAGAACTGTCACATGAGTTCTTCCATCACTGAAAACATCAGTAATTCAACAATTAATCAAACGCTCAAAGAAAAATAAAGTGTTCTATGTAAAGTACTTTTAATAATTTCAGAGCCCTCTTGTACTAGCTCTCTCCTACCTGACTCAAACGTGTGTTAGACACTCAGTCGTGCTCGCCTCTTTGAGACCCCGTGAACTGTAGCCTGCCAGCCTCCTCTGTGCATGGCATTCTCCAGACAAGAATGCTGAAGTGGGAAGCCATTCCCTTCTCCAGGGGATCTTCCTGACCCAGGAATCAAACCTGGGTCATCTGCACTGCAGGCAGATGTTCTACCGTCTGAGCCATCAGGGAAGCCCCAAATATCTCTTAAGTCTCTACTAAATCACCTCTGTTATTTCAAAATATTTGTTTTAGACCATTGAGGGGCTGGAGAGAGAAAGTATGTCTTACCTGATTGCCTTCTTTGAAGCTAAGTCCAAAGTCAATGAGTTTAAAACATTCATTCTCGGCACTCCACAGTATGTTACGCGGCTTGAGGTCTGCATGGACATAACCCTCATGATGAAGAAAAGCAAGGGCCTCTAGAACATCTCTGGCACAATGCTGTATCATCCACATGGAGCAACCCTGGTGAGTGGAATATAAAAGCAATTCCGAAACACTGACATCCAGGAGTTCAAGCAACAGACAGCGCGACGGCACGTTTGGAGAGAAGTGGATTGTGAAGACTCCATACAAAGTCACTAGAAAAAGAGATTAATTACAACACTTTAAAAACCAGACTCAGAATAAGTGACTATTAACGTAGATAAAAATCTGGGGTAGTCTAGATAAGGATAGCTTTAATGAGCAAGCCACTGTAATTTATTTTTCCCATGAGTAAGATTTCTGGGCAACTCGGTTATTTTATCTTAACAAAATAAGATGAGATGACCTTCGGCAGCAGGTTACTACTAAAAGATATTAAATATGACACAATAATTCAAACTGTGTTTCCCAAGCACTCAGGGATGGGTGAATATGCACTTAGGGTGCCAAGCAAAACTGATCAGAAGAAAAATCCAAATACTAAGTACTCTTAACGTAAATGTCACAACATGCAAAATCAAAACTGAAGATCCTTTCCTGATCCGGAATAGCATTCTATAATCTAAGTATTAAAAGGAGAGATTAAGACATTCAATGACGTTTTAACAATCTTGTAGAGATTCATCAAGTACTTAGGCCAAAAAAATTCCCTCCTAAATAGCCAGGTTATATACACCATTTAGCAACCCTTGGAAAAGAAAAAAAAAAAAGCAACATTAGTATTAAGAAATTCTTCTTTAAATGGTAGTATTAAAGAGGTCACTCTTCAAATTAAATATGGATCACGTCTGCCAGGAAGACATTTATTAGCCAAAGCCATAACTAATTATAAGCTCTCTGTTGGTATAAGAAGAAAGAAAACTGTTTTCGCAGATCAATCACCAGTAATCATTATATATCTCACATTCTAAATATCTGAATGATAAAACATGGTCTTACCTGGCTAAAAGTATAAGTGCACATGTATAATTTTCACACTTCCATACGAACACCTATGTAAAATTTAGGAGTCATTTCTCCCAAATCCATACCAAATATGTATCAAGAACAACCTATACGAGTTATTAGTATTGACGTCACAAGTACGAGAAATATTTCCCATTTTTCACTGGTGTGCAAAGATTCAAAATTTCCGTACAAGAGATGACAATCTACTAAAGATACACCTCCTTTCACTTGAGAAGATAATTCTCTGTGCAACATTCTCTAATGAGAACTGAAGCAAAACAGCATTTACTAAGCATCTACTACGAGCAAAGCAGACAATCTTTCCCGTATTGCAGAGTGAAAGGGGGATGGGAAACGGCCTTGTACCCGGTGATGAGTACAGGGCCGGACCCACTTCTCCAGCCTAAAAGACGGAAGACGGAACGCCAGCTGAGAGAGACAGCACGCTAAAACTGGGATCTGGGCAAGACAAGAAGGGAGGCAGCGGCAATTACCGATGTTCCTGTGCCCCTGCAACTGCTCCAGCGCCGCCCTCTCTTTGCGGAAACCATACTCGGCGGCCGAGGCCGCAGCCCCGGTGGTTCCTGGCGGTAGGAACTGCTTCAGCGCTCCTGGGGGCGAGCCGGGTGTGCCGCAGCAACGCACCCGATACACCGAGGCCGAGGAGCCGCTACCCAGGCGGCTCTGTACCTGCCACAGCCGCCCGAAGGCTTCCAGAAACCGCGGCGGCTCCGCGCCCCACGCGCAGCCGGATCCCGCCATCGGTGCGGACTGAGGGGGCTGACACGGAGCTGACTCGACGCCCGGGGCAGGCCGGCAGGGACTGCGGTCACATCCCCGCCCGCCGGACCAGCGGCTCCGCAGGGACGGGCCTGCAGCCGCCTCACCGACTGCCGGGACCTCAAGCCGCCATGACACCGGAAGCCGTCTCCTGGGGCGGGGTGGGGAGGGAGGTCCCAGAAGCCGGAAATAGGGGAAGAGCCAATCCTGCCAGCTGAAGGAGGCGGGCCTAGAGGGGGCAGGGCCTAGGGGTGACGGGATCGAATTAGGCTTGGAGGAGACGGCGGAGGTTGAGAGGTGGTGAAGTGTGGAGTCCTCACTGTTCCAGGCACTACATAAACTGGTCTCACACATGTTGTGCGTGCCTGCATGCTCAGTCGCCTCGGACTCTTTGTGACCCCGTGAACTGTAGCCCGTCAAGCTACTCTGTCCATGGAATTTCCCAGACAAGAACACTGGAATCTGTTGCCATTTCCTCCTGCAGAGGATCTTCCTCACCTAGGGATCGAACCCGTGTCTCCTGCATTACCAGGCTGATTGTTTTACTGCGCCACCTGGGAAACCCCTCACCCATGGTTACCTGACACTAAAGTTGCTCTTTTTTCCTGTTGAGGCACCTCACCACTGGAAACCTAGGAAAATAAAACCCTGCCTGCTTTTCTCGTAGCCAGTGTCTCAGAGGGAACACCCCACTTATTAAAACTAAAGGCATGAGTTTACTACCACCTCCACACCCATGGTCACTTGTGGCTGTAATTCTGGATGTCCAGGCCTCTGTGCCTCATAGTCTACTTGTGGCTATCTCATCAAAAAGCACCCAGTCCCAGGCAGATCTTCAAATGACTGCACCTCTGGTTGAAATCTTGACTGCAAACCCTTGAGAGACCCCCTAAGCTAGAACCACCTATCTAAGATAGTTTTGAGTTTATTCTTGCAGAAATTATGACAACAAATATGTATTATTATATGTTCCTAACTTTTGGAGTAATTTATTATGTAGTAAAAGAAAAAACCACTAGAAATTAGAAGGGAATAAATATATAGTTAATGTCTACAAAATTTATGATTGTCACAAACCTGTTTTGTAGACTAGTTATATACATCTATGCTCTCTCTAATCAGCAAAGAAGGCATGACTTACTATAAACATATCAATATAAATCATTATGATTAAAATTTTTTCTTTTTAATTTTATAAATAATAAATGATGTTTGCTATGGTTTTTATTTTTGTTATTATTAGTAGTGTACACCTTTTTCATATTTTTATCAGCCATTTTAATTTCCTCTTCTGTATGTTTTCTTGCAGAATCACCTTGTAGGTTTCCTTTTGCCCTGTACTTTCCTTATTCCAGTGTTCTTTCTGGTTAGATCCTTGTCTTTCCACATGGCTGGTGCCCACCAGGAAATACTAGCCACCCATTTGGAATTTCAGTCTCTAACTGAAAGGAAAATACTGCCCCTTTCTTTCTTGTTCTTTCTGCTCTCCTGAACAATATCTCTTTGCAATGTGCTATGGATTGAACTTCTCGGTGACCCCAAATTCATATTTTAAAACCCCAATCATCAGTGTGATAGTATTTGGAGATGAGGACTTTGTGAGGTAGTTAGGTCATGAGGGTTCCACCTTAATGGTAGGATTAGTGCCCTTATAAGAAGAAATGCAGGAAAGCTTGCTTTTGATAGGGACAGAGTAAAGGGACAAAGTAGGTGATTAAATAATGAATCTCACTAGGGGATTGTAAGTAGAAAAAATATGGGAGATCCTTGTAAATTAAAGATTATCCGAGAAAACAGGTTTGCTTAGCCACGAAACCAAGCAGGCTTGCTTAGTCACAAAACCATGCAACACAAGCATGAGACATGCCCCCAAGCAATAAAACAATGGTGACATGGGACCCACATCCTGCCCAATGAGCTCAGTAAGTTAATGATCTGTAGGATATGCTCTCTGCACACACGAAAAACACTAATTTGTGGACCTAGTTTGACCATGTCAGTCAGTTCAGTTCAGTCGCTCAGTTGTGTCCGACTCTTTGCGACCCCATGAACCACAGCATGCCAGGCCTCCCTGTCCATCACCAACTTCCAGAGTTCACCCAAACCCATGTCCATCGAGTCAGTGATGCCATCTAACCATCTCATCCTCTGTCGTCCCCTTCTCCTCCTGCCCTCAATCTTTCCCAGCATCAAGGTCTTTTCAAATGAGTCAGCTCTTTGCATCAGGTGGCCAAAGTATTGGAGTTTCAGCTTCAGCATCCGTCCTTCCAATGAACATCCAGGACTGATCTCCTTTAGGATGGACTGGCTGGATCTCCTTGCAGTCCAAGGGACTCTCAAGAGTCTTCTCCAACACCACAGTTCAAAAGCATCAATTATTTGGTGCTCAGCTTTCTTTATAGTCAACTCTCACATCCGTACATGACCACTGGAAAAACCATAGCCTTGACCAGACGGACCAGAAAACTCCCCTGCCAAACCTGGAAGAGAAGCTATTGATAGAAGCATGACATCTACTCAAGAATGAACAAGAAGTTCTCCCCCTGCCCTGATTTTCCTTTCATTATAAAACTGTAGTGCAGTAAGTTCTTGGGACAAAGCTTTTCTTGCCTGTCTACCTGTAAGCCTCACAAGCATCCTGTTCTAATAAATCACTTATCTATCACTTTGCCTCTCACTGAATTCTTGCTGCATTGAGACACAAATGGTTGTGTTATCAGAGCTCTTTGGAGCCCTGGAAACGACACCAAGTGGTTTCACCTTCTCCTTCTGCTGTCTGTTGTGTGAGGCCACAACAAGAAGTTGGCAGATTCTAAGCCAAGAAGAGAGTTTCATTAAGAACCAGACTATGCTAGTACCCTGATCTCAGACTTCCAGCCCCCAGAATCGTGAGAATATAAATTGTTATTTAAGCCACCCAGTCTCTGGTAATTTGTTATAGCAGCTTGAGCTAAGGCACTGTGATTATCATAAACTTTGGGCCACCCGAGTATTCCTGTAATAGAACCCATTTCTTCCAGTATTTCAAGAGACTTTGTTCTCATTGTCTTATTCTACACCTAAGGTAGGTGGACCATTTCGGTGGTCTGTCATGACATTTACCATCTTTTCAATATCCACATCCTCTTTAATGTCAGAAGCAGCTCTAGAAGGAGGCTGAGCCAGGGCTTCTGGCTGGTGCTTTTCCTCTGGGTCTGGAGACCACACCCTGGCATCAGAGTCAGACTTAATTTCAATCTACCATTTAACTGTCTATGTAACTCTAAGTAAACTAACCAAACTCTCTTAGGCACAGATTCTTTGGCTAATATGAAGACAGGATGAAATATCTGCCTTGCTTTACCATCTGAGCCACCAGGGAAGTCCATTTGCCTTGCTATAATTAAATAAAATAGCAAATGTAGATTATCTCATGAAGTACTTGACACACAGTAGGTGGGATCTCAGTAAGATTTGCTTATTTCTATAATTCTACACTTGGACTTAGAGTGACCACTAGAACCTTTCTTATCATGACTCCTCCTCAGGGGACTGCAAAGTTCCTACAGATGACTAACTGTGTTTCTTGGCACTACCTCTAAATATTTCCTCCAGGTATTCTGTCCGCTTGTGGTATGTAAAGGACTGAATCACACTTCTTTTCCTGTCAGGGTTACTGCCCTTCAGATGGAGGAGGATAATGTGATGCAGGATTCATTCTGCAGACACTTTTTGGAAAGTCGGTGTGAGCCAGCTATGACAGGGAATTCCGTCACCTCCAAAGATAGAAATCTTAATGTCCTGGAGGCTACTGGTGACTCACGTGATCTGGGAGAAAGTTAAATTTAGAGGGTGCATTGGTTCCCTCTGTTGTTACAATGGAGAAATTACAGCCTCTGAGGCCCTAGAACTATGTCACAAAAACTGCAGAAATAGTCTCCCAAACTCAGAGTGAAAGAGATAGAGAGTTTTGTTTCTTGTTTTATTTCCACCCCCCAGGTTGTAAAACAGGTGGCTGAGAGGGACAGCTGATTCACCCACTGGGTCTGATCACAGGAGCACTGTCCTTGGCCAAATGGCACAAGAGAGCTAGGCAGGTTCTCTGATGCTGGAGCTGCAGCAGCAGAGCCCGAGGAGGGGTAGAGTGACTTGGGGAAAAAAACTCATCTGCGATCAAAAAGGAGAGATTGTTTTGAGAAAATATGGAAACTAAACTTTATAGAGGGCTTATTGTGAGCTGTTACATCATGAGGGCTCTTTGATAAACAGTAGTTCTTCAAAAATTGTACAAAATTACTGCTTCCTGTCTACAAGCCTACATCACCCTTTGCAGTTATCTTCTCAAAGAAAGCAGGGCAAAACTTAACAGAGATGGTTTTTCCTTCAAGCTACCTTGGGGTCAAAAACCCAAAAGAATAAATTGAAGGGGTGTAAAAGGAGAGAGAGAGTAACTCAGCTATGCCTATGGGTAGGTATGCCTTTTCCAACTCTCATTCTTGGCAGGATAAAACAAAGTACTATGCTTGAAAAGAGTTTCAAAGCTATAAAACAGGTATTATCATTATTTTCCCTTAGAAAAGAAAGCAGTAAAACTGGAGAAGTCACAAATAGATCATGTAAGTCTCCAACCCACTTTTGTATGAAAAGTGGGTGCTTAATAATACAGGTGGGTCTAAATAACAGAAACACTTATTACTCAAGCATCAGTGAAAATCAGTCTAGTCTTGGCCTTAAGACCAAGAGAGATAGAATATTCTAGAGAGAGGACTGTGAGCCCAAATCCAGAAAGGCAGAAAAGCCAGGTAGCTTGAAAGCATTCATTCATTTTTTCCTGACTTCAATAAATATTTATAAAGAACTACTACAATTTTTGGACAAAGAACTCAGAGTCTGGTGAAGGAAACACATAAGATTTAAGAAAAATAAATACAAGTGATGAACTGTGCTTAGAACATAAGAAAAAGCTCATTATTTAAGACTGGGGAAAGATGAGATAATGCTTGTGGGAAAGCGATCTAGTAAACTGAAAAACACAGATGACCCCACACTTTCCCATTAAGGTGGTGTGATATCATCATCCCAAGAGGGAAGGGGAAAGAGGTGGAAATTGAAAGAGAAAATAACTTCAGTGAAATGTATTGAGAAGGAGGATGGCACTAAGCTTCTCTAGATTCAAAAGTGGGTTTAAATGGAATGGTACGTAGTTGTCCTGCAGTGATCAGAGCAGGGCAGAGGTTCCAGGACCCCGGTAGATACCAAAATCATGGATGTGCAAGTGCCTCATATAAAATTCTACAGCCCCAAGGACCTTCCATATTGCAGATTCCCCATTCTTAGATTCAACCAAACCCAGAGAAGACTGAAAATCCTGAATATGAAACTGTGAATGTGGAGGGTACAGTGTATTTTGAAAGTAGATTTGACACTGGATTTTTGATAATGTTTAGGAGGCAGTTCTGCATTATATACACTGTTGAGGAAAAGACCAAGTAAGAGGTGGGGGTATGCCTCAATGTCACTCTTGTCAACCGGCCCCAGCATCTAATTGTCTTGAAAAAAAATTTTTACCTGGGAATGCCAAGTCAACACTTTACTAATATCTCAAGCTTAATATATTTAAAACTGTACCCCTGATCTTTCTTCCCAGTCAGCTCCAAAACCCTGGAGTTATCCTTTGATTTTTATCTTTCTCCCATCTTCAAAATACCCATGGAATTCTCCAGGCCAGAATCCTGGAGTGGGTAGCCATTTCCTTCTCCAGGGGATCCTCCCAACCCAGGGATCAAACCCAGGTCTCCCACATTGCAGGTGGATTCTTTACCAACTGAGCTAGCAAGGAGTGCCCTTCAAAATATACTCAACCACTTTTTTTTTAAAGCCAAGTTCTAATTACCAGCCTGGTCTAAGCTTCCATCACTTCTTGCCTAGATCATTGAAATGACCTCCTAACTGGTCTTCCTGCTTCCACGCTTGTCCTTCTACAGTCTCCTCTCAACACTCTCAGGCCATTCATGTCCCTATCTTCCTTTCCTCACTCTCTCTCCCAGCTCCAACTCTCACAACAGCCGTCTTTGCAGACAGTGACATTTATGTGATGCCAACGTCTTGTGGGAGTGTTGAACAGTGAAAAGAAAATCAGCTAAACCAAGGAAAATCAAAGGCCTTGATGATCCAGAAATTTCATGAACAGTTATATATAATTAAGAATTGTCTCTAGATTCAAAACTACTGTGTTTATATTCTTGATCCTGAAGTAATAAAAATCATAACAGAGAGATATAAATCATCACTTGTTTTACTTAGTATCACAAATTGCCTTAATTACTAATTTGCACTGAGCTGCATTATTATTGCTTCAAGTGCTAATAGTCTTTCCTCTAAAATCTTAAGACTTTACTTATGAATTATTATCCTGGTTCTTACAGTTTGAGCAAATTTCATTAAACTTTTTGCTTCATGGGTTCATATCTGATATTAAACTGCTGATCCTTGCTAAATTACCATGTCTGTATATGGGTACTATATATTTTAATGTTTTATCTTTTAATACAATTTTATATCATACTTATTCTTTTGGAAAGAAATGAATGCAGAGTAAAAGCAGTTTGAAGTTTCTTTCTTTCTTTTTTTCCCCCTTGGTTAATCTTGAACTGTATTATAACATGAAACACATTGATGAGATATTGGCAAAGAAACCTAATTGGTGTCTAGTGGAAAAAGATAGATTCTATTCTATTAATATCTACACCCATCTCTTCCCTGATAACTCAGTTGGTAAAGAATCCGCCTGCAATGTAGGAGACCCCGGTTGGATTCCTGGGCCGGGAAGACCCATTGGAGAAGGGATAGGCTACCAACTCATATTCTTGGGCTTATCTTGTGGCTCAGCTGGTAAAGAATCCACCTGCAATGCGGGAGACCTGGGTTCGAACTTTGGGACCCCTGGATTGGGACACGACTGAGCAACTTTCACTTCACGGCACACCTATCTCAATCCTAACAAGGAACAGCAACAATTCTTCAATGTGATAAGGATGGGTGAAGAACAAGGAGAACATTTTCCTTTTCCCCAAAGTGGATCTTGCTCCTTTCTTACTAAAGTGTTCAACCTCTCTTCACATGGTAGCTGGGCATGACGTTCAGTCCATTACATAGTGCATTAACAGAGCCTACCTTAGAAAGTCAGAAAGGAAAAAACACTAAACTTTTCTAGTTGGAGGATGTGGGGTTGGAGGAAGGGTAGATTTGGCAAATTCTTAAAAATAAAAATCCATAAATTAGCAAATGAAATTTCTCAAGAAGATAGTGTCTCTAATATGTTTAGTATTCATCATCTAAAGTCTCTGTCCAGCAAGTATGTAACAAACCTCAGCAGAATTCCCAGTTGGGTAATACCATTTATTTGTAGATGATGTATTAAGACATCCAGGGTGATGGTTGAAAGCATAAGCTTTGGAGTTGAATTGTCTTGCTCCTAACCCTGGATTCACTACTTTGCCATCATGTGTGTGATCTCAGTCAAGTGACTTCTCCTGACTAAACTTTCAATTCTTCAATTGTAAAACATCATTTGGTTACTATGGAGACTAAAAGAAATACTGTGTTTAAAGTGGTTGCCAAAGAATAAGCACTCAATAGATGTTAGCTATTCTTCTCTGGATTTTGACTTATTTACCATGTGACCCCTCAGACTGCCTCGGAGAATCAGATTGAAGAACTCAAACTGTCTTACTGGTTGGGGACCTACAGATGGTGCTATGACCTCATCTGCTCTATTTTCTAGGACAGTGGTAAGCATTGATCAGGAACCCCTCAGCAAGATCCAGTGAGTAAGGATGCCAGCTGGAACAGCAGATGAAGTAGAAGGCAAGAAACTGAACTGACGCAGTGGAAAAATTCTTCTCTTTTATCTTTGAGCCTCATCTTGGACTGTTTTCTCTGGAATTTAGCCAGTGTGTTTTATTGAATGAGTAGACTTGATGCCTCCAAACCCCTCCTCTCCCCAAGTGATCATGAACCCAAGACATTACCCTTAAAACTATCTTCTTTTTAATGCTAGTGGTAAATAATCAGCCTATTAATGCAGAAGATACAGGTTCAATCCCTGGGTCAGGAAGATCCCCTGGAGAAGGAAATGGCAACCCACTCCAGTATTCTTGCCTGGAAAATTCTATGGACAGAGGAGCGTACAAGCTACAGTCCATGGGATTGCAAAGAGTTGGACATGACTGAGTGCACACACACACACACACACACACACACACACACACTATGATTTTAACTTGATACATTGACCCTGTCAGAAAACTATGTTCTCCAAAAAATTTTTCAAGACATGAAATCTTCATTAGTTGCTGCATGCGTGCATGCCAAGTCGCTTCAATCATGTCCAACTCTTGGCAACCCTATGGACAGTAGCCTGCCAGGTCTCTCTGTCCGTGAGATTCTCCAGGCAGGAATACTACTTGGTTGCCATAGCCGCTTTCCACAGCTTTTACCAAAAGCAAGAATTATTTTTAGTCTTCTGATTGTTGTTACTACCAAGACTAGACAAAATTCAATGGTGGCTCAGTGGTAAAGACTCTGTCTGCCAACGCAGGAGACGCATGTTCCATCCCTGGTCAGGAAGATCCCACATGCCGTGGAGCAACTAAGCTGGAATGCCACAGCCACCACGCCTGCACTCTGGAGTCAGGGAGCCGCAACCCCAGAGCCCGTGTGATGCAACTAACGAATGAAGCCCGGGCATCTGTACGCAGCCTGTGCTCCACGACAGGAGAAGCCACCCCAGTGGGAAGCCTGTGCGCCAAGATGGCAGAGTAGCCCCCACTTGCCTCAAACAGAGAGAAGCCAGCACAGCATCGAAGACTCTGCCCCCCCCCAAAATAAACAAATGTATTAAAAATTTCAATGACAAATGATTTTAGTGAATTGTAAAAATTGGTAAAACCGCTGATTCTGAAACAAACACTATTCAGTTAGGCAACTTTCTATAAGTTTTTACCTTTATATCAAAACAACTTAAACTTTTAGACATAGGGTTTTTGCACCTAAGATTTTCTGTATTAGTCTTCTGTATAAAGAGAAAATCTAAGGGAAGATATTTTCTGTGTGTGTATTAACTTTGCACATGTAGTATTGGAGATTAATGATATAATACACCTATACATAAATTAGGCAAAAGATTATGAATATAAAAAAGGGTATGAGAGAAATATGCTAGTGAATCAGCTATAATAAGAAGAAAATATAAAATGGTAGAGTCATGTGAGTTATAAGCTAGTCAGTTCAAGCTTCACAAGAAACCCCTTGGTGAAACTATTGAACAGTAGTGCATTATAGAGCACTAATGTTCAATGTAGACTAGAATGATTCTTTTGGAACTCAGTGCTCCCTAGATTTTTTATTTCACACACAAAAAAAATATCAAGCCATCAGGTATTAAAAATATCATCTTATTACTTGAAAGATGACAGTGAAAATTTTAAGCTATTGTAGCTGTATCATTTGCAACATCATATGGCTTTAAAAGCTTGAAAATGACATTCCCATAAAGCCATCAACTTAAACTGTTGATGAAAAGTACAATGTACTTAATATGGTTTTCACTGATCAGAATAGAAATACATTAAGAGGATGGGAAATGTATTCTGTTGAGGAATAATTACACTCAATATGTTCAGTTAGAAAGTTTATAAAGATATAATTATGTGATTATATATGCTTGGAAATATTCCCCATTCTCTGTTAACAGAAATATAACATCCTAAGTAGAACACTTGGGAGATGTCTTGGTTAGCAGGAAGATGCAATGTGCCAGTTATCAATTTATTGCCTTTGATACAAATCCATCTTTCTTTGGCCTGCTTTGGAATACTATGAACATTTCTGCATTGCCAGCTGTCTCTGTTAATAATATTGAGGGCACTTGGAGGGACTCTCCCAGAGGAGGGGGCTTCTCTCCCTTCTTCTGGAGTCCTTTGTTTTCCACCTCCAGTGTGGCTGCAAGTGACACGAGAGAGGCCTGACAGAAGCACCTTACAGTGAGTTTGTCCAGCGAATTTCTCTTTCTCCCTGTAGACTAAGCTGCAGTGGGTACTGACCAGGTTCTTGGCCTTCCCCAGTTCAGTTCAGTTCAGTTCAGTCCTCAGTCATGTCTGATTCTTTGAGACCATGAACAGCAGCACGTCAGGCTTTCCTGTCCATCACCAACTCCCGGAGTTTGCTCAAACTCATGTCCATCAAGTCGGTTATGCCATCCAACCACCTTATGCTCTGTCGTCTCCTTCTCCTCCCGCCTCCCATCTTTCCTATCATCAAGGTCTTTTTCAATGAGTCAGTTCTTTGCACCAGGTGGCCAAAGTATTGGAGCTTCAACTTCAGTATCAGTCCTCCCAATGAATATTCAGAACGGATTTCCTTTAGAATTGACTGGTTTGCTCTCCTTGCAGTCCAAGGGACTTTCAAGAGTCTTCTCCAACACCACAGTTCAGAAGCATCAATTCTTCGGCACTCAGCTTTCTTTATGGTCCAAGTCTCACATCCATACAGGACTACTGGAAAAACCATAGCTTTGACTAGATGGACCTTTGTTGGCAAAGTAATGTCTCTGCTTTTTAATATGCTGTCTAGGTCGGTCATAGCTTTTCTTCCAAGGAGGAAGCATCCTTTAATTTCATGGCTGCAGTTACCATCTGCAGTGATTTTGGAGCCCAAGAAAATAGTCTATCACTGTTTCCATTGTTTCCCCATCTATTTGCCATGAAGTGATGGGACCAGATGCCATGATCTTCGTTTTTTGAATGTTGAGTTTCAAGCCAGTTTTTTTTCCCTTTCCTCTTTTACATTAATCAAGAGGCTCTTTAGTTCTTCATTTTCTGCATAAGGGTGGTGTCATCTGCATATTTGAGGTTATTGATATTTCTCCCAGCAATCTTGATTCCAGCTTGTGCTTCATCCTGCCGGGATTTTGAATGATGTACCCTTCATATAAGTTAAATAAGCAGGGTGACAATATACAGCCTTGATGTACTCCTTTCCCAATTTGGAACCAGTCCATTGTTCCATGTCAATAGAAATTGACTAGAGGCCAGACAAGAAATCCAGGCAAGGCTTTATTGGGATTCCTGCTGCAACAGAAGAAGAGTGAAACAGACAACATTTTCCCTTGCTTGCTCACTCCCCAGGGGGTGGAGGGCGCAAGCTTGTTCTTTATATGGGGTGAGGGTAAGGGTTTGTCCAGATGTCCCCTGCTTTTACTCCCAACCCCATACTTTTGCTCTTGACTCTTCATAAGTGGGTTTTCCGGTCTCTTTGTATCTTTTGCTCAGAATTTGTCCCAGCTGTGCATGCACAGTTATCTTTAGTCCCATATGGTCTCTTTGTGTTTTGTGGCTGGAGGAGAGGTGTGTCCAGGTGCAAACACTGCAGCTCAGCGGCAAAGGGTCCCAGTCCCCAGCCTGCCCCATGGCCACACTCTCTCCCCCACGATCTGAACCTCAGCCTTGTGTGGTGGGTAGCTCTGCTGAAGTCTTTGCTTCCTCTTTGGACCTTCTTCCTCTCAGCCCTGGAGGTGGAAGTTGCTTCTATCTCCTCTTCTTGTGCTCCTTAGTGTCCTCTCTTAGCCCTTTCAGTTAACTGCCTTTTACCACAGAAATTCTTATGTTAAATTTTGCCTGCTCAAATTACTAGTGTGGTATCTGACCCCTAACTGGATCCTGATTAATAAATGAGATAGGAAGAGGAGGCCAATTGACTGTTGAGGCCAGCCTTTCTCAATCTACTTACCCTGGAAAAAAACCCGGAAATAATTTTCAGGTCCCAAGGAAGCCTTACTTAGAAATTATTAAATCTCTTGTTTATACTACCAGGAAGGTGTAGATAATAATGGCCAATGCTCTATTTAGAAGAAAATGATGATTTTCTGCAGATTTACTTATTTTGACCCACCTACTGCTGTATTTTTTTGTGTAGTTCTCCCTCCCTACAAAGGATCATAACTCTACCACAAATTATTAGTGTAGATAGAGAAAACTTTCCTAATTTTCCAAACTTTTCCCTCTGTTACCTTGACTTTTTTACCTTATCCAACGAGGCCTAAAAGTCTTATAATAAATTCCTAATCTGTGAGATGCTAATGAGGTATACTGTGTGTACTATTTCTTAGTTTTCTCCTATTTAAAACTAAAAATTACTTTATAGCTAGGCTTTCTTGAAAAATTTTGGAATTAAGTTTAGCTTATCTTTTCTTAAATCAATCTTTCTTTTCACAATTTTTTAAAATTCATAAGGAAACAATGAATTTTTGTTGGATAACTGACTTAAACTGAATAAGACTTAATTTTTCCTAAGGTGGCTTAGGTAATTTAGATTAAATAACAGCTATATATTTATTTTAATTAATGCTACCTACATGACATTTTATTAATACTTATTGATGCTATCTACATGACATTTTATTAATACTTATTGAATAGTTAATCTATTTAAATCATAAGCCAAACAAGGTGAATAAAAATCTAGTTAAGATACAAATTTATACAAGAATTAAAAAATATTTTCTTGCTGTTTGCTGTGATCTGGCTTAAATATAAATGCAGCAGTAACAAAATTAACATATATATGACTTTTTGTATTAAAGCATTATTTTTGAAACTACAAGTGCAGAAAAACTTTCTTTAAAAAAATTTTTAAGTTGAAGTATAGTTGATTTAAAATGTTGTGTTAGTTTCAAGCATAAAATTTATTTCTGTAATGTGTAATCCGTGCTAGATTTTTTTTGGCTACACAAATATTTAATTTTCAGTTGAACTTGGAGTGAATTTCATTTTCATTTCATTAAAATCCATTTAAATGGATTTCATTTAAATTTCATTTTAAAATGAAATAAGATCATTTTTTGATCTGTGGTGACCTAGATGGAAAGGAAATCTAAAAATGAGTGGATATATGTATACAAAAAAATGATTCAGTTTTCTATGCAGCAGAAACTAATACAACACCGTAAAGCAACAATACTTCAACAAAAATTTATGTAAAGAATTAAATGAAATAAGATCATTTTTGTCTGTCCTCTTGATGATTGGTATACCAGAAAAAAACATTCTTACCTATGTAAATAGTTGAATACTGCTGCAAAATGTTTATTGTTTTTCTTTCTTTTTTTTAATCTGGCTGTGCCAGGTCTCAGTTGTGGCATGTGGAATCTTTAGTTGCAGCATGTGAACACTTAGTTGTGGCATGTGACATCTAGTTCCCTGACCAGGGATCAAAGCCAGGCCCCCTGCATCAGGAGCTTGAAGTCTCAGCCACTGGACCACCAGGGAATTCCATTACTGTTTTTCTATGAATGGCAAAATCCAAAACTTGTCTAGGGGCAAGACAGTACATCTCATCTTTGGTGTGTGATCAAATCGTAGATCATGAATTTCTTTCTCTTCTATCAAAGCCAAGCACAGAGCATTCAGGAAAAAAAAAGTTTCCTCACCCCAGTCATCCATTTGGATTGGAAGTAGGGAAAAAAAAACAAAACACTGTTCAGTTTTGTTCTCTGTTATTTCCAGGCCATTTTCAGTAAGACTCGAAACTTGCTGGTTTCTTCTAATCCCAAGCAGCAGTGAAAAGTGAAATTTCGCTTTACAATGTGATTTTTTCAAAGACTCAATTTCCTTTTAAACACAAGATCTTGTATTTACAAATTTATATTTACAAATACAAATCTTGTCACTTAAGTTCAGATATTTTCTTCAGGGCCTTACAGAGACTTATTCAGCTTGTTCATGGGATCAAAAATGTCTGCTAAGCACAGTTTATAATAGCCAGGACATGGAAGCAACCTAGATGCCCATCAGCAGACGAATGGATAAGGAAGCTGTGGTACATATACACCATGGAATATTACTGAGCCATTAAAAAGAATTCATTTGAATCAGTTCTAATGAGATGGATGAAACTGGAGCCCATTATACAGAGTGAAGTAAGCCAGAAAGATAAAGAACATTACAGCATACTAACACATATATATGAAATTTAGAAAGATGGTAACAATAACCCTATATGCAAAACAGAAAAAGAGACACAGATGTACAGAACAGACTTTTGGACTCTGAGGGAGAAGGCGAGGGTGGGATGTTTCGAGAGAACAGCATGTATATTATCTATAGTGAAACAGATCACCAGCCCAGGTTGGATGCATGAGACAAGTGCTCGGGCCTGGTACACTGGGAAGACCCAGAGGGATCGGGTGGAGAGGAAGGTGGGAGGGGGTTCGGGATGGGGAATACATGTAAATCCATGGCTGATTCATGTCAATGTATGACAAAACCCACTGCAATGTTGTGAAGTAATTAGCCTCCAACTAATAAAAATAATAAAAAAAGAAAAAGAAAAAAATGACTGCTAAGAACGCTGGTTTCTGTAGTTATTCTTCATCTTCAAAGTACCCAGCAAAAGCTAGCCTCCTATTTTCTTGAAAGCAGTCCTGCAATTCACCTTTCAGTTCAAATCCCCTGTTAAGAAGTCTTACTTTGCCAGCCACCAGATATATGTGGGTAGCAGGACACTTGTGTTCTTTGTCCAGCTTTTTTTTCATAGACTTTTAAACATTTTTGAATGAATAGGTCTCTGTTTAATAAAGTTAAGCATTTTTTTGTAGCATCACCATAAGTTTTTTAAATCATTTCCCAGGGTTTTTCAATAGCACCTCTCTTTGAAGAAGTCAGTCTGCTGTGATAATATCAGGATTTTTTTTTTTTTTTTGTAATAACTAAACGTGAAACCTCTCATGGAACCAGCCATTAATGGGACACTATTCGTTGTACTTGCCTCCAGGATAACCATCTTTTCTAGAAACTAAGACACTCAACATTTCCTGGGTTTTTCTTGCTTTGCTCTACACTTTGCCACAGAAAAGGTTTTCTTAAATATTATCATCATTAAAAAATCTTGCAAATACTACAGAATATTTATTTCTGAGGTCTGTTAACTCATCAACCTGGGTAAAGAAATTCTGCTTCTTCAGTTTCTTATACAAAGTCTCTTCAGTGTTGTGTGACTTGTCATTGCTGTTGATTTGTTGTACTTTTGAGAGTGGAACTTTCTCAGTGTCTCATATTACATGCAGTAGACTAAATAATGGCACCTAAAGATATCCCTGGAAACTGTGAATGTTAACTCTGCTCTGACTTCACATCACCTTCTTCTCTATGTCAACTGCTCTCTTCTCATCTCCCTCTTATAAGAACATGTGACTGCATCACCATACAATATGAGATAATATCCTTATCTTAAAACCATCTGCCACATCTGCAAAGACCATTTTTCCAAATAAAGTAACATTCACAGGTTCTGGGGATCAGAAGTGGACTTGTCTATAGCAGTCAACATGAGCCCACCAAAATGGACTAGGAGAACTTCAAATACCAGTCCATGTGAAAGCCATTGATAATTGCCCTTTACTGTAAAAATGAACTTCTTTTATGTCTTTTATTTTATCAGTGCAGTGAAGTTATTCAGACGACTGTCATTTTCATGATTAACCTCAAGAGAACTTTCCACAAGCCTAGGTCTAAACTGTTTCTCTTTCATCTTATGACTCATCTTTGAAAATCATCACAGGTGATCATTGGTCATGTAAAACATAATTATTAATACAAAATGGAAAGATATAAAAACACAACCAAATGAAAAGATTGCAAGGAATGTGAAGACTTTACAATACAATCTAAAATTTACATACAACAAATAATCCATGTTCTGCAATGTTTACAATAATAGCAAAGCTACATGAACAGCTATGTTGTGGCACACCAAATTTCCTTCTTTAGAATAAAAATTTCCCTGTGATTTTCCATTATACTAGGTAAGTTTACTCACCACTTTTAAGGCAGCTGGTGGCTTGGTGGCTTACAAGAGGAGGTTTGGGGAGGCAAATGGAAAAGAGAGGCTGACGTCATCAGCGTATAATCACCCCATCCATGCAGTACAGTCCTCAGCAATTATCACATTGCAAACTGAGAATGAGCTAACTTAACGAGCATGGTCCTACTATTTGTCACAAAGGCCTCTGAATGAAATTGCTAGCAGGGCTGTTGGGCCACCATCCCTCACTGTAAGCTATAGCACTGAGCAGCACACAACATATAAAAATGGTAAGTTTTCATCCACAGTTTCTTGCTGAACTCACATGTGAGGTTTCCATGGAACCTGACTGTAAACTCTGATTTAGACTTTTTGTGACTACAAGAGTGAAGTAAGCCAAGAACAGATGCTTTTTATTCTTCTTTCTTTAACATACTTATGGGGGTGGTCTTAAGATGGCAGAGGAATAGGATGGGGAGACCACTTTCTCCCCCACAAATTCATCAAAAGAACATTTGAATGCTGAGCGAATTCCACAAAACAACTTCTGAACGCTGGCAGAGGACATCAGGCACCCAGAAAGGCAGCCCATTGTCTTTGAAAGGAGGTAGGACAAAATATAAAAGATAAAAAGAGAGACAAAAGAGTTAGGGACAGAGACCCATCCCGGGAATGGGAGGAGAAGTTTCCAAACACCAGGAGACCCTCTCACTGGCGGGTCTGTGGGGAATTTTGGAATCGCAGAGGGCAACATAACTGGGAGGAAAAATAAATAAATAAAACCCACAGATAACATGCCTAACAGCAACTCCCAGAGGAGAAGTAGCCCAGAGGCTTGCATCCACCACCAGCAAGCGGGGACTGAACAGGGAGGTGTGGGATGCATTGCTTAGGGTAAGGACCGGGCCTGAACGCCCTGAGGACAATCTGAGATAGCAACCCGAGCTGTGGGAAAGCCAGAGAGAGAAAAAAGAGAGAGAGAAAGAGAACTATCCCACGAAAAGCTCTAACCTAAGGCTTTTCTTAAACCTAACTACCTGGCCCGCTCACAGAACAAAGGACTGAGCGAATACCAGAGGAGAGCTAGCGGCTGCGGACCGGCCCATCCCCAGCTGGAGGCAGGGAGGCAGAGGGGCGCAGCCAGAGCTGGAAAGGGGCAATCTTAGCCCCAGAGACGGCATCCCCTACCAAACTGCGTGCAGGCTCCCAGTTGCTAACCAAGACTTCCTGGGATTCTGGATGGTTGACATCCACCAGGAGGGTCGCAGCCAGAGATCAGCTCCCCAGAAGAGACACACAGCACGCCTGGAATGTGGACAGCGGCTGGGACGGGGGAGGTGATAAGACGCTGGCCAAGCACCTGGTCGCCTGAGCTGCTCGGACCTGGGAAGGGCACAAAACGCAGGCCCAACCGAGTCTGTGCCCCTGTGGAGTACCCAAGAGCCTGAACCGGAGCGGCATAGACCTGGCAAGTGCACGCAGCTCAGGGCCTGCTTTAGACATTTCCCGGCAGAGCAACCTGGAGCCTGAGCAGTGTAGATTGGGAAAGCACACACACCGTGAGCGGGGGCAAACCCAGTGCGGCCCAGACACTGCGAGCACTCCCCACACACGCCAGTGGTGTTTGCAATGATCCTCCCTCCCCGCAGCATGACCGAACAAGTGAGCCTAAATAAGTGACCACCTTCACCCCCTTGTGGCAGGGAGGAAATTAGATGCTGAAGAGACTTGCAAACAGAGGAAGCCAAAATAAACAGAGAAGACAGAACCGCCTTGGAAGTGACAAGGCGTTTAATCTTGGAAGATTAAAACCCTGTAGTTAGCACTGACTACAATGGAAGGGGCCTATAGATTTGAGAAGTATAAGCTGAAACAAGGAACTGTCTGAAACTGAACTGGCCCTACACTGCCCGCAACAGCTCCAGAGAAATTCCTAGATATATTTTTACTATTATTTTTTAAACTTAAAAAATTTTTTTATTTTTAAGTTCTCTATTACTCCTTTGATTTTCATTCTTATAGCCTATTATTACCTTGCAAAAAAAAGGGGGGGGGCCTATTTAAAATAAACTTATTTGTTTTGATATTTAAAACAAACATCATATATATTTTTTTTAATTTTTGCTTTTTTTTTTAATATTGTATTTTTGAGAGTCTAACCTCTATTCTAGATTTTTAATTTTTGCTTTTTGGTATTTTTATCAAATTTGTACCTATAAGAATCCAATCATGAGTACCATTTTTACTTAGGAGTGTGATTACTGGCTTGATTGCGCTCTCCCCCTTTTGATTCTCCTTTTTCTCCCCCAGGTCACCTCTATCTCCTCCCTCCCCCTTCTCTTCTCTGTCCAACTCTTTGACTCTCTTTGTGTGTTCCAGGCATGGAGAACACGTAGGGAACTGATTACTGGCTAGATCTGTCTCTCTCCTTTTGATTCCCCATTTTCTCCTCTTGGTCACCTCTATCTCCTTCCTCCCTCTTCTCTTCTCCACGTAACTCTGTGAACCTCTCTGGGTGTCCCTCACTGTGGAGAATCTTTTCACCATTAACCTAGATGTTTTACTATTGGTGCTATATGGATGGAGAAGTCTTGAGGCTACCATAAAAATAAGACTGAAAATCAGAGGCAGGAGGCTTAAGTCCAAAACCTGAGAACATCAGAGAACTCCTGACTCCAGGGAACATTAATCAATAAGAGCTCATCCTAAAGCTTCCATGCTGCTGCTGCTGCTGCTGCTAAGTCACTTCATTCATGTCCAACTCTGTGCGACCCCATAGATGGCAGCCCACCAGGCTCCACCATCCCTGGGATTCTTTAGGCAAGAACACTGGAGTGGGCTACCATTTCCTTCTCCAACGCATGAAAGTGAAAAGTGAAAGTGAAGTCGCTCAGTTGTGTCCGACTCTTAGCGACCCCATGGACTACAGCCTACCACGCTCCAATGGTGCGTGATTTTCCAGGCAAGAGTACTGGAGTGGGGTGCCATTGCCTTCTCTGTACCTACGCTGAAATCAAGCACCACCCAAGAGCCAGTAAGTTCCAGAGCAAGACATACCATGCAAATTCTCCAGCAATGCAGGAACATAGCCCTGAGCTTCAATATACAGGCTGCCCAAAGTCACATCAAACCCATAGACATCTCAAAACTCACTACTGAACACCTCATTACACTCCAGGGAGAGGAAATCCAGCTTCACCCACCAGAACCCTGATGCAAGCTTCCCTAACCAGGAAAACTTGAGAAGCCACTTGTCCAACCCCACCCACAGGGAGGAACCTCCACAATAAAGAGGAACCACAAACTGCCAGAATACAGAAAGGCCACCCCAAACACAGCAATCTAAACAAGATGAAAAGGCAGAGAAATACTCTGCAGATAAAGGAACATGATAAATGCTCACCAAACCAAGCCAAAGAGGAGGAGATAGGGAGTCTACCTGAAAAAGGATTTAGAGTAATGATAGTAAAAATGATCCAAAATCTTGAAAACAAAATGGAGTTACAGATAAATAGCCTTGAGACAAGGATTGAGAAGATGCAAGAAATGTTTAACAAGGACCTAGAGGAAATAAAAAAGAGTCAGTCAATAATGAATAGTGCAATAAATGAGATCAAAAACACTCTGGAGGGAACCAACAGTAGAATAAGGGAGGCAGAAGATAAGTAAGGGAGAAGATAGAATGGTAGGAATAAATGAAGCAGAGAGGAAAAAAGAATTAAAAGAAATGAGGACAACCTCAGAGACCTCTAGGACAATGTTAAACACCCCAACATTTGAATCATATGAGTCCCAGAAGAAGAAGACAAAAAGAAAGGCCATGAGAAAATACTTGAGGAGATAATAGTTGAAAACTTCCCTAAAATGGGGAAGGAAATAGTCACCCAAGTCCAAGAAACCCAGAGAGTCCCAAACAGGATAAACCCAAGGCAAAACACCCCAAGACACATATTAATCAAATTAACAAAGGTTGAACACAAAGAACAATATTAAAAACAGCAGGGGAAAAACAACAAATAACACACAAGGGGATTCCCATAAGGATAACAGCTGATCTATCAATAGAAACTCTTCAGGCCAGAAGGGAATGGCAGGACATACTTAAAGTGATGAAAGAGAAAAAGCTATAACCCAGATTACTGTACCCAACAAGGATCTCATTTAAATATGAAGGAGAAATCAAAAGTTTTACAGACAAACAAAAGCTGAGAGAATTCAGCACCACCAAACCAGCTCTTCAACAAATGCTAAAGGATCTTCTCTAGACAGGAAACAGAGAAAGGGTGTATAAACTCAAACCCAAAACAACAAAGTAAATGGCAATGGGATCACACTTATCAATAATTACCTTAAATGTAAATGGGTTGAATGCCCCAACCAAAAGACAAAGACTGGCTGAATGGATACAAAAACAAGACCCCTATTATGCTGTCTACAAGAGACCCACCTCAAAACAAGGGACACATACAGACTGAAAGTGAAGGGCTGAAAAAAAGATATTTTATGCAAATGGAGGCCAAAAGAAAGCAGGAGTAGCAATACTCATATCAGATAAAATATACTTTAAAATAAAGGCTGTGAAAAGAGACAAAGAAGAACACTACATAATGATCAAAGGATCAGTCCAAGAAGAACATATAACAATTATAAATATATATGCACCCAACATAGGAGCACCACAATATGTAAGGCTAATGCTAACAAGTATGAAAGGGGGAATTAACAATAACACAACAATAGTGGGAGACTTTAATACCCCACTCATACCTATGGATAGATCAACTAAACAGAAAATTAACAAGGAAACACAAACTTTAAATGATACAATGGACCAGTTAGACCTAATTGATATCTATAGGACATTTTACCCAAAACAATGAATTTCACCTTTTTCTCAAGTGCACACGGAACCTTCTCCAGGATAGATCATATCCTGGGCCACAAATCTAGCCTTGGTAAATTCAAAAAAAATTGAAATCATTCCAAGCATCTTTTCTGACCACAATGCAGTAAGATTAGATGTCAATTACAGAGAAAAACCATTAAAAATTCCAACATATGGAGGCTAAACAACACACTTCTGAATAACCAACAAATCACAGAAGATATCAAAAAAGAAATAAAAATATGCATAGAAGTGAATGAAAATGAAAACACAACAGCCCAAAACCTATGGGACACGTAAAAGCAGTGCTAAGGGGAAGGTTCATAGCAATACAGTCTTACCTCAAGAAACAAGAAAAAAGTCAAATAAATAACCTAACTCTACACCTAAAGCAACTAGAGAAGGAAGAAATGAAGAACCCCAGGGTGAGTGGAAGGAAAGAAATCTTAAAAATTAGGGCAGAAATAAATGCAAAAGAAACAAAAGAGACCATAGCAAAAATCAACAAAGCTAAAAGCTGGTTCTTGGAGAAGATAAATAAAATTGACAAACCATTAGCCAAACTCATCAAGAAACAAAGAAAGAAGAATCAAATCAACAAAATTAGAAATGAAATGGAGAAATCACAGAAATGACAACACAGACCAACAGACAACACAGAAATACAAAAGACCATAAGAGCCTACTATCAGCAACTATATGCCAATAAAATGAACAACTTGGAAGAAATGAACAAATTCTTAGAAAAGTACAAATTTCCAAAACTGAACCAGGAAGAAATAGAAATCTTAACAGACCCATCACAGGCATGGAAATTGAAACTGTAATCAGAAATCTTCCAGCAAACAAAAGCCCAGGACCAGACAGCGTCACAGCTGAATTCTACCAAAAATTTAGAGAAGAGCTAACACCTATCCTACTCAAACTCTTCCAGAAAATTGCAGAGGAAGGTAAATTTCCAAACTCATTCTATGAGGCTGCCATCACCCTAATACCAAAACCAGACAAAGATGCTACATAAAAAGAAAACTACAGGCCAATATCACTGATGAACATAGATGCAAAAATCCTTAACAAAATTCTAGCAAACAGAATGCAACAACATATTAAAAAGATCATACATCATGACCAAGTGGGCTTTATCCCAGGGATGCAAGGATTCTTCAATATCCACAAATCAATCAATGTAATACACCACATTAACAAATTGAAAGATGAAAAAATTCTAATTATCTCAATAGATGCAGAGAAAGCCTTTGACAAAATTCAACATCTATTTATGATAAAAAAAAAAAAACCCTCCAGAAAGCAGAAATAGAAGGAGCATACCTCAACATAATAAAAGCTACATATGAAAAACCCACAGCAAACATTATCCTCAATGGTGAAAAATTGAAAGCATTTCCCCTAAAGTCAGGAACAAGACAAGGGTGCCCACTCTCACCACTACTATTCAACATAGTTTTGGAAGTTTTAGTCACAGCAATCAAAGAAGAAAAAGAAGTAAAAGGAATTCAGATTGGAAAAGAAGAAGTAAAACTCTCACTGTTTGCAGATGACATGATCCTCTACATAGGAAACCCTAAAGACTCCACCAGAAAATTACTAGAGCTAATCAATGAATATAGTAAAGTTTCAGGATAGAAAATTAACACACAGAAATCCCTTGCATCTCTATACACTGAGAAAACAGAAAGAGAAATTAAGGAAACAATTCCATTCACCTTTGCAATGAAAAGAATAAAATAATTAGGAATAAATCTACCTAAAGAAACAAAAGACCTATATATAGAAAACTATAAAACACTGATGAAAGAAATCTAGAGGACACAAATAAATGGAGAAATATATGATGTTCATGGATTGGAATAATCAGTATAGTGAAAATGAGTATATTACCCAAAACAGTCTACAGAGTCAATGCAATCCCTATCAAATTACCGACAGTATTCTTCACAGAACTAGAACAAATAATTTCTCAATTTGTATGGAAATACAAAAAACCTCAAATAGCCAAAGCAGTCTTGAGAAAGAACAGAAATCGAGGAATAAACCTGCCTGACTTCAGACTATACTACAAAGCTGCAGTCATCAAGACAGTATGGTACTGGCGCAAAGACAGAAACATAGATCAATGGAATGAAATAGAAAGCCCAGAGATAAATCCACTCACCTATGGACACCTTATCTTTGACTAAGGAGGCAAGAATATATAGTGGAGAAAAGACAATCTCTTTAACAAGTGGTGCTGAGAAAACTGTCAACCACTTGTAAAAGAATGAAACTAGAACACTTTCTAACACCATACACAAAAATAAACTCAAAATGGAATAAAGATCTAAACCTAAGACCAGAAACTATAAAACTTCTAGAGGAAAACATAGGCAAAACACTCTCCAACATAAATCACAGCAGGATCCTCTATGACCCACCTCTCAGAGTAATGGAAATAAAAGCAAAAATAAACAAATGGGACCTAGTTAAACTTAAAAGCTTTTGCACAAAGAAGAAAACTCTAAACAAGGTGAAAAGACAGCCTCAGAATGGGAGAAAATAATAGCAAATGAAGCAACTGACAAAGAATTAATCTCAAAAAGATACAAGCAACTCCTGGAGCTCAATTCCAGAAAAATAAATGACCCAATCAAAAAAATGGGCCAAAGTACTAAACAGACATTTCTCCAAACAAACACATGAAAAGATGCTCAACATCACTCATTATCAGAGAAATGCAAATCAAAAGCACAATTAAGTACCATCTCATGCCAGTCAGAATGACTGCTGTCCAGAAGTCTACAAACAATCAATGCTGGAGAGGGTGTGGAGAAAAGGGAACCCTCTTACATTGTTGGTGGGAATGCAAACTAGTACAGTCACTATGGAGAACAGTGTGGAGATTCCTTAAAAAACTGGAAATAGAACTGCCACATGACCCAGCAATCGCATTGCTGGGCATACACACCAAAGAAACCAGAATTGAAAGAGACACGTGCACCCCAATGTTCATCACAGCACTGTTTATAATAGCCAGGACATGGAAGTGACCTAGATACCCATCAGCAGATGAATGGATAAGAAAGTTATGGTACATATACACAATGGAATATTACTCAGCCTTTAAAAAGAATACATTTGAATCAGTTCTAATGAGGTAGATGAAACTGGAGCCTATTATTCACAGTGAAGTAAGTCAGAAAGAAAAACACCAATACAGTATACTAACACATATATATGGAATTTAGAAAGATGGTGATGATAACTCTATATGTGAGACAGCAAAAGAGACACAGATATATAGAACAGCCTTTTGGATTCTGCGGAAGACAGTGAGGGTGGGATGATTTGAAAGAAGAGCATTGAAACATGTAAACTATCATATGTGAAACAGATCATCAGTCCAGGTTCAATGCATGAGACAGGGTGCTCAGGGCTGGTGCGCTGGGATGACCCAGAGGGATGGGACAGGGAGGGAGTTGGGAGGGGGGTTCAGTGTGGGGAGCACATGTACACCCGTGGCTAATTCATGTCAATGTATGGCAAAAACCACTACAAATTTGTAAAGTAATTAACCTCCAATTAAAATAAATTAATTAAAATAAATAAATAAATAAAATACGTGTGTCAGGCATTCTCTACACACCATACATACATTAATTAGTTTAATATTCAGATCCACCCCTGAGGTGCATATACTATTACTGTCTTAATTTTACAGATGAGGAAACTGAGGTCATTAAGGATCTAAGTAATTTGTCCAAGGTAATACAGTTAGCTTTGCTTCTACTAGGTCGCTACCACTTCTGTCCTTTATTGTGCCCATCTTTGGATGAAATATTCTCTTGATATTTCCAATTTTCCTGAAGAGATCTCTATTCTTTCCCCTTCTATTGTTTTCCTTTGTTTTTATGCATTGTTCACTGAAGAAGACCTTCTTGTCTCTCCTTGCTCTTCTTTAGAACTCTGCATTTAGTTGGGTATAACTTTCCCTTTCTCCCTTGCTTTTCACTCATCCCAAATCCCAAGAAGGGCAATGCTAAAGAGTGTTCTAACCATTGGACAATTGCTCTCATCTCCCATACTAGTAAGGTCATGCTTAAAATCTTGCATGCTAGGCTTCAGTATCATGTGAACCAAGAACTTCCAGATGTCCAAGCTGGGTTGAGAAAAGGCAGAAGAACCAGAAATCAAATTGCAAACATTTGCTGGATCATAGAGAAAGCAAGGGAATCCCAGAAAAAATATCTACCTCTGTTTCACTGACTACGCTAAAGCCTTTGACTTTGTGGATCATGACAAATTGCGGAACGCTCTTAAAGAGATGGGAATACCAGACCATCTTACCTGTGTCTTGAGAAACCTGTAAGCAGGTCAAAAAGCAACAGTTAGAACCCTATGTGGAACAACTGATTGGTTTAGGATTGAGAAAGGAAAATGACAGGATAGTCTTTTGTCACCCTGCTTATTTAACTTATATGTTGAGCACATCATGAGAAATGCCAGGCTGGGTCAGTCAGAGGTTGGAATCAAGATAGGCGGTAGAAAGATCAACAGCCTCAGACATGAGGGCGATACCACTCTATTGGCAGAAAGTGAAGAAGAACTAAAGAATCTCTTGATGAGGGTGAAGGAGGAAAGAGAAAAAGTTGGCTTAAAACTCAACATTCAAAAAACTAAGATCAAGGCATATGGGAGCATTACTTCATGGTAATTAGGAGGGGAAAATGTGGAAGGAGGGACAGATTTCCTCTTCTTGAACTCTAAAATCAATGAGGATAGTGACTACAGCCATGAAATCAGAGGATGTTTGCTTCTGGGCCAAAAAGCTATGACAAATCTAGACTGTGTGTTGAAAAGCAGAGATATTGCTCTGCCAACAAAGGTCTGTATAGTCAAGGCTTTTGTCTTCCTCATGGTCATGTACAGTTGTGAGAGCTGGACCACAAGGAAGGTAGAGTGTCAAGGAATTGATGCCTTTGAACTGTGGTTCTGGAGAAGACTCCCAAGTCCCTTGGGCAGCAAGGAGCTCAAACCAGTCAATCTTAAAGAAAATCAACCCTGAATACTCATTGGAAAGACTGATGCTGAAGCTGAAGCTCCAGTATTTTGGTCAATTGATGTGAAGAGCCGACTCATTGGAAAAGTCCCTGATGCTGGGAAAGATCAAGGGTAGAAGGAAAAGAGGGTATCAGAGGATGAGGTGGCTGGATGACATCATCGTTGCAATGGACATGAACTTGAGCAAACTCTGGGAGAAGGTAAGGGACAGGAAGGCCTGGTGTGCTGCAGTCCATGGAGTTGCAAAGAGTCAGACATGACTGGGATATTGAACAACAACACAGCTAGCTTACACTTGGCACGGGTAACACTAATGACAAACCAATTTATCCCAATTTATGAATGACCAACACTCTTAAGTCTTCCAGAGATGTTAAGATGATATTTTAGTATTTAAATTAAATGAAGAAACATTTTGAAGTGAAATTATAGATTAAAATATAACATACATAGAAATGCATCCAAGTTGTGGGTATACGGCTAAATTTCACAAAGTGAAAACACCCAGGTAAGCGGCACTCAGATGAAGAAAATTTGACAGTCTGCTGATTTAACAGGCACTTATCTTCTTTTATTCCTTACACTTGGGACAGACTCTAGTTCATTCCAGTTTTTCAGCCTACGGGTCAGGTAGCCAAGGTAGAAGCCACTGGTCTTTATAGTAATGAAACCTACCTCACAGGTCTGTGGATGAAAGTACTTTGTAATCTGTGTGATCTTCAGAACCTTCTGTGTACCACTAAAGTTTAAACACTTTCTAAAGTCTCAGCTCCAGGTTCTTCTCCACCGCAAAAGTTGCAGTCTTTGATGATGCAATCCTGCCAAGTTCTCCTCTCTTTAATCTTTTATAGGACTTGTGCTGATATTATTCCACTGATAGTCATTCTGTGTTGCTCTTTACATCTGTGCTCACATGAATTGTCAGGGAAGAAAATATTTCTTATAACTGACAATAATAGATACTCAAGAAATTTTTGTGGGCTTGTCCGCTAAATATTCACCACTCACTTTGCTTTGGTATAGTGAGAGTGAATGAGTGTTCAGATGGACTGAATGTTTGTGTCCTATCCCCAAGATTCATATGTTGAAAGCCTAATCCCCGGTATGATGGCATTATGAGGCAGACATTTTAAAGTAATTAAGATTAAATCCTGTCATAAGGATGGAGCCCTCACTGAGATTAGTGCCTTTACAAGAGTCACAAGAGCTAGCTTCCTATGTTCTGCTCTCCATCATGTGATGATTCACCTAGAGGCTGCAGTCTACAACCCAGAAGAGGACTCTCACCAGATCCTGACCATGCTGTGCACTGATCTCAGACTTCCAGCCTCCATAACTGGCAGGAATAAATGTTTATTTTTATAAGCCATTCAGTTTATGGTATTTCATTACAGAAGTCTGAACTGACTAAGATAGATGTCAGGAAGGGCTGGGACACCAGATAGATGTTTGCATGAGTTTTATGGAATAAGATTATTACCTGGAATATTATTAACAGTACCATTAACTAGAGTTATTAACAAGATTATTGAATGGAATAAAATTTCAGAATCCACTTGTGACTTCTGCCTGAGATTTTCCATGTGCAGTGATTTACACTCTCAGAAGTTACCAAGCAGTAATGGGACTGAATGGGAGGTTGTTCTTTTTAGGTATAAATGACATATTACATTAGTTTCAGATGTACAATGCAATGATTCAATGTTTGTGTATCATTGCGAAATGATCACCACCAATGTCTAGTTAACATTGTCAAAACATGTAGTTACAAAAAAATGTTTTTCACTCTCTTATGAAGAAGAACTAAAGAGTCTCTTAATGAAAGTGAAAAAGGAGAGTGAAAAAGTTGGCTTAAAGCTCAACATTCAGAAAACTAAGATAATGGCATTGGTCCTATAACTTCATGGCAAATAGATGGGGAAACACTGGAAACAGTGTCAGACTTTATTTTGGGGGGGGGGGCTCGAAAATCACTGCAGATGGTGATTGCAGTCATGAAATTAAAAGACGCTTACTCCTTTGAAGGAAAGTTATGTATCAGGGAATGTTTGACGGGAGGATTCCTACGTGCTGTCTCTCATGAGTCCTTTGTCCCTCTTCAAGCGGAACAGCACGCTGCTCCCAGGGACTGAGGTCATTGTGTGAGGCAGGCTTGGGTCTCCTTTAGTAAACATTCTCTTTAGGAGAAAACTGCTTAGCCTTGTTCCCCTTTCTTGAGATATGGATTGTGTCATGACCTTGTGACTAACATTACCCCTTGTTCCCTTGGTAACAGTTGCTATACGTTTGGTTTTCTGATCTCTATCATTACCGAAAGAAGTTTCTTGTACCACAGCCTATATATACTCATAGAAAATCATTAAAGCACCTTTGCTCCATCAGAGCTTAGGTCCCCAGGTCTTTTTTGTCTCTCTCTCTCTCTCTTTCTCTCTCTCTCTCTCTTTTTCTGGCTGACTCTCTGGAGCGCGGAGACCCGTAGTGCTCACTTTTCTGCCCGGGCTTCTAAGACCCCCTCGAGAGGGCACCTGGTGCCTTCGTGAGCGATGCAAGTCCTGTGTCAAGGACTTTATTGGTCCTCTACGTAAACCAAGGGATATCAGCCTCTTTCTCTCTTTCACTTTCTTATCGTCGACTCTGTACCACAAGGTTCCAGTCCATTAAAGGACCCCAACAGTGATGACCAACCTAGACAGCATATTAAAAAGCAGAGACATTACTTTGTCAACAAAGGTCCGTCTAGTCAAGGCTACGGTTTTTCCAGTGGTCATGTATGGATGTAAGAGTTGGACTGTGAAGAAAGCTGAGCACCGAAAAATTGATGCTTTTGAACTGTGGTGTTGGAGAAGAGTCTTGAGAGTCCCTTGGACTATAAGGAGAGCCAATCAGTCCATCCTAAAGGAGATCAGTCCTGCGTGTTCATTGGAAGGACTGATGTTGAAGCTGAAACTCCAATACTTTGGCCAGCTCATACGGAGAGCTGACTCATTTGGAAAAGACCCTGATGCTGGGAGGGATTGAGGGCAGGAGGAGAAGGGGACGACAGGGGATGAAATGGTTGGATGGCATCACTGACTCAATAGACATGAGTTTGGGTGAACTCTGGGAGTTGGTGATGGACAGGGAAGCCTGACGTGCTGCAGTTCATGGGGTCACAAAGAGTCAGACACGACTGAGCGACTGAACTGAACTGATGAGGGAGATATATTTAATCTGAATATATCTGTTTTGCCCTTGTTAAAATGTTAAAACATTTTAAAGGTATCAACAATTAATGAATATTATGTGACAATTAGTAGTGTAAGCTGAAATACATAATAAAAATGGTTTGTTTATTATAATTTTATTATAATTAACAAGTTTGCCATTGGTATCTAGTCAAAACAAACTTTCCAGTGTTCAATTTAATGATACTGCCATTCTTAACCGAACAGCCTTAGAGTTTGGCAAGGACTATGAACTTGCTAGATCAAAACAACCATGAATTTATTAATGGCTCCATTTATTCATGTATTTTTTCATACTCACTATGTGTAAGTCATTGTAATAGTTGTTGGGCAAAAGAAATAGACCAACATGTGGCAAGAACAAATAAACTTTCTAAAACCAGAAGAAGAGTTCAAGAAAAGAAATGAATGTCTCACTCGCGAACATAATTGCAAATAAGATATTAACAAAATTATACTGAATGATAAAAAGCCTTACAAAATTGTATACTTATCTTATGATTCCATTCGTAGGAAATTGTTGAGTAGTCAAAACTAATGTATAGTGAAAAAGATCAGAATAGTGATTGTCTGGCCGGCATGGAAGCCAGGAATTAACTGAGATGCGACATAAGCAAACTCATAGGGATGATGGTGAAGTTCTATATTTGGATACAAGTTTGGGTTTCAGAGGCATATGTGTATAGAATTGGGGTCAGTCAAAGATGCTGCAGCCATGCACTTCAAATATGCTGTAAAAACATTAATGTGGTATAATGCAGAAAATGCGGGCTTCCTTGGCGGCTCGGATGGTAAAAAATCTGCCTGCAAGGCAGAGACATGAGTTCGATCCCTGGGTTAGGAAGATCCCTTGGAGAAGGTAATGGTTACCAACTCCAGTGTTCTTGCCTGGGAAACCCCATGGGCAGGGGAATCCACAGGGTCACAAAGAGTCGGACATGACTGAGAAAGTAGGCCCACGCACACACGATGCCGGAAACGCCCTGGGAGCGGGTGAGAGTCCATTCGTGCATTCAGTGAGTTTTATTGACTAACTGCTCCGTACAATATGCTGCTAAGGGTTTTTAAAAAGTGTTCCAGTAGAGTTCTTACCTTTGAGAAGTTGTTCTTAAGCTAGAGGTTCTCAGCAGACGCCCTCAGGAGCTAAAAAATATCATAGAACCAGGCTGAATATAAATACAGCAAAAATACAGTTATTTAAAATGGTTATTACAAAAGCAGAAGTTGGATTGCAACGTGCTAAACAGAGATGAAGAAATGGAGGCAGTGGGTGTAGAATATATATGAACTATTTGATGAAACATACTTTCTTAATCCAGAGAATTTTATAGATGACAGGAACAATTGCAAAATGTTTATTTTTAGCACTGCTCAAATGATACATTTTGTAAGTTTCTACTGAGTTTGCGCAATATGTGGTTTATTTTTGAGCTTTTTTCTGGGAACATAACTCCTTATAGTGAGTGTCAAAAGTGCATTCTACTACTGCATTCTGCAAACCCATGTCCTAGATGCTCTCAGGAAGATAACTGTAAAAGTGATGTCTGAAAAAAAGAGGTGTCTGGATAATCCTTTAGTTCATTCTTTATTCATTCCACATACATTTATGACATGCGCATGGAACAGACACTCTTCTAGGTACTCTGGAAATATCAGTGAGCAAAATAAAGATCCCTGACTTTTTGTTCAACTTATATTTTTATCCTACACAGACAAAAATGGTAAACATAATAAATAAATTAGTAAACTACATAGTACACGTGAAAGGTATAAGCGCAATGGTAAAAACAAAAAAGAAAAAGCAGAACAGGGAGAACCAAGAGTTCATAGAGGTGATGTGCAGGAAGCTGCAGTTTTACAAAGAGCGTAACAGGGTTGAGAAGACGACATATGAACAATAACTTAGAGGAGGGGAGGGAATTATCCAGGTGAATGAGGAAGAAGTCCAGCAAAGAGAATAGCCAGTACAAAGGTTTTGGTTCAGAGGCACGCCTGGCACATTGAGGAGCGATTAGGAGGCCAGTGTGGCTGGAGCAGAGTGAGCAAGAGGCAGAGTGAGCAAGGAGACCAGAGTGGTGGGTGCAGGAGAACACGTCATGCAGGACTCTGCAGGGTCCTTGATGTTTACTGTGAGTGAAAGGAAAGACCATTTGCCAAAGGTTGAGCAACAGGAAGACTGTTGGTTCAGGAATCTGACTAATCTTTTAAAAGAGCACTGCAGTGAGTGTATTGAGAACAGACTGAAAGGGGGCTAAACCAGAAGCAGAGAGATGGTAGGAGGCTATCCCAGTAATTCAATGATGTACCCAAATCCATCCTCCAGCCTGATACCAATGCCCGTTAGAGACACTCAAAGGGTGTGTAAAGAAGCAGAGATACCATCACTGAAGCACCTGGTGAAAGAAATAAGCACCAATCTGGGATGGATCTTTACCACTAGCTCATATAAGTGGATTCGTTTACCTGGTGAGTTACCCCACTAAAGAAATAACTGCTCTTTGAAGCAATACACAGTACAGGTCTTACACCTAAATGTGAAAATTCAAGATCTCAGGACCAGCAAGGCAGTATTGGGTAACCTGGCTAGGACTAAGAAAATTAAGCAAGGGGAGCTTATAAAGTGAGGGGAAACAGTGATGCTGAGAACAAGCTTCATTCATCCACAAGGTATTTATGAGTATTTTGTATGTCCTAGGAATTTGGCTAGGCAGTAGAGAGAGAGAAACAGAGAAGACATAGACACTGCCTTCAATAAGTTCACAGTCATGTTGAGGAGATGAAAAAGAACGAATAATTGCAAACCAATGAGCAATATTTACAGGATGAACTAGGTACAGTTACAGCCACAGAGGAGTCATTGGTCAAACTTGTCCAAAGAAATCAAGGAAGGCTTCATATGGGAGAAGGTATTTAAGTTTGATTTTGAAGGCTATATTTGTCAGTTAATCAAAGGAGACTGGTATATCAGGAACTGGAAAATGTTAAGACATAAATATAGACATAGATGTAAATATAAATATATAAAAACAGGGTCATTTGAAAGACCCTGTTCTCTTGGGGAAGTGCAAGTAATTCCATATGACTGGATCTCATGTATACAAAGAAAAGTGGAAGGAAAATAGTCCTGAGAGACAAGCAGAGGCCAAAACTCAAAGGGTTTTGGCTATTCTAAGGAATTTGCATCATATCCATGTAGTGCTCTCTTGATTTTCTACTAAATATCAATTTTGTACCACCTTCATCATGCACCATCCAAGTGACACTCTGGGCTTCCCTGGTAGCCTGACAATGCAGGAGACACAGGAGTCGGGGGTTCGTTCCCTGTGTCAGGAAGATCCCCAGGAGAAGGAAATGCCAACCCATTCCAATATTCTTGCCTAGGAAATCCCAGGAACAGAGAAGCTTGGTAGACTACAGTCCATGGAGTCTCGAAAGCGTCAAGCACAACTTAGCGACTAAAAACAACATGAATACTCTAAGCTATTTTTATTAACCCCATAGACCTTGACAGTAGTTGGTTCAGGATCTCTAAACCAATCTGTGGATGAATTCCCTTAACCAGAGAGACAGGTTCAGGAGTTGTACACATGATGAAAATGATCTAATGAAATTTGAGAAGTTTGCTAGAAGCTTCTGGGTATAGTTTTCTCCCTCCTAAGAAAGGATGGAAGAGGCAGTTTATTCCTCTCTCCAACATTGTAATTGTGAGTACCAAAACTGCTGCAGTCCCCCTGCAACCTACCTGAAGAACAAAACTCACAGTGGGAAAGGCACGCATAAGAGAACTACAGGGGAATAGTATCGGAACCACCAGAATAAGTCAACACTTAGGTCTGCCTTCCCTCCCAACTTTGTATTACATCAGTTAAGATTCCTTACTGAATTTCCTCATTGAATTAATTTAAGATAAGTTTTCTATTATATGCAACATAAACCATCCTAACTCATACATCCCAGTAGGGAAATGAATATATATTTTTTATTTCAGAAAGGTCAAGTTGGGGATTTGGAAGGGGTAAAACTAGAGGTAGAGTTTAGCAGAGAGGTAATTGAGCCATTCAGAAAAGATGATGAAACTGTAAACTTAAGTTACATATATGGATGGGAAGAAATGGATACAAGACTATTCAGGTGGAAAGACCATGATTAATCACTGGATGCAGGGATAAATGAGGAGGAATTTTTAATAATCTCCAGCTTTGGGGAGACAAGCTGGAGAGTAGTAATATTTAGAAAGAGAATAAAATTTGTTGTTGTTGTTCAGCCACTCAGTTGTGTCCAACTCTTTGCAACCCCATGGACTGCAGCATGCCAGGCTTCCCTGTCCTGCACTATCTTTTGGAACTTGCTCAAACTCAAATTCATTAAGCTGGTGATGCCATCCAACCATCTCATCCTCTGTCATCCCCTTTTCCTCCCGTCTTCAATCTTTCCCAGCATCAGGGTCTTTTCCAAAGAGTCAGCTCTTCGCATCAGATGGCCAAAGTATTGGAGCTTCAGTTTCAGCATCAGTCCCTTCAATGAATATTCAGGGTTTATTTCCTTTAGAATTGACTGGTTTGATCTCCTTGCAGTCCAAGGGCATCTTAAGAGTTTTCCCCAACACCATACTTCAAAAGCATAAATCCTTTGGTGCTCAGTCTTCTTTATGGCCCAGCTCTAACATCCATACATACACATGACTACTGGAGAAACAGTAGCTTTGACTAGACAGACCTCTGTTGGCAAAGTAATGTCTCTGATTTTTAATACACTGTCTAGGTTGGTCACAGCTTTTCTTCCAAGGAGCAAGTGTCTTTTAATTTCATGGCTACAGTCACCATGCAGTGATTTTTGGAGTCCAAGAAAATAAAGTCTGTCACTGTTTCCATTGTATCTCCATCTATTTGCTATGAAGTGATGGGACCAGATGCCATGACCTTTCTTTTCGGAATGCTGAGTTTCACTTCAGCTTTACTCTCCTCTTTCACTTTCATCAAGAGGCTTTTTAGTTCCTCTTCAATTCCTGCCATAAGGGTGGTGTCATCTGCATATCTAAAGTTATTGATATTTTTCCTGGCAATCTTGATCCTCAATTTTCCCCTCTCTTTCCCCCACTATATCCACAAATCCATTCTCTACATCTGTGCCTCTTTTCCTGCCCTGCAAATATGTTCATCAATACCATTTTCCCTCGATTCCTAATGTATGTGTTGTAATATTCATTAGAAGGACTGATGCTGAACCTGAAGCCGCAATATTTTGGCCACATGATGGGAAGAGTTAACTCACTAGAAAAGACCCAGATGCTGGGAAATATTAAGGGGGTAACAGAGGATAAGATGGTTGGATGGCATCACTGACTCAATGGATATGAGTTTGAGCAAACTCCAGGAGATGCTGAAGGACAGATAAGCCTGACATGCTGCAGCCCATGGGGTCTCAAAAAGTCGGACATGACTTAGTGACTGAACAACAAAATAATAATAGTATCATCAAAATTGTTAATAACAGCAATAAGCATTGAATGAGTTTAAGATTTCTTTGCAAGTCATACATCCTGTAACTGAGCTGGACCGTTTGAGGCCTTCCCAGAATAGACTGCAACCCATTAGGGTCCTCTGCCTGCCTTTTTTAAAAGGGTTAAAAATTGTATAAAAACTTTGGTAAGAGATAAATTTAATCAGAGAGTTGAGGAAACACAGAAAGAAAGGAAAACAGTCAAGCAAGATAATGTAATAATACTTAAGCCCTTAAATAAATTCAAGGAGTTTTAGTTCTTCCTCAAGGACTGTAGAGAGTGTTGAGTCATGTCCTTTGAGGTGTTTTGTAGACACTGAAATCCCCACCAGGTGAAAGAAGTTAACTTTATGCTGCCCATAAACACAGAGACACCGGACCAGCTGGAATCAGAAGGTTGATGATGCTGACTCCCGATCACCTCACCACCAACCAAAAGAATAGCCATGAGCTGATCATACCCTACTCGTTGAATACTAGAAGACTCCTCACTACTCTCTCCAGGGTGGTCACACAGTCTTGAGGGCATCAGTCTGCTATGGCCCCAAAGCAATGAAGCTGTTCTTTTCTATGTCACCCAAAACCCCACGTCTCCACATTGCTATTTGACACCAGTGAACAGAGGCTGCATTTCGGCACCAGTCCTTAGATATCTTACACACAATATACAATGAATATATGGGGCTGCTTTTCTGCAATCAAACCAGCCTTGGGTACAAGAGTACTCCTCATGGATCTGCCTTATTACCATGACCCTCTGTCCGAGGGAGACTGTGAGACCTTGCTTTTGGTGGATGGCAACTGTCTGTTAAATGGTGAACCCTCTGCATCTGTGTCTCATGAGAAGTAGCATCATCTTCCACATATTTGGAACCTTATGTTAAACATAGGACTGATAACAAGTAGAAAAGAAATTGTGCTTCACTCTTCTTTACATGCATTCTACCACCTCTGCTTACAATATTTAAAATACTAATAGTATCTTAAATACTATTAGTATTACACATTTTTATTTAGCTTTTATTTAGATTTAATATTTATCATTTCCTCTTGTCTCTCTCTGGGTCTACTAAGGTAAGTACAAATAATCACTATTATTTAGATAAATAAGCAAGCCCAAAATTTCTCAGATGACTTGCTCTCAGTAAAATCCATCTGATATCAGGTCAAAATGTCAGAACTATCCTACCAAAGTGATTGCTTAAAGGCTAATGTAGAAAGCAATGCTGACTTAATGGTAGTCTCCCAATAGACTATGGACCACTGAAACTTTTTCACCTTTTACCTACAATAGAAGTTAAAATCAAGTGAGTCAATCATAAGAAGAAGATATGTTTCTCTGGGGATACAGAGATGAGACAGGTAGCCCTAAGGTGTTCTGGGTCTATTGGAGGAAAGTGAGTTGAACAAATACTGTAGACTTAAAATTTCCAACTCTTGCCCATCTTCCTGTGCCAACAATGAAACTTCTGGCCTTCTTGGACCAATTCTTACCTGGGCCGCCACATGTATACCAGATCATGCAATGAATTACCACCTTTGCTGAGTCTCTACTTCTGCTGCTCCAGGGGTCCCAACTTGGCTCTGCATTGAAGCAATTTTATTATTTGAGACTTCCTTTCTAGTCTTTGTTTTTCTTCTGTAACCCAGTTCTTTCTCCTTTTTCTTACATATATTTCTACAGAAACTTCTGGGTCCCTTATTTCATAGTCCACAAATTTCCATATCTCTTTCATTTAATCGCAGGATGTTCACTTTATTAGTTATCCATTATTAGAATCAGGCTGGCTATCAACATGACTCTCATCCGCTTCTGGGGCATCCCATAACATATGGAGTGATTAAAGATCCTTAGGAAGTCTTATGAGGACCCGATACAGTCTGATTTGTCTCTTCAACCTCATTGCTACTCTTCTCTGCCTTGAAGTTAACACCCCAACAACCTTAAAATGCTGTGGTCTCTCATTTATATTCCTGGTTCCTGCTTTGCTGTCTGGAATGCTCTTCCTCTCACCCCTTATTTCTTCTTCTTCTACACAGGGTAACTCTTAATCATTCTTTAAGAATTAGCTAAAAATAGTATGGTAGTCTAGAGGCTAAGATTCAGTATTCCCAATGCAGGGGGACCCCAGTTTGATCCCTGGTCAGGGAACTAGATCCTACATGCTGCAACTAAACATCCTGCATGCAGGAACTAAGACTCAGCCCAGGGGCGTCCCTGGTGGTTCAGTGACTAAAACTCCACGCTCCCAATGCAGAGGGCCCGGGTTTGAATCCTGGTTGGGGAGTTAAGGTCCCACGTGCCACAAGTAAGACCCGGCACAGCCAAAGTTTTTTTAAAAAGACCCAGCTCAGCCAAATAAATACATAAATATTTTTTAAAAGAAAAGTTTATCAGTTTTACCTTTAAAAACTGTTTTTAATAAAAAATTAAAGAAGTTGCTAAAGATAATTAAAACAGCAGTTAACATTTAGTGAGGGCTTGCTAAGTGCCTAGAATATGGATGTTTTCCTTTAAATGTTTCAGCACTCAAATGTGGCAGGTTTTATTATTTTTATCATTTTTTAAATGAGACAAGTAAGATTTTGAGAGCACCTGAACTGCTTTCTCCAGGAGGACCCCACCGATGAACAGGGATTAGTGTTCCCATATTATTATCCTATGCATATTTTTATCATTGCACTTAGCACATAGTATTACGAGGTTATTTGTATATGTTTTATTTGTTTTCACTGGGCCAATGAATTCCTTGAGAACAGAGATTGTTTCTTACTTATCTGAATTTGCAAACCTAGCAAGATGGCTGAATTGTTGAATATTTGCTGCATGAATACCTTGCTTTATGAATGAATGAATGGGTGCCATCATATGGCCTGTTCAACTGTTATAAAAACATAGAGGAGGTAACACAAACTGCCTAGGAGCAGTGGAAAAAAAAAAAAAAAAACTCATGGAGGAGGTGTCCTCTGAAATGAACTTGAATGAAGAGTAGGAGATGTCAGACAAACAAAGGAATGAGAGAACAGCAATAGCTTCAGTTCAAGCCTTGCACAAAACTCAGATTTAAGGTGTCCCAAAATGTCTGTGCAAGGCTCAGAAGTAGAATATGTACATTTAGAAACAAAAGATGACAGTATAAAGGGAAAGGCCAGATTATAAAGGGCTTTGCATAAAGTACCTTGAATGATTATAAGCAGGGAAGAACCTGATTAAATTATTTGAATCATCTATTTAGACAGCGCATGGAAAATGGCTTAAAAGGAATATGAAGCAATCGGTGAGAAGTTAATTAAAACCAATCAGGAAAAAGAAAAGGACATGAGCAAAGGTGATAGCAATGAGGAAAGTGAAGAAGTTGGGATGGATATGATTTATAGGCTGTATAGATATGAATATATGGATATGATGGGATGGATATGAATAATAGGCTGAAGTGATTGAACTTAGTTACAGGCTAATTGTGGGAGGTGTGAGAGAAGAAGTTTCAAATGACTCCAGTTTTTGACTTCAGAAATCAGAAATGGGAAAATAGTAGTGCTATAAGACAGTAGTGAGAACCAAAATAAGAAGAAGAAGAAGGGCAGATTTTGGTGAGAGGAGGCACAGATAGAGAGGAAAGATAAAGAATTTTGTTTGGGATATATCAATTCTGTAATACTTATGTGATGTCCATGTAGGTTACATGCATTATCTCATTTATTATTTGCAAAACCCATCTTCAGTAGGTAATATATCCCTATTTTGTGGGAAAACGAATGGAACTTCTTATTAGCTAATATGTTCCCTCTCTTATCAATGTCCCTAATTCCAGTACTCACAGTGGTCCCCTTGGAACTGTGCTATAACATCCCAGGCAGGGAACTTGCCCAAGCTGGGAAACTGAGGGCTTAGCAGCAGATCCTGATATGTGGAATCTTGCATTCTGCTTCCTACAGATGAGTTACCTTTTCTTCTTTGCGGGCTTCCTTAGTGGCTCAGTCGGTAAAGAATCTGCCTACAATACAGGAGACCCAGGTTTGATGCCTGGGTCAGGAAGATCCCCTAGAGACAGGAATGGCAACCCACTCCAGTATTCTTCCTGGAAAATCCCATGGACAGAGGAGACTGGCAGTCTACAGTCCATGGGGTCTCAAAGAGTTGGAACACGATTGAGTGACTAACACCTTCACTTTCCTCCTTATGGGCTAGAATAGCAGTATGCCAACTTCCAAGCTTTCACAGATCTAAATGAAGACATTATGGAGAAGGTCAGAAGTAATGGAAGGAAGTCACAGGGGAGAGTTGGCCTTCAGCAAATAGCACCAACCAGAAAGTTATGTGGTAAGCATGGACAGGAAATATTACCTGATCTCACAGCCTGATATCGCATGCAGAAAACACCAATGTGCAAAGCATGGTCTGTGCAGGTGATACTGTGAGGTTAGAAGTTGGAACTGGGTCTGGCTTTATAATCTGTAGAGTCAAAACAGAATAGATATTTAGAGATGCAAGGAATTCATCAGCTGGTGTGGAGGGAAAGGAGGAAAGTAGCTTTCTGTAGGAAGGCTGCAGGAGAGAAGAACGTAAACCATGCTCAGGGAATGCTTACTGAGGAATATGGCAATTAAAGAAATCAGTTAAAAACAAAAAAAAGAAAAGGCCTTTAGAAAGTCTCTACAGTCTAAAAAGTCACAGTCTCTATATATTTTATAGCAGTTCATAGTAGAAAAATCAAGCAAAATACAAAGGCATAAAGAAGAAAGAAGAAACCCTCTAAAACCTTACCTTATATTAATGATCCTTATCAATATTTTGGCAAAATTCTTTCTAGACTTCTCTCTGTGTACATACATATGCAGATACACATACACATAAGTACATACACACACACACATACAAAGCCACACACGTGTGCTTAGGTGAAATCTTCTGATTTTTCTGATCTACTACATTTTATAACTCAAAAGATATACCATGGACACCTTTCTACATCCATGAAAGCATGTATTAGTAATAATTTTATAATTGCCCAGTATTCCATTGAGTGTATGTATCAGTTCAATTCAGTTCAGTCACTAAGTTCTGTCCAATCTTTGTGACCCCATGGACTGCAGCACGCCAGACTTCCCTGTCCATCACCAACACCCCGAGCTTACTCAAACTCATGTCCATTGAGTCAGTGATGCCATCCAACCATCTCATCCTCTGTCATCCCCCTTTCCTCCTTCCTTCAATCTTTCCCAGCATCAGGGTTTTTCAAATGAGTCACTTCTTCACCTCAGGTGGCCAAAGTATTGGATCTTCAGCTTCAGCATCAGTCCTTCTAATGTATATTCAGGACTGATTTCCTTTAGAATTGACAGGTTGGATCTCCTTGCAGTCCAAGGGACTCTCAAGAGTCTTCTCCAACACCACAGTTTAAAGGCATCAATTCTTCAGTACTCAGTTTTCTTTATAGTCCAACTCTCACATCCATACATGACTACTGGGAAAACCATAGTTTTGACTAGATGGAACTTTGTCAGCAAAGTAATGTCTCTGATTTTTAATATGTTGTCTAGGTTGGTCATAGTTTTTCTTGCAAGGAGCAAGAAAAGCTTCTTTAATTTCATGGCTGCAGTCACCATCTGCAGTGATTTTGGAGTCCAAGAAAATAAAGTCTATCACTGTTTCCATTGATTCCCCATCTATTTGCCATGAAGTGATGGGACCGGATGCCATGATCTTCTTTTTTTGAATGTTGAGTTTTAAGCCAACTTTTTCACTCTCTTTGACTTTCATCAAGAGGCTCTTTAGTTCTTCTTTGCTTTCTGCCATAAGGGTGGTGTCATCTGCATATTTGAGGTTATTGATATTTCTTCTGGCAATCTTGATTCCAACTTGTGCTTCATCCAGACCAGCATTTCACATGATGTACTCTGCATATAAGTTTAATAAGCAGGGTGACAATATACAGTCTTCACATACTCCTTTCCCAATTTGGAACCAGTCTGTTTTTCCATATCAGGTTCTAAATGTTGCTTCTTGACCTGCATACAGATTTCTTAGGAAGCAGGTAAAGTGGTATGGTATTCCCATCTCTTTAAGAATTTTCCACAGTTTGTTGTGATCCATACAGCTAAAGGCAAAGGAGAAAAGGAAAGATGTACCCATCTGAATGCAGAGTTCCAAAGAATAGTAAGGAGAGATAAGAAAGCCTTCCTCAGTGATCAATGAAAAGAAATAGAGGAAAACAATAGAATGGGAAACACTAGAGATCTCTTCAAGAAAATTAGAGATACCAAGGAAAATTTCATGCAAAGATGGGCAAATAAAGGGCAGAAACGGTATGTACCTAACGGAAGCGGAGGAGATTAATAAGAGGTGCAAAGAATACACAGAAGAACTGTACAAAAAAGATCTTCATGAAAAAAAAAGAAAGAAAGAAAAAAAGATCTTCATGAACCAGATAACCACAATGATGTGATCACTAACCTAAAGCCAGACACTCTGGAGTGCAAAGTCAAGTGGGCCTTAGGAACCATCCCTATGAACAAATCTAGTGGAGGTGATGGAATTCCCGTTGAGCTATTTCAAATCCTAAATGATAAAGCTGTGAAAGTGCTACACTCAATATGCCAGCAAATTTGGAAAACTCAGCAGTGGCCACAGGGCTGTAAAAGGTCAGTTTTCATTCCAATCCCAAAGAAAGGCAGCGCCAAAGAATGCTCAAACTATCGCACACTTGTACTCATCTCACACACTAGCAAAATAATGCTCAAAATTCTCCAAGCCAGGCTTCAACAGTATGTGAGTGTATGTGTATTGATTTACATAAAACTATAAGTTTTTTCCAGCAATGTAACAATAAAAGTTTTCATACTTAGATTTTTTTAAATCAATTAAATTAATTTAAGCTTTCTCTTGCAGGAAATTTATAGAAATAGTCCTGTTTGGTCAAACACTTGTACATCTAAAATTTTGATAGGCATTTACAAAATTATCCTGCTGCCCAAATATTGTACCAATTTACAACATGGAAAATTCTTCAAGTATTCTGTATTGACTTGGATTCCCCTGCTTGTGTCATGTCATGGAAAAATGAAGGTGACACAAATAACATCACACCCTCACACACATTCAATTTTATTTCCTCCAGATGACCTTTAAAGTTGGTTTAAAACAAAAATTAAAACTCAACCATGGAGGTTCAAGAAGGAGGGGATACATGTATAAAAGAAATTAACACAACATTGTAAAGGAATTATACACCAATTAAAAAATAAATTTAAAAAAGAATATACATGGGGAAAAAAACAAAAAAACTCAAGCATGAATGTCAGAACAGAATGTGAGCAGGTTTCTCCTGAGATGCTGGTCATCTGCAGCTGTTCACTAGCACAGTTCCTGCATTTACTCTATAGAAACAGGATGCACTTCCACCACAAGTGTGGTTCAAATGTCAGGCTGATGGTGCCACCCACATACCAAAAGGATCTGAAAGGTTTATTACTCCTATGATGAGACTTTCCGGCTAGAGCAGGACAGTCTTCTAGAGCTGGTCTGAAAATGAATGGAGAAAGCAATGAAAAGTGTTAAAATCAACCACAAAGAGAGATCAGACTTGAAAACTCTCTGGGTGAGCAAAACCAATTTAGCTATGCAAGCAAACTTCATTTGGCTTATTTTGCAAGACAAACGAGGTTAACTTGACTTGGGTCATTTCCATTTATGCCTCCTGAGAATCACAAATGAAACTTAAACCAATCCCCAAAACTGATGTCAGATAACCACTAACCAATTCCCGTTCATTAAGTAATTCTAATTTTGTAACAAATCACTGTAAAGAATAAACACTCCCTGCTGTCACATTACAGAAGCTACTTTATAGCAATATATCTTTGAGCCTCATTTCATGTTTTGGTTTGCAAATTGTCTTTTTGTGTGTGCACAACAAACCTTTACTAATTACCACTTAAGTGATTCGTTGGTTTTATTTATGTTTTTAATGAACTTTTGACAAAGGAGACTGGCTTAGGGCTTTCATGGTACATTGGAGTGGGGCTGGTATGAGTGTGGGGCTCATGTGTTTTGAACTTCTTGTTTATGGCAAAGGAGGGAATACCCAGCCTTTCTTAACAGCTTGATCAACTTACGGAGTTGTGGGGCAGAAGGGAAAAGGATGCGATGAGGCTTAAAAACCATCAGCAGTCAAACATCAAAATTGAAATGTGAGATTCTTATTGCAGTTACAAGGCCAAAACCCTGTCAGAAAGAGCTTAGCAGCTTCATGAAGAGCAGAAACGTAGGTCTATAGTCTTCTTTAAACCTCAACTGAAAATACCAAGCTGAAGATTGACAAATGGACAGTGTAAGATCTAAAGAAGTTGAAGCTCCAACACTTTGGACACCTGATTCGAAGAACTGTCTCACTGGAAAAGACCCTGATGCTGGGAAAGATTGAAGGCAGGAGGATAAGGGGACCACCTTCTCTGACAGGTGACATCACATGCCACCTGTTGGATGGCATCACCGACTTGATGGACATGAGTTTGAGCAAAGTCCAGCAGTTGGGATTGGACAGGGAAGCCTGGCGTGCTGCAGTCCATGGGGTCGCAAAGAGTCAGACACGATTGAGAGACTGAACTGAACTGAACTGAACTGAAGATCTAAAGAGTTCTCATTTCTGAAATGAGAATAAAATTCCCACTGGAGAATTTCAAAAGCCTAAGGCGTGCAAATATTAGAGAGGATTTCATCCTTCTTGTTATTCCTAGAACTGTCGTCCACTGAGGTCCAGCCAACATGTATGCATTGAAGACCTATATCAAATAGAGGAAATCCTTTTCTATGGAGAGCCAAATACCTACCAAGAAAACATCAAGATCCACATTTATCAAATCAACTCAACTTGTTTTACATTACAATAAGAAATTTAAAATGTTTCATTCATAGTTTTAATATTAAGCACAAGATACATAAATTTATAACTATTTTTAAACAATAATGCTACTAGTAATATATAATGGATATAGCGGATGAATTGGCTAAAGACAATGTGGTATAGATCTTCCTTGACTTATGATATAATTATATCCTGATAAACTCATCATGAGTTGAAAATAGTGTAAGTCAAAAACGCATTTAACACACCTAATCCATTGAGTGGGCTTCTCAGGTTGTGCTAGTGGTAAAGAATCCTTCTGCCAATGCAGGAGGTGTGGGTTCGATTCCTGGGTTGGGAAAATCCCCTGGAGTAGGAAATAGCAGTATTCTTGCCTGGAGAATCCCATGGATAGAGGAGCCTGGCGGGCTACAGTTCATGGGGTGCCAAAGAGCAACTGAGCACGCACACATGATCCACCGAACATCACAGTTCAGCTGAACCCACCTCAGACGTGCTCAGAACACTCACATTAGCCTACAGTTGGGCAAAAATAATTTAACACAAAGCCTATTTTTAATAAGGTATTGAATATATCATGTAATGTACTGAATTCCATACTGAAAGTGTAAACCAGAATGGTTATATGGGTACAGGATGGTTGTAAGTGTATTGGCTGTTTCACTGTATCAGTGTGATTGTGGACTGACTGGGACCTGTGGCTGCTGCCACTGCCCAGCATCAAGTGAGAGTATAGATGGCATATCGCTAGCTTAGGAAAAGATAAAAATTTGAAGTATGTTTTTTACTGAGTGTGTATCACTTTTGCACCACTGTAAAGTCAAAAAATCATAAGTTAAGCCATTGTACCCCAGGGACCATTCATTGCTATTGTTCAGTTGCTTAGTCACGTCTGACTCTTTGTGACCCCATGGATACCAGCATGCCAGACTCCTTTGTCCTCTAGCACCTCTCAGAGTTTGCTCAAATTCATGTCCACCGAGTCAGTGATGATTTCTAATCTTATCATCCTCTGCCACCCCCTTCTCCTCCTGCCCTCAATATTCCCCAACAGAAGGGTCTTTTCCAGTATGTCACCTCTTCACATCAGGTGGCCAGAATACTGAAACTTCAGCTTCAGCAACAGCCCTTCTGTTTTATTTCCTTTAGGACTTCATGTGAAGAGTTTCACCATTCATACCTGGAGAAAGAAATGGCAACCTATTCCAGTATTCTTGCTGGGGAAGTCACAGCTCAGAGGAGCCTGGTAGGCTACAGCCCATGGGGTTGCAAAGAGCTGGAGATGACTTAGCAAGTAAACAACAACAATATATATACATATTACTCAGTCACAGAAAAGAATGAAATCTTGCCATTTTCGACAACATAGATGAATTGAGGATATTATGCTAAGTGAAATAACACAGACAAAAACAAATATTGCACCGTCTCACTTACATGTGGAATCTTTCTTAAAAAATCAAGCTCATAGATAAAAAGAGCAAGTTGGTGATTGCCAGAGGTGGGGAGTGAAGGGGGTGGAAGAAAAGGGGGAAGGAAGACAAAAGGCTCAAACTTCCAATTGTAAAATAAAGTCATAGAGATACAATGCACAGCTTGGTGACTATAGTTAATAATATATATCATAATATTTGAAAATTGCTGAGAGAATAAATCTTGAAAGTTTACATCACAAGAAAAAATGTAACTCTGTATGGTGACAAATGTTAATGAGACGTATTGTGGTGATAATTCCACAATATATACAAATATTGAACCATTATGTTGTACACCTGAAATTAATATAATTGTATATGACAATCTTACCTCAATTAAAGTTTTTTTAAAAGGTAAAACCTTCCAATGAAGTTTTTTGGGTTTGAAGTTTTCTTAGTGGGAATCACTTTCCTAGTTACATGTTTATTGAACTATAACATACAGAAAAGTATTCATATGATAAATTAAGAGATCAATAAACTACCAGAAAGTAAACCCATTAGTGTCACCACTACTCACATCAGGAATTAAAAATTACCTGCAGCTCTCAAGCACCATCTCTTGCCCTCTCCTAGGAGTGTACCAACATGCAGTCTCTCCAGAAAGGTACCAGATATTCTGACTTCTATTACCATAGGTTAGTTTTGCCTATATCAGAACTTTACACAAACGGGGTCGTATAGTATATGTCTTTTTCCATCTGATTTGTTTTGGAGAACATTATACTTGCAGGAGTCATTCATGTTTTAGAGGCTAGCTGAAGTTCACGCAGTCATGAAATCAAAAGACGTTTGTTCCTTGGAAGAAAAGTTGTGACAAATCTAGACAGCATATTAAAAAGCAGAGACATTACTTTGCTAACAAAAGTACATCTAGTCAAAGCTATGGTTTTCCAGTAGTCTTGTATGAATGTGAGAGTTGGACCTTAAAGAAAGCCAAGCACCAAAGATTTGATGCTTTTGAACTGTGGTGTTGGAGAAGACTCTTGAGAGTCCCTTGGACTGCAAGGGGATCAAACCAGTCAATCCTAAAGAAAATCAGCCCTGAATATTCATTGGAAGGCCTGATGCTGAAGCTGAAGCTCCAATGCTTTGGTCACCCATTGGAAAGAACTGACCCATTAGAAAAGACCCTTATGCTGGGAAAGATTGGGGGCAGAAGGAAAAGGGGGTGACAGAGGATGAGATGGTTGAATGGCATCACTGACTTGATGGGCATGAGTTTGAGCAAGCTCCAGGAGCTGGTGATGGACGGGGATGCCTGGAGTGCTGCAGTTCATGGGGTTGCAAAGAGTCAGACATGACAGAGTGACTGAATTGAACTGAAGTTCCCTCATCTTCATTGCTGTATGGTATCCTTCTATATGTGTACATAACACTTTATTAATATATTCTACTAGTTGTGAGCATTTGCTTTTTCAGCTTGGCTCTATTGTAAATAATACTTCTATCAATATCATGTACATTTATCCATCTATCTACCTACCTATCTTTTTATTTATTTATTTGCACTTACATGGTCTCATTTATTTAAGGTATATACCTAGGAATAGAATACTACTGCCTCATAGAATATATCTATATTTAAACTTTGTGTATGTGTGCTAAGTTGCTTCAGTTGTGTCCAACTCTTTGTGACCTGATGGACTGTAGCCCACCAGGCTCCTCTGTCCATGGGATTCGCCAGGCAAGAAAACTGGAGTGGGTTGCCATGCCCTTCTCCAGATAATCTTCCCAACCCAGGGATCGAACCTGTGTCTCCTGCAGCTCCTGCATTGCAGGCATATTCTTAACCACCAAGAACTTTGATGGATAATAAAATACCATGTTCCAAAGAAGTTGCACCAATTTACCCTTCCATTTATAGTATATGTGTGTTCCCACTGTTCCACATCTCATTGGGCCACTGATGATGCCTCGTGTCATTAGCCTTTTTATTTGAACTGTTCCTCCTGGGTGTATCTTGGTATCTTAATTTAGTTTTAATTTTTATTTGCCTGATTCCTAGTGAAATTGAAACATTTACAAACATTTATTAGTTTGTTAGATATTTTTCAACTCTTTTGCTCATTTCTGTATTGAATTATCTGTCATTTCTTTTTCATTTGTATAAATTCTTCATCTATTCTGGATAAGACCATTTTGTTATATGTTTTGCAAATATCCTCACCTATTCTGTGCCTTCTTTACTCTTTTAATGATGTTTTGATGAGTGGAATTTCTAAATTTTAACTTAGTACATCTTATCATTTCTTTTAGGGTTATTTGTTTTAGGTTTGGTTTAAAACTTCTTTCCCTACCACAAAATTGTATAGAATACAGATATTCTTCTACAAATACAGTATCTTTTAGATTTGTTATTTTACATTTCACATGAGGGTCTACAGTACACTTGGAATTTTGTGTGGTGTAGGTAGTGTACGCACTTCATTATTTCCCATATGGATGGGTAGTCAACTGATCTAGCACTATTTGTGAAAAACTGGTATTTCTCTACAGCTCTGCAATACTTTGTTTGCCATATGTAAGTGTCTAAATACATCCAGTTGTGTTTCTGGAGCTTTTATTCTGTTCCATTATTCTGTTTGGCCTTTCCCCTGCTTCTGAATTGAAGTAGCTTTATAAATAGATTTTGATATCTGGTAGAAATGATTCTGACCACTTTCCTCATCTTCAAGAGAGTCTTGAAAATTCCTTGGACCACAAAGAGATCAAACCAGTCAATCCTAAAAAAAATCAACCCTAAATATTCATTGGAAGGACTGATGCTGAAGCTGTAGTTCTAATACTTTGGCCACTTGATGCAATGAGCCAACTCATTAGAAAAGACTGTGATGCTGGGAAAGATTGAGGGCAGAAGAAGAAGGGGGTGGCAGAGGAAGAGAAGGTTATAGCATCACTGATTCAGTGGACATGAATTTGAGCAAACTCTGGGAAATGGTGGGGGACAGGAGAGCCTGGCATGCTGGTGTCCATGGAGTCACAAAGTCGGACATGAATTAGCAACTCAACAGCAACAGAGTGTCTTGGTGTAGCAATCCCTTTCATTTTTATATAAATTTCAGAAACATTTGTCATTTTCCACACTAAAAAAACATATTGTGATATTGTTTGGAATTGTGTGTATATACATTAATCTGGATCCATTTACATCTTTACAACATTTATTCTTCCAAATTGTATACATATTCATTCATTCATTTGCATCTTCCCTTATATCTCCAAATTATGTTTTATAATTTGATTCTGGAAATCTAACACATCTTTTCCTAGATTTACTCCTAGGTCCTTGAAGTGTTTTGATATCATAAATGGCATCATGAATATTTTCAAGTTTATTTTTATAAATGGTATTGTTATATGCAAACACAATCAATGTTTTCATAGACTTTGCATACTGCACCTTTCTACGCTCACTGATTTTTAACAAATTATCTGTATATTCTTTGGACTTTATTGTCGAAACAATATTGTTTGTGAAAAAGGATGATGCTAACTTTTCCTTTTTTATTCTTCCCCTTTTTCCAATTATTATTTCTTCCATACATAGTTTATTTAAAATTCTATTTCTTGTTTCAAAATACTATAAGATTTTTTAAAAAATTTTCTGATAATTATTCATAGTCTACATTCATTATCATAAGAGAATATTATGGAGTAAATATGTCAAAATATCTTGCCTTGTGGGTTTGTCTATTTCTCCTCATTGGTCTATCAATTTTATATTCTATAGCTTAAGTTATCTTACTAGGTGCATGCAAATTTTGCGTGTGTGTGCATACTCAGTCATGTCTGACTCTTTGCAACCCCACGAACTGTGGCTGGCCTACTGGGCTTCTCTTCCATAGAATTTTTCAGGTAAGAATACTGGAGTGGGTTGCCATTTCCTCCTCCAGGGGATCTTCCTGATCCAGGGATCAAACATGCATCTCTTGTGTCTCCTACATTGCAGGCAGATTCTTTACCACCTGCCCCATGCAGGAAGCCTGCTCACAAATTTTAAATTGTTACGTTGTTGTTCAGTCACTAAGCCATGTCTAACTCTTTGCAAACCCATGAAATACAGTACGCCAGGCCTCCCTGTCCTTCACTCTTCCAGAGTTTGCTCAGACTCATGCTCATAAGTTGATGATACCACCCAACCATCTCACCCTCTGTTGCCCTCTTATGCTTCTGCTTTCAATCTTTCCCAGCATCTGAGTCTTCTTCCAATGAATCGGCTGTTCACATCAGGTGGCCAAAGTATTGGAACTTCAGCTTCAGCATTCATTGAATATTCCAATGAATATTCAGGGCTGATTTCCTTTAGGATTGACTGGTTTGCTCTCCTCGCTGTCCATGAGACTCTCAAGAGTCTTCTCCAACACCACAGTTCAAAAGCATCAATTCTTCAGCGCTCAGCCTTCCTTATGGTCCAACTCTCACATTCATACATGACTACTGGAAAAATCATAGCTCTGACTACATGGACCTTTGTCAGCAAAGTGATGTCTCTGCTTTTTAGTATGCTGTCTAGGTTCGTCATAGCTTTTCTTCCAAGGAGCATCTTTTAATTTTATGGCTGCAATCACTGTATGCAGTGACTTTGGAGCCCAAGAAAATAAAATCTGCTCTGTTTCTACTTTTTCCCTATTTGGGGAAATTGTTAAATATACAGTTATATTTTAAGATTATATTACTAGGTGCATGAAAGTTTTTAAATGTTATGTATTACTCATAATTATGTAATGTATTACAAATTATTATATATTGAACCTGTTTCATTACAAGCTGAAACTCTTCATTAATACTTTTGTCATAAATTCTGTCTTGTCTGACATTAATATTACTCCAATTTTCTTCTGCTTCATATTTACATGCTATGATCTTTCTCTATCCTTTTTTTTTTCTCTCTATCCTTTTATATTCAGAATTTCTCTGTTCATGTGTTTTATTTTTTGAAGGTACTAAATGTAGGTTTTATTTTCCTTTAAATTTTATTTTAAATTGGAGTGTAATTGCTTTATAGTACAGGAAGCTCAGCTTTGTTATCTGTGATGACTTGGGGGGAGGAGGGAGATATGGAGAGGGAAGCTCAAGAGGGAGGGAACATAGGTATATATATAGCTGGTTCCTGAAATTTGTATGTTTTGTATGTTCCTTTAGTAAATATTAAGAAGTTAGGCTTTGTTTATTTTAATCTTATCCATCAATTTTTGTGTTTTACTTGGAGCACTTAGCTCATTTACATTATATATAATTACTAATATATTTGAGTTTATGTTTCATGTTATTCACCAAATTTGTAATTATTCTGCTCTTGATGAATTTTTTTCTGATTTAGGGGGATTTGGAGAATATTTAGTAATTCATGTCACATCTTTTGATTTGCACTGTTCAAAATTTTATTGTGCTGTTCTTAGTCACTCAGTCATGTCCAACTCTTTGAGACCTCATGGACTATAGCCTGCCGTCTCCTCTGTCCATGGGGATTCTCCAGGCAAGAATACTGGAGTGGGTTGCCATGCTCTCCTCCAGGGGATCTTCCCAACCCATGGATCAAACCCAGGTCTCCCGCATTACAGGCAGATTCTTTACCAGCTGAGCTACCAGGGAAGCTACCATGGACACCTTTAGATTTGCACTGTTCAAAATCGTATTAAATATAACCTATCACTACATTTGATATGCAACTCAACAATGTACTCTTTTATGAGGTTTTCTTGTCTCTTTTTATGTTGTGTTTTTGTTTGCTTGTTCATTTAATTTGCCTATACACAGAAGGGAGATATGACAAGACTCTGTTTGTGGGAAAGGGGTAAGGGTGTCCAAGGGAGTTCTTGGGATGTTGGTTGGTTGAAAAGTCACTCTGGAGAGTCAGGATGTCTAAACATATTTCTAAGTTGCTTGTTGCGGGATGTGCAAGGCAAACCTCTCCTCCTCTACCTCTACTGCTGTGAATCTTCAGTAAATTCTACTTTGCTCACCAATCCTTTTATAAACATTTTTAAAATTACTTTTTATTTGGGGGCTTCCCTGGTGACTCAGTAAAGAATCCGCCTGCCAGTGCAGGAGGCACGGATCTGGGAGGATGCTCTCCGCCACAGGGCAACTAAGTCTGTTGAGCCTGTGTGCTGCAGCTGGGGGATCACAGCCGTGAGCCCATGCACCACAGCTGGGAAGCCGGTGTGTCCCAGAGCCTGTGCTCCACAACAGGAGAAACCACCACAGTGAGAAGCCTGCACATAGCAACTAGGAAGTGGCCCCGGCTCGCCGTAACTAGAGAAAAGCCCACACAGCTCTTGGATGGCACAGGGAGCGGAGTGCTCCCTTCATAACTAGAGGAAAGCAGGAAGAGTCAGCCCAGCCAAAAATAAGCAAATAATTAAAAATCAATTTTTCTTGGCGTATAGTTGCTTTACAATGTTATGTTCGTTTCTATGTGCAGTAAAATGAGTCAGCCACACATACACACATACCCCCTCCCTTCTGAACTTCCTCACTGCTCAAGTCTCCACAGTGCATTAAGCAGAGCCCTCTGCTATCCAGTAAGTTAAAAGTCCTTCCTTACGAGTGGATGTTCATTTTGACAGGGAAAGGCATTAGAAAAAGTGTTGCAGTACTGCCCTCTGCTCCGAGAGTTGCTGATGGACAGGGAAATCTGGCCTGCTGCAGTCTATGAGATCGAAAAGAGTCGGACGACTGAGTGACTGAACTGAACTGAACTGAACTTACTTCTCTCTACATCTACATGGCAGTGTTAGGAGAGGAATGAGGCACACGAACTTGGAGGCGGAGGAGATCATGAAAAAGTGTGTCTCTAGGAATTTACAGGGCTTCATGGCATCCGATCCCATCCCTTAATGGCAAATAGATGGGGAAAAAGTAGAAACAGTGACAGACTTTATTTAACAAAATAAATTAATTGATTTGGGCTCCAAAATCACTGTGGACAGTGACTACAGCCATGAAATTAAGAGACACTTGCTCCAAGGAAGAAAAGCTATGACAAACCTAGACTGCATATTAAAAAGCAGAGACATCATTTTGTCAACAAAGGTCCATGTAGTCAGAGCTGTGGTTTTACCAGTAGTCATGTATGGATGTGAGAGTTGGACCATAAAGAAGGCTGAGCATCAAAGAATTTATGCTTTTGAATTGTGATTCTGGAGAAGACTCTTGAGAGTCCCTTGGACAGCAGGGATATCAAATCAGTCAATCCTAAAGGAAAGCAACCTGAATATTCATTGTAAGGGCTAATGCTGAAGTTGAAGCTCCAGAACTTGGGCCATCTCATGTGAAGACTCATTAGAGAAGACCCTTATGCTGGGAAAGATTGGGGGCAGGAGGAGAAGGGGGGGAGGATGAGATGGTTGGATGACATCATTGACTCAATGGACATGAATTTGAGCAAACTCTGGGAGTTGATGAGGGACAGGGAAGCCTGGTGTGCTGCAGTCCATGGGGCTGCATAGAGTGGGCCCAACTGAGCGCCTGAACAACAACAGAGATTTGCAGAAACTCTGAAGGAGTTTTCCCAGGGCATGGACCTGGGGAATTGAGGTAATTCTGCCTAAATTTCAAGTGGTGGGGAGGGTTCACTGCAAGCTGTGTTATGTACCTCTGGAGTTATTCCTACATTAGCCAATCAGTCAGCTGCATTGTCTCTGAAATCCCCAAGAAAAACGCTTTATATTTGGGAGAAACCCCTCAGACCCCTGCCATTAGTACATTTGGGTGGACATTAATTAATTAAATTTATCAAGCCAGTGATTGTGTGAGCAGAAAATCTCTGAAGACTAACCATCCTGACCACTCACCACCTGAGATTAGTCAAATTGGTTTGCTGAACCTCTGTAGAGGGACTGCCCTGCCCAGGGCTAGCCAATTCCTAGAACTACTAAACAGCTCAACTCACAAATGCAAAGAATAGTTAGTCCAGAGCCTATCCTCCTAGTTACTAAGTCATGTCTGACTCTTGCGATCCCGTGGACTGTAACCTGCCAGGCTCCTCTATCCATGAAATTCTCCAGGCAAAAATACTGGAATGGGTTGCCATTTCCTTCTCCAGGGAACCTTCCCGACCCAGGAATCGAATCCGGCCTCCTGCATTGCAGGCAGATGATTTACCAGCTGAGCTATAAGGGAAGCCCAACCTCCTGACCAGTCTCCATTATCTCATACTCCCAGCCACCAGTTTCAATCACACAGGGCCAGATACCAGAAAACTAGGAACAGGCTCTATGTTCCAGAGCCCACTGAAATGATTCAAACCAGCCAATTCTAGACCTGCTGACCCTGCTTCGCCTATCCCTTCCCAGGGAAACTGCAATAGAGGTTACAGCTTCAGACCCCTTCCCTGTCCCCGCCTCCCCTACATGCTCTTGCACCTGTGACCTGTGCTTTTCCATGAGTCCCCTTCTCTTGGGAACTGTGAGAAATAAGGTGGCTTTTTTTCCTGGCAATAGTCTCCTGATCATAAACCTTAATGATCCTCAAGTTTGCTATGAATTCACTTTATTTTAAAACAGCACCATACCTAAATGGCGCTTCCCTGGTAGTTCAGCTGGTAAAGAATCCGCCTGCAATACAGGGGACCTGGGTTTGATTATGGCATCAGGAAGTTCCCCTGGAGAAGGGATGGGCTACCCACTCCAGTATTCTTGGGCTTCCCTGGTGGCTCAGACGGTGAAGAATCCACCTGCCGTGTGGGAGACCTGGGTTTGATCCCTGGGTTGGGAAGATCCTCTAGAGGAGGGCAGGGCAACATGCTCCAGTATTCTGGCCTAGAGAATCCTCATGAACAGAGTAGCCTGGTGGATCGGACATGGCTGAATGACTAAGCACATGTCTGGATATGCCAAACTCCTAAGCAGTCTAGGATTATAAGGGGTAGGAGCACTTTTCACAGGAGAATGCACATTGCTGGGCAATAAGTACCTGTGATACTGAATGGTTTGCCTTGGAAATGAACAGAGATCATTCTGTCATTTTTGAAACTGCACCCAAACACTGCATTGTGGATGCTTTTGTTGACTAAGAGGGCTACTCCATTTCTTCTAAGGGATTTTTTATTCTTGATTGATAGTATTCTATGTAGTTGAAGATGGAGAAGCTCTATACAGTCAGCAAAAACAAGACTGGGAGTTGACTGTGGCTCAGATCATGAACTCCTTATTGTAAAATTCAGGCTTAAATTGAAGAAAGAAGGGAAACCAGTAGGATATTCAGGCATGACTTAAATCAAATCCCTTTTGATTATACAGTGGAAGTGACAAATAGTTTGAAGGGATTAGATCCGATAGAGTACCTGAAGAACTATGGATAGAAGTTCGTAACACTGTACAGGAGGCAGTGATCAAAACCATCCCCAAGAAAAAGAACTGCAAAAGGGCAAAATGGGTGTCTGAGGAGGCCTTACAGATAGCTGAGAAATGAAGAGAAGCTAAAGGCAAAGGAGAAAAGGAAAGATAAATCCATTTGAATGCAGAGATCCAAAGACTAGCAAGACAGATAAGAAAGCCTTCCTTGGTGATCAATGCAAAGAAATAGAGGAAAACAATAAAATGGGAAAGACTAGAGATCTCTTCAAGAAAATTAGAGATACCAAAGGAAAATTTCATCCAAAATGGGCACAATAAAGGATAGAAATGGCACAGACCTAACAGAGGTAGAAGATATTAAGAAGAGGTGGCAAGAATACACAGAAGAACTATACAAAAAAGATCTTAATGACCCAGATAACCACAATGGTGTGATCAGTCACACAGAGTCAGACATCCTGGAGTGCAAAGTCAAGTGGGCCTTAGGAAGCATCTCTAGGAACAAAGTAATGGAAGTGACAAAATTCCAGCTGAGCTATTTCAAATCCTAAAAGATGAAGCTGTGAAAGTGCTGCACTCAATATGCCAGCAAATTTGGAAAACTCAGTAGTGACCACAGGACTGGAAAATTTCAGTTTTCATTCCAATCCCAAAGAAAGGCAATGACAAAGAATGTTCAAACTACTATACAGTTGCACTCATCTCGCATACCAGCAAAGAAATGCTCAAAATTCCAAGAACTTCCAGATGTTCAAGTTGGATTTAGAAAAGGCAGAGAAACTAGAGATCAAATTGCCACCATCCATTAGATCATCGAAAAAGCAAGAGAGCTCCAAAAAATATCTACTTCTGCTTTATTGATTATGCCAAAGCCTTTGACTGTGTGAATCACAACAAATTGTGGAAAATTCTTCGAGATGGAAATACCAGGCCACCTTACCTGCCTCCTGAGAAATCTGTATGTAGATCAAGAAGCAACAGTTAGAACTGGACATGGACTGGTTCCAAATTGGGAAAGGAGTATGTGAAGGCTGCATATTGTCACCCTGCTTATTTAACTCATATGCAGAGTACACCATGCAAAATTGCCAGGCTGGATGAAGCACAAGCTGAAACCAAGATTGCTGGGAGAAATATCAATAACTTCAGATATGCAGATGATATCACTCTTAAGGCAGAAAGCAGAGAGGAACTGGATAGCCTCTTGGTGAAACTGAAAGAGGAGAGTAAGAAAAGCTGGCTTAAAACTCAACATTCAGAAAACGAAGATCATGGCATTCTATTCCATCACTTCATGGCAAATAGATGGGGAAACAGTGACAGACTTGTTTTCTTGGGCTCCAAATTCACTGCAGATGGTGATTGCAGCCATGAAATTAAAAGATACTTGCTCCTTGGAAGAAAAGCTATGACCAACCTAGACAGTGTTTTAAAAAGCAGAGACATCACTTTGCCAACAAAGGTCCATCTAGTCAAAGCTATGATTTTTCCAGCAGTCATGTATGGATGTGAGAGTTGGACTATAAAGAAAGCTGAGCACAGAAGAATTGATGCTTTTGAACTGTGGTGTTGGAGAAGACTCTTGAGAGTTCCTTGGACTGGAAGGAGATCCAACCAGTCAATCCTAAAGGAAATCAGTCCTGAATATTCATTGGAAGGACTGATGCTAAAGATGAAGCTCCAATACTTTGACCCCCCAATGGGAAGAACTGACTCATTAGAAAAGACCCTGATGCTGGGAAAGATTGAAGGCAGGGGAGAAGGGGACAACAAAGGATGAGATGGTTGGGTGGCATCACCAACTCAATGGATGTTAGTTTGAGCAAGCTCTGGGAGTTAGTGACCGACAGGGAAGCCTGGTGTGCTATAGTCCATGGGGTTGTAGAAAATCGGATATGACTGAGCGACTGAACTGAAATGAGGCAGTCATACTCTAAATGAAGGATTGACAAACTGCAACTGGAGTCCCAGATTTTTCTGTTGCCTCTTTTTGTAATTAAAGATTTACTTGAACATAAAAAATAATACTATGTAGGATGACTTAGTTCCTCAAAAAGCCTTGGAGGAAATGAGGAGATATTGGTCAAAGGGTAGAAACTTCCAGTTATATGATGAATACATTATGGGAATCTGAAGTACAACATGGTGATTACAAGGAATAATACTTACTACATGAAAGTTGCCACAAGAGTAGATCTTAAATGTTCTCACAACATTTAAGAAATAGTAAGACATGTAAATAGTAAACAGTAAAACATATGTAAATAGTAAAACATAAAGAAATAGTAAGCATGTGACAAGATGGCCATGTTAGCTAACACTACGGTAGTAATCACTTGCAAATAGGAAGTTAAAAGGTTATACCTCAAATTTATACAATGTTACATGTCAATTGTATGTCAACAAAGCTAGGAAAAGGGGTCTTAGAAATTGCATTTAGGATTAATTCTGATCCTCAGATAACAGAAACAATCTTTTCCAAGAATATCAGTTGATCTAAGTAGAAAAGGCTCAGCAGAAAAGATTTTTCTTGTCAACACCAGGGTGGCTAAGTGTCCTGGGCTGGATAGACCTTTTTTGGTTTTTCTTTATAAGAAACATTAATGATGCCCCAAAGGATGGAAACCTCAAAGGACCTGAGGTTTTTCAAATCGAAGCCTAATATATTCTTTTCTTCCAGTTGGAGAAATATCCCTACACTCGTTGTGCATATCCAGATCTCCCTCCCATGTGCACCGGCCCCTTCCCCAAGAGGCTCAATGCTAGAAGATGTTAAAAATGGCCTTTGTTCGCCAGTGGCTAGGCGCCTTAGCCAGGCAATAGTCCCCCCAGACCATCCTCCCCAACAGTGCCCAGGGCTTCCTATTCCCATCACTGTCTTACATTTCTCATGTCATTTGATCCATGGATGTCCTACCTTCTCGATTGTTCCACTACCTCTGGATATACTTGGATTCATTCAGCATCTGTACACTCTTTTGAGCACCTGTTCTGAGCTGAGCAGAGCATGCTCATAGGTGGCTTCAGCAGGAGATGGGATTCCCTTTCAGCCAAAAGCATCCCCGGAAGGGATGCCATGAGCCAGAGAAGCTGAAAACTGATGACTTAGGGTGAACTACAAGGACGGCTGCAACCAGTTCTGAGGCGCTTGTGTTCAGCATTGAGCTTGAGCCACAAACATTGTTGATTCCACTGTGTATTTCAGACATAGTTTAACCCACTTCCGTGAGTCATACTTGGGCCACTTATAGGCTGAAAAGTCTTGGTCACTTCATCACCCCACCTCTCTCATTTCCTGAATCTTGTGAAACTATCTGAGTCCCACAGAGTAACCTTATTTCACTCCTACAAGCCAGAGCAGGAAGAGGTATTTCCATTTAGGCCTGCTGCCTCCAATTCTCTCCTCAGATTCGTCCCTCAACTTGGGGTACCGGAGGGCTCCCCATGGATCTGCCTTATTACCATGGCCCTCTGTCCAAGCGAGACTGTGAGACCCTGCTGCTCAAGGAAAGAGTGGATGGCAACTATCTGCTAAGAGACAGCGAGTCTATGCCCGGAGTCCTGTGCCTCTGTGTCTCGTGAGTAGCCTCACCTTCCACGCATATGTTAAGTGTAGGACTGATATCCAGGTGGAAAAGAAACTGTGCCTCACTGACTTTGCAGCCCAAATGAGCAGAATGAGAAATAGCTAGACACTGCCACGAGGGAATGGACGGAACAAGTCTGTCTAAGCTCCTCCACCTTTCCTTCTCTCCATGAGCAGACTCTGTGGAGCAGCAGAAGTGGGGCTACTGGTGAGGATAAGGCTTCAGGAAGCATAGGAAGGGAGCAGAGAGACAGAGAAGTCAGCCATGTGAGAAAGTTCCTCTCCTACAGAGGCTGGTTTATTTAGTACGGGAAACATGACACTTTAACCCGAGAGGCCAAGTTTTTACATGGCTGGCTCTGCTTGTGATTTTTCAGATACTAATAACGTTTCAAACTTTATTACATTTGTAAAAGGCTGCAATGGACATTATTTCCTTTCATCCTGCTTGTAGTCTGTCAAGGCTACCATTTTGTAGATGCAGAAACAGACCCTGCGATGTCTAAAACAACTTGCTTGTGTTGTAACACATCGGGCATTTCCAAAGAAGCTGAGTTCCATGTGAAAGTTTAAGCCAGAGCTTCAGAGCTACACTACTGAAGGAAGTTGCTCAGCCCAGTTTAGAAACCAACCTTAAACAGATATCAGGGGAAATCTACTATCTTAAAGGATCTTCTGTTTGTGGAGAACACTGAACTTTTTCTTTACCTGTTACAAGAATTAAAACCCAAGTGTCTCCAAGGATAAGCTTCAGTGCTTCTTAGAACTGGGAGTTACGAGGCCAAAAAAGAGTGTCATTACTGACAGAATAGACAGGGTGTCCTTCTTTCTTTATGTGACACCAGGAAGGCAGCCTTCAGGTGTTAGCAGCATGAATTCAAGTTACAAGTGATGTTGAGAGTGGTTTCATATATTTTTTAGCCATCACTAACTCTTCTTTTGAGAACAACATAATATCCTTTACCCATTTTTAGCTTGAGTTGTTGTCTTCTTTCTACTGATTTTTTTCAATTTCCGCATATGAAGGTAAAATCTTTTTTTTTTTTTTTTTCAAAAAAAGACTAACACAAGAAAACTACAGACCAATTTAAATTTCATTTACTATTAATTTTCAATAAACTACTCACAAAACAGAAGCCAGCAAGACATTAAAGCAGGAAATACACTGTGGTCCAACCTAAGAAACCAAGGATGGCTCCATGTCAGGAAAAGTATCAGTTTAATTGTGTGTTAATAGGTCAGAGGTTGCAAACTGTATAACTCATTCAAATTTGCTTAAAAGGTACTAAATAAAATTCAGCGTCTACCCCTCAATTAAACACATACTCATGTGTGCACATGCATGCACTCACTTATACACTCCTAACCATATATAGCTAGATAGATGCTTCCTTAACACCAGATGAAGCGCTAGAAGTATTACCCCTAAAATCATGAATGAGCCAAAGTGATTATAAGCACTACTATTTAATATTTTCCAGGAGATATCAGCAAGTGTAATTAATCAAAAGAAATAAATGTAAAAATTGAAAAGGAAGATGTAAAATTATTATTTACAGTTGACTTTATACCTTTGAAATCTAGATTTAACTGAAAAAAAAACTACTAAAATCTTTAAGAAAATTCAGTAGGGATATCAGCTTTTATAATTGAAATCTAAAAATCAACAGCTTCCATACTGAAATAATAACTAGTAAGAAAATATAATAAAACACCTCATTTACATCAGCAAAAATTAATAGTACCTAGGAATAAAAATAATATGAAATGTGCAAACTTAAATATCTCCTGGGGAGCTCACTAGAAGACTTAAATGGAAGGAAGAATTCAATTTGGAAGCTTACCAGTTCACCATAATTAATCTATAAATTCAGCATTTTTCTGGTAAAACAAATCAACAGAATCTTAAATTTTCTCTTCAAAGATAGTAAAATGTATCCAGATGGGAAATAAAACACAGGGAAACTGCCAGAGAGCCAGAAAAGTTTTTTATTAAAAGAAGGGGGATTAGCTCTACCAAATACTAAAATACATTACTACAGCAATTACTACAATAATTAAAAGAGTTTGATACTGAGAGATCAATTAAATATTTGGAATATAGAGTCTGATAGAAATAAAGCCAAATACATAAGGAATTTACTTTATATTTAAAAGACCATCTCAAATCAGTGAGGAAAAGATGAATGATAATTAACTGTGCTGGGACACTTGGCTGGTCACTTAGAGAAAATAACCTGAATCCCTTTCTTAATTCTTAAAGTTAATTCAAAGTGGTTCTAATACAGAACTTATTTTTTCTAAATGAAACCATGTGTATTAAAAGAAAATAGGAACTATTAAAAAATATTCCTGGAATCGAGGAAGTCTTTCTAACAAGACATAAAACCAGAAAACAAAAAAGAAAAGATGGTTAAATATGACCATTATAATGAGAACAATGACAAAAAAACTGTTATTAACGACAAACCAACAGAAGAAAATCAAAACTTCATTAACATGGAAAAGCTCTTTAAAAACAATAGAAAACTAGACAAAGTGCAAGAGGAGGAGATTCTTTGAAATGGAATATGAAAAAGAAAGAATAAGAAAATATTAGATAGCTAAATAAACACAAAAGAATACTGTGATACCATTTTTACCATTTCAGTGGTCCAGAATTAAAACTGAAAATACCCAGAGGAAATTCAATTTGGGGGAAGTAAAAGTGCTTGCACTTGCTAAATGCAACTTCTTTAAACGGTGATTAACAATCCAGTCACTAGACTTCCCTGGTGGCTCAGACGGTAAAAGTGGCTGCCTACAATGCGGGAGACCAGGGTTCAATCCCTGGGTCAGGAAGATCCCCTGGAGAAGGAAATGGCAACTCACTCCAGTACTCTTGCCTGCAGAATCCCATGGATGGAGGAGCCTGGTGGGCTACAGTCCACAGGGTCGCAAAGAGTCGGACACGACTGAGCGACTTCACTTTGTTTCACTTTCTATTCAGTCACTAAGCCGTGTTGAACTCTTTGGGACTCCGTGGACTGTAGGCCGCCAGGCTGCTCTGTCCCTTGGATTCTCCAGGCAAGAACACTGGAGTGGGTAGCCATTCCCTTCTCCAGGCGGTCTTCATTACTGGGGGATCGAACCCATAGCTCCTGCAGCTCCTGCACTACTGGCAGATTCTTTACCGCTGAGCCATTGGGAAAGCCTAACATTTGACGGCAAATCTCATTAATAATAATACATCTTATAGTTATTACTGCATAAGTATGTACAAATTGGCATTAACAAGACTGAGTAAATCCATATTTAATATGGAAAAAATTTCAAGATCTATTGTGAAAAAGGCAAGATATTAAGTATGATCCCATTTGTATTAAAAAAAAAGAAAAAAATGATGCCTATATCCCTGTATATCCATAAACACTTTTTGAAATGTGTATTAGAAATTTACAATATTGGTTACAGCTGGGAAATTTAGGAGGGATAAATGGGGAAGAAAAGGTTGTGGATTCATTCTTCTTACTTGATAACTTTTTCTCACTGTTTAAATGGTTTATATGTGCAGATATTACTTTGGTAATTTTTAAAAATGTTTATAAAAATGTAGTGAGTCCCTACTATCTATGCAAACACTGTGCTAAGGCCCTGGGGGATTTAAGGTGATTCCAATAGGCAACTTACAATTTTTTCAACATGTAAATAAATAAAATAAGGGTAAAGTATAAATTTCAGAAGAGACAGTTTTATACAAATTTAAAACCAAAGGAGATGATCAGTAAAGTCTTCTTAGAGGAGGTGATATTTGAGTTGGGACTTAAAAGAGTAGATAAGATACAGTTACACAGAAATGAGATAGAAGGCATTGTAGACTGGGGGAAAGGCAGGAACATAGGTCCAGAAAACGGATATTTTAAAGCATATAGGAATCACACAGGGTTCTAGAAAGGTAGTTTGGAAACAAATCAAAGTCAGTTTAGAGTAATATTATGGGTCTTAAAAGAATGACTCTGTAGTTGATGGGGAAACACGGATGGTTTCTGAGAAAGGAAATGACAAGACTGGTACTGAGTTTTGGGAACTTCAATCTAATAAGGATAATATACTGAAGCTGGCAGATAATGATGGCAATAGAGACTGCTGTGTCTCTAGATGGGAGATGGTGAGGCACTTGCTATGGTGGGGCAAGCAGTGGGAATGGAAATTAGAAGAAGGTGCAAGGGGGACTTCCTTGCTGACACAGTGGAGAAGAATCTGCCTACCGAGGTAGGAGACACGGGTTTGATCCCTGGTCCCGGAAGATCCCACAGGTTGTGGAACAACTAAAGCGTGTACCACAGCTGCTGAGCCCATGTGCCTAGAGCTTGTGGTCTGCAACAAGGGAAAGCAGTGCAGTGAGGAGGCCGAGCACCGCAACGAAAAGTAGCCCCCACTCAGCACAACTTGAAAAGGCCCATGGAAAGCCATGAAGACTCAGCATAGCCAAAATAACAGAATAATAAATTTTAAAAATTAAAAAAAAGGAGGTGCCAAGTATGTGAAATAGATAGGAGGGACCTCAGTCAAGATTTCAGCTTAGGTAATCTATACTGGGATTCTCTATAATAATTGACATTTATGCACAACTGCTCTGTGACACATCATGCTAACTTAAATATTCATCCAAAGCAAAAATCCCTAAAAAATTGAATACAAATAATAACAACAAATCAAACGGAGAGGCAGGAATCAATATCCATTAGACTCCTGCAGTTGATCAAGGTTCACCCTCTTCCCTGCCCATGTCACTAAAAGGCAAACAAAATTTCAGGCACCCTCAGCCTTAAGGCTCAGATCAAATAGCCCCCTCAAAACCCGTTTGGCCCCTTTCATAGTTCTTGTGAAATTTTATCACATCAGTATAGACCATTCGATTGTAATTTTTCAACAATTTTTTAAAGTCTCCCATGTCAAGGACTTCCCTGATGGCTCAGATGATAAAGCGTCTGCCTACAATGTGGGAGACCTGGGTTCAATCTCTGGGTCAGGAAGATCCTCTGGAGAAGTAAATGGCAACCCAGTCCAGTACTCTTGCCTGGAAAATCCCATGGACAGAGGAGCCTGGTAGGCTACAGTCCATGGGGTCGCAAAAAATTGGACACGACTGAATGACTAAGCTTGCACTTTCATGCCAAGCACTGTATAGATACTCAGTTAATGCCTTCAATACACCTCAGAGTCTAGAGCGAAAAATAGAGAAGTAAATGGGCCCTGTGAGGTTTGTGATAACTGATGACTTACGTTAGGGCATGATAGGAACTGAGAGAAAGGAATGATTCATTCATCAAGGAGTCAAGAGCCTTCATGGAAGATAGGACTTGGAGGGTGACTAGAACCGTCATTTGTTCATTCAGCAGCACACACTGAGTGCCTACTATGTTCTAGGTATGGTCCTATGCATTGGTGAAATAGTAATAAATGGCACAGACACTAGTCCTGCCCTCATGAAATGACATTCCAGTGAGAGGAGTCAATAAAGTGAAAACAAATCAGAGGCACATTTCAGCAAGGGCAGAGTCTACCTTAGGTTGGCTTCAGGAAAGATTCCTCTGAGAAGGTCATGTAAAGCAGTTCATATTCCAGTATACACCCTGTGTGAGCAAAGTGAAAATTATCTACAACACAAGTGTTAGCCTGTTTTTCTACATCAGTGCAACAAGAGCCGCTATGAAGGTGCTTTCCATGAGCCAAAAATTGTGCCAAGCATGTTACATCAATTATTTATGCTTTGGAAAGCCATCCTTGGTAGGTGATATATCCCTATTTTGTGGGAAATGGAATGGAGCTTCTTATTAACTAAGAGGTCCATGACCAAACTGTCATAATAGATTGTTATCTTGCCTTTCTTACCAATGTCCCTAGTTCTAATGCTCAAGGTGATCCTTTTGGAACTCTTTAAAGTGCCCAAGCAGGAGCCTTCCATGCATTGGGCTTGGCAGTAGATCCTGATATGTGGAATCTTGCATTTTGCTTCTTAGAGAACTACCCTTTCTTCTTTGTTGTGCTAGAATAGCAACATAACAACTTCCATGATTTCACAGATCTAAATGAGGTTTTTAGGGAGAAGGTTAGAAATAAAGGAAGTCACAGAGGAAAGTTGGTCTAGCAGCATATTATCACCGACCAGACAGTTATGTGGGTGGTAAGCATGGACAGGAAATGTTACCTGATCTCACAGTCTGATACAGTGTGCAGAAAACACCAATGTGAGAAACACTATGTAGGTGACTTGACAGTTAGAAGTTGGAACTGGGTCTAGCTTTATAATCAGCAGAGTCAAAATGGAATAGATATTTGGAGATATAAGGGATTCAGCTGCTGGTATGAAGGGAAAGGAGGGACTTTTTGTAGTCATAGGAAAGTTGCAGGTAAGAAGAACTCAACAGAAAGTTTTAACTTTCACAGTTCATGTAGCCCATCCTGATTTTTGCATTGGGTAAGGTTGGGGTTGGTGTTTTATTAAATATGGCCACATATTTGTTCCAGCTCAATTGTTGAACAGATTATTCTTTCTCCCAATAAATTGCTTTGGTGCCTTTGTAAAACAAAAACTATTAACTGTATAAGTCTGGCTCTATCTCTGAGCTCTCAGCCTTGATTTTTTTTTTTATGAAAATTCTATATTATGTTGGTTAGCATCAGTTTATAATAAGTCTTGAAATAAGATGGTGTAAATCACTCAACTTTTTCAAGGTTATTTTGACTATCTTAGATCCTTTGTATTCCACACATATTTCAGATTCAACTTTTCAACTAAGACACACACACATAAATATTGATGATAGACTAAGATTGCATGAATCTATAGGTCAATTTGGGGAGAACCAACATGATAATATTAATTCTTCTGATCCATGAATACAGTTTAACCTCTTCTTTCATTTATATCTTTTATAGTTTCTCTCAAAAATGTTTTGTAACAGATCTTGTACATCTTTTGTCAAATTTATCCCTAAAATTTCAAATGCTTGATGTTATTCTACATGATAACAGGTTTTAATGATTTAAATTTTTTAATTATTTTAATTTCACTTTCCACTTATTCAATTGAAGTGAGTGAATACACAATTAATTTTTATGTATTGAACTTATATCCTGCAACCTTGCTAAATTCACTTATTGGTCTAGTGGATTTTTTGGTAGAATTTCTGTATGATTTTCTATATTCCATCTGCAATTAAGATAACTGTACTTCTCCCATTTCAATGTTTCTGTTCCATTTTTTTTCTTGCCTTATTGCACTATCTAAGACTTTTAGAACAATGTGGAAGTGATGAGTACAAAAATCCTCATCATTTTCTGACCTTGAAAAAAAGTATTCAGTCTTTTCCTGTTAGCTATGTATTTAGCCCTTCTATTTCTAGTAGGGCTGAGTTTTTTGTGCATCAACTTAGATGGTAGTGTGAATTTTTGTTCCTGTCTCTCAATCAACAGGTTTTTTTTTCTTTTAAGATTCCATGTATAAGTGATACCATTTAATCTCTGACAGCATTTACCTCTGTTTAGCATGATTGAATAATGTTCTACTGTTTATACATACCACGTCTTCTTTATCCATTCATCAGCTGATGAACTTGTAGGTTGTTTCCTTATCTTGGCTATTGTGAATAATTCTGCAAAGAATAAGGGAGTGCAGATGTCTCTTAGATATCTTGTTTTCATTCCCTTTGGCCATATACTCAGAAGTGGGATTAATGAATAACGTGGTAGCTCTATTTTTACTTTTTTGAGGAACCTCTATACTGTTTTTCATAGTGGCTGTATCAATTTGCATTCCCACCAAGAGTGCACAAGTGTTCCCTTCTCTCCACATCTTTACCTACACTTGCTATCTCTTGTCTCTTTGATGATAGCTGTTCCAACAGATGGGCTTCCCTAATGGCTGGCTCAGTGCTAAAGCACCTGCCTGCCAATGCAGGAGATGCGGGTCGATCCTTGGGTTGGGAAGATCCCCTGGAGAAGGAAATGACAACTCATTCCAGTATTCTTGCCTGGGAAATCCCATGGACAGAGGAGCATGGAGGGCTGCAGTCCATGGAGTCACAAAAGAGTCAGACACAACTTAGCAACTACACAACAAAAACTCTAACTGGTATGAGGTAATACCTCACTGTTATTTTGATTTCAGTTTCCCTGATGATTAGTAATCATCAGGTTGAGCACCTTTACATATATCTCAATACAAATATATTATATTTGTATATCTTCCTTGGAAAAACATCTATCCTTTATGCATTTTGTAAAAAGACTTACATACGTAAACATTTAGGGTTGTTATATCCTCTTGATTAATTGACACGTTTATCTCTCTGAAAATCCCCTTATTTATTCCTGGTTAGAGTCCCTGCTCTGAAGTCTACTTTAGCTGACATTGCTAGCTTTACTTTTATTAGTATTAATAGGATATATTTTCCCCATCAATTAACTTTTAATCTAATTGTGGTGGGGTTTTTTTTCCAGTTAATTATTAGACTTTATTCTGAGAATTTCAACAAGTTTGCTGTTCCCCCAGTGGACAGTGGGATCACACTTTTCTGTCTTTATTTTTATATCAGGTGTCTTGTAGGAAACATAAACTTGAGTCTTGCTTTTTTATCCAGTCTAAACAATAACTTCCCTTTACTCAAGGCTTCTCTTGTCCCAACTAAAAAAGATTTTAAGTAAGACTCAAAAATATTTAACTTTTTCCAAGTAGCTTAATTGCACCCTTAGAAATGTGTTCAATAATATTTATAAGAATACAAAAATATCCCATCACCAAATAAGGTAAAATGTCAGAATGTTATATCTGATATTCAATCATATTGATGATCATATTAAATGCAAATGGTCTAAACATTCCTATTAAAGGGAAGGAGAAATGTTAATCAATAGAAACAAATTCAGAAATGAACCAACATCATTTTTTAAAGACATTAAGATAATCAATGTCCTTCTGGGTTATATTACACCAGAAGAAGAATTGACAAATCTTTGTGGTATGACCATGACTGTGTATTGCTATTCTTCTCAAATGAAGGCAAATTGGTTCTGATTACTTTGCTATTAGGAATTTCAGATAGACAGATGGTTTGCTTTTGCTTGGCCTACAGCAAATCTTTTCATAGACCTAGGTGCCAAATTTGTGATTATTTTATCCCCAAAATGTGCACATCTAGAACAGCAGTTGAAAATACAATAACCTTTGATTAATGTTGCAATAATTCATAGTCATTATCCAAGATATATCTAGTGATTGCACTGGCCAAATGGGTGAGCTAAATGAGAATGTGGTAGGAATCAATACACCACACAACTCATGATTTGATGGTGCTCTTAGTATAGAAATTTCTTCTAGGGATGTGAATTGCTTCAGTTTACTGTCTTGGAAGATGAAACCAGTTATAGGGGCTCATGCTTGGTCCTTCCTACTATTATAGTACTCATTCTATGATTCAAAGAACCAACAAGATTTTGTCAGTTTCCAAGTGTGCAAATGTTAGGGACTCTTTGGGACTCCAAGGACTGTAGCCTGCCGGGCTCCTCGATCTATGGGATACTCCAGGCAAGAATACAGGAGTGGGTTGCCATTCCCTTCTCCAGGGATCTTCCCAACCCAGGGCTCAAACCCAGTTCTCCTGCATTGCAGACAAATTCTTTACTGTCTGAGCCACCATAAACACCGCAAGATGGTTAGATGACATCATGGGCTCAATGGACATGAGTCTGAGCAAACTCCAGGAGATAGTGAAGGACAGGGAAGCCTGGCGTGCTGCAGTCCATGGAATCGCAAAGAGTCAGACATGACCTAGTGACTGAACAACAGTGAAGTATTTAAGTACATTCTGGAACTGGAGAAATAACCATAGGATGGTCCTGTGGCCCCACTGAAACCACTGGAAATAGACTCAGGTCAAAATTTATTATATCACCTGACCTCAGGAGTTCTAATTCTGAATTGCCGGATCAGGGGAACATTTGAGTCTCTGAGGATTAGTGTCAGTTCAGAGTCACTATCAAATAACCCTCGAAAACATGAGCACTTTTCCTTTTTCCAGTATACAGTCCCCCTGTAGGTTTTTCTGGGAAAGGCTTGAAGTGTTGTTACATTCCTTCTTAAAGGAGCCCAGAAACCCAACATTCCTTTCAATGAAAGGGATCTGAGACTGTGGACTGGATTAAATCTATAAATTGAATAAGTCACCCAAGAATCCTTATTCTATGACTCAAGTCAGGGTTCTTCTACCAGACCTAGAAGTTCTCTGTTTACTTTATATCCAACAGAACTTTTGACTGTCTATCATCATTCTCTGCTTTGCAATCCAGTGAATCAATTAAATATCACCACAGATGTCCAGTAAGCTATTTCTTATACTGTTACATCTCTGTGGTTTTTGATAACTGGCTCCCTTTGTCTCTCATTGAACACCAATACCTAACCTCATTGTTTCAGTGCACCCCATTATTTCCACTGAAATCAGGGAACCCAGTTTCATTGCAGAATTCCTCAATGTCAACTCTAGCCTACAGCACAGAGCCAGAGTTTTTCAAAGACGCTGGTACTCTCCTCGCAATTATTTTTTAGGGCATCATTAAGTCCCCTAAGGGGCTTCCCTGGTGACTCAGACCATAAAGAACCCACCTGCAATGTGGGAGACCTGGGTTGGGAAGATCCCCTGGAGGAGGGCATGGCAACCCACTCCAGTATTCTTGCCCAAGGACAGAGGAGCCTGGCGGGCTACAGTCCATGGGGTGGCAAAGAGTCGGACATGACAGCGACTAAGCATAGTTAAGTCACGTAAATGGGGGAGGGGAATAACTAAATAGTTTGCATAAATACATTTATCATAACATTCTCATCTTCCTGAGTTTTTAGATTCCTTTCTCTGTAGAATGCCAAGGAAATTTTAGCATTTTAATCTCTATGGAATGTGAGCCATTATTAAATCTATGCTTTATTTTATTTTTTTTTAATTAATTAATTTATTTATTTATTTTTCAGTGGGTTTTGTCATACATTGATATGATAAATCTATGCTTTAATTTACCAGTCTAGCAAAATGTTTATGTCACTCCCAGGTACATGAGCTAATATACTAGTTTCAAATCCTGGGTGAGTGTGCCTTTATTGATGAATTCAGCCAACAAACGTTCTATTTTATCCTTTTTGGTTTAACATCCTTTTATCTATTTCCACATGTACTCTTCGTACACATGTCTCCCAATGACTAAACCAATCAGAAGTCTGAGAGCAAGGAAGCCCATAGAGGTCAGAGCACAGAGCAGAGTAGGGAAAATTAGAAAGAGGATCTGGAGATATGGAAAATGTCCAGCACACACACATATATATACTGGTACTGGATGTATTAAACTTGAAGTGCCTAACAGACATACAAGAGAAGATGTTAAATAGTTGGAAAAAATTGAGTCTGGAGTTCAGGGGCAGGTTGAAGCTAGGACTACAGATTAAAATAAAATTTGGTAAGTGTTTATATTTTTACAATAGTCTTTCAGTTCAAAAACATTCCACCTCCTTTTGTTCTGTGAAGTATTTTATTGGTTAGATTTTCCATATATGTTTGGCACATTTCTTATTAAGATAATTCAGTGTAACCCAACAAATAGTGAGAATATGCTATGAGAAAGGTAATGCGCTAGAATGAACAAAGCAGACACTATTCTGATCTGAGTGTGAATTAAAGATGTTGTTGTTGAGAAACTAAGTCATGTCTGACTGGGACCCCATGGATTGTAGCCTGCCAGGCTCCTCTGTCCATGGGATTCTCCAGCAAGTATACTGGAGCTGGTTGCCATTTGCTTCTCCAGGGGATCTTCCTGACCAAGGAATCAGACATGCACTGTAGGTGAATTCTTTACCACAACCACCAGGGAAGCCCCAGATTACAGAAGAGGAAGTGGATAATTAAAATTCAGTGTGTGATAAATGTGTCTTTTCAAAAGTTCCCCTTTCCTACTGATGAACTGACCTGAAGCATTAGGTGCACTGACTCAGCGCAACCGCCTTGCTCCGCCAGGTCTTTGAACAGTGCCTGGATGGCAGAGGTGTCCTGCGGCTGGTTATAGTGGTCTGTAGATGTGACAATATTGTGATACTGATTATCACAGTTTTATAAGACTTGAGACCTGGTAAGACAGGAATATACACACACCAAGTAAACCCCATCTACCCATCACTCCTCTTCTCTCCCCAAGAGAAGCAGCTAAAGTCACCCTACCCTCTTAAAGGCACAGGGGGAAAGTCAAGGACACATATGTTAAGACTGTATTCAATTTACATCTGTTTTTTGAAAAGTCTTTTTCCTAAATATTGAAAAAAGTAAAACCTCCTTAAAAGAAAATTACTAGAGAATTAAAACATAGCCTTTGCCACAAAATGGTGAACTTCAAAAGGGATAAAATGGGTGAGGTTGCTGGCAAAAATAATACATATTCAGTGGTGGGAACTTTTTATCTCTTTGTTTTGCTTTGTGTTTGGACAAAGGCTGTTTCAGAGCAGTGGTAATTTTCTGGAATCTAGAAAGCTAACTGCTGAGATTACTAAAGGCTTAAATAACAAACTGCAGCTTGGTTTCAGTAAAGAGATATTAACTACTACAAAGAGTCAAATGTTCATAAAAGATTTTTTCCAAGTTGCAGAACAAGAGATGTTTGTTTGAAGATGAACAAATCATAAGAGAAGATTTACCTAGGTTATTCTTACATCTTTATCATCCCTCAACTAGTGTAAACAGAGTTCTGACAGATGGAAAAACTTGCACCAAAACCCCTCAGAATTCAAGGATGACACCACTGATACCCCTTCTTTCTACAATCCTTCTTCTTCCTCCCTTCATCCCTCCATTTTTTCCCTTTAATCTCAAAATTGCACTAAAAAGCTATTTTTATTCTAAATTTTTATTGTTAATTGTAATTTTAAAGTTTTATGGAGTTATTTTTTGATTACTGTATTTTGATTAATCTGATAACAGTTTATATTAGAAAATATACATTTTCACTAATTTATACTTTTATTTGTACTTTGTAATATACTTATGACTTTTAAAGTATCCTTAAATGTAACAAATACATAGTTTCACTGATCTTTGCTTTATAAGTAATAAAATATTGGCATTGTCAGTTTCAACAGTGCCAATGTGAACGAGTAGACAGTTGGGCTCATGGGCTGTACACCGTTCAACTTTACTAAGTTTTGCCAAATTTTTCTCTATGGCTTTGGTATCTAATTACACCCCCATTAGTAGTATATAAAACTTTGTATAGCTCCATATCACAGTCAATATTTTGAATTAGTAACTTTTACATCTTTGCCAATTTGGCATGAAATGATATCTAATGTGGCTGCTGCTGCTGCTAAATCGCTTCAGTCGTGTTCGACTCTGTGCGACCCCATAGACGGCAGCCCACCAGGCTCCTCCGTCCCCAGGATTCTCCAGGCAAGAACACTAGAGTGGGTTGCCATTTCCTTCTCCAATGCATGAAAGTGAAAAGTGAAAGTGAAGTCACTCAGTCGTGTCCAACTCTTCGCGACCCCATAGACGGCAGCCTACCAGGCTCCTCCATCCCCAGGATTCTCCAGGCAAGAACACTGGAGTGGGTTGCCGTTTCCTTCTCCAATCTAATGTGGCTTCATTTCTATTTCCTTGATTATTAGTGAGGCAACTTTTCATTTGCTTACTGATCATTGTACTTACCATTTTCTTATTGTACACTAATGTTCTCATTTTACATTAGGGTTGCCATTATCTTCTCCCAAATTGTGGACTTTATCACAAAAGTATATAGTATATTTATAGTATATTTTGATAAATAGAAGTTTTAATTTTAATATAGTGAGTTTTATTAATCTTATCTTTTGACTGATACTTTTCGTGACTTAAGAACTCCTTCCTTAACTCAAGGTCATTAAGTTGGTCACTTTTATTTCTCCTAAGTTTAGTGCTTTGTTTCTTTATAATTGGGTCTTTAATTGGAACGTGAAGCAAGAATCCAATTTTATTTGTTTCCACATGAAAACATTACCATTACCATTTAACAAACAGTCCCTCCCCTCCTCACTGATTCGTTATGCCAGCTCAGTCATATATCAAGTTTGTACATATTTATGGGTCTGTTTCTGGGCTATGTTATTCCATTAATGTTTTTTCCACTACAGAGCTGGTTCCTTACTGTTTTAATTATAGCTTTATAAGGAGACTTAAGACAGAAGCATCCCACTACACACACACACACACACACAAACACAACACCAGTTTTATTTTTCTTTTTCAAAAGTGACTAGACCATATTTTTATGCAGAGGAATGACATGATCTGACTCATATTTTTAAAAAGGACTACCCAGACTGTTGTGCAAAGAGTAATAATGACATTAGAGAGAGGGGAAAAAAATGCTAGAACTATGTCCTTGAATAGATGAAAGTGGATGACAACCAGTGGAAATAGGAAGGGTTAGCTTTGCAGATCAGCATGCAAAGCCCATCCATGGTGATAAGGGCAGAGTCTATGCCTGCAGATGTGTGGTGATGGGAATTTGGAAATTCTCTCCCGATTGCTTTAATCTTCTCAGTGAAGTCATCAGTTATGAGTGAGATGTTGAAGGTTTAAGAAGAAAGCAAATGGTATAGAATCACTGTTTGAGGGGAATAGGAAAATAAATGACTGACTGGAGGAATTACGGGTCCAGTTGAGATTTGCGGTCATTGATTTAAGTGAGAACGATGAACACGGCTATGTGTCTACCAGCCACATACGGTGGTAGTGAGTTGGGCTCAGTCAGGGTTCTGGGTTTGCTAATTAAGGAAATAAAAGGAAAGATGGTAAAGGAGTTGAAAAGAGTGATTATAACGGTGGGCAAGCCGTCTAATCTGGGTAAAGAAGGGAGTCAAGACAAGTAAGTGAAAACCCTGAAAAGTGATAGGATCGACGGACTGGAAGGTCTGTAGGGTCAAGGGAATGTTGGTGTCCGTATACTAGGGAAAGTGAAGATGGAAAGCAGGACGAAGAGAGTGGGATGCATGAAACTCACATTATGAGAAGGTTTCCATTATTGGCAATTATACGGTCAAAGTTACAAGTGAGGCTGGCTTTATGGCATGCAACCTTATGCAGCCACACAGGGCCTGACTCAGAGAGCCCTGTACTTGGTTATCAACCAAGTACCTGTACTGCTGTTACCATCCCCAAATTCTTAATAACTTTTAAACAGGGACCCTAAATTTTCCTTTTTCTCTGGGCCCCACAAATTATGAGCCAATCCTAGTGATGAACATGGGAATGAGTGGGCAATGTAGGGGAAGACAAGATTATTGGAGGAGGTGGGTTCAAGGAATGGAGAAATTGGGGTGTTAAAGAATAATCATCTTGTGAATTGAAATTGCCAACAATTTAGATAGGCATAGTACTGAAGGCAGTGACAGTGAGCGAGGAGCTAGAACCTAGAGAAATGAAAGACAATAACCCAGAGTTCAGGAGCGGTCATCAATAGAGACATCTTGATTGGGCAGTAGGTGACATATTCTACACGAAACTCAAAGCTAGAGTTTGGAGACAGGAAACAACACTGGATGCTACAGAAGCAAGAACTCTGGCTTCTCGTCCAGGCCTGCAAGGAGAGGTTATGCAGGTAACAGCAGCATCCCTTTAGTGGAGTCCCAGAGAAGCAGGGTCCTTGGGACAGAGACTTTGCCAAAAAACATCCGTCTAGTCAAGGCTATGGTTTTTCCAGTGGTCATGTATGGATGTGAGAGCTGGACTATAAAGAAAGCTGAGTGCCGAACAATTGATGTTTTTGAAAGGTGGTGTTGGAGAAGACTCTTGAGAGTCCCTTGGACTGCAAGGAGATCCAACCAGTCCATCGTAAAGGAGATCAGTCCTGCGTGTTCATTGGAAGGACTGATGTTGAAGCTGAAACTCCAATACTTTGGCCACCTGATGCGAAGAGGTGACTCATTTGAAAAGACCCTGATGCTGGGAAAGATTGAAGGCAGAAGGAGAAGGGGATGACAGAGGATGAGATGGTTGGATGGCATCACTGACTCAATGGACACCAAACTCTGGGAGTTGGTGATGGATAGGGAGGCCTGGAGTTCTGTGGTCCATGGGGTCGCAAAGAGTCAGACATGACTGAGCAACTGAACTGAACTGGCTGGGACAGAGACAGTGTGTCCAGGTGTCCTTGGAGCAACAGGGTGACAGGGATGATTAGAGAAGAGGTTGAAGTTAGAGGAGAATTTGATAATGGCAGACCTTGAGCACTAGAGAACACAAGGAAGGATTTCATGGCTGGGAAGAAGGGGATACAATAAGGCTGCACAAAGCCTTGTAGGATTAGAACACAGGGGGATAGACAACATGTGAGACTGGGATTCTTGCAGTGACTAACAACAGGGACAAAGGACATGATGAGATTAGCTGAATGGATTCCAGGTGAGGGTGGAGGGAAGACTGTGAGTGTTGGAGGATAAAGATGACTCCCTTGTCACCATGGTGACGGGGGCAGAAGGCACCAGTGTCTTTTTACCTGTCTTAGGTGTAGATGCACGCTGAAAAATCATGTATCTTTTTAAAAGTTTTATAAATGTCATCTATAAAGTAATAATTAGAATAGGCATTAAAACAAGTTTTTATGTTGACCCAATAATATTCTGGGCTTTCTAGATGGCTCAGATGATAAAGAATCTGCCTGCAATGTGCAGGAGACCCGGGTTTGATCCCTGAGTTGGGAAGATCCCCTGGATAAAGGAATGGCAACATCCAGTATTCTTTCCTGGAGAATCCCAAGGACAGAGGAGCCTGGTGGGCTACAGTCCACGGGGTTGCAAAGAGTTAGACATGACTGAGCAACTAACACTAATAATATTGCAGCCATATGAAGTAGATACTAACCTCACTGCTCTGTAATCTCTTACAGTGCTTTTTTGGATAAACATTTCAAAATAAATGCATATTGGTATTACAAGGTCAATAAATCAATTTCTTCTAAAGTTTTGCTGCAATTTGGTTTGCTATTTCATTAAAAGTGCTTTGCAAAGAGTAAGACTATATCTGAGCAATGTCTGTCTTTCTAACTTGATAGTTAGTATATGGCTTTTGGACTAATTAACACAGAACCTCCTTTTGTTTTATTCTTTCAAACCCCTCTAGTAAATATTTTCTTAGACTGATAATACAATAATTAATTAAAAATAAAATCATTTATTTAAGAATTTAATTTAGGCCATATAATAAATGAGTTTCAAGAAATCATGTGATCAGCCAAAAGCAGTGTATGAACCTTGTTTGGATCCTGATTTGAATAAGATATCTATGAAAAGATATTTGTGGGACCTCTTCCCAAGCAGTGGAATACTTTAATATGTCACATATAGACAAGGATTCATGTAAAAGGTTTTGTTGCTTATGTCATTCAGAGACACCCACTAGCTTATTCTGGCCTCAGGAAACACCACAAAAAGGGTTGGGATTTGAAGTCAGTTAAAGCCTCCAGACAATTGGCAATGAACTGTAAGTAGCTATCTGCCTTCCCAATTCAGTTGAAAGATGAGTCATCTGATTCCTTGGCGTGGGTGCAAGTGAAGGGGTGAGGAGCAATGAATCAGATCATTTGAACCTCATGTTAATGTTTTTGATCCTCATTTTTTACATTTTAATATTTCTTGGGAATCAGAACATAGGTAACAACTGAGAGAGGCATTTAAGGGATGCATTTTTTATAACTCAAAAGCCGTTATTAAATTGATATGGCATCCTACAATTGATGGCATCTGGGAATTGAAGAAATATTGTAATGTATGCTATTTCTTGCTCTGGAAATTGTTCAGTTGGGTCTGTTATCTAAATTCTAGATAGATTACTCATCTAGTGGCTCCTGGTCCAATGAAGCATAAGAACCCAACACACCACTTCCTTGCACATAATTCCTAACCTTCTCTATTTTAGTTACATTAACTGTCTGTAATGAGATCAATGACATTTCAACTAATAAACAACACAGGAATGGCTCAATGGTATTTTGCATAGTGTTTCAAGTAAGTGCTAAGTGAAAAAATTAGAGAGAAATACCAAGACAACGAAAATTCTAAATTTTCTCTCCTTATTCCCTTTGCTACAGCCCAGATTTCCATCAGAATAAAAAACCTCTCTTTCAAATTCCCACAGATGAGAAAGCCTGAAATGATCAGTTTCTTTTTGGGATTCAAGGATGACAAAGGCATTGCACAGAAAATACAGTGATAGATGTTACCTGGATTTGCATATAAGAACACTGTGATTCACAGAGTCATCTTTCCACAGGTTTAAAAATTTTGTCTACACATACCGAATCTTCAAAGAGAAATATGGGTATTACAACATACAGGTAAGGACATATAAGAACCCCTGTAACAAAAACAACAAAAGCTGGGGGAGAAGAACCTAAAAACATCTCTGAGATGTGGCCATGTGGAGGCATTCTACATTGGGAAGCACTGTGTAGGTTGGAGTCAGATCAGCAGTTAACCTGGTCTTCCTTTAAGAGAAATAGGGACACACTAGAGTTGGGTTCAATATTTTTTGTAAAAAAACAAACAAGGCTGTTTTCATAAATGTGAGGCACAGAGTTCCTCCAGGGGCAAATACACCAGCCTGAACCCTGTCTAAGCCTGCTGTCATATCAGAAGACTAAACGATAGGCCGGGTGAAAAGGGAAGGCGGGGAGAGCTCCGAATGTTAGGGAGTCGGGGGTGTGCCATACCTGGATGAAAATACAAAAGGGAGCGTCAGTCAACTGGCAATTTGGGGGATTTTGTTAATGTGTCTGGTTTACTGAGCGCTGAGCAGAAAAAACCTTTCTTCTTTCGAAGTTACTTCTCTGGCAGCAAGTAGAGTATAATGAATGTCATTGAATCTTTAATTACCACCATAAGTAGTATATAATCTGAAATAATCTTTATGAAATACTTGCAAAATGGTTAAGCAGATTTTTTACTTCAAGAATTCTCAGAATCTTTGATATGCTAATGTGCCCTGTGACTATCTGAGATTTGAATATACAATGATCCCCAGATACACACACACACACATATAATTTTTTCTTTGAAACAAAGGACATTGTTGAGGCAACTGACAAATTTTTGAACAAGATCTATGGATTAGTAAACAGTATCACATCAAGATTAACTTCCTCATTTTTAGTCTGGTTATGTAATATTCTTGCTTTTTAGGAAGTAGGAAGTATTTAGGTTAAAGGGATATCATGTCAGTAACTTTCATATATTTTTTTAAAAAAAGGATAAATATATGTACATTTGTATATTTAGAAAGTGAGAGGATGAAAGGCAAATACAATAAAATGTTAACCTTTGGGGTGCAGCTGAAGGATATACATGGAAATTTAAAGAACATTTTTGAAACTTTTAAAACAACTCATTTAAAAACATTTATTTCTTTGTTGTGCATATTTTGGGAAATTCTGGATAATTCCTTAACACCCCATTTTGTCTCTTGTCTGGAGAAAACAGAGAGGCATCCGCATCTGTTATAACAGACACAGGGGTGTTTCATGAGAAGCAGCTCTACATTAGGGCCAGTGCTAGATGCTGCCTTGCGCTGACGCAACAGCCTTTCGTGGAGCTGACTTCCACCTCAACCTGAGTCTCTGTCATGGAGGTTGACACATTGCAGGTCCCAGAGCTTTCCCATCACCAACCCTCTCTGCAGACCAACATCTTGGCCCTCTGAGAACCACAGTGATCATCAAGAGACACAACTACATAAGAACTGAGGAAGCTTTTGTGTTTTTAAATTATTTCTGTAAGATTACAGTAGAGGGGCTTCCCAGGAGGTCAGCTGGTTAAGACATTGCCTTTCAATGCAGGCAGTGCAGGTGTGATCCCTGGTTGAGGAACTAAAATCCCGTATGCTTCATGGCCAAAGACCAAAACATAAAATAGACGCAATATTGTAACAAATCCAATAAAAACTTTAAAAATGGTCCACATCAAAAAAAAGTGAAAGCATTATTTTTTTTTTAAAAAAATGACTAGGAAGTTGTACTTTGCTTATAGCTGGTAAACAGAAAACAACTGTTCATAATTTTACCTGAATCATGCTGACATTTCCATTTTCAATTTAAATCCGGACATTTTGGTCTTATTTTCCTCTCACGGAGGTTCTGAATTCTAGTATGTAGGCTTTTGTGGGTTTTTTTTTTTTTTTTTTTTTTTTTGGCTATGTGGCTTGTGAGATCTTAATTCCTTGATCAGGGATTGAACCCAGGACCATGCAGGGACAGCAACAATTCCTAACCCCGAACCACCAAGTATAGAAATTGCATATTTTGCATTTCCCATTGAAGTCCTCAGGCATTAGTCATTTACACACTCACATAAGCTCTTAGAGGGGTTACCCTCCACAGGGTGCCTACAAGAGCTGCCCCTAAATTGCCATGGATGGGAACTCACTCAATACTGCAGACTGAGGTGGGGACCCTTGATTGTTAATCGTCTTAACTCACAGTAGCTCAAGCCAGAGCTCTGTTTTTAAAGGGAAGATTTCTGTGTTTTGTGTGTGGTGTGCGCTCCCACACATGAGATGCCAGCCACATGTTTTCAGTTCGTGGCTCAGAGGCAGCCCTGAAAACCACTGTTGTGAGAAGTGTCACCTCTCACACATAGTTGCCTGGTGATGAGTGCTCTCCTTCTTGCATTTTTGCAGACCGTGGAAGGTGTTAAACGAGAGATCTTTCCAAACCTAAAGGAACTGATCTCCAAGTTTGAAAAGCCAAATCAAGGACTGGTGTTTCACCTTGTAAAGCCAATAAAGAGAACCAGATCCTCCCTGAGATGGAGAAGATCGACGATAGAGTTGGATGGTATTTATGGTAAAAACTTTCCTAGGGGGGCCAGACAAGAGCCTTAGTCCCACTTCTACTACCACCCTACTGGGTAGAATCCATACAGATAACTGCTCTTTCTATGATGTTAGCTCTAAAAAGCTTCATCCTGCAAACAGCATTTTCTATCTTGGGGAGCAGAGCCTTCATGCTTCTGGTGGTGGCAAATGCACAGAGCGCTCTGTGCTCGGGCAGCCCAGAGAGAGGAGGGGTTCCTGGGCATTCCGTGAGCCTACTTCAAACTCACCCTGTGACCTTGTGCCAATCACATATTTGGGAATAGATGGCCAAAAAGCAGAATTTTCAACTGAGAAAATTGCTTCAACTTCCTTCTCCAAGCCTCATCCTGTTACATTTTGTTCAATGTTTGCTAAGCATTGATTTATGTAGTGTTAGTGGACAAACTGGGCTTCCCAGGTGGTGCTAGTGGTAAATAACCCGCCTGCCACTGCAGGAGACATAAGAGATGTGGGTTTGATCCCCAGGTCTGTAAGATCCCATGGAGGAGGGCATGACAACCCACTCCAGTATTCTTGCCTGGAGAATCCCGTGGACAGAGGAGCCTGGCAGGCTACAGTCCATGGGGTCGCACAGAGTCAGACACGACTGGAGCGCCTTAGCAGGGAGCAGGGGCTAATTATTTCAGATACACCCCAAGAGTTATTAAGCCATGGTGGGAAATGAGACTGCAGAGGATCAGTAAATCTGAGTGTACAGCATCCAGGTCCTATCCCAAGCAGCTACTCTTGTGTACACCCCTTGAAATCTGTTCGCAGAAAAGAATCTAGTATATGTCAGTCACAACATAGTTGGAACTTAGCTCAGACTTCCTGAGACATTTACAGTTTAACCCTGTTTTCTCAAAGGGGGATGTATGGTCAGAGCTCCATTCAAGGGACTTCAGTCCTCAGTGGGCAGGTGACTCAATGGGAGCAGCGTGCTAGCTAGGGAGCATGGGGAGGGGGAACAGAGGGTTCCGGGAAGTCTGCAGTCACCCCACACCCACTGCACTCAGCCTACAGACAAGCTGCCCTTTAGACTGCCTGGGCAAGCTTCTCGCCTCCCCAAGACTAGGCATATTTTTTTTAATTATAAGAAAACAGCCCTCCTCTCCCATTGTTTCTCTGTCCCCCTGCCCTAGGCAGAGGAGTGTGTACCCTGTCACAGATTTGCTTGCTATAGTTGCTGCAGATGTGGTCCCATGGCCATTTTCTACCATAACTTACAGGAAAAAAAAAAAAATACAAAGAATTAAAGGGGGGCAGAGGAGCAACCTAGGAATGTACCTGTGCTGCAGTCCTTAGGCAAACCCTGATGAGCTGCTCGGGGTGCTTGAGGGCGGCGGTAGTATTTGTCTCAGGGATAGTAAAATAACCACAAATCCCAAGAGGAGAACCCTTTGGAGTTCATTCCAAGCATTGAGCGAGAGTCTCACCACACCAGTTGTCCAAGCTCAGGCAGCCTTGGCAGGACGAGCTCCCAAATCCTCAGCCATCAAGGGGGAAGGAACTTCCTCTGAGCTGCTCATCTTCTGCCCGTCCCCGTGGCCGCCCCCGAACAAGCCTCAGGTGTCCCCACTCTCAGGGAAGCACAGGTTCTCTGCTGCTGAGCGGAGGCGTCTGGTGCTGGAAACTCTGATACTTGACTTATAAACAGGCCCCCTATTTTGCCAGGAGAGCTCCCTGTGGTACCCCAGCCCTTGAAGAGGCCACTCTGATGTGGCATCAAGACCGCCCTATGCCTGGGCAGAGCGCTTCTTTCCCATGAGAGGTATTGGTCAGGGTGACTCCTGGGTGTGGAGCCTCACGGCTGATCTCCTTTTCTCCCCAGAGAACAGTGGCAGTGACTATGTGGATGTCCTGCCTTGAAGGTATGGAGACTGGATGAAGCACTTATAGAAGAGATGGGTGACAGCTCTCGCCAGCGATCCTGCTTCTCCTGCAGGTGTGGGTCTGGAAGACCAAACTCTAGGGGACAATTTAGACTCTCCTGGTCTGAGTGACTGAAGATGTTTTGTTCATCAGCCTCAGAGAAATCAGTCCCCTTGCCCTGCCTCCCATGCATACAAAACGAGGAGCTTCAAAACCCCATTCCCCCTCCCACTGTTCTTTCTTGGAATACGACTGCCTGAACCTATTCTGTTTGACTTGTTAAAGGTGCTACCAGTACGACACAGTTGACGTCTGGTCATCTTTCAACCAGGTGACCAGAGGGGAGAGAAGAGGGTGCTGGTGTCTACTTTGGAGCCTGAGTTCCAGTCATGACAATGTGATTGCAGACAAACCTCTTCCTCTTCCTAGGTCTCTGTTCCTTCATCTAAAAAACAAGTGGCTGGGCAGAGGACAGACAACGCCCCAGCCTCCCTGCTGAGGCTGGTTGAGGCAAGTGGCGTCGGGGGGCTCCTGAGTGATGGACCTGTATACCGGACCTCAGGCTCCCAAAACAGCCCACGCAGTCTCTGCACCTGCCCATGCTGGTCTTGGTGATGGGGGAAGCCCAGACCCACTCATGCACCCTTCTCCTCCGAGCCTGGGCGACCCGCCTCCTTTCTGATCTAGATCCCTTCCAGACATTGCCCTGGAGACACTTCCTCTTTGATTCTGCCTCATTTCATTTATGCACTTACCACTTCAACAGCACCAATGTGGTTCTGCATTGTGACACATGTGGGGATTTTGAAGGTGTATTTCCTGTTTCTGACTAGGCTTTAAAGTGTGGTTGAGTCTCCCCATGAATCCTCCACAGCGCATAGAAATGCATGCCGCACAAAACTGTGCCCCATTTAGAGACATTACTGACTCGGAGCCCATTCCCAAAGGGTTCGTCACCTTGGTTCTCAGGCCCTTTGTATTTTCCTGCTAGTTCACATTTTAAATTAAGACCTGCTTAGTGTGGAATGTACCACATGCTATGCCCATTCTCTGATCCATCTTCAAACCTTAGTGATTCATTTCACCCCACTGACCTTACCTTTTAAAGTTATTAAAGAGAGGAACTTGGAATTCTGGGAAACAAGAATAGACATTGTGGTTGGAACCCCCAAAAGCAGGAGCCATTCTGATTTCCTGGGTCACAGCAAACCATAGTAGAGAAGAAGGGAACTGCAGGAGCCACGTCAGCATCCTTCTGGTTGGCTCGGTAAAGGACACCAGAAGCAAACCTGCTCTCCAGGGTTCGGCCCCGGGCCTTTGATTCATTCTGCATGGTACAAAGAAGCATTTTCCAGTTATCTGGGACTGCAGCAATCCTTGGCACAGAAAACATGGTCAGTGGCAATTTCCTGAATAAATCAATATATATGAAATGTGGTCACTCATTCTGGATAGCAAAGATTTGTTTGAACTCTATACATCTCAAAATTAAGTAGAACATGATTATTACTTCAAAATCTTTCCATTATAACTCTCATAGAAGTGATTTCCTTTTTTCCTGAGCATCTATGCATAGCACCTTATGAGAAGCTTGATCCCTGGTGGAATTTCAGCCATATTTCTCAAACGAGCAAGCCACATTTAATAGTGGTTATGGATGTCATTGCATATTTCCCTGAAACTTAGAAGACCCTGAACAGGTCATATGAAGAACAGCTGAAAGATCTGAGTATGTGGAACTGGAAGGGGGAAGACAATAAACTACAGCAGCGGTTTCAATGTTGGCAGTGCCGTTCTGTGAAAGAGGGTGAACAGAAGATTCACTGGGTATGAAGCCAGACAGAAGAACTCAGACCAGTGGCTGGGTGTTTACAGGAGGGCAGTTTTAGCCAAACGTAGGAAGAACTCAATGTCGGAAGAACTCGGAGCTGACTGGAACAATCCTACATTCAGACAGTCCCCCGCCTTCTGGGGTCCAAATGATTTAGTTATGGAGAGTTGAATTAATCACATTATTTAACTCTTAACTCATCATCACGATCCATCCATATAAGACACATTCATTTTTCTTCCCTTCATCCCTCATTCCCATTCCAATGGAACCAGCTCTGTACCATTTGATACATGCCCTTGTATCTATGGGTTTCCCTGGGGGCTCAGATGGTAAAGAATCAGCCTGCAATGTTCAGGAGACCCAGGTTCAATCCCTGGATCAGGAAGATCCCCTGGAGAAGGAAATGGCTACCCACTCCAGTATTCTTGCCTGGAGAATTCCATGGACAGAGGAGCCTGGCGGGTTACAGTCCATGGGGTCACAAAGAGTCAGACACGACTAAGCAACTAACACTTTTTTCACTTTACTTACATGTATGCACTCTTGCAGAATGTACAGATTTGGCTGAGACTGTATATCTTTTATATTTACATACATGATACAGTGCTATTGACCCAATTCTGTTATTACTTTTTTTTTCACTCAATATTATGATTAGTTCTATTCCTTACTGTTGAGTGTACACCTAACCCAGTGCCTCTAACTAATGCATGGCATTCCACAGCATGCATCCATCACATTTTGTTTTCTCATCTCTCTAGAGGCAGACATCTAAGTTGGTTCCAACTCCCTTCTACTAGGACAACACTGTAATGAACAGCCTCTCTTTATGGACATGTAAGAGGCTTCCTCTGGCCTATATGGGTGGGTCACAAAGTGTACTCAGATTTAATTATGGCATAATGAAGCCATTAAGTGCTTTTTTGCTTATGCTTTGTGCTTTTTGGTCCCTGTTTTACAAGCCCTTCCCCACTCCAAGCGTCTACTGGCCTCATACTTTTACCTTCTACACTAAGGGTTTTAACGAAGGCAGGGACTTTTGCCTTTTTCAGTGGCATATATCCAGTGTTAGAAAAGTCCTTCGCTCCTAGTAGATGCTCAATAAATATTTGTTGAGTAAAGGATGAATCTGGGGTTCACCTTTGTCCATGGTGAGAGGTAAGAATCCAACTTTGTATTTTTCCATATATGTTGAAGTAGTTTTCTGACTTCTACTTGCTTAATAATCCATTTTCCCTCCTCCGGTTTATGGTTTATGGTTTCTTCTTTATAGCACAACTGTTCTAATACTCTGGCTTTGAAATTGTCTGTTAGGATAAGCACTCATTTTTTAAAATCATTTTAGCTATTTGTGGACCTTGATTCCTCCACATACATTTTAGAATAAATAAGTTTCTCAAAACATCTTGCTGGAATTTTGAGTAAACTTGCAGTTGGGGGAGAACTGAAATTCTTGTGGTGTTTTCCCATGTGTAAAATGCTACTCTATTTATTCATGCCAGCTTTTTTGCTCTTTAATGAAATCATAAATTTTCAATGTGGAAGTATTGTAAATTCTGTTAGGTTAATTCCTATTTTTAGTTGTTATAACTTTAAGTCATATATTTTATTACATTTCTAATAGACTATGACAGTAGCAAACTGTTTATGCTCTTGTTAGATGTCCTGGTTTATCTGTTGATTCTACTGTAAATTAAACTGTAAATTCTATGTAAATGATTTTGTCAACGACAAATGATAGCATTTTGTTCTCCTTCCTTTCAACACTTAATGTATTTTATTTATTTTCTATGTTTACTTGATTGGCTAGGACCTCCAGTATACATTAAATACCAATCAGAATGTGAGCATTCTTGCGTTGTTCCCATATTGTAAGAAATGCTTAGTCATTTTCTCCATTTATGTACAATGTTTGTTGTAGCCTTTAAGAAGGCTACTTTAATTTTATCAGAAATGTTTTGAAATTTATTAAGTGATTTGCTTCTGTATCTACAGAGATATCTACCACATTTCTTTAATCCTCATTCCATTATAAAGGTAAATTACATTAAATTCTTAACCTTATATCCTGCTTGTATTGCTTAACTTGATTATTTTACATTATTTTTAATAAATTGTTGGATTTGGTAAGTTATTTCATTTAAGATTTTTGTATTAAAACTTGTAAACCAAATAGACCTATAGTTTGTTGAATCGTGGTTATGCTAACCATGAAGAGTGGGTGAAGCAGTCTTTATCTTTTTCTATTTTTTTACAACAGTTTTGTAAGGAAAAGTCTGTGTGTTGTTTGAGAGCTCATTAATACTCTTAAAAGAGTGAGTTTGAAGCTCTGAAGGATAGGGCATCTCTTATTACTCTTTAAATATTGGGTTACCGAAAAGTTCATCAGGGTTTTTAGGAAAACACCCGAACAAACACTTTGGTCAAAACAGTATCTTTAATGTTCAGTGGTTTATTCAATTATCTTGCCAAATTTTGCATTCTTTGTTTTTCCAGGAATTTTACAAATTTTGTCTAAGTTTTCTAAATTGTTGGCATATAGTTAATACTATTATTATTCTTTAAAACACATTGTGACCGTCATTATATCTTCTTCTTCACTATGTATTTTATTTGCATCTTACTCTTTTTACCAATCAATTTTATGCATCTTAATTGTCCTTTTAAAGTCAGCTTTTAGTTTTAATTTTGTTACTGTTTTTTAGATTGGTATTCTATATTTCACTGATTTTTATCATTTTTCAGCTTATATGGCTTATCTTCAATATTTATTGTTTTGTAATAAATGTATCTAAAAGCTATGAATTTATCTCATAGTACTACTTGACCTGTACCCCACAAATTTTTGCATGTTTTTTATTGCTGTTCAGGTCAAGGTATTTGTAATCAAAGAGAATAGTAGTTTGTAATTTTTTCAAACATGTACTTTAGTTTTCACTTGAGTATAGATTGCAAACTATATAGTATTAAATTTAACATAATTTGACTTGATTTCTGAGGCTTCATTGATGACCTGGTATATGTGAACATTTTGTTAGGAAAGAGTTGTTTTTTCCATCCATTTTAAAGCTATCTTCACCAATGCCACCAATGTATTCAAGATTATAGACCATATAAGACAAATATTTTTATATTTTTATAGATGTTCTTATTTTTCATCTATTTGATCTATCAAAGAGAAAAGTCTCTCATTTTAACCCAATATATAATAGCTTAGTTTTCTAATTATAATAATTGACATATATTATATTGACATCTTCATAGTTCAGCTATTTTGAGGTTATATTTTTAGGTGTATGTATTTTTAATAACTATTTTATCTTAATATGCTTTTTTGAAGTATTTCTCTTTTTCTCAAAATTTTGCTTTTAATTATATTTTATCATACTTAAATTGCTATCTTGACTTTCTCTTCATCCATACTTTTCAATATATAATTTTCCATCCCTTTGCTTTTAAGTTTTTTCATATCTTTTGTGTTAACCCTGTCCTCTATAGACAAATATTACTGGATGTAATTTTTTCCAATTTAAGTTTTTGTCCTTTTTTTTTGGTAGGTTTGATACCCTTGTATTTATTATAAACTGTTCTATTTGAGTTTATTTCTGCCACTGTCATGGGCTGAATGTTTTTGGCCTCCCAGTGCCACGTGTTGAAGCTCTGACCCACAGTTTGATGGTATTTGGAAGTGGGCCTTCAGGAAGTAACTGAGTTTAGGTAAGGTGGTGGCCTCATAGGAGGTTCAGGGCCCTTGTAAGAAGAAGACCAGGCACCAGAGCTCTCTCTCTACCTGCAAGCCCCGAGGAAAGGCCTTGTGAGGACACCGCAGGAAGCCATCCTCACCAGACACAGAATCTGCTGGCACCTTGACCTCGGACTTCCCACCCTGCAAGAAAGTCTAGTAAAATGTGCATTGTTTAACCCACTCAACCTATGGTATTGAATATTTTGTTACAGAAGCCTGAGCTAAGAGAAAAATCTTACTCCATTCTTTCCATTTTCTATATATTTGTTTTCTTTTTTTTCTCCTTTAACCCTACTGATTCGGAAGCTCTATTAAAATTTTCTTTGGTGATGGTTATCTACAGCCTATTAAAAACCAGTATTTTTGCTATTCTCTATAGCTTTGTCATCTTTGTTAATCCCATCTCATTTCCTGATCTAAAATCTGAATTATTATTATCTACTCCTTTTGAGTCCCTTACCATTTATGTAACAGTAAGATTAACTGAATCAATTATTCATCCTTACTTCCTATGTACTTACAAACACATGGAACTCTTCTGAGTTCACGTCTTTTCTTACTGGAGTATTTCCTCCAAGAATATTTTCAAAGATGGTCTTTGAGAAATAAATCTTTGCAGTCTTACACACTTCATAATGGGCTTCCCATGTGACCCAGCAGTAAAGAATCCACCTGCAAATGGGTCGAGAAGATCCCTTGGAGTTGGAAATGGAAACCCACTCCAGTTTTCTGGCCTGGAAGATTTCCATGGACAGAGGAGCCTGGTGGTCTCGGGAGTCGTAAAGCGTTGGACATGACTGAGCGACTGAGCACACACATACTTCATAATAGTGTTTATACTCATTCACATGATAGTTGAACTGAATACACAGGCTTAGTGTCCTTTTCTTCCAACAATATCAAACATTAAGCCATTATTTTTTGTATCTAGGATTCTTATTGAGATGTCTGATGTCAACCTGATTCTACTTTACAGCCCATCTTTTTTTTTTTCTGGAAACGGTAAAGGTGGTTTCTCTTTTGGACCCTACATTTTGCGATAAATGTGTCTGAGTTTTTCCTCCTCACCCTGTTTGAAGGTCTATATGCCATTGTATTAAAATTTTAATCTCTCTATACTTTTGAGGAATTCTCATTTTTTTCAAAGATTTCCTCCCCTTCTATTTTTTGTCTCCTATGGAATTCCTAGTAAAAAAAAAAAAAGGTGTCATCTGTTTTATTTATCCTTTCACATACTACTTGTTGAACGATCTTAGGAAACTTACAAACCTTTCCAAAACAGATAGTACTTACCTCATAAATGTATGTTACTTTCGTCATGAAAAGCTGCCGCTTAGAGAAACTAGTTGCCAGAAACTGCAATGCCTTAAGTCAGCCACAAGAGGTCAGACAACCACCAAGAAATCAGATACTGAGGGGAAGTGTTTGTTGTTTTAGCACTGCTATGGTAGCTACAAAAGGCGAAACATTCCTCTCCTAATACTCATCTCTCATTTGAATGCTTAATCTCCAGGGTCAGTAACAGGATTAGTGCATGAGCCAGGCTTCCTTGAGTCTGCAATTTGAGATGCAGTAGAATTCTTCCACTCCTGCTTGGAGTGCAATTCATAGAGCACATTCATACCAACACCCTGCAGAGTGGACGTTTTCCAGAGGCACCAATCAGCTCTGTCACTTACTGGCAGAGTGACTCTGGGCAAGCTGCTGAAACTCTCTAAGCCTCTGGCCAGCCTCGTCTAGAAAATGGAGTTAATAAGTCTTACTGCATGGAGTTATTGTGGGAAGTCAGACACCATGCCAGGACGGGTTAATACTGAAACTGTAGTCCTCGCTGTCTTCTCCTTGTAAAATGAGGGATTTGGTGAATGGGTCTCTCAATTCCCACCCCACATGAATATTCAGTGCTTAATGAAATCACATTCATCCCTGCAGAAGGTCCAACTCAACAAGATGTTTCTGGGCCATGAACATTTCTGGGAAATTTTTATCAGACTGGTGTGATGGAAACAGAGAAGAACCATGTGGTGGTGGTGATGCTGTCTGCTGCTGGAATCTAAAATCCTGGGCCTACATGTCTAGCTCTATATTTTTATCAGTTGTAAGACTCAGGCAATCTGCTTAGTCATTACCTCAATCTAAGTGAAAGTGCTAGTCACTCATCAGTGTCCGACTCTTTGTGACCCATGGGCCATAGTCCACCAGGCTCCTCTGTCCACAAGATTTTCCGCGAGAGAAGACGGGAATGGGTAGCCATTCCCTTCTCTAGGAGATCTTCCTGACCCAGGGATCGAACCAGCATCTCCTATGTCTCCTGCACTCTACTGAGCCATTGGGGAAGCCCCCAATCTCAGTTTTTCCGTCTATAAAATGGGGCTGAAATAACTACCTCACAAGATACAAGGATTAATGAGATCATGTGTGTGAATTCTTTGACTGCAGTACGTTTTGTCTATACCTAAAGAACAGGCTTAGGAGGATTTCCCTTGCAGGGCTATCAAGAAAAACAAATGAGATAATGAATGTAAACTGATTAGCACAATTCCTAGAATACACAGGAGCTTTGGAAATATAATAAAGCATCAATTAGTAAGAAAGCCCACAATAGTAAAGTACGACTTTTAAGAACTGGACCTGAGGGCAGCTGGAGGATCTGCAAGACCAGAGCTGGAGTGTGACCCTTCTCACGTCAGGCTGGACGCATGTGCCTGCTTCTGCTGGCTGCACGGTGAGGTGCCACCTGTCCAGGGGGCAGAACTGATGAAGGCTTTGGATGAAGAGAAATGAGGACACACTGGTCCACTCATCATTTCCACTTTGAAAATGGCCTCTTCCCCAACCATCCCTGCAGTGGATGTCAGGTGCGGAAATCACCTGCGGGCGAGGCCCTGAGGGAGGAGCTGAAAGGAGGGGGCTGGCTTATGCCTCTGCACTCAGCACTAGACTGTGTGCGCGCCTGTCCTCGGTCACTAAGTCGCGTCTAACGCTGCAACCACATGGACTGTAGCCCACTCAGCTTCTCTGTCCATCGGCTTCTCCAAACAATAACACTGGGCTGGGCTGCCATTTCTTTCTCCAGGGGATCTTCCCAACCCAGGGATGGAATCCACGTCTCTTGCATTGGCAGGGGGATTCTTCACCACTGAGCCACCTGGGAAGCCTGTGTGTGTATGTGCGCATGTGTATAAAATCTCCCAAATCAGAGGATGAGTCCTTTGAGTTTAGCTCATTTCAAGGCTCTTTATCAAGCTCCTGTGATGTGCGGGGGCTGTGCCAGGGATCAAGGAGTCAGAGATGAAGGCGACAAGGCCCCGCCCTTGTGGGGTCCCGAGACTTGTGAGAGAGCCAGCAGGAGGTAGCTCCGGCAAGATCACATGGCAAGTGCCGGCCTGGAGAAAGATGCAGGGTGCCACCGGGAGCGGAGGATGGGCGGCGGGTGGCGTCTGGGCAGGGATCCCAGCGGAAGGGATGCCTGAGCTGAAATATGAAGGATGAACCAACACGGCCTGGCAAAGTCAGAGGACAGAGAAAGGATGAGAGGGGATGACCAGGTGATGGACTCTCTTCAACAAAGACACGGCAGTAATTCTGAGCAGTTTAGAGTGTGGGCGCTGGGACACAGATGCAGTAGTGGCAGATGGAGCCGGCAAGCTAGGCTGGGCAGGACTGCACAGAGAACCAGGCTCACCTTCTCCCAGGGGTGTCCCAGAAGAGGCCCCAGCCTCGTCACATCTATACCACCCACATAACCGCCAACTGAAGGATTAGGGGGATGTGGGGAGAGGCACGGGCGGGCTGCTGCCCATGAGCACAGCCTCCTCCCTCAGCTTTATCACACGTGGGGTCACCTTCCAGCTGTCCTACACAGCCTCTCCAAAAGACCCAGCTCCTAGAAATAACACACCTTGGCCCAGCCTACAGAGAACTGACCAGGTGTGCTGCAAAGACTTTCTGACAGCTCGTGACACAGAGAACCCAGGATTTCAATTGAGCAAGGACGGTTGACAGTGTACCAGATAACCAGAGTGACTGGAAGGTAGAACAAGCTTGTTCTGAGTTTTCCTATCCACTAACTGGGTCCATCGGCTGTGGGCTTAGGATGCAGGGGGAGTACAGTCCCTGGCTGAAGTTGCAGGGCTGGTGGAGCTCCCGTCCCTCTATTGGCCTGGGCCAACTGGAACCACGCCGCAGTAACCATAGGGAGATGCTGTAAGTTGCCATGAGTCAGCCCGTGAAGCAGGCTGAACACGTGGCTCTATTTACGTGCATGCTGAGTCACTTCAGTCATGTCCCACTCTTTGCAACCCTGTGACCGTAGCCCGCCAGGCTCCTCTGTCCATGAGATTCTACAGGCGAGAGCACTGGAGTGGGCTGCCGCTGCCCTCCTCCAGGGGATCTTCCTGACCCAGGGATGGAAGCTGCATCTCTTAGGTGTCTCCTGCATTGGCAGGCAGGTTCTTTACCAATAGCGCCACCTGCTGTACTTACCCACCAGCTTAAAGGGTGGGAGTTCCGTAACAACAGGAGTGTAGAGAGGTTCTGAGGCAAATGCCAAGGGAACTTTAAGGCACAAGGTGGCCAAGCCCATGGTACTGGAAGCTGCTAGACTGGTTAACTGGTGAAACGCAAAACAAAACCTGCAGTTTGCTGTGAGGTGGCTTCTGGCTTTGGGTGACTTTTTTCTTTTCCAAGAGTGAAACACTGGCAGTGTTTCCTGCCCCAAAACAGACAGATTCCTCGGGCACCTCCCACGGGAAAGTAGCCTGGTGTGTCTGAGTTGGTCCCTAAACATTTCCCCTAGCTGGCTTCCCTGTCTCTGTGGCCAGTAACCAAGTGATTTGCTCCATGGGGGTACAGCTTGCCTAGGCTCCCTTGAGCTGCACTATTTATCATGGCAGCAGCTGGAGATAAGCTGGACACAAAGAGGATTTGTGTCTCTGGGTGTCGGGCCCTAGATACGAACGTGGAGGAATTTTTTCATTAGTGGGAAGTCAGAGGAGAGGACTCCAGGCTCTCATCACACAGCCCAGTGCAAACGGCAGCAGGGAGGAGGGCACCCTGGAGGGGGAAGTCCCCGAAGGTGCTTCACTGGACGACTGAAATGAAGGTTTCCAGAGTGGATTTCCTTGGGAGAGATGAATGACATTAAATGTTGTCTGCACACACGAAGCTGTTTAGGGGGAGGTGGGGATTCTTCTAAGAGAGCCGAGTTTTTTTGTGTGGAATTAACTACTTGTTCCCACTCAGAAGGGAGCCACGACGGGGGGTGGGGAGCCCCAGAATGGGCACCTCAAACCGAGTGGTAGGCACGGCAGGGGCGACACTGAGTGAAGCGCAGGGAACCCTGAGGGCCCACATCTCAAAGGCAAGGAGCTATTGCCTGTAGGTGGCAAGCCAAACTCGGGAGGCCTGTGGTGGTGGAGATGAGACAGAGAGGATACAGGGTATTGAACACAGACGGTTCTAGAACACTCCCAGGATTCACAGACTAAGAGAGGATTCTGAATAAGTCTGAGAGCAAACTCACCAGGAAGCAGCTCTCTGAGTTCGGAGCAGTATCTGAGGTGCAGTCTGGTACTAGCTACAGTCATCCCATGACTTCTGAATCCCAACAGGAGCTCCCCACCAGACCTGAGGAATGAAGTGGGTTTCCTGAGGACCTGTGATTTGTTCATTTCCTTCAGCGATCACTACAGGCAGAGGAAAAACACTTTCAGCTGAAACTACCACCCCGCCCCTGTACTTTCATTGTGTAACAGGTCATGCTAACATGGCCTGTTAAGCAGAGCAGGAAGGCAGGCTCCCCGGTGCCCTCAGCAACCGTGGGCGTGCATGCCTGCGGGCTCAGCCGTGCCTGACTCTGCGATCCCGTGGACTGTAGCCCACCAGGCTCCTCTGTCCACTGTGGGCCTCGTGAGAGACAAGCAGGGATCTCTTCTCCACCAGTGTTACCGCTGTGCCCCAGACAGCCCTCAGTACACAAAGAGGCTTGGATATCTTACCCCAGCTTCTAGACCAAAGGCTCAGACCACAGCATTAAAGACCAGGTGACATATTCACATCCCTTTTCACACTTAAAAATTTCCTCAAAAAGTTTTTATTTTTACATTATGATTTTTCATATTTGATCTTAGCCCCAAATAATTACTTTGCATAATAGTGGGAAAGAAAAGGCATGTGAAAGGTACATTTCACACCTGAATGACTGCAGAAGTCAATCCTGAAGCTACTCAATGGGAGCGGTTGCCCAACTGGAGCTTACACTTAAAGGAAAAAGTTGCTACCATTAAATATTTAAAATGCCTTTTCCCATGCATGGAATATGTTGGATTGGTTTTTGAATTATTAGTACCTTCCCAGAACAATACCCTGAGCCTCACTGCAGAGCAAGCAAGCAGAGTGAAGGCCCATTGTCTTCTTCCTCTGAGGAACAAAGTGCAGGAGTGGAATTCAGAGCTGAAAGGACTGGAGACTTAGCCTCATGCCTGAGATGTTTTTTAATCGCAGCCAGGGAGGGGTCTCAGGCATCATCATGGGGGAGAATGACAGGGCTGGGCAGAAAGGGCCCATCCCTCCCCTTTTGGTTACGGATATGGCTTCTTTTCCTTCCTCTTCCTATCTTCTCTACTTTGTCCCTTTAAAGGAGGTTAAAGGTCCGGTCGGTTCTCAGCTGGGAGTCCTCTGGGTCATTCAGTCTGGCACCAGTCAGCGGATAGCCGGGGGCACCCAGGGGGCTTCAGGCCAGCACTGCTCTAAGCCATGCTCTCAGTAAGGAGCATCTGGGCTACTGTAGTCTGGGGTAAGTGACCACATCAGCAGTTTTGGCTGCTTTACTGACATTACTAATGACTTGGAATCTGATAGCAGCTCCGGTCCCTCCCTGAAGGTCTGCGTGCACACCAAACTCCGTTCCTGCCTCAATGGGAGAGGGGTATGGACCCCAAGGAGATGATCTGGTGGTCACTCTCATTTCCTGCTTCTTTCTGAGGGGGAGGGTGGCACCTCTGCACATGATGTGGGTTCCTTGAAATAGTCATAGTCCAATTTGGAGGAGGGAGACTTCCACAGCGGCCAGCCAGTTAGGGGAATAAAGGAGGGCACATCCCCACATTTCTGCCCAAGGTCTCGGGCTAGAGATCGGTCACGTCTCACTCTCCCAGGCTCACAAAGCAAACGGCCAGCGAACAGGTCAGCCTTCAGAAAAAGCAACCACTCCCCATTGGTTAGGAGAAAAAAGTCAAACCAGCAAAACCAAACCAAATTATTTTATTGTATAGTTTCTACCAGAAAATTACTAAAAATATAAATATAAAATCTCTAGAAAATACTCGGAATAGCTCTGTAATATTCTTCTTCCCTAAACGGGGGCCAACCTCTTTGTTCTTTAAAAGACGGATTACAAGAAGGTCTTCACCACCCACATTCGTTAATACATTACATTTCTCTCTGTGCCAGCTGAGTATGAATGTGCCACCTTTTGGCCAGGTTCTGGAAGCTCACCTTGCATCTGTCAGGGCAAAGCTATTGCTGAATATGGGGATTCAGGGGAGTGGGACCAGGATGTGAAGAAACCCCCATGGCCCCACTTCCGAGGACACAGAAGACATTTCTCCTCGGTGCCCTGTCCTGGAGCAGGCTGGGCCACCCCAGGGTCAAGCCTCCAGAGAAGCTGCAGTCACCCTGAGGGGTGTGTGCGGGCCACGCTGCAGTCACAGGAGGGTCAGGTGTTGAGATGGACGCAGGAAGCCAAGTGGGGTTTTGCATAGACAGCTGGTCTGCGCCAGGGCCCTCAGCAGGATAGACATTGCCGTTTCTGGTCGGCCTCTGGGCAGCCCTTATCCCCTAGCACCAGGCACTCTCTGCAGCATTTAGGACTCAATGTAGCCTGAGAGCTCCCCCATTCCCTGCTGCAGAATGGCTGAGGTGGTACCAAAGCGAGGCCACCTGGGCGCTGACACCGGGTCCCTCAGCCCCCTCCTTACTCAGCACTGGACACGCGTCTGGGGACACTGGGGTCGCCCTGCCCATGGTCCCAGGACAGCCTGGCAGGATGCCTGTGCTGACCCCTGGACCTCAGTGGCGTCCGGGTGGGGAGCGGACAGCAGGGTGTTTAAGCCAGCCCTGGCCTGCCACCTCTGTGCCTATGGCTACAGTATCATCTGATCAGAGCCACCCTGGGCCCTGGGACAGAAGCAGGCCAGAGTGTAGATACTTAGTAAGTTTCCCATCAGAGAAGCAAACTGGACTTCCGGGATGGAAGTACAAACGAAAGCGGGCTAGCTCCCAGCACGTGGGTTTATCTCTCTGTCCCTCACCTCCAGCTCTGTGTTTTGTGCAGAACCCCAAGCCCATATGGGAAAACTCACAGGCCCCCAAAATGCTAGTCCTAAGCACTTCTGCGCATTGAGGGCAGGTATCACATCCTTGTGATGTTCCTGGAATAAGGCAGGATTGACTCAATTCAGTAACAGCCTTGCTCACTTCACAGTGGCCCACCCGGTGCCTGGTGCGCTGGGACCCTTCTGAGGACGAGGCGGCAAAGCTTGGCTGTGAAAAGGCAAGGCAGGAGAAAGGCCGTGCTGGGGCTTGGCCACGTGGCTGCAGGCACAAGCACACATGCTGGTGATGCCCCGAGGCTCCCAGGGCCACAGAGGTGCTGAGGAGGGGAGCAGAGATTGGGGGATGAGAGGAAGTGGGCAGTGAGCTCTGGGGCACCCAGAAGGGGAAGCCAAGCGATGAAGAGAACAGGAGGCAGCAGGAATTGCAGGAAGAGGAATGGAGACCCTGCTCTGGCCAGACGAGCCCCTCTCAGCCTTCTCTCAGGGACCAGCCACCCTGCTCAAGAAAAGGCACGTTCTCTTCTTGCTGCCAAGGCCCCCAAGGTTGGGATCAACCCCTGACAGGGTCTCCTGGCCACGGGAAAGCAGCAGGACAGGACTCCTGGTGGGAGATAGGAACACAGAAGTGGGTTAACACAGGAGGGCGGAACCAGCGGGGTTGGGGGACTGTCAGTCCATCACAGAGACCCCAGAGGCAGGCGCATAGAGAGTGCCTCCTCCTCAAGGGCAGCCTGCCCATGCTCCTCACCACATTCCAACCTCTCACACTCTTCACCTTGGTCCTCACACTCTTCACCTTCGTCCTCGCACTTACCACACCTACAGCCTGGAACTACATCATGGCAGGCTGTGAGGCGCCCATAGCCCTGAGTCCTTACAACTACTCTTCCCACACCCTCCTCCACTCCTGCTGCGGGTTCTCTCGGGACCAGCTCCCTGGATGCCAGGGTCCCGGGCCCTCCCCCCAAATGACGTCAGAACTTGCTCTGCTGCTTCTGCCAGGGCCTGCCTAGCCCTGTCTTCACGCACAGCACGGGAGGCCCGGGTCCCTCCTTCTGGGCAGGGAGCACGCGCGTACCCGGGGCATCGTCATTCCCAAAGCCTCTGGACATGCCCACGCTGGGCAGGTGCTCGCGGAGGCTGGCTCCATGCCCTGCCCCAGGGAGGGCTCACCATGTTTCCCTGTCTAGATGAGCAGCACCTATGAACTCTGGGTGACAAGGCTGCCCAAGGTCTCAGGCTTCGTAAGCATCTCCCCCAGCCTGCACCCACTCGGGCAGAGGCAAGGTGATGGCCCGAGGCCTGCACTGTCTTGTGACCAGGAAGCGCTGTGGCTGGGCTGTGTTCAGGTGTGGCTTTCTGGGTCTGGGCCCATCACCAAGCCAAACCCAGCATCCCTCATCCACTTTGACTCCCCTGAGGCAGGAGGCCTCTGGGCGCCCGGGGAGGAGAGGGAAGGAACCAGGAGGGCGAGGAAAAGAGAAGAGCAGGCGGCATTTGGAAGACAGGCAAAGAGAACAGCCTTCACCCTGGGCTGCTGGCCCTGCACATTAGTGGGAAGCCAGGGCACCTTGGAGCAGAGGCGCCCCAACATCCAAGGGCTGCAGCCAGCATGCAGAGAAGCTGGGAAGGCATCCAAGTGCGTGCTTTTTCCATCGCATGGACAGACTCTTGAACTACAACCACTTGGACCTCTGGCCCTGCAATCACCAGGAGAATCACTCTGCCGTGCCATGTGCAAGGAGGACAGCAGGAGAGAGGACAGGGCCAGGGTGCACGGTGGAGCAGAGGGAAGGGGCGCTCGGCAGGGGCAGACGCAGCTCTACTCAAAGGACAGCAGGTCTGGGTGAGGGCCCTCATTGTCAACGCTGGAGGTCCGCGCCCGGGGAGGTGGGCTGCCGTCCTCCAGAGACTCGGCCAGGCTGATGGGGCTCAGGCTGAGTCTGAGGCCATTTCTCTCCATGAGGCCAGGGGAGGAGGCCCTTCGGCACTCAGTCACCTTGAGCTTGGGGTCGTCCTGGCTGTCCTTGTGGATGAGGTCAGGTACCGACACGGAAGCCTCTCCATTCGGCAGAGCGTCGCCCCTGTCCACCACCTCCGTGGTGGCCTCTGGCTCGGAAGCATCGACTGGGCTGGGTTGGGCGGAAGACAAGACCTGGGGCTGCCCAGATGACAGCTCTGTCCCATACTCCAGACTGCTTAGGACAGGCTGTGATGAAATCAGCATGTCCTGGGTGGTCTTCAGGGCCCGAGGAGTTCGCTTCCTGGTGGTGGGAGGTGGAGGATCCAGCCGAGGGAATGCTTCTTGCAGGGCTGACCTGTAAAGTTGACGTCAGTGCTCTGAGGCTGGCCAGACACCAGTCCCTGCTGTGTTCTCCCGTCTCTAGCTCCAAACGCATTTTCCACTCACCCACCCATGGGGGTGCTTTACACTCTGGACTCCTATTCTTGTTTTAGCGTTGAGTCTCAGCAGTGTGAGCACAAATGGCTTTGGGCCTGTCACATCCTCACTCAGTCTTCAGAGCAGTGCAGAGTGTTAACACTGGGCCCACTGGGGAACCGCATCACATCAGACCCTACGCAGTAGCTCTCAAAAGTTGCATCACCACCCTCCAAGTCCAGGTGTCTAAAACGAGGCTCAAAATGGGAGGCTTCCCCTGCATCTGCCCAAACATGGGCTTCTCACGTGGGGCTGGGTGTCAGAATCCCCCTGGGAAGCTTGCTTCCCACAATACCTGGGTTTGAATCCAGTTCTGCTCATCACTAACTTTGTACCCTTAAGTTCCTCACGTTACCACTCTGAACCTGCACCGTCTGCAAAATGGAAATGATGCGTCTACCTCAGAGGACGGTGGCAGGGTCAGGTAAAATAGCGCAGCTGAAGCCCAGCACAGCGCTAGGACATGATGGGCATGCCGTGAACTTCGGCTGTGGTGGTGCACGGTGAAGCCGGCTTCCCCAAACGTCACCCTTCAGCTACTCCTCATGTGACAACCTCACGTCCCTGCCCCAGGGTCACTCTCCTCTCGAGACACTACAGTTTATCTGCAAGCCTCTTCCCGGTCCACGACCCGCGGGGAGGTGATGGGTGGAGCACTCACCTTCCGTCATCCCCGTCAGCCCCGCTGGCCAGCTGGGCCCCCGCCGTCTTGTTGACCTCTGTCGCGCCCACGCTGCCCAGGCTCGAGGGCTCCTTTCTCCGCAGGAAGTCATTCACTTTGGCCCCCACCGCCTTGCCCAGGCTCTTGAGGTGCTGACTGCTGCCCACCCAGAGTCCAGGCCCCCCGGACTCCGCAGACCCCTGAGCAGCAGAGCTGGGGGCCGTCGGCCTGGACAAGTGGGGGAAGGAGCGGCTCGCCTGGAGCTTGGGAGTGAGGGCTGTGTTCAGGTTCTCAAACATGCTGTGGTCGACTACAAACAAAGAGGGAAAGAGAGAGAGCTGGTGAGGGGAGGGCGCCGGGACTTCCTTCCCCATGGCTGCCAGCCTTCTCCTTAGACCACACCCGGTTACCACAGCTCGGTAACCTCAGGAGGCTCTGGGAATGGTCGAGAGCGTGCCAGCAAAGACACTCTTGAACCTTCCAATCCCACTGTCTTGATGGGCTGTGGGACCAGAAATTCTAGTTCTGCCTCACCCTGGTTAATCATGATGAACTCTAGCCACAAAAAAAAGCTAACTTCTCCCTTTAAGCCTGCCTCCTTGACTCACAGCCTAACTCCTTACCTTGGGGTCACGAGCCTTCTAAAGTAAAGGAAAACCAGGATGAAACAATGAGATGTACATTTTGACAGTGCGGTGAGCACACACGGCAGTGATTTGGGTATTGGGGTAGAAGCTGGTGGAGGAAGGGCAAGTGTGAGGCCTGGAGCTGGAGGTTCTCTGCCAAAGAGCCACATGCGTAGCATGCTTTCTCTGTGGAAAATGCTCACGTCTCCTGCTGTGGAATCTGGGAGAATGGACCAGCTGTTCGAGGAGGGATGGTGTGAACCAAACGGACAAGCACTTGGTGCCAAGGAAGCAGGAGGAATGTGGCAAACACCAGCTCACTTAATCCTCATGACAACTTAGTGAGATGGGGTGTGGTTAAGGTTTTTATTATGGAGGAGGAAAACGGGGCTCAGAGCAGTGAACTGTCGGGCCTGAGGTCACAGGCCAATTACTGGTGCTGTGGGAACAAGATACCAGGTTTTCTCACCTAAAGCTCAGGGCTTGTCCTGCTCCTTCCCCTGCCTTGCATGCTGTCTAAATATGCCTTATGGACACTCCTCTTAGGGATCTCTCTTCAGCTGGAAGGATTAATTAACTCAAAGGGTGACAGAGACCCACTGAGTTGTTGATACCTGCAAGGCAGTGGCCATGTCTCATTCATCTTTGTGTCTTTGACAGCTAACACACAGTAGGTGCTCAAAATAAGTACCCTGAGCTGCCAAACCCATTTGCAGACAGAGAACTGTGGCGACCAAGACCGCAGCAGCCCTGAGACGTCTAGTTGAAACGGCTGGAGCTCAGGGTTCTAAGCCATGCTGTCTACACCCTGGCATGGGGCAGCGTCTCCCCACCTGGAAATTCAGCTCAGGCCTCAGTGCAGCCAGACGCACGCTAGCACCTTGCAGGCAGGCTGGAGGTTCCTGTCCTTCCCAACTGCTCCAGACACTTTTGCCAATCTATGGGGAGGAGAGCTTGGTTTTGGTCACAGGCTCCTCTCCTAAGTGTCTATTCTTGCTGAGCCTTCCTAAGAGGAACTGAGATTAGGGTGCACATTTTCTTCTGTTGAAAAAAGTGAAAGTGTTAGTCACTCGGTCATGTCTGACTCTTTGTGACCCCGTGGACTGTAGCCTGCCAGGCTCCCCTATCCAGGGAATTCTCCATGTAGGAATATAGGAGTATCCCTTCTCCAGGGGATCATCTCAACTCAGGGATTGAACCCAAGTCTCCTGCATTGCAGGTGGATCTCTGCCCTGCCCTGCTGAGTCCTGGGTCACAGGGAGCATTTCTCTGTATTGTGGTTTCAAGCAGAGATGTCTCTTCTGAGCCAACTACCTCAAAAAGCCAGATGGTGAGGGTCTTTGGAGGTAGGAGGCAGCTGTGGGAAGAGTGGAATCTCCACCTTTGGAGAGCCCCAGTCTTCACCCCTGTAACTGACCCTAACCCACGTGCAGGAGAAGCACCTCTGCAGGAGACATGCCAGGAACTTGATTAGGGCATAGCTGGGACACGGGCACAGAGCCCGCTGGTTCAGGCTGACTGACTTCCTGGTGTAGACCCACCACACCAGCAGGAGGTCCTTGCCCATCTGACAACAGGGGTATCAACTCGAGTCTTCTCCTGAGAGTGTAAATCCTGCCATGTTATCCACTTTCACATAATTTACCTATCACATTCTTCAAAGTCCCACATTCTTCAAAGTCTTCCTTGATCATGAACTCTTGAAAACTAGTGCATTTAATGATTTCCCCCCAAACCAGAAAGTATTTGGGCCACCATGAAGCTAGAGTGAGTGTTCAAGAGAGGTAGGCTGGGGAAGAAGGCCAATCCCCACCACTTCTGGGCTCACATAGTTCTGTGGCTGCTGCTTTGTTGGTTTAATGTGAACTTTCAGCGCAGACACATTCATTTCTAAAAGTGTAAGTACCTGGCAAAGAAACTTGTAAACTGTAAGCCCCTTTATTATAATTATTGAGGAAACGGTCTAATAAACATAACTTTCTGACTAAGCATCACTTTAGATTTCCTGTACTTCTTGCTTCTCTACCCGTCAGAATGTATATGCTGAATTCTTAAGTAATTTAAAGATAGCCCATCATATACTCTCTTCACAATTCTCTGAAGTCTTCTGGTAAATACATCTTGTCTTTATAATAAAATAAGCTCCTTGATGGACTGTAGCATCTTAAGTGATACTTTTGGTCTACAATGCTCAGCATAGGGCCTTGCACAATAGCAGGCATTTAGCAAATGGTTTAATTGAATTGACTTTTGACATGAATACTTAAAACTGACTGCATCAGGAGCTAACATCTCAGAGAAACTGTTTCTCCAAGCCCTTTTCCATTTACAAAAGTCATTCAAAACCCCCTCCTGCGGGAGTGGTCCACAGGGGCTCTTGAGGTCAGACTGGGAGAACTGCCAGCCTCCAAAGCAGGACTCTCCCTGGGGCTTCCCTCATCTCCCTATCCGAGGGGTGTGCAGCAAGCCCCTTTCCTGCTGAAAGCATTAAGACTGCACACACTGTCAGGACTAGAAGCGTGGTGGTTCAGAAAATAACAGTGACGGTGGAAAGGAAGGTGATTGGACCCCAACCAGGTGACCCTCCCAAGAGCACCCCCAGCATGCACACAGTCAAGCAGAGAGGAACATCTGGAGCCAAAGGCATCCATGAGAAAGACGGTGTCTTACCTGTCCGAGAAAGGGGCTCAGAAAGCAGGTGGGAAACAAACGAGAGAGAGACACGTTTTATGTAGTGACTGACCACGTGCGGAGTGTCGTCTCCTGTCTGGGCCACCGGCAACCACACTGAGAGAACACAGCGTGCAAGGCAGGCGCCCTGCTGTGAGGCACCCAGGAGGACCGGGTGCCTGTATGCTTTTTAATAACCACATCAAAACAGTATTTTAAAAACCCTCCCAATAGGCACTGATGTAGCCTCCTGTATTTTCCCCAATATTCTGAGCCCCCCTTTGCATTAGGTATATCTGAAGTTCCTAGCTGGCGGCAGGAGGAATGGAATGGGCCAGGGCAGGATGAAGTTCTAAGTCTCCTGGATCCTGTGTGCATCACTCCTTCCTTTGTTGTCTCATTTCCACATGTAAGTCACTAGATTTAAGACCAGGAAGATGGTCATTCACTCCAATCACATCAATTAACAGAATGGGAAAAGCAGGTGGCAGAGAGGTATGCCTCACACCCACAGGGAGCTAAACGGCAGAGCCAAATTTAGAACTCACACAGACTGACTCCCTGAGCCCTGATCTTTCTGCGGGCCACAACAGCCAACTGAAATTGCCAATACCTTACAGGTGCCAAGGTACATAGTATCAGTTTGCATCCCAACGCGTTCTAACATTCCAGGCCAGGCTGTGGAGGCAGCGGGAGGAGAGCACGTTCCCCACACTGCCCCCGGCAAACGTTTGAGAGTTGTGAACAAACACGGACAGAAGGACAACTCCGGCTCCACACGCAGTCGCTCACTCACACTTGGTCCACAAACAGAGGGGTCGGTCCACTGCTGCTCACAGAGTGGACCAGATCTTTCCCACACTGCACAAACATAACCACCTTTACATCTAAAGCCCCGTACGCATCTCATGGTGATGATCGAGAAGGGGGCGCCTTCAACTCACCCATCAACCCTTTAGCAGGCTACCCAGACTGCTATATGACAGAAGTGAAGCAAAGAAAAGAGGCAACCTTGCCACTCTGAATTCATAGCCTCATGGGAAAATAGCTTATAATGAGCAAATGGTGTTGAGTAAGCCACCCATTTATGTTTTAGTCATTTGCTAAAAAGAGACAGCACCAACCATCTAAAACAGTATCTGGTCCCTATTCTTGGGGAGAACATATTGAGTATTTAGGCACAAAGGGACATTATGTTTGTAACTTACCTTCAAATACCTCAGGGAAAAAAAAGTATACATGCATAGACAGAGAGGGAAGGAGGGAATTGATAAAGCAAATGGAATAAAATGTTAACAATAGGAAAATCTAGATACAGGGTGCATGGATGTTCTCTGTACTAATTTTATTTTTGCAACTTTTTATAAGTTTGAAATTATTTCCAAAGAAAACTATAAAAGAACACACCATATCCCAAACCAGAAGCTAAATTAAAACAACAAAGATATCTGGTGGCAGACATTGGGCAGATGAAAAAGGAAACAAGGAGGTCACTCAGAGAGGACAGAGAACCCCAGAGCTGGGGGTAGTGACAGCGACATGGAAAAGGGACACGAAAGAGCAGATGGGGGAGCAGACAGCATCGCTACCAGGTCTCTCCTGCATGCCTACATCTCTCTGGACATTCCCAACTAAGACAGGCCACTGAGGAATGCCAAATCACAAAAATCTTTAAAAGTGTTAATCTTGCTTGCACCAGACCCCATCCATCTTTGAGGGGCCCCTTACTGGTGAGTGGAATCATGTGATCTTCCTGTGATGTCACCTGCGCTCGGAATGTTTATCGTCTGGACAACCCAACCAGCCTCTGGGGAGCAGGTGTGCGTGACCTCCGTACCCTTCGGTAGTCAGAATATGGAGAACTTTTCACTCCTCAGCATTTCTGGAACTCGAATCTCTTCCCCTGCCCTGAACACTCTTCCTGATTTTATGTCCTCACGTGCCACCAGCTTGCCAGGTAAACTCTGGTGCCCCTGGGCCCCCCAAAATGTGGCTCTTTGAAGCTTGTAACTGAGTACTCTACCAGATCATGTTACAGGACCTCAAGTTAGTGAGAAAGTTAAATTACACATGGGGAGAAAATAATTTTTCAAAATGCTGTGGGTGGGAGGCATTTTAATTGGAGAAACCAGGTAAGTGGTCCCTGTTGTTTATTCATTTTTTGCAAGTGAAGAATGGGGGAAACATTTGTTGTCATGCTTTTCACCCTCCGAATCTGCGTGAACCCTCGAGGGGCCAGCCTGGCTATGTAAGTTGGAGAAGAAGAGGCTGATGAGTTCACCATGGAATAAAGCTGAATGTTCTGACTTGCTATTCAAATCATGGTCCATGGACTTCTAACATCAGCATCACCTGGGAGCTTGTCAGAAGTGCAGAATCTCAGGCCCTACCCAAGACCCGCTGAGTCAGAATCCGCACTTTTGACAGTATTTCAGGTGATTCCTATGCACACTAAAGTTAAGTGCTGCTCCATGGAGGAGTAGTTCTCCTAAACACCCACTGCCTATACACAGGACATTTGTATCCATTTCCCAAGCTGAGCACAGCTACTACTCTGAGATCTGAGGAAAGCCAGGTTTTTAAGCCAAGTATTAGCAGCCATCAGACAGCTAAGGTTCATCTGCACACTTTCTGGCTATGAGTTCCCACTTTTATTGGAGAAACCAGCTTTTCATCCTCAAAGGGATCTTGTAACAAAGCAACAGGGCCCATGACTCCCTCCCCTGGGCCCTGAAGGGACCCAAAACATGCAACATAGAGTGAACATATAGAAACACGTACACACACACGGTGAGCTGCAGGAGGGTCAAGAGAGGGGTGAGCCAGGCAGAAAGTTTCCATCTGGCCACTTCTTACATTCTCCTTTGGAGAGGATCTTTCCCAGGTCTCACTGAAACCACACCCTACTTGCAATTCTCCAGGAGGTCATCCAGAATAGCTCTGCCTATCTAGGTGCAAGAAAGGTCACTGTTTTGCTTCAGCTTTGCAGTGCCTTGAAAGTACCAAGGTTGAACCTCTAGGTATGTCTTGGGAGGAGGGTCCCAACAAGAGGACTCCCAACAATGCTCAGCTCACCGGAATGTTTCTCCTGTAACCCAGACATCGCAAAGACTGTGCTACCCACTGAGGTGTCCAGCCCAGTTCAGGCCCTGCTAGCCCAGTACCCAGGCAGCGTTCTCCGGCACGGGGTGCACAACATAGTGATCTCGCCAGGTGAGGCCTTCTCCGGCTGGGGCGGCACAGATGAGAAGCCGGGGGGATGGGGCTGTTTCCCTAAGGGCAAGGGGGGGGCTCTGCGTGGGATCACCACCTGCTGCCTTGCCCCCCGCAGTCTTCTGCCTGGTGCTTCTTTTAGCAGAGACCTGCAGGCCTGGGGAGGCCTCCTGCTTCTCCTCTCCTGTCTCACACTGATGGACAACAGCAGTCTCTGCCTGACCAGGCTGTTGAAGGCAGACAGACAGTGAGGCTGGAAAAATGACCACAACCATTGGTGGAAGGAAGAGGGAGTGCAGAGGTCTGGCAGTCTGCTCCTTTCAGGAGGCAGAGGAGAGGTGTCCTTAGGGAGAGACACACCTGACAAATACCAGGGCTTAGTTAGTGACTCCAATGGGAGTCACTGCCCAGAGGTCAAACTGTACCAGCAGAAAAGCAAACAGCAGGAAGGAACGCCTCAGACTGCTCTCCCCACCGCACCCTCTGCCTGCTCTCAGAACTGCACCCAAGGCGGGGCAGGGGTAACCTGAGGGCAGGCCCGACTACCTGTCTTCTTGTCCTTCTGCGTCTTTGCAGTCTCTGGCCACCCCAGGCCTCACTGCTCCCTGCCTGGCCTGAGGCTCAGACGCAGCTCTTTCATTTGCAGACTGCATCTCGGGGGACTCCCCAAATGGAGAGCAGCTGAGGTGGAACTGCACCATCTACCGGCCCTGGTTCTCCCCTTACAGCTACTTTCTATGCAAGGACAGAGAGAGCCACCTCGAGACCTACAGCTTCCCGGAGGTGCAGCGGGACGAGGGTCAGGGGGACAGCTGCCTCCCGGATGACACAGGCGAGAGCGTCTGCTCATCCTCTCCCTCCCCAGAGAGCACCTGTCCCCGAGAGGCCACCAGAAAGTCCAGGCGCGGCCCAGACTCCACAGACTCCATCACCTCCCAGGACATCCTGACGGCCTCCAAGTGGCACCCGGCCCAGCAGAATGGTTACAAGTGTGTGTCCTGCTGCCGTCTGTACCCGACACTGCACTCCCTCAAGAGCCATATCAAGGGGGGCTTCAGGGAGGGCTTCAGCTGCAAGGTGTACTACTGCAAGCTCAAAACCCTCTGGGGCAAGGAGCCGAAGGCCCGGCCGGGAGACAGGCTCTCCTTGGGCAGCGGCCAGGCCTTCCGGTAGGCCTGCTGGACAGCAGCGGCTGCCTTGTTAGTGGATGACGCTAGGTAAATAGGGGACGATACCTATTTATGTCAATAAACCAAGTCAGTGACGGCCTTTTGTTAAGTGTGAGGTCACCCTGTACCCCATCCTTCCCAGCCCTTGACTCCCATCCCGTTTCTCTTCTGCTGCTGGTTGCCTAGCAACACCAGGCCCATCTCCCCGCCTCTTTGTTTTGAAAGAATACCCAAAGTATGAGAGTATCTTCCAAGATGGTGGTTTTTCAAAGTGAGGTGCGCAGACCAGAAGTGTCAGTGTCCCCTGGGAATTTGCTAGAAATTAAATTCTCAGACCTACTGAATCAGAACACTGCAGGTGGACCCCTCGGTCTGTGCTGTAATTGCCCTCTAGGCAATTCTGATGCAGCTCGTGTATGAGAACCACCGCTCTCAGACCCTGACCGCCCTGCTGCTCCCTTTGTGATCGGTCCTGGCCCCGCACCGTGGGGAACCTCACATGGAGGGAGAAGGGTTGAAGGCCCTTTCCTGTCAGCCTGGGGAAGGTTGCATCGGCAGAATCTGCGTGCAGTTTGAAAGCTTCTTAGGTGTTAGATCTTCTGAGGGATGGAATGGGAAGGCCATGCCTCACACATAAGCCAGAAGAGAAGCAAATAAGGCTGGGGCCCATTCCTACCACTTATACCATGATGCTTCTCTTGAAAGGGACATCTCTGGCTGAAGTAGGTCATTTTTGACACATGGGACATCTTTACATAGCTCTGTTGAGTCATGGCAGAAAGGCCAGGTTAAACATGTGAAAACACTGCTTCTAGTACCAAGGAATGTCCCAGCAGATAGGCCTGACCCTTATTCCATTTTCAGGCAAACCTCACAGCCCATCCTGACACAGAAAAACGGATGAGCACCGAGTGGGCAGCAAGGACACCTGTTTTGGCCATTATGTGGTGGAAAAGAAAACAGACTTTAATGTTCAAGGTCTTATTTTTAGGCTTTATTTACCTCCCACTTCATCTCCTTAGTGACTCAGCGGGCTCCTTCACTGCAGGGGGATGGGGGCGCATTTCTTTTCAGGGACCCTGGCACCAGCCCTCCCCTTGCCTCTGCCTGCCCACTGGTTGGCCAAGGTGGGGAGGATCTCCTCTGACCCTTCCCGTGGTCATATGGTAAGTCCTTCTGAAGCCCCATATTATGGTTTAGCAAAGCTGCTTCTGCTTAGCACTGTCCTGTTCAAATACCACCTGCGGTTCCTTTGTGAGAGAGAGAGACTGGACTCACGGCCCCACCACGCCCCAGTCCTTTGCTGGGAGGCCGCTCCCAGCCCCACACCCAGCGCCCTGCTCCTCACCCCACCCCTTCATCTCCCTCCACCACCCAGTCGGAGCCTCCAGCTGGACCAGGAGCCAGGACGAGCAGGGTCCCACTCTGCCCCCAGGGGGCACGGTGGTCTGCAGGCAGCCCTGACATGCATCTACTTCTTCCAGGGCCTGGTACTCTGAGGGAGCAGATGAGAGGCTCTCATGACTCTTTAGTCCTCACCCTGACGCCCTCCTTCCCTCAGTGGAAAGCCACAGAAGCCTCGGAAGCTTCTCCTCGCAGAGGTCATTGCGCACATGTGTCCCCTGATGGGGGTCCTGCGGGAGCACAGAGCAGGGGGACGGGAGTGGCCCCGGGAAGGCTGCCCACAGTCTCGGCATGGTGTATGGGGGGCCCAGGAGAGGAGTCATTCCCCCTCAGCACAGCCCTCCCGCCCTTCTCCGGGCATCCGCATCACGGGCACAGCCAGGGAACCTACGTGCAGGCCTGCTCAGCTGTGTCCGTCTCTTTGCAACTCCATGGGCTGTAGCCCAGCAAACTCCTCTGTCCATGGGATTTCCCAGGCAAGAGTATTGGAGTGGGTGGCCACTTCCTTCTCCAGAGGGATCTTCTCGACCCAGGGATTGAACCTGCGCCTCCTGCCACTGGCAATCGTGGCAGGCGATTCTTTACCGCTGAGCCGCCTGGGCACAGAGCACAGTTTTAAAGAGACAGAAAGCCATCGAAGGCTGGGGGCTGAGCCCGAGGGCCACAGCACATGCTTATCGTGCGCTGGTGGGTGCGCAGAGTTGGCGTTTCCTCCCTAGGGACCAAGTGCTTTCCACCTTTCACATTTAATGCAGGGTCATTATGACCCCAGTGGCATTCTCAATATACAGAGTTCTGAGGTTCCGCGCTGCAGAAATGCACGCAGCAAACGCCTGCACCGCCCACACAAGCTCGGCCTCCCCCTGCCGGCTCCTCGGTGGTCCCCCGCACTGTGCCCGAGCCTCTGCCAGGCACCCTGGGCAGCAACGCTGGCTGCTTCTAAAATGCAGCCTCATTGCCTCTTTGTCGAGGCTTTAGGGGTGTACTGTATTCCCATTTTACAGAGGAGAAAATAAGGTTCAGTTCAGTTCACTCAGCCAGAGAAGGGCAGAGGGTATGTAAACCTGGTTGACTTGACCTCCCAACGTTCCTTCAGGCCTGGCTCACCACAGTCAAGTTTAACAAAACCTATGCCTATCAAAGGGCTATATGTTCCAGTCACGGCAGCCTGATTGTCACGATGCTGGTTTAGAGAGCTTCTCTAACGTCCATCTTTGCCAGCCTTCTGCCTCCCCTTTCATTTCTGCTCCCTGCAGGAAAGTCCACATCTCAGTGAGACAGGACCCCTCCGCTGAGCTGTGTCTCAGTGACACCATAATCCTTCCAGGCAGGTGTGGGAAGGTGCCTGCTTTGCCTCCAGTATGGACATTTCTGAATTGCTCCCATCCAGCATCCTACCAACTACATATTTCAGACATTTAGAGTCAGGGAATCAGTGAAATTTTATAATCTTGATGATCTTAACTCTATCTTAAAAGATCTATGATGTACTTTTTCAAGCACTCAAAACTTTGCTGCTGCTGCCGAAATATTTCAATGATGTTTGGAGCTTGAAAGGGCCTGGGGTATGGGAGAGTCTGAAGAAAAGAAACAGGTATAGACAAGGCATTACTGACATTTCGGGCTGGATAATTCTTTGTCGTGGGGGCTGATATGCACACTATAGAATATTTACCAACTTCCCTGGCTTCCAATCACTATGTCTCAACAGACTCCTTCCGAGTTCTGACACCAAAAAGACACTGTCAAACATCCCCTGGGGGAATACCACTGCCCCTGGATACGAACTGTTGGTACAGTTCAAGGCTGGTTGGGACAAACTGCCTCTGAAGGTACCACCTTCCTTGCCTCCTTGTTGGAAGCATGAGTTCTTTTTCTCAATACCACACCCTTGGGAATCGTGCGTCACAGAGCTGATGCCACCAGGCTTGAGGAGTGGGGTGGGGTGGGGTGGGGAGAAGGAGCAGGTGGAATAGAAGAAGCAAGAAAAGACAATGGAAAAGCTTTTAGAAATAAGAAAGGTTTATTTAGCAAAAGCCACTAGACTAGTGACAACATCCAGGCAGTAAGTGCACTTACATGAACAGAATCTTTTCCCAGAGAGTTGCTCCAACAGAGTTAATGCCACACAGTTTTAGGAAGTAGAAGGCTCAGGAAGAGGGAGAGAAATTGGGTGAGGGGTGAGGGGTAGGAGAAAGCAGTCAGGCAAAGAGAAAATAAAAAGAATACAACCCCTAAATGAGAGCAGTTGAGAGAAGTGAGGCTATGAAGAGGCTTTATAGACAGCATTGGTATCAGCAGGAATATAAGGAATATAATTTTCAGTTCCAATAGAGAGTCCATCCTGTGCAGAGCAATTCTTCCCTGGCCCCACACCTGTGAAAGCCTAGGGTGCCCAAGAGTCTGCTGGCACCCGGGAGAGGCTGGGGCAGGCACTGTAAGGGAGGCTCCCCTGGTGTCCACTCGTCCTCCACACAGGGCACAGTAGGATGAAAGAGAGGAGGGCAGGAGCTGAGTTAGCAGAGCAAGAAGCAGGCGGGAGGGGACAGGGTGACGTCACTTGGAGGCTGGGGTCCACAATGCTCCCTTTCCTGCCCAGTGGCTGGTGACCTGTGAAGGCCCCTAGATCTGTCCTTTGTCTCCTCCATCTCCACACACCCAGTGCACGCTGGCTGGGTCACACTAAGGATGATGCCAACACACAGTCCAGTGCTCCAGGGAGGGCCTGAACTGGGGAAAGGATGGGGCCAAGGTGGGTAGAAACCACTGCGGGGCCTCCTGAAGGGAAGGGTCTTGAATGGGTCCCAAGTCAGTGGTACAGAGAACTAGTCTCTCCAATTCTTCAGTCTCTCTACCATCTCCTTTCTCCTTCCCCTTTGCAATCTTTTCAAGACCCTTGTAGAAACTATCTTCCCCACCCACTCTTTGCCCCACCCCAAACACGCCCTCTCCTAGCACATTCCACACACCCAGTCCACTGGCTTCTGGCTTTGTCTTCAGCCCCTGCTTGCAGGCAGTGGGCCTGAAGAAGCCAGACCTTCCCCTCCCCTGAACACCCCAACTTCTAATGAGCAAAGAGGTCCCACACTCAAGGAAGCCTGGGTTAGGATTTTGTAAGCTAGAGAGGCTCAGCCAAACTGGACTCCTGACCTCTCTCCTTTGATTTCATGGTCCTTCCTTCCTTTCTGTCTCTAGACCTACATCCAATGATTAACTAGAAAGTATAACAAAACAGAGCTACCCCCTCTCCAACTAAATGCATATTAGGAAAAGAACACAAGTCTACTGTTGATTCCAACACTCTGGAGATTCCCATTCTCTTTAGTCACTTCTCACAAGCCCACACACATATACACCTTCCCTCACGTGCATGTCAAAGCAAGCACACGTGTACACACATGCACACACATGCACCCATCTCATTTCACTGATACCTTCATGCGCCAAGGAAGGCTAACATAAAGCTGCATTTATTTCCTTTGACTTGGACTTTCTGGTCTAGAGGAAATCCAACTGTAGCTATCAGCAGATCTGCACTTTCATTTCTGTATTTTATAAAGCCAAGTTAGGCTTAAAGAACTTGATTTTGAAACCACCACATCATTACCAATTGATCTGCAAATATTGGGTTTGCCATAAAGTTTGTTTGAGTTTTCCCATAGGATGCTATGGAAAAACCTGAATGAACGTTTTAGCCAACCCCATAGTGTGATACAGTCTGGGTCTGTAATTTGCTGTTCAAGATAAAGATGTTTCCCCAAACTTACACAGCACTAGCAAATCTCAGCTCTCTCTCCAGGCACCTTTAAATCTGTTACCAGCCACTCACAGTCTTACTGGGAGCAAAGACAAGTAAGCTTTCCCTCAGTGCCCCAATCAGCCCAGTGTATCAAGCGGTAATCTCCAGGCCTAGATGGTAAGAGAGAACTGCACATGGCACTTTTCACAGGTGTGCTCAAGGCACGCATCCACAGGGAGACCGGTCAAGGGCAAAGTGGCTCTGGTCCCTGACTTAAGTGGCAGTGATTCTGAAGAGTGGACTTGAGCAGTCTCAGCTACCAGCCTGTGTTCCTGTTTTCTTTTTTTTTTTTTTTGCAGTAAAAACTGCACACTTCCACCCAGTGGAGGGGACAGGTTGAGAGGTAAGGCTGGGGGCTCTGAGGCTTTTATAGAGGCAGAGTGCTACAACAGCTTCAGTAGGCACAGCCCTTGAGGCAGGACACAGGAGAGGGAGGGCAGTTTTCCAGCCTCCTTAGGGATGAGCTGGACTTGGAGGCAGGAGGTGGGCGGGGCATCCACACGAGGAATCAAACCTCGGTGATCTGGGGCAGTAGAGAGGCTGTCCTCCCCACTGGCTTCCATGCAGGGCCTGAACGGTAGTGAAGTCCCATCTCCTTCTGCATCAACACCGGATGCCGCCCAGAGAAAGCACTTGGATCCAATTCATCTGAAAGCTTATCCCCTCAATGTGACACATTCCAATCCACACTCACACTGAAAGGACTATCCTGTCCTCTAGCCTGGAGCGTTTAACCTCTACAGTCTCTGCAAAGGCTTAGAGAAGTTATTCCTCCCAGGAAGGTCGGGGAGAGTTAGGCAACTGGTATCATCCTGGCATCTAAACGCAAAGTACCTGAGAAGGTACGGATGGCTTCCCTTCATAGTCGGGACCACAGAAGTAGGGAGAGCAAGGGGGATATAAGGGCCTTACACGACAGACAGGGCAGCCTGATGATTCAGCAGGTGGGAGCAGGTCCTTCAGCAGCCTGGTGGTCAAGAGGGACCCTCTCCCAAAGCCATGGGCTCTGAAAGTCCCCTCCACCCCCAGCAGTCACAAGTAGGAGGGAGGAGTTGATTCACTTTTGGCAATCCAATCTTTTGCCCACTTGACCCTCCAAAGCAAAATCCTAAAGCTTTTCTGAAACTGTAAATGCTTCCAGACCCCTGGACATCCTCAGCAGTGCCCATCTGCCCACCAGCTGGCAGCCCTACCCAGGCAGCAGCCAGACTCGGCCCTCCACACCTCGGCCTCCGCCTCCTCGCCCCTGGGCACCTATACGGCGATTTCATCATCCAGGCTGTCGCCCAGCTCCTGCCTCTGCAGGACGTTCAGCAGGCGTGGCAGCTCCTCCTGGGACCACGAGTCCCGCTCCTCGCTCTCGTCCGTGTTGGACTCGTACTCCGAGGCGATGCCCGACTCTCGGAACTTGATGAGCTCCAGGCTGCCGAGGAGCGGCTGGCCCTGAGCAGGGGGCGGGGTGTCCTCGGGTGGGAGAAAGCGGAAGCACTCCAGCTTCACCAAGCAGTCGCGCCTACCTAAGGGGCTGCCCGCTGGGTGGGCGAAGTCGGCCAAGCCCGCGCCCAGGGGCGGCGAGTGTAGGTCCTCCGGCTTCGGGGTCGTGGGGTCGCAGAGCACGGGCAGGGCTCCAGAGCGGAAGGTGATCTCCAGCAAGCTGTCCTGCGAGCCCACTGGAGGAGGAGACAACGGGAGGAGACAACGGGAGGAGGGGTGGCATTAGCAAGGCGGTGGTTTGAAAGCCACGCTTGGCCCACCCAGACCCCTGGCCAACGTGGAGGAGGTGGGAAAGGGTGGGCTTTTCAGTTCTTCCTTCCACTTGACTCAGAATGGACATGCCAGGCTAGGGGGAGGAGCCGGTGGAGGAGGCAAAGGCGGGGCCATGACCGCGATGGGCCGGCAACACCAGCGGATGCTTTGAATGGGGAACGTGGTAGGGAAAAGGTACAAATTGAAGAGCTATGTTAAAAGTATGTAGAAATGTTTAGTGCAAACTTGTAAACTGGCATTAATACAACAGGGCTTTGATAAAGAAAAATCCAGAGGCCCTTTCAGAGTGGCAAAGTACAGTTGTTCCCTATCCATACCTTTGGGCCACTTTAAAAACAGAGTTCTGAGCTCTGCCTGAGACCTACCAATGCAGAATCTTTTGGGTTGGATCTGGGAGTATCCATTTTTTAAGAAGCTCACAGGGTAGTTTGGGAGAACTACTGGTATAATTCAGAAAGCATTTGTTTTATGATCAGACCCGAGTTTGAACCTTGCCTCCACACTATGCTAGTCATGAAACCTGGAGCTAGTTATTTAATCTCTGAGCCTGCTTCTCCATCTATAAAATGGGCACAGAATCATCTGCCATGGTAGGGATTAAATGAGGTCGTGTATATGGTCAGTCGATACTGGTCCACAGTCAGTGCGCACTTAGAGCAGCAGACGGCCTACGGACACGTTCAGCATGTCATAGAGACACACTCTTCCAGCACTTCCCAGGGCAGCCTGACATCCGCTGGGAGTAGAGGCAGCCATCTCAGGCTGGGAGCCAAGCAACCTCTGCCACTAGCCAGCAGAGTGTGCTGGCCACAGGGTCTCCTCTGCTTTACCCACAGAGAAGCGGACTGCTACCAGCCTTTTCGGTGCTACTGCGTTATGCAGGGGGAGTGAACTACTGGACAGTTTGACGTCTCCTGCAGAGCTCTCAGAGAGCATGACTCACAATAGATGCTCAGTGTATTTGATTGGAAAAGCCCTCTGAGAAGGAACTAGGCGGCCTCAGGATATGCAGAGCCTGCGGGCCCGTCAAGGAGAGGCTGGGTGAACGTGTGCCGGTGACCCCTGGGCACTTTCAAGGTCAAATCTGGGCACTGGGCTAGCAGCAGCCAGGACCCTCTCCGGCCCTGCCACTTTATAATTCCATTAAGTGTGTGGGTGGAATAGACAGAGCTGCTTATATTTTCTGCTCGGATACCAGGGCAGGCCAGGGGTCCAACAGAGTACCACCACAAGCTTTAGGGAAGAGAAAATGGTTCCAGAGCCTCCACAGGGAGGTGAGGCCAGGCAGGGCCTTCGCTTACTGGCATTCTGTCCTGACAACTTCAGCTCCAACTCCTGCACCTGCTTGACCAGCAGAGAGATGTGTTGGAGCATGTCCTTGTTCTGCAGCAGGAGCTGGTGCACACGAGCCTGGGCCTCCAGCCGCGCTGCGGCCTCAGCAGCCAGCTGGTCCTTCAGCAAGTGAACCTGCGGAGAGGGGGGAGGCAGAGAAGACAGCGAGGAGACAGGGCGGAGAGAAGAAAAGGATGTGAATGTAAACACGAGTCACTGGTGGAGGGCCAGGGCCAGACATGCCTTCCAGGTTCAATTCAAGACGGAGAAGCCCTTTCCTGGCAAAATGGGCACCTGGGCTTGTAATGCAGAGGAGGAACTGAAAGAAGCTGGGCCACTGGATCCGCATCCCGAGTGGGGGCCGTGACGTGTCATTCAGGTACCACTTAGAGTCCCACACAGAAAGCAAGAGGTAGGAACGAGTTGTGTCCTAGCCCCATCCCCGTCAGAACTGCTCTGACAGCTAACACACTACCGCTGTGCTGAGGCAGGTACCTTTTCCTCATCTTGTCTTTTAAAAAACAAAGCCAAAAAACTGATATGCTGACCCACTAGCTAAGAACAGTGTCACAGCAGACCCCTGTAACCATCCTCCTTCTCCCCTTCCTCACACCCAAACAGCATGAGAAACAGGAAGCCAGCCGCATGCCCTGTCTAGTGAGGCGACTGTAATGAAGGCTGTTTCTCCACGCCTGTGGTGGGTGTCAGCTTCCTCCCCTGACCTTCCCGTTCCCTTTTTATTTCTGGGGGCCTCTGGGAGCATGCCTCATACCTGGCAGAGGTCAAACAGCTGCTGACTGACTAACCCCAGGGCTTCGTCCCGCAGCCCCGACAGGGGCTGTCAGCCTGCGGTGACGGCTTCCAGAGCCACCCTCTCTGGGGAGAGGGGGACCCTCGCCCTCTCACCGTCCCCCGGTAGAGCACCCGGCAACAGCACCCTGAGTGCTCGGGGCCCGGGGGGCCTCTCTGCGCCCGCTATGCAGTCTGGGTGTGGGGACACAACCCGGGGGGGGAGACGTGGGGATTCGCTCAGGACTCTGGCTTGACAACACTAAGTCACACAACAATGACAACTATGTGTGACTTCTGTGCTAAGAAGTGGATAATAAAACGGCCTCTGGGAGGTTTCTGAAGGTCCCTGAATAACGGGAGCTCGTGAATTTGGTGGTTAAGACCAAAGCAGCCTGTACGAAAGAGGGTTTTCTTGAACCAAAAACATGGTGTGGATAAAGACACGGAGTCCGGAGGACCGGGGTGGGACAGGTAGAGCCAGGAACAGAGGAGAGAGAGGGAAGGAGCTGGGAGAGTCGATTCTCCGACTCAGACAACAAATGCTCTGGGTTTCTGAAGAGCCATCTGCTCCAAAGAGATTCACATTCTGTCAGGGAGTAAAAGGTCAGGCTCACCCCATGGTCTGGCCGAGCTTGGCCCAGAGTTCTGCTAGCGCAGTGCCTGCCCTCCCGGCAGCCAGCCCTCAGAGATCACACTTTTGGATGCAGTGGCTGCTTCCTTCCCCCAACTCCTCACCCCGGCCCAGATTTGAGGACCTGACCTTGCAGTTGTTGGCTCTGCTTCGAAGTGGAGCCACTAATGAGATTAGTTGCCACTTTCCATTAGCGGCTCCTGAGGTTAGGCCTATCGTTCCCCAGGGGGAGGATGCCTAAGGAATCTAAAGTGAATCTGTCCTTCACCCGGCGCTGCTAAGGACAAGACTGATCTTTCAGTCCAGATATCAGCCTCAAATAAGCTAAGGAGAGATCTAGAGTGGGGCAAGAACAGGGAAAGCAGTGGCAATAATATTTTAATCTAGTATCAGATGATAGATGGCTATTGAGCCCCTGTCTTCCTTGCAAAAATGAGGCATGGAGACAGTTCACCAAAAGAGTACCCCAAATCCTGCTGGTTCTGAGAATCAGGACAATTGCTGTGGGAACCTCACCCCTACCAGTACCCCCAGAGGAAACCACAACCTTCCATCTGCCAGTAAATGTAATTTATTCCAACTAAGAGCATCACTGAAAGGAATGTACTGGGCAGACAGAATTGCTAATTATCCATTTTCTATTTTCTTCAGAGCAAAACAGAAATATAAGGCATAAACGTGGAGCAAAACTTTCAGTGCACATAAACAGAAAAAGTGGAGAATCCCACCTACCACCAACTGACATCTACAGAGGGCCCTGCACACCAAGGCTGCAGACTCAGGTGCCCAAAGCCCACGTCTGAACCTGCCCACAGAAGAGGCCATTTGAGAGCACTGGACCAGAAGCTTACTGCTGGAATCTGTTGGTTACTCCCTACTGAACTGTAGGTAATACCCTTCTATCTGCACCTCACTCTCTCCATTCTTCAATGGAGGGGGTTGGTCAGAGGCTTGAACAGTCTATGAGTCCATATCAGGTGAATGGAATGAATAGTCAGTACCAGCGGCCATTGGTTAAAGGCTCCATGAAGAACACGCCTAGATTTCCTCTGGGAAGTCAGGGAATTAGGACTGGGGACAAAAGAGGAATTCCCTCCTGCAGAAGCCAGGGGGGTAATAAAAAACACCAAAATCTGGAAGTTTCTTTTGCACATAACCATTCTAGCAGGGGAGTTGCCATTAGTACATAAAAGACGACCCTTGAATCAAATCTTTCATCTCATATCCACAGGCACTCAGTACTATGAGACAAAGCTGTGTTTGAGTGTTCCTTGTATCAGCCTAAATAAGAACTTTAGCTTTGCAAACGCAGACTTACAACATTTCAGGTGTTTTCAAACCCTGGGAATGTGAAAGCACACGCTGCTGCTGCCGCCTGAAGCCAGCGCTAAGAAGCCCTTCTGTTCCTGCAGCCGCCCAAATGGGCAGCAGGTATAAGGCTCAGGCCTCCTACTGCAGCAGTCTGCACCCCAGGAGTACGAGACCCAGGCCAAGCTGGGACAAAACGGCCCGCACTTCCTCTAAATTTGAGGCAATTGAACAGTCCTTGTGTTTCGCATATGTGGGTCTAGCCACGAAGCACTGAAGTGAAGCAGCATTATCTTCAGCCTTGGCTTGGGCAGTCAGCTACAGCTGTGTGCTCGCTTCCCCCAGTGCACAACAGGAGTAGATACCACCTCCCCTTCCCTAGCAGATGGGACTTATTTGTATTCAGCACGCTCTTCTTTTAAAACATCAAACACCTTTTGCCAAGGCAGGCTATGTTAATTTCTGAAAAGGTAGCAGATAGTTTTGCTTTTCTGGAGCCATGCGGTCCTCGGCAATAACTATTCTGGGCTTCCCAGGAGACGCTAGTGGTAAAGAATCTGCCTGCCAAGGGATCGATCCCCTGGAGGAGGGCATGGCAACCCACTCCAGTGTTCTTGCCTGGAGAATCCCATGGACAGAGGAGCCTGGTGGGCTACGGTCCACAGGGTCGCAAAGAGTCAGACCAGACTGAGACGACTTAGCACACAGGCATTCTGGTCACAGACTAGATCGGGGGGAAGGCCACGCCTGGAGTCGGTGTCCAGTTCTGCGTTTTGGCCATAGCAGTACAAGTGTAAGTTCAAGCCTGTGCCGTCCAGCTCTGCGCCCCTTCCCCAGACTCAGACAGCCGCCCACAACCCACCCAGCAACACCAGACCACTGCCCACTGGCCCTCCAGCCTACTTGCCTGGACTCCAGCTCCTCCGCGAGAAGTGGGGGCAGGGCCAGGCTGAAGTTAGGGAGCAGCAGGCACATGGAAATGGCAGTGGAGAGAACCAGAGCAGTTTGCCCCCCAACACACTGGACACATAAGCGGAGGCAGGAGGCTCTGGCTCTGCATGCACGAGGCAGGGGCCTGGGCAGCGCACCCAGGGTGCTGGGGACTGGAGGAGCCACGAGGACAGAGGCTACATCTAGGGCCGGGGTGGGGGGGCTGCGGAGGGTTTTCAGCGCTGTTCCTCTAACCACGGCATACACAGTTGCAAAGCATTAAGTAACCGATCGCTTGTTTCAGAACAAGTGGCAGCAGGTAGAGAAGTCTTTCAATAGCAATACTGAGCTGCAGGACAACGTTTTCCCCAGGAGCCAGGCTAGGAGTTGGCAAACTGTGAACGGACCTGGCCTATTTAACTGCTGCCAGTCAGCCACAGTGCCCGGATCAATTCTGGAGCTACGTGGACCCAGCCCGTGGCCATGCGGGTGCCAGCTACAACCCAGCTTTGGTTCAAGGTTCGGTTATACTTTGATTCGCACCCTTGAACTTCTTGTCCATCTAAAAGCAGGAAGCTAGTGCAGCCACGCAAGCCTCATGCTGGGGTCAGGAAAGTGGTCCGAAGGGCTTGGGGTTCACCATTTATGCACTGAGATCTAGTCTAGAAATGCTTAAGAGTCAGCTGAGCAACACCTTTGCCCACGTACCTTGAAGGCCAAGGCAGGGCCTTTCTAGACCAACTGGGAACCAATTTAGGGAGAGGCTGGGAGAGGTCTTGAGGTCTGAGACCAAATCAGAACACTGTGAAGGAGATCTAAGCCTGGTCCCAATGATAACAGTAGAACAAGATGGGTCGGGTGCATAAATCATGCAACAAGGCACCCCAAGAGTACATCTGTTTGCAAGAAACTGTCTTTATCCTTAGCTCTTCTCAGGAGTCACACAGGATACTCCCAGAACAAAGGAAAATGTGTTCCCACCTGAAATGCTGAGGTCACAGGACTACCCACTGGAATTTCGGGGACTGCTGGCAGTTTTACAAAGACAGGCAGAAACCTTGCGATTTGATGGCAATAGCGTCTGACAGCACAAGTAAAAGCTGACCTCATGCTGGACACTGTGCAGAGAAACCAAGTAAGCCAGATTTGATATATTTTAAAAGCAGGAAAGATGTTAAGAAGACCTATTTATTAATCCACCTATATATATATATCTTATATCATTGTTTACACCCAAAGATTTGGGTACGAATAAAAAGCCCTTGAATCAAATGCTACGAAGAGAGTGAGAGGAACGTGCAGAGAAACCTGTAACTGAAGGCTGGTTTAGGACTGAATCGGTCTGGAGGACAAGAGGAGTTGAAAGCCAGTTGTGAGGTGTGACATGTTAGCTGTATTCCCAGGCAGCAAAGGAAGAAGCAAACTGAACAGACTGCCTGTGAGGACAGTGGGGAGGGGAAGACAACTTCTGTCAAGTGGCTCTGTGAGGACCTCAAGGGACTGTCTGACCCGAGCACTTTCGAAGGCTATGGCCCTACCCAAAGCCGTTTTATCCATGGGAGATACTGATGCGCTCCGGTGGCCTTTGAGTCATGTCACAGACTCAACAGATTCAACCAGGGCACTGCCAGCTATAATCAACAGATTCCAAGTGTGGAAGTGGCCGAACTGAGAGAGGCTCATCAAGGGAACTGTAGGCACCGCGCTCTTCCCCTCTCCTCGCTTCCCTGTCTTCTACAACACAGGCAGTTAAAACAGGGCCAGGAGAGCGAAGTCTCCTTGAGACAGATGCTTGATTCTGGGCCAGAGAACCACTCAGAGGGTTTCATCCTGACTGGGAGAGACCTATGATAAGCACAGGTCCCGTGGCTTTGCAGACTGTGCATCCTTCGACTACCACAACACTCTTCTTCTTGTGCAGATTATACGTTTTCAAATAGTTTTTCTTCAATATTTAGCAGTGACTTCAAATTCAAATGCCTCTCTGATAATATTCATCATGAATATGCATCAAGCTCATTCTTAGATAAATACTAATTACTTGGTAATGGATATGCTGAAAGAGAAAGGTATCGTGGTTGGAGGATGGATGTGGGTTGCCAAATGGCCCTGTGCTGGAGCTTTCCGGCTTTGTGCTCCTGCCAGCCATCACACCCGCCACATCATTAATTCAGGAGATGATTACAATTATTTGACAAAAGGCAGTGATTTTTTTCTCCCAAGTATCAGAAGCCATTAATGACATCCCTCCTCTTTGTTGTTGTTTTGGGAATACCTGCAGATCCTGCCAGTATCAGCACATATCCTTTTGGTTCATGGTCAGTATTTTTTAAAAGGCTCAAATCACTTGGGAGCAGAGCCCCGCTGATTTTATTCTCTTGAAACCCGGTTACAAAAGGCACCCATGAGGCTGGGCCTCAGGCCCAGGTCAGTGTGAGACTGCTGTAAGAAGGTGTTTTCAAGACCCAAGTCATTGCATCATTTTGGTTAGACTGCCAGATGCTTCCTCAAGGGGTTTGTGTTGGGAAGGACAGCTCTACCCGTGTGATTCACTCCACCGGGGGTCATGAGAAGGGTAGGAGAAGAAATGACAAGGATCAATAACAGTTCTCTAGAGAAGTCTTCTTATTCTCATTCCAGAATGCAGAAGGCCCCAGAGGCCAGCCTGACTGAGCAGATGTAGAATGCCAATGCCAAGAGTTGCCTTCCCAGATCTCTCCTCAACTCTCCAAATCCTGAAGTCCCCACTCCTCACTGTTTTCATCTACCCATTAGGTCCTGACCCTATCTGACTCTTACCTTAGGAGTCAGCCTTCGAATGGTACCAATGATGTGTCCACCATCCCCTGATTGCCCGGAGAGAAGATGCAGCTCAGACTCACAAGTTCCAGGGAAGATGTGGATGACAATGCCCTTCACAGAAAGCAAGCAGAAGGGATCCCTGCTAAAAGCAGCAAGGAAATCAGCTCGCCCCTCCTTAATAAAGCAAGAGCAGCCCAGTGAGTCCTCGGGGCTCAAACAGTGCTTGATTCCTGAAATCTAAGCCAGTTCTTCCCATTACGGCTCAAATACCTAGGTTCCTGTAAGGAAATGTACAAGAGAAGGAGAAGAAGGTAGCAGAGGATGAGCTGTCAGAAAGCATCACTGACTCAATGGACATGAATGTCAGCAAATTCAGGGAGAGAGTGGAGGACAGAAGAGCCCGGCGTGCTATAGTCCACGGGGTTGCAAAGAGTTGGACAGGACTTAGCAACTGAAAGACAACAAGTTCCTGGAAGTTAAATCCCATTATAATCAAGGCCAGTATGGTATCAAGTTCTGCCTGGAGAAATCTTTACCTAAATAGAGAAATCCTGCCTGGAATGAGTAGATCACTAAAGGAGGCATGGAAACGTCCATGGACAAGGTTTGCAGGATGGTAGATTCTGCAGGGGCATTTGGCACAAATTCGTACTTTAATTCTTTTAAGAGTGGTATCGCAAAGTCACACCTATCCTCACACCTGTCCTGACTCCAGAAGCATCCCTTCTCACCCACACACCAGGAAAAGAAGGCAGGAAAGGAAGGGTGAAATTATGTTCCTTAGTAAGTTCAAGTCATGACCCAACAACATCCAGCCAAGCCAGCCAAGCCCAACTCAGAGTGGGGGATACATGGGAAACCAAAACGTTTCTTCCCATTTCATCTGCATCCCCCCTTCCTCCTCTCCCCACCGCCCCCCTTCCCCAACAAGCAATGATCCAACAGCATGAGCCATCCCTCAGAGCTCCCTAGGCTTTAAAACCTGCCCTGTGCCCCTTGCTAGGGGAGGTGCGTCAAGCCCATGAGAGTGGAGCCTGCGAAGAAGGGAGGAGGCTGAGGAGAACCTGGGCCACAGCCACTTGCGTCTGCTGTTGCTGCTGCTGGAGGAGCTGCTGGAGGAGCTGCATCTGGTGGTGAGTGGACAGCGGCGTGCCCGCGCCCAGGCCCGGGGGCTTCGCGGAAGAGGAGGGAAGGAGCATCCTGGGCGAAGCTGTCAGCATGGGCTCCTGGGGGTGGGGCGAGGCCTGGAGGAGAGGAGAAGACCGGGTGTGAGCCTGGGCATGTGCCTCCTTTAGACAACTTACTGTCTTCAATATACACAGTATGTCTCACACGAGGCTGGGGTGAAATAGCCCACTTATAACCAAGAGCTGGAAATGCTGCGTCTTCAGTGGAAATGTGGACAGGACCCCTCCACTACCCCCAGAGGAGATGATCTGACGGCCTGTGCTGGGACCACAGTCAGAAAACCCCGTTTGTATAGCCGAGTTCCTGATGTGATAGGATGGGAGCCCAGGCGGCTGATCCTGTTCCATTTCTCGCCCATGGCTTCCAACTCTACCACATTGCTGAGTTACCTGAGGTTCTGGTCTTGGGTCTGTTTCTAGGAAAGATAGCTACCTACACCCTGCTATGAGGCAGCACCCACCTTCACTCTGCTGTGACCTCAGGGCGCTCTCCTCCCGGGTCTGCAGGGTCTCCTGAGCTGACCCCTGGAGGAAGAGGCCATGAGGGCGGTGCTCCAACCCGGCAATGCCTCCTCACAACAGGAGCTCCAGAGAAGAAAGTCTGGACACACACAGAATGTGGGCCAGGAGATCCTCTCTCCAAAAGGGGAACGCAGCTTCAATTCCCTTCCCTCCCATCTCCTTCCTGATGGCTGGAGAGTCACTGGACGGCTTCTGGGAGCCAGAGAACCCCACTGCAGCAGCTCCGCCGCTGGCCCTCCATTAGGCATGCAAGAAGAAGCGCCGGTGACGGAGGGCTTCTGCCACGTGCAGGGTACAAACTGGGTACCACAGAAGATAGCGGGCAGACAAGACGGAACAATACCGCCTTCAAACTGGACAGGCTTCCCCTTCCGATGAACTAGCCTAATGACCTCTTCTTGGGAAAAGCTGTTACATGATGAGTAAAGAGAGGCACTCATGATACAGGGAATTGGCAGGGAGTCTAAGGCAAGGGCAATCTGTCAGAATTTTCCTTCTGTGAGTGTGTGTCGGCGGCTGTGTGTGTGTGTGTGTGCAGGGCAGGGGCCGTGTGTGGGGGCAGGGGCCAGGGGTGCTGGTTTTGTCTTCAGGTTGGAAGTTCTCAGTTTCACCTGGATCATATCAGAAACCCCTTGAGGGCATCCGTCATCTCATCCATAAAAACAGGAGGTTGAAATGGAGGATACCTGAGGGGCTCTTGCAGCTTCCAACCTCCAATGGGCCAATTTCCAGCCTCCCCAGGAGCATCAAAGGCACACGATCCTAGCCACAGGCAGAGACAGCCCAAACTCACCCTGCTCCTTCAGCTAAGCCCCAGGGGATCACACTGTGTTGTGCAACCGTTAGCCACATGCACAGGTATTGTGCCCGGATGAGGTACCTTAAAGCTGGGGCTTCCAGTGAGAAGAAGGGATCTGTGGACTGATGGACCCTGGAGGGTAATGCATGTCAGGAATGAGCTCTGTGAAATCCCGACATCCAGCTGCGTCTAGCATCAGTTCACTGGGACTGAATCTCTAGATTCAGTCTGGAAGGAAGTAACACATGCTCTGGAGCACCACTGGCCTGGCAGAGGCCAAGAGGTGACCGCCGGGGGCTGAGGCCGTGACACAGGCCGCTCTGGGAGGTGACATGCACACAGATGGGCAGATCACCTGGCCGGGCTGCCCCCTGCCTACCTTGGGGTCTGTGTGGGCGCCTCCTTCCTTCCCTACAGCATCAAGGTCGGTCACGCCTCGGCTGAATTCCAGGGCGTCGTTCCCTGGGAGTGGGACCTCGACCGCATCGATGTCCGTCTCCTCTGCGGTGGCCGTGGAGGTCCTCTCGGCTCCGGTAAGCTGGCGGCCTACAGGGACAAGACAGAGCATGGGGAAGGGAAGAGCCACACCAAGAACAACATCCTCCTTTCCAACACTTTGATTTTCAATCGTGTCATGCTTCGGGACACCACTGGCTTAGTAATATTTTCATATATCTTTTCAACTCAAGTCCATTAAATGTCCAATCCAATAAGATGTTCTGATTTTAGTATCTTCTCATAGTTCAGAAACAAAGACAACACTTCCTCAAGACTGGACATGACTGCTTTGTCACGCTGGTGTGATGTTTTCACTGACAGGGTGTGGGGAACCTGCAAGAAAAGGATGACAGCCACCTCGACCTCACTCAAACTCAGGAGTGGAAACAGACTAGGGAAAAAAGTACTCTTTCAGTTGTGTCTGATTCTTTGCAACCCCGTGGACTGTAGCCCACCAGACTCCTCTGTCCATGGGATTTCCCACACAAGAATACTGGAGTGGGTTGCCACTTTCTACTCCAGGGGATCTTCCTGATCCAGGAATTGAACTGGTGTCTCTTGTACTGGCAGGTAGATTCTTTACCACTGAGCCACCAGGGATGCCCCCAAAGGTTTTAGCAGGAAAAAAATTACATAAATAGATACGTGTAGTTTTCAGTTCAGTCACTCAGTCCTATCCAATTCTTTGCGACCCCATGGACTGCAGCACACCAGGCTTCCCTGTCCATCACCAACTCCCAGAGCTTACTCAAACTTATGTCCATCAAGTCGGTGATGCCATATAAAAATCTCATCTTCTGTCGTCTCCTTCTCCTCCTGCCTTCAATCTTTCCCACCATCAGGGTCTTTTACAGTGAGTCAGTTGTTTGCATCAGGTGGCCAGAGTAATGGAGTTTCAGCTTCAGTATGAGTCCTTCCAATGAATATTCAGGACTGATTTCCTTTAGGATGGACTGGTTGGATCTTCTTGCAGCCCCAAAGGACTCTCGAGAGTCATCTCCAAAACCACAGTTTATAAGTATCAATTCTTCGGAGCTCAGTTTCCTTTATAGTCCAATTCTCACATCCATACCTGACTACTGGAAAAACCATAGCTTTGACTAGACGAACCTTTGTTGGCAGAGTAATGTCTCTGCTTTTAAATACGCTGTCTAGGTTGATCATAGCTTTTCTTTCAAGGAGCATACATCTTTTAATTTCATGGCTGCAATCACCATCTGCAGTGATTTTGGAGCTCCCCAAAATTAAGTCTATCACTGTCTCCCCATCTATTTGCCATGAAGTGACTGGACCGGAAGCCATGATCTTAGTTTTCTGAATGTTGAGTTTTAAGCCAACTTTTTCACTCTCATCTTTCACTTTCATGAAGAGGCTCTTTAGTTCCTCTTCACTTTCTGCCATAATGGTGGTATCATCTCCATATCTGAGGTTATTGATATTTATCCCGGCAATCTTGATTCCAGCTTGTTCTTCATCCAGCCTGGCATTTTGCATGATATACTCTGCATATAAGTTAAATAAACAGGGTGAAAATATGCAGCCTTGACATACTCCTTTCCCAATTTGGAACCAGTCTTGTTCCATGTCCAGTTCTAACTGTTACTTCCTGAGCTGCATATAGGTTTGTCAAGAGGCAGGTCAGGTGGTCTGGTATTCCCATCTTTTTCAGAATTTTCCACAGTTTGTTGTGATCCACACAGTCAAAGGCTTTAGCATAGTCAATCAAGCAGAAGTAGATGTTTTTCTGGAACTCTCCTGCTTTTTCAATGATCCAATGGATGTTAGCAATTTGATCTCTGGTTCCTCTGCCTTTTCTAAATCCAGCCTGAACATCTGGAAGTTCTTGGTTCATGTACTGTTAAAGCCTGGCTTGGAGAATTATGAGCATCACTTTGCTAGCGTGTGAGATGAGGGCAATTGTGTGGTAGTCTGAACATTCCTTGACATTGCCTTTCTTTGGGATTGGAATGAAAACTGACTTTTTCCAGTCCTGTGGCCACTGCTGAGTTTTCCAAATTTCCTGGCATATTAAGTGTAAGCACTTTCACAGCATCTTCTTTTAGGATTTGAAATAGCTCAACTGGAATTCCATCACCTCCACTAGCTTTGTTCATAGTGATGCTTCCTAAGGGCCACATGACTTCACATTCCAGGATGCCTGGCTCCATGTGAGTGATCACACCATTGTGGTTATCTGGGTCATTAATATCTTTTTTTGTTCAGTTCTTCTGTGAGTTCTTGCCACTTTTTCTTAGTTTCTTCTGCTTCTGTTAGGTCCATACCATTTCTGTTTTTATTGTCCCCATCTTTGCATGAAAAGTTCCCGTGGTAGCTCTAATTGTCTTGAAGAAATCTCTAGTCCTTCCCATTCTACTGTTTCTCTCTATTTCTTTGTCTTGATCACTGAGGAAGGCTTTCTTATCTCTCCTTGCTTTTCTTTGGAACTCTGCATTCAGATGGGAATATCTTTCCTTTTCTCCTTTACCTTTAACTCTCTATTCTCAGCTATTTGTAAGGCCTCCTCAGCAACGATTTTGCCTTTTTGCATTTCTTTTTCTTGGCAATGGTCTTGATCGCTGTCTCCTGTACAATGTCACGAACCTCCATCCATAGAATCAGGCACTCTGTCTATCAGATCTAATCCCTTGAATCTATTTCTCACTTCCACTGTATAATTGTAAGGAATTTGAGTTAGGTCAAATCTGAATGGTCTGGTGGTTTTCCCTACTTTCTTCAATTTAAGTATGAATTTGGCAATAAGAAGTTTATGATCTGAGCACAGTCAGCTCCCGGTCTTGTTTTTGCTGACTTTATAGAGTTTCTCCATCTTTGGCTGCAAAGAATATAATCAGTCTGCTTTCAGTATTGACCATCTGGTGATATCCATGTGTAGAGTCTTCTCTTGTGTTGTTGGAAGAGGGTGTTTGCTATGACCAGTGTGTTCTCTTGGCAAAACTCTATTAGCCTCTGCCCTGCTTCATTCTGTACTCCAAGGTCAAATTTGCCTGTTGTCCAGGTATTTCTTGACTTCCTGTCATTCCATTGGCATTCCAGTCCCCTATAATAAAAAGGACATCTTTTTTGGGTGTTAGTTTTAGAAGGTCTTGTAGGTCTTCATAGAACCATTCAACTCCAGCTCCTTCAGCATTACTGGTTGGGGCATAGACTTGGATTACCGTGATATTGAATGGTTTGCCTTGGAAATCAACAGAGATCATTCTGTTCTTTTTGAGACTGCATCCAAGTACTGCATTTCGTACTCTTTTGATGACTATGATGGCTACTCCATTTCTTCTAAGGGATTCTTGCCCACAGTAGTAGATATAATAATGGTCATCCAAGGTAAATTCACCCATTCCAGTCCATCTTAGTTTGCTAATTCCTAAAATGTCAGTGTTCACTCTTGCCATCTCCTGTTCTGCCACTTCCAATTTACCTTGATTCATGGACCTAACATCCCAGGTTCCTATGCAATATTGCTCTTTATAGCATCGGACTTTACTTCCACCACCAGTCACATCTACAACTGGGTGTTGTTTTTTGCTTTGGCTCCATCTCTTCATTCTTTCTGGAGTTATTTCTCCACTGATCTTCAATAGCATATTGGGCACCTACTGACCTGGGGAGTTCATCTTTCAGTGCCCTATCTTTTCACCTTTTCATACTGTTCATGGGGTTCTCAAGGCAAGAATACTGAAGTGGTTTGCCATTCTCTTCTCCAGTGGACCACGTTTTGTCACAACTCTCCACCATGACCCATCTGTCTTGGATGCCCCTACACATCCTGGCTCATAGTTTCATTGAGTTAGTCAAGGCTGTGATCCATGTGATCAGTTTGGTTAGTTTTCTATGATTGTGGTTTTCATTCTGTCTGCCCTCTGATGGAGAAGGATAAGAGATAGAAAGCTTCCTGATGGGAGAGACTGACTGAGGGGGAAACTGGGTCTTGTTCTGATGGGCAGGGCCATGCTCAGTAAATCTTTAATCCAATTTTCTGTTGATGGGCGAGGCTGTGTTCCCTCCCTGTTATTTACCTGGGGCCAAACTATGGTGGAGGTAATGAAGATAATGGTGACCTCCTTCAAAAGGTCCTATGCATGGGCTACTACACTCAGTGCCTCTGACCCTGCAGCAGGCCACGGCCAACCCATGCCTCCGCCAGAGACTCCTGGACACTCACGGGCAAGTGTGGGTCAGTCTCTTATGGGGTCACTGCTCCTTTCTCCTGGGTCCTGGTGCACAAGGTTCTGTCTGTGCCCTCCAAGAGTCTGTTTCCCAGTCCTGCATAAGTTCTGGTGGCTCTATGGTGGGGTTAATGGTGACCTCCTCCAAGAGGGCTTATGCCACACCCAGGTCTGCTGCGCCCAGTACCTGCCCCTGCGGCAGCCCCCTGCTGACCCGTACCTCCTCAGGAGACACCCAGACACAGCTCTGGCTCGGTCTCTGTGGGGTCTCTGGGCCCTGGTGCGCATGAGGTTTGCTTGAGCCCTCTGAGCATCTCTGACAGGTATGGGGTTTGAGTTAAACGTGATTTTGCCCCTCCGACTTGCTGGGGCTTCTCCTTGCCCTTGGACATGGCGTATCTTTTTTTGGTGGGATCCAACATTCTCCTGTCAAAGGTTGTTCAGCAGCAAGATGTAATTTTGGAGTTCTTGCGGGAGAAGATGAGTGCACGTCCTTCTACTCTGCTATCTTGTTATTCTTGGTGTATTTTTAGAAAATTTTATTTTGTATTGAAGCATGCATGTGAAGCAATTGTGTCTGACTCTGTGTGACCCCAAGGGCTGAAGCCCACCAGGCTTCTCTTCCCATGAAATTCTCCAGGCAAGAACATGGGAGTGGTTAGCCATTTCCTCCTCCAGGGCATCTTCCAGACCCCGGGATTGAGCCCAGGTTTCCTGCATTGCAGGTAGATTCTTTACCATTTGAATAACCTTGAATGGGGCATCCAGAGAGGTAGGGGTTTCCTCCGCCACACTCCTATCAGGCTGTCAGGAAAGGGGTAAGTCACCTCACTCCCTGGGCCCAGTTCCTTCAACTCTACATGGTGGCTGAGTTAGACGGGTGGGAGGGTTGCAGGCCTGGCGGGAGGGGGTGGAAATGAGGAGATTTGAGGCCCCAACCCACACAGCATCTGTCTGCGATTCTCAGGCCCTGTCTCTGACCATCCTCTTTCAAGAACAGAAGCCAGGGACGGGCCTGGAGCCAGCGGCAGCGGCACAGGAGAGAGAGGAGGCTGGTTTGTCATGCTTTGTCTGTGTCCCACTGAACACACTGACCATGTCTTTGATCACATGCTCAGCAAATGTGTGAAAGTCCTCCTGTTTCTTATTTTTCTTCATTCTCTGCTCTTCTTTCTTTCTTGGACTCTGTAGAAACAACTGGCGATTCTCAGGCATTTCCCAGGAAATACCTTTTCCTCTACATTCAGGACTAGGTTCATCACTAACTGTCTTCAAATAAAACTTAAACACTTTCAGAGACTAAGCACCAACTGTAAAACTGCACAGAGTAATGTAAGTAGGAAGTATGAAGAGTTGATTCCCTAAACCTCAAGCCAACTCAGAGAGCCAGGCTTTGATCATTTGAGGGTCTGCCTCGTAGTACAAATAGTTCTAACAAGTCTTCCCATGCAAATCCATGAGTCATCTGGGGAAGCAAGCCTGGTATGTGTGTATATTTGTATTTATTTAACATTCGAAAATCATTTTATTCTTTAAAATTTTCATTGGCGTATGTGTGTTTGTGTGTGTGCTCAGTCACCTCTGACTCTGCAACCCTATGGGCTGTAGCCTGCCAGGCTCCTCTGTCCACGGGATTTTCCCAGCCAGAATACTGGAGTATTGCCATCTCCTACTCCAGGGGATCTTCTCGACCCAGGGATCAAAATTGCATCTCTGATGTCTCCTGCATTGCAGGCAGATTCTTTACCACTGAGCCATGAGGGAGGCCCTTACTGGAATACAGTTGATTTAAAATGTTGTGTTAGTTTCTGCTGTACATCAAAGTGAGTCATTGATGCATATACATATGAAAGTGAAAGTCGCTCAGTCGTGTCTTGACTCTTTTCGAGCCCATGGACTATACAGTCCATGGAATTCTCCAGACCAGAACAGTGGAGTGGGTAGCCTTTCCCATCTCCAGGGGATCTTCCCAACCCAGGGGTTGAAACCAGGTCTCCCATATTGCAGGCAGATTCTTTTATCAGCTGAGCCACAAAGGAAGCCCCAAAATACTGAAGTGGGTAGCCTATCTACTCTTAAAAATTCTTTTCCCATAGCCTAGTATTTCAGAAGCAAACAGTGTGCTTGGTTTTCCTTCTGGCTGCTCTTGGAGCTGGGAGATGACTGTTGGGTGTTGCGATGGCATGTAACAGAAAGGAGGACCCTGGACCATGGCCCAGTAGGGCAGTTCTTCTACTTGTTAACCAGCCAGCAGGAGTATAGAGAGCAGACTGCTTTTTACCACCTCCTGCACCCAGAAGTGACCTTCTTGACAATCAGGAGGTTTACCCTGTGACAGGGAGGACTGATGGATAACTAGTGTCTATTTCTCAGTAGGTAGATAGTGCTGGAAACTGTGCATCTGGTTCTCCTCGCCCCTAGAGGAACAGACACGGTGAAATGGGGCTGCATTCGAGGAGAGCTTTCCATCAGCCATCAGGAGAGACTGGCTTCCACAGCACAGGGCATCCATCTGTCAAGTGCTCTTAATTAGCAAAAGCAATATCAACTGTGTCTTTCTGATCTTGAGGCCAAGGGTGTGTTTCATTCACATTTCCCATGGATCTGGCACAGAGAAGGTGTTTAGTAAATACTTACAAAAGAAACAGTGTTATCACAGGGTACAAAACAGGGAAGTGGGCTATACAGGGAGGCTGCCCCTCAGCCCTGGAAATCCTAATACAGTAAGTTCCCTACATGCAGACCTTCAAGTTGCAAACTTTCAAAGATGCAAATGAGCATTCACCTGTCCAATCATGTAAGTTAGCTCACGTGGCTGGTATACACTGCCACATGAGCACATCCTCTATTAGTGGTTGTGCTTCTGTGTACTTTACTGGACAGTACTATACAGAGTATGGTATCTTTATTTTAAGCCTGAATATACAGAAGGAAGTATAAAAGCAGCAGTGATGTGGCTGGTACTACTGTACTTTTCAAGGTACTGTGCCATATGATGAAAAATGGTTTTTTGTGTGTTTGTCTTTTATGTATTATTTGTGTGAAAAGTATTGTAAATCTTTTACAGTGCAGTACTATATAGCTGATTGTATTAGCTGGGTACCTAGACTACCTTTGTTGGATTACAAACACACACTCAGACCAGAATGCATTCGTATGCAGGGGACTGACCGTAGAGAAGGAAGCAGCACCCTGCAGAGGGTCTGGAGACCTGCACGCCAGAAACTCACAGGGGACCGAAAAATCTCCAGATTCTAGTTCTGCTTCAGGGGAAGTCATCAAGAAACAAACTTCTCAGACATTCTCTTTGTACTAGTAGAGTTTCCAAACCAACCCGGATGTAACTGGATCACCAACTATGGGCTGCTTTCTGAGATGATTTCTGCCACTCAGAGGGCCCTCTGATGATCACATCTGGATTCTTACAGCTTTAATACAGCTGATGGGTAGAGTTCATGCATACCTATTTCATTACACTTCACAGATACTTCATTTTTACAAACTGAAGGTTTCTGGCAAATCTGCACCATTTTTCCAACAGCATTTGCTTTCTCTGTGCCTCTGTGTCATGTTTTGGTAATTCTCACAATATTTCAAACTTTTTCACTGTTATTAGTTGCTATTCATTATCTGTTATGATCTGTGATCAGTGATCTTTTAAAATTTGTTTTAAATTTTTAGTTGGAGGATAATTGTTTTACAATGTTGTGCTGGTTTCTGCTGCACAACAAGGTGAATCTGCCGTGAGTATACACATATCCTCCTCTCTCTGGAGCCTCCCTCCCACCCCGCTCCCCACATCTCACCCCTCTAGGTCGTCACGGAGCACCAGGCTGAACTCCCCGTGTTATAGAGAGACCTTCCCACTAGCTGTCCATTTTCCATATGGTAATGTACGTATTTCAATGCTGCTCTCTACATTTGTCCCACCCTCTCCTTTACCTACTGTGACCACAAGTCCATTCTCTATGTCTGTGTTCTTATTTCTGCCCTGCAAATAGGTTCATCAGAACCATTTTTCTGGATTCCATATATATGCATTAGTATATGGTATTTGTTTTTCTGATTTACTTCACTCTGTATAACCTTCAGTGTTACTATTGTAATTATTTTGGGGCAGCGTTAATTGTACCCATGTAAGACAGGAAACTTAACAAATGTGTTGTTGTTTTTGTTACAAATGTGATATAGTATTATAGAATATTCAGACTGAAAGTATTTTCCAGGTGGACAGCAAAGGGACTCAGACAACATACACATGTACCCATGCTCCCCCGAATTCCCCTCCCATCCAGCCTGCCACATAACACTGGGCAGACTTCCCTGTGCCTACTGGTCCTTACTGGTTATCTGCTTTAAATATAGCAGTATGTACCTGACTGCTTCACTTGCTGCCATTTTTGCCCCCTGCTCCTCTCCACCACCACTGTGCCCATCTCTTTCTTTTTTCTTGGGCCTCCCTGTTCGCTAAGATACAACAATGTTGAAACTAGGCCAGGTAATAACCTACACTGGCCTCTAAGTATTCAAAGGAAAGGAAGAGTCACAAGTCTCTCACTTTTAAATCTAAAGCTACACAGGATTAAGCTAACTGAGGAAGGCATGTTGACAGCCAAAACAGGTCAAAAGCAAGGCTTATTGCAACAGTGAGCCAAGCTGTGAATGCCTAAATCAGAGCAAAGCCCTAACTCTCTTACATTCTATAAAGCCTGAGAAAAGTTAGAAAGCTGCAGAAGAAAAGTTTGAAGCTAGCAGAGCTTGGTTCATGAGGTTTAAGGAAAGAAGACATAACTATAAAAAAAAAAAAAAGTACAAAAAAGTGCTGCTATAAGAGCTGCAGCAAGTTATCCAAAAGATCTAGCTAAGATCACTAATGAAGGTGCCTACACTAAATAACAGGTTTTCCACATAGTGGAAAGAGCCTTACACTGGAAAGATGCTGCCATTCAGGACTTTCATAGCTAGAGAGGCTAAGTCAATGCCAGACTTCAAAACTTCAAAGGACAGGCTGACTCTTGTTAGGAGCTAATGTAGCTGGTGACTTCAAGTTGAAGCCAATGTTTATTTACCATTCTGAAAATCCTAGGGCCTTTAAGAATTATGCTACATCTACTCTGCCTCTGCCCTACAAATGGAAGAACAAAGCCTAGATAACAGCACATCTGCTGACAACATGATTATTTGATATTTTAAGCCCACTGTTGAGACCTACTGCTTAAAAAAGATTCCTTTCAAATTATTACTACTTATTGACAATGCAACTAGTCACCTAAGAGCTCTGATGGAGATGTATAATGAGATTAAAGTTTTCATGCTTGCTAGTGCAACATTCATTCTGCAGCCCATGGATCAAGGAGTAATTTCAACTTTCGGGTCTTATTATTTAGGAAATATATTTCATAATGCTATAGCTTCCACAAATAGCAATTCTTCTGATGAATCTGGGCAAAATAAATTGAAGGCCTTCTGGAAAGGATTCACCATTCCAGATGCCATTAAGAACATTCTGATTCATGTGAAGAGGCCAAAATGTCTCCATGAACAGGAGTTTGGAAGAAGTTGATTCCAACATCATGGATGAATTTGAGGTGTTCAAAACTTCAGTGGAGGAAATAACTGCAGATATGGTGGAAATAGCAAGGAAACTAGCATAAGAAGGGGAGTCTGAAGGTGTGGCTGTTTTCCCATGATAAACCTGAACAGATGAGGAATTGCTTCTCATGGATGACCAAAGAGAATGGTTTCTTGAGATGGAATCTACTTCTGGTAAAGATGTGCAAAGACTGTTGAAATGACAACAAGGGATTTGGAATATTACATAAACTTAGTTGATAAAGCAGTGGCAGGGTTTGAGAGGCCTGAGTTCAATTTTGTAAGGCAGAGGTAAAACACTATTAAAATGGCATTGCGTGCTACAGAGAAATCATTTGTGAAAGGAGAAACAACCAATGTGGCAATCTTCATGGCTGCCTTATTAAGAAATTGCCTCAGCTCTCCAATCTTCAGCAACCACCACCTTAATCAGTGAGCAACCATCAGCATTGAGGCAAGACTCTCTACCAGCAGAAAGATTATAGTTTGCTCAGGTGATAGCATTTTAGTAATGAGCTATTTTTAAATTAAAGTATATTCAATTACTTTTTTAGATATAATACTATTTCACACTTAACAAACTATAGTATAATGTAAAGTCAAAGTGAAAGTCACTCAGTTGTATCCAACTCTTTGTGACCCATGGACAATAGTCCACAGAATTCTCCAGGCCAGAATACTGGAGTGGGTTGCCTTTCCCTTCAGGGGATCTTCCCAAGCCAGGGATCAAATCCAGGTCTCCCTCATTGCAGGCGTATTCTTTACCAGCTGAGTCACAAGGGAAGGGCAAGAATACTGAAGAGGGTAGCCTATCCCTTCTCAGGTGGATCTTCCCGACCCAGGAATCAAACTGAGGTCTCCTGCACTGCAGATGGATTCTTTACCAACTGAGCTATCAGGAAAGCCTATAGTATAAAGATAACTTTAATGTGCACTGGAAAACCAAAAATTTTGTGCTACTCACTTTATTATGATATTCACTTTATTGTCGTGGTCTGAAACTGAACCTGCAGTATCTCCTAATGCCTGTTCAGTAACAGATCTGTTAGAACCAAGGGGATAAAGCTAGGGCAGAGAGAAAGAACAAGCTAGATGGAGGGATATTATTATTGGGTGTGACTGTCAGTGTATCGCGGCTTCCCCGATAGCTCAGTTGGTAAAGAATCTGCTTGCAATGTAGGAGACCCCAGTGAGAAGTGGGCAGGGTGGAGGGGAGGCCACGGGAGGCACTCTAGGCAGAGGGCAAGACAGGGGCAAAGATACAGATGTAGAGAAATCCACAGTGTGGTGGAGGCACTGCAAATGACTCTGTAGGAAGGGACCTGACTGAGAAGAGTCAGGATCTTATCTTGAAGGAAGAAAAGCAGGCACATGATACCGAAAGATTTTCATTCTTTCAAATTCTACCCGAGGGATGATGTAGAGGGTAGATCTATAAGGGACAAGATAGAAATCAGTGCTCTAGGTGAGAAATATGAGGGCTAAAGCTAAAGAGGTGGTGATAACAAAGAGCCAAGGAGACAAACCTGGAATATCTTCAGGGGGCAGAAATCACAGGACTTGGAAAGTAAGCGTCTATGGGCAGGGAACAGGGAGGGAAAGAGGAAATGGAGGAGGAGAGGCAGGGAGGAGACAGGAATACATGTAGAATGAGTTTTACAATTCTGATTTAAGTGACTGAGACTGGCATCCTGTACAGAACATTCCAGAAAAGAAGGATTATGGATAAGAGAATGAAATTGGGAAAGTTTGTAACAGCTAACTGGAGATACCCACTATCCATAAGTGGAGAGTTCAAGAAAAGTTCTGGCCTAGAGATAAATGTAAGTTAAAACCATGGGAAGTGAAAAAAAAAAAAAAGCACCTAGGACTAATCCCAGGAGAAATCCCCTGGGGATTTCACCTAAGGGGCAGGTGAAAAAAAGGGATCCTGGAAAGCATCTAGCAGAGAAAGAAGGAAAGAGTGACAGGAGTGGAGGTGGGGTGCCCTAGAACTAGAGAAGGGGAGTGATTCATTCCCCGTGATGCACACTGCAGAGAAAGGCTGGTTCAATTTGCCAATTAGCTGGCCCTTCAGTGACCTGGAGGCTTCCCTGGTGGCTTAGAGGGTAAAGTGTCTGCCTGCAATGCAGGAGACCTGGGTTCGATCCCTGGGTCGGGAAGATCCCCTGGAGAAGGAAATGGCAACCCACTCCAGTACTTTTGCCTGGAAAATCCCATGGATAGAGGAGCCTCGTAGGCTACAGTCCATGGGGTCACAAGGAGTCGGATACCACTGAGCAACGACAGAGGGAGATGCAGGGACAAGAAAGGTGTGATTTTTGCTTTGTTTTTAAGATGGAAAAGACTTGACCTTATCTATCTGCAGTGGAGAAGAAAGCACAGTGAAAGATTCAGGTGATGATTCAGGAGAGAGAGCTGATGGCTCAGGGTTTAGGAAGAGGCAAGATGAGGAGAAGTCAGAGGCAGGTGAAAGGGTTCATCTGGGACAGGAGAAGGACACTGAACCCTAAGATGGAAGCTGAGGGGACAAAGGGAAAGCAGGAAGGCTGAGGGCAAAGCAGCCTGGGGCCAAGTCTAGGAACCACAGACATGTATGAACCAGTGTCACAGGGCTAAAACGGACAGGTAATGTTGGGTTAACACAGAAGCTTTTACATGTCAGTTATGCCTCAAAACAAAATGGTTGGGAAAAAAGAACAAAAGATTATCAGCTCAGTCCAAAAGAGCTCGAAATGGTCACTTTTTGCCTCAAAATTGTAATATTAATAACTTAGACTCAAATAGTGCTTACTGTGTTCCAGGCACTAGTTTCAGGGATGTACATGTGTTATTAACTTACTTATCCTTATAACCACCCTGAAAGCTAGGCACTATTGTTATTCCCATTAGACAGATTTAAAAAACTGAGGCACGCAGCTAGTAAGACCGAAGCTAAGGCTCAAAGCCTGCCAATCTGGCTTTAAGCGTGGTGCTTTTAACCACTGCACCACCTTGCCTCCCAACAGCTCACTGCTTCCACCTGTAGGCTCAGCCACTCTGCTTTATCTTCTTCATTGCACTGACATCCCCTAAAAAGGCCTCATGTGTCATCTGTTTGACCCTCCACCCCAACTTCCAATGTGAGCTCCTCACCAGCAGGAGCCTTGTCTTCTTCACAGCATTCCCAGTTCCCAGAATCAAGCCTTGCATCTGGGGAAACTAATAAATACCCACTGAATGAAGGAGGGGAGCTGAAACCAAGGACAAAGAGCATCAGGCGACGGTGGCCTGCTGCGACGGAAGGGCAGGTGTGGTGGAGCCTGGAAGTGCCAGGAGGTCAGGGTGCCCGATCCGGAAGGTGTAACAGGGACACAGGAAATGCTCTGGACCCACCGGTCCCTGTCCAGATGACATGAGTCCTGTTTTAAGAGGCTCTGATCTCCAAAGGGCTCCAAGCCCTTCCCCACGTTGGACTGTCTGCCAACGTGGGAAGAGAGATGCCTTCAGGGGAACAGGATCTCTCCCAGGAAACCTGTCCGGGAGTCAGAGAAACTGCACAGGGCAAGGCAAGGCAAGCAGAAGAGGGGCAGAGGCCCCACCTGGCTCTGAGCCCCGGGGGGATGGCCAAGGGCAGCTGCTGCCAAAGGATACAAAGGACAGATCTCCCCCAGGGCAGGGAATGGTGGGAATGCGGGAGGAAAGAAAAGCAGACAGAGAGAGAGAGAGAGAGCAGCAGCACACACAATGAAAGTGAGGACCTTCATTAGAGGCGCTGCTGAAAAGCCCAGAAGGGGAAGGGCCCCACAAGACATCAAAGAAGACAGCAAAGCCTCCACACACTCGGATTCCTCCAGAGTAAACAAGTTTCCTCTGCACAACAAAGGGCCTGCCTGGGGCAGCTCTACTGGAAAGATAAACACCGAATTAAATGAAAGCTCTCTAATGTGGAAGCAAGGCTCTCCTTAAAAGGAAAAGAAAACCTGCAATCCACAGTTCCACTCTGAAGCTTCAAGGTGCCCCATTACAGAGAAAAATCCTAATGGAGTCAATAAATGCTTCTGGGGGAATCATTTACGGAAAAAGCATTTACGGTAAAAAGGAATGTGTTCCTAGTGGTTTATAAACAGTGAGGAAGCAAGTGGGGCTGCAAAGAGGAAGTGACTTCGGGGCTTGATAAGAAAACGTTTCCCATTCCAGATCCGTAGAATTCCAAACACTGATACTCAAAGGTGGTTCCACATCCTGGCCATGGCACCACACCACAAACACCGTGTACCTGATGATTCATCTAATGTGCTCTCTCATAAGATCATGGGACTTCAGAGATCTTGTCCACTGTCCTCACAGCATACATGAGGTCATGGAGTTGAGATACTGAACTGGAGAACTAGACAATGGCTAACATGTATTTAGAGTGTTCTATATGCTAGGAACGATGCTGATTTACCTGCATTATCTCCCAACACCTAGCTAGCAGGTAAGAAAGATCTAGGAAGGCTAGAAAGTTTGCCAAGGACCACCCAGCTAAGATCATGAACTCCTTATTGCAAAATTCAGACTTAAATTGAAGAAAGTAGGGAAAACCACTAGACCATTCAGGTACGACCTAAATCAAATCACTTATGATTATACAGTGGAAGTGACAAATAGATTCAAGTCATTAGATCTGATAGATAGAGTGCCTATCAGAAGAATTATGGACGGAGGTTCATGACACTGTACAGGAGGCAGGGATCAAGACCATCCCCAAGAAAAAGAAATGTAAAAAGGCAATATGGTTGTCTGAGGAGGCCTTACAAATATAGCTGACAAGAGAAGCTAAAGGCAAAGGAGAAAAGAAAAGATATACCCATTTGAATGCAGAGTTCCAAAGAATAGCAAGGAGAGATAAGAAAGCCCTCCTCAGTGATCAATATGAAGAAATAGAGGAAAATAATAGAATGGGAAAGACTAGAGATCTCTTCAAGAAAATTAGAGATACCGAGGGAACATTTCATGCAAAGATGGGCTCAATAAAGGACAGAAATGGTATGGACCTTCAGAAGCAGAAGATACTAAGAAGAGGTGGCAAGAATACACAGAAGAACTGTACAAAAAAGATCTTAATGATCTAGATAAGCACGATGGTGTGATCACTCACATGGAGCCAGGCATCCTGGAATGTGAAGTCAAGTGGGCCTTAGAAAGCATCACCATGAACAAAGCTAGTGGAGGTGATGGGATTCCAGTTGAGCTATTTCAAATCCTAAAAGAAGATGCTGTGAAAGTGCTTGCACTCAATATGCCAGCAAATTTGGAAAACTCAGCAGTGGCCACAGGACTGGAAAAGGTCAGTTTTCATTCCAATCCCAAAGAAAGGCAATGTCAAAGAATGTTCAAACTACCATGCAACTACACTCATCTCACATGCTAGCAAAGTAATGCTCAAATTCTCCAAGCTAGGCTTCAACAGTATGTGAACCGTGAACTTCCAGATGTTCAAGCTGGATTTAGAACAGGTAGAGGAACCAGAGATCAAATTGCCAACATCCTTTGGATCATCAAAAAAGAGAGTTCTAGAAAAACATCTACTTTTGCTTTATTGACTACGCCAAAGCCTTTGACTGTGTAGATCATGACAAACTGTGGAAAATTCTTCAAGAGCTGGGAATACCAGACCACCTTACCTGCCTTGTGAGAAATCTGCATGCAGGTCAAGAAGCAACAGTTAGAGCTGGACATGGAACAACAGACTGGTTCCAAATTGGGAAAGGAGTACGTCAAGGCTGTATATTGTCACCCTGCTTATTTTACTTATATGCAGAGTACATCATGCAAAATGCCAGGCTGGATGAAGCAGAAGTCAGAATCAAGATTGCTAGGAGAAATATCAGTAACCTCAGATATGCAGACGACACCACCCTTATGGCAGAAAGTGAAGAGGAACTAAAGAACTTCTTGATGAAACTGAAAGAGGAGAGTGAAAAAAAGCTGGCTTAAAACTCAACATTCAAAAAATGAAGATCATGGCATTCTGTCCCATCACTTCATGGCCAATCGATGGGGAAACAATGGAAACAGTGACAGACTATTTTTTCGGGCTGCAAATTCACTGCAGATAGTGACTGCAGCCATGAAATTCAAACATGTGTGCTCCTTGAAAGAAAAGCTATGACGATCCTAGACAGCATAGTAAAAATCAGAGACATTACTTTATTGACAAAGGTCCATATAGTGAAAGCTATGGTTTTTCCAGTAGTCATATGAATGTGAGAGTTGGACCATAAAGAAAGCTGAGTGCCGAAGAATTGATGCTTTTGAACTGTGGTGTTGGAGAAGACCCTTGACAGTCTCTTGGACTGCAAGGAGGTCAAACTAATCAATCCTAAAGGAAATCAGTCCTGAATATTCATTGGAAGGACTGATGCTGAAGTTGAAGCTCCAATACTTTGGCCACCTAATGCGAAGAACTGACTCATTAGAAAAGACCTGATGTTAGGAAAGATTGAAGGCAGAAGGAGAAGGGGACAACAGAGGATGAGATGGCTGGATGGTATCACCGACTGGATGGACATGAGTTTGAGCAAGATCCAGGAGTTGGTGATGGACAGGGAAGGTTGGAGTGCTGCAGTCCATGTGGTCACAAAGAGCTGAACACATTCAAAGAGCTAGCATTCAAGCCTAGAATTCATCTGAAAAGTGCCAGAACCCAAGCTCTCCGCTGCTTCTCTAGTCTGAGGGTCCAGCACTCCATCTGTCACACCACACGGCCTTTTCATTTCTGTGATAGTTAATTTTGTGGGCAAATTTGGTGGAGCCATGGTGTCGATACTTGACCAAACACTATTCTAGATATTGTGGTGAAGGTATTTTTCATATAAGAGTAAACATTTAAATCAATAGATTGAATAAAGCAGATTACCCTCCATAATATAGCTGGGCTTCATCCAATCAGTTGAAAGTCTTAACAAAACACAGACAGACCTCCTTGGAAGAAGAGGGAATTGTGCCAGCAGACCACTTTAAGATTTGAACTGCAACTCTTTTCTGGGTTTTCAGCCTGGAGCCCACCCTACAGATTTTGGACTCGCCACACCTCTGTAATCAGGTGAGCCAATTCCTTAAAATTAGTACATGTGTGTGTATCTCCCTAAGACAATTTACATCACTCCACAGGCCAGATTCTCACTTACACAGGTTGGGCAGGGCCCCATTACTTCCCTTTCTCTGCAGGGATGTATGATACACAAAGTGTCACATTCAAGCCATGCTCAACCTTCTTAAAGAGACACTCTCAGTGCTTCCACATCTTAACAGCCTGACAGGTTTTCCTAAAATGAACCTAGATGTTTCCACATGTAGAACGTCAGTTACATTCTTCTTAGGAGAATGGTATACAGAAGACGCCAAGTAGCTGAAGTCTCATGTATACTACTGTAATTAAAAAAAAAAAAAAACCACCAAAAAGGTCATAAAAGGAGAGGGACATGTAGCTGATGGGCCCAATATCTCAACGCCGACCATCTGTCACAGCCAGAAGAGTGTTACCATGCTGGTCTCTACCTGCAGCCTCAAGCACCGTCACTCATCACCTTCAGCACTCTCTCCAGCCTTCTTGTTGCCCCCTCTAGGCCATATGACCTCAATTCCACCTACTCCCAGACTTTCCAGGTGGCTCAGTGGTAAAGAACCCCCCTGCCAATACAGGGGATGCAGGAGATGCAGGTTCGATCCCTGGGTGAGGAAGATTCCTTGAAGGAGAAAATGTCAACCCACTCCAGAATTCTTTCTGGGAAAATGTCACGGACAGAGGAGCCTGGCGGGTTATAGTCCATAGGGTTGCAAAGAGTTGGACATGACTGACTGAACACACACAAACACACACACATAAAAACACACTACCTACTCCTGCCATTCAAGGTCATCCTTCTTCATCAAGCAGACTGTTAAGAAGTCACTCCCTGCTGAAATTTCTACTCAATCTTCATATTCATTTTGGCACAGAGTAAACACTGAATAAATGCTGCTGACAATGACTAAGATGAGACACATCCTTTGCCACAATCATTGACCACGGCCATCACTTTATTCAACAAGTATGTATTGTGTGAGGAATAGTCCTTTCCCCCGTCCCCCCACCCTAGAACTTGTCCTCTACTGAAGATAGATGGCACTGTGTATCGGGTAGACAGTGGGCTAAATGCTGATGGTAGCAGCACCAGCCAAGGGTGAAAAGAACATAGAAACCTAGAGGGAAGACGTGTTTAAATTTTTGGGAAGGGGCAGGAAAGGGAATGGGACAGTGGGAGCTGGAAGGCAGCCTTCCCAGAAGACAGGATAGTGAAGATTGACTAGAATGACTGCCTGGAGGTAAATGCAGCAAACGCTGACAGTTGGAATAGTACTGAAAATGGGAGGGAGGCGCTTGCGGAGTAGGGGGAAGATGAGAAAGAAAAAATGATAGGAAGGGGTCCCTGTTGGAGCCTCTATTCATTCCCCAAAGAGAATCCTTCCTGGTATCACAGGAAATCATATCAAGCTACCCCCACCCAAAAGAGCCCTGCAGGGTCTGGAGGGGGAAGGAAAGAGGAGCTCCCACAGCAGGAAGGGAAGACAACCTAGCTCTTAGAGTAGTCCACATGAAACGCTTTTCTCTTCAAAAGGCCAAACCACGCCATCCTGCCCTCTTTAGCAAATGGCCGAGAAGTCGGTTCTGATTAGGTACTTAGAGGCTAGCTCAAGCTCCTCAGACAGTTGTGTGAGAAGAACAAAGTTCAAACACTCAACCTCTAGATAACTTCTCTGCGTCCAACCTCTTTCACTCAAGGAATAAGTGGCTTCACCAGAGACAATGCCCTTTACTTTTCGGTTAGAATATCTTTGTATATGTGCATCCTGGCTGCCAGTTGTATTGTGGGTTCAAAAGCCTTTGAGGTGTAGCCATGACGCTCCACCACCAAGGGAGCAGGGCATTGCCAAAGAAGAGTTAATAATGTAAAGGCATCAATCTACTCCTGCTAGCAGCTCCGAGGGCAAATCCTCCAGTTCAGAAGTGAGCAGATCAGTTTTTGTTCTCTGAGCAATATGGCCAGCTATAGGTCTGCAATAATGAAAAGTAAAATCTTCCTCCCAGTATAGGCACTTAGTTCCTTTTTCCAGAATGAACCACAGCTACTAATTCTGGAGATGTTCTATGCATAGTGGGCATATATGAAAGCACATATTTACATGTATATATTTTTATACAATATAATTGTATTCACAGTTCTACATCTTGTTTTTTATTTTTTAAAAACTCAGCAAAATATCTTGGAGATGATTTTTTATCAGTTCACAGAGAACCAATTCATCCTTTTTAGAGGTTCTGCAATACTCCATTACTTGTAACCATAAATTATTATAAAATCCCCTCCTGCTAGTTCCAATTTTTATAACTTTATGTATGTATCATTTTACATATGTATGGGTGTACCCTTAAGAGGAATTCTTAGAAGAGAATTTGAGGGTGATTTGGGGGTCAGAGCATGTGAAATTTTAAATTTAATGATTTCCATATTTTTCTCCATAGGGTTTCTACCACACACTATGTCAACATGTGTGTCTGCGTTTATCTCTGGGCTTTCTATTCCAATCCACGCAGACACTTACTAATGCATCAGTGCAGTTTTACAGCGTTACAGTATGTTTTTGTGGAAGAAACATACTTTCCAGGAGTGACTGGAAAGTCATTCCTCTGTCATCATTCATCTTTTCTGGGATTTATCCTATTCTAGATTTTTCCCATTTTTAAAAATAGTGATAGATAACATGTATTTGGTGTTTACCATGTGCCAAGTACCAGATTTGGCATTTTAAATATATCTGCTTATCCAATCAACACAGTAACTCTATGAGGAAGATACTACTGCTATTCCTACTTTTTCCAGAAGAGGAAACCAAGGCACAGAGAGTTTATGGAATTTGCCCAAAATCACACAGCTAGTGACCAGTGCAACTTGAATGGAAACTGAAAATCTCTACCCTTCATCACTTAGCAAAACTGCCCTTTGCAATGGGAGACTTCTTTTGCCATTTTCTAATTTCTTGAATTGAATGCTTAATTAATTTGATTTTCATGACTGATCATCTATCACTATAAATAATTAAACCTTTGATTTTCCTCTGAGCATTCTTTTTATCTGTAGCCTATAGTTTTTACCAAGGTGCCTACTTTGCTGATAAAAATTTGTATTGTTATTTTAAATTTATAGATTAACATAAGGAGAATTAACATTTGTATGATGCTGAGATTTCCTAATCAAGAACTTTCCAACTATTTTATTTTCTTCATATAAACGTATATATTTTATTATGATTATTCAGGCATTTAATCTTTTTTAAAGATAAAAAAGTTTTTAAAGATAAAAAAGTTATTTCAGTGGATATTTTCTTCCACTTTGACTTCCAATTGGTTGATATTGGAACAAGAAACGACAGCTATCTATATGTATTTACTGGACCTTACCTCTAAATTCTCTTATTTCTAATAGCTTTCAATTTATTTTCATGGGCTTCCCACATAAAAATATAAACAATATTAACTTTTTACCTAATACTTATACTTCTTGCTCCCACATTTAATGTTAGAGAGATGATGAAGGACAGCTTCATCTTGTTCCTGACTTTTAATGAGACATGGAGACCGGAGATACTAGAATAATGTCTACCCTGAGGGTTTAGAGAACTACAGAATTTAGAAATAGAAAAAAAAAAAAAACTACTTAGATAAATGAAAATTATCTTATTTGTTTTATGAAGGTGATTTTGTATGAAAATTTTCTTCAGGGTCTGATTTGGTACTATAAGCAGCTCTGCCGTTAAAATGTGTTTTCTGATATCCAGTTTAAATGCTTCTTTGATAGTTTAAACATCTTTAATTTTCTGATTTTTCTAATTTTCTAATTTTATAAAAGTAATTTTCTAATTTTATAGAAATTATAAAATTTCTAATTTTATAAATCTTCTAATTTTATAAAAATTTATAATAATTTTCTAATTTATAAAAGTAACACACATTCTTTAAAGAAAACAGAATCTAGAGAGAAACAGAGCAAATGTGTTCCAGGTGAAGTGGCTGCTCTGGGCTTGGGGGACGACCCTCCACCCACACTGTGTATCTGCCTGCCTGTCCGTCCGCGTCCACGGCAGCGGCCGTGCCTACCTGGGCCTCCTGAGCTGCTGCTGTTCCTCTCACTCTCCCCGTCCTCCTGGCCGTCAGCATTCTGCTGTGTGTGCTGCAGGCTCAGCTTGTGGCAGACCTCGAAGGCCTGCCCCACCGTCCGGACGATTCGCATGGCTTGGCTCTGGGAAGGACAAAGGAAAGAAGAGAATGAAGGATGCGGAGACCCTCTACAAGGACACAAGAAGGGCCGAGGTGGGAGAGGATATGCCCAAGGCATGCAGACAGACTCACAAAGAAGTACGCAAAAACATTTTCCCTTCCCTCAAGTACTCCAGGAAACAGAAACTGTCACCAGAGTTTGGAAACCATCAGTCAACTGAATGGACAGACAACAAAGATTCCAATTCTGGACTTAGCCCAATCTACCTCCCAAGTTTGACAACAGTGGTTGATATGGTTCAGAACTCTCTTGGCAACCATGATCAAATGTGTCATGGGTTCACCACACTAAGAGTAACTCAGCTGTCATTTTCTCCTTCCTGCTAGAAATGGTGGGTTGCCCTGGTGTTCCTGCAGACCAAGGGCTGTGAAGATACAGGATTGAGAAGCCACGGTCTAAACAGCAGAACTAGCTGAGGACCAGAGTCCAGATCCCTTGGAACATCACTGGCAGCCAACCATATCTGAGGTGCGCTTCCCAGCCTTGGTCTAAAGACATGGCTCACTGGGCCCATTCCTTTGCTACTTTCTTTCTTTCTTTTCTTTTCATTCTTTCTTTTTCTTGCTATTTTACCTCTTTCTCTAACTGCCCAAGCATTGCGCTTAACCCTAGCTCTTGGTATTCCACTAATTAGTTAGGACAGCAGGTGGTGGTTGCTGTCTAGTTGCCAAGTCATGTCCAACTCTCTGCGACCCCATGGACTGCTGCACTCCAGGCTTCCCTGTCCTGCATCATCTCCCAGAGTTTGCTTAAACTCATGTCCACTGAGTCGGTGATGCCATCCAACCATCTCATCTCCTGTCACCCCCTACTCTTCCTGCCTTCAATCTTTCCCATCATCAGGGTCTTTTCCAGTGAGTCAGCTCTTTGCATCAAATGGCCAAAGTTACTGGAGCTTCAGGACAGCAGGAGACAGGACAGAAGAGCCTGTTCCTGAAAGGAGTCTTAAGTAGCCCATACAGGCTATGAGGAACAACCACACGCAAGATTTTCAGGGCATGGTCTCCAAAGTAGACAACTGATTATAATTGGTAATTGTTCTGCTTTCACTTTCCTTCAAAGACCAAGAATGAGTTCATTGTGCACGGTGTAAGAACTCAGGATGGGAAACTGAAGGTCACAGCTCCTTTTACAAAAGTGATCCCCAACCATTCTGCCACCACAGACTGTGGAGTATTTAACTGTGGCTGTCACTCTACGCCTTGAGTCAAAGATTAATCACATCTTGGATAATCTGACTTCAGGTCAGTTGTGACTACCTACTGACACCATCAGTTCACCCATCACGTTGGGAAGAAAAACAAAACAAAGTAACATTAGTCGTCAAGCAGAGCTTCTCATCAGCAAACCAATTCAATTATAGACAAAAGCAGAGTCCATTGTTTTGATAGCCTGTAAGGCCTTGTTGAGGGTAAATGGGTGATTCATTTATGCTTTTCATAATATTGAAGTTAGCTCATATTTCTCCATTACTATGCCAGGAACCCCTAACAGCCTTAGACCCCGTGTGTGGAACTGCTGCTCTAATTCACTCTCTGCTAGGTGCAAGTCCCCAGACGACTACCCTTACTATTGTCTCAAGCCTTCCATTACTTCTGTGTCTCCTCTTTTCATGTGTGGTTGGAGCATTCATGTTCATGAAAAGGTATCCTAGCCAGTCACCATCACAGGCCTACTTCAGATCTCAGGCAACTTCTCTTTCTGATGTTTCCCAAACTGCTTCCTAGCAGTGACTGTCTTAGAACCCAAACCTCTTTGAGCCCACAGTGCACACTCTAGGGATGTTCTTAACTTCTCTCTTACCTGGAACATCCTGACATGTCTGGATGATGACCACTTCCAGTGAGGCAGGAAGAAAGGAGTGATTTCCGTGGGACCCCCAACACCCAGCGGTGAGTCAGAGCCTCTGTCTGTATGTCCACGCTTAACTTCCCTCTGTTTTCCAAAGGTCGGGCTGAGGCCCCTTCTCCCACCGCGGGTTTGTGCTATCTGAGAGACAACAACTCCTTCTGCACCGGAAGCTGTGGAGCAGCAGGCCCTGGTCTTAAGCAAGAAGCCTCCATCTTTCTCATTTCTCAAATATATAAAATAGTGTGATTTAGAGGGCACAGTCCCTAACCAATCCAAACCAAGTGCCCCACAGTTTTCACATCTCCTTCGGCAATCAAGCTGTGCTCTGATGAGGAGGCTGAGCCAGGAAGCTCAATCCTCGGGTGAAAATGGAGAAGAGTCTGCTCTACTCAAAAGGGTTCTCCCCCCAGGCCTTAGATCTGGTGTTGCTTATTCTCTTTAAGAGAGAAAGAGCAGACTGCCTGTCTATGGTTAATCTTTTACAGCAATGCTCATTCCCAGTTTACCAAACCTTAGAGAGGCTGTAACCTGCCTACCAAGGACAGCCAGGGTCCATGACACACAGCCTTGCCCCTTCCCCTTCTTCTGACCTTTAGAAGTTTTGCTCTCTTAAGCATCTTTACAAGAGACAGAAAAGGACAAATTTGGGGAAGCTTAGAAATAAAATACTGTAAGTCTAAATGATATGCAGAGATTATGTATTTAATTCCATTACTTCCTTATTTTACATAAATTAACCCAGATAAATCATAGGGCATAAGTACCTGCAAAGGCTGAGTTAGTCTTTTCCCAACTGTATCATTATCAGAGTAGAGACCCAGTTTCCCTCTTAAAAACATAGTGTCCTCAATCGCTCAGTCCTGTCTGACTCTTCGTGACCCCATGAACAATAGCCCGCCAGGCTCCTCTGTCCATGGAATTTTCCAGGCAAGAATACTGGAGTGGGCTGCCATATGGAAAGTTCCAAATTTACTACAACATCTGTTGCTCTAAAATCTCAGGTTCTCCTAAGGAGGACATGTTACAAATTCCACCAAATCTCTAAGTCACAGACACATTCCTTAACTAACTCTTAAGATGACATTAAAAATGGAAGGGTCCTCAAACAAGTGTCCTTGAGTCTAAGGGATAAACCAGAGAAGGGACAGGATTTCTAAACGCGTCTTTGGAAGGAAACATACCGATAGAAGTAAGAGGATGTAGTTGGTTGGAAACGACTTTTCAGAGGACCTGCATTTCTCATGCATCAAGCTGACAAGAGATGATGAGATTCACTCAGGACTGAGCATCTGCAGAAACTGGACCCTGGCTCCAATTCCTATTCTCTCAACTTCATCAGGGACAAACATCTGACACACACCCATCAGTCTCAGCCAACTGTTTACAAGCCCATGGCTGTAAGAAAGTGGCTGGTCTTAATGCTTAATATTCATATTAATATTTAATATTCCATGTCTCATTTTCACATTTTAGTACATTTACTATGATAAGCAGCTGGCCTTGCCTCTATCTGATTCCCTGGAAAAAGTGGAAAACGCAGACTTACAGTTCACTGGTCCTGATCTCCCTATTAACATTTCTAACGAAATGACTCGCCACCTCCCATTTCCTTCCAAGGCTCCCTTCCTCACATTTGCAGTACAAAACACCTCTGTAAACTTCAACAAAAAGTGAATCACTGATGTTTATATTCTCTCCTTTACCTCATAGAGGAATAAAGATATGGCTAACATATATGAAAGCACCTCCCACAGTGCTTGGCATATACCAAGTGCTCAAGAAATGTTTTATGCTGAATATGGAATTCATTGCAGCAAAGGGGAAATAAGACAGAAAACAAACAGAAGTTCAGAAAAGGCTGGGCTTACTTCATCAATAACAGAAACATGAAGACATGAAGGGAACTGACTCTTAACGTAGGTAAGTTAGCATCAAATGGGCTAAAGTCATCATCTCTCTGTCCCCATAGCAACAGAGAAGAACTGGGCCAAATCATCTTTGGTCTGAGCTGCAGTGATGGTTTCTGCTGCAAGGAAATCGTTGAGTAAGAGTTCCGGATTGGCACATTCAGGGCTGAATAACGTTTTGATTTATCCTTTACTCCTCTTTAATGTGAAGGCTGTATTTCCATTCACAGTAAAAGGACACAGTAGCATATTTTATGAAGAGTTCTCTGCATTTGAATACATAATGAAGCTACCCTATCTGCTTCACAGAATGATTACATACATGTAAGAGACTGCCCTTCCCACTCACCGCTCTAGCAGTTAGAAGAGGCTGGATGACTCCCAATTCTCTCCCAACCTACTAGGTGAGTTCAGATGCCTCTTGACCTTTTAGGCTCCTCTTCCTTCACTAGTGAAAAGTCTACTTTCAGAAGATTCTCTTTAAGAACCTTGTTGGGGGAACATTATTTGGAGGTGGCTAGGAAGGCCAGCCCAGCTGGCAGGAGCTCCCATCACTGGTACCATCTGCTCGTGCATGGCCACCCTGGTGACCGCCTGCTGGACCTTCTACCCTTCTAAGCAAGGACAGAGATCTGCCTGCACTTTGTAATGTAGGAATCACACATGCTGGGATGTATAGTTTATAGACCAGGTCTAACTCAAGAGGGAGAAGGTTTCAGGAAAACGCCTTCCAACGGCCCGCACAGGTCACCAGGAGGCAAGCGCTCACGCTTCATGGCCTTTGGGAAGCACGCTGGGGTTTTAGAGACGTGAGGGCAGCCAGGGATGAAGCGGAGCCAATAACCAGCATGTTGGGAAGGCAGCCTTTTTCAGCTCTAGGATATGACCATTCTCTGGAATTTGCTAGGTTGAAAAAAAAAAAAAAAGCGTCATTATACTGTATTATTTCTGCACAAACCCAGTTCAGTGTTACATAAGCCACTGAAAGTACTTGGCCACATGGATCAAATCTTTCTGTTCAAAAGCCAGCTTTGTGTTCGCAGCTCTGAAGGATCTGTGGACTTTCAGCTGTCAAGATCAGAACGGATGTAGCTGCTTTGATGTTTTCAAAGCCGAGAAGGCATATCTAACCTCAGAGAGGTTCTAGGCTGCAGATGGAATGCACTGAAGCCCATGGGGGTGCCAATTACAGGCAATTTTGTAAGGAGAGGACTGGGTAAGAAGCTGTCTTAGAACTTTACACCACTTCCCCAAATGGCACCCAGAAACGTTTCTTTAAATCATCTATTTAATCATATCGACAAAACCCTCTTTCTCCTCCCTCCAACCTCAATCCAACACAGAAGTCAAGGTGCAAGAAATACCTAGTCTCTTCTGTATGCTTAATGTGGGTACCAACTGTATTGGTAGTCAGCATCAATATCTGATGAACTGCAGCAAAACTCATGAAAATATTAATAAGACTATATTCTCAGTGAGAGTGGACTATCTACTCAAAAGCAGACAAGAGCCAGCATTGGTACCTTCAGAAAGATAGAAATCAGAAAGTTGATTTTTGCATTTTACTGGCCCACAGGAAAATAACAGTCAATCATGATTTTATTTTCTGTTTTCATTTTAAGCCATCTTGTTGTTGGTTGGTCTTGTAAATCTGGGGAATCTTTTGAGTGCAGCATATATGTAAAGAATGGTAATTATTGTTAGTCATATTCCACAGCTGATTTAATAAATAACTGTGGCAGTGTTCTGAATTTCACTGTCCTGGAAAAAGTCCTCTCTACTTCACAATTCATGGAGATAACTAAAGGAGTCATCACATAAGTAAGGAAAGTGACTAGTGTGTGCTAAGTCACTTCAGTTGTGTTTGACTCTGTGCAACCCTATGGACTATAGCCTGCCAGGTTCCTCTGTCCATGGGATTCTCCAGGCAACAATATTGGAATGGGTTGCCATTTCCTTCTCCAGGGGATCTTCCCAACCCAGGGATCAAACTCATGTCTCTTATGTCTCCTGCATTGGCAGGCAGGTTCTTTACCAATAGCGCCACCTGGGAAGTCCAAAGTGACTAGAAGAAGCTCAAAATGCAAGGTGTATATGATGATGATGACGATGACAGGGAAAGAAGAGAAGACTTCTTACACTTCTTACAAGTAGGCATCTTTCTTAGTCTACCAGCTCTCTACTCCAATTTACATCTCCTTCCCCTGCCACTGTTTCCTCTGAGAACTTAAGATTTATCTGCCCAGTGCTTCTGAATTCTAAGAAACTTCACACTTCAGAAACTTCAGTAAGTCAGTTCTAGAATAACTCACAGGTTTATAATTCTTTTCATTTATCACAGCAAGAAAGTACAGTGCCCTTCTCTAGACCTTAACACCACAGAATCTCAGCAAAAATAGAACTGAAGTTCATGTTTCTTTAATGTGTTTTTTGAACCTTAGTAAAAGATTTAAGCTTATATCTATCAAGTGATTTCAATCTATAGAATCTGCAATGCTGAAGCAAGAAAATACATCTGAAATTGTACGCAGAGGGAGATCCAACAAACTTAGGCTCTGAACTGAGAAATGGGTTAGGTTTCTGTCTAACACGTTCTTTAATGGCCTTGATCATTTAATTTGATCAAGGCAATGCCTTGGACACCAGAATACTGATACTACAGAGAAAGTTTAGTTTCAAAGTAGGTTTACACTTTCAACATTGACAGGAGATAGTGGACCTTATAATTTCCATTGGACATCTGGGTTTCTCCTTATTCTCTGCTAGTCCATGAAGCACAGCAGCATAGAGAAAAGCCAAGTTACAACCTCAGTACTGTCAGTAACCACCCAGATGACCCCAGGGGAGTTAATTTACTTTTCCAGGTACCGACTTCATCTCCATAAACAAAGAGTTTTGCATTACATGAATTCTGAGACTTACGATTTCTGTATTTTGACTTCTCAACTCAACCCCACACCAACATTTAAAATATAAAAAAGAGCCTCCTCCCCTAAATTTAGGACCTATCTCTCCTCCCTAACTTGAACTTGTCCGGAAAAGTACTCATTCTTTAGCACATGACTGACATCATCATGCAAAATCCAGGGCAAGCCCTTAAGGACAGCTAGCCTTTTGTGCTGTGGCCCCTAACCTGATGGTGGCAGTATTAGAGGAAGAAGTGATTTCTCCTAACCCAAACCAGTTGAGCCGTGATTGTAAGCAGAACAGTTTCAAGGAGCTACCCGTGAAGATAATGGGGAGATCCCTGTGGCTCTTGTTAATCACCAGCACTTCACGCACTGATGCGCTAAAAAGTACAGTCACACTTAATCAGGGCTGACAGCCATATCCACCTGGGGCTGGGAGCGCATGACAGGACCGTGGCATCCACTACACAGGAGGGGTCAAGAGAACACACAGAGGCTTCGCAGGAGGCAAAAGGCCTTGCAAACGAATACTGTTATTACATCCCCGAGGGAGGGAAATGGGAAAGCCGTGTTGCTAGGAAGTGTCACTAACACTCCGGGCGAGGAAAAGACTCTCTTCCAACCCTTCCCTTCTGGCGCTGGTCTGAACAGTGCTGGGATCTCCCCACTACAAGCCTGGTGATCCCTCCTAGTCACACAGAATTTGTTTCCTGAAGGTCACACCTCACTCCGCACCCACAGATCAGCATTCCTGGGATGCCTTTCATCTTATTTGGTAGCTGGAGAAACTCAGACGCAGAGAGGCTCACATATGTTTTATGAATTTCATGTAACAGAGTCAAGTGGCCAAAGCTTGGACTAGGAAGCAGGAAGCTAAGTTATTATCTCAGGGGTATTGCTGATTCACTGTGTGACCAGGGGTATTTACTTTCCTGGGCCCTCTCTTTCTCCCACTATAAAATGGAGTCAGGATTAATCATACAGCGATATTAAGAGAAAAAAAGGAAAATCTGTGTGAAAATGACTTGGACCATTCAGAGTTAAGAAGCTCTTCATACCCCCATGACAATTACAGTAGAATTCATTTACAAGTAGACCTTGGAGAAATAGGTTACTCCTCAGTCATGCAATTTCCTGATGAAGAAAATAAAATGCAGTGGTGAAGGAGGTAAGCTCCAGAGTCAGACTTTCTAGATATAGTTCTAACTCCACCACTTTTTATTTTGGTGGGGGTGGGGGGTGTGCTACATGTGGGATCTTAGTTCCCCAACCAAGGATCAAACCTGAGCCTCATGCAGTTGGAACTCAGAGTTCCAACCACTAGACCATGAGGGAAGCCTCTGCACCACTTATTATGAGTTACATCCCTTAAGCCTCCATTTTCTCACACATAAAACGAAGAGCATCATAGGACCTACAGCTCACAGGGCTGCTGAAGGAATAAAGTAAGATAATTTAAATGAAGAGTTTAGAATAGTCACAAGCACATAGCAAGTAACTCAACTGACTGGATATTATTTGACTTAATAATATAAGGATGGATAATATAGAGTGATAGATGAATGACTGACAGTATATTATCTCCCTACAATATTCTGCTATCTAACTTCTGATGAAGGCCCAACTGAAAAAAATCAGCTCAAGATTAAAGTCCCAAAGACGAGAACCACATTGGCTACCTGGGTAACTAAAGGAAGATCCATAGGTATAGAATAACCACGGTGCTGGCAGCCAGGTGCAGGAAGGTCCTCTACCAGGAAATTTGAGAATCTGATCCTTATTATTAATTACAGAAGAGACAATCACGTCTCCCATGGTGAACTATTAGGGATGGATGACCCACATGAGAAGCCTGTCATGGGAAATGCCATGACGACACACTGGGGACATGACATGACGTGAAGAGCAATAACCAAGCCTTAACAAAGCAAGGAGCTCATGGACGTTTTCTCTACACTGTGATCAACATGAAGGCCCTGGAGGACACCCAGGTCCCCTGGCTTCCAGTCAAGAGCCCTCCACATGTGTGCTCAGTTGCTTCAGTCATGTCTGACTCTTTGCAACCCCAAGTACTGTAGCCTGTCAGGCTCCTCTGTCCATGGGATTTTCCAGGCAAGAACACTGCAGTGGGTTGTCAGGCCCTCCTCCAAGGGATCTTCCCGACCCAGGGATTGAACCCACGTCTCCTGTGGCTCCTGCATTGCAGGAATTCATTCTTTACTGCTGAGCTACAGTCAAGAGACCTCCCTACTGACCCACAACAACCAGAAACATCCCTACTAGACACACTTACTCAGGGCATTTAGTCCTTTCCCCCTCACCTCTTACGTATTCTTACCATTTGCCAATTAAAACTCCTTCCCAAGCTAACTATTATCTCTCCAAACCAGAAATGCTTTATGAGAAAGTAAATCACCAGATCTGGAGACTAACCAGGATAAGCTTGCAAAACCTTGCAGACGTGGTCCCACTCCTCCCCAACTCTGTTTCCTTTGCTGAACAATTAATTCACTTTTCTTTCCTGGCATGGAAACCAGCCCTTCCACCTATAGTTCAGCAGCAATGGGGCTCACAGCCCAGGCTGTCTGTAAACAATTCCTTCAGCCACGTGGCTACAGGCCAACAAAGAGCCTGAGAACCAGCTTGGAAGAGTTACAGTCTCAGCAGGTGAGGGCAAAAGGGACAGAAAATAAGAGCGCCAGAGATCAGCACTGGCGCTGAGACATGGACAAAACTGGTGTGATGGGGAACCAGATGACTACTCCTTTGTCACTGGGCAATAAGAACTTCACTCTGCGCTTCTCTTCAAGATCACACTTCCAGGGGGCATTGTTCTCAGACTCGGGTTTTGGCAGAAGGACTGGACGGTCCCACTGTGCTTGTGTTGCTGTACCAGATGAGACGGCAAAGCAAAGACAACGATCTCCTTTACCTGGAGTTCCTGCTCAAAATCCTTTTGTTCTGTATGTCTCCCTGATCCTAGCCAGCCAGTGCCTATTCATGGGATCTTGGGCAAGTCATTTAATCTTTCAATTTACTTATCCCATGAAAATTTCCATCTTAACTTCTTCACGTGGGCTTTTGGAAGGATCTAGTAAGATTAAACATTAAAGCACTCTGTAAATTAAAATATGCTATTTGTAACTTTAATAAAGTCCCAGATTCGCACAGTCCAGCCTCTGGACAAAACTAAACGTATGGTGGAGTACTCAAAATGAGTGAAAGGGCATCCTAGTCTTTGCTCCTGTTGAAGAGCACTGCAGAGGATCCAGTTCGTAAGTCTCAGGAACACTCTGCATTTCCTTTCCTTCCTTCCGAGATCCACTCCACCTCAAAACCACCCAAGTGCTTTTCCCTCTCCCAACCCCTAAATTCTCATCTCCAGTCCCTCTGGCTTTTCTTTCTGTCCTTCTCCTTCTGTTAGGGGAAGCACGCTGATTGAAACCACCAACCCTGGCCAGCCACCATAGTAACCGTTTGCATGAGCTGTTTTATGACAGGGCGTCCTGGTAAGGAACAGGGAACTAATAAGCCTCCACCAACCAGAAGAGTTCGGGAAAGGTCAAAAGGAGACACCACCTGTCCGACCACCTCCCAGAATCCTTCTCTCTGGCATCCATCTTGGCTGAACCAGGCGTGCACCACCAGGAAGGACTCTGAGTCAGAATGATTGGCTAAGGACAACCCAGAAACTAATCCCATCACCATAAAACCCAAGACTGCAAGCCATGTGGCAGAGCAGTTCTCCTGGGTTCCCTCACCCTCCTGCTCTCCACCCGGGTGCCCTTTCCCAATAAAATCTCTTGCTTTGTCAGCACATGCCTCTCCTCGGACAATTCATTTCCGAGCGTTAGACCAGAGCCCAGTTTCGGGCCCTGGAAGGGGTCCCCCTTCTGGCAACACTTCCTCCTCTTCCTATCAGTTCTTTCATAACCTACTTTCATTTTTTCCCCTTCTCAACTGTACTATTACCTAAAAGTGAAATCTGGCAACCTGCCCGTTTTTTTCCTTCTCCCTTTCTAGTTCTGGCTCTTTCCCTTCAATTCCACAGTTTGCATTAAAAAGCCTGAGAGTAGGTGGGTAAGGGCACACATCTCCTTAGAGGAAGAGGCTAAATCAGCAAAGTATAATTCTCTCTGTGGAGCCGGGGCGGGAGACGGGACATACATAATATTACAGTAAATCCCGACCCTGTCACGTTTTATTCTTATTATCCCCATTTGGCACAGCTCCCACCAATCTACTAAAGATGTCTTAGGACATAAGATGCATTAAGATGTCACACAGCATCAGAGAAGGGACAAGCAGGAGAGAATTCAGAAGTAGTCCTCTAGAAAGTCAGGGTCACTGGTTTGTGTCAAGAGCGCTAAGAATCTTACCATTCCACCTTTACCTGTCAGGGACCTTACAGACACAAATAGTAGTTTGCAATTCTCTTCTACAGAAAAGTCATTCCCAGGACATTAACACATACATGGAAAAAATAAGATTTCATGGCCAATTCAGTTTGAGAAATACTGGGTTAAACCTAAAGGGATTTCTCTAACTTAGGACTTCCTAGCACATTTAAATAGTTTTAATATGCTAAATGTTAACATATTATATGTTTTGGCTGGTAAATGTTTTACAGGATGCATTTCAGGAAATGCTGGTTTTGACACCCCTCCTTATTTTATAGAGAAGGAAGCTGAGACCTAAGGGGGATACTGACCCTCATGACATCATTCAGCGGTCCAGGAGAGTAGAGGGGTTACAGCCCATGTTTCCAAACCCCAGTTTTGTGCATTAGACTCCTGGAGGCAGGATAGAGAGGAACCCTGTCTCTACAGAACTGCAAAAGTTGCATTTACTCAAGCATCGACATTACTGTACCAAAATAACCATACAGGACAACCAATATCACAAAGTCTAACTAGATCCCAGCATGTCATATTTGGAGGTCACTGATCAGAATACAGAATTACGGTGAAGGGTCACTTCAGTGAGTGGCAACCTTCTTTCCTACCACATACCAACATAAGCATCACTCCTGGTGCTGTCTGCCTGCTGTGTTCCAGAGCACTTTTCCAGTGGCTGAGATCTCTCCAGTTGTTTGCATACAACTAAGTACCAAGTTCAAATGAAACTAAAAGAGAATTTCATTATACACAAGTAATGACTGGCTAGTGAGAGAGGTGCCCTGTATCTTGCATTCAAATAGCCACCTCCAAATCTTGCCTCTCCATCAACAGGGAGACAGGTCAATGTTGGGAATGCCCTGCTTCCATCAGAGGAAGAGATGACCAGTGACGACCCCTTTACCTTCTTCTTGGACTTAAAGACGTTACACCTGAAGACATTGCTGGCACCATCTCGAGCGATATAGCTGAAGATCTTCAAGTCTTGGGAATCATGAGAGACGTAGAAGATCCTATAGGGAGAACAACAGAAAAATGCACTGAAAATGGCTCAGGTTCAAATCTCCAACAAGAAAACCTCTGTTTGAGACACCCTGCAGACAGAGCTCTAATCAAGTTCTTAGAGAAAGCCTCCTTCCAATGAAAGTCACAAGGCAGGAGGTACTTTCTACAAGCTGTTCAAACACTGACGTTCCTGTGAGTGATCGCCAGAGGCTGAAGAGTGGACAGGGGTCGGACATGAACCCCATGCGAGCACTGGGCAGTACATCTTTCCTGGTCACTTGTAGGTTACAGGAAAAAATCATCTCCACCCTTATCAGAGCAGTAAGTCTGCTTCTAACCCAGGGAAACGTGGGGAGGTTTCCTAATACCTCCAGATGAGAAGACCTAGGGAACCAGCAATGCTAAGCACAGAGGAGAGACTAAGACACTGTTTCATTATCTAGGCCCCTTGGTGATAGCTCCTTCACTTTCCATCCCTCTCCATCAGGCCCGGGGCATCCATGTATTCATTCCATCGGTCAGCCAACCCCCCCAGAGGGCACACTGTGGGCCAGGCACCGTCCCAGAAGCCAGAGGTACAAGTGACAGGACAGAAAAAAGCCCCCGAATTCATGGAGCTCGCAGGCAGGAGATATCAATAAACAAATAGAAAATGAGTGCCATGAAGAAATGACGAAGAAGAAAGGACAGGGCATGGGGCTGCTATCTTAGGCAGGAAGGCCACGCAGGGAGGCAGAGACCTCACGGGAGAGTGTCCGTCACAGCGCTACGTGGGCAGAGGCAGGGCAGGAAGAGGGCCAGCAAGTTTCAAAGCCCACTGGTGTTGCTAAGGCGCTCTCAGAGTCCAAGGCGTGGCCCGAAGGTCAGCGTGGCTCGAGTCGAGGGAGGGTGGTCAGAGACAGGGTCAGGGGAACAGCCCAAGGCCAGGGCAGAGGAGGCCCTGAAGGGCAGGGGCTGTCTCACTCCAAGTGAGACGAGAGCCATCAGAGGTTACAGGGCAGCAGCCTGCCTGCCTGATGCTTTAGACGCAAGAATCTGTCCAGCTGCCGTGGGTGGGCGGTGGGGGTGGCAAAGGGAGAATCAAAAGCAAGGCCCTGAGTGCTGACTCTCAGAGAGACCTAGGCCCGGGTACCACCAGAAATGCCAGTCTGAGAGCTGTTAACCTGGGCAGGGGAGGGGAGCCTCGGGGGTATATCAGAGGAACTCATCTAGGGTGATCCAAGGAGAGTGTTGCTCTTTTAAAAAATTTTTTAACTGGAAGATAATTGCTTTAGAGTGTTGTGTTGGTTTCTGCCATATACCAGCTTGAATCAGCCATGCTCCAGATCAACCTCCTGGGGCCACATCATTTCCAAAAACTATCTTTTCCTCAATGAAAACTCCACTTTTCTATCCCAGGATTTCACAGGCCTGATATGTTTGACTCAGTGCTGTGTACCAGAAAGAGAATGGAATTTAGAGTCACAGTCACATCTCTGCCCTTTACTATTTATTATTACAAGGTGAGCAGGGCTTCCCAGGTGGTGCCAGTGGTAAAGAACCCTCATGCTTATGCAGGAGACATACAGACCCAGGTTCGATTCCTGGGTCAGGAAGATCCCCTGGAGAAGGAAATGGCAACCCACTCCAATTCTTGCCTGGAGAATCCCATAGACAGAGGAGTCTGGCAGGCTACAGTTCACAGGGTCACAAAGAATTGGACATGACTGAAGCGACTTAGCATGGACACAAAAGCCAGGTAATCCTCAGAGGTTCAGTCTTCTTATCTATAAAATGGGACTTTTTACAGTAACACCTTGCAGTGTTATTGGGGAGATCAAAGAATGAGTAAAGTGCCTTTTTACTTCTCCTTGCTGATATAGCCTCTAAGTAGTCTTTTTACTGAGATTCCAACCAAGGACCCCAAGAAGTATGAAGAAAAAAAAATCTAAATTCACCCTGAGGACCAAACTTTCTCTGCTGAATTCTACTAAAAGTCATTTCAGTTCATCTCACTTGTCCAACCAATTCCAAACAACACTGAAATTGAGGTTATTATGTTTATTTAATGTGGCTTCTAAGAAAGCTAATTTAACGTTAGGGGGCCCATACCACAAAGCACTGATCCTTCTAATGATGCCAAAGTGTCCTCCTAACACCGAATGGACAGGCCAACAGCTGCATCTCAGCATCTCCTGCCTGAGCTCCTGGCCCACCCAGACATGCCCTCCTGATCTTCTCTCAAGCTTCAAATTCATCACACCTCCCCCAACTAATCATCTCCCCTGAATTCTCCAAGCAAGCATGGCCTTCCTTCCCCCAAGCCTTCTCTTTTTATTATTTGTATGCTATTTAATGTTTGCTTAATCCTTAATACCAAACTGTCCAAATATTTACAAACTCTTAACAACTATAAATAGAAAGTATTTATGCAGTCAATTGCATTTTTCCAAATGTTTAAGCATAGATTGTACCCATTATGTTTTTGTAAGTCTAACACAGCAAATTTTCTTAAGTCTTTTAAAAATGCACTTAACGTAACACAATGATTACAAAATTTTTTTGTGTTTATACCTGAATCAGTTGTAAAATATTAATGTCACAGCTCAAAATGTAGCTTTATCTTTTTACTCTTACACAGTAGATTTGTTACACGCAAACTGAAGAATTTCTCAGCTTTACTCCCTCCCTCATATTCTCTTTTTAAAAAACATTTTCTGTTTATTTACTGTCTGTGCTGGGTCTCTGTTGTTGTGCTCGGGCTCTCTGATGCTGTGTGTGGATTTTCTCTAGCTGTGGCGAGTGGCCGAGGCCCCTCTTGATAAAGGGTACAATGTCCACTCAAGCCAGAGACCTGGGCAACACCCTCGACTCCTTCCTCCCTTGTTCTCCCATATCTGTCATCGTGACCAGGTTCTCTGCAGTCCATCTCCTTGGCACATCTCTGAAATGGCTTTTTCTTCAATTTCAGGGTATTGCCTTAGTCCACAGGTCCTTACTATTCATCTGGAGTCTTGCAACTCACCTAGGGTCTCTCTGCTTCCTACTTCATCTACTGCCAACCCACTCTCTATTCTGCTAAATGCTGCTAAATTCTGCTAAAAATGCTGTTTTTTAGTAACAGACAACATCCTGGCATTTCCCTTATAAAACCATTCAAAGGCTTCCTACTGCCCTCAGGATAAAGCCCAAGCTCCTCAACATGGAGTATCTACGCTTCTGCTTTCATCCCTCTCCAGAGGCCTGACCTACATAGCTCTTCAGGACTAGTCGCATACATCTGCCTGCCTCTGCGTCTGTGGTGACGCTTTTGGCATCCTTGAAGACTTGCTTCAGAGAAGGCTTCCCTGCCCACACTGCCCCCAAATCTGAGGTGCTGACGCTTCTGGGCTCACCTTTACCATAGCACGTGTCTCACATTATGATGTTTACACTGAAGCTTCTTGAAGGAACCGAGGACCACATCTTGGTACCCCAGTGGCAGCACAGTGACCGGCACAGAGGTCCCTAACATCTGCTTAGGGGGAGGCAGGCATCCTTGCTGTCATTAATAAGCACCCACAAGGTGCTCTGCTTGGCTACTCATCTTCCCCCAGAAGACAGGTCCTGTTAGTTCCTGTTAGTTCCTGTTAGTTCAGATGCATCACACATAAATCTCCTCTGACTTTTGAGTTTTTCATTTATTATTACGTAACATCCCAATGGAAACAGCAACCCACTCTAGTATTCCTGCCTGGAGAATCCCATGGACGGAGGAGCTTGGCAGGCTACATAGGGTCGCACTGAGCTGGAGATGACTGAGCAGATATACAATATCCTAAGGACTGAGAACTGGAATTAAAACCGACAGAGCAGGTATGAAGGCAGACGCCGACAAGACTCAGAGACGTGGAAGGCACTCAGGATGGTAGCAAGCTAGTGTGAACTTTACCTTTGTAGACAAAGCACGTTTTTGGCAAACACGACGACAACCTGGGCATGAATGAAGCCAAACCCTTTGACCTGGAGCTCTCCGGAGACAGCTCTGTTACATCTGAGATCAGAAACTTCATGTGCAAGTCATTAAAAGCCTGGAACCTCTAGCTAACCAAAAAGCCAACTAGTTAAGAGCTTGGAAAAATATCTACAACACAATCAAGAAGCAGGAAGTTTTTCCATGGGACCTCATTCACCCACAAATTAACAGATCAACAAATTAAGGGCTCAGGTCCAAATTTCTAAATCTACAAAATATACTCCAAATATACTATATTTCTTCATACTTTGGTTTGAAGAAATGTGTGTGTGTGTGTGTGTGTTGTGGGTGGGACACGGTTGTTGCTCGGTCACTCAGTCGTATCCCACTCTTTGCAGCCCCATGGACTGCAGCACCCCAGGCTTACCTGTCCTTCACTGTCTCCCAGAGTTTGCTCAGATTCATGTCCTTTGAGTCAGTGATGCCATCCAACAATATCGTCCTCTGTCGTCCCCTTCTCCTGTCTCCAATCTTTCCCAGCATCAGGGTTCCTTTCCTAATGAGCTGGCGCTTTCCACCAGGTGGCTAAAGTATTGGAGCTTCAGCTTCATCACCAGTTATTCCAATGAATATTCAGGGTTGACTTCCTTTAGGATTGACTGGTTTGATTTCCTTGGAGTGCAGGGATTCTCAAGAGTCTTCTCCAGCAACACAGTTTGAAGACATCAGTTCTTCGGTGCTCAGCCTTTTTTTGGTCCAGCTCTCACATCCATACATGACTACTGGAAAAACCATAGCTTTGACCATACAGACCTTTGTCGGCAAAGTAAAATCTCTGCTTTTTAATATGCTGTCTAGTTTTACCATAGCTCTTCTTCCAAGGAGCAAGGGTCTTTTGATTTCATGGCTGCAATCATCAGCTGCAGTGATATTGCAGCCCAAGAAAATAAAATCTGTCACTGTTTCCATTGTTTCCCCATCTATTTGCCATGAAGTGATGGGACAGAATGCCATGATCTTCGCTTTTTGAATGTTGAGTTTTAAGCTAGCTTTTTCACACCCCTCTTTCATGAACTTCCTCAAGGGGCTCTTTGATTCCTCTTTGCTTTCCATCCTTTGCCATAAGAATGCTGTCAACTGTATATGTGAGGTTACTGATATTTCTCCTAGCAGTCTTGACTCCAGCTTGTGCATCATCCAAGCCGGCATGAACTGACTCACTGAAAAAGACCCTGATGCTGGGAAAGATTGAGGGCGGGAGGAGAAGGGGATGACAGAGGATGAGATGGTTGGATGGCATCAGTGACACAATGGACATAAGTTTAAGTAAGCTCCAGGAGTTGGTGATGGACAGGGAAGCCTGGCATGCTGTAGTCCATGGGATTGCAAAGAGTCAGACACGACTGAGTGACTGAACTGAACTAAACTGAAGATCTTACTGGTTTCCTCGGTAGCTCTGCAGTAAAGAATTCACCTGCAATGCAGGAGATGTGGGTTTGATCTCTGAGTTGGGAAAAATCCCAGGAGAAGGAAATGATAACCTACTCCACTATTCTTGCCTGGGAAATCCCAAAGACAAGAGGAGCCTGGTGAGCTACCATCCACAGGGTTTCAAAAGAGTCGGATATGACTGAGTGGCTAAACAAAAGCAAAAGATCTTTTTACATTTATTCTGACTTTAAATTTCTTATAATTTCTTGGTGTTATTTCAAAATATGCATGTAATTTTCACTCAGTAATGGAACTATATGCTTTAAAGCTGAAGCAATAGACTTTTCTGCAGATTATGGTCATAAACATACCATAAATAACTGAAATATAAACAATATCTTGGAGAAATTGGATTTGGGGTTTATCATCATATTGGAATTCAAGTTGCCAAACTGATAAACACCACAAGACCCACCACCAACCCCAGCCCCCACCTCCTTGACTATTAATCAATAAGTAAATGTGTTTCTCTCAGGAAAATAGAAAAAAAAAGTTGGAATACAGAGTAGAAAGACATCTATGGAATCATCAGATGTGTCTAGCCCAGCACCCCTGTCATTCAGCATTTGTCAGTGATGGGCAATTCACTCTTGTTAGAATATCCATCCTCCTTTCTGAGGGCTTCTAATTACTTGGAAAATTTCCCTTACACTGCTTAGAAATCTACCAACAGGAATGCAGTAGAGGAAATGGCTGAAAACACTGTCCTTGGTGTAGGACAGACAGGGATTATAGCCTCAGGCTCTGCTACGTACTAGCTGTGAGATCCTGGTCATTATCTTGATTTCCTCATGGCTCTTCACTTATGAAGTGGGGGTAATCACAGTACTGCACCTCATTCACGAGGTTTAAAAAATAAATGTATACAGAAAGACCAGCTTATAGCAAATATTTAGTAGATGGTAACTGCTGCTAGTACTGCCACACTACTGTCCTAGTTCTATCTTTGAGGCCTTAGAGAACAAAGCTAATCCTTCTTCCAAGTGATGACCATTTGAATATTTGGAAACCATCACCAAATTTATATTTACTCCTCTCATTTTTCCTCTTCAAGAGTTCCTCGACCAGTCCATTTTCTAGATTACTTATTGCTCTGGTAATAAAGAGCATGGGCTTTGGGTTGAAGTCTTAGCTTTGCCACTTCCTAGCTGTTGGCCTTATGCAAACTACTGAGTCGGCATAACTCTTTCATTCCTCATCTGAAATAGGTGAATTAATGATCTCTTCATAGTATTAAGTATTAACTCCCCTCCAACATTTAGCATAATGCCTTAACACATGGTGAGTTGTTTGCTTAGTAAATATGATCTCCATCTTCCTTGTTAATGTTTTCTGTATATACACTCCAATTTGCCAATGACTCAAAATATAGTTTACAGAACTAAATGCATACTCCTAAGGGAATGAGAACACCACAGAGTGAATCTGGATACTTTCTATGCCCCAGAACTGAATTTTTAGCAGAGCCTCTCTGATCATTTTTTTTTTCTTTAGTTAACAGCATTTCACTGCTTATTCACACTGTGATCACCTCAAATGTTTAAAGTTAATTTGCACAACTGCTCTCAAGGCAGATTTCTTAAGCATATCTAGTAATTGGTTTTGAGGACTGGCTCAGAGTGATCACTATTTCCTTTTCCAAGCTCTCACAGATCATCTGCTTAACGATCTCTTCTAGAATTTTGCCTGGGGCAATGACGAGTTCACTAATCTGTAATTCCTAGGCCCAGATTTTCCTTTTTTCTGACAAGTGAATGTCTGATTCTTGTAATATTCTCATATCTCATCTATTCCTCATGACTTTGCAAAGGCAGCCAATAACGATTTTGTAATCACATTCTTTAGGAGGCCAGGTCCTAAGTGAGCAAGGCCTGGACACATTTAAAGGAGTGGGGGCGGGGGGGCGGGGGACACCTGCCTATTTCGTCACGGTTTTTTAACTTCTTCCATTTTTCAAATCACCTATGTTCTAGCGTTTCTAGTTTGAAGATCCAATAGTTCTCTACTTGAGGGAAAAAATAAAAAGGAGAGACATGGTAGAACAAAGCAACTTCAGAATTTCTCTTTGTCATGTGCTATTCTCTTTTCTTTTTTTAATCTTTTTATTGAAAGATAATTGCTTTACAGAATTTTGTTGTTTTCTGTCAAATCTCAACATGAATCAGCCATAGGTATACATATATCATCATCAGCCTTTTCCATGAGCCCAATGCATTCAGAGCTTGAATTCCTCTGCACTTATACTCGACTCTAAACTCTGCTTTCTGTACTTCTCAAAGGACATTATATGAAAATGTAGGTAGACACGTGATTTTTCTTCATGGTCTCACCTTTATGGACCCAGTTAGAATCTTAAGTTCTCACCTCTTGTTTCCTGAGGTCATAATCTTATTCTGTCATCATTCCTCTCTCTGAAAGTTACACACTCTAAAATGCCATGGCCATGTACCACTCCCACCCCAGCATTAGTATCCTGCCCCTATCTCCCCTCATCTCCATGGGGACTGCTGGCTGACCTCTCAACCCACTGGCCACAGAGAATGGAAAGGCTTTTGAGTCTACCTGCAATATTTCCTGAGTCCACATCCAAGCTCCCTCATCTAAGACCCACAGACACAGGGCTCCATAGAGAGGTCTCTAAGCTGCCTTCTGCTCAAATCCTGCTGGGTCTTACCTAGCCAGCTGGGACCTCAGAACAGAGGATCGAGACCTGCCTTGGGCCCAGGCAGACTCTCTTCCTTCTCTCAGGCTTCTTCCCTGATCCATAAAGTGAGAGCAATAAAAACATCTATCAGAGTGGCTGTAAACTTCTGGGATGGACAAATACTGAAAGTGGATGAGATGGCAGATGGACAAATATTCTATAACTCATTGCACAGATACTTTAAAACTGTGGAAATAACCCTGGAGACAGCAAATGGAAGAACAAAGAGAAATCATCACTGTTCCCCCAGTACCACCACTCTCTGGGGGTTCTCCAGTTTGAACGTGGAGCAGAGATTTTTCTTTTAAGGTCCTGGAAGGCAGGGACATCCTTATCCCTCAAGGACACATGGAAACGAACCAGGATTAAAAAGATAAGCTGCCAAGTAACTAGCAGATGGTGAGATCGAACCCAGTGGGTCTTAAGGTAAACCTCTGCAGGAAGCAGCAGCAGCATGGTGTGAAAAATGCAGAGGACCGACTCCAGGTGAGTGTGGCAGAAGCTGCGGTCCTGGGAAATCCCAGCGTGACTTCTGCCCGTGGGAGCAGTGACTCCCCAGACAGTCCAGTCTGTGCCACTTCTGCCTGGGGAGAATATCAGAAAAGGCAGAAGTCTGGAGGGAGGACCCCAATGCTTTCCTAACAGAAACAGACCCAAGAAGCCTAGAGTGATGAGCAACCCCATCCCCTACCCCCAGCCCTTCAGGCTGCCTGAACACTGGTATGTTTTCCTCTCTTCCTACCCAGTCCTGGAGCATTCACATAGCTTCACATTTCTGCCCCAAGTCATCATTCCTTTCCCTATGTCTCTTATTTTAATCTACTCTTTAGATAAAATTGCCTTTCATTTTGATCATTTTTCTTCTCGCTGCTTTGGTCTGATTATCTCTCTCTCCCACTGTATGTCAAGGACCCTTTATCACTTTGGCTGGTTTTCTTTTTTTCTTGGCTGGCTTTCTTTTATCAGAGGTTAATTCAATATTCTTCTTCCTCATCCCTCAATTTAGCCATTCTTGATTTCAGTACTGGCTCCATGAGACTTATCTTCTCCAGGCGCTATTTGTCATAAAGGTACGTGATCAACTCAGGAAACGGTGCCACAGTCCCTCATGGAACTGGTCTCCCACTTCACGGCTGTCTGAGGTGTAGGGATACACTGTACAAGATCTGCCTGCAGCCACAGCCCTGCCGTATCTCACAGACCTGCCTCACAGCGTGATCTGGAAAGAAGCCTGGGATCCTCGGGCTAGGAGAGACCTCATGAGACAGGCCCATCTACACAACTGCAGGTGGAGAAATTCCAGGATCACAGCTGATTTCCAAGGTTTCTTCAAGGCATTACATTATAAACATGTCTAAATTATTATGACAATTCTCTAGTGTGTACCTAGCATAAGAAGTAAGCAATCAATTGAATTTTAAAACCTAGTGAGTCAGACAAATACACATTTATCTTTGGAAAGCCTAGTTAAGGCACCCTCACATCCTATCTCAGCAGTTAATTTATGTTTTAATTCCACAGCTATTAGAAGTGCTTTCTTATGCCCCACAAAATCTCTCCTGGTTTACCTGAATCAACCAAAACCACCATATAGCAATTTCTAAATGCCAAGTGCTATGATAAGTTAATTTCTTCTTCTTGCTACCTGACAAGCAGGCAAAAAACAGGCCAGTGTCCCTCACAAAACCACAATAATCCTTTCAGAAACTCCAAGGCTTTAACTTCTCTGCAACACTGGTCATTTCTACAAAATAACTGTCACCTGCTGTTGGCTTTCAAAAACCAAATCTGTGTACACAGGCTGCCAATCCTTTCTCCTCTGCTTCTGTGTTATCTAGGTTTGCACATTTGGCATGCTCATGTTTCCTGGGGTCAGCCATCCTTCCTACACTTATGAGGACGCTCAGGCTTCCTGAAGTCTCTTGCTCAGAGATACAGCTTTCTTCCCAGAGTCAGGGAGCAGACAGAACACCAGCACACACAAATACAAGGGTGCTGCTTTGACTGCTGCGTGCGTGGGGAGCCTTCCTGAGAAAGCTGCATCTTCCACTTTCCCCAGGAACAATCTGTCCTCTTGCTTCTAAGACAGCGAATACTGCCCTTCTTTTAAGTGGTATGTGGAGAGAAAGGTCAGGCATCAATCTTCCCAATGCAAAATCAATCATAATCAAAAGCTCACATCCTTCCTGATCTACTACCCTGTTGTCCCTGAGATCCTTTGGTTTCACGGAGTAACAGAACTGACAAAACAGAGCTGCAAAGCCTCAGTTGAGTTGCCAGCCCTTCTAGTTTCTCAAAGCTCCGAGCTTTAGTTCTCAACAGCAGAATGGCAAGAGAAGAGTCTCACAGGATTGTTCTGTGAATCAAAAGAAATGATTTATCTACAATGCATGCACATAGTAGGGAATCAAAAAAATCTTTACTAAACTGAAGTAAACAAGAAAATTTGCTAATCTCACGTGTCTCTCTCGAGTGCCAGGCACAGCTCAAATCACACTACATGTAAAAACTCATTTGATCCTCACAACTTATGAGATAGGTACTACTACCATCCTCCATTCAACTGATGAGGAAGTAGGTTAGTCAACTTTCTCAAGGTCACATAGCTTGTGCATGCATGTGGGCTAAGTTGCTTCAGCAACCCTAGGGACTGTAGCCTGTCAAGCTCCTCTGTCCGTGGAATTTTTCAAGCAAGAATACTGGAGTGAGTTGCCATTTTCTCCTCCAGGGAATCTCCAGGACCCAGGGATCAAACCCTTGGCAGACAGGTTCTGTACCACTAGCGCCACCTGGGAAGCCCACAGCTAGCAGGTACCTGTATTAGTTTCTGAGAGCTGCTGCCACAAATTATCACAAAGTGGATGGTTTAAAATCACAGAAGTTTAGCCTCAGCGTTCGAGAAGCCAGAAGACAGAAATTATGATGTTGGCACGGTCAGGTCCTTTGAGAGCGTCTGCTGGGAAATCCATTCCTTGCTTCTGTCCCAGCATCTGGGGGCAGCTGGCAGTTCTTGGCATCCTTTGGCTTTTAGTGGCATCACTTCAATCTGCTCTCTCCATGTCCACAGCCTTCTTCCCTGTGTCTCCTCTTCATGTTTCTGTCTCCAAATTTCCCTCTTATAGGAACACCAGTCATGAGACTCAGGGCTTGCCGTAATCTACCATGACTTCATCCTGATTTGGTTATATCAGCAAAGTCCTTCTGCAAAATAAAGCCACGTCCATGGACACCAGGCGTTAGGACTTGCACGTATCTTTCTGAGGAGCACAATCTGGCCCGCTGCAGTCTCTGAGACAGAATCTGAACTCTGGCATCTTAAAGTCCTTCACACCTGGATCACCTGCTTAGTTTATTAATAACTGTCAAACATCATTTGATATTAAACTGTTATTACTATTGTTCTTATCTCTATATCCAGCTAAAAGTCAGTGCTGTGATACATTTTATGCCGCCTAGGAACTGTGAATTTCCTTATTCCAGGTATTTTTCCAAGCCCTGGATGTCTTTATAGATTCTTTATGGAAAAGGAATTCATTCTCACATGGGTAAGATTTTCAATGGGCACTTGAGCGAGTGGAGATTGAATGCTTTGCTGTCCCTGACTGCCCACCTTACATCTGAGTTTCTTCAACTAAACCAACTCAGGAATATGATAAATGTCCTAACATCTTAGTCTGCCCAAAGGTGGACTGTTCTTAGTCTATTCAAAGGACCAGGGATTCATTCCGTAACACACTCGTGTCTTCGGCTCTAATCCCTCACCCTCAGGCCGCTTGCTTGACACAGGACAGGAAGTAAAGACAAAGCATCTCCCTACCCAGGCGTTGGAGCATGGCTGGCTGGGCCTGGCTGACATCGCCAGGAACTCCTCTTACCTAGTATTTTTCTTCCGCTGATTGCTCTGACCTGCTTGCCTGATGATGCCAGATGCTGCACCAGAGGAGGTCTGAGTCACAGCTCACCTGAAGGCACCTCCTCCCAGGAATGGAGGATAAGAGAACAAGCCAGAGAGCTCAGGACAGGTGTTCACTCCAGGGGTCAACATCCCTAATTCTCACTGATGCCCCCAGGAAAACAGCTGAATCACTGTGATTTATCCTAGGACAACCTCCTTTCCATCATAATCTAGTTTCTTTCTGTCTGTCTTCTAAACTATAAAGGACCATGTATCTTTACTTTTAGGCCAGTAACATACCTTAAAAAAAAATGAACTGACTCATATTTGATCTCATTTCAATTTCCAATCACATTTTATTGGTCTTTTGTTTTTATTTAATAAGTCTGGGAAAGGGGCGAGGTGGGAGGCCGGAGGCAGCGAGGTTTGGCTGGCTTGTTTGCTGTATGCCAGAAGTTCTCTTATTGTCTGTCTTCCTGCCACCCAAAAGCAGATGTCGAGGGACAGTGCCTTTGGGGTGGTTCTGCATAACCTTTATTCTCAGAAGCGCACATCTTGCTCTGTATCCAGCCCCTTTCCTGCCTGATATCAGACTCTCTTGGGATACAGAGCTGAGCAGTTTCACAGGCTGTCCTTGTAAAGCTCAGAGCATGCTGATGGGGTGAGGCAAGGGCAGGACGGAGGATCACGGCGCCGGGGACACCGTCGTGGGGGAGGACGCGGCCGGCCGCCTGCAGCCGGGACAGCTACCCACCAAAGGCGGCGGGGGTGGGGGCGGCGAGGAGCTGCTGCCCAAGCGGCTTCTTAAAGATCCCGTCGGGGGTGGCAGGGACAGTGGCACGGGGAGCACATCAGTCTAGGTCCTGGCAAGAAACAGATAATTTGAGTCATCTGCAGAGAGTCTATTAGGGATGATTTACAAAGACGAAGGCAGAGTGCAGGGAACCCGGAGGATAACACAGCAGCCCTGGGGGCCCTCAGTACCCCAAGGCCAAGAGGGCAGGGCAGTGAGAGGTCCCAAGAACCCAGAGAGAGAAAGAACAGTGTGCCTGGACGGCAGGAACCCTCGTGACGGTGAAGAAGCCTGCCGATGCAGTCCACACACGCAGGCCTCCCTGGCACCTCACCCTGCGGGCAGCAGACCTGGAGGAAGGAGCTCAGGAGAGCGACCATCACGGAGAGAGAGGAGGGAGAAGGGTCTCCGCAAGGGAAGCGACACAGACCAAGCCGTGGCGTCACGAACGCCGCAGTGTGCCCGGGCACAGGGGCACAGACGTGCTGAAGGGCTGGCGAGAGAGGGGAGCCCGGCGGCAGGTCAGCGTCTGCCGCAGCGCTCCCGCGCCTCTGGGGCTCAGGGCACTGAGGGAGGGCTGAGCAGGGGGATGATGTAGGTGGTGGTCGTGGTGGTGTGCAGGGTAGATTGAGGAGTATACGGGCAGAAGGGAGGCCAATAAAGAAATTACTGCAACAGGGAATGTCTGGAGGAGGAGGGGGAATCTGCCCGCAGGGCTTGCCAGTTGGAAGAACCGGACCCAAAGCCCTGGTCTGCTGCTTTCAGCTGTGAGACAATGGGCGAGTCCCTCAATCCTCAGGCTTTAGTTCTGTCATCCACAAACATGGGGGCTGTCATGAGAACTGGCGTTTGGGTAAGTCAGGGGCCAAGCACAGGGTGGGGGGAAGGGTACAGCCTGCAGTTACGCAGTGCACAGACCGTGCAGCCAGACCGGTCAACCTGAGTCCAGGCAAGAAAAGCTGCAGGCCGAACGGAGGCCGTGGCACTGCTCCTTCCTCTGGAGGTGAGACAAAGGAGGTGGGGAGAGAAGATTCTGAGTTACGTGACTTGGGTGACTTGATGGGTGGATTAAACACGAACTGGGCCAAGGGGCTCAGAACAAGGAAGAAGCTGAGGGTAGAGGGAAGGAAGAAGAGGAGCGTGGCTCAAGGCATGTCAACTCTAGGAGCCACCAAAGAACTCAGACGGACTTGCCCATAAGACAACTGGAAACAAGGGATCAAGGAGAGAGGCAAGACTTAGGAGTTTCCAGACTCAGAGGGTGGCTAAAGCCATGGAAAATATGAGATCCCCAGAGAAGCCCGAAGAATAAGAAGAGCAAACATCATTGAGAGAATCCTACTTAACAGTGTCCATTTAAATGGAGGGCAGAACAGGGGGAATCAGAAAAAGAAAACAGAGCAGGAAAAGGCCAGGAGAGCGAAGAGGAACAAGAGCAAACCGCCATGGAAGCTGGGGGAGGAGACAGGCTCCAGGAGGGAAAGGCCTGGCACCAGGAGCTTTAGAGAGGACGACAGGAGGAGGACAGAAAGAAGCCAGAGACTTCTAACAGCAACTAAGGCATCCCTGGTGACCTAAGCAAGGGCAGCGTTCGGAGACAGCACAGGAAGCCCAATTATCATGAGCTCAAAAATGAATGGGGCTTGGAAATACACACAGCAAATGCGATCATTCCCAAGAGCCTGGCAGGAAAAGAGCAAGAGAGGATGGCAGGTTCTGGAAGTATCTTTTTTTTTTTTGTTCAGATGGTGAAACCTGAGTCTATTTATAGGCTAAAAAAGGAACAAAACAGAAATAGCCTCCAGATTGAGGGGAAATACAGAGAAAAGGACGGCTCAAGAAACAGAGACAGCAGAAGATGGGGTCCAACTTGGGGAAGAGACAGCAGTGCCTGCTCTGAGTCAAGACAGCACTGAGTGGGAACCTGCCGCATGGGGGGGGCATGCACCCCTGGCTGGGCCTCTCTCCCCTTCCTCTGTGGCCTTTCTCATGTAGCCGGGCCTTTCCCTGGCAGAGAGTTGAGCCTGACATGGAAGTAGGCTGAATGAGACTGGCTGAGGCAAGAGATCAGTACGACTGTTTAGTAAAGAGTCTTGATTAAAAGCAGAGGCTCTTTTACCTGTTCCAGAAAGTGAAAGCATTAGCCGCTCAGTCGTGTCTGACTCTTTTTGACCCCACGCACTACAGCCCGCCAGGCCCTCTGTCCATGGAATCCTCCAGGCAAGAATACTTAAGTGGGTGGCTATCCCCTTCTTCAGGGGATCTTCCTGATTCAGGGATCGAACCTGGGTCTGCCATATTGCAGGCAGATTCTTTACCATCTGAGCCAGCTACTCCAGACCTGCATTTTACTGTCCATTAACTTACTTTCCTTTCCCCAGGACACGGGTCAACAGGAAAGCATGTGGTCAGAAACATTTTGCTGCAATCTTCTTAGGAGATACATATGAATTCATCCTGGCTCTGACAGACTGAAGGACGGGTTTCTTGTAAATACATGGAGGGTGAGGAGGGAGATCTAGCCAGGGACACTAAAAGCTCTCTGGGGACCTGGTTTATGAGCACTTGCAGTTTCACTCATACATTTAGCTTGTCAATCAAATTCCTCTTTGTCCGCTAAGGCATCTAACCAGCTTAATTGTTTCCTCAGGGTTTTGCCCTTCCCATCAGTGAACAAAGGCATTGAGAGGGATTTGGGTTTTTTAATATAAAAAAATACTTCTTAACACACATATACACAGACATTAAAAATAGATGTGTGTGCATGTGCATTACATGCATGTATGTATATATACATATGAGTGTGCACACACACATATACATATTTTTTCCTTTTGTTATTACTATTTGGGAGTAGGGATAGGCAGATCCAGGCACGGGCTATTGTTTGGATGGCCACTCCAACTTTGGAAGAAAAACCATCAGCAGTACCTCACCACCTCCAGCAGTCAGGGTCATCCTTAACTACTGATTACATGCTAAAAGGAGACAATAAGGGACAATGAACCCAAGTGCAGATCATGAGCATCAGGAGTTGCCTTTCTGAGGCTCTTCCCCTCCAAAACACCTTTTACTGGGACCATCACCAAAAAACAAGATGTTCATTATGGCTTCATTTCTCAAATCAACCCTCTCCCATCACCCACTCACCCTCCAGTTATGAGACAAACTGAACAAGAGATAAAGTCAAAGACCAAGATAATCAGAAGAAGACCACTGACCCCTCATGTAAAGAGCCAACTGCACAGAAATAAGAGAGGATGGGCCAGCATCCACAGCCAACTTAAGGTGGGGAGCGGATATATGTTCAAAGGCAGCCTTGTTTTGTGGTTAATCTCACTGCATGAAGAGATGCTGGGCTTTCCAAGAGCAGAGTGAACAGTTCAGTTCAGTCACTCAGTCATGTCTGACTCTTTGCGACCCCATGGACTGCAGCACGCCAGGCCTGCCTGTCCATCACCAACTCCTGGAGCTTGTTCAAACTCATGTCCACTGAGTCGGTGATGCCATCCAAACATATCATCTTCTGTTGGCCCCTTCTCCTCCTGCCTTCGATCTTTCCCAGCATCAGAGTCTTTTCCAACGAATCAGTTCTTGGCATCACGTGGCCAAAGTATTGGAGTTTCAGCTTCAGCATCTGTCCTTCCAATGAATGCTCAGGACTGATCACTTTTAGGATGGACTGGTTGGATCTCCTGGCAGTCCAAGGGACTCTCAAGAGTCTTCTCCAACACCACAGTTCAAAATCATCAATTCTGCACTCAGCTTTCTTTATGGTCCAGCTCTCACAACCATACATGACCACTGGAAAAACCATAGCTTTGACTAGACGAACCTTTATCGGCAAAGCAGTGTCTCTGCTTTTTAATATGCTCTCTAGGTTGGTCATAGCTTTCCTCCCAAGGAGTAAGCATCTTTTAATTTCATGGCTGCAGTCACCACCTGCAGTGATTTTGGAGCCCAAGAAAATAAAGTCAGTCACTGTTTCCACTGTTTTTCCATCTATTTGCCATAAAGTGATGGGACCAGACGCCATGATCTTAGCTATTTGAATGCCGAGTTTTAAGCCAGCTTTTTCATACTCCTCTTTCACTTTCATCAAGAGGATTTTTAGTTCCTCTTCACTTTCTCTCATAAGGGAGGTGTCATCTGCATATCTGAGGTTATTGATCTATCCCTGGTAATCTTGATTCCAGCTTATGCTTCATCCAGCCTGGCAGTTCGCATGATGTACTCTGCATAGAAGGTAAATAAGCAGGGTGACAGTATACAGCCTTGACGTACTCCTTTCCCAACTTGGAACCAGTCTGTTGTTCCATGTACAGTTCTAACTGTTGCTTCTTGACCTACATACAGATTTCTCAGGAGGCAGGTCAAATGGTCTGGTATTCCCATCTCTTTCAGAATTTTCCACAGTTTGTTGTGATCCACACAGTCAAAAGATTTGGCGTAGTCAATAAAGCAGAAGTAGATGTCTTTCTGGAACTCTCTTGCTTTTTTGATGATCCAAAGGATGTTGGCAATTTGATCTCTAGTTCCTTTGCCTTTTCTAAATCCAACTTGAACATCTGGAAGTTCTCAGTTCACGTACTATTGAAGCCTCACTTGGAGAATTTTTAGCATTACTTTGCTAGCGTGTGAGATGAGTGCCATTGCGTGATAGTTTGAACATTCTTTGGCATTGCCTTTCTTTGGAATTGGGATGAGAACTGACCTTTTCCAGTCCTGTGGCTACTGCTGAGTTTTCCAAGTTTCCAAAGCTGAACAAAGCCACTTCATTCTCGGTGTTCTCAGCTGCAGGGATGTCTGTTCAATCGTCATTTGTGTGCTATTCATTATCTCCTAACAGAACATACATCCTGAAGTTCTAATGTTAACACTTTTTGTCACCTTGCCCAAATATCTTTACATATGAGTCACATTCAGGGCTCAACAAACATTTGCAGGTTGGTTGGCTCATCTGTCTGTCCGTCCATCCATCCATCCTATTCTGGATAAATGTCTATAGAAATGAATACACCCGCTTTCTGGGAATTTTATAAAGATTTACAAAGAAATCAATTTGATTTAATAAAAAATATGATTTAAGCACAATTATGTACAAGACAATAGTCAAGGAGACATAAAGATGAATACGATACAGCTCCTAAAAAATACAGGTAAACAACTATAGCACAAGGATGAACTTAAAGATAATGCAGCCTTGGAATCCTAGGGTCCATAGGAGAAACAGAAAATTAGATCCCTACTGTGGGCATGACATATATTTAAAATAAACCTTGAAAGATGATTAGGAACTTGACACGCAGCAATGTTAACCAAACACTGGGAACTTGATTAATCACAACCTGGTTATAACTGCCGCCAGCAAACAAGAAAAGCTGTAACTCAATAACTGCTTCTCAGAGGCTCCTGATAAAGGATGTGGGGACTCACAGTTAGTTTAGCTTTTCCCCAGGTGAATTTCCTGAATTCTATGCATTGCCCTCTGGACTCCCCAGTCAGCCTCACCTCCACAGTCTGAGGTCGGTGCCTCCAGAAAGAAAGAGCAGGCTCACCATGGCTGTGCTCTAATCCTCACCATGGCTGCACATTTAGAGGTGAGACACCGCACCCTTCCTCCAGACTGTGCCAGGACATGAGGAGGAGCCCCCGGGGGGCTTCCCAGCCAGGTTGGAGGACCAGGCGCTGCAATACAGCCTCGAGGCTGGTGTGCAGACGGCAGGTCCGGCTGCCACTGGGCGGTGAGCTGTGATTCTGTCTGCAGCAATCCTGGAGGCTATCTGTTAATAGTAAGGGCTAATCTGACAGGGGCTACAGCTCTGAAACAAGAGTAGTCTCTCTTCACTCATTTTTGGTGTTAAGGTTGGTCACACAATAATCCTCACACACTAGGAAACGCAGACCCTGCGCCCACTTCCCCACATCCAGGCAAATCCAGGACGCTCAGGTACCACGCACTCTCCTCCTACAAAAATCCTTTCCCCTCACACGGCCTGAAACCCACCAACACAAACCTGGTGTGTTCTGAGTAAGACAGCTCCTCTAACAACACACAAATACCGCCCGGAAGCTAAAGTAATACCTGTCCATCACTCAAGCATTAAATCACTGAGACGGTTAGACTGGTTTGTTTACTTCTGCTCCTACAGGAGGACTGCCAGTTTTAAACCTTGCTAGCTTGAGATGCAAAATATTCAGAGGTTTATAGTGCTTGTTGGCGTCAGGGGTCTTACCTTGGAATTCATAAACCTCAGGGCTATGGGGTCCATAAATGGTCAAAAAACAAATAAAAATTTTGCAAGTATGAAGAGACATTAATTTTTAAGGCAGAGAATCCAGTCCTCACCATATTCTGAAAGGTATTTGTTTCCCATGAAAGGTCAAGACCATTCAACGGAAAACCAGGCAAGTGCCTACTTGGCAGCAAGGAGAGAAGCCAAGCAGAGAAGGGCTGGTGTTATTTTGCACTTACTATCCTATCTGAGGCTCTTTAATGCTCCGGACAAATTCTAAACTGATTCTCTTTATGTATTCAAAGAGAAAAACAGGAAGCACATAGTAACGGCATTTGAAACCAGGCAGTCATTTAGTAATAGAACTGGGACCAGGCCCGCTTTCCCTGCTCCCCAGGTTCTTCCTCCGTAGGGAAATTCCCTCCCTGGTAGACAGTGTTTAATTATGTGAAGCTTTCTAAACATGGCCTAATTGAATTTTCCATGATTATTACTGTAAAAGATACCCTCCAAGGCCTGGCACAGAGACTGATCCAGAGGTTTTAACTCTGAGCACGCCAGTGGCTGTCTTTAGTCTTCTGCCGTGCACGCCTTGTCGCTCTCTGGCTGGCCCTGGGCCTCATTGAGGCTGTGCTGCTGGCCATGAAGAAGGGCAGTCCAGTGGGTAAGACTTCACCTTCCAAGGCACGGGGTGTGGGTTCCACCCCTGGTCAGGGAGTGAAGATCCCACATGCCTCGGGGCCAAAATACCAAAACATAAGACAGAGACAATACTGTATCAAATTCAATAACGAACTTTAAAATGGTCCACATCAAAAAAAAATTAAAAAAAAAAAAAAAAAGAAGGGTACAAAATAAGGCCAAGAGGATAAGCAGACTTAGCAGCCTTTTTGAAATGAATGTTTTAGTGCAGCAAACAAGTGAATCGAGCCTGCCCTAGCTTGGACATGCAGTATTTATTGAGCGCCTACTATGTAGTAAGGATCCTTCCAGGCACTCGGATACAGTAGTACACAAAACAGGCGTGGCTCCTGCTTCTGTGGATCTCTGGCTTAAGCGTTATGGTGACAAAATTTCCACTCTTTTGCCATGATTGAATTTAATAATCAAGTGGGATCCACCAGAGGCAGAAAGCAAAAGTAAAACTACCAAAGATTCAAGCTGAAGTCACCGGGAACCTTTTTCTCCTTTGCTCCTTAAGTAAGATGATTCTCTTAATTATTCTCAATATTCAGGCTGTCACTGGTCTGAATGATCCAAGGTTACAACAGTTCACAGACCTACACCGCTCTATGCTGTCTACTGCCACTATCACTTCTATGCGGACACTCTCCCCATCAGCCTCAGGTTACTGGGCCATCTCTCCCTTGTTCACTTCCCTGATATGATCTCTTCACATCTGGGGTGCGCTGCATTCCCCCTCACACTGCTTACCCGAAAACACCACACTGACTTTGGAACTCTGAATCAAAGCGCCAATGGGAAGACAGTGAGCACAGATGTGGAAGCAAGTTCCTGACACGTCACTGAGAGAAAAACGGGCTCCTGGCGGAACAGAGACATACACAGAATATCAAATTCTGAAAAAAATACCTGAGTGTCCATATTTGCATAGAGAGTGGCACTAGAAGGAACAAATGTTGAAGGAAGGGCATTTGACTTCTTCCTTGGTAAAACTGTGTCGTGATTTTATTTTTAGCAACAAACATGTGTCATTTGGTCATTGTAAAGCTCATACGTCAGGCATATTCCCCTGAGCCTTAAAGAGGAGTCCCTGCTTGGACCTTGAGGAGACAGGCGACGCCTTATCTGCTTTGGCATTCCTGGGGCTTTCCACACAGTGCATATGACTCTGACTCTGGAGTCAAAGAAATGAAAAAGGATGAGGAAGGAGAGAAGGAAGGTCTTGGATGTGTGTGGTAACCTGAGCAGGGGACACAGAGTCAGAGAATGAGTTACGTGTCAGCAGTCCCTTGCTGGAGGCTCACAGTCTATCCTAGGAGTTTACTGAGCCTTCATAAGCACAAAGGAGTTTACCAGCCTGTGATGATTAAACAGCAGAACTTGCTTTTAAGAAAAAATAAAGAATGGCACAGGACAAAAAAATGCACATATCTACGTAGGGTTGAAAGCAAACAAAAGAGAAGGCAGGAAAAAACGAAACAAGAGGAGACACAGAGGAAGAGAAGTGGTCCTGCGTCAGAACCGAGAAAACGCTGGTGCATCTGGGGATGTGGAGAGCAACAAACCAGCAACAAACATGGAGGGAGTGACCCCTGCAAAGTGATGGAAATCAATGTCAGACTGCAAGGAACTGGGGATGGCAGGCAGTGGTGAAAACATGCTCAGGGTTTGGGGAGGAAGTGGAGAGTTGACAAAAGTTGTGCCCTTGAATGGGGTGAGCAGGGATGAGGGGGGCGACTTCAGGACAGCTGAAAGCAGAACACACGGCCAGGGAGAGACGGGGAGCCAGCTCGTGGACAGAGATGGAGTGGCTGGGGACGAGGGTAGCAGCGCTCATGGTGCTGAAGAAACAAGTGAAGACGGGTCTAAAACACAGACAGGCAAGGGGCAGAGTGGCAGCAGGCCATGACACAAAGATGTTCGAAGAAAAGGAGGAAGTCTGAGAACCTCAGAGAAGATGGGTGTCACCTAAGGAGAGTGAGGATGTATCAACAGAATTGACAGGCAGTGAAAGGTTTTGGCACCTTAGCGAGTGGAATTTCTACCAGGGACTCAACACGGAGTGCAGAGCAGTCCTGGGGAACTAAATGAAGCCAGACAGAATGACTGTCCTTCCCCTTCTTAGTTCATGAGCTTCTCCATGCATAAAATTGGATGAATAACTCCTACTCATGCGTATGTATAAAAAGACACTGTCTGTGAAAGGTTCTGCAGCTGGAGGGAATAAAAACATCAACTCTACATGAAACATCCCTCATGACAGAATGATGGATACTCAGAGTTTCAGATGGGCTGGCCCTGAAACGACACAAAAGAAGTTAGGTAAAGATTGATAGGCTGGGCCGCTTCTAGATTCCTGGTTATCAGTTTCCCCAGTTTAGCAGAGGCCCCTCAAGAAACTCACACAATGGGAGGCTGAAGGAGGGAACATGCATCCTCAGAAAAATTAATATGGGAAGATGCACACAGCCACCCTTGTCCCTTGTAAATCACAAATGAGGAATGACACAAGAGACAGGTATGTCACAAAAGCAAAGAACTGGTTCCTTCAGGATCCTTCACATTTCAGCACCCCTCCGTAATCCAGTGACAACGAGAGGCCAGGGTTTGAGTTCAGGACTTGCGTGTGTGAAGGTTTGAGAGAAAGGAGATCATAAAACAGAACTGTCTGTATCTGGGAGGTCCCTATCTGATCTTGGAGGGTCAACATGGATTTTGGGGAGCGAGCTGTAAGAATTCCGAGACCTTTTCAGCTCCACAGAACAACAGAGTAATCAATTACTATTCAGTCTATCTTCTCTCCTAATTATGTATCTATATATCCTAAACTAGGATAGTAACTAATTTCTTTTAAAAATAATGCTTAAAAAACTATCTTCAATCCCTATGGGATCCCTTCCTTTTCCTTTTATAAAGGTGTTACTATCTCCTCCTTTGAAAACGTAGTTATTCGTTTGATCTCGCAGCTAAGCACCAAGTCATCATACCATGGTTCTCCTTTCTTTCCCTGGCAGATTCTGCCCCATCCTCCCTAATGAAAACGCTCTTGTAGAACTCACTACAAAGCTCATCTCAAACACCAGCCTGCCTTCTGCCTTTACTCTCCTTTCAGAATGGATACCCATTCCATTCCTCTTCAAGCCTTCTGAAATGTTGCCTAGGATATTTTCCACTTTACTGTCATAAGTATACTTACTCTAATAAGAAAGAATTAAAGAAGCACTCCTCTAAGCTTTAGCACTTGACTCTCCACATACTACAAGATAATTTACTATCTTTTGTCTTCCATTTTTGCCGTCAGTTTAATTATGTTCCTTTGTAGGCAGTATTTTTTTTCTCCTCCAGATTGTTTTAAGATAGTTATCTTTCAAATTGTGTAGTTTCATTACTATGAGACAACAGAGTTTAAGAATCAATTCCTTATTTTTAAAAAAGAAGAATTTTTCCTTACCTTGCTTCTAATTTGATATGCTTCCTGAATCTGAGGATATTCATCTTTCCTTAATCATGTCTGGCTTGATCATTTAAACTCTTGATTGTTCACTAAATTAAGCTACATGGGGTGTTTGATTTCCCAAGAAATTCCCAAGTATCAGGGAACAGGTTTATCCATCCCCGAGAGAATACATTTCGTTCACCTTGAAATCTAGTTTTCTGGCATCCTCCAAAATGTCCTGAATTGTGATATATGAGTTTGAAATGATAACAACAAAACTAAGGAGGCACCTAAATGACCGTGCTTGTTTTGAGAGGTGTACAAGACCGCGTGCAGCAGCAAACACAGAGGGCGAACGCTCAGCAGACGGGCAGTGCTCCGACCATTCACTAATCGCGTCATCACGGAAAACTTCCAATGTCTCTGAAGCTCAGTATCTTCACCTTAAGAATGGAAATGACAGATTCTACCACTCATAGCTGTTAAGACTGAGGAAAACATACATCAAAGCTCACCTGACTATAGATTTAAAGGCAGGAACTATGTTTTGCTCATTGCTTGTACCAGTTATCAACTTCTTGCCCTTTCAATACATGCTCTGTGATAACGGGCAGAACCCCTTCAAGTCTTCACTCCCTTCCACTGAGCAGGCTGTTGGAATTTCTCTGTACAGTGGAAGGACACTGCAGGAGGAATGGGCTTCGTTTCTGGCTGGTGCTCTGTCCCAGCCACAAGCCCAGAATATAGCCCTTCAGTGAGCTCAGGTTCCCAGTGTGGCTGGGTGAGTCCCACCTACCCATGAAGGTCCCGAACATGCCAAGCCGCCCATCCACAGTGACACCCCCACTCCCTCTGTGCGCCCACCTACCAGCCGCACTTCTCGTGCACCTGGCCCCTGAGGATGGCTTCCTATTTTCCCAGCAGCTGGGGACAAGCCCTGGTGGAGGCAAGCCCGTGAACCTCTCTAACATTCAGATGCTACATCACATCCTCCACCATGAAACGTGAGCCCCAGTCTGGGAGAGGGGTCTCCTCCCCCAATTGTCCTCCTTTTTGTGCTCTCCTTCAGCCCTAGAGGACTCTTAGAACTGCTCTTTACATCTTGAAGGTCCTGTTTTGTTATAGCTTAGTAATTCTTCATAATCCTTCTCCTATTTAAACACTGGGTGAGACCGTCTCCCAGTTAGACCCAGACTGACAAACCGCGGCTCTCCTCAGGGCCTTGCACAACGACCAGCAACACACATCCGCTCTCCACGCATTCTCTCCTCCCTTCCCCAGTTAGCCTTGAATAATTTATCTGACTTGCTCAAAAATCAAAGCATAGCTCCATGTGGAGGGTCAAAACCAGAATGCACTTCCTCCAACTTCTAATCATCTCACCAACTGCTTGGATGTTAATTAATGCCATTTCTGGGGAATGACTAGAAACTCTCTGGGGGTGGGGGATATACCTGGCTTGATCCTTTATACTCAAAACTGGAGAATTACTTCCAGTCTGGCTCCTGGAAACTTCAGGTTTGATTAATCTACTTCCTCTGGTTTAAAAAAAAAAAAAAAAAAAAGATTTTTATTTGTTTGACAATCTGATCCCTAATATGATGAACATAAATGTCCTAGAGGCTTTTTAAATCAAATATGTAAATTCTGTCAGTGCCCAATAAATCTAAAAAGGCAGAAGACATCAAGGCAGGGAAAACTGAGATTCAAAAGCACAGTGACTTCCATAACAGTATAGCCACTCCAGTGCTATTTTTAAACTTTTTTTTTTTTTTAATGAGCATGCCCTTTAAATCAGAAAAGGTAAAATAAGCGTATTAACTAAAGAAGTGAAGATAGAGGAAAAATAAAAACATGAAATCTTCATTTTCCAGGCTTCCCCATTTTATTCAACAGTCTTATCAGTGACTTGGATGAAAATATTAAAATTTCACTTTAAGAGAAAATGAAGACGGACAGTTAACCTGTTACTAGAAGCTGCTGTGATGGTTTATATTGGGTCAGTTCAGCTAAGCTACAACTATGTATCTCAGCATTCCCTTTCCTGTAGAACCACAGGGAGGACTGCTCACAACAGAAATTTGTGGGGATTTAGGAGGCTGAGATGAAGTAGCAATAATGCTCTGAAGGTCATTACTCATTAGAGGCAGGAAAGGAGGTACGAGTGAGCTGTAATTTGCCCTCACTCTTCTGTGCCCCATATCTGGCTCTCCTATCAGCCCTGCAGAACCACAGTGAACCGAGCACTGCCATCAGAAGCTGCAACTGCAGACCCAAAGGCAGCAGCCACCAAGGGTCACCAGCCTCCCACAGACGTCCGTGCCTGTTCCCTTCACGATTCCACCCTAGCACACGAAAGCACCTAGCTTCCTGCACGTGCTGGCCTCTAACCCACACCAGGACTGGCTCATGACTCCTCCTTGGTCTTTTTCGGACCTTTCACTTCCTGGCTCCTGCCATTATTGTGTAGGTCTAAATTGTTAGTCGCTCAGTCGTGTCTAACTCTTTGAGACCCTAAGGACTGTAGCCCACAAGGGTCCTCTGTCCATGGATTCTCCAGGCAAGAATACTGGAGTAGGTTGCCATTTCCTTCTCCAGGGGATCTTCCTGACCCTAAATCCTGTAACAAATCCCTCATGCCATAACAGTCATAGTTATCTGCTTCCAGGATTCACAAGTATCCAAAAGTTCTGAATAATAGGTTCAAATGAAATGCATCTAATTTAACAAAAGTGTATGTAAAGTTATGTACTTAGGCTAAAAAATAAAGCAGAAAACTGCAGAAATAAAGAATGGGTAAAAAAATCTTGATTGAAAGCAATTACTGTGAATATCCTGAGGATTCTGAACAATTAAATCCACCACAGTGTACGACTTAACACAGTTTGTTTAACACATGAATAAAACATAATATGATCTAATTCTTAAAAAACAAATGCAAAATTCTATATCATGAGGATAAATCTGTGTCTCTAAATTTACACTGGAACATTATATTAAATTCAAACATATTTTATGAAGAAATATGATGTTTTGAAATTAGGAAGTCTAGAAAAAATACGAAGAATGGTTTCAGAAACTTTAAGGAAATAAGATCAAATGTGGCTCCAGAGAAGAGAGCTAGGATAAATGGACAAAAATTACATAAACAGAGACATTTGCCTTCACTGAATGAAGAATGCCATAATGCAAATACTTTGGAGAAACAGAGGCATCCTATAATGGAGGGGAAATGAACCAGATGTTCACCACAGTACTTTAACCTCTTAAAGTTCATGACTATAAAAGTTACACAGAGCTCAAAGAGAAGGGGTAGGAAGTTTGTACATAATGGATGCAAAGTTTAGAGTTATGAAAACATTTTGGAAGCAGATAGCGATGCTGACTGCACAACACAGTCAATGTAATGAAGGCCACTTGTTTGTATACTTAAACGTGGACAGAATGGCAAACTTTATGTTTATATATACACACACATATATATATACACATATGTATATATTTCATCACAATTTAAAAAATGATTCTATTATTCTATGTGAGGGATGCAAGAGATTTAAACTGAAACTCTGATTTAATAAAAACAAAAGCTTCATTACCTCATTATTACTTTTCATTACCGCAAAGTCATCTCTTTTAACTAGGAAGACTGTTTTTACCATAAAGGAGTTTTCCTAACGTGAATGTTGCAGTAATCAAAGGCAGAGCAATTATGTATTCCTCAACAGCGCTACTGAATCCAACTAGAGTGGTTCCTTAAGGGCAGGAAAATAATTATCCCCAAGAAAAAGCACATTTGTAAATGTTACTATATATTATCATGATAATAAATGTCCTTATTGATGACAAAAGGGGACACACACAGTTTAGAAAAAAGTCCTCTTTCATCTACCCACAGCACATAGATAATATACACACATGTGCAGAGACTAAAACACAATTTAATACATGAGGGAAAAAAAAACCAGGAGGGGGGAAAAGTAACTAGGAAACTGGAATAGCATTAAGAAAACTTCATTCTTTTGTTCAAAAACACAGGCTGCTGAATTTTGATACATCAGGAAGATAACCGCAAGACATCTACAACCAGAAGGTCTGCTCTATGGAGGGTTTTGTTTTTTTTTAAGTGGGGTTGGCCAAAGAAAAATTCACTTTAAGGTTTCTTTGATGTCTTCTACTCCCCACCAAAACCCATTTTTCTTCTTAAAAAATGAATGGAAAAAGATATACCATACTAATACTAATTGGGAAGAAACCTTTGAAAAAGAGCAAAGTTGGAAAACTAAGACTATCTGATTTCAATGATTGTTAAGCTACCGCAATCAAGACACTGTGGAACTGGTATCAAGACAGACAATTAGATAAAGGGAACAGAATAAAGAGTTCTGAATAAACCACACAGATACAGATAACTGATTTCAACAAAGGTACTTCAGTGGAGAATGAACAATCTTTTCAACAAATGAGCCTGGAACAACTGGACGTTCATTTGCAGAGCAAAAACAAAACAAAACTGCCCCCAAATTACTTTTGATAGATTCCTCACATCATATAAAAATTGATTCAAAATAGATCATATACCTAAAGTCTAAAATTATAATGCTTCCAGAAGAGAACATAGAAGAAAATCTTTGTGACCTTGAGTTAGCAAAGATTTTTTAGATATGACACCAAAAGCACAAATGATATAATATGAACTTCTTCAAAAGACACTGCTGACATAAAGACAACCCAGGCTTGAATAAAATATTTGCAAATCAAAAAAAAAAAAATTTGCAAATCATATATCTGATAAAGGACATGTACCCAAAATTTATCAGGAACCCTCAAAACTCAATAAAAAGAAAGCAAAACACCTAAATTAAAAATGGGCTAAAAGACTGGAACAGATGCTTCACAAAAGATATACAAATGGCACATGTGATGGAAAAGTGCTCAACATCATTACTCACTAGGAAAATGCAAATTAAAACCACAATGAGATACTATATTACGCCAATATGCAGGGCTAAAAAGACTGATGATACTAGATGCTGGCAGAGATGTGAAGGAACTAGTGGGACAATCACTTTAGAAAAAAGTTTGGCGGTTTCATAAAAAATTCAACAGGGGCTTCTTTGGCAGTGCAGTGGTTAAGACTCCATGCTTCCACTGCGGGGGCGCAAGTTCTATTTCTGGTAGGGGAACGAAGATCCTGGAGTAGGCAATGGCAACCCACTCCAGTATTCTTGCCTGGAAAATCCCATGGATGGAGCAGCCTGGTAGGCTACAGTCCATGGGGTTTCGAAGAGTCGGACATGCCTGAGCGACTTCACTTTCACTTTTCTCTTTCATGCATTGGAGAAGGAAATGGCAACCCACTCCAGTGTTCTTGCCTGGAGAATCCCAGGGACGGGGGAGCCTGGTGGGTTGCTGTCTATGGGGTCGCAGAGAGTCAGACACGACTGAAGCAACTTAGCAGCAGCAGCAGCAACTAAGATCCTGCATGCCCCTGCAACACAGCCAGTAAATAAAGAATGGTGCAGCCAAAAAACAAAGAGACATACCTTAAAAGTCACTCTGAGATTCACCAACCAAAGAGATAACCACTTAAAATTCACTTTAAAAAGAAGCTCAGCATATACCTAACAAATAACCATTCTACTCCTGGATATTCACCCAAGAAAAACAAAAACATATATCTACAGAAAGACTGTATATCAACACTTGTAGGAGTTTTCACGGTAACAGTCAAAAACTGGAAATCACCAAAATGCCCATTAAATGTGAAGGGCTAAGTAAATTGTGCTATACAATGGGACGCGCTCAATGCGCTCGGTTGTATCTGACTCTTTGCAGCCTCGTGGACTGCAGCCAGCCAGGCTCCTCTGCCCGTGGAATTTTTCAGGCAAAGAGAGTGTAGTGGGTTACCATTTCCTACTCTGGGACATCTTCCTGACACAGGAATCAAACCTGCATCTCTTGCGTCTCCTGCATTGACAGGTGGATTCACCACTAGTCCCACCTGGGAAGCCCATACGATGGGAAACAACTTGGTAATAAAACGGGATAAGCTACTGACATATGCAGTGGCAAGGAATTCATCTTAAAATAATTATGCTAAATGAAAGAAGCCAGACCAAGAAAAAGTAGGGGTATACTGTACTATATACTTTTTATTCTATTTATACAAAACTCAAAGAAAATACAAACTCATATCCAGTAACAGGAGATGAGTAGCTTTCTGGGGACTTTTGGGGAAGGAGGAAGGGAGATGGGGCAGGGAGGGATGAGAGGGAACGAATACAACATGGTACAAGGAAAGTTTGGGGGGAGACGTATGCTTAGTATCTTGGCTGAGGTGACAGTTCTAGGAGTCAAATGTTATATGTCAGAATTTACCCAATTATTCATGTTAAATATGCTCAATATTTGTATGTCAATTATACCTCAATAAAGCTACTATAAGAATAAATAAAGACAACAGCTTATTTGGGATATGAAACTTTGGGGAAAGCTTCTTCTTTCAAACCAGGAAAAGGCAAGATTAAAGTTCATGGCCAGCACCCACACAGAGGTCACTTTTATATGTATATAACGCCACTGTAAAAAGTAAAAGCAAAAAACCAAGAAACGCTTCCTTTCACGAGGTTTGTCCATTCACATCCTTCAAGCCCCATTATGACGCAACTTGTTTCTGAAGCCTTTCCTTACCACTTTAGTAGAAAGTGATCATTCCCTCCCGTGAATCACCATAACACTTACGTTAATTTTTGGATTATTAATTCAATACATTTATCCATCTACCCATCACACATTTACTAAATGCCTCATAGAGAAGAGACACAGGCTCAGTGCTAGAAATACAAAACTGAGTTGAACACAGCTCTTCACTGATAAGAGTCTCATAGCCTAGTGGTAAAAGATACATTTTTAAGTGGCAGTAACACATAACAATTATTTCAACAAACACAAGTACAAAGGAAACACAGAGAATGAAATTCATTTTGTCAGACACACTGTCTTGTACTACAATGATTTGTTCAGTATTCCATTTCCCTACTTCACTAAAACTTCCTGAGAACAAGGGACTTATTTTAGTCATCTACTAAATTACCTAGCATAGTACCCAGGGTAAGTGTTCTAAATGCGTATATTTGTTTGAATGAATGGAAACTCCATTTCACAGTTATCTACTCTTTAATCTAGATGGCAAGGCCACCATAAATGCTGACTTCTCAGGTGAGTTCCAGCCTTAATTCACTTTGCCAACCAAAGCAAGTAATTTGAGAGGAGATAAAGTCAGAACTTAAATCTAGAACCCCCAAATCCCAAAGGAATAGCTAGTACCCTTTCCCCAGTGGAAAGAAACAGGAAGGAGGAAGAGGGGAACAGGGCTTGGCCAGCAGAGACCCAGGACAGAAGGAAGACTCACAGGGATCAAGAGCCTGTGTGGGTCCCAGCAGGGCCCTGGCTGTGTGTGTGTACCTCCATCAGGCACTCCTCTGCCCGGGGTACACGTGGACGGCAGTCATCTAGCTTCTGTAGGAATACCCGTCTGCCCGTGAACGCAATTGCTATGGATTCTATTTGGGACCTCCTGCTGCCCCAAACGAACGTAACCCCCTCACCCATGCTCAGTTTCTGAGGGGGCAGAAAGGCAGGACAGACTAACTGTGGGAAATTATAAGCGTAGGGTAATGGAAAAGATCACTTCTCTCATTTTGATCAACATACATACAGTCATGAAATTTCAGTTAAAATATAACTGATACCAAATGACAAGGTCTCAAGTTACAACTAAAAGAGTTGGATTAAACATCAAGCAGAAACCCTTCAAAGTTCCCTTAGTGCAATTATGAGAAGAATTTTCCTCTCTAAAAGATATGGCAGATCTGCTGCTTGTACTTACATCTACAGAAACAACAGGTCTCAGAAGGGTGAAGAAGTTTATTTTTATTTGTCTGGACCAACCACCCCGACAGATGGCTCCAAGAGATGACCGGTGGACCCTGGAGACGGGACTCTTACCTGTAGATAGGGTCCTGCATCACCAGCATCTTGCTCTCATCCCACGTCCACTCCTTTTTCTGCAATAAAAGAAGCTGTAAATGAATAAGTTAGGCTTGTCCTCAGCTACAGAACCAGGGCACACATTGAGCTACCAATGCTTATGCAAACACATGCGTTTGCTTCTGGCCTTGTTCCCTCTAAGAGGCCTGGAGTGGATTGCTCCAAATGGACAAGTGGAAAATGTCAAGTATCTGGTCTGATGTGTCTCCTTCAAGCACTTTAGGGGAGTGTCTCTCAAGGGTGCAGAGAGTAGGCAGGAGCCAAAGGGTCTCAGGGGACCACAGTCTAAATTACACTTTTGTGGAAAAGTAACCAGGAAAAAAGATCATACATCACTCCAGTGGAGCAGGAGAAGGAGGGAGAACAGAAGAGAGGAGTTGCCACAGAGACTGAATGATGCTATCAAATTCATGTGCAGTGTGGACCCCAGCCTCCCTCCCTTAAAGAGCAGAAGAAAAGGCTGAACGCAAGCCTGGCAAGCTAACTAGTACATTTACAGTCACCACAAATAGGATATTCACCTGGCTGTGAACCTAACCTACTGTGAACACAAGGGAGATGGACACTAAACACCTGGGGAAGTGGACAGGAACGGGGATGGAGGATGGCAGCGGGAAAGGATTCTAGGGCAATACTGGAACCCCAGATGCCTGATGAAGTCAGTGGCACCCCAGTACGTCAGGGGAAGCAGCCACCTCAAGCCCTCAGGCGCACCTGCAATGCAGGGACAGAGAACTCTGCTCCACCTTCACCGGCCTTTGTCAGGGGCAGTGCGTTCAGGAACTTGGGAGGAATACTCTTGGCTCTCCACGGAAGAGAACATGGGGAGTGGGTTCATTACCAGCTCGCAGGGCTGGAAGTCCTACACTCTTCTCGGCTGGGGAGTCTGCAGTCCCTTGTTACTCCTGGCAAGGGGAGTGTCTAGGCTGCCCATCCACAGTCTTTGCTGGCCTGGGGTGGGGGGAGCTTTTCTGTGTTTTCTGGCTGGAAGTTTTCTGCCTTGCTGGGCCTCCCCTTCCCTCCTCCTTGGGTTGGAGAGAAAGCAGGCTTTGCTAGGGTTCTGTGTCTGTTCCCAGTGTCATATCTGGGTGGCAGGCTTCTTTGACTCTGAGTCTGGGATATACGAGATGAAAACTAACCTCAGGACACTCATAACTGCTTCCTTCCTTGTGTCCCCAGCCAGGCTGCCTTTCCTCCACCTTTCAGAATCTTAACGTTTGTTTTACAGATAACAGTCAGGGTTTTCAGCTGCACTTTAGCAGGAAGAATAGAGAAAAATGCACGCATCTGAAAAGTGGAAGTCTGGCTTGTATGTTTTCACAAAACTCCAGATGCCAGGGCTCCGGCTCTTTGGAGTCATTCACACAACGACGGTGTAAGCTTGTGTGAGGCCAGTAATCTTTAGCTTTAACAAACATATCAGGTGATTGTGATGTGACCCTAGGGTTGACAGCCATTTTTCTACACTGATGAAAAGGTGTAAATTGAAATCCCTAATAGGAGAATCTCAGCATACTTCCTCTGGAGTCCTGGGCTTGGCACAGGAGGGTCTCTTGACATTCTAAAGACAGACAGCTGATGGGGATTCCATTACACTGTCCCTGGCCAGGACCCGTTCCTGGTGTTACTCAATGAACAGCCACTGTGAACTGAATACTGGGAGGGCTAACAAGTGAGGTTGCTCTGCTCCTGAGGGATCCAGCTTCAGTGTGCTCACCATCAGGAAAGTCTGCTCATTAGAGTCCTTGCTACTCTGTTGTAATTGCTCAAAGTTAAAAGAAGAGTTAATAACTCAATGCACCAAAAAGCCCATAAAGGTCCGAGGAGCTGCCACACCCACTGCCCCTCCAGAGGAAAGTAACCTCAAAGAGGGTTCTTTCTGAGTGTGGGTGACTTGGCTTACGCTGTATGCAACAGATGAACCGTCCTTGCTAATCAGCCGTGATCGACGGGGCTCAGAATCAGCGCCGCCTGCACACGAGCAAGGTCAAGTGTCACAGAGGGGCTGGCCAGACCTGCCCAGTCCTTGAGCTCCATGACGAGAAGACTCAGGTGTGCACGCAAAGTCTCTTTGGCTGTTTCCGACTCTTTACTATGCTATGGACTGCAGCCCGCCAGGCTCCTCTGTCAAAGGATTCTCCAGGCAAGAATACTGGAGTGGCAATTAAAGCCCAACTTGTCTACCTCTAGACCCCACATCTCTTTGCTACTCCAAGTGACAGAATCAAAGGTTTTCACTCTCCACTGTCAGGAAGCCTTTCACTTTCAACAGAGAGAGAGTGTAACGGGCTTGCAGTGCACGTTTTTATAAGACCGCTGAATGCAAGCACATCCTTAAGTACAGATTCTTCTCTTTCCTTTATCTAATTAGTGTAAATATCCAGTCCTCCACGAAAAGTTACAGTCATTCTGTTATTCCAAAATTTCCTGGCAGAGAGTGAAACCTGGTTCAGAGGTAGTCAGCCTGGAACAGTGCCAAGAACAGAAAACAGAGTCAGGGATATGGAACCCAGAAATGGATATGGCATCTTTGGAGGTCTTCCCTAGGAACCCAGAAGTAGAGGAAAACTCTGTACTTCCATTTATTTCCTACCCCACTAGAAATTATCAGGAAGCACATCACAAAATCTGTAACCCTTATTAATGTTCTTGAAAGCAATGGTGACTTCTTAAACAATTAAAAAAAAAAAGAAAAGAAAAAAGAAAAAACCACCTTGCAAAGGCCAAAGTAACTCAGCTTGGCAGGTTCCCCACACCTCCAGACAGAATGGGATTAGTCTGAAAACACAGCTACCACCCATCTTAAGGTATAACCCATACAGATCTAGAAAACACAATTGAAAACTGAAGCACTAATAAGCTCTCACATGATGCACAAAACCCCTAACATGCCTGTGTTAAAACTAGCAAAAAACATGGTAGAAAGAAGACTGGATTCAGTTTAGTCCCGACTCTGTGACTGCCTGGGTGACCTCAGGACCATTTCTGGTCTTCTCCTGTCCTCTGTTAGGGGATCAGACTAGAGCACTTCTAAAGATCGTTCTCCCAAATTCTGGTTTTATAATTCTAAGCTGTGTATTTTCATAGGAATGAACAGTACTCTTAGAGCCGGAAACTAGTTTCCTTTCGATGTGATATCCCAGTGACAGGATACAGGTTAGAAGTCAAAGACACTGGGTTGATTAATTAGGCACCTCCTATAGAGCATTTTTTCTCTAAAGGAGTCTGAGGAGATGAGTTCACACAGAGCAACACGGTGGCAGGAAGAACCCACTTGGGATCTGAACAAGACAGACCTGGTTCAAACCCCAACTTCACCACTGAAGGGACTTGAGGTCTTGGGCAAGTCACTCAATCTTCTTTTGCAAACCAAACCTAAAAATGGTACCTACCTCACAGGATGGCTGTGGAGACCTAATAAGTATACACTGCATCAAACAAAGCCTAGCAAATGGCAGGGGCCAAATTTCAGTGTTAGCTCTTATTGTTAGATGTACTTGTTATCATCTTAGTGTGTAATAACAATCAGATGGCTCCCACTGGTCTTCTGCCTTCCCAAACAGATAAAATAGAACCAGAGAGAACACATGGTCTTTGCCCTTAATGGCTCAGAGCCTATGGGGGAAAGACACAAATAACTAAAATGCAATGCTATAGGAGATATGATAGACTTATCTGGGCATATAGCTAATTTTGCTGGAAAGCTAATTAATTTTGCTAATCTAATACCCCTATGTATCCTACCCAGTTCCTTTAGACACAATACATATCTGTTAATGAGAACAGCAGACCCTTTCTAAAACAATGCTTTAGGGGATTCCAATGCACTTATTGGTGTGTATAAAAAAATAAACCACAGGAAACAGAGGCCCTTTAGTCCTTTTGTAGAAAAATCCTTTGGATGAAGTTCAAGACTAATCTTCTTTATTCAGAAGTCCACTCCCTAGCCAATGGTGCTAGTGTGATGCCAGTACTGTAATAAATAAAGATTATCATATACACAGAAAAGATCAGTACTTGGGCCTTGCTGGGAGTTGAAGATAATGTGCTGGTTGAGAAGCCACAAAGCAAAGCCAATCATCTTTGTGGCTGGGTTTATGCCACAAACACAACCTAAGATGCATAAGGGAACTTGAGAGTCATTATCTGTTGGTGCCAGTTAAAGACAACAGCATTTTAGGCACATTAATATAACCAAAAAGATGTTTTTGTTTCTCTTTACATCTCAATAAGAGATGATCCCAATATATTTGGCTACTGCCTGTGTTAGAATAAAGCATCTGATGGTCAGAGTCACTGAAGAAGTCCTGCTCATAATATAATGAAGTTAGCAGTTTCCACTGAGGCCTCTCTATGCCTAGGAAGGCTCTGATGCATGTTTTTTCAAATGGGAAGACTGATGGAATGAGAAAGAGGGAGAAGAACGTGACAGCCAAGAGTAGCAAATAAGACTTCATTTGATCCAACTGATAAGTACTTAATTCTTCCTGATTTAATGACACCCTCATACACAAATCATATTCACTCACCCAACCAGCCAACAGCCACAATCATTGGAAACACACTGTCTGCACCAGGCGTCCAAGTAAGTGCTGGGCTTACGGAGCTGGCCCCTTAACTTAAGCATTCTCTGCAGAACAGGAAGTCCCCGTAAACACTCTTCTCCCCAGCCGGGAGCCATACCATCATTCAACAGTCTTGGACTGGCAGCAGCTTGGAGGCTGCTTGGGGAAGTTCCTGACCTCTGAGGTTCCCATCCTGCCCTGGAAGTTCAGGAGACAGAAACTTTTTACACAAGCCTATTTGGTCTCTGGGGTCTGCTTTCTTGGTAGCACAAAAGGTTCTCAAAAGCCTGAAGAAGCACAGGTGACCTATACATACACACGCAAGCCCCTAAAAGCATCATTCCAGAGTCGGTACAGAGTAACTGGCCCGACAAGGTTAAAGTGATCGCCTAATCCAACTCATTTGAGATGACTTGCTTAGAACCACACAGCCAGGAGGTAAGAGTCTAGACTAGAACCTAGGTCTTCTCCTCTCAGCTGAGGGCTCCTTCCGATGTGCTACACTGACCTAGTAAAAAGCAACAAGCTCTTAGCAGGAGGAGGGGACTCTTTCAACACTTTTATTGACCAGTACAGCACACACACAGCGAGGCTATAACACACGGTGCCCACGGCTGAACATCAGCCATGCCTCTTCCCACACTCAGCCACCTGGCAGGGGCTCCACTCCTTATCACTGAGATGTGCCGACTGCTCCATTTCCTTGGAGAGAAGCATGGCCTGTCTACACTTGGCCTCTCTCTATTCTACAAACACACACACACACACGGTGTCAGCATACTCAGATACCAGAGGACAGTCACGTGGGAATAAGATGACAAAAAAGGCTGATTGCTGTTAATGTGCATTCATCTGTCAGAACCAGTGTAAAATGAACCCTGTGATTAAAGGCGTCATCCAAATCACAACCACGGCCTGAAAGGGCCGAGATGGGAGGGGCTCCCCTTTCCCAGGCCTGGCATCAGAAGAGTCACGCTGAGGAAAGACCTGTTGGATCAGCTGTTCTGGGCCGCTGGAGGGGGAGCCCACACCAGAGGTTACCGGGGATAGAGTTTCAGAGTGAGTCACCGGGTCCCAGGGACTCCAAGACACTTCTCCAGCTTGGTTTTCATGTACTCGGTGGAAGGAGGCTGGCTTCTCAGCCAGGAGACTCTGCCTCACATAGTTGTCCTTGCATGGTAAGTCATCTCGGGCAAAAAGCTTAGACTCTCTAGCCTCCGTTTCTCCACATGCACGATAAGCGTGGCACCATGTTTGGTCCATGATACACAGGAGACAGGTGAGATGGCAAATGAGACTGTCCTGGGCAGAACTATGAACGCACCCCATACGGATCAGCTCAGACGTATACTAAGTTACCTGAAAGGCAGGGAAGAGGCCCCGGGACAGCAGGCCTGGGAATGTAACTAACTGCAAAGCAAGCAGAGATTACATGAGGCAGAAGGGTATGGTCACTGGCGAGGTGGGGAGATGCCGAGACATTCAGCCACAAAAGCCAGAAAAGTCAGAGTCACGAAGGCAAAGCCTGGACAGTCTGTTGAACAGACTCAGGAGCAGCATGCACCCAGCAAGGTCACTCTGAACATCCGGTTTACTATGGAGCCAGAGGCCAGGAAACACTCCTGTCACACAGTCAGCTGACTTGCCTCATTTCTGTGCTCGGAGAGCGACCCTCTAGTGACGAGTCTTCTCACATCACGCGCCTCTGAGAGAAGAACGTGCTTGTGAGTCTAACGTGAGTACCTGGTCTAGAACACCGTATAATGTCTCAGACTGAACAAAGGACTTGATTTCTGGTTTATACATCGGCCTCTTTTGAGCTTTGTCAGTGTGAGTTAGTATCCTAAGGTCCATAATTTGAAAACCTATGAGTCTGAGTTTCAGACTCTGAGAGGCTGACAAATCGGCCACTGGCGAGGGAGCAGTTTAGTGAGGAAACTGTCTGTGTGGTGAGTTCCCTGAAGGGATGAGGTGCCATTAACGCTGACCAAGTGAGATGTCCAGGTGACTTTCATAGCAGGACTGGTGAGGAGATGGGACGATAATGGGTGTGAAAGCATCTTGCAACCTGAAGCATGTCCACAAATCACAGCTACCATTTTATCAGCTGGGATATGAGAGCACCAACCCATGAGTCACCCCTCACGTGAAGGGCAGAGAAAAGCGATCTGACAACACAGGATGAAAGCCAAGCTGGGGTTCAGCCTGGATGGCTGAATCACGAGCTTGGGTGCATTGGCCCATTTTTCCTCTGAGGATCTCTCTTGCTTTTCAATTCACGTTGGTCATCATCTGTAGTTTCTTTAACAGGGGCACAGGGATCCCACTGACTTGATAGGCCTCACTTATTCCAGTAACTCTCCTTCTCAAGAACCTCTGAGAGGACAATATTCTAAAGACTGTCTCAAGGCTAACTGCTGCGTACACATATGTGGGGTGGAGGGAAGGGGCAGAAAAGATCCCCAGGGTAAGAATACGATGGGGACTGTTGTCCCCACAGTGTAAGTTTATAAAGTCGAGGATATTTAATAAGCTATAACAAATTCCCTACTACTTGTAAATTTTTAAGGAGTTAATTCTTTATAAACAGTATACCATCTTCTATTTTCTTCCTATAAACTTCCAATCTTACAGCCATAAAACACTTTCTAGAACCACCCCTGGAGATATTTAGGAAGCATAAGAGAATGAATTTGAGTTTTATATGTGGGAGATCTTTGCAAATGTCCAGCTGTCCAGAGGAAAAAAAAACGGGCTGCCTTAAGAAGTGGTAGATTCCTCATCACTGGAGCGGTCCAGTCATACACTAGAGAATGTCTTTTGTGAGGAGGACAGAGAAGACTTAAATCCTTGGATTGGCAAAACGACTACAACTTGAACATCTACCCCTGACTTTCCTACTTCCATGTATTTATCTTTTAATACCTCTATGTATTATGTACCTACTACTATGTATTAGTATTTGTATTTACCGTCCATAACCCTCAGGCTCAAGGTCTGCCTTGAGTCCCATTTGAACTAAGAGCAATGGAGAAAAGTGAAAGTGTTATTTGCTCAGTCATGTCCGACCCTTTGTAACCCCATGGACTGTAGCCCGCCAGGCTCCTCTGTCTGTGGAATTCTCCAGGCAAGAATACTGGAGTAAGCTGCCATGTCCTTCTCCAGGGGATCTTCCCAACCCAGGGATCAAACCCAGGTTTCCTGCATTGCAGGCAGATTCTTTACCATCTGAGCCCGGGAAGCCCCGAGAGCAATAGAGGCTTGGAAGCAAAGGCAGCTCAAGATGTCTATACATTAGTTCAGGTGCTGCTACACCAATGGGTATAAAGCAAAGGCCTCAGCAGAGTCTGGAAACAGGAAAAAGAAAGTGCTTCTCCTCACACATTGTCCATCAACCAAGCCCTTTTCCATTTCTTTCTGGAAACACATACACTCTCCCCTCTGACTATTATGCGACTCTAGCCTTTCCCAGAACATCTTTCTCCTATAGCACATAAAACGGACACAAAATAGCCTAGTGTTTAGACAACGTACACTCACTTTCTTGCCTCTCCCCAACTCAGAGGGTGGCCCATCATATGAACCGATATGTTCTGCCTACTGGGGTCACACCCCAGCCTTCCTGCAGACTGAACAGTAGGTATGCTGAGTCTTGAGGGACTATTCAGGATGGGACAACTGCTTAGGAAGCCTCCTCTTACCTCCTCCCCCACTGAACCCTGCTGAACTTGAATTTAAGGCATTTCCCAAGATCAAGACTCAAAGGTAAAGGTATCAAATTGGGGAAAGGGGTGAATGCAAGGATGCCAGGAAATGAACCTGTCACTCATAGGACACAGGGCTAAACCAGTCAACTGACCCGGCCTTTGGTCCTTGCCTTCTCTCTGCTCCAGCTGCAGCCTCTCAACACTGTTGCTGGTGAGAGCAGACCACCTCACCAGATAAGGGAAGGATTCTGCCCAGAGAGTAGCCTAGAAAGAAAAGCTACCCCACGCCCATCTACCCTGCGTCTCTCTTCACCAGAGTTTGTGGTTCAGAGTCACTTACCTTTTTCTTCTTCTTCAGAATCACTTTCACTCCATCCACTGAAACCATAATGCTCACCTTCTTCTTCTTGATGTTCTTGGCTTTAAACTCATACTGCAAGTGAGAAGAGAACAAAGAAGCATAAACCAGTTAGAGCCAGTCATCTGCACAGACCCGGAGAGCCCGTGACCTGGAAAAGAGGGCCACGGATGGGGGTAGGGAGCTGCTGCGGTTTCTGGGGACATGAAGCACCTCAGGGGATGTAAAAGCAGGTGGATGTCTGTAGGCAGGGGCTTGGCGATACTTGGGTTGGAAGAGGGACTCTGAATGGTCACTGGTGTCACACCCAGCTATCACACTGGGCCATGCGAGTGGATCTGATCTTTTCTATCAAGATGAAAGCAGAGCCTACATTGAGAATCTCATGAGAAATCCAGACCCTTCCCTCAATAAATCATTCTGACATTTAATGACTTTCATTGTCAGTCAAGTTTTCCTTGAGTCTACCCAAATGCTGCTGATACTCTATTCCATCCTCAACAAAGATTAAAAAGAGCTGGAATCCATCCTCAGATCAGAATTTTTACCTTCTTAAAGATCATTATGAAATCTAAGTTATTCTCTACAAGGTCAAGTCCCAAATTCCCTTATCTGTAGGTCAGTCTTCAGATCTACCCACTAGTCTGAAACATTCTAGACAGTATTCTATAAAGGATCTGACTACTGATGGTCACAAGGGAGGGCATCACATCACAAGCCCTATATTCTAAACTTCTATCTGCAATCCTGAACAGGCCTGCTTCAGCCACAAACTATACTGCTGATAGATGCTGGCCTTCATCCTCAATCCCAGATATTCTTCTATTATATTTCTCATTCACAGCCACTTCTTAAGTTTGTGCAGGTAGTCAGAATGGTGCTATAACTCTACATTTTCTTCACTGAACTTTATTCTAAGCACTTACCCATTTTCATCTGCTCCCCATCTTGGTATCACACCTAGCAAACTTACCTGCCCAGCTCTCTAATCAAACACTTGGACCAGAGATTTAAAAATAATAATACAGGACCCAGGGCCAAAATGTCTACTCCAACCCATAGGCTCTATTCTCTGGGACCTTTTATACTCAAGACCCTTCCCCACGATGCTACCACCCAAGCTTGATAAAGTACCACCTCTTTGCCTGTACATCCAAAACCTATTTCTACTTGAAATAGTATTTTGAAAATAGTATTTTGAAAGACATGAATGTAATCCACCCTAACAAGATAAAAACATAACTTATCTTGAAAATCTCACAAGAAATCTAGAACCTTTCCTTGGCCATGCTGTTATACTCTGATTTCAAGAACTCAAATGAGAGCTTCCTACCTGCCTGTACTTGATCCTTTCCAGTGAAATGTCAGCTCATTTTCTTGTTCTGTTGCACAGCTAGCGCTGATGCCCCTTGGCTGTCTGCTTCTTAGAGATAAGGACACGACCCGGCTAACTGAGGGGAAGTATTTTTCTTCACATCATCAGGGCAGGTTCCAGTTTACTGCTGATCTGAGTCTCTAGGTGATAGCAACATAAATCACTCCCCAGTCTGGTGGTTGTGTCTGCTACCCTCCCAATCACTCTATCCTGTCAACAGCTGTCCTTTTCACCAGGGATCCTGAAAGAAGAGCAGCAGACACACAGGAGAAAGAGAAAACATCAACTTCAGACTCTGTTTCAGAGTCTGGGAACCCAGAGCCAATCAAGCAGAATACAGTGAAGGACAGGGAGACGTGCTATCTGTACTGGAGTCTGGCTTGTGAGACAGCCTTGGTCATGTTACAAATTGCTCTCTAAGTCAACGGCTGCAAGCTGGTGGAGGGCAGAGCTGTGTGATCGGCACGCAACGCAAAACACGGCTACCATCTGCGGGGTGTTCCCCCGACTGCGGCATTCCGCTCAGGTGCAGCACTAGATGAGCTGAAATTATCTCTGGGTGGGAGAGCCAGCAGGAGACTCTGTACCTCTGCTGACATTGGCCTTGTGCCCACTGGGAGTGGTGAACCAGCTCCATTTCCTGCCGCACCTGCGTTTACCCCTGCTTGCAGGCTTTCAATGAACACGGTCTTTCAGCTGTGCCTCCCTTGGAAACAAATCACTACAATCACAGCTGCTCCTGCCAGGAGGAGGAGTGCAGAGGGGTGTGTTCTGATGAGCTCAGGTGGGAGATAAGGACTTAAGAGTCCAGGAAACACCCGGAGGTGGACAAAACCTGCCCCAGATAGGTCAATCTCTGCCTGCTTTATTGTCTTTGCTCTCATCCAGGATGCCACTGCACAAGCTCCACACACTCCCTTCTTCCCTCTTTCCAGAAGCAAATCAAAGTAGCGAATATTAAGGGCTTCCCTGTAGCTCAGTCAGTAAAGAATCTGCCTGCACTGCAGGAAACCCACTTCGGCTTGGATTCCTGGGTTGGGAAGATTCCCCTGGAGAAAGAAATGGCAACCTACTTTCAGTATTCATGCCTGGAAAATCCCATGGGTAGAGGAAACTGGCGGGCTACAGTCCATGGGGTCGCAAGAGTCAGATACAACTTAGCAACTAAACCACCATCTCTGTAAGGCACGATGTCACTTCCCTGCCCTGGTTCTAGACAGCATATTATTGCCGGCTGAACCAGACCCATAAATGGCTTCTATTTCCAGAAAAATATGACTATGTCGCTTTATTGTTTGGTTCATGGTCCTATTGGTTTCATTCTCTTTGGGATTTTTTTTTAAATCAATATCCCTGCCCCCAAACCAAGGCTGGCAAGAGGCGCCCAGCCAGCTCTTGGCCTGTATATCTAAAACCTAAACCATTTCCATAGTTCGTAATTTGACAACCTTAGTCATGTCTTTAATACCCTGATTGTAAGAACTCAAAATGCAACTAAACATTCTCTTTGGAAGTGGAAAACAGCCTCTAACTCGATCACCGCCATACCTGCAGATGGCTCTTCTTTGGTGTGTGGACACAGAACATCATGGAAAAGCATGACCTAGGGACTGCACTAGACTCTCAGCGACAGGGACGACACAGGTGCTCCCCCACACGACAGCTGCTGGGTGCTCCCAGCAGTGCTTCAGAGTCGAGAGGGGTGAGAGAGGCAGGAACAGGCTTCCGGGCCCCGTGACAGCGGCCAGCATGGACTGCCTGAGCGCTGCCAAGGCTCTTTGCTTGGACCCACTCTGCACCTACTCCACATGCCTGGCGGTTGGATGTCTCAAACCCTTTCCAACCGGAGAACAGGTACTCAAACTGCAGTTCTGTTGAAAACCAGGGAAATGAAATCAAGTGTCTGAAAAGGTTCAAATCTTTATTATCATAAAACCATTTATTTATATGGCAATTATACTTCAATCGGACAATCATGTTATTGTGCTCGCTGGGGGGACAGAAAATGGATTTTAAAGAGAGAAGACGATAGGAGTGACCAGGGGAACAGAGAGAAGAGGCTCACAAGGACAAGCTCTCCTCGTTCTCAGACTGCACTATTCCAAGGGGTAGGCAGGTCCAGGAGGAAGCATCTGTGTTCTGCCGGCTAGGAATCTAGTCTGTCCAGGTCTTGCCAGGGGCCGAAGAACAAACAGGACTGCTGGTGCCACCGTCTGCGGCCCAGGCCAGCCTTCCACAAAGCCTGTGCCAGCTCTGAAGTCTGTGCCAACAGGCCTGGCTCTTCCCCCAGTGCAGCCAGGCTGACCTGATCTATTTGCTTTGCTAGTCAGAGCCCCACCAGCAAGGACAGATTAAGTCCAACAGGACCTGACCTTTTAGGAAAGAAAACATTACAAGCCCTGGAACACTAGCCACTGACTAGAGAGACCAAGTGTCTGGGTTCATAAACAAGAGCCTGGGGACCCTGTGTGGGAATAGTGAGCGTGCTGTGCCAACCAGTGAGGCCCGTGACGGCGAGGCTGGGTAGAGGGAGGGGCCCAGATTCAGTAGGTGCCAGGAGTAAACACCCAACCAGGGATGTGAGTACGAACGTTAACCGGACATCAAGAGAGCTGCCAACAGAACAGGTTATCTCTGAGGCCCCAGTGCTTCCTTGTACCCAGGTCCCAGGGCTAGGTCCTAATCCTGTGTGTCTCCAGTTGCAACTATAGGGTGTCCAAGAAGGGGAAGCAGGAGGTCTGTAACAGGTGTGTGTTAATGAAGGGACGGGCCCAGCCCTGCTGTACTGCAGAAATGAGTATTAATAACAATCACTTTCTTAGGAGTCAGAGGAAGCTTGGGGCTGTATAGACAGACAGACAGACACACACACACTCACACACATCCATTTCCAAAAAAATGTCTAGCTCCCTGAAGAATCCTGGATTTTTTTAATAAGGATCTTTGGTTCTTCAATTACCTTGTCTACAATTTACCTAGTGATGCATGCTCATCAGCTACATAGGAAGCTGATCCTCTCACTCTTCTCCATAAAATTTCCTTTGCCCAGCTCCTTCGCGCTGTCCCCGCAATGCTTCCACTTATAAATCAAGGTGCTACTTGACCGAGAGAGGAGATTTAGTTTGCAAACACAGATAGTGATGTTCTTGCTTGGACAAGCCCCTGGCTTATAATCAGCTGTGTTTACCACCTTTCTAGAATAAGTCTTATGGCTTTGCTTCCTGCGATCGACCACAGAAAATTTCAAATGAATTCTGGTAGTGCAGTTAGGCATTTTAATCACATTCTGCCCACAGTCTTGGGTTCAAGAGTGCAAACACATCTCTATAGCAAAACTGTAAGCACTTCAACCAAAGGCACCATTTTATAAATGGTTTGTAGAAAATCACTTTGCACTTAAAGTTGGAAAGTTTAACAATGTACTTGAGTGTGTGCGTGCTCAGTCACTTCAGTCATGTCTGACTCTTTGCGACCCCATGGACTGTAGTCCGCCAGGCTCCTCTGTCCATGGGATTTTCCAGGCAAGAATACTGGAGTAGGTTGCCATGCCCTCCTCCAGGGCATCTTCCTGACCCAGAGATCTAACTTGTCTCTCCTGTGTCTCCTGCAGTGCAGACAGATTCTTTATCTTCTGTGCTATCGGAAAAGTCCTGATTCCACCTACATGAGGTACCTAAGAGTACTCAAATTCACAGAGACAGAAAGTAGAATGGTGGTCATCAGGGGCTGGGGAAAAGGGGAGAATGAGGAGCTAGCATTTAAGGAGTACAGAGTTTCAGTTTTGGAAGAAGAAAAGATCTAGAGACGGACAAGGATGATGGTTGCACAATACAAGTGCTGTACGTAGATTTCATAGAACTGTATGTTTAAGAATGGTTGAAATGGAAAATTTAAAGCATATTTTACCAGGAGAAGATAAACATCTGAAACCACTGTAACAAACACATTTCTTCTCATGGCAAGTCCACTTTAATTCTGCTTGTGCAAGGACATTTCTGTTACTCTCCCACATGCAAGTCAAACATGCCATACTTTCCCATACTTCCCTGTAACTGCATTTGCTAATGTTTATGCCCAGAATGCCCTCCCCTCACCATCCACTTGATGAACTCCTGCTTATTCTTAAATTATCTGTTCTGCCTGCTCCACAGGGAAGCCTTGCAGGTCGACTCCCACTTCCCATATCCTCCCACAGAATGCACCATCGACTTGGCTGCTTCTGCCACATGTGAGCCTCTACCATCACTCACCATTGATAGGTTGTGGATTTCCCACTAGGCCAGGCCCTTCTTGAGAGCAGGAAACATCTTACACATGTTTGTGCCCAAGAATACAGCACCAGGACACAGGAGGGTGATAAATTAATGTCAAATAAATTAAAGAACACAGCTGACAGTGGTTATTTACCAAGCCTGAGAAAACATAACACTGTTTACAAAGGTAAAATAAATCTCCCATAAGTTAATTAACTGATTAACAACTCAAGTTATTAAAACCTAGGTTCCATTCCATGGGTATAAAGACTGTAAGAAGATCTGCTGCTGCTGCTGCTGCTGCTGCTGCTGCTAAGTCACTTCAGTCGACCCTGTGCGACCCCATAGACGGCAGCTCACTAGGCTCCCCCGTCCCCAGGATTCTCCAGGCAAGAACAATGGAGTGGGTTGCCATTTCCTTCTCCAATGCTGGAAAGTGAAAAGTGAAAGTGAAGTCGCTCAGTCGTGTCCGACTCTTAGTGACCCCTAAGAAGATCTGACTTTCTTTAATTCTTTTAAACTCCACAGCATGCTGGTAAGTACCTTATCTTTTGCTTGATCCATACTTCATTAAGTGAAATAGTTTAGAGCCTCCATCGTTGGTCAAGGCTGTTCTCAATCAACTTAGGTACAGAGGTAACAAATCAACAGGATGGTCATGCAGATGAACCTCTGTTCTCTGGGCAACCCAGCTTCCCTAAGATCCAGCTCCTATGCCTATGGAGCCAGAATCTGAAGGACAGGGCTGCCCAAGAGCATCCATGCAGTCCCTGACACTGCTGTGTGGCTCAGTAGCTCGTACTGTTCATTCCTGTGAAACCTCAGAAAATTGAGCAAGACCAACTGGTCAAAGCTGGTACTGAATCCACATTCTAGAATACCTGAGGTTTTTTGGAATACTAGGTACAGACATTTAGTTCCTATCTATCAACCTCAAGCCCAACATAACTTATTTTAGCAAGACATATCACTGAAAGTTGGGTGTAAATAAAATCCCCATCAAGTGCACATTATTTAAAAGAAAGCAGAGGAGCTACTTTTTAAAGAAAGGAATATTCATTGCCATGGTAACATAAATGTAGAAATTACATATTCACCCAGTTCTGTAGACCAGGAGATCTCAAACTTGTTTTAAATTCCTCTTGGGATACCTGATAAAATGGCAGAATCCGTATCCAAAGCCAGACCTCAGAGATGCTCATTCAGCCAATCTGGGATAGGGCCAAAAGTTGGCTGCTGCCGCTGCTTTTTTTAAGACAGGAGGCCATACAGATCACATTGTTCACAAACATTACTCTGGTCCACAGAAGCATACTACAAGAGCTTTTACATATTTTTATTTGTATCCAGAATTGCCTTAGACAAAAATCAAAGCATCTTGATTATATATGAAAATATTATATTTTAAGTGCAGATGCCATTATAACAATTAAAATATAGATTCTTAGGAAAGCACCAAGGCTATTTACAGTTATCCATTTTCTAAATCAAAGGCATTAAAATGACAAATATTATGCTGGGAGAGAATTACCCTGGGTGGTAGACATCAGGTGTTCAGACATTGTGTTTTACATGTTTTGTATCTCTGAAACATTTTTTACATTAAAAAGTATTTTTACTTTACAAATGTCTTTTCAAATTAGTACTAACATTACTGACACCATGATAAATGGTCCAGAAATGGAGTTCACTCATAGAAAAAAATACAATAAGAGGAAAAATACATACAGATGCTCAATCTCACTAATCAAAAGGCAAATCAAATGAGATTCCATTTTAATGTACCAAACTGTCAAATATTTTTACAAAATGATAATTGTCAATTATAATGAGAATACGATAGAAAATAAATTCTAGTGAGGGTATGATAAGAGAGATACGTATATACTACTGCTGGGAATCTAAACTGGTACAACTTTTTAGGAAAGCAACTTATAAATATCTATCAATCCTAAACACTGCTCACACCATTTGATCTCAGTACTCCCATCAACAAATTTTCCTAAAAAAACAGTCACAGGCTGGCACCAAGATCTGTGCTCAACGGTTTTCAGCATATCAGTTATGCAGAGGCTCAAAAATATACACTAAAATAAAAATGAACGGAAAAAGGAATTTCTCCTTCTTTCTATAAGCATCTTCCATCTTGGTGTGAAGGCTTTTACTCCACTTACTATGTAAGTTAGAGGAAATTTGAAATTTGTCCTCTTAAGGCAATTTTGTCTACTTTGGTTTAAGACAGTAGTCCTCAGGATTAACACATTCTTCTTTTGGATCATCTTTTAGGATATCCTTTCTTTTCTTCCCAAGAAGATCCAAGGTCACAAATGGCATGAGTAATTTAGAAATTCAGTCTGAAAGGCAGGAGAGAAGGTAACTTTCCCAACTTTCCATGCATGCATGTCTGCTCAGTCGCTCAGTCATGACTGACTCTTTGTGACCTCATGGACTGTAGCCCACCAGGTTCCTCTGTCCATGGGATTTTCCAGGCAAGAATACTGGAGTGGGTTGCCATTTCCTCCTCCTCCAGGGGATCTTTCCAACCCAGGGATAGAACCCACATCTCCTGCATTGGCAGGTGATTGATTCTTTACCACTGAGTGACCTGGGAAGCTCTCCTCTTTATACGGCTACACTGGCTACTGGTATACATTGTCAGTTTTTTCTTCTTTTTCATTGAATTGTAATTAACATGCAATATTATATTAGTTTCAGGTGTACAACATAGTGATTCTGTATTTTCATACATTATAAAATGTTTACCTTGACAAGTCTATTTACCATTTGTCACCATACAGCGTTATTCCAACCTTATTAACTATAGTTCCTGTGGGGGCTTCCCTCATAGCTCAGTTGATAAAGAATCTGCCTGCAATGCAGGAGGCCCTGGTTCGATTCCTGGGTTGGGAAGATCCACTGGAGAAGGGATAGGCTACCCACTCCAGTATTCTTGGGCTTCCCTTGTGGCTCAGCTGGTAAAGAATCCACCTACAATGCAAGAGACCTGGCTTCAATCTCTGGGTTGGGAAGATGCTCTGGAGAAGGGAGAGGCTACCCCCTCCAGTATTCTGACCTGGAGAAGTCCATGGAGTATGCAGTCCATGGGGCTGCAAAGAGTCGGACATGACTGAGCGACTTTCACTTCACTTCATTTCACTTCACAGTTTCTATGCTGTACATTACATCCATAATGTGACTTATTTATTTTATTGCTAGAAGTTTGTACCTCACCTCTTAATCTCTTTCACCTATTTCACCCATCTCCCCCAAATTCTTCCCCTTTAGGCAACCACCAGATTTTTCTCTGTATCTATGAATTTGTTTCTATTTTGGCTTTGTTTTTTAGATTCCGCATGTAAGTGAACTCTATACTGCATTTGCCTTTCTCTGATTTACTTCACTTAGCATAATACCCTCTAGGTCCACATATGTCCACATATGTTGACACAAATGGAAAGATTTTGTTCTTTTTTATGGCTGAGTAGTAGTCCAGTAATATTTTATGGGTGAGTACTTTTATATGCCACATCTTCTTTAACCATTCATTGATGGGCACTTGGGTTGCTTCCATATGTCAGTTATTGTAAGTAACGCTACTATGAAGACAGTAAGTATACCTTCTTGAATTAGTGTTTTCATTTTCAGATAAATATCCAAAAGTGTAATAGCTAAATCATATGATAATTCTATTTTTAGTTGTTTTTTTTTTTGAAGAATTTCCATATTGTTTTCCATGGCTGTACCAATTTACATTCCCACCAACATGAGGTTCACATGAGGGTTCCCTTTTCTCCACATCCTTATCATGACTTGTTTCTTACTTTTTCGATAACAGTCATTCTACCAGGTGTGAGGTGATATTTCACTGTGATTTTGATTTGCATTTCCCTAACGATTTGTGATGGAGAAGGCAACGGCAACCCACTCCAGTATTCTTGCCTGGAAAACCCCATGGGCAGAGGAGCCTGGTGGGCTGCAGTCCATGGGGTCACGAAGAGTCGGACACGACTGAGCGACTTCACTTTCACTTTTCACTTTCATGCATTGGAGAAGGAAATGGCAGCCCACTCCAGTGTTCTTGCTTGGAGAATCCCAGGGATGGCAGAGCCTGGTGGGCTGCCACCTATGGGGTCGCATAGAGTCGGACACGACTGAAGCAACTTAGCAACAGCAGCAGCAACGATTTGTGATGCTGACCATCTTTACATGTGCCTATTGGTCATCTGTATGCTTTCTTTGCAAAAAAAATTTATTTAAGCCCTCTGCTTATTTTTCAATTGGGTTGTTCCCTTTTTTTATATGAAGTTATAGGAGTTATATCAACCCCTTATCAAATACATTGTTCATAAATATCTCCTCTCATTCAGTAGGTGAATTTCGTTGGTTACCTTCCCTGTGCAAAAGCTTCTGAAATATTTAATAAACAAAAATTTAGAGGAATTCTTGTGTTTGAAATGCTTGGTATCACAGATGTTGACCAGATCTTTCATCTTATGAAGAAGCCACTGCCTACAGACAGTAAAATAGTTCCCTAGGTTCATTCGCAGAAAAGTCAAGCCTAAAGCTCATATCTTCTGACTCTTAGCCTGGTGCTCAACATCTGTTCCCTACAGCCCCAGCACCCCACCAGCCCAGAGTCTTGGCTCCAGAAAATAAAGTCATCACTCATTCCTCCCTTCATCCAATACATGTGCAATGAGCTCTCAGATATGCAGGCAACTCCACTTATAAGAGGAAGCAAGAAAGGGGGGAAGAACTTACTGGAAATTAACTTCACAGGATCTAGAATATTCTCAGAGTACTCAACGGAAAGCACACAATCTACAGCCCAAATTCTTTCCCACACTAATCGCACTGGCTGCCCTCATTTCCTGTTGCTTCCACCCTATTCCACACCCCAGGACACATGTCAGTGACCTGGGAAGGGCACAGAATGCTAATGAGGACAGAAAACACGGCCAAGGGGCCCTCTGAACATAAGGAGGGCTTCGGGGCAGGAAACATCCAAGTTCACTGCCTTCCGGAGCACTGTGAAGAGGGGCGAGAATTTCATCCAAACACAGATGTTCTGCGGGAGGGAGGCATTTTCACAGTGTGCAGAGACTGGCATGGTGGTGTGGGCAAATGAAGCAGGCCCCTGGATTTCAGGCCGTGTGCTCAAGGGAGCCTCTGAGCGGCGGCTGCTCCCTGCAGAGAGAAGACTAGACAGGCCCTGAAACACAGCCGTCACCCTCTCCGACTAGGAGCATGCTGACAGGCCACGGGGAGCTGAACAACACCCCAAATGATTAAGGGGCCCCAAGGGGTGATTTATGAAGCAAGATAAGCACCGCTACTACTAATAACCCACTGGTTTCAGGTTGCCTTTCCCTCCACTAGCTCTTGCAGCACAGTAAAAACACGTATTAGAACCTTCTCCTTTGACGTAAAATCAGAGGCATAGATGGGTGAAAAGCCAAAAATAAAACAACAAATCCTGACTGTGACCAATTCTATCCTTCTCCTCTAATATCTAACCCAGACCACCCTCTAGATGGTTAACACAGTATCTCATATAAGTAGGAAGATAAGGGACATTAAAGTCATCTTCCCAAGGAAGAAAATAAAGACACAACAGTGCTTAAACAGAATAACTCCTATCTACACACACACGCGCCTGAAGGAGTAAAAGCCTGCCAGTACTTAGTAGAGTCATGAATCTGGCTAAGGCTTGATTTATCTCTCTTTAAAAGAAAACAATCAACCATATTGTGTGACTTCCTGCATCCCTGATCATCCACCATGCACATCTCCACACTTACCTTGTAAAGTTAAATGAAAGAGTTCACATCAAATATTATAAAGTCCCTGAAGGAGCCACATTGGACACTGAGTCACAGCCGACATCCGCACTCCCAGCTGTGTGCCCCTGGGCACCTGACCTCTCTGGGCATTATTCTTCCCTTCTGTGAAATCAGGGTATTGGGTTAGATGCTATTTGAGAACATTCCAGCTCTAAACGTGAGTCTAGGTAATGCAAGGCTCACAGCCCTTGTAGGAATTGTGTGATGGGCAGGCTCACTTGAAGAAGGTAGGGGAGAAGGTATGGTAACAAGGAAATGAGGGTGTGTGAGCAGGGCAAGGCTGACTCAGTAAGCAGAGGGAGAGGATGGAAGGGAGAAAGAATGCAGACAGATAAGGGAGGGTTCTCACTTGGAAAGTAAATTATTAGAGTTTTGCACAGAAAGGAGGAGGGAGTTGCATTCTTTTGGGTTCTGAAAACAGTGAAAAGCAGAGGGGCAGATGTTAAACATAATATTGGCACCAGCACTGAGGATTCCAAAAGAAGAAACTTGGGAAATGGGAAACAACCTAGGAATGACCAGGAACATATATCAAGTACTGGGTTGTAAGAATAAAGGAAATGGCCAGATGAAATCACTAGACTGAGAACCAGGATAAGGAAAAGGCCTCTAAATCTCTCTCCCTAAACCATCTCTAAATGCTCTCAACAAGGATAGCACAGCTGAGCACAGAAGACATGTTTAACATCAAAAAGTCTGCCTTGTACTGGAGAACCTGGGTGTAGAAGTTAGAAGGGAATTTAGAGGTTATGTAGGCATCATGTGGGACTTCCTTGTCCAGCCTCTCCCAAGTCTTCGATCCATTCAACCTTTCTTCCCAAGTTTAGGCTTATCAGCACAATGAGAAAGAGATGAGATCTGGATAACCTGGGCTTGCACTCATCCATTAGTCATGAGTTCCCAGGTTTGAGAAGAAAACAATGGGAAGACCACAGTGAACACAGCAGAACAGATGGATGTACCGAATTTTATGGTATAACACAATGTATAAAGAAGGTCATTCTTGGGAGACTCTGAAGAAACTATCTGAGGAGAAGAATGATAAAATCAGACTTGGGAGGACTTGGAAGTAACCGTGTCATCTCTGTTAAGTGGTCATTCAGTCTAACGAATTCTGGCAGCTGTGTTTGAGAAGTAGTTTCTTACTACGAATTGAAATCTACTCACAGCAGCTTCCACTTAATGATTCTCTAAAACAGTACTTCTCAGACCTTAAGGTCCATATGAATCACCTGAGGATCTTGTTAAATTACAGATCCCGCAGGTCAAGGGGTGGAGGTGGCTATGGGGTGGAGGGTGGAGAAGGGAAGTTCTACCTTTCTAACAAAGTCCCAGATGATGCTGACAATACTGGCCCACGGCCCACACTCTGAATAGCAAGGCTCTAGGGCCAGAGTATGTAAGTCCAAAAAGTACTGGATATGCTAGCTATTTAAGCTAACGACCTCTAAGGTTTTCCTCAGTTTTAATGCTCTATGATTCCTACCCAGGATTGTATATGTCAATATTCTGGGTTACATCAAAACTGAGACAGGTTGTTTCTCATTAAAGGTACTTTCATATGGCCAAAAATCAAACTCAAATATACAGATGAGAAGCATACATTATCCAGAGCACAAGATCCCAGACTAGAATGGGATTCAGAGTGATGGACTGGTTTCCAAGCATAATAACTTCCTGCTGTCAGTAGGCGGCAACATTTCCTCGGGGTCTAAAGAATTGCAAAGTGGAATGAAGGTTCTCAACCTCGACTCTTCTTAACCTGGGAAGCTTAAATCCTGGTATCTCCATCCCACCCCTGGAAATAGGTTTAACTGGTATGGAGTACAGGCCAGGTGATTCCAATGTGCAGCTAAGGCCGAGGACCACTGAAGTCAAGTGCAGAAGATCCAGAGAAACAGAGGCCAGGAGGGTAGGAGGCAAACGCTGTTCTTCACATCTCCCCTGAGCTTCCCTCCCACATCAGGGCTGACTCAGATATACCACATGGTCCCAACCGAACCTCATCTTCCCTTTCAGCCCTTCATCACTAGGTTATTCCAAGGTGGCAACAGATTTTGCTTCCTCCAAATTCCTAGGTCAACAGATGACATTGGATCAAAAGTTGCCAAGATGGTTTATGTAGGAAAAATACCGTTATCCCTTCTTTTCTACAAGACTCAGTTTTAATCTCAGCCAAGTGCCCTACCCCAAAACTCAACCCCAGTACCAGTCTCAACTCCATGAGCTGGCAACACTTTTCCGTAAAGGGCAAGAGAGTAAATATTTGATGCTTTGAGAGCCATGTCGTCTCTGTTCCAACGATTCAACTCCGCCATTGCTGCACAAAAGCAGCCACAGACAATATTTAAATCAGTGGCTATATCTATGGTCCAATAACACTTTCTTCATAAAAACAGGCAGTGGGCTGGATTTGACCCAGAAACCAGAGTTTGCCAATCCCTGCTTCACCCCATCCGAGTTTCTTCTTAATTTTCTCTTTCTTCCCTATGATACCATGTTCAGGTACCAAACACAATGGTTGTGACATTCACAGTACAAGAATGAGACCACCGCATGGAGAATGGAAAATATATGGGGGGACTTGGGAGGCAGATGAGATTTGAAACATGGGCCTATTCTGATTATTCAGAAATGAGGATAAAAATAGGGAGAAGAAACCTCTACTAAGATCTGCAAAACTGCCAGACTTCTGATATGGGGCCTATGCTTGGGAATCTTTTCCCATGAAGTAATAATCTGTAATCTGAGGTGGATTTTCATCACCTCCACTGGAAATCTGAGGTCAAACTTGTCAGGAAAAGAGAGTAAACTACTAGGAGTGAGATAGGACTGGACCAGGCAAGCAAATGAACTATGACATAAAGCTCACACCTTCTGCAAAAATTAATTCAAAACAGATTACAGATTTAAATGTGAAACTATAAAACTTTTAGAACCAGAGAAAATTTTCATAACCCAGGGTTATATAGAATTCTTAGACATGACACCCAAAGCATGATCAAAGAAAGTTGATAATTTAAACGTCATCAAAATTTAAAACTTTTGCTCTGCGGAAGCCAATTTGAAGTGAATAAAAAGACACACTAAAGACTGGGAAAAAATATGTGCAAATTACAAATCTGGCAAAAAATATAACCAGAACACACAAGAGATTCTCAAAACTCAACAATAAAAAACCACCCAAGTAAAAAGTGGGCAAAGGACTCGAACAGAACTTCATCAGAGGATAAATATATGGAAGGCAAATAATCTCAAGAGAAGTCAATGAGGTTTGGTGGTTGGTTCACTGTTTCTGTGTGACAGGAGGAACTGGGACTGCAGGGAGATTCCTGCCTAGGAAACTAGGCTAAAAAATTATTTTTGCACATTGGAACCTTTGAAGTCTGCATCTTGAGTCTAAGTGCCTACTGAGACATGTTCAAACATCATTACAGCTCCCTCAGATAACAGGACATTCCCCCAAGTATGGAATAATAGCCTCCCATGAAAAGATGGTCAACATCATTAGCCATTGTTGTTCAGTCACCATCATGTCCAACTCTTTGCAACCCCATGGACTATAGCACATCAGGCTTCCCTGTTTGCTCAAGTTCATGTCCACTGAGTCAGTGATGTCATCCAACCATCTCATCCTCTGTCGTCCCCTTCTCCTCCTGCCCTCAATCTTTCCCAGCATCAGGGTCTTTTCCAATGAGTTGGCTCTTCGAAACAGGTGGCCAAAGTATTGGCACTTCAGCATCAGTCTATCCAGTGAATATTCAAGGTTGGTTTCCTTTAGGACTGATTGATGTGATCTCATTGCAATCCAAGGGACTCTCAAGAGTCTTCTCCAGCACCACAATTTGAAAGCATCAATTCTTCAGTGCTCAGCCTTTTTTATGGTCCAACTCTCACATCCATACATGACAACTGGAAAAACCATAGCCTTGACTAGACGGACCTTTGTTGGCAAAGTAATGTCTCTCCTTTTTAATATATCCAAATTAAGACCACAATGAGATTCCACTGTATACCCATCAGAATAGGTAAATTAGAAAACACTCCCACCACCAAGTACTGGAGAAGCCACAGAGCAGTTGAACCCTTGTACACTGCTGAAAGGAATGTGAAACAGCACAACGATTCTGCAAAACTGTTCTGAAGTTCCTCATACACATACACTTACCATATGCCCAACAACACCTCTGCTGTGTACTCACCCTAGAGAAAAACCTCTGCTCCTACAAATACCTGTACATGAATGTTTAGCAGCTCTATTTATAACTGTCAAAATTAGAAACAACCCAAATATCCTTCAAACATAAAAGTGAATAAAGGTGAATAAACGGTGGTACATCCATAAAGTGAAATACTACTGAAAAAATATAAGGAAATCAGATACTTCATGTGTGAGGTAGTGCTGCTATAAAGAATTACTGGTAAATCAGCTGAAATGTAAAAAATTAATATATAAAAGTGAATGATCTATTAATATGCACAAAACTGAAAGTGCTCAAAGATATCAATGCTGAATAAAAGAAGCCAGTCTCACAAGGTTATGAGACCAGTTCTAAAACATTCTCAGAAAGGCAAAACTACAGTTCAGAGAACAAATCGAAACAGTTACCAGGGAATAGGAGTGGAAGAAGGTATGACTACAAAGGGATAGTGCAAAGGAGATGTGAGGGGTGATGGAACAATTCTGCATCCTGCTGTGGTGGTGGTTGCATGAATCTACACATAAATTAAAACTAATAAAACTGTACTTTAAAATCTATTTTACCCTGTTAACTAAAAAAATGTAAAATGCTCAGGGCTGGATGAAACGTCAGGATGGGGGAGCATCTTTGCCCTCTCCCCAGGAACCCCCTGCCCCTCCAGGGTTGGTACAGACTGAATGTGGGTAGTGCTGTCCCCACTGAAGTGCAACCCAGACAATCCAGACCCCCTGCCTCCCAGGCTGAGCACAGGGGCTGCCCTCGGAGGCCCACAGTACCCGTCCAGCCAGGGGAACCTCGTAGCTGCCGAAGAGGATGAGGGCAGTCTGCCCAACACAAGGCATCCCTCCTGTCTATACACAGTGAGTACAGGCGCTGCCTGAATCACTCACTGCAGCAAAGGACACCCTGAAGGTCGCTGGACTGCTGTTCCCAAGTCTGCTCAACTCTGGGGAACTCGGCTTCTCCGGGAGGCCATTATTCCAGACCTGGAGGCATATCCTACTGCCTTAGAGACCCGTGGGCAGACCTGGGTATGACTCTGCAGGCCCTAGAACTGAAGAGCAAATTACAATGTTCCCAGGGCAGAAACCATTTCTCAGCCTCGTTTCCGAGGCAGGAGTTGCACTGCAGCCTCAGCGCTACGGTCACATGGCAATCTCGAGCCCACCGTCCTGCTGGCTTTGGAACTCCTCTGCCTGCCTCTGAATCCACACTAAGGAAGGCTAACACACCTGCGACTCAGACAGAAGGACAAACTGAATAATGAACACAGGCCCCCGGCAGCCAGCGGAGGGCAGGCCTGCAAGGGAGCAGCTGAGGGAATCGTCTGCTTGCAAGGATGGGGAATCCAGAGCGCTCAGCTCTACCTCACACCCCCCGATCCAGGGGCTCCAGTCATGCCGCTACCCCTTTTGGCTTTGCTCCTCGTTCTCAGAGGGTCAGACGCCTGCGTTTCCTTCCCTGCACAGAGTCCTGAGTGGACATGGCAAATCTGTGAGGCTTGCAGCAGCCCCAGCTTCAGCCAGCTATCCTGGAACACGTGCTGCAGAATCCCCTTCTGTTCTCCACACAGGCACACGTGGGAAAGCCACTGCGATGAGGAATCAAGAAGTCCTGAGGGCCGGAGGGAAACAGGGAGCTGGCGGTCACTACTGCGGACCCGAAAGCTAAGCACACGCCCGGAAACCAGCACACACGTGAGGCTGAACCCGTTGGGAAGATCTCCTGGAGAAGGGAAAGGCTACCCACTCCAGTATTCTGGCCTGGAGAATTAGAGTCCATGGGGTCGAAAAGAGTCAGACACGACTGAGCAACTTGCACTGCTAAGATATTACTCTAACACACAGGGTTTGGTCTTTTACACACAGCCTTTGATAAATTTCAGAGCACTTTCATTATATATTATCCTATTTAACCTTGGCCAGCGCTCACCAACTTGGCCCTCGTGTCTTTTTTAGTTTTCCTTTCTCCCCTTAAGTATTTCAGCCACACAGAAAATGTAAAGTAAAGTAAAGTAAAGTAAACATTCTCTGGGGACCCCTGTGAGGCGTTCTGAAGATCATGATGTGGGGTCAGGGGGCACAAAAACCGAACCCTGCCACCTGCCTAATCTTTCTGAAACATTACACTAAAAGACTCTGATCAAAAATTTTCTATACTAATTCACTGGCTAAGCAAGAAATTCAAAACTGATATTCAACACTTTTTATCAACTGACACAAAGTGGTCAATTTTCCTTCTCCCATCAAGCTGCTCCCCAACACACCTGGTTTTTAAGCTTTATTCCTCAGAACCACATGTTTGGTGAGAGAGCTTCAAAGATCACCACGGTGGAGCTAAGAAATCAAGCAGGCAAAAATGAGCAAGTACTCTCCAGCTGCATACTGCTTTATCCATGGAAGCTACAGTTCTCATATTTAATATGGTGGGTGGAATTTGATGTAATGGGCTTTGCTGGTGGCTCAGATAGTAAAGAATCTGCCTGCAATGCAAGAGACTTGGATTCGGGTCCTGGGTCAGAAACATCCCCTGGAGAAGGTGAATGGCTACCCACTCCAGTATTCTTGCCTGGAGATTTCCATGGACAGAGGAGTCTGGCAGGCTACAGTCCATGGGATTGCAAAGATTCAGACATGACTGAGTGACTGATACTTTAACTTTCTTTACATTTAATATTCTGCTTAACAAAAAGGGTCTTGACTTTAAAAAAGGAAAATTTAAAAATCATTGACTTTATGAAATACTATGTTACAATAGTTCAATTGCACCATGCTATATTCACTGTGAATCCTGAAGATACTTGGATTTTATCATGTCTGCACTCTTACGCAATTATTATCTGAAAACTTCTTGCTTGTTCTCTTCATATATCCAAAGTATTCCCATAAGTTGTACCTTAAATACCACTTCATAAAAATCTGCCCTATCATAACCTAAAGGAATTTCGTCCAAACTACTATGGCAATTAGCATTCAGGGGATTGATTTTATAATAATGCTATATATAAAATCTATCTAGTACTCTTAGAACATGGTTCCTTCTCATTTTCTCAACTAACACGTAAGTTCTTTGAAAACAGGAGCTATGTAGGTTGAGCTTTATATCCTCTTTAGCAATATTATAGGATTTTCAGTTAGATATAAGGACTTGATGCAACAATCACTCTGGTTGCTGTGTTGAGAATATAAGAAGGCAAGTAAGGAAGCAAGAAACTCACAAAGGAGACTAATTGCCCAGTGAAGTGAGAAAGTGTACAACAATAATACTACCCATACATAGAGGCAAACGGATCCCAGGCGGGAGGAACACAACCAATGGACAAGCTCTTGGCTAGCTGCCATTTAATTTTGGAGGAAGACAGCCTTCCAAATACAGCCAATGTCCTACTTTGATTTATTTTCCCTTTTAAAATACTTGGTTATTCTAATGGCTATGATGAAGGAGAGTCACGGCATCATAAATTCTCAGAATTGTAGGTTAAAGCTCTTTGGACACTTAGCCCAACACTTTGAAAAGTTACTTCAGTTTATGAAACAGACTCAGCTTATTTGCATCCTTTCCTAAGAGCTTAACATCTTTTAGGAAATCAGGCTGCTGGCTAGACCAGAAAATTGTTCTCGTTCCTACTTTTCCAAAAGAAAATTGGAAAAAGAAAAAAAAAAAAGAAACAACTATAGTCCTTAGAAAATGATCGTTAATGGGCTTCATTTTGCAGCAATCATCACATTCTGAGCCCAAATCAAAGTATCTTCTATGACTAAGTTACACAATGATATGTCATTTTAACAATTTATTGGCTGGGAATAATTGTGTCCCTCTCCCCAAGAAGAACTATTTTCCTTCAGGCTAAAATGAGTTGAGTTTCTTTTATTCCTTCCCAGTCCTTTTTTGATCAGGATGATAGTCAGTTGCAACTGATTACATTCAGATCACTGCTCAAAAATGAACACAGATTTTTAAAACCTGAATGAGTTTATTCATTCTAGCTCCCAAAATATCCACTATTATCTCTTTTTAAAAATATTTCAAATTACTTCTCAAAAAGGTCCCTCATTCCACATCTCTGTATCTCTCAACTCCCCCTCCAGTCACTACAAAGAATAAAAGGAAATCCAATTTAAAAACAGGGGCATTACATTTGATAGTGAATAATTAAAATAACCAAGGAACTGTGAGGGATATTTTACCATAAGAAACTGTAAAGTTTCCAAACCCAATGAGCTTAAAAGATAGAACCTGAGTCTTTCTCAAATGACACACTATGGCCCCTTCTAAGATGGAAATTCAGTTCAGTCATTCAGTCGTGTCCGACTCTTTGCGACCCCGTGGACTGCAGCCCGCCAGGCCTCCCTGTCCAACACCAACTCCCGGAGTTTACTCAAACTCATGTCCATTCAGATGGTGATGCCATCCAACCAACTCATCCTCTATTGTCCCCTTCTCCTCCCGCCTTCAATTTTTCCCAGCAACAGGTTCTTTTCAAATGAGTCAGTTCTTTGCATCAGGTGGCCAAAGTATTGGAGTTTCAGCTTCAACATCAGTCCTTCCAATGAATATTCAGGACTGATTTCCTTTAGGATGGACTGGTTGGATCTTCTTGCAGTCCAAGAGACTCTCAAGAGTCTTCTCCAACTTCACAGTTCAAAAGCATCAGTTCTTCAGTGCTCAGCTTTCTTTATAGTCCAACTCTCACATCCATACATGACTACTGGAAAAAACACAGCCCTGACTAGACAGACCTTTGTTGTCAAAGTAACGTCTTTGCTTTTTAATATGCTATCTAGATTGGTCATAACTTTCCTTCCAAGGAGCAAGCATCTTTTAATTTCATGGCTGCAGTCACCACCTGCAGTGATTTTGGAGTCCCCAGAAATAAAGTCTATCACTGTTTCCCCATCTATTTGCCAGAAAGTGATGGGACCAGATGCTATGATCTTAGTTCTCTGAATGTTGAGCTTTAAGCCAACTTTTTCACTCTCCTTTCATCAAGAGGCTCTTTAGTTCCTCTTCGCTTTCTGCCGTAAAGGGTGGTGTCACCTGCATATATGAGGTTATTGATATTTCTCCCGGCAATCTTGATTCCAGCTTGTGCTTCTTCCAGACCAGCGTTTCTCATGATGTACTCTGCATATAAGTTAAATAAGCAGGGTGACAATATACAGCCTTGACATACTCCTTTTCCTATTTGGAACCAGTCTGTTGGTCCATGTCCAGTTCTAATTGTTGCTTCCTGATCTGCATACAGATTTCTCAAGAGGCAGGTCAGGTGGCCTGGTATTCCCATCTCTTGAAGAATTTTCCACAGTTTGTTGTGATCCACACAGTCAAAGGCTCTAGCATAGTCAATAAAGCAGAAATAGATGTTTTTCTGGAACTCTCTTGCTTTTTGAAATTACTACTTTCTAAGATGGAAGGGGGAAGCCAAAGAGAAGAGCTCAGCTACAATCGGAAAAGGAGTTGATCTTCAAAGTGCCTTGGTTTGCCTGGATGTGCCTTGAGCACTAAGTCCTTTTCATTTTCACTGTGCTGGTTATTCAGCGGGTCCTTCTGAAACAGAGCAGGGCCCTATGGTCCTTGCCCCCTGCCCCATGTCCTCTGCCTGCCTTTTGTCTTTGGAAAACTTTAGTTAAAGAATAAGTTTAGTCAGAGAAATGAAAAATACAGAAACAAGGAAAACAGTCAAAGGAGACCAAATAATAATAATGTAGTCATTAAGCATAGTCAAGGGCCTTTAGTTCCTTCTCCAGGACTGTAGATAATATTCTGAGCCATACCCTGTAAGCTGTCTTACAGATCCGAAGTCCCAGGTGGAGAAGTTAGCTACATGATGCCCAGACTATGCCCACAACATAAGCGGCCATGGTTCCGAGAACTGGCCTCAGAGAAACGGGAACAAACAGGCCTGGATCAGTTGTCCCTAAAACAATGAAGGCGGTGCTGGTCAGACCACCTATGAGCAATGTGAAGATGACCGTCAGAGCTGATGGCGCTGTTTCTGCATGGAGGCTCCTACCTCAGCCTATAAAAGGTCTCACCCCTGCTTGCCAATGGGGGGGAGCGGCCTTTGGACAGATGTCTCCCCTAATCCCCAGCTGCCAGCATCTGAAATAAAGCAAACTTTCCTTTCCACCAGCCTGGCCCATTTATTGACTTTTGAGCAGTAAGCAGCTAGAACCCATACCTTTTGGTAACACTTTCAATCTGAAAACTTTTCAACTAGGAATTTTTCTTGTATTGTTTCTTTGCCAATTTCCTCCCATTTGTTTTTTTCTGTTTTGTTTTAAAGTCATATTTATCAGATGTTGGACTTCCCAGACTGATTCTCTGATTTGCTAATCTTTTCTCTCCCACCTTGTATTTTTATTCTAATCTTTAGCTGATTTCCTCTCTCTCTTTCTTAACCTTTCAACACTTCCACTGATTTCGTTTTTAGTTTGAATATCATATTTTTAATTTGGAAGAGTTCTCTGATTATTTCTTTTTCATAACATCCTGTTCTTATTTTAGGAAAGAGTGTCTTAATTATAGTCTTGTTTTTTTAGGTTTTCTTCTGATCTCTGCTATCTCTTTTCTTCAGCTTCCTCCTTCTGTTTTGTTTATTTTTGCCTCTCTATTGTGTAGGATGGTTTCCTCAAATATTCCATGATCTTGGACTGCCCATCTCTATTTGAGGAGAAAAAAAATGTCACAAGTTGACTTGAAATGCTCTGTCTGTGGGTGGGGCTCATGGTCTGAAAGTCCTGACAAGTGAGCCTTTTAGTTGCAGAAATCTTCAGGTGTCAAGGTCTAGGGATCATTTCCCTGGGACCATTCAGTTTCTCCAGAGGTAAGTCTTCTTATAATCAGTATTCCAGGAAGAGGGAGGGAGCTCTAGGGCCCTTCGAGTTCAATGTAAATATTTCTACTGAAGATCTTTTTATCTTGACACTTTACCTTTGCCTTTTGCAACAACTGGTAGCCTCCCTGTCTTGAGCCTCTCTAGAGTTTTCCCACGTCAATCAACTTACCTGTCCATCTGACACTGCCTCTGTTCAGTGAAAGCCATCAACACACCACACATTCTGTTCTTTAAAACATCACTGAAGTCTTTTATTGGCTATTTCCCCTTTTGTTCTCTTTGTCCTAATTTCAGTGAAGTTTGGGAGGGAGAGGAGATGAATACAGGTAGCCCATCCACCAGGCGTTATGACCATTTGCTAGTATGCGTGGGACCCTTTAGGAAAATTCTGTATGATTTTCCACACCAGTTTTAGCGATGTTAAAACTCTAATAGTAGCAATTTCTCTCTCTTCAAACATGGTCTGGAAGTAGGATTACCTCCATGGGGCAGACATAGCTCTTTGACCTGATTGCTACTTTGTCCGTTACCACCACTATTACCAATGCTGCTGCTACTAGCTTTTCCACTCCTAGTTTTAACACAATTACAGAAGTGCAGCCATTTACACTGTGGCCTAACATTCAATGACTCACTTCTGAAATATGTATCCTCTAGGAAGAAAGGGACAAAAGATCAGAATGATGAGCATCCTGGTGATATGTTTTAATAATTAATAGGCTCTTCTATCAGGACTAGTTGGAAATCCAGCATGCAACAGGACAAATATTCAGTACAGAACTATTCAGAAGGTGAACAGACAGATAGCACTTTGGTCAAAGCCTTCAACAACATCAACAAAACTAACCATGTTTGAGACTTGGCGGTAGTGGTGGTGCTGGTTTAGTCACCAAGTCGTGTCCAGCTCTTACAACCCCATCCACTGTAGCCCCCTGGGCTGCTCTGTCCTTGGGGTTTCCCAGGCAAGAATACTGGAGTGGGTCACCATCTCCTTAACCCGTGCCTCTTGCATTGTACGCATTCTTTACCATTGAGCCATCAGGGATTCTCTAATACTCATTAGGGTGGAAAACACCCAGAACCAGAAGACAAACAAAAGCTTCACTGACACTAATGAGATTAAAAAGTAACCCTCTTATAACCAGTATTAGAGTGGTGATCCATTGGATCATAGAAGAAGCTAGAAAAACATCTGCTTCATTGATTATGCTAAAGTCTTTGACTATGTAGATCACAACAAACTGGAAAATTCTAAAAGAGATGGGACTACCAGACCACCTTACCTGCCTCCTGCAAACTGTGTATGCAGGTCAAGAAGCAACAGTTAGAACTGAACATGGAACAACGGACAAGTTTAAAATTGGGAAAGGAGTACATCAAGGCTGTATATTGTCACCCTGCTTATTTAACTTATGTGCAGAGTACATCATGAGAAATGCTAGGCTGGATGAAGCACAACCTGGAATCAAGGGAGAAATATCAATAACCTCAGATATGAAGATGACACCACCCTTATGGCAGAAAGCAAAGAGGAAAGCCTCTTGATGAGGGTGAAAGAGGAAAGTGAAAAAGCTGGTGTAAAACAACATTAAAAAAAATGAAGATCATAGCATCCAGTCCTATCACTTCATGGCAAATAGATGGGGAAACAATGGAAACAGTGACAGACTTATTTTCTTGGGCTCCAAAATCACTGCAGATGGTGACACTGCAGCCATGAAATTAAAAGATGCTTGCTCCTTGGAAGAAAAGCTACGACAAACTTAGTGTATTAAAAAGCAGAGACATTACTTTGCCAACAAAGGTTCGTATAGTCAAAGCTATGGCTTTTCCAGCTGTCATATATGGATGTCAGAGCTGGACAATAAAAAATGCTAAGCACTGAAGAATTGATGTCTTCGAACTGTGATGTTGGAGAAGTCTCTTGAGAGTCCCTTGGATAGCAAGGAGATCAAACCAGTCAATCCTAAAGGAAATCAACCTGGAATATTCATTGGAAGGACTGATGCTGAAGTTGAAGTTCCAATACTTTGGCCACCTGATGTGAAGAGCTGACTCACTGGAAAAGACACTGATGCTGGGAAAGATTGAAGGCAGGAGGACAAGGGGACAACAGAGGATGAGATGGTTGGATGGCATCACTGACTCAATGGACATGAGTTTGAGCAAACTCTAAGAGATAGGGAAAGACAGGGAAGCCTGACTTGCTGCAGTCCACGGGGTCACAGAGAATCGGACACAACTGAGAGACTGAACAATAAAAGAGTGGTGATAATATAAGGTGGTAAAGATGAGTATCAAGTGTTGATACCATCAGAAAGAATGAAAGGGAATTAGAAAGGGAATAATTCTCTTACCAGGTGACTCATGGTTATGGACCGCCGTGCCTACCTGACATCTGCATCCTTCCTGGATACCACCAAAAATCATCCTTCATTCCAAACACATATCACATGGTGGGTAACGTCTTATTACTGATTCACTGATATTACTGATTCACTGATATTACTTCACTTCTTTTACTGTTAACTTTTCATTTGCTTATATTTTGTTTCCCTAATAAAATGGAAATTCTTGAGATCAGGAACTTACAAGCCCAGTGGTTAAGAACCTGGGTTTTAAAGTCTCACATAGAGACTGCCTGTAATTTCCGGATATACACCACCTCTCCTCCCAGAGTGATAGAACCCTAGTTTTTAGCTAGCATGGAGACACCTGGAATAGTGTCTTCATTTCCCCACCTCCCTTGCAGTTTATGTGGCCATGCATCTCAGTTTGAGGCAGCGGGACACACAGAAGATGCCCCATGGCTGCTTCAGGAAACCTACCTTAACAGACAGTTGCATGTGCCCCTGTGCCCCTCCTCGGCCACAGACAAGGCCATGCAGAACCATGAGGACGAGGTACGATCGGGCGAAGAAAGACACGTAAGCAGCCAAGGTCTCTGACACCATGGGCTGCCCAAGCACCTGGGGACAGCATTACAGGCAAAAGACAGGCGTCTCCCTTGAGTAAACTTCCTCTATTGCGGGTTTTTCTGTTTCTCACACAGGAAAATGGATCCTAATGTAAACAAACATAATTACACAGGCTTGAGTTCAACACGCAACTCAGTCAACCCCCGAGCTGAATTATCTCGGGCAGATCACCTGCTCCAGTTCGCTCACACATAAAATGGGATCGGCATGACTTGGAGCTGTTATGAGATGGACACCTCTAACAATCACACGCAACTGTGAGTGCTCAGTCGTGTCCGCCAGGCTCCTCTGTCCATGGGATTTTCCAGGCAAAAACACTGGAGTGGGTTGCCATTTCCCTTCCCCAGGGGATCTTTCCGACCGAGGAACCAAAACTGCGTCTCCAGCGGTGCAGGTGGATTCTTTACCACTGAGCCACTGGGGAAGCCGTAAGAATTGTAACAGGATTTTCATAAAGCAAATGAGTTTATGTTAGGGAGATGTGACTTACAGAAGGAAAGGAAGGCTTCTTCAAGGAATGGACACTTAAAATTTATAACATAAAGAGAAGCTAAGGAGGCAAAGAAAGGAGGAAAAAATATTCCAGGCAAAGGTGACTCCCTAGGCAAAGGCCTTGGGCTGAAGGGAGTCCAGAGACTACAGGAATGGAAAGAACAGTGTGAGCCCAGGAAAGATAAGGAGGGGAACAGTAAAGGGAAAAGAAGCTAAAGAAGTAGACAGGGGGCTACCCTGCAGCCTAAGACCATAGCAAGAAGTACGGCCTTTAGCCTAAGAGACAAAGGAAGCAATGAATGTGTGTAAGTTGGGAGGATGAGGAAGGTCATAACTAAAGACTCTGATTTCAAAAGCTCACCCTGGTCATAGTATGAAGAAGAGATCACAGGTGGGGCAATGCTGGCAAAAGTGTTGGGAGACCATTCAGATGCTACGGTAGCACTCCACTTGAACTAGGACCACCAGGAGGGCAGGGGGATGGGGAGAAGCTGCTGAATTTAAGACCTAGCTCGGAAGTAACTGCAACAGGGACTGGAGGAAGATCAAGGAACCGAGAGAGAGGTTACAATGTCTGTGCAACTGTGTATGTGGTGGTGCCAGTCACTGGACCAGGAGGAAAGGAGCAGAAGCAAACTCACAGAAAAAGGGTAAGAGTGTGACTCTAGACATGACGATACTTAAATTTCTGAGAAATCCAAGAAGAGACGTCAAGTAAGTGGTGGGAAAAATTAAAAAATTGAAGTCAGATAAGAGGTCTCTATCAAAAGTTCTGGATTGTCTGTGTATAGTTGTGAATATATGAGATTAATATAAAGACAGAAAATAAGTGAGACTCCAAAATGTATACACTAGAAAGAGAGGGTTCACTTCTCTATGAAACTATGGGAAAATGACATTTCTTGAATCAAAATAGCTGACTACCAGCAATTTCTATATGATTTAATCTAATAGAAAGGATGGCGAGAGGGGGAAAAGTCAGGCAGGTGTAATGTACTGACAAAGCCAAAGTTTTTAAAGGAAGTGATGATGACCAATGCTGGCATATGTTCCTGAGAAGTCAAGGAAAATGAGTGCAAAACATCCAGTGGGTTTGGAGAGACTGATCACTGTTTCTTTAACGAGAATTATTCTGGCAGAAAGATGGGGCTGAAAGTCAGTTTAAGACGAGAGAGAGTAAAATAAAGTATGGGCAGTAAGTAAGCAATTCTTCTAAAGATCAAACAAGATAATGTATCTAAAGGGATTAGAAGAGTGTCTAGGCTCATTTAAAGGGCTCAATAAATGGGTTAAACGGTTAAATGTTTTTTATGCTACTATTAAGACTACTGGTAGCTTTAAAACTCCCACAGCACGTTTAACAATGCTTTGCACTTGGCTGGCACTCAATAAATATTTTGGATACGATGATAACTGTTAAGCAGGAACAAAGGGATGCTAAATCATTCTACATAATTTGCAATTTAAGCAGCTATAAATTCTTCGAGAACCAGATGCCCTATTTTCCCTTCATTAAAATACAAGCTAATCTAAATACGATTCTGTGTTATTCATTCTCAAATGCTGTGAATTAACAAAATTTTCCCATTAGAATATCACTAAATTACTACCATGATGAAGTTACCCCCTAAAAAAATAAAATTTGAACTAGAAGTGAAATTGATTACATTTTATGATATTACTGACTATTATAAGATTTAATAAGGACACCTATGAGAGCCCTATAAAAGGAAAATAAGTAGGATCAGGAGCTTCTCTTTGCTATAGTCAATGAAAAGATGAGAGCTTCAGGAATATTCCAGAAGGTACACTGGCCACAGGTTAGGTATTCCTTTGTTTTATATTTATAGGTAATTGATGCTTGTCTTACCCACAGGTGAAATTTCAGAGTGTGAAGGACTAAACATCCAACCAACATGCAGAAAGAAACATGATGTTTCTAAGGCAAAGAGGGCCTTAGAAAACCAAAACAGGTGCAGGATCTTCATCATCTAGAAGAAAATCAACTAAAGGTGATTTATGAATTTTGCATTATCAGAATGGTCTTTGCCCATCTAGCACTTTTTCAATCAGGCATGACTCCCCCTTTACGCGTTCTCTCCCCACGAATCACATACACATTCCTTAAGACCTGAATATTCTGGATCCCTCAAAATAAGAAAGTTGCCCCTTCTTCTGAATCCCTACTATTCTTTATTCATAATTCAATTTCAGCACCTAATACAGTAGATTGTAAAGACGCTTTTATCTGTCTTTTCTCAGCTCAATCTCCCAACTGGACTAGGTGCATAGCAAAGCTGATACCTGGGACAGGCTGTGTCTTACTGCATTCTGAACATCCTATACAAAATTGATAACAAATGTTTGTTGGATAGAAGGTATATGCCTAATAAATTTAATCTGATATAATGTATCAAATTAGGAAGGCAATAGCCAAGGGCAGTGTATTAGTTTCCTATGATTGTTGTAACAAATTACCATGAACAAAAAAGTGGCTTACAAATGTCACAAATTTAAGGCTTGTTTTCCTTCTGGAAAACTCATTTCCTCAACTTTTCCAGTTTCTAAAATTTACCTGAATTTCTTGGCTCATGGTCCCTTCATTATCATCACAGCCAGCAGCACAGCATCTTCAAATCTCTTTGACATCCTGCTGTGCTCTCAGAAGGACCCTTGTGATTACACTGGGCCCATCTGGAAAAATCAGAATAAGTAAAGGGCCTCCACATGGGAGGTTAATCACACCTGCAAAGTATCTTTTGCCACATACGGTAACACCAGAACACAAACATCTTTTAGGGGCCATTATTCAGCCTAACGGGCTTCCCTGGTAGCTCAGATGGTCAATAATCCACCTGCAGTGCAGGAGACCGCAGTTTGACTCCTGGGTCAGGAAGATCCCCGGGAGAAGGGATAGGCTACCCACTCCAGTGTTCTTGGGCTTCCCCAGTGGCTCAGACAGTAAAGAATCTGCCTGCAATGAGGGAGACCCGGGTTTGATCCCTGGGTTGGGAAGATCCCCTGAAGGAGGGCATGTCAACCCACTCCAGTACTCTTGCTTGGAGAACCTCCATGGACAGAGGAGCCTGGTGGGCTACAGTCCACGGGATTGCAAAGAGTGGGACACGACTGAGTGCCTCAGCACAGCAAACGCGGTCTAACAGAGTCGGGCACACTGACAGCTGCAAAAACCAAAGGCCAATAACCTAAAAACAAGAAGTAAAAGAAAAAAATAAAGATGGAAAGTGAAGAAAACTAAAAATACACAAGCAACAAAAAATTGGGCAACCTGTGCCATATAACATGGGAATTAGTTACCTCTATGCTCTGTCAATGACCTGTGAGGGCAGCACCTGACTTTGGTTTAATATTACAAACAGAATTCAAAATAATGACTTTGAGCCACGAAAAAAGAGAGTGATGTTTCATTCTGTAAAGTTCAAGAAAGAGGGCATGAGAGATTATGAAATATTTCAATAAAATGATTTTCAGATTTGAAAGATAGGACTAAACCTTAGAGGGAGAAGCTTGAATTGTACTTAAATGGAAAATCTCATTCTCCAGTACTAAATGAGATTTATTATGTGTTATGGGCTAAATGAATGTTTGTGCCCCACCCCCCGCCCCAACTAAATTCCTACATTGAAATCCTAATCCCTAATGTGAGGGTCCTAGAAGGTGAGGCCTTTGGGTGGTGATAAGGTCATAGGAGTGGAGCCCTCATGAACTGCCCTTAAAATAAAGACCCCAGAGAGCTCGCTCTCCTCTGCATCATGTGAGGATACAGGGAGAAAATGGCCGTATGCGACCTGGCAGAGGGCCCTCACCAGAATGCAACCATCCAGGGCCTGATCCTGGACTCCAGCCTCTAAAACTGTGAGAACATAATACATTTGAATAATTACTGTCTGAAAGTTTGACGAAATCATCCCTTAAGAAGTTATTTTAGAACCAACACATGAACTACATCATTATCAGTCTCATTACTTTGTAACAATACTTCATTTTTAACTGGAATAGCCTTAAGTTGAGTTATCAAGATAGGGAAACATTAAACATGGTTTCAAGTGATCTGGATCGTGAAAAAAATCAAAAGTCATATATCCTGATAACTGTCAAAAGACTGAGCTGCAAGATCTGGATGCAGTTCTAAAGGAGCAAAGACAAAAGCAAAGCAGCAGTAATCACTAAAGTAAGAATTTAGCCTTTCCAGACCAACTCTTTGAACAGGGCACGCTCTTTGGAAGTACATAATGGTATGCTGCTTAATAAGACTCTGGCTCTGATCATTAGTCACAACTTGTATGTATTATTCATTAAGTCATTTACATTTAAAGAACATTTAAATGCATTCAAGTTAAACTAAACTATACATCTACTGTATATCAATGCCTATTTATTACACGTATTATTACAAAGCTCTGATTTGTATTAATGCTGACACTGTGATCCTTATGTATCTGGATACCATACCCTGGAGACATATTTCTCCTCCATTTCTTCCACAGATGATGGGAACTTGATTTCACAGGTTACAAGTTCCCACCCTCTAGACTTAAGAATCCCGATGATCTAAAGTCAAACTGTGAAGCAGGATTTATTTTACAGTCACATACACATAGCTTCACACACACACACACTCCATATGGGCTGTCCAGAATCGCTAGCCATATATATTTCAAAATGCTGACAACAGAGCCCCTTTAGCAACTTCCTAGGTAAAGCTGGGGTCTATCACTGAAGTTGATATATGGCACCCTTGGTGGTCACTAAGCCCCCATTCATACACATGACACCATTGTTTCCATAGAAATAAGATCAGGACATTCTCCAAGGGTGGAGAAACTAAAAGGGATTCTCAAAAACAACAAAATACAAACAGTGCAACTGGAATATGTAAGCTATCAGTTAAAGTAGCTTTTTAAGGGTGTCTTAGTTTCTTTGGACAAACTCTGGGAGATAGCGAGGAACAGCGAGGCCTGATGTGCTGAAATCCAAGGGGTTGCCAAGAGTCAGACATGACCTAGTGATTGAACAACAACAGCAACAAAGTTTCTTTGGAGAAAACCCAAGCAGAGAGTGCAGCTTTCTTAGTCACACGCAAAGGGGAAAAAACACAACTGCTAAGTTTCCTTTTGAAATGAATCCACTCTACTTTGCACAAGCCACATTTAAGAAATTTAGCTTTTCTTAAATTAACACTGGCAACCCTATGCCATATACATGTTAATGTTTCAATGCTTTTAAAAACACATTTAAAACCTGTAAATGATTTTTGACTTTGTATGATTATACACTGTGAACTTAACAGAGAGGAAATTTTAATGATTTTTTTAGCAGTTCAGCTAAGAAAAACAAATCTCATATGCAGTTAAAATCCATAAGAAAATATAAGAACCAAGTCACAATCATGTTGAATGTTGAATGTTGTTCAAAGATGGAACTATATGAAACTGGATGCAAAGAATGGCAAGGTCAAACTATTATACAAAATTTCAGCAGAATATTTTCAAAAGCAATCACAAAAATAAAAAATTCATGAAGAAGAAAAGCAGACACTAGTACCATCCTCTGACTGTACAAATGTAAGAGACCATATCGGTAGTGTTGGAAATGGCCTGCTGTGCGTATAGAAAGAAAGTGTTTATAATTAACAGCCTGATTCACAACTCCAGAAATATCCGAGGAATGCCTTTCTGGACAAGGGACAATCTTTTAGGAGATAGAAAATGTTGCCCAGGTCAGTCACCCAAAAGCAATCGAACTCAGAAGGGATGAGAGCGCAGTGGTGTGGTCCCAGAGAGACCACTTATGCACAAACACATGAGCTCCGTCCCAGAGGAGAGTCACAACCAAACGAACCGTATCGGGGTTACATGTTGTCTTCCTACTCTTCCTGAGCGACGGTGAGGATGATGATACCTGAGCAGCAGCGAGGAGAGAAACCACGAAGCTCACAAGTTGAGGGAAAGCGTCCTAAGGAATCAAAAACCACCCTGCACCTGCCACTGTGAAGCCACACAGCACCCCCTACCTGCCCCAGAGCTAGTCCTTTGTTGTCCATCCTACGTCAAATCCCCTAGGCTTCTACAAGCACGTAGTATTTAATGAAATCGGAAAAGACCCATTTACTTCCCTAGCGGTAGTCTTATTCATGGGTGTTGTGGCATTCCTGAAAACTCACATGTAGGAAGCAACTTAAAGAAATACCAGTGGCATAGAATGACAGCAAATACTTGCCAGAACATCACCCAATCTTGCAACAGGTGAGATAGGCACTGGTGTCAGAAGATTTCCACTGGAGACCTTAAGGGCTTGACCAATTGGGAGACACAAGCAGCTACAGCTAAAGGTCAAGCCATGGACATAAGGTAACAGGCAACTACAAAAGACCACTTATGTGTCCACCAAGGGAGGAGATGAGAGCTGAGGGAAGTAGGAGATTCAAGTGAGAGGAGAAGACTACAGATAAGATGGCTTGTGGGAGCTGGATCTGCGCCTCCTACCCATCTGAGCTGTTGTTTTTTTAATCAAGGCTCTCCACCCACCCGTCCACTGTCACCACCCCCACACCTCACTCATGGTCCTACTGGGAGACACAGGGCTAAGAGAGACTGTTCTATATGCAGGTCACAGAAAAATTATTAGGGTATGGCTCCTGATATCACGGGGCTCACAAAGAAGTGAGTAAAAGACAGATATCTAAAATAATTCTGACCCAGCGTCATAAACACTGTGCAGCAAACGGAAGGATGACCAGGAGCTGGCCAGGGAGATAAGGTGGCAGTGGAATATGAAGGCAGGGAGAGAAAAAGACCGTGAGCTGAGGTCTCCAGGTATCAAAGAAGTGTTCAGAAAATGCAAACAGCCCTGTGCATTTGAAAGAAATGAGCAGGGAGGAGTAGTTAGAAATAAGGCTTGGGATTTAGCCAGGGGACAGTTCATGGCCAATTTTTTAAATAACCAACACAAGACAATAAATCTGGTACATCTGATCCATGGAGTTACTTAAAGGGAGAAATGTCCTCCCTGAAATTTGATAAGAGAAATATCTACGGCCTGCAAAGAAAAGCTAAAAGAGATGTATGGCTCTTCAGACTCAGCAACCATGCGTTAACCATTAAGGTGGTCCACAGCACTAAAATGGCAATCTAACCTCAAGACCTGTGCATGCAGCCAGTGGCTCCTCCCACTCCGCTGCCCCTGCCCCACTATCACTCCGATGATAGTGCCTTTCACAATTCTTATGTATGTACCAGGCTGAAACCTGGATTTCTTACTGCTTACATGACCTCTGGCAGCAATTAGAAAAACCACATACAGATGTGAACAGAGAAACCCAAGGACTTCCACTGTTCTCCCAAAGTGTTAACTCCCTGACTTTTGGCAAGTCCCAGCCAGGCCTCCCTTTCTGTTCCCCTCCAACCAGAAGGTTCTGCAGCATGTGACATGGATTCAGGATTTGAATGTGGGTGGCTCTGGAATAAGCTAAGTTTATATTATCGTGGACGCCCATTTGCTCTTTCTGTGCATCTATCTCCCCTCCAGTGTGGCCCTTTCACCTCTAACACCCAAGCTTTCTGACCAACCCTTGGGAAAGACTTGTACAAAAATCAGTTTCCCCTAGGAATACTGCGGACTGAGAAGAGAACACCCTGTAAGTAGAAGGTGCTTCTTCTGTGTGTGTTTAGCTACTCAATTGTGTCTGACTCTTTGCGACCCTTTGGACTGTAGCCCACCAGGCTCCTCTATCCATTAAGATTTATTCAGGCAAGAATACTGGAGTAAGTCACCATTTCCTCCTCCAGGGGATCTTCCTGACCCAGATCAACCCACATTTCCTGTGTCTCAAGCACTGCAGGTGGATTCTTTACCCACTGAGCTATCTGGGAAGCCCAAAAAGTGTTTAAATGATAGAAGGTCCTGGATTCATTAAGAGATCATCTTAAAGAAGCTAATTCCTAAATAAGGGGGCACATTCACAAGCAGGTCTAGGTATCTGGCTCTGGTTGACAATCAAAATTCCTGACTCACACCGAATGTATGAGAGATGCTAAAACTCAATGATAAATGACTTCTGCTTCATCGACCACTCTATTATTGAGGGACAAAAGACCCTGTCCATATAACAAGCACACATGTGTGTGCACACATCCACATGTATAAGTACATGAGTGTCTCTAAGAGAGGAGGAAGGGAAGCAAAGAAGTGGAGGAGCAAACCTGGTAGCGTTAGATGAGTGACGCCAGCATTCAAAGATAACTCATTCACACAGGCAGGTCTGAAAGGAAGCGGTGAATTAAACACTGTCCACATAGATGCAGGCTTTGACCAACAGCTGAAAGTCCCAAGGACTCACAAGGAGAATATAATGACCTTCTGGAAAGAGAGTAAAATCCATTAGAAGATTAATTTCAGTTCAGAAGCCAAAGTAAGGAAAACAGCTCCAGAAATGTTTACTGATACAAAAGATGATGGTAGAGCAAAAACAATCACTCAAGTACTCTGACAGAATGCCAGTTATAGACTCACGGGCTGAACTCAGTATACAGTTGGTGCTAACTTGTCCCCTGTCTCCTTATCTCTATGCCAATTTACTGAATGCTTATCAACTATATTCCTACCCATAAAGCCTGGGCTAGCTTTCTCACCTAGAAAACAATCACTTCCATTGTTTGCTTTTCAATGTTTCTCCTGTGTGTAAGACTGCACTTATGCCATGAGTTTACCATGCTACAGACGTCATTCTCCAAGGGATTCATCCATCTGAACTTGTTTACTTATTGCTGTTCAGTCGCTAAGCTGTGTTCAACTCTTTGTGACCCCATGGACCACAGTGCACCAGGCTTCCCTGTCCACTCCACAGCCACTGGTTACAGCTTTCACTGTGGGACTCCTGTCCTGATCAGCATGTTATACATGGCGGTGGAAGGTCATGAAAGAGGAAATCAGAGAACGTAGATAGCTCGGAGAAATTCACTGCCTATTCTAAAAAAAAAAAATCTCCATCAGCAAATAACTCACACTGAAATCCCTCTCCTGGGCCAGCTAGCCAGGTCTCTTGGCAAGAAATGGTAAAAGCAGCAGAGGGAGAAGAAAGAGCTATTTGGGGAAGGGTCTAGGGTGTGCACTTCAGTCTGGCCAGGGCCAGCTGGAACAGACAAGCAGAGAAGATGTAGAAGATGTAGCCGGCTCTTTCTCCGGCTTCTGGAGAAAGAGCTGTCATAAATAGAAGCTGCCGGAGGGGGATGAGTCGGAACTGACCAACCTATAATACAAATTCTGGGAGCCACCTCAAAATAAAATGCTCTTCAAGGTCATCTTGAGTCCTTCCCAGTACCTTAGAACAGCCTGACGGATGTTAATTAACCCTCCAGATTCCATGGCCCCAAGGGAGATGTAAACGTGTTCAACTGATGAGTGTATTCAATCTGTACTATTCCTGGAGCTCTAACAGCTTCCTAAAGGGCCTTTTGAAGAAAAGCATTTTGACAGCACCATAGAATGACCACAAAGAGCCTCTCTGGAGAGGAAGCAGGAACAGTGGCAAAAGAAAGATCTGGGTCCAAATCCCACTACGTCGGGCATCCACCACTTGTGTGAGGCCAGGGGGGTCACTCAAGTCACCTAAGCCTCAGTCTCCCTACCTGCAAAAAGACGACAACATCGCCCGCTCCACAGATGGTGCTGGTAAAAAGCCCAGCCCTGTTCCTGATTTACAGTGGTCTACAGTTGTCATTTGTGGTATCCTACAAACAGTGCTATACCACACACAGCAGTAACTTAGAATTTAGCACATATTATCCTCACATCCTTCTCCTTTGTAACCCCTCACCAATACCAGCCTCTCAAGACACACCAGCCACTGCAGAAAATACATCCATGTAGATTCTCAAGGCCTCACGTTCCTTACTGTAAAATGACCGACATGTTTGCCTATTACTAGTCAGTCAGCAAGACAGCAGTGAGCCAGCTTGCCACTCTTGCCTCCCAAGTTCAACTTTCTCATGCTCCTCATTGTCTGCCAGCCCCATGGCTGTGCCCCTGAGGCACTCTCAGTTCTGAACATTATTCCCTACTCATACATGCTCACTTTCCCTAGAGCCCATCTCAGATTCCTCGGCCTTTGCTGGGGTTCCAAGTAACCTCAGCTTTAATTTTCAGCTGCAGCACTCATTAACAAGCTGCGAACTTCCTCTTCAGGATCCAAACATAGGCACTAAGCAAGAAGGCCTAGGGGAATGTTTCTGTACTACCAGAAGGCTTATGAAATCTTAATGAGAGGACGATCGGTCAGCCTAAACACGGTCAGATTATTTTCAAGTGAAAATCAGAAACACTTGTTAGGGTTGGCATGGTGTGTGCAGGGGGTCAGGGTGGGGGAAGGGGAGGTGTCAGCCACATGGGTGATGGCAGCTTTCATGTTCGCCCATTCCTACACAGGATGACACATGTAATTCCCAACCGTTGGCACCCTCCGAGCTGTTCCTGGGCTCCAGAAATCTCAGTCCTATGATCCTGACTTTAAAAAAACAACAAAAAAACCTAGTGTGAGTGACACAAAACATCTCATCAAAAACTCCTATTAGAAAAATAAACAGGTCTTAACTTAGTTTGGGCTTTCCTGATGACTCAGCTGGTAAAGAATCCGCCTGCAATGTGGGAGACCTGAGTTCGATCCCTGGGTTGGGAAGATCCCCTGGAGAAGGGAAAGGCTACGCACTCCAGTACTCTGGCCTGGAGAATTCCATGGACTGTTTAGCCCACGGGGTTGTAAAGAGTCAGACACGACTGAGTGACTTTTACTTCACAAACTTGGTTTAGCCAACTTGCCCAAATCCTATCCCTTCTTTCCTCCTTAATCAGTAAGGAGCCTCTAGAGGAGTCAATATTATCTCCCAAGATAGGAATTATCATTTCCTTAGTACAGTACATGTCTGCTTCTTATTTTCAGGATTCATGAATTTAAAAAGATAAATCTTCAAACTGTGTCAGCAAAAACTTTTTGAAGTGGCTTGGAAAATGAAAATCAACAGATAATCAAAAGAAAAAAGTCCACGAGATTAATCTGCTCTGGTGGGAAAACTGCAACTGTCTCACAAGATTATATCCACAAAGGTGGTGACATTTCCTCGAATTTCAGCATTTTAAGAGTTAAGAGAGAAGCAGGGGGATCAAAGATTATGGAAACACCTAAACTTTTACTTATCTTATTGACCAGAACGTTACAGATTAGTTGTTAATTTTTGTTTTCTAAGAATGCAAAGTGGTTAGTTATGTGTGTTTAATTTTTCTCTGATAGTTCATAAAGGTAACAGGGCAAAATTTCATTTGCTCCCACATCAGTAACTGCCCTCAGCTTCATTCATGAGAAACAGGCTTTGTTCACTCGAGGACTCAATCAGTATATATTTATTTGGGCCAACTAGGTGTTACAGAACAGTCCATTGGAACTTTCTAGAATAGTGGGATTTTATTTTTAATCTGTTCTTTATACCCTAGACGCCGGTGACATGTGACTACCAAGCACTTGGAATATGGCTGAGGAACTGAATGTTACTTTAAACTTAAAATTCCCACATGTGCCCAGTGGCTATTGAATTGAATAGCACACCAATAAGGGACAGCAAGACATGAGAAAGCATGAATGGAAAATCATGTTGTATCTGGAAGAACAAAACAAGGACATAAGAAAAGCTAACTCATAAGTACAAGTTAGTAAGTAAAACTGCCCTCCAAGTCTTCACGTTCTCGATGCAAAAGCCCCTGTTGATCAGCTGTCAGCACAACCATCACTTGTTCAAGGAGATGCTTCCAAGGGCTAATCATACCATGGACTCCTTCCTTTCGCAGATTTTAGTTGAATGTTCACACACATGTGTAATTATCTGATTAGCCCTTGATTCCAGTTTCTATCAACTTCATTAGAAACCATGTTGATTTTTTCTCACTACTGTGCTCCAACACGGTCCGTGGCACATAGGTTTAAAATTAACATGTGTCGAACAACTGAATAAGTTATTAATTGAGCTCCTGGATGTAAAAATGATCACAAAATATAAGGCAAAACAGAAATGTTTGCGATTGTTACTTGGTGTGGATGATGACAAGAGAATTAATCCTCTGAGCTGCTGGAAACCATTCTGCTTTCATTTAAGTAACAAAATTGCTGCATTTGCAGGACACCACAAGGAAAGGGACTCGTACAAGCTATCCCACGGTGCCCTATTTCAGTATTCTCTTCAGGACCATGCCAAAATATCCAGCTCATCTGTGTTCAGATGCAGTACTGCTTTGTTCTAATCCATTGCTGGTCACTGTGGGAGCTTTGGTTGAGTCATCTGGCCTTTTAAAAAGCGAGAGGCCTATTGGTTAAGTCTGCTGGGTATCTGGTGCTGGACCATAGACAATGCATTCTGGCCATGGATTAGGCTGAGAAAAGCACTCCAGGTCCCCCCAGCCCCCACCTCTGCCTGAATCCAACTCTATACCCAAAGTGCCATGGGCGTCAGGAGCCAAAGGAAACTGCAGTGGCCAAGGCCCGGGAGAGCTTGCTCCCCCATGCTGACACATTCAAGGGAACAAAGGCCTTCCAAGACGCACTGAGCTGGTCTGGAGATGGAAGGTCTTTATGCAGGTTTCCAAGGAGATGACTCTGATGCTGTTACCATGGAAACTGTTGCTACCATCTATTGTCCATCACCCCTTGACAGAAAGTTGGGGCAGGGGGTTTGTTGATGGAGAAGGAAACAAGAAGAGTTGGATTTAAGTCAAGATGAGGAAAACATTGATATGGGTTCCCTAAAGACTTCAGTGGTGTATGTGAACAAAACCTCCAATCACCAAAGGAAATGTATTAGGGACATGAGTGTCTATGGTTTGTTATTATTAGTATCGGTAGAGCTGGAGTAAAGCAGGACATGAGCATGACTTCTACCCAGTTGCTGGGGTTTGTCACCTAGGACCTCCGGAGGAAACACTCAAGCATTAAGGGTCAGTGGTGATGTACAGGCCATAACCCCTGACACTGCAGGACCATAAGCAAACGCCCTTCTTTCCTGCTGAAAACTTTCTTTCAAGTAGGAGAGGAGCATATTAGAAGTCCCTCTAATTTTTGTTATTATCTTATAATATCTACTACCAGCAAACTGGTAATTTTTTTTAATCTAATGAGAGCAGCTTATGGGAAAAATAGAATAGTTCCATAAACAACAAACACACAGAAATGCATTTGGGTAACAGAAGACATACTGGACTTGGCATCAAGGTCATTCTCATCATTTATTATATGCAGGGCCTCAGGCACTTAACTGCTTGAATCTCAATTATTTCATTTCATGGAAATAGTTACTGCCAAGTCTACTTCATATGGTACAAAGTCCTATGAAGGAATTACACTATCTATGCCAAGAACCAAGTACCTAACACACCTTACCCATATTAACAAAAGGCTTTGACTTCAATTACTCCAGGCAGGATTGCTAAAAATCCTTTTGTGTTACCCCTTTTGTGTTTGGAAAACAGCTGGTACCTAACCAATTAATAATAATATGACATTAAAATTATGGGTGATAAGATGGACTATGTCTTCATAGTCTTCTGCTTATTTTCTTAACTAGGCCCTCAGGCCATACGAAAGCATCAAGTCTGACACTTAGATATAACTTTTTCCCAAAGGAGTTTTGGAAAGTTAAATTTCAATTGGAAATAAGATACTGAAGTTACAGGGGGAGGTCTGTGGAAGAGCAGGGATAGAAAGTAGAAACTGGGGAAATGATTTGAATCTAGCAGGCATATTGTCAAACATGAAACATCTAAGTAGGGTAGAGAATGGGAGTTGGGAAAGATCTGGAGTCTGGATGTGGAAACAAGAATAGAAATTATATACTGATCCTACTCCAAACTAAAAAGCCTTCTCATCTTTCATACTCTTTATAAAAAGACAACAAAAAGTTTGAGATCCATCTTACAAAGTAAGCACTCGCAAAGCTGCCAGGTAGGACCTGCAGTCTGCCATACCTTCTTCAGAAAAGGTGACTCAGGCCTGGGCACTCCAGAAGCCAGACAAAGGAGGCATTCAGGATGGAGCAAAGAAAATGCAATTCAGTTCCTGTAGCTCTGAATAAGTTCCTTATTTATGTTTTTCTCTCAAATAACACTGCTGCACATTGTTGGGATACTCTCAGATCAGGATTATCTCTCTTGAGGTATCAGACAGAAGGGAAAGAGAGAGGCAAGGAATGCAAATGCCTTTCCAATCATGGGACTGGTAGCACTGATTAATCCTACATGCTAGGAAGAAAGGAACTGTGGCAACATGCTAGATGTTCTAGCTCTTGGCTTTAGGTCTTTCTTACCCATTATGAACCCAGCACCAAGCTAAGACCACACAGTCACAACAGGGGTCACTGAAGGACAGTGGCCAGAGAAATTAATGTCCTTGGTCCCACCAAATAAAGATTCATGCTTTGCTTTAAATATGGTTCCCACAAAAATGACTTCCAGAGCGTTAACAATCTCTGAACACCAAGATCTGCCCAACCTAATAAGAGACAGAATTTCTTCTCAACAATTTTGTGCCTCAGTGAGGACAGAATGTCCACGCTCATTTTGCCCAGATCTCATGACATACTCTCAGCACAGGAGAGCGCTCAAATGGATCTGACATGTCATACACTATTATCCGGGCTTCTCATTTTAGAGTTGAAAATGCTGAAGCCAAGAGACCCAATAATGACTTGTCCAGGGTCAGGAACCAAGGAGCACAGATTCCAGGCCAGAATATCACTGTATTATTTCTGTCACATTAAACCACCATCAACTGCCATCTTAATCCTGCATGTACTAACTTCATCTCTTCAATTAGACTAAACTCTCTTTGACAAGCATTTTATCTTCTCCTAGTAATTTTAGGCATTCATGCCATAACACATAGCACCAAGCTAAAGCATCTAAGGAAGGTACTGGGAGCTCAAGAAATGGATTCTAAAGCAAGTCTCAATTCACCAACACAGAAATCTTGGCTATTTCTGGGGTAGGAGCTGATCACTCCACCCTCCTTTGAAACAGTTTATTTTCCTAGTCCCCAGATCTTGACTCTTCAGGAAGAATTCTAGCCATAGGGGCATCTGGACTATTATCTTTAAGGAGAGTCAATGGCAACTTCCCCGCCTCTCAGGTTTTTAATGTTTTTAGCGTTGGTTTAAATACTATGGTTTAACACAGCTAGTGGCTGGAGCTGGCTGTGCTCTTTCAAAACCTCGAAATTTAAGGCATCCATCACCATCTCTCATTAAAATAGCCCACCCGAGACTCTTACAGAAAGGGATTACCAATTTCACTGCCAAAAAGAATAGAAGACTCACTCACACTACTGATATTCTGACATATCCAAAAAGCAAGCCAGTATTTGGGCCTAAATAGATCCTCGTAGTCTGACCTGTTTCTGTACTAAACCCGACTAGCTGGTATGATCTGAAAATGTCTCACTCAGAAAGCAATGTTTAAAAAGGAACTGCTGATGGACAGCAGTTTGGGTTATTTTCCAGTTTGGGTTATTATTATACTTAAGGCTACCATGAACATTCATGCACAAGTCTGTGCATGGACACATGCTTTCATTTCTCTTGCATAAATACCTAGAAGTAGAATGGTTGCATTATAAGGTAGGTAAATGTTTAACTTTATAAGAAACTGCCCACCTGTTTTTCAAAGTGGCTGTACCATTTTACATTCCCACCAACAGTATGTCAAGAGTTCCTCATCAGTACTTGATATGGTCAGTCTTCAATTTCATTCATTATTACAGTTATATAGTAGTATCTCATTATGTTTTAATTAGCATTTTCCTAATGACAAATGATATTGAGTATCTTCATGTACTTATTAGTCATCCACATATCTTCTTTGGTGAAGCAATTGGATTCAAATCTTTTACCCACTTTTTAAATTGAATTGTTTTCTTATCATTGAATTTTAAGAGTACTTTGTAGATTCTAGATAAAGTCCTTTAGATAAGAAAGCCTATAGTAATTGCTTCCCTTAAAGACAAAATGTCTTACTGATTTCCTTAAGCCTTTCCCTCATTCCACCAGTTATTCCTCCCCCGCTATCGTAGCATCACAATCTAAACATTTAAATGAAGGGACAAGCAATGTGGTCTTATTAGCCTCTATGACCCTGTCTGGCACAGCTGATCAGGAAGCAGATATCTTCTCATACCCCTGACTTTGACTCAAGTCCATTTTATACTCACACATTTCTGCGAGAAGTCAACATTAATGTTTCTTACTTCAAGAGACACTACCTTTAATCAGTAGTTCTCAGCAGGGAGACAGTTTTGCTCCCCTGAGAACATTTGGCAATGTCCAAAGATATCTGTGTCAAAACTAGGCGGGGAAGCAGTTGCTAGTGGCATTCAGCAGGGTAGAGGCCAGATATACTGCCAAATACACACAATGTACAGGCCAGCCCCCCAAACAAAAAATTTTGTGGAAACCCTGCTTTAAAAGTATTAATATTTGCCAGTACTGCTTTTAGATAATGCAATAGGAATACTGATTTAAGAGCCAGTATGGGTTCTCCTAGCTCTGTTACTAATTAGTTGTATAACCTCAGGCAAAGCACCTAAACTCTCAAAGTCCCCAATTTCTCATCTGATAAAGGCAAAGGATAACCTAAATTACCTCTAAGTTCTCCAACTGCAAAGAAATACAACCCTACTACCGTTTATGCAAAACCACACACACCTTCGCAGTCACACACACCTTTGCAGTCATGAAAATTACTTTATGTTTTCCATGTTTAAGGAGTTTGACAACATAATGATAAAGGTTTGTTTAACAGAATAGTCCCTGAGAATGTTTCTCATTCAAAAAGATGGGAATCAACTGCTGACCTCAGCAGGGACCCCAAACAGAGATGGGAAGACAAGAAGACCAGATGCGCTTCTAGCACCTGCTAGAAGAGTTCAGGTGTTCCCAGAACAGAAACCGTCCCACTGAGCTAGATCCCTTCCTACCCTCCTTTCTATCCTAATTCACTCAACGTCAATGATGTAAACATGAACTTAGAATGTGACCTTCACAGCACAGCAGGTGAAAACCCTTCCAAGGCCAATTTGCCTAGCAGATACAGTTTCCTACTCAAAAGTGAGATGGTGCCAGTGATACAGTGTGTTTGAAAATCTTGACAGAGCTCTGATAGGAAGAAAGTCACCTGGTAATGGAACCCAGGGACTCACCTCAGTGAAACAACAGGCTTGTTACTGCAAACCCAGGCAACACAAACCCTGAATCCTAACCAAGTTTCTGCCACTCATGGCCCCTTTGGGGGGAAGAAGATCCTCCACCAATTCTTACAACAGCTGTTCTGCAGGTTAAATGAGGCTGAAAATTGTTCCTAAGAGTCCCTGCAAGAATAAACAGACGGCTAACATCTCGGACAGCCCTGGGGTAAAATTATTTCATTTCAAACCGACAAAAAATTATAAACATTAATTAAGGAAGAAGATTTACCAGGAACAACCTGCCTCTCAAAAGTAATCCCAAGAGCTTCCCACAGATATTCCTGGTGAAAGCACCATGATTTCCACCATGATTGATGGTTAAGAAGAGGAGAGAGGTTGACTATGCACTCCTTGCACTTTTTCCAACAGGACAGGGTCAAAAGTTGGGACGTATTATTAACCACTGTCATCTCTCCTCTCTGTTTATCTTCTGTGAAGAGAAAGAAAGCTTCCCACATGCATACCTACAGGAAAAGGGGAATATAAAGGAGACACAATGTAGAAGTGAACACCTTGGTCTCTAATAGGAAATGTTCTCAGGCTGTAGCCCATATATCCATTACCACCCAACATCACCTACCTGGTTTGCCACCAACCAACCCAGAGCGTGACAGAACCATGAGAAGCATGCTTCTCTGTTCCAGCTGCAGCCCTTACCCCTCAGCTTAGTCCCGTCTGCCACCAGAACCATTCCACAGACAAGCCTGAGGCAAAGCCACTGCAGAGACTTGTGCAAACAGTTTAACTAATCAGGACGTCAGAACTGAAGCAGAGAGCACTATTCACTACCAGCCTAAAGACTGAGAACAGCAAGCGCCATCAGTGATGCCTGTAACTTCTAGTTAACCAGGTCCTCCTGCGTTGCCTGCTGTGTATGTGGGTGGGTCTGTATGTGCGCACGGAGTGGGGGAAATGTCAGCTCAAACTCACAGCAGCACGTAAAATCAAGTCTTCTTCATTAAATTGCTCATTTTTCTCTTCTACAGTTGCCTGTCCCCGTCTTCTCAAGGACCAGTTAGCAATAAAATCTGAAAGACAGCTGGGAGTGTTATGTTCTGTGTTGAACCAGATGACTTAAGCAATTCCTCTTCTCTGGGATTTGAGCCCTATCTCCTCTGGGCGCCCTGAGGTGCTGTTTCCCTCAGTTCTTGGAGGCTGACTATCCCCGTGGCTATTTCTATATAACAAATTACAACATCTATAACATAACCACTTTTTAATTTTTCCCGCACTTTTACAAGTTGGAAATGTGGAAGAGGCTGCACAGTTTTCCCTTGGGTTCTCATGCAGTTACAGTCAGAGGCTGGCTAGCGCTGCAGTCATCTGCAGGTCAGACGATGCTGGGCGTCCAGGATGGCTCACTCACAAAGTTGGCAGCCAGTGCCGACTGTCGACTGGAGCTCAGCTGGAGCTGTCGACCAGAGTGCCCATGCGCGGCCTCTCCACTGAGGCTGTATCAGGCTAGCGGGACTTCTTAATGGGCAGCTGGCTCCTCTCAGATAGTTGTCTGGCCCTTTCTGGAACCTAGCCTCACAAGTCCCACAACTTCAGAAGTCACATACTTCCAATCATTCTGTGAGCTATAAGTGAGTCCCTATAGTCAGCTCTTCCTGGGGTCCCATCACTTCCTGGCAAATAAAAGAGGAAAAAGGAAAAATAGTGACAGATTTTCTTTTTCTGGGCTCCAAAACCACTGCGGATGGTGACTGCAGGCATGAAACTGGAAGATGTTTGCTTCTCAGAAGGAAAGCTATGACAAATCTAGACGGTGTATTAAAAAGCAACGACATCACTTTACCAACAAAGGTCTGTATAGTCAAAGCTATGGTTTTTCCAGTAGTCATGGACAGATGTGAGAGTTGGACTATAAAGAAGGCTGAGCGCTGAAGAATTGATGCTTTCAAATTGTGGTGTTGGAGAAGACTCTTGAGAGTCCCTTGGACAGCAAGGGGATCAAACCAATCAATCCTAAAGGAGATCAACCCTGAATATTCATTGGAAGGACTGATGCTGAGGCTCTAATACTTTGGCCACCTAATGCGAAAAGCCGACTCATTGGAAAGGACCCTAATGCTGGGAAACCTTGAGGGCAGAAGGAGAAGGGGGCAACAGAGGATGAGATGGCTGGATGGAATCACCGACTCAGTGGACATGAACTTGGGCAAACTCCAGGAGATAGTGGAGGACAGGGAAGTCTGGTATGTTGCAGTCCATGGGTCACAGAGAGTCAGACATGGCTTAGAGACTGAACAACAACAAAGGTCAGCCCAGACACGAGGGGAATTAGTCCTAGATCTCACCGCTCAATGGTCTGAGTGTTAAAAACACTCACAGGCATGTTTTAAAATCCCACACTGACCTGCTTTAACTGTTTAAACATTCCAGTCTGTGTGAGGTCAGGAAATGTGCCTTGTCACTACTGTATCTCACACATAGCAGAGTGGCTGGCATACAACAGATGTTCAATAAACAGATGTTGAATGAATGCATGCATGACCAAAAAGAAAAATGAGCTTCCATAGTGGAGAATCAATTTTTTAAGAGGAAAAATTATCTCCTTCTCGAATGCAGAGCTCCAAAGAATAGCAAGGGGAGATAAGAAAGCCTTCCTCAGTGATCAGTGCAAAGAAATAGAGGAAGACAACAGAATGGGAATGACTAGAGATCTCTTCAAGAAAATCAGATACCAAGGGAACATTTCATGCAAAGATGGGCTCAATAAAGGACAGAAATGGTATGGATAACAGAAGCAGAAGATATTAAGAAGAGGTGGCAAGAATACACAAAAGAACTGTACAAAAAAGATATTCACGACCCATATAATCATAATGGTGTGATCACTCACCTAGAGCCAGGCATCCTGGAATGTGAAGTCAAATGGGCCTTAGGAAGCATCACTAGGAACAAAGCTAGTGGAGGTGACAGAATTCCAGTTGAGCTATTTCAAATCCAAAAAAACGATGCTGTGAAAGTGCTGCACTCAATATGCCAGCAAATTTGGAAAACTCAGCAGTGGCCACAGGACTAGAAAAGGTCAATTTTCATTCCAATTGCAAAGAAAGGCAATGCCAAAGAATGCTCAAACTACCCCACAACTGCACTCATCTCACACACTATTAAAGTAATGCTCAAAATTCTCCAAGCCAGGCTTCAGCAATATGTGAACCATGAACTTTCAGAAGTTCAAGCTGGTTTTAGAAAAAGCAGAGGAACCGGAGATCAAATTGCCAACATTCGCTGGCTCATCAAAAAAGCAAGAGAGTTGCAGAAAAACATCTATTTCTGCTTTATTGACTATGCCAAAGCCTTTGTCTCTGTGGATCACCATAAACTGTGGAAAATTCTTCAAGAGATGGGAATACCAGACCACCTGACCTGCCTCTTGACAAACCTGTATGCAGGTCAGGAGGCAATAGTTAGAACTGGACATGGAACAACAGACTGGTTCCCAATAGGAAAAGGAGTACATCAAGGCTGTGTATTGTCATCCTGCTTACTTAACTTATATGCAGAGTACATCATGAGAAACGCTGGTCTGGAAGAAGCACAAGCTGGAATCAAGATTGCCGGGAGAAATATCAATAACGTCAGATGTGCAGATGACACCATCCTTATATCAGAAAGCAAAGAGGAACTGAAGAGCCTCTTGATGAAAGTGAAAGAGGAGAGTGAAAAAGTTAAAGCTCAACATTCAGAAAACAAAGATCATAGCATCTGGTGCCATCACTTCATGACAGATAGATGGGGAAACAGTGGAAACAGTGGCTGACTTTATTTTGGGGGGCTCCAAAATCACTGCAGATGGTGACTGCAGCCATGAAAATAAAATACGCTTACTCCTTTGAATAAAGTTATGACCAACCTAGACAGCATATTAAAAAGCAGAGACATTACTTTGTCAACAAGGGTCCGTCTAGTCAAGGCTATGGTTTTTCCAGTAGTCATGAGAATTGGACTATAAAGAAAGCTGAGCACCAAAGAATTGATGCTTTTGAACTGTGGTGTTGGAGAAGACTCTTGAGAGTCCCTTGGACTGCAAGGAGATCCAACCAGTCCATCCTAAAGGAGATCAGTCCTGGGGGTTCATTGGAAGGTCTGATCTTGAAGCTGAAACTCCAATACTTTGGCCACCTGATGTGAAGAGCTAACTCATTTGAAAAGACCTTCATGCTGGGAAAGACTGAGGCCAGGAGGAAAAGGGGACGACAGGATGAGATGGTTGGATGGCATCACCGACTCAATGGACATGGGTTTGGGTAAACTCGGGAGTTGGTGATGGACAGGGAGGCTTGGCGTGCTGCAGTTCATGGGGTTGCAAAGAGTCGGACACGACTGAGCGACTGAACTGAACTGAACCTGAGTCTCATCTTTGTTTCTCACTGCTATAGTGGGGATACAAATTCAACTTTGAAGGGATTGTGTTAAATGAAATAACTTATAATTTATAAGGAGGATTTTCATTTTCCCAGAGTTGTGCAAAAGACAAGAAATGGTACCATGTGGCTAGACTCCCACACTGTTCACAGAGCTACAGCGCACACCTCCTTGTCCAGGTTGACACCTGTCATCCTATCTTAATGGGCTTCCCTCCCATCCTCCGCCCAGCCAATCTTTGAAGGACTGTCTCCATCTCCTCTCCTCTCAGAGAGGCAGTGTGGGGATTAAGAACCTGGAGCCTGTCTCTCCCCTTCTTCAGTGTAGCCTGGGACACATTACTCAGCCTTTCTGTCTCACTTGCATCTGAAATGTGAATGAAGATAGTGATAGTACCGACCTCATAGAGTTGTTATGAGGATTATATGAGCCGCTACGCATTGAGTGCTCAGGTCACTGAGCATATAACAAGTGCGATGTGAGTGTAGTTAGCCATAATTATAACTCCGGCCTTCAGAGATCTCTCTCTCCTTTGAGCCTACAATAAACACCCTTCAGATTCCCCCAAATGCTGTTTTCTCACATGCTGTGCCTTCCACAGGTAGCTTCTCTTAAAGGATGACCCTTGAAGCACTCAGAGCGGTACCCAGCACAGGTGCTGGTGATCACCCTGCTATCCGGAAGGCGCGTTCCCCCCTTTCCTCACCGTGGCTGCCCAATTCCTAGTCATCTTTCAAGTCTCCTTTCAAACGTTTCCTTCCAAGAAGGTTTCCCTTCCATCCTAGATTAGGCCAAGTGTCTTTCCAATCAAGATCACTGCCGGACACTAGGGGCCTTTCTGTAGACTACAAAAAGGCTCCCCTTCTCCAAGACAGCACATATCTAGAGGAGTGGAGCATGGGCTGAATTTCAGACTCTACTCACTCCTTGAACCAAGAACCCTTGAGCAACCCAACCCTACCTCCAAGTGTACCCACCGCATTTCTCACACTCCACTCATTAGCCCTGGACACATCTGTACCCTTTCAGCAGACTATAAACTCTGCAAGGGCAGGGCCACGATTGCCCCAGATGAAATCTCCAAAAGCTGTATACCACTCAGCACTGAACAGGTGTTCAGCAAATATTTGTTGAATAAATGAATGGACCATGTGCCTCATATCCTTCCCTGATGGCTGTATTTTCCAGGACCCCAGTGTAAGTACAAAGCCACTCAGTAACACAAACCTTTATCATCACCCTTAGGTCTGTGGTTTCTGTTGTTCTGAGTTGGGGGAAGACGGGGAGGCTTCTAGACCCTTCCTTCCCAGGGACAGGGTAACTTAGGCTCCAACTGGAAAGAGTACTCTGCTGTAGGGCCCTCATCCAGGTGACCTACATGTGCTCAGTCATGTCCGACTCTGTGGCCCCTCTGTCCATGGAATTCTCGAGGAAAGAAAACTGGAGAATTTCCTACTCCAGAGAATCTCCCAACCTCTGCAAATACAATTCTCCCTATTAAATGGCAAGGAGCTATATGAGGGCCCAACTGAGCTTGCCCCAGGCTCAGGTAGAGTGTGGAAGCCTTAAGTATTTCCCTGAAGATTCAGAAGGCACTGGATGAGGGTGCTGCCCCAGCCTCTGCCCACAGAGCTGGAGGGCAGCAAGCCTGAGGCCGGTGCCAGGTAAGCGGGCAAGCCTCAACACATACCCACCTGTCATGCGGTTCGGCAGTAACCAGACTTGGGTCATTTCCAGAAGTTATGTGGCCGGCATTTAGCAAACTAGAGGTAATTGTGGCTTATTAAAAAGGAGCAGCAATAAGGCAATATGGCAGTTTAACCTGAGCAGTTAAGGTATGGATTTCCACTAGTGTCTCTAGGGTGGTAGATAGGTAAGTGACTGTGCCAGAAGAATGCAAAGCTGCCTGGTCATAGTTCTGGCTTCCACTTTACTGGGACAAGTCACCTTCCTTCTATAAGGTATCCTTAAGTGTTGGCTGGCAATGTACTGGTCTTTCTACTTCCTGGAATTATTTTGAAAATTAAATCAGATAAACATAAAGGCAATTCAAAAGTAAATTATTCTATAACTTCTTATCACTGAGTTGTACAATTCCTCTGTCACCCTCATTCCAAGCTGCTTTTCCAACTGAAATCCTCTCCTGCTGTCCTCATTCTACACCATGGTCTCTAATAGCCCATTTATCTTAGCCAGTGATGTGTGACTCTTTTAAGTATATCCCCAGGTTCCTTGGGGGCAATGATCACCTCAGGTATTTTCTTGAGTACTTACAGCTCACAGCACAGTAGGATTCACTGAATATTTGCTTAACTGAATATCAACACATATGTGTATATATACATGCATACACATACATGTTCACCCTTTGCATCCTCAGCGGATCTGACCACTGGAATAGCAAAGATATCCCTTTGGTCACAGGCATCAAACGGCAGGGTTATTTTATGCTGAATTTCATTATACTCAAAATAGAGATGCAGTTACAGTCCATTGAGTTTTAGAAACAATTGACGTGTTAAAATCCAATTCAACTCAATAACTGAGAAAAAAGGAGCTTGCAATAAAAGAATATGATCTGTAGACCACACCAGGGTTACCTCATAGGCACATTCCTTAGAGGAACCTAATCATCTCACCTGCAGGCACTTGCCCACATCAGAGGGGCCATCTAGGGCTCAGATCTGATGTGGCTTCAGTGACTTTCTTACAAGACTTATCAACACAATCATGGTCAGAAAAAAGTCTATTAAAACAGATGTTAAAAGCAAAAAAAAAAAAAAAAAAAAAATCAGAGAAAATAATGTGCCTACCTTAAATAGTTTATTTTAATATAAAACATAAATGTATGTTCATTCACTGATATTTCGATATGGATTGGAGATCTTACTCTACAGATACACATTTACAGATTTCCCAAAGTCTTTCTGGCATAAATAATATACTGACTGATTTCTAGTTTTGCTTACTTCCAAGTAGATTAAGAACTTAAAGCCATAAATAAATGCAAAGGTTCCTGGGTGCAGAAATGTTCTAAGGCTTTTAGTTTCCCTCTAACTAGTTTACTGCTATTTTCTTCATTCCTAATTCACTGGCAACATCTTTTTTTCTGCATTAAAAAAGTTTTTTTTTATGTTAGAACATAGTTGATTAACAAGGTTTTGTTAGTTTCAGGTGTACAAAGTGATTCATTTATACACATATCTATTTTTTTTTCAAATTCATTCCCCATTTAGGTTAATACGAAAAACTGAACAGAGTTCCCTGTGCTATACAGTAGGGCCCTGTAGTTGATCTACTTTAAATATAGTAGGTGTACACGTTATCGGCAACTTCTTTTGTAGCAGCTCACTTTTATAAGTTTTGTTCACAACATTCAACTTAGTTCCATAAACATAGCATTGACAGGAGACTAGATGTGAAATACTGTGAAGAGCGCCTAGTGCATAGGAAGTGCTCACTGAATATTAGCTATTCTTTCTCACTGTTTCACTTATGTAATGATTATATTACTCAGTTACAGCAACAAACTTAGTTGGTACAAAGAGGTTTGGAAACAGACAACTGGCTCTTAGCACGTTGTTGCTGCTCAGCCGCTACGTCGTGTCTGACTCTCAAGACCACGAGCATGTAGCAGTCATTAGTGGATGTGTTAGGAGTTGTGAACATTTTGCAAAAGGAGTGAAGACCCACAAATAAGCTATGTGGAGGTCACCTGAGCGCTCCTTCTCTAAACCTTTCACGTCTCTCACCCTTGCCTAGTGATGCCATCCCCAACCAGAGCAAGGGGTCAAGGAGCACAGGCTGTGACCTGCATAAACCCACCCAACTGAGGGCGTGAGCGAAGGCTGAAACCCAGCCACGCTCCCCTCTCCACACCTGGGGCTGCATCCCACCCAAGGCAGAGGTGCCTTTCCCCAAACCGCACACTGATTCTCCCTCCTCCCGCCCCAGCCTGCCTCCCACCCTATGTCCTCCTCACTCAAGCCCCTGGATTACTCAGAACATAATGAAGCAGCACTGCAGGGCTTCCCTGCAGGCTCAGATGGTAAAGTATCTCCCTGCAGCGCAGGAGACCCAGGTTCGATCCCTGGGTCGACAAAATCCCCTGGAGAAAAAGGGCATGACTCCGCACTCCAGCAATCTTGCCTGGAAAATCTCCATGGACGGAGGAGCCTGGCGGGCTGCAGTTCACGGGGTCGCAAAGAGTCGGACACGACTGAGTGACTCAGTGCAACACGGCATAGGCTTAATGCACTGCGGCATACTTGGAAAAGATGCCTTCATTAAAAACAGCAGCACAGTCAAATACAGAAATGTTTGCGCGTGAAATGTGATGAGTCCTTTCAAGCCTGGCTCCCACCAGCTGGGTACGCAGCACCACCGCAGACAGCAACACTGCCCAGAGCCTAGCTGCCGGCCCGGCTGTGAGCCAGCTGTCTCACGCTCGTCTTATTTTTGCCCTCAGAACGGAGACAAGGAGACCGAACAGGATTCACACTTCTGTTTAGAGAGTGCACTTACGTTTTTCAAAATACAAAGCTAAAACTTCCCCTGCGAAGTCTCCCTTTAAGTGCGATAGTTGATGAAGTGTTAGAACAGGTGGTCTGTGTCCATTTGAGTTGAACATTCTTTCTGTGATTAAGGACTTGATTGTGCTTTAATTCTATAGACCTCATTTTCATTCTTGTTAATCACCTGTCAGTTGCCTGTGTTGGTATCAGACAGATGTAGTAGAGTTAATCCAAAATCACATGTGCTTTGAAATCTAGATTGAACAGTATCTTCACCAAAGCAGGCACCCAACTGAAAAAGGAATTGTTTCCCAGGGGGCCTTAAAGCCCTTGTAAATCCTTATGCAAAACCGGGAACCAGAGACTGAAAGTAAGTGACTGATGGGCAGAGGGCTGGAAAGCAAATCAAACCTCCAGACCTGTAATCTCAGAGTCGGCACTGCCTTCCCAGGTTCCAATTTTACAGTTAAATGGCTTAGCAAGGGCTTTACTGGTTTGAAGTCAACATTAGGAGACATTAGGCTCTACCAGCATGATACTGGCCCTTAGTCTCCAAAGAGAATTTGCCCAATTAAAATCTCAACATTGGTCCTACCTGAGGACCTTAGCTTTCAGGCTGAAGGTAAAGACTTCCTTAATTCAGGTGTTCCTCCTGCAAAGAAAGAGTCAAGAATCCTTTCCAGGAAAGGGGAGCTGGCCTCAACCATAACTGGGAAATGAACTGGTTTAAACCACCACCCTTCCAGCAGACACCAAGGTGAATTCAATAGCAAGGCGGTTCAGCTAGATGAGGCTGCTTGGATGCCTAAGCGGGAGGGGAGACAGACGAGCGAGACAAGCGGGACCTGAATGCAGAGCAGGTTGGTGAAAGAAGGCCTGAAACCAGCCAGCCGCTTCTGTATGAGAGGCCCAACCTGTGAACGGAGTTCAGGTTTAAAGAGGCTACCTCTAAACAATGAAAGCAGTAAAGGAGAAGACAGAAGCAACAGACTCCCCCCAGAAGCTGGCATGTTCTTTTCCAGAAGGCAAAGGGTGGAGAGAAGAGTCTGAGTACTAGAGAGACTTGTCCCACCTCCACACAGCTAATCAGGGCATCATATGGGGGAAGTCTGTTTTAACAGCAGAAAACTGAATCGATGGGAGTAAAAAGCTAGATACTCCCTGGGCATCCTGGGGGCACACTGCTCAAGAGTGCATCCCTTCAACTGTGGAAATATGAATGGCATGTTGTGAGGGATAAGTCAGCTAAAAATATTTTCCTGGGGATTAAATGAGATAGAATCTGTAAAGTAACTAACACAGATATAGGCATTTATAAGGGCTCAACATAATGGCAGTTTTCTTATTAGTAAGTGAGGAAAAACTGTCAGCACACTTCAGATATGGCAGGTATTCAAAACTGTTGGTTGGCATTAGAAAGCTGGAGAGCTACTAGCACGGGGAAGGTAGAGTTGAATTGACCCTCGGCCCTGCAGAAGGGGAAGGAGCCGGATGAATAGGAAATCAGGAAATCAAAGATCTTTGAGTAGGAAATCAGCAGTGCAATCGAAGACCTTACCACACAGTAGGTGATCGATAAGCATCTTTGCAATGAATGAGGCCCTCAACAACTAAGTTACAGTTGTCATTTACAGCATGACACCAAGCTGGGACTGGAAGAAGAGACATGAATTATAGGCTCTGCTCCTACCCAGCTCTGAAAATCCTTCTGGCCTCAGCTTCTCATCGAAGGGATGGAACAAAATGACCTCCATGACTCTTCCAGCTCTCAGATTCTGTACTTCTATGATTCATTCAACTGTCGAGACAAGCCCTGGCAGATGACCTGACAATATGTACACGTACTTCCTCGAATAGGGTATGTAGGGAAACATATTCACGTCAGGAGTGGCCGTGACAGGCAGGTTCTCCTGGAACTTGAGCCCCACGTGGACCAATAGACAGACTGTCAGGAATTAACCACCATCACCTTTTCATAACTGCTTCTTTGCCTTTAATCACACTGCCAGGCACATAGGCCTGGTTTTAATTAGTCAGAGCAGAGACTGCCTCAGTCCAGCCACCAAAGCTTTGATCTCCCCATGGGGCACGTTTCTGCACTGCTGACCATGTTCCAAGAGTCTGAAACATAAACCAGTGAAAGCCTTTGACAGCTCAGCCTTGACAAGGCTCCCGATGGCCCCTTTAGAGGTATCTGCAACATCGAGGGCCCACAAAGGGGCAGGGGTGGAAGAGGGGGCAGCGGAGAAAGGCAGCCAAGGCTGGTGTTGAGAAAGCACCCACAGCACCAGCGCTGGGGAAGGCTTCTCAGGTTGGGGAAGTTTTCAAACAAGTGCCTGGCAAGTTACATGCTGGTTGCAACACATGCAATTACATTGTGGTGGGGAGAAAAGGGGTCTGTTGTAAGGAGATGACTCAGAATCAGTTCAGATTCTGGTTGACTAAGTGAGCTTTTCCAGGAGGGGAAGGCTCACAGAATCAGGTCCTCAGGGCCTAACGTCAGGACAGTTGACAAAGGGAAAAGACCTTTCAAAAGAAAAATATCTGTCTCTATGGAATCTCTCCCCCCATGTATTTAGAATTCACTGAAGGAATTCCCAAATTTAAAACAATACAAAGTAGCAGCCCACACCTAAATGAACAGGCTGAGAAAGTTATGAGCAGAAGTAATGGCCCTGTCTCCTGTACAAACACAAATTCCACTCCGTTTGGCCAAGCAGAGGTTGTGCGGGGTGGTGGGGGGGGGGGGGGGTGTCCGTCCACAGAGTGCTGTGAACACATCACCTGCGGTTTCTGGAGTGGGCTCGCGCGATAGATAGTGCCTCCCGTGATGTGACTCTTTTGGATTAAACTGGAATCATGGAGATCAGGGCCGCATTTTTAAGGAGGGCAGTAGGCTGGGAAGGAGGGGACCATAAAATAATACAGGACGCAGAGAGAGGAACAGACAGGCTATGCTTGGGAGGGATTAAAAAGTTGGAGACCTTGGGCAGCAGTGATGTCAAAACAGTCTTGCCTACTTCACAAGAGAAACATTTCTTTGGAAGTTTTGGCCACAGCAATCAGAGCAGAAAAAGACATAAAAGGAATCCAGATAGGAAAAGAAGAAGTGAAACTCTCGCTGTTTGCAGATGACATGATCCTCTACATAGAAAACCCTAAAGACTCTTCCAGAAAATTACTAGAGCTAATTAATGAATATAGTAAAGTTGCAGGATATAAAATTAACACACAGAAATCCCTTGCATTCCTATACACTAACAATGAAAAAACAGAAAGAGAAATTAAGGAAACAATACCATTCACCATTGCAACAAAAAGAATAAAATACTTAGGAGTATATCTACCTAAAGAAACAAAAGACCTATACATAGAAAACTATAAAACACTGATGAAAGAAATCAAAGAGGACACAAACAGATGGAGAAATATACCATGTTCATGGATTGGAAGAATCAATATTGTCAAAATGGCTATTCTACCCAAAGCAATCTATAGATTCAATGCAATCCCTATCAAGCTACCAACGGTATTTTTCACAGAACTAGAACAAGTAATTTCACAATTTGTATGTAAATACAAGAAACCTCGAATAGCCAAAGTAATCTTGAGAAAGAAGAATGGAACTGGAGGAATCAACCTGCCTGACTTCAGACTATACTACAAAGCCACAGTCATCAAGACAGTATGGTACTGGCACAAAGACAGAAATATAGATCAATGGAACAGAATAGAAAGCCCAGAGATAAATCCACGAACCTATGGACACCTCATCTTTGACAAAGGAGGCAAGAATATACAATGGAAAAAAGACAATCTCTTTAACAAGTGGTGCTGGGAAAACTGGTCAACCACTTGTAAAAGAATGAAACTAGAACACTTCCTAACACCATACACAAAAATAAACTCAAAATGGATTAAAGATCTAAGTGTAAGACCAGAAACTATAAAACTCCTAGAGGAGAACATAGGCAAAACACTCTCCGACATAAATCACAGCAAGATCTTCTATGACCCACCTCCCAGAATATTGGAAATAAAAGCAAAAATAAACAAATGGGACCTAATGAAAATTAAAAGCTTTTGCACAACAAAGGAAACTATAAACAAGGTGAAAAGACAGCCCTCAGATTGGGAGAAAATAATAGCAAATGAAACAACAGACAAAGGATTAATCTCAAAAATATACAAGCAACTCCTGAAGCTCAATTCCAGAAAAATAAATGACCCAATCAAAAAATGGGCCAAAGAACTAAACAGACATTTCTCCAAAGAAGACATACAGATGGCTAACAAACACATGAAAAGATGCTCAACATCACTCATCATCAGAGAAATGCAAATCAAAACCACAATGAGGTACCATTACACGCCAGTCAGGATGGCTGCTATCCAAAAGTCTACAACCAATAAATGCTGGAGAGGGTGTGGAGAAAAGGGAACCCTCTTACACTGTTGGTGGGAATGCAAACTAGTACAGCCACTATGAAAAACAGTGTGGAGATTTCTTAAAAAACTGGAAATAGAATTGCCATATGACCCAGCAATACCACTTCTGGGCATACACACTGAGGAATCCAGATCTGAAAGAGACACGTGCACCCCAATGTTCATCGCAGCACTGTTTGTAATAGCCAGGACATGGAAGCAACCCAGATGCCCATCAGCAGATGAATGGATAAGGAAGCTGTGGTACATATACACCATGGAATATTACTCAGCCGTTAAAAAGAATTCATTTGAATCAGTTCTAATGAGATGGATGAAACTGGAGCCCATTATACAGAGTGAAGTGAGCCAGAAAGATAAAGAACATTACAGTATACTAACACATATATACGGAATTTAGATAGATGGTAGTGATAACCCTATATGCAAAACAGAAAAAGAGACACAGAAGTACAGAACAGACTTTTGAACTCTGGGGGAGAACGTGAGGGTGGGATGTTTTGAAAGAACAGCAAGTATATTATCTAGGGTGAAACAGACCACCAGCCCAGGTGGGATGCATGAGTCAAGTGCTCGGGCCTGGTGCACTGGGAGGACCCTGAGGAGTCGGGTGGAGAGGGAGGTGGGAGGGGGGATCGGGATGGGGAATACGTGTAACTATATGGCTGATTCATGTCAATGTATGACAAAACCCACTGAAATGTTGTGAAGTGATTGGCCTCCAACTAATAAAATAATATTTAAAAAAAAAAAAATAACAAAAAAAAAAAAAAAGAAAGAAACATTTCTATTAGAAGACACATCCTGAAACACAGCTCTAACACTGCCAGGTTCCCGTCCCCAAACTCTGCGTTTTTGCTATCCATGGATAAGACACACAATCGCCATGGCACTCGATGCCCTACATGGTATAAACCTAATGTAGCTTCTTATGCTTAACCCCACTAAACATCTGATTGTTCCAGGGACATCATATTAACTCACTGCCTGGATACCAGGCCCTGTCTTTTCCCACCACTGGGTACTATTCCCTCAGCCTATAGCTTTCACCCATCTTCTACTAAATGATACTCATTTTTCAAGATCCAAATCATTCTCCAAGAGCAAAGTAGGCTTCCTCAGCACTCCACATATATCCTGGAGGCCTGACCACATTCTGTCTTGTGTTAGCAGCAGTTTCTGTGCATGTTGCTCTTTCTCACTAGACTTTAAATTCCTTGCAGACAGAGATCATGCAAGGAGATCAAACCAGTCAATTCTCAAGGAAGTCAACCCTGAATATTCATTAGAAGGACTCATGCTGGAGTTCCAATACTTTCACCACCTGATTTGAAGAGCAGACTCATTGGAAAAGACCCTGGTGCTGGGAAATACAGAGGGCAGAAGGAGAAGGGGATGACAGAGGATGAGAAGGTTGGATGGCATCACTGACTCAATGGACACGAGTTTGAGCAAACTCTAGGAGATAGTGAAGGACATAGAAGCCTGGCATACTGCAGTCTATGGGGTCACAAAGAGTTGGACAAAATTCAACAACTAAACAACCACAAGAGACTATCTCTTAATCATCTTCACGTATTTCCAACAGCAGTAATGATGCTCTCCTCAAAAAAAGGTAATTACTATATGTGGAACTGTTGAATTTAAGAGAGAAAAAGACAATCGTGCCCCTTCATAAACTTTCCCTATGTGCCAGCATCAGATCCCAAATCCTAGAGTATATAGGTATCTGGAAAGGTGGTTAAATATATCACATAATTTCTTGGCAAAAGAGGAACCACCAATTAGTCCAGGCAAACTTTCACAAGACCTGCCACAAGGGAAAGCTTTTGGAGGCATGATTTCAAAGCTGTATCTCCCAAGTAAAACTCCCGGAGAGTCAAGTTATTCTTCACTTAGTCATGTCCGACTCTCTGAGACTCCAAGGACTGTAGCCCACCAGGCTCCTCTGTCCACGAGATTCTCCAGGCAAGAAAACTGGAGTGGGTTTCCATTCCCTTCTCCAAGGGATCTTTCCAACCCAGGGATCAAGCCCAGATCTCCTGCATTGTGGGCAGATTTTTTACCATCTAAGTCACCAGGGAAGCTGATGGGATTGGACCATGAAGGGCTAAAAGTTTAAGGATGCCTATAGCTAAAATTACTTGGGAGAAATGCAAGTGTCTGCTATGGGTACAAGGTTTTGCGTTGAATGACAAAAACATTCTTTAATTATGGTGGTGGTAGCACAAGACTCTCAATATACTATGAACCACTGAATTATACACTTTAAGTGGGTATATTGTATAACATGAGTAATATTTCAATGAAGCTATTTTTAAAGATGTGTACCAAGTACAAGCACCTTAGTCGGAATGTAAAAAAGTGAAAGTATTAGTCGCTCAGTCATGTCCAACTCTTTGCGACCCCATGGACTGCAGCCCGCCAGTCTCCTCTGTCCATGGGATTCTCCAGGCAAGTACTGGAATGGATTGCTGTTCCCTTCTCCAGGGGATCTTCCTGACCCAGTGATGGAACCCATGTCTCCTGCACTGCAGGCAGACTTTTAATGTTCTGAGCCACAAGGGAAGCCCCTTTACACTGAGGGAGGCTGGAAAATGGCCAGGTTAGAGTCAGAAGTAGCCTGACCCTTGCATTGCGAGTCAGGGCCCAGTCAACTGCGCCTCTGACCACAACCATGCAAGAGAGCGGCAGACACTGGGGTGAGGGGGAAGCTGCCTAGCAAGGACTATTTACTTTAGCCATGAGAATGCGCATACTGGGTTCCCAAAGTGTAATCCCTGCACCATCGCTATCAGAATTACCCGGGAACTTATTATTAATAGAAATGCCAGTTCCTGGGCCCCACCCCAGACCTACTGAGAGAAGCTACAGGCAGAGCCCAGCAATCTGTGGTCAAACAAACCCTCAAATAGACTGAGACACTCTGAAGTTTGGGAACCACTGCACTGCTTAATTCTTAACTGCACAGGCTTTACAGCTAGACTGCTTCCTTCTTTTATTAGCTATGTGACCAAAAGCCAGTTACCTAACCTCTATGCATAAGTTTCCCTCTCAAAACATGGGCAAGCTATCTTGCAGCTGTGTCAGAAGACCCCACACGTGCAATACACAACAGATCACAACATTCCCCATATTCAGCTTCCTTGAAGAAAAGAAAAAAGAACCTCTAAATTGCAGGACAGAGCCAAAGGGACAAAATGCTCTATACAGAGGATGCAATATATAAATCAGTTCCAACAACAGCCTTTTAATCCTCTGATTCCCAAGAGGAGAAAAGGAAATGAATAATGACCAAACTCTCCAAACCCAGCCATTCCCAAGCAGCTTTTGACAGAAACTGCATAAACCACCTGCTCTTATCCATAAATTCAGAGATCAGGATTTCTACTACCTGAAGGACTCCCAATCATGACTTTCCAAACTAATGGAGTTCAAAGTCAATCCCATTTCCAGTATTTCTATTTCTCGTTGGAGGTGTGACCAACTGAGACCCAAGGAACTGGGCAACCCCAGTCCCAACATCTGGAGAGTCAAAGGACAGCTCTGTGCTATACGAGCAAGGGTGTTACCTGAATTAACTGTGTGCTCACCAAAGAGAATCTGAAAATACATAAAGCTAGGAAGAAGAAACCAAGTTGCCTAGCACCACTTCCCAAAGATATCCTTTGTTAACATCTTAGTGTATATACTTTCTTCTTTGAAACACAGGTTTCACTTCAGTTTTGTTGCTATTGCTACAAAAAATTTTTTTTGTGTGAAGCTGTCATTTTACTACTGTCTGTGAGTCATAGGCAAAGGCAGAAGTGGGTCTCTGCTGTGTTTTGTAATTTTTTTTTTTTCCCCAGGAAGAGGGTGGGGTGAGATTCAGAGATCAGATCTATATTAAAGAGGGAGGTCTGGCCAGTCAGGGAGAAAGCAGGTTTATAAAACTGAAACAATCAGAATATGGATGGCGAGATTTTATGAAGTAGTATTAACTATAATATCTGCTGGCTGGCAGTGGTAAGAGTTTAGGGATTCCTGCCTCCAGTGTATGCTGAGCCTAACTCTTCCTCATGTCCTTGAAAGGCAGGATAACCTAGTAGGTTGATATAAAAGTATCTGTGGTTTGCCTTGCTGAACTTTGCCATTTGATATTGGAATACATTCTTAAATAAATGGGGTTATGGTCTACATCATTTTAATGTACATTTCTCACTTTATGTTTTTTACTAATAACATTACTTGCTATGTATTTTATATTTATTTTAGACTATGGTAATGATGGTAGACAAAAAGCAAATTTGAGCGATTTTCTTATCTGAGTTCAAAATAGGCCATAAAGCAGTGGAGACAACTCACAACATCAACAACACATTTGGCTCAGGAACTACTACTGCTAACAAATGTACAGTGCAATGGTGGTTCAAGAAGTTTTGCAAAGGAGACAAGAGCCTTGAAGGTGAGAAGGGCAGTGACCAGCCATCGGAAATTGACAACGATCAGTTGAGAGCCATCATTGAACCTGATTGTCTTCCAACCATATGAGAAGTTGCTGAAGAGTCAGGGTCGACCATTCTATGGTCATTAGAAGCAAACTGGAAAGGTGGAAAAGCTCAGTAAGTGAGTGCCTCGTGAGCTGACTGAAAATTTTTTTAAAAAAACCATTTTGAAGTGTCATCTTCTCTTATTCTATACAACAACAACAAATCATCTCTCAATTGGATTGTGACATATGACAAAAAGTGGATTTTATATAACTGGCAACAATCAGCTAAGAGGTTGCACCGAGAAGCTCCAAAGTGCTTCCCAAAGCCAAACTTTCCCCAAAAAAGGTCATGGTCGCCGTTTGGTGCTCTGCTGCGGTCTGAACCACTAGAGCTTTCTGAATCCCAGCGAAAGCATTAAACTTGAGAAGTATGGTCAGCAAATCAATAGATGCACTGAAAACTGCAATGCCTGCAGTTGGCACTGGTCAACAGAACAGGCCCGATTCTTTTCCATGACAGCACCCGACTGCCGTCACATACCAGACAAGCTTCAAAAGTTGAATGAACTGGGCTACAAAGTTTTGCATCATCCGCCATATTCACCTGAGCTCTTGCCAACTGACTACCACTTCTTCAAACATCTCGACAACTTTTTGCAGGGAAAATGTTTCCACCACCAGCAGGAGGCAGAAAATGCTTTCCAAGAGTTTGTCAAACTCAGAGGCACAGCTTTTTACACTACAGGAACAAAGCAACTTATTTCTCATTGGCAAAATGTGTTGATTGTAATGGTTGCCATTTTGATTAATAAAGATGTATTATTTTTAGTAGTAATAAAGCGTTTTTAGTTTATTACTTTATTTATTTAGTTTATTACTTTCTTACTACTTTATTTTTAGTAGTAATAACATGTTTGAACCTAGTTATAATGATTGAGAATTCGTGGTCCGGAACAGCAATTATGTTTGCACCAAACTAACACTTGTTCTTAGAGTTCATGGGGCACTGCTGGATCTGATAGAGCCTTAGATCCCTTGTCGCGCTCCCAGTGCTACAGCTCAGATACTATGTGTGAGGAGGGCAAGGCTGGTAGGGGGGTCCTGACTCGAGACCTGGGATTGAGGTTCAGAGCGTGCAGCAACTTGTCCAAGTTCATTGGCTCATAGACTGGAGACTTGGGTGTAGAATCCAGGTCTCGCGATCCCCCTACCATTTTTCTTTCTGGAAAGCTCTTCTTATCCTTTTTTTAAAATCTATTTCCACTAGGAGGATAATCGCATTACAATATTGTACTGGTTTCCGCTGTACAACAAAGTCAATCAGCTCTAAGTGCACACATATCCCCTCCCTGCTGAGCCTCCCTCCCACACCACCATGCATTCCGGCCCTCTAGGTCATCACAGAGCACTGAGCTCCCTGTGCTATATGGCTATCTATTTTACACATGGTAGTACATATATGTCAATAGTGTTACTCACTTCTTCGTGTCTGACTCTTTGCAACCCCATGGCCTGCAGCCCGCCAGGTCCCTCTGTCCATGGAATTCTCCAGGCAAGAATACTGGAGTCTGTAGTCATTCTCTTCTCCAGGGGATACCAAATGCTACTCTCTCAATTAAGCCGACACTCTCCTTCTCCCTCTGTGTCCACAAGTCTGTTGTCTACATCTGCTTCTCTGTTTCTGCCCTACAAATAAGTTCATCAGTACCGTATTTTTAGATTCCATGGATATGTATTGATATATATTTTTCTCTGACATACTTCACTCTGTATAACAAGCTCTATGTTCATCCACCTCACTTCAACCGATATTACAAAACTGATATTCTACTTACACACAATTCTAAATGCTATTTGAACTTCATAAAAGCCTTTTCCCAAAGTTTCTGCAACTTTTTAGAATACCACTTTTAACTATGCTTAATATTCCATTACGTGGCCACGTAATTATTATAGTTGTGCACCAGCTATCAACTTATTGCCTCTCAGCTCCAAATCCACGTGCTATGACCAGCTTTCTGATACCTGAGCTGGATCCCTTAAACTGCACTGCTTGATGAGGTAGCCAACTAGTCAAAGATGGTTAAGCCTCTGAAATACGGCTAGTGTGAATGAAGATGTGCTGCTAAGTATAAAACATTTGCCAGACTTTTAAGACTTAGTACAAAACATGTCAACTACCTCATTAATAATTTTATACCGATTATATATCAAAATAATATTTTAATAGTAGTAGTACTGTTAGTTGCTCAGTCGTGTCCAACTCTTTGCGATCCCACAGGTTGTAGCTGCCAGGCTTTTCTGTCCATGAAACTCTCCAGGCAAGGATACTGGAGTGGATTGCCATTTCCTTCTCCAGAGGATCTTCCCGACCCAGGGATCGAACCTGGATCTCCTGCATTGCAGGCAGATTTTCATATACTGGTTTAAATAAAATGCATTATTAAAATTAATATAACCTGGCTCTTTTTGCTTCTTAAACTTGACTACTGGGGAATTTAAATTACATATATGATGTGCATTATGCTTCTATTGGGCTGAGCCATTCTAAACGTTTTTCCTTTGCCAACTGGCACAGCATCAGGTCTTGTCAGCAGAGGGTGCTGGAAGGACAGGCTGGAAGAAGGGTTTCTCTTTCTGGTTCTCACGCCTTTGTTCTTGCTTCTATGGCACAGCAGGCAACTTCCTGGCCAGGGGTACGTGGGAGACTCAGTGGCATAACCAGCCCCCTCGTCTTGCTGGTGCCCCAATCCTCCACCCCCTAGGGGACCCCGGACGCTCAGTCTCCAATGTCTGAATCTCAGCTTTGGGGGACTCTCTTTCCTAGTTTATCCTTCCTTGGGTATTCTCCTTCAACTCTAAGAGATAGAAGGTGCTCTTGTAGTCTTTAAAATTCTTTTTACCCTTCTCAGCAGTTAGGTTTTCCCTCTGGGGGCTCAGACGGTAAAGAATCTGCCTGCAGTGCAGGAGACCAGGGTTCAAGCCCTGGGTCGGGAAGATTCCCTGGAGAATAGAATGGTAACCCACTCCAGTATTCTTGCCTGGAAAATTCCATGGACAGAGGAGCCTGGCAGGATACAGTGCATGGGGTCGCAAAGAGCCAGACACGACTGAGCAACTTTCACTTCACTTTTCATTTACTAGTTAACAAGTCTTTACATTAAATTCTCCCTGTTCAAATTACCGGGGTGATTTCTGTCTCCTGACTGGACCCTTATGAATAGTTTATAAAGAGGACAAAACAGGCTGATGAAAGAATGTCAGCAAGGCTTTGAGCAGTTGCCGTACGCCCTCCACTTCCTTCCATTCTCCTTCTCCAACACCATCTTCCTTATCTCCCCCGTTGCCACTTCCCTAAAAGCAGAAATGGATGTTCTCGTGCACCACTACGACTCTGCGACCATCACTCAGGAAATACTTTAAGAACTCGAATTATTAAAAAAGTCAATCAAGAGCTCCATCTTCTATTCATTCAACAAATATTTACTTAGCTTCTATCTATGTAAAAGTAATGTACTGAATGCTGGTTGCAGAGTAGCTGAGGGGATGGAAGGAAAGGTCACACAGAGCAAAGAGAAATGAACAGGTGAAACAGAAACTCTGGCTCGAAGAACCTAACAGCATAGGAAATAAACATAAAGGATGACACAACTCACTATAATGTAACAGGAAATAATATAAAATGAAAATAATTAAAAACAGTAGCTGTACCATTCTAAGTACCCTAATTGGGCATAGGGAAATATATAAAGAATACAGAAATCTTTTTATAATGGCCTCTCCTCACTCCAGGATCCCCTCTCTCCCTCTAGGCACCTGCAAAATGTCTTATTAACTAAAGGTTCTGCTTTCGATCGGCCCTGGTTCCTAGTCTCATACTGGTCTCTGCTTCCTTACCAAGCTACGAGTTATCCGCGCAGCGCAGGGACATTCTTGCAGACGATCTTGAACCACCAACAGCATCATTTCAAGTGGTCAAGATCATGGCTCCAGATTCCAACTTCACTCCAATGCCTATGCCTATCTTTAATAAAATATTAAGATATCTCCTGCTTCCTGGTAAATTTTTGTTTTAGGATTTCTGATTCTTTTGAAGAGATTCTCATTCTCTGCCAAAATTCTCCATCTTGTCATCTTGTTCCTTGAACTCATCCTGGTTGTTTTAAAAGTCCACATGTAATAGCTGCAACATGTGAAGCTCCTGTGCAGTTCTGTTTCTTTTGCTTTTTTTTCCTCTTATTTTACAGCCATTTGGTTTTACTCTTTAAAACATCTGGTAATATTTTACTGGTTGTCATACACTGCATATGAAAAAGCACTGAGTTAATTTGAGGATCTGAATGTTATTTTCCTCTGGAGAGGATTTACATTCGTTTTTGGCAAGCAAAAAAGGTGGACAGAGAAAAAGCACCTCAATCCAACTGAGCTGACAAAAGCTAAGTGTCAGCTAGCAAGTGCTGGCATTTCCAGTCTGCATTCACTCCCTGGATACAACCTTTCAGGGCTCCAAACTGAAAGTCAAGGTATTTACCATGGCCCCTCTTCCAAGGCAGGCCCGAGCTGCAGTTTCTGTCTCTGCAGGTCTGAGAGACTGCTGAAAGTTCTGCGCACCTAATGTGCCACTTACAAACTGCAGACACACGGGGGAGAAGGTAGCACCTCACATCAGCTCACTTCTCCGCACTTCACTCCTCCCTGGGATCCTGGCCTCTTTCAGCTGCACGCCAGCAGCCTTCTCCAGACAGATCTTATATTACTTACATTCACATACACGACACAAAAGCACATATATGTTTTTCTAGCATCCACAGTGGAAGGATTAGTATGACAGAAACTATTCTGAAAAAAGCTTGAAGAAACCCAGGAAAGAAAACTGCTAATTGTATGTCAGAACTTCTCAATCTAATCTGTTCTTCTAATTTCCCAGCCCTTTATGTCTCTGTGTAGTCTCACTGCTGTCTTCAAATTCACAGTCTCTTCAGCTACATCTGATCTACTGCTGACACCATTTTTTCATTTTCCCCAAGCCCCGTATTTTTCATTTCAGAAATGCCCACTTAGATCCTTTTCATACTGATAAATTCTTGCTTAACACCCTACCCTCTATTTTCATTTTAGAAATGACCTTTTCTGACTGTTCACTGCTCGTCTTTCTTACGTTTGGAATCCTGCTTGCAGGGTCTGCTGGCTGCCTCTCCAGCCTTGCTCTTCTTTGCATTCTCAGAAAGTTTCATTTGCAAACTTATCTTGCACAGGAGTTTTTCCCTTCTATTTTCCATTCCCTGGCAGTTGATACCATGGATGAATCTTGCCCTAAAAGACAATGCTAAACGAGGTTTGAAGGTAGGCTTTTAGGATTTTCTCCATTTATGGAGCAACAAAATGCTAGAGGTCATCTGTACGATGCACTGTTCTGGGCTCTATTCTCATACTCACCTCTGTTTCCTTCCTGGGCCAATGGAAGCTAGCCACCACTGGGAATCACTGTGAACAATCAGGCTACAGTCCGCTGGCAAGGATCACGGTCCTGACCATGTCTTCCTGCAGCGGCCTGGCTCTGACCTCCTGTCATGTGCAAGGTCACTAAAACCCTTTTCTAGGGCAGGTTTTGAAGTCTGGGTCATTGACCCTCACTCTTCTCCATTCCTGATCCAAGAAAGTTTCCTCTTGGTTATGAATTCATTTATGAGTTTTTTAAAATTATCTATATGTGTTTGGAAAAGAGAGAATTTTCAATATGAACAAAAAGTTCAACAAGAGGGAACGTAAATTGGTGCTGCCACTGGGGTCAACAGTATGCGGGTTACTCAGAAAACTAAAGACAGAATTAACATATGATCCAGCAATCCCACTCCTAAGAACACACCCAAATAAAACAATAATTCAAAAAGATACATTCACCCCTATGTTCATAGCAGCACTATTCACAATAGCCAAGACATGAAAACAACCTAGATGTCCACGGACAGATGAGAGGAAAAAGACGATGTGGTGCATATACACCGAGGAATACTATGCAGCTATAGAAAAGAACGAAATAACCCCATTTGCAGCAACAAGGATGCAACCAGAGACTCTCATATTAAGTGAGGTAAGTCAGAAAGACAAATACAATATGATATCACTTATATGTAGAATCTAAAATATGACACAAATGAATCTATCTATGAAACAGAATCAGGGACATAGAGAATAGACTGGGGGTTGTTAAAGGGAGAGTAGGGGAGAGAGAGGGATGGATTGGGAACTTGGGGTTAACAGATGAAAACTGGTATATATAGAATGGATAAACAACAAGATCCTACTGTATAGCACCAGGAATTATATTCAATATCTTCCGACAAACCATAATGTTAAAGAATATGAAAAGGAATGTGTGTGTATATATATGTATAACTCAGTCACTTTGCTATACAGCAATAATTAATAACATTGTAATTCAACCACACCTCAATAAAACTCTTTTAAAAGTTAACCAAGAAATGTTAATGCAGGCCTCTTAAATACTAGAAAGTTCTCATGCTTTAAAAAGGTTATGAAAAAAAGAATGTTATGATTATATTTTATATGTAGAAATGGATATATTAAATAACAAATGCACAAGGGGAAAACAGACTGGAAGAAAACACTCTACGAATGTTAGAAGTGTTAACTTCATCAGAATTATGGATGGTATTTAAGCTAAAAAAATATTTTAAATATATTTTCTATAATCATGTATTCATTATTGTTCAGGATGCTTTTTCTTTTTTAAACTCACCACCCAAAGGGGATTGAATGGTGCAATTTCAGGCAGCAGGAAGGCCTGTTCATTCTCCTCTGATCATCCCTCCCCTCCCCACCCACCCCACCCTACCCCAGAAAAATCGGCTCTTTAGAGAGAAAAGAGCTACTGGCACTGGAGAAAGAAGAGTTAAGAGCAGAGTCCAAGGCCTGTCATCAAAGGGCTATTAAAGAGGGGAGAATTTAAGAGCTCCCTGAGGGCAACACTAGCTTAGAAAGACACAAAGTGCTAATGGACGTATTTATCACTTATTGTCTAATGAGCAGCAGATTTTAGGAAGAAATATAGTCCAAAGGAGGGAAGATGAGCTGAATCAGCCTAAAGGTGGAAACTTAAAACAACAATTTAGTGATGGCTTGTTTTTTAATTCATTTATTTTAATTGGAGGATAATTACAACATTGTGATGGTTTTTGCCATGCATCAACATGAACCGGCCATAGGTATCCAGGTCTCACTCCATATCCTGAACTCCCCTCCTACCCTTATCCCACTGGCTCTGGGTGCCCTGCTTCATGCAATGAACTTGCACTGGCCATCTATTTTACATATGGCTTCAACAGAACTTCCACACACATGTCTCTTCAATAGCCTCAAATCAAATCCATTATTCTGTTAGGTTCCCATTCCCTTATTACTTCTTCATGGCACTTGTCACAATTTGCAAATTCACACTATTTTGGTAATATTTAGTATGGTTTTCAGATGCCCATTCACAATTCAAGCCCCTGAGTGCAAGGACAGTGTCTCTTCCGTTCACTGCAGAATCCCCACGACCTGGTACTATCAGTTCAGTTCAGTCGCTCAGTCGTGTCCAACTCTTTGTGACCCCATGAACCGCAGCATGCCAGGCCTCCCTGTCCATCACCAACTCCCGGAGTTTACTCAAATCCATGTCCATAGAGTCGGTGATGCCATCCAGCCATCTCATCCTCTGTCGTCCCCTTCTCCTCCTGCCCCCAATCCCTCCCAGCATCAGGGTCTTTTCCAATGAGTCAACTCTTGGCATCAGGTGGCCAAAGTATTGGAGTTTCAGCTTCAGCATCAGTCCTTCCAATGAACACCCAGGACTGATCTCCTTTAGGATGGACTGGTTGGATCTCCTTGCAGTCCAAGGGGCTCTCAAAAGTCTTCTCCAACACCACAGTTCAAAAGCTGGTGCTATAGCAGGTGCCAATAAACTTTCCTTAAATGAATGTCGAATACAAGCAAAAATATTTTAGCTTGAGTTCTCCATTTCCTCTATAATCTTGCTTGCTCCTGAACAAGTAAATTTAATTTCCTAAAACAGTATCATTTTTATAGAAAAAGAATTTGGGCTATCTGTATTCTGTGACTAAAGCAGAGGTAACTATTAGATTTACTGTATCCTAGTGAGTCCTGTGGTGTGGGAAACCTGGGTTCGATCCCTGGGTTGGGAAGATCCCCTGGAGGAGGGCATGGCAGCCCACTCCAGTATTCTTGCCTGCAGAATCCCCATGAACAGAGGATCCTGGCGGGCTACAGTCCATGGGGTCGCGAAGCATCAGACACAACTGAGCAACTAAGCCCAGCACAGTGAGAACCATCAGTAACCCAAAGAGGACCGCAGAGAACAAAAGGAACTCACAAGCTTCCTTGAGACATGGTTTGGAAACTTCCAACCCTTTTAAGTGAACAAAACAACAGATACCAGCAAACTGACAGCTTTAACCTAGATGAGTTAGATCTGTGATGCAGTCAAAATTTTAAGGAATGGAATAGGGAACAATCTTGATTATTAGTGAAGCATCTGTAGGTACTTTAATTCTCTCTGGAAAAGGGAGGACATAAGTTAATGAACCATAATGTACAAAAAGAACTCTCACAAGCACTGACTCACCTTATCTTTACACAAACCTGTCTTGAAAGAGAGGAACTGTGGGCACAGCCGCACCCAGTTCACAGGCTGGGAAGGTGAACCGAACTTACAGAGGTACGGTTGGGCCAGAGCACCTGCTCTACAGTGAGCGTGTAAGGGTGAACGGAGAGAAGACAGACTCAAAAGGCACACTTTCCCACGACTAGTCACTTCTGCTAGACAATGGTCTAGCCCTCTAAGGAAGGGTAGAGCTACCAAAAACTAATGAAAAAGAAATAAGGGAGTGATCTCCTAACCTACCCAGGAGGAAGGACCCCGGTCAGGGAAATCTGAGCTGATATTTATCACTGTGGGCTCATGAGGAATCAGAATGAAATGGTTTGACTTCAGTGGTCAGTATTTCGGGTTGTGGAAGAGTAGCAGACATCATTTTTTCAAGTTTCTGGGCCTCAGGTCTACTAGTGGAGACAGAATAATTTCCAAGAGGAAAACTATTTAGAGCTGCATGGTTACCAAGATGGTCCTTTTTTGGAAGCTCACTTCCCTGTTAAATACTGCCCAAGGGCCTGCATACCACCTGTTTTGCTCATTACTCTTGAGCCCCACCCCACCCCCTACCACCAACCCTGGCCTTCCTCTGCTAAGACAGGGCATGTTGGATTTGTGGCCCATCCTAGAAACACCATCAGTCTTAGACAAAACCATGGAGAGAATCTAGCCAAGTCCCCTGGCAACAGAAACAAGAACAGAGAGTTCTTGTCCTAACCTCCCTCTCTCTATATCATCTTATGCCAAAGTATCTCTGGATTAAAATTAGGTTCAAGAAATGGGGCCATAGCATCTCCTGTCTTCTTGTTCAGTACAATTCTTCACTTTCATTTTTTATTGATTAAAGCAAAGCTCTCTTTCAGAAGGGTTGTTATATGCATCCAACATAACACATATTTTTCTGTTTGACGTTTTTCTTGGCTTTCTCATTCTATGGCCCCATTTCTATAAAGCTCAACCACCTTGAAAATCAAATAATGCCCTACATTTCCACTGGCATATTTCTTTTGCCAACAAAGTTTATTGTTCTTACCAAAAGTCAAACCTCAACTGGAGAAGAAAGTAATTTGTGAACGTCATAAGCAATTGCCAGAATGTCAATTCTGAGAATACAGTGCCTTGACTCTAGAGGCAGGCAATATATATACATTAACTGAGTGAAGAGTCTCAAGGACTACTCCTCACACCTTGTTTGCTAAATAGATTCCTGACCTGCACTCATCTCAAGTGCTCCTACCTGTCAAATGTGGGCTGAGAAAGACAGGTCTTTTCTGTCTCTCTCTCCTAAAAACACTCTAAGATCTTGAACGGAAAGTGTTAGGACTGTGTGGTTTGCTAATTACAAGTTAATAACTCTGCACAGTCTTTAAACCTGTGAATGCAAAGTGCCAGCGAGTATAAATTAAAAGCATTATTTACATAGACTTCCTAAATGTGAAATAAAGGCTGCTTTTAGCAGAGGGACTCACCAGTAGAAAAGATGCCATCCAGGGTATCCAGGCACAAGTGAAAGGTGCTCTTCTGAGTAGGAAAAAACTCATATACATTATATTGTCATTGTAAAATACTGAAATATTTATCTTGACTTTGTGGCCTTCGGTTTCCTTTAGATATTTTTTTCCCTGCAGATAGGCTACATGGCCAACACAAAGAGTAGGTGCTCTGAACTGTAAGGCATACACTTTGAAAGTTACTTTTTATTGGTTTATAACATTATGTAAGTTTCATGTGAATAATGTTATATTTCAACTTCTGTAGACAGCACAGCACGCTCGCCACCAAAAGTTCAGTTTCCATCTGTCACCACACCGTTGACCCTCTTTACCATTTCACCCTCCCCCACCCACCTCACTTCTGATAACCACTACCCTGGTTCTTTGTATCTATATGCTTTTGTTTGGCTTTTTTCTTTTTTCTTTTTCATTTCACATAAGTGAAATCATGGAATTTGTCTTTCTCCATCTGACTTTCTGGCTTCCTATACTCAACTAAATTATGACTATTAAAACAAGTCAACTTAGATGATTCATAAAAAAATATTTTATGTAAAGTATAAGCTCAATTAGGCTACTTTCTCAGAAATATCCCAATCACAGTTTAATTAAACCCTGTTCTTAACTTCAGATTTTCATTATAATTTTTTCTATATTGACTTTGGAAACCCAACCCCTTTGAGACCTTCCTCTGAACATAATCTCAGCTTGACCTCAGAAGCCTTTCTAACCTGTCTTTCCTTGACTATTACAGCCCCCGAGCCCTTCACCCCACCACTATCCAGTTTTGGGCAAGGAGGAATCTATTCTGTGGCTGCTTTCAAATCGTCACAGGACCAGTCTTAGTTTTTTCCTCATCTCAGCTGAATTTCTCTGCTTTCTCAATATAAGATAAAAAAGGGGGGATGGTGGTATGAAGTTAGGGAGGTGTGCCTACAACTGTACCTCGAAGTTTAAAGCAGAAATTTTCATAACTAGATTCTAAAGATTTTATTTCACTTAACCTCTTACATGTATAACAATCACAACTGTCTTGATACAATTTCAGAGCCATTTTCTTCAACATCCTGAGTAAAATATTTAAAAGTTTTTGACAGAGGTGGTAGGATGGTACTACAGGCAATAAATGAGCTGAAATGTCAACTGATGAGAGATCATTCTTGGCTCTCAGAAGACAAAATGGTGAAAGGACAGTGTGATCTGCGTGCCCCTTCTCACACCACCACACTCGCTTTCTTCCATTCCCTTGACCGAGTCAGTCACACATGGCTTGAACCACCAGGAATGCAAATGCCCATTCTTAAAATAAGATGTCACATTTCTCCTTTCATTGTTCTTTCAGCAGTTTCATGCTTTTTCAGAAGGATCAACTGGAAACTGTTCCCAAAGAGGTAAAAACAGTACAACTTCATAACCTACCGGCAGACGCAATGGGCCACCTATGCTCAAGCACTTGCCTGTTTGGCTTATGGATCAGTCTGAGTAATTTAAAAAAAAAAAAATAGTTGAGGCTGATTTAGCATCAAATGATTTGCACTAAAAGCTATGAAATTTTTAAAACTCTGATGAAAGACACACCAGCGTGCATCTTTGATGTGTGAGACGGTGTTATCGACTGTCGCACTAGAAGGCGCTGGCAATGGAGGGCACCAGAGTCCATAACGAGCTCTGTAACACCGGTCAAGTGCAAGGGCCTCGCAGACGTCTGACTACGTTCAAGGAAGAAACGTATGACACCGGCCACGACAGACACTCTTCCTTGGGTGCCGCCATAAAGACACTGCTCAATAATACTGTTTCAGGTGAACATCAACGGCAAGCATTCAACCAAACTGACAGTACCTTAAAAAACTGGCACAGCCTCCAAGTCGGCTATTGCAAATCCAGCAATAAATACTGCAGAAATATAAAGAGTGCAAAGAGAGAGAAATGAATATATTCATTGCCACTTTTTTTATAACATCAAGGAGATTTTTAAAAGTAAGTATCCGACAGGAGAATGATTGTATAAATTATAATTTAATCTATGTAACAACACTGTGACATCATTAAAAAAGGATGAAGACCTGTGATAAACCATAATAAAAAAGAATATTTTAGAAAGAGCATATATAACAGATCACCAGTCCAGGTTTGATGCATGAGACAAGTGCCCAGGGCTGGTGCAGTAGGATGACCCAGAGGGATGGGATGGGGAGGGAGGTGGGAGGGGGGATCGGGATGGGGAATACATGTAAATCCATGGCTGATTCATGTCAATGTATGACAAAAACCACTACAATATTGTAAAGTAATTAGCCTCCAACTAATAAAAATAAATGGAAAAAATAAAAAATAAAAAAAAGAAAACTGGGGGAAATGAGGCTGAGAGAGGTATAGTCATTTGCCCTAGGTCAAAAGCCAATGAGAGCTGCGGAGATCAGGCTGTGAACCCAGAGACCATGCTCTTAGCGTGTGTGTGTGTGTGTGTGTGTGTGTGTGTGTGTGTGTGTGTGTGTGTGTGTGTGTGTGTGTGTGTGTGTGTGTGTGTGTGTGTGTGTGTGTGTGTGTGTGTGTGTGTGTGTGTGTGTGTGTGTGTGTGTGTGTGTGTGTGTGTGTGTGTGGTGTCTGATGTGCTTAAAAACAAAAAGGAGATAAAAACAAACACATGAAAAGATGTTCAACATCGCTCATAGTGAGTGAAACGCAAATCAAACCTACAATGAACTACCTCACACTGGCCAGAATGGCCATCATTAAAAAATCTACAAACAATAAATGCTGAGAAGGGTGTAGAGAAAAGGAAACCCTCTTGCGTTGTTGGTGAAATATAAATTGATACAGTCACTATGGAAGATGGTATGGAGATTTCTTTAAAAACTACCAGTAGAATTCCATATGATACAACAATCCCACTACTGGACATATACCCTGAGAAAACCGTAACTGAAAGAGACGCATGTACACCCATGTTCACAGCAGAGTTTTTACAATAGCTAGGACACGGAAGTGACATAGATGTCCATGAACAGATGAATGGATAAAGAGGCTGAGGTACATATACACAATGGAACACTCCTAAGCCATAAAAGAGAAAGCATCTGAGTCAGTCCTAATGTCAATCAGTCCTGGAAGAATCTAGAGCTTATTGTACAGAGTGAAGTCAGTCAGAAAGAGAAAAACAAATATTGTATATTAACACAGTGCAGGAAATCTAGAAAGATGGTACCAGTGAACTTATTTGCAGGACACAATGGCAACGCAGACATAGAAAACAGTCTTGTGGGCACAGCAAGGGAAGGAGGGGGTAAGACAAACAGAGAGAGCAGCACGGAAACACACCCAGTATCAAATGTAAAACAGCCAGCCGGCGGGAACCTGCTGCATGATGCAGGGAGCTCAACCCAGGGCTCTGTGACCACCGAGAGGGGTGGGTGGGGGAGGAGGTGGGAGGGGCTCAACGGAGACGGGAAATATGTATATCTGTGGCTGAGTCATGTGGATGTATGGCAGAAACCAGCATAGTATGGTAAACCAGTCATCCTCCAATAAAAAAAAAATTTTTTTTAAGGAATTGAAAGATTACTCAAAGGGTTAATGGTGGTAACCTCTGTAGAGACAGAGTATATCAGTATGACTTGATCTTTTAAACAATTTGGATTTTTCTTCCCCAGCAAGAGATTCTAGGTGTAACTGAAAAAGGAGAAAAATGAAACATAGAAAATCAGCAGGCCTTCAATGTGAATTCCTATATATGGTAACACCACGCAGTAAACCTAAGCACCACCTTAAAATGTGTTAAAACAGTGTTTAAAGGGTTTAGTCTTTTTGTTTGGGGGGTTTTTTGAAAAGAGCCCTGATCAATTTGTTGAGCCCTGACAAACAAATTCTGGATAATATGACTCATCTGATAAACATATCAAAATGGTGAATTGGAGGAAGGTGGTCAAAGGTAAGACTGACAACTTTCAACCCTGTCTATTACACTTTGTGTATTATAAGATACACAAGTATTAGGGATGTAGCCTACAATGTGATGTCTGTAGTTAATACTGCTTTATAATACATAAGAAAGTTGTTCAGAGAATAAGTTCTAAGAATTCTCTTACAAGGAGAAGTTTTTTCTTTTTGCTTTCTTCTTTTCTTCTTGCATTTCTTTGTATTGTTTCTCTGAGAAGATGGGTGTTAGCCCAACCTACCATGGAAATCATTTCACAAAATATGTAAATCAAGCCAAAATGCTATATGTGTTAGACCTACACAGTGATAATGAAACTCACTATTAAACTCATTACTATAAGAGTCATAACAAGTGATATGTCACTTATCTCTCAGTAAAACTGGAAAAAAATTGAGCTATACCTTCTGATCACGTAAGATAACGAAACCAGGACTGTAAGATACATGCTGCCGTATAACCTGATACTTCACTCAACAGGTTATGTACTTTGGTTCATGTCAGTACAGACAGTGCTATCTGATCATTTTAGGAGCTCCTTCACAGTATTTAGTTTAAATGTGGTTTAAAAGCCACAAGTCATTCAACCAATCTACCACTGATATTCAATTAGGTTGTTTCTAATTATAATTTATACTGTGTTTCACTGAATATTTTCTTTCACATATATTTTGGGTATTGTCTGAGCTTCTGTGGGTTAAATTCCTGGCAGTAGAATTATTGGGCAAAAAGGGGCAGCACATTTAAAGATCTGAGAGCTATTCAATGTTACGTGCCAGCCTGGATGGGAAGTGAGCTTGGTTACATGTATATGTATCGCTAAGTACCTTTGCCTTCCATGTTAAAATATCACAACATTGTTAACTGGCTATACTCCCAACATCAAATAAAATTTTAAAAAATTGAGAGCTATTACCAAAAAGCTTCATAGAAGGTTGGTCCACTTTGCAATCAGAGCAAATTCCCTATATCTTGGATATGTTGGCTATTGTGTAGAGATAACATTCGAGGAATTTTATTTCTCAGAGAAGCCTGACTAAAATCATCTAGCTGTTTTGAGGCTTTTTTCTCCCTTAAAATATCTGAAAGCAGAAGAACAAGATCTAATAATATTATCTACATTTAAATAGTGAGTCATATCAACTTCTTTTTCTATTTGATCCAACGATACTGAGAGCATATGTAAAAAAAAATTAAATAACCGTATATAAAGTGATAGGAGGCCACAGGAAAACAACAGATTTGCTTGATGAGACTGCCAAAGTGTGAGAATTCAGACCCAAAATGGTAATCAACATCCAGGACAACACAGGGAGACCTGATGAGTTTCTGTCCAACAAAATTCAGGAATCAAATCAACAGTGGCTCCAGGAATGCTAGATACCACACAAATGTCTCCAACGTCCAGACCACAATTTATCCATTTTATAAATGAGAAAACTAATTTTATCACAACTGTGCTCCCATCAGTTTGGTCAGACGACTTAGAAGTGCAGATTCAATGCCCACTCTGGGCATCAGACTTCTTGGTATGTTGTCTGTCTAACCCCTACTTCCATTCAGATGTTTGGCTTCTGTAACGGCAACTCAGATCTGTGTATAGCACACAGCAAATCCTTAACTTCTAGATGAACAGAAGAGAGGGAGGTAGTTACGAAGAAGGAAGAAACCTTCCATTTCGTAAGCATCTCATCCCTCACATCCATGTGTAAAAACAGAAGCTATTTCACTTAACATGTCAATATTTACTCTTTCTCAGGGACACAAGCAGATAAAAGCTGCCTGCTGAAAGGTAAAGTTACAGGCAACATTTTTCTAAGCCATCAATCTTTCCCTCAAGCAGCAGCAAGATCAGAGTAAGTCAAATGAATCACAGAATAATGCTTAAAACTTAACGCTTAGTCATCTTCTGAGAAGACATTTCCTAGAGGGCTGAACATTTCCAGGGGCTATTCTCCCTGGAACTCAGCCCTTCCCACCAGGGGCAACAAACCACTCTGAAGGTTACCATCTAACATTATCTTTAGCAGTTATTTAATTTTTTATCTTTGGTAGTTATTTAAAAGAACAATTACTGTGCCCCATCTGTTTCCTTGAAGATGCCAGCAATAGTGACTCTTTAAAAAGGAAAGGATCTGTGGTGGGAGAAGAGAGAGCAGGTGAAGAGTCACAGCTCTGATCCCTGGCACCTGGGTAAGAGAACAGGAAATGGATCACAGATTTATTTTTTTATTTTTTTTTATTTTTTTTCCTTTTCTTTACCAATTTTCTTCTTTCTTTTTTTTATTTATTTTTATTAGTTGGAGGCTAATTACTTTACAATATTGTAGTGGTTTTTGTCATACACTGACATGAATCAGCCATGGATTTACAAGTATTCACCATTCCGATCCCCCCTCCCGCCTCCCTCTCCACCCGATTCCTCTGGGTCTTCCCAGTGCACCAGACCTGAGCACTTGTCTCATGCATCCAGCCTGGGCTGGTGTTCTGTTTCACCCTAGATAATATACATGTTTCGATGCTGTTCTCTCGAAACATCCCACCCTCGCCTTCTCCCACAGAGTCCAAAAGTCTGTTCTGTACATCTGTGTCTCTTTTTCTGTTTTGCATATAGGGTTATCATTACCATCTCTCTAAATTCCATATATATGTGTTAGTATACTGTATTGGTCTTTATCTTTCTGGCTTACTTCACTCTGTATAATGGGCTCCAGTTTCATCCATCTCATTAGAACTGATTCAAATGAATTCTTTTTAATGGCTGAGTAATATTTCATGGTGTATATGTACCACAGCTTTCCTATCCATTCATCTGCTGATGGGCATCTAGGTTGCTTCCATGTCCTGGCTATTATAAACAGTGCTGCGATGAACATTGGGGTGCACGTGTCTCTTTCAGATCTGGTTTCCTCAGCGTGTATGCCCAGAAGTGGTATTGCTGGGTCATATGATAGTTCTAATTCCAGTTTTTTAAGGAATCTTCACACTGTTCTCCATAGCAGCTGTACTAGTTTGCATCCCCACCAACAGTGTAAGAGGGTTCCCTTTTCTCCACACCCTTTCCAGCATTTATTGTTTGTAGACTTTTGGATAGCAGCCATCCTGACTGGCGTGTAATGGTACCTCATTGTGGTTTTGATTTGCATTTCTCTGATAATGAGTGATGTCAAGCATCTTTTCATGTGTTTGTTAGCCATCTGTATGTCTTCTTTGGAGAAATGTCTGTTTAGTTCTTTGGCCCATTTTTTGATTGGGTCATTTATTTTTCTGGAATTGAGCTGCAGGAGCTGCTTGTATATTTTTGAGATTAATCCTTTGTCTGTTGTTTCATTTGCTATTATTTTCTCCCAATCTGAGGGCTGTCTTTTCACCTTGTTTATAGTTTCCTTTGTTGTGCAAAAGCTTTTAAGTTTAATTAGGTCCCATTTGTTTATTTTTGCTTTTATTTCCAATATTCTTGGAGGTGGGTCATAGAGGATCCTGCTGTGATGTATGTCGGAAAGTGTTTTGCCTATGTTCTCCTCTAGGAGTTTTATAGTTTCTCATCTTACATTTAGATCTTTAATCCATTTTGAGTTTATTTTTGTGTATGGTGTTAGAAAGTGTTCCAGTTTCATTCTTTTACAAGTGGTTGACCAGTTTTCCCAGCACCACTTGTTAAAGAAGTTGTCTTTTTTCCATTGTATATTCTTGCCTCCTTTGTCAAAGATAAGGTGTCCATAGGTTTGTGGATTTAATCTCTGGGCTTTCTATTCTGTTCCATTGATCTATATTTCTGTCTTTGTGCCAGTACCATACTGTTTTGATGACTGTGGCTTTGTAGTATAGTCTGAAGTCAGGCAGGTTGATTCCTCCAGTTCCACTCTTCTTTCTCAAGATTACTTTGGCTATTCAAGGTTTTTTGTATTTCCATACAAATTGTGAAATTATTTGTTCTAGTTCTGTGAAAAATACCGTTGGTAGCTTGATAGGGATTACACTGAATCTATAGATTGCTTTGGGTAGTATAGCCATTTTGACAATATTGATTCTCCCAATAGGAAATGGACCACAGATTAAAAAAAAATAAATAAAAGAGGCAGAAGGACCAGATTCTGGGGGCTTATGGGGTGAAAGGAAAATAAAAATGGGAGCCTATCCAACACCTACACAAATAATTCTGCAGTTTAAGTCTGACTTCCCTCATCCTCAGAGACAACTGCTACTAACAGTTAACATTACTAAGCACCTACCACATGCCAGGCAGTAATGGAACACTGGTCCTACTTTGTCATCTATCACAGCAACATAATGCAGTGGGTGTTTTCATCCCCATCCTACAAGCACAGAGTTAGGACCTGGAAGATGAAGGCGTTAGCTCGGTGTGAGACAACTGGTAAATGCTGGAGTTGTGCTTCATGACCTGGTGTTGCTGAGTGCTCTGCTCTGCTGTTAGCACTAACACCCCACTTGCATGCTGTGCTGCTGCTAAAGAGGCCTGCCCCTGGGCTTGTGGGGAATGTCTGAAGACGCCAAGTACTGCACGTGAAAGACTGTTGTAGGCCAAGTCACCAGCAAGTGCTTTGGTGGGGCAGAGAAGAGAAATTTGAAAGTGGCTGCCAAAGCAGACAGGGAGCCACTGCACTCAGAACTACCTACATCCTCCTGCAGAGGCAGCACACGACCGCAACCCCACGGAGGGAATGGACGGGGTTCGAAGGGCAGGCTGGCCTGGGCACGCCTAACAACCTGCCCCACTGCCAGAAAGGCTAGATTCCAGGGATGGTAGGAGGTTGGAGTCAGGAGGTCATTCCGTGAAGGAAGCTGGTCTTAAACTGTTCGTCCTGCTAACGAGCAAACCACGTGTGATCACCTCCCCCAAAGATCAGCAAGACCTTAATCAGTCCTGAAGATGCTCTCACAGGATTTGCTGGAAAATGACACCCATAGGACCAGGGTGGTGGTAGAGCAAGAACATCAGTGGGGTAAGTGTGGCCACTTAGGGTACAACCAGAGACACTCGGTCTCCGGTGTGTGAGAAAGCTCACAGCACTGCTGTGGCAGTGCGTTCATTAGCCTGACATTTGAGGTTGACTGTGTGGCTCCACTTCACAGATAGGGAAACTGAGGCTCAGTAAAGGGTAAGTGACCTCCCATCAACCCCAAGTGAGAATGTCAGTCATCAGGCTCCCAGCCAAAGATTCTTTCTCAGAGCAGTGGTTTTCAAGTGTTTAAAGGCTCAGAACAGCTTCAGATGGAATTGTCCCTGGAAACTCAAATTAAGTCAGTCAAAAGTAGGACTCATCTATCAGACGTAATGGTGCAGCCCAGGATCAAGTCCCACACTGGCCACTTACAGTTGTGACGTCGTGAGGAAGTCAGTCTCTGCAAGACAGTTTCTTCATGTCTAAGGAGGGATTATACTGCCTCCCTCACAGTTGGTTATGAGCAATCAATGAGACTATCTAAAGTTCCCAATGCTTGATCCATGAAGGACATTATTATTATTGCTACCACTCTATTTATGGGTAGGAAGGACACTATTATCATTCAGCAGCTGGTACAATGTCATCTCCAGTCATGATCATAAACCAAGCAGCAGAGGAGCCAAAGGTTAATTTTAAAAACTGATGCCAATCAAATTAGAGAAATATACATAATAGAGAAAAAGAAAGAAAAGTGTCCACGCATGTTTAATTATATTCACAGAGTTAACACACAGCCTGTGCCCTTTGTTCTGGCACCAGTGAGTCAGCCACATACACTCACTCTGCATCTTTGGCACCAACAATAATTAGGATATCCATATTCATTCAAACACCCTGGTGGCTGACCCAGATGCCAACAACAGATGTGTCGGAGCCAAAATGGGAAGTGGTAGAATACAATGACAAGAATGCCAAGATGGAGTTGGACAAAAGAGTTTGAATCTTGCTAGATTTGTCCTCTGAGGCTCAGCTTCTTCATCTAAGGAGATGACACATAGAAGTACCAGCTATAACCATCAAAACACAACACACACCAGATGAACATGGATGCTTTCTCCTCCCTTCTAAGTTGCTAACTTTGGGGCCCCTTCCCTAACCAGCAGGAAAACACCTGATGATAGTCTCTATAAATGGTTACAGTACCCACAATAATAATGCTTGTAAATGTGCCAAGCCCTCCTTTAAACATGCTATATAATGTTAACTCATTTAATGCTACCATAACCACAAGATTACAAAGCGCTGTTACCGTGCTTTAACATTTACAGCAGAGGAAACCAAGGCACAGAAAAGCTAGGAAACTAGCCCAGGGTCACACAGACAGTAACAGTAGTGTCAATATTCGAACCCAGGCTACCTGGTTCCAGAATAAATGTCCTCATGATACTATTAGTATAATGTTTCAGTTCAGTCGTTCAGTTGTGTCCGACTCTTTGTGACCCCATGGACTGAAGCATGCCAGGCTTCCCTGTCCTTCACCAACTCCCAAAGCTTGTTCAAGCTCATGTCCATCAAGTCAGTGATGCCATCCAGCCATCTCATCCTCTGTTGGCCCCTTCTCCTCCTGCCTTCAATCTTTCCCAGCATCACGGTTTTTTCCAATGAGTCAGTCCTTCGAATAAGGTGGCCAAAAAATTGGAGTTTCAGCTTCAGTATCAGTCCTTCCAATGAACACACAGGACTGATTTCCTTTAGGATGGACTGGTTGGAATTCCTTGTAGTCCAAGGGACTTTCAAGAGTCTTCTCCAACACCACAGTTCAAAACCATCAATTCTTCTGCACTCAACTTTCCTTATAGTCCAACTCTCACATCCATACATGACCACTGGAAAAACCATATCTTTTACTAGACAGACCTTTGTTGGCAAAGTAATGTCTCTGCTTTTTAATATGCTGTCTAGTTTGGTCATAACTTTTCTTCCAAGGAGAAAGCGTCTTTTAATTTCATGGCTGCAGTGTCTCCATCTGCAGTGATTTTGGAGCCCAAGAAAATAAAGTCTGTCACTGTTTCCATTGTTTCCTAATCTATTTCCCATGAAGTGATGGGACTGGATGCCACAATCTTAGTTTTCTGAATGTTGAGTTTTAAGCTAACTTTTTCACTCTTCTCTTTCACTTTCATCAAGTATAATGTTTACACCTCTCTTATTGAATATAGGCATTTTCTTTTACATTTCATAGTACAGTTGACCCTTGAACAAAGGGGTTAGGCACTCTGACCCTGTTAGTCAGTTAAGTTCAATTAGTCAGTCGTGTCCGACTCTTTGTGACCCCAAGGACTGCAGCATGCCAGGCTTCCCTGTCCATCACCAACTTCCAGAGTTTACTCAAAGTTCACATATAACTTATAATCAGCACTCTGTGTCTGCCATTTCTCTGCGTCCACCATTCTGTATCCACAGACGCAACCAACTGCACATTGTGTATTTACTGTAGTATTTACTACTAAAAAACATCCACATATAAGTGGACTAATGCAGTTCAAACTCATGTTGTTCAAGGGTCAACTTCTGTCCAGAATTACGAAAGGCTATCATACTATCTGCAAGTACACTTGTGAGGTTAACAGGACAAATTTAACATTCCCAGTTGGCAGATGAATAAATCAAAGCACAAAGGTTAAGTGACCTACCTAAAGTACAGAGTGGGAATCAGGGGCAGGGCTGGGACTAAAATGCACATCCCAAGAGTCAAACTGTAGAAGTGAATGGCCCAATGACTGTCCAGGCACTGATAAAATAAATTACATAGGTGTCATCAAGGTTCCCCCATCAGCAATACTTCACATATCAGCAGTATTTACTCTCCACGCTGCTTTAACCAGGGCAGAGGTAAGTACACATTGATCACGATACAATCTCCAACCCCACCCTAGACAGTCTCCTCTCATCACAACTGTGTGAAGAAGCATGTTCTTTATTGCTGGGAAGCCCACCGTACATCAGCCCAATGAGGTCACCAACAGAGATAAGACTGGAAATGGGACACAGGTGGCTCAGGGTGGTGAGCAACTAATGAGAAAGAAATCTGAGAAAGCAGTGTGGGGGGGTGACCATCGCGGTGGTGGAGAGAAGAGAATGTAAATAAATGTCAATGAAGAGTGATGACAGGAAGGAGGGAAAGAAGAAGAAGGTGGAGCTGGAGCTCTCTGGCAGGAAATGGAAGTGCACTGGAGGTTCTCTGTACCAGTCCCTGCTTAAATACAAGCCCATCACAGAGCAAACACACATAGAAGCCGGACTCCAACCAGAGGGTGCCAAAAGAAGAGCAAACATAACACGCACTGAGAAAGAGAGTCAACGAAAACCCTCCAAGATGCTAACAACACAAGGATGACCATGAGTTATCATTTTTCCTTTCCTCTTTCTTCCAGTGCTTCTGTAAGAATGCTATAGCACCTTATAAATATTGATAGGTGCCAGCTTGAGCCCAAAGTGACTTCACCTGAGGATTCAGGTGCCTGAGTGAAGGACCTCAGGGGCCACTCTGCTGGAAGACCATATGGATGATGGACTAAAGGGCCAGCTGGGAGAGAATGTATTTTTAGGGAAGACAGTTGGGTCCCCAGACTTGAACCAGTTAACTGGGCCTGGGCAGGGAGCAAGGCAGTTCTGAGCATAACACGGTGACAGTCACTCTGTTCTCTGACCCGGCATTCATGGACTTGTGTTTGCATCTTAGGAAAAGACCAAACTTCAGAATACCAGAGCACAGCAGACAACACAGCCCCAAGGCCCAGAAAATGAATTAGCCCAAAGCCACAAATAAAGGTCTCACCACTTCAGTGGAGGTCACAGCACAGTCTTGCCAACTGGGGGTGTCAGCCCCATCACTAGAATGGCCCAACAAGGCAGCGTATAATGGTGTGGCGGCATGACTGCGGTAAGGTGCCAACGGGCTCAATGCTGATAAGCGTCAGGGAGACCCAGTCCCAGCGCCCAGCAGGGCACTTCTGAAGACTTTGCCTCACCCCAGCGCTGGGCTGATGGCTCAGAATGGTCATCACCACACAGAGAACTCAAAAGGAAGTGACCTTCAGAATGCCAAAGGAGTGCCCCATGAGGAACCTCCCCGGGGTGCTCAGAAATACTTGGAGAGGCTTCAAGGGGAAGCAGCATAAACGTTCTCCTGTGGAGGGCAGGGACAGAGCCAGAGGAAGACTGCTTCATATTACTGAAGTTTTCTATTTTTGGTGCCCTATTCACCAATTTGGCCGGGCGAGGTGGGAGGTGGGGGTGGAAAGTAACATTTTTCAAAAACTTAAGAATTCAGAAACAACAGTAGTGAGCTAGTAATTTAAAGCAATTATAAGAAGCCAAAGAAACAGAGAAATACGACTTACAAACAAATTTAAGCATATAGATAGAACTCCTACATGGTGTCAGCCACTCTTTATGGAAGGAGAGAGTAGATAATCCCACACAAAAAATTAAGCAAAACAGTTCCATAGCTCTACAAAATGCTTCAAGAACACTATATATATATATATATATATATATATATGTATATGTATATATATGTATATGTATATATATATGTATAAGATGAAAGGCAAAAGAATACAGTTGACTCATGAAGAAAATATTTCAAAAAATTAAAAAGATGTGCAGGTTGGCAGAAGAGAGAGATTAATCAGCCGTTCGAATGATAGACGGGTAAGAAAAACACTGATTCATTTTTCAACAGAAGACAAATTATGAAGGTACAATCTGACCTAGAAGCTAACTATCTCTTCTGTCTTCTAGATGGCATTTTATTCCCGCCTTGACTACAGCATTTACTATTGTGCATTATCATTTCCTTCTTTCTCTCTCCAACTAGACTGCGAGCTGATCGCGAGCCAAGTTTTTTACTCACCTCCTTGTCTAGCACGATGCCTGACAAAGAGTAAGCATTAAATTAGTGTTCATTGAATGGGTGAGTGAATAAATGAATGACTAAATGAACACGTGAACTAAAAAACAAATGTTAAAGGGACTGATAAAAGCATATCTCTGGAAGACATGGGGAAAAGGAAGTTATGGTCCCACACGGCAACCAGAGAAGGCAACTCATACACTCGGCATGTTACTGACGTCCAGTTTATATATTCTAAAGGTTTCAGGGACACACGTCTGTGTCCACCAAGAGGCCTTAGGTCCTATAGAGCAAGGACCACAACTTCTATATACCCCTTTAGAGTGCCTGGCACAGGGCAAGGTTTAGAGCTTAAATAGATATTTATTAAACAGACTTGAATAAAGAAGATGAGAAGAGACAAGTAAAGTAACTCCTAGCAGGCAAGGTTCTTTCATTTTAATTTACAGGAGAAAGGAGCTGGCTATTTATCAGGCTTCATTGCGACAGGCATTCCTCAGGACAAAGACAGGCTTTCAGAACTACACGAGTGGCAGCGCCTTCTCCAGAGCTCCAGGCTTGGTATTTCCAAGGGAGAGCTAGGGGTCAATAGGAAAATGTGCTGGCACAGGCACATGCCAGGGAAGTTGGCACCGCACCTGCTCAGGCTGGGACTGACTCCAGGCAGCCTGACCAAAGTCAAGAAAGCTCATAATTCACGCAGAGGAGAACTGAAAAACAACCCAGTCAGTCAGGTGGCAGTGGATTGGGCAAGTGAATGTCAACTGCACTCAACAGTCAGGACCGGAAGTAGGGGACGGGAAGAGGCATGGGCACATCCCTTTTTCAGAAACACAGGACCCAGGTGAGGGTGAAAGGTCTCTGCTTCTTGGATTGGCCAACTCCAGCCATAGCAACCTGTCAGCAAAAAGCCTGCAGAGGATGAATGGGAGAGTCTCCTCTCTTAATGCAAAAATTCCTAAACAGGCAGCTCCCAGCTCCTACCACTGGATTAAAGGAGCGGGACAAAGAAGCCAATCATTAGAGAAGGAAAGGCTCTGAGACAGGAAGTGTAGTTGGTTATTATAGCTAGTGCTAAGGATGAGAGTTGCCAGGGTATTCAAACATGTATGGAGAATAAAGCAAGAGGGAGCTATAGCTATGATCATGAGTTTATGTCCTTTCTAAGGAAGCATGTCAGGGTTTTCAGGATTACCTAACTGTACCTAGACTCTTCCAGGTAAGGGAGATGGGCAGCAAGCCCTGCCCTGCTCCCCCTCAAAATGCCCTATCATACCTGCTTTGCCTCGACACAACTCCTGTCCCACCCATATTATTCAGCAGAGTCAGAAACGGTTACACTGAGCAAGAATCATATGCTTGAGTGTCACTTGAGTGTAAATGAGTCATGGAACAAACTCTGAAGGGACAGTCTCTAGACTCATCTAGTAACTGGTATTGCCACATGCAGCCGGGCTCATCGACCCTGGCCCCTGTGTGGCTGCAGTACTCCCAGGAGAGTTCAGAAGCTAGACTTTCACAGAAATAGAAAAAAAAACATTCTAAAATGTGTATGGAACTACAAAAGACCCAAAGAGTCAAACAATCTTGAGAAAAAAGAACAAAGCTGGAGGCAAGACACTCTTGATTTCAAACTATATTACCAAACTACTGTAATCAGAAACAGAACAGTATTGGCATAAAAAGAGATACATAGACCAATGAAGCGGAAGACAGAGTCCAGAAATAAGCCCATGGATACAGTCAACTAATTTTCAACAAAGGCACCAATCATATATAAGGACAGTCTAAGGACAGCATGAGTGAAAGTGAAAGTCACTCAAGTTGTGTCTGACTCTTTGTGACCTCATGGACTATACAGTCCTTGGAATTCTCCAGGCCAGAATACTGGAATGGATAGCTGTTCCCTTCTCCAAGGGGACCTTCCCAACCCAGGGATCGAACCTAGGTCTCCCGCATTGCAGGCAGATTCTTTACCAGCTGAGCCACCACGGGAGCCCAAGAATACTGGAGTGGGTAGAATAGTCTCTTCAAAAAATGGTGTTTGGAAAACTGGACATCCACATGTAAAAGAATGAAATGGTACCCTTATCTTACCCCATACACAAAAATCAGCTGAAAATGGGTTAAATACAAACGTAAGACTTGAAATTATTAAACTGCTATAAGAAAACATTAGGGAAAAAATTTCCTGACATTGGCTTTGGCAATGATTTTTGGATATGGTACTAAAAGTTTAGCCAACAAAAGCGAAAATAAACAAGATTAACTACATCAAACTAAAAAACCTCATAAACAGTGAAAGAAATACCCCCCCCCAAACAAAATGAAAAGGCAATCTATGGACTGGAGAAAATATTTCCAAACCATACATCTGATAAGGGATTAATATTCAAAATATATAAGGAACTCCTACAATTAAATAGCAAAAGAAATAGCCCAACAAAAAGTGGGCAAAGGGCCTAACTAACATCTTCTCCAAAGATGACATACAAATAGCCAACAGGCACAAAAAAAGGTGTTCAACATCACTAATCACAGGAAAATAGAAATCAAAACCACAATGAGCTATCATCTCACACCTGTTCAGATGGCTATTATCAAAAACAAACAAAAGATAAGTGTTGGCAAGGATATGGAGAAAAGAGAACCCTTGTACACTGTTGGTGTGAATGGAAATTGTGCAGCCACTATGTAAAACAAAATGGAGTTTCCTCAAGAAAACTACTATATGATTTAGCAATCCCTCTTTTGGGTATATATCCAAAGGAAATGAGATCCATACCTCAAAGAGATGTCTGTCTTCCCAAGTTCACTGCATTATTAGCCATAATAGGCAATACATGGTAACAATCTAAGAGTGTCTTGATGAATGAATAGGTGAAGAAATAATACTGTGTGTGTGTACACACAAACACACAATGAAATATCATTCAGCTTCATAAAAAAGATTGTTCTTTGCAACAAGATGAATGAACCTGGAGGTCACTATGCTGAGTAAAATAAACCACACACAGAAAGAAAAAAAACCGCATAATCTCACTTATATGTAGAATCTTTAAAAAGTCTAATACATTGAAGCAGAGAGTAGAACGATTACCAGGGACAGGGAGGTAGGGGAAATGGAGACACGTTGGACAAAGAGTAAAAGTTGCAGTAATGTAGGATTACTAAATCTAGAGAGCCAAGTATAGAATGATGCATATGTGCTCAGTCAAGTCTGACTCTTTCCAACCCCATGGACTATAGCCCACGAGGTTCCTCTGTCTATGGGATTTCCCAGGCAAGAATACTCCAAAAACACTGGAGTGGGTTGCCATCTCCTGCAGGGGATCTTCCCGATCCAGGGATCGAACTCTCATCTCCTGTGGCTCCTGCATTGTCAGGCAGATTCTCCACCAGAGTCACCTGGGAAGCCCTATAAAATGATGAGTATAAGTTAAATAATACTGTATGATTATGCGAAATACTAAAACTTTGCTAGGGGACTAGATTTAAGGTATTCTCATTATACCAAAAAAACAAAAAAAAGTGTGATATTAACTAGCTAAACTCTAGTAATCATTTCACTGTGTGTGTGTGTGTATATCAAATCATGTTGTACACCTTTTCAGTCTTTTAAACAGAAGCTAGAACACAGGAGTGAAAGCTTCAGGGAGCAGCCAGGACAGAAGGGACCTCTAAGCAGGAAGGAGGAGATGGTATGGATCACTCTCCACAGCTTTCCCCCAAGTTCCTCCTCACGACTTCCAATCTGCCTTCCTAGGCCTTCACCCCTAACTGTTCCTGCTCCAGGTAAGGGCACAGTGAGGATGTGGAGGTACGCAGCATAGGAATTAGACTGTTCCATGAGGGCAGGGCAAGCCCACTTTCCTCACCATTTCCTCCCAGCATCCAGCACAGGGCTAAATATTCACTATATGTTACCCGAATGAAGGGAAAGGTTATCAGCATGCCAGTTGTAACGGAGAGGCCTTAAGTTCAAGAAGTGGATCTACAGAAGACCTGCTCCTATCACTGGCCATTAAGTCCCTCATTCTTTAAAGGTCACAGAACACCTTCCCAGTCTGTAGAGGAGCCCACACAATGAAATATCTCACTCTTCCTCCACCCCTTCAAGTGTGAAATGAGGAACACTCCCCTAGAGAGCAAGGCTAGGGAAGGCTACTCAACAAAATGAGCAAAGCATTCCCTCCCATAATCTCCCAGGGAGTTCACCAGCTCTAATAACCACCAGGGGTTACAAACAGGTTTATGTTCCTGGTTCTGTCACTAATCAATCTGGAGACCTCATATCGACCATCAGAACCTTTGCAGTCTTTGTTCTGTTTTCTATAAAGTGATCTTTTGACCAAGGAGGGCAATAAGTCCTGAATTTAAATATGAACCACTCCTAGTAAGGCACATCTGAATCAGGACCAGGCATTTTAACCAAGTCAGTCCTCTGGTGGCCCCGTACCTAGAGACCCTAGACGTTTGTCAGTGTCCTTCAATCAGGAAACGGTGAGCTATCGGCGGACAACGGGATTACATGGAGAGATAAAAGTAGCGCCCTCAAGGTCTCAAACAGTCAAGGGAAAAAGGAGTTCTGACAGGAAGAACAACTGATCACCTGACTGGGCTGTTCACACAGTAGAAAGCAAGTTATTCTTTGTCTCCTGAAGCTGAAGAAAATCACCAATGAGCAGATACTAGACTTAACTGTGTCCCGCCAAATTCATATGTTCAAGCCCTAACCCGGCCCCTCAAAAGTGGCTGCATCTGGACCTGGATCTTTTAGGAGCTAACTATGGTTAAATGGGCTCGCCTGGTGGCTCAGACAGGAAACCCGGGTTCAGTGCCTGGCTTGGGAAGATCCTCTGGAGAAGGGAATGGCTACTCAGTTCCGCATTCTTGCCTGGAGAATTTCATGGACAGGGGAGCCTGGTGGGCTACAGTCCACGTGGTCACAAAGAGCTGGACACGACTGAGCGACTAACACTTTTTTTTTTAATTGTTAAATGAGGTCCCAAGGGTGCAGTCCTAATCAGACAGGACGGATGGCCTTAAAGAAGAAGATCTGTCTCTCCCCACGTCCGTGCAGCGAGGGGAAGGCCATGTGAGGACGTGAGGAGAGCACAACTGCTGGCCACCGAAGGAGTCCTCCTCACCAGACACCACGCCTGCTCACACGTGGCCTTGGATTTCCAGCCTTCAGAACTGAGAGGAAACAACTGCTTGCTGTTTACACCACCCAGTATATGGTATTTTATGGTGCTGTTATGGCTGCCTGAGACAAGACAGTAAGAGACTCAAGTAGACTGCTGGCTCTCCCCAACCTCATACGACGTTTGCCCTCATTTCCAAACAAGAAGGCCCCGTGTGGGTTCATCACCTCCAGGGAGAACCATGGCTGGGCTGACAAGAGAGGTGAAGACAGCACGAACAGAGTGAGAGGCAGGGGAAGGCCAAGGGCGAGGCAGGTCCACCAACTTCTTTCAAGTGGTGGGACACCCCGAGATTCCCAGGCTTGAGGGCAGAGCTGCAGACCCTCTGGCGTCACTGCCAGTTTAGGACCCCGCTGGCCCAGCAGCCCCTGACAGACAGTTCTCACCCTGGGCCACCCTGGCTGTCTGCATCAGCAGAGATGAAGAAACAAAGGCAGTCAGTGGAAAGAGGAAGTTGTGTCAGGGAACTAGCTGGGTACCTCAGCTTCGCCCTTCCATCCAGATAGCACCGACCTCCCACCCCACCGGCAGCGGGGCTTGGGTATGAATGCCCAGGGAGGGCCCCCCGAGGAGCCGCTGCCACGGCCTCAGCAGGCGACAACCTCGAAGTAATTACAAGTGGCATAAATATAGCCAGGCAATTACAGAGTGGGACAGGCCCTCCGTGGAGCCCTACAAAGACTCGCTCACGGAAAGCAAGGACTTCACGGAAAGACACTGGCCTCAGAAGGTGCAGCAATGTGACAGACACGGGCCTGAAAGAAGTAATTTCCAGAGAAAGTGGATTCATTTTGGTTCTCAGTCACAGACAGCTCCCATGACGGCTGATTCAGAGTCATGAGAAGATAGACGGACAGGGGCAGGGGAAACAGCACGGCTTCTGCCTGCCGCTCAGTAAGGCGGGACGGCCCACGGTGAGACAAGCAAGCAGGGCCGTGGCTTCAGCGTGGGGGCCGGTCACCGGCCCAGGGAGGTCAGGCTGGGGCCCCACAGCTGGCGGGCCACAAACATTTACGCGACACATGTCTGAGTGTCGACACTTCAGGGCACACCCCACTCAACAGTTGTTCCTGAAGAAATACAATTAAAAGTCCTGTTCGCTCCACCTCAGAGCCCTCACATTAACACCCAGCACCACCAATGAATTAGTTTTCTGGCAGCAGCTCTGCCTATCTCTTTCCCCTTTTCCTTTTTAAGGATCCCAAAGTATACGTGGAGAAGGAAATGGCAATCCACTCCAGTATTCTTGCCTGGAGAATTCCATGGACAAAAGACCCTGGCAGGCTACAGCCTGTAGGGTCGCAGAGTCAGACTCGACTAAGCGACTAACACACACACACATAGGTATACGTAATTTTTTTAAAAAAACAGAATTTTTAAAAATTTACAGGATCAGAAAGGAACTCAAGTCACCTAGTCTGATCACTCATTTGAAACTCAACTTCAAGCTGATCGCCTCAGCTGGAATGCCCCCAGGGATGAAACTTCTTCCCTCTAAAGCTTATTTCACTTTCCAACAACTCTGATAGCTAGAAAATTCTTCTACTGAGCCAGGATCTGCCTGCCTATCATCTGGTTCTGCTCTTAGGGTATCAAAGAACAACTGCAGGCCCGCAGCTTCATGGCAGCCTTTTCAAAAGCTGAAGATAGCTAGCAAGAGACTAGTGTTCACAGTGTTGGGAGATCCTGGCCCAAATTCCTAATCAAGTTCTCTTCTGTAAGAATAAAAGAAGTCGGCTTCAAGCTAAAATTTTTAAATCATAAATGTTCTGAGGTACAAAGGATGGTAAAGATCATTTAATTCATTTCTCTCCCTTCATACCTTCCCAGGTAAAACCCAGGTCCAGAGAAACCCATAACCACTTATGGTGAAACTCATAACCACTTAGTGGTATTCTGCAGCTTAGACCTGAGCCCCCATTTCCAGAGCCCTTTGTACTGAATTCTCCTAGAACACCACTTCTCATTTTCCCCAACAAAACTGTGCTCTGTCCTCACCACTACCTTCACACACACACACACACACACACACACACACACACACACACACTTCAGTCCATCACTGTTCCCAGCTTAAAGACGTAGACCTCTGGCCCTTGTTTACCCTGGTACAACCATACATGTAAAACTGAGTCCGTGGGGCACTTGGGCCCCATATCAGTATCCATCCCTGGAAGGGCACAGCAAATACTTCTAGAAACCATTCTGTGCAAAAACTACAAACAGAGGAGTTTTAAAGCCATAAATGAGATTCCAGAGGAGGGGAACAACTTTCCCATAGGTCTGTTACTTTAATCAATGTTTCCAAAGGAAATCTGAACAACGATGTGGGATTCACTCATTTACGTGCAGTACTCGCATTCAGAGAGAAGGAGACACCAGACCTGAGAGTTAGCAAGAAAGGCAAAATGGAAACCAGGAAACTGTGAGCATTTCTTTAACACACACTAATTGAGGATGATGAAGATGGCCTTGAATTTTTCTTTCTTCCCCCGCCTCACCTGAAGGTGGTGCAATGATGAAAATGAGCTAAGCAGATCTAGTGAACAAACGTCGATTAATTTGACGTATACTCTATGGCCAGAATACAGGCATTATGGAGATAATGAAAATTCTCCCCCCAGTATTTATAATCTGAGAAGTGGCAGTCCAGTGGTCAGGGCTCAGCGCTGTCACTGCCATGGCCCAGGTTCAACTCCTGGTCAGGGCACCAAGAGCCCACAAGCCACGTGATGAGGCCAAAGCAAAAAAACAACACAAAAAACCAAACAAATAAAAACACCAAAGCCAATCAAAATAGTTACCTGGGAAAAGAAACATTAAAAAGAAAGAAAGAGACTGTGTCAAGAACACAGTAAATGGTGACTCTCAACCAGAGTGGTTTCTGCCCTACCTTCAGGGTACATTTGGCAATATCTAAAGACATTTTGGGTTGCCACAACTGGAGGGTGCTATTGACATACAGGGGACAAAGGCCCGGGAAGCTCCTAAACATCCCACAGCTCACTGAATGGCCCCACAACAATGAGTCATCTGGTCCAAAATGACAGCAGTGATGAGGCTGAGAAACCCAGAAGTACATGCTCAATAAATATTGGTTAAATTGAATTAGAATTCATCCAATTCAACATTTTTTGAGCATATGCATGTGTCAGGCACTGCTATAACCATTCAAGAATCAAGGATGAGTAAGACATGTATCTTCTCTCAAGGCTACATAAAGCAATTATATAAATACAAGGAGGGATGTGATCCAAAGTTAAATTGGGTGTATAAATGCTGCCGGATTCTCAAAAGATGTGACGCCTGTAAGCCAGCATTAATCAGGAAGAAAATGGGTCCCCAGCTTGGTCTTGGAAGAAAGATGAGATTTGGATAGGCGAGCTGGGGGTACCCTGGCAGGTGAGCAGGCTGTGTTAAGGGATCGCAGTGGCATCAACGGCTTCACGATGAGAAAGGCACAGCTGATGGAAGCAAAAGAGCACCTCTGAGTCCCGCGAATCACTGCCAGCTGCAGGGGCCAAGGCTGGGCAGAACCTATGCATCTTCATCTCCTTCCTCTGTCCATTAAGGCTTTGCACAGGGTATGGCATTAGTGAATGAAGTCATTAGAAAATGACAGTAAAAACAAGAACAACCGTTTAATGAGCATTTGCTCCATGTCAGATAGTTTGCTTAACACTTTATCTGCAGTAACTCATTCAGTCCTTACCACAGCCCTGTGAAGTACACAGTATTACCACTCTTAATATGAGGAATCTCAGTGATGGAACGGACAGATAAATGAACAAATGAGTCAACCACAAAACAGCTTGAACAGCTCTGCTCCTTTCTCATCCTAACTAGGAATCTTCCCAATTCCTACCACTGTCCAGCTTTCCAGCTTGCTCCTCCTTTCAGAAGATTTACACGCAATGGGGCTGACCAGGATCAAGCTTGAAAAGCACAGGAGTCTGGTTGGTAGATGGTCATGTATTACAGTCCCTAAGGCCATATGGCGGGTTTCCCAGGTGGCTCCATGGTAAAAGAATCTACCTGCCAATGCAGAAGTCGCAGGAGATGCGGGTTCTATCCCTGGGTGGGGAAGAGCCCCTGGAGGAGGAAATGGCAAATGTACTCCAGTATTCTTGCTGGGATAATCCCATGAATAGAGGAGCCTGGGGGGGGTTACAGTCCATGGGGTCACAAAGAGTCGGACATGACTGAGTACGCACACAAGGCCATGTGGCACTGGCATTATGTCTAGGACTTCCCAGAATTTCTGTTGGCCAGAGGCAGCATCACACAAGGGAAGGGGGCAAGGCGGCTGTTGGAGGACATACTCAGGGAAAACATTCAGGATCCCGGGTCCACATTAACAGAAGGCAGCAGCACACAGCAGCTTCTTTTCACTAGCACATTTAGCACACCCTCTAATTATGTGATAAAAGTCCCACTGGCGACTGCTTTTTCCAGAGCAGCACATTACCACCATCCAAATATTTCTCAGTCTCTAAATAATAGGGTAGTCTTACTCGGCACGTATCTCCAGCAGCTGCAATAGCACAAATAGGTGCTAAATAATCCGTCCTATTTATGCAGTCCTCCTACCATTTATAGGATATTCCAGGGGCTTTATTTCATTGGGTCTAAACAATCATAGGACCGGTCATCTTATTTCCATTTTACAGTGGCAGAACCAAGGATCAGAGACATGAAGTGAGTTGCCCATGGTCCCACGGCAGGTTCTTCTGACCACAGCTGCCCTTTCTAGCAGCCCTGATATGTACCGAACACTTGGTCTTTGGCTTTGGGGCAATTTTCACTCTCTATTCCTTTCCTATTTAATGTGCAAACGAATAAAGCCTACATGCATGTTAATTTTTAAAAAATCACTGAGATTCAAAACCTGATACAGAAATAATCCCCTTCTCTTATTAGAACAGGCTCAGTTGATTTAAAGAGTTGGCACACTTTTTCTGTATAAGGCCAGATAACAAATATCTTAGGTTTTGTAGGACAGACTGTCTAATCACAATGACCCAATGCAAAAGCAGTCACAGGTAATCTAAAGATGAATGGGTGTGTTTATGTTTCAATAAACTTTATGTTTCAATAAACTTTATGGGGTGGGGGCTGATTTGCTGAAATTAAATCATAGGGTCTTCCCATCTGTTGTGGGTTCAGTTCAGTGTGTTGAAGCCCTAACCTCCAATCTGACTATATTTGGAGACAGGGCCCCAAGGGAGGTGAGTCTGGTTAAACGAGGTCATAAAAGCGGCGCCCAATCCAACAGTCCTTATAAAAAGAGGAAGAGACAGCAAGGGTGTAGGGGCACAGGGAAAAGGCTGTGTAAGGCCAGAGTGAGGAGGAGGCTGTCAAAAACCAGGAAGAGAGGCCTCACCAGAAACCAACCCTGACAGCACCTTGATCTGGGACTTCCAGGCTCCAGAAGTGTGAGACAATAAATTTCTGTTGTTTAAGCCACCAAATCCATGGGATTCTGTTATGGCAAATTGGTCTGCAGTCCAAAAAGCCTAATACACTATCCACTTACAAATCTGATCAACCCACACGAGTCAAATCTCCTACAAATTTAGGAATCAGAAAAATATGACAATTTTTTTTTTCATGGAAGTAGGTGAAAAATTCCTTAGTCCATTTTCCTTTCCAAAGCTCCCTGAATTAAAGATCCCTTTATCCTACTCCAACCATTTCTCTCAATACTGCTTCTTTTCCTCACTCCTCGGAGTTTTCCAGTTACTTATATAATATCCCCTAGAAGGCTTCATGCCACTCTTTTGCCTTTTAAAATGGAAACAGACAACCCCAGGTTACTCACAAAGTGAATTCACTTCAGCAGTATGAACGATTGCTTTGCTAGGGTAGAGGGACCAAACGGATGCACAACTTTGATTCCTGACACATACATTTCTGGTTAATACTTTAGGAGAGCAAATACAAGTCTGTAAGTCAGAAATGGTCGTCTTAAATTGTGGGAGAAGTGAACCTTTAAAATAGTTTGCAGGAAACATCTGACGAAGAGCAAGAAAAAGCCACAATAGGCCCCCAAGGGGTTTCCCAAGTGGCACAGTGGTAAATAACCTCTGGCCAGTGCAGGAGATGCAGGAGACATGTGTTTGATCCCTGGGTTGGGAAGATCCCCAGGAGTAGGAAATGGCAACCTGCTCCAGCATTCTTGCTTGAAAAATTCCATGGACAGAGGAGACTGGTGGGCTATAGTCCATGGGGTTGCAAAGAGCTGGAGATGACCGAGCAACTAAGCACATGTAACAGGGCCCCAAAGGATCACTTGATTTCAGAGCAAGGCTGTCTACAGAGTTCAGAATTTTGCAGGGTAGGTCACACAGCAGAGGGAGCAATTACAACCAAGCTAACCTACAGCCGGACAGCTACAACTCCCAGACCTCTAATTCTGTGCCAATCACCCTTTTTGCAGACCTCCGAAGTCTTCCTTAATAAAAAGATCCAACAGTGATGACACCAGAAAACTCCCTGGAAAGGATGTTACAGCATTCTGGATGAAAAACAGAAATGGAAGCATGAGTGTGGCAACATTAGAGTGGTTTTCAGAAAGAGAGGCAAGGAAAACTCTAACTTTGAATCCCATTTTCAAGAACTATCTTGCTTGTTAACAAGTTGTGCTTTCTCTGGTCCCAGTTCACTTAATAGTCACTCTCCCTCCAGAGAGGAAACAGCGGGAGGCAGGAGAGGAGGGGAGACACGCTCCCTCCTAATGCTTTGTCTTGTAACCAAGCAGCACAAGTCAGCTCCACTCCCCATAAGATAAACAGTCACACCACTGAAAACAAATTCAACAGTCTTTCTTAAAATTTAAAAAAAATCCTAAAATAAAACTCAAACAGATCCCAGAACTTTGAGAAGAAATGAAGTAATGTGTATTCAAGCATAAGCAAGACTAGTACATAATAATCAATAAATGTTTGCTCAATACATGTATAAACAATCACCAGAACCAGTTTCCTGTCCAGGACTCACAAGCCTTCTTTTCACATTCTAATCCATCAAGATGCGAGACATCAGTTCTGTTTCCAAAACCAACAGATTAGCACTCCAATTTCTGGTGCTATATTTGTGCTAAATGAGGTATCAAAACACTCCTTATGCCTGTGTTCTTCATCCTCATGAATGTTTGGCTATACAGAGAGCCCAGACATCTTATTCACTTCAGCAAAAATCTAGGATAAATTTCAGTAGCTTCTTCTCAAAGTGTCCCAGTCCTACCCATAAACAAATCACCATCCGTTCACATCCCACGCAGCCACAGGTGTGCACAGAGACTCTCCAGATAACTGCAGCATCACCAACCCAGTGACTCAGATTCATAATGGTTTCTAAGAATTAGGAAAAGTATAAGCTTGACATCTACTGCCCTCCAGCCCACTTCCTTCTGAAAACCACTGACAGCTGGGGGCTGCTACACTGATCAGAAGCTGGGACTCCACACCCTGGGGCAAAAGCACTAACCCAGAGAACATGCCCAAAGCAGACACGCAACACCTTTCTCCCAGCTCCTACTTCGAGCTGTGCTCAGAGAGACCACAGCAGTCCAACACGTGCTGGCCATTTGCTGGACTGGGGTTCCATGTCTAGTCCCCACCTGCCCAGACAGGGGCACACGCATAAACCTTCTTTACTCTTTCCATCAGTGACTACTGAACGGCTATTCGGTCTCCCAGTCAAAAGATACACAAAAATTGGAGGAGGTGACATGTACGCTGAAATCTGAAAGATGTCTCAAAGTTTCGGAGTTGGGAGTTAAGAAGACGTCAGCTCCACCTGGGAAGGTCTGAAGGCAGGAAAGAATATTGTATAGCTGAATGAAGTTCAACTGTAACCCAGAGACGGCAGCGGAAAAAAATAAAGCGGCAGAATCAGCCGGAGCCACCCCCCCCCCCGAGGTGCCCTCCTCAATTACATGAAGGAGTTACAGCACCCCAAGAGTAGGGCTGAAGCAGGGGGGTGGCATGACGGACTGGCACCTTCAGAAAGCTCATGCTACAGAGGATGCAGAGGAGAGCTGCACGGCGGGGCTCCTGCGGTAACACAAGCCAAGCTCAAGCGGGGCCGTGGTGGCAAGGGAAGTGAGGAAGAACCTGCATTTATTCCACACTTTTTGCGGTCCAGATTTTCATGTGCTAAGTAAGTCTCAGAATTCCTGAATACCCTATCAACCTCCTTTTTGGGCCTCTCTACCAAAAATTCCTCTGTGGTCCTACTGAATGGGCTATGATAACTTCTTTCAAAAGGAAGGTGGAACTTGCTTTTATGCCCTAGGTACTCAAGCCTTAACATATCATCTTACATTTATGCAGTACTAATATGTGCATTTTCATTTCATTTCATCCCCCAAGCCCTCTGAGAGAGGCAGAACTGGAATATTAGCCCTCTTTAAATGAGGAAACGATCAGAAAGCAGATGCAAAACCAGCTTCTAAAGACTGGTGAGTGACTTTGGGGATGGACTCTGCAAATCAGCTGGAAGAAGAGAGACAGTACCCTTTGATCACGTTCCCTGAGTGGCTCCATGTCCGGCTTCCTGCACTACATCTTCTAACATCTTTTCATGATGCAGCTTATCTTTTTAAAACTGCTGGAAACAAAGGCTTTGGAGGATGTGCCCCAGGAGGAGAAACCACTCCCGGATCCCAACTGTGCTTTGGTCACTGCCGTTAGGGCGCGCTGCACCAGGGCTGGAACCTGGGTGAGAACTCACACCATTCAACTCCTACACAAGGGTCAGTGCACTCATTACCTGGACGAATGAAGAGACATGTGGACAAGCACAGAGATGGGGAGATGGACCTTAAGGCTCTATAATCTCCCTTCTTTGTCTAATAATTAAAAAAAAAATCTTCAAAGGAACAATTTTCATGTCAGCAAAACCAGATCAAACGGGACCAAAGAAAAAAGCAGATTCCCCTGAGAGCCTCCCTGGATTGAGGTTTCCTGTGCCAGCCATGGAAACACTATTCCTCATTCAAGGCTCAATTACAGCCACACACACACACAGGTCACCACAAACAGCTGCCCTGAGTTGTCAGCAGACCCTAACTGACAGGGGAGGAAGGAGGACCGAATCGTGGAGACATCAGTTGAGCCCCTGTATCCAGGCATGTACGTGCATGTGCGCATGTGTGCTCAGGTGCTCAGTCATATCTGACTCTTTGCGACCCCATCGACTATAGCCCGCGAGGCTTCTCTGTCCAAGGGACTTCCCAGGCAAGACTACTATGGAGTAGAACTACAAATGGAGAAGGCCATTTCCTGCTCCAGGGAAGCTTCTCAACCCAGGGACTGAGCCCACGTCTCCTGCACTCGCAGGCAGATTCTTTGCCAGTGAGCCACCCGGGAAGCCCGTGTATCCAGGCACACCTCAAGCTAAACTCCAGCCTGACATCTTTTCTTCCAGGGTGTGTGTGCGCTCATCTGCTCAGTCATGTCCTACTCTTCACGGCCCCACAGACTGTAGCCCGCCAGGCTCCTCTGTCCACGGGATTCTCCAGGCAAGAATGCTGGAGATAAGCTTTTTATTCATGGTACTTAAAGTTAGGTTTTCTGATCATTTGGAGCAGAGGTGTATTAACTGATACAAAGTATAAACTGGTATTGTAGTATAACATTTCTGTAAAACCATATAGCAGTATGTGTCAACAGTATAAATTGTTCATACACTTTGACCTAACAAATTCATTTCTAAAAGCCTAACCCAAGCAAATAACCTAAAATATATGCAAAGGTCTATGCATAATGATATTTAGTGCAAAAGCACAAACTACAAAATAAACTTAGTGGTCCATGGCCCATGGTGGAGAAAACTTTAGATCAAATTACCTTATATCTTTAGGATAGAATATTATGAAATCATTGAAATGCTACATTTACCACAAATTATTAAATGTGAGGTTAAATGTTTTACCTGAAATCATACTTAAAAATTAAGATTCAGTGAATTCCCCGCTGGTCCAGGGATTAGGATCTGCACTTTCACTGCTGAGGGCCAGGTTCAATCCCTGGTTGGGGAACTAAGATCCCACAATTCTCAAGGCATGATGAAAAAATAAAAAAATTAAGATTCAAAATTGTTTATGCACTGTGATTTCAGCTTTGCAAAGAAAAATGAAATACACAAAAAAGTAGTAAAACTATCACTTTAAATGAAATTCATTCTTCTGCAGAGTAAACAGAATTACTCTCCTTAAAGTCTCCACTCAAAAGAGTTCTGTGATTCCAACATAAGGACCTCTGGGACCACACATGGATCCCTGGGACAGCCTTTCAAGTATTTCAGACCCAATCAAAGCCTGATTATTGCCCTTTCCAGGTTAAAATCACTGTTTTCCCAGCCATCCTCACAGACCAGAGTGGGCTCTTCCACTCTCCTGCAAATATGTTCCAATGTGTCCATATCCCTTAGAAAATGTGCTTTTCTGAACTCATCGCAATACTCCAGGTGTGGTCTAATAACTGGTGCTGAGGGTGTGGGGGGTCTCACCTTCCTTATTCTGGATACAGCATCTCTATTAATGCAGCCTAAGTTCTTATTATCTTCTAGCTCAGGATAGGCATGAACAGAGCATCTCAGGCTCCTAAGACAAAGATGGAATTCATCGCAACAATATACACATCCTCTCTCTTTGGACAACTCCTGATTCTCCAGAAGTCATCCTCCCACATTCCCCAGAGAATTCCTCCGGGGTGATATCGCTCTGAACTTCACTCAGAACAAAGTCCAGCTCAGCTGCTCAGTCGTGTCTAACTCTTTGTAACCCCATGGACTGCAGCACACCAGGCTTCCCTGTCCTTCACCAACTCCCAGAGCTTGCTCAAACTCATGCCCATCGAGTTGAACGAAGTCCAGCGCTTGCTAAACCCCAGGGGAAAAGTGCCAGGGGTGAGGCAACAGAAGGCCTGAGCGTCACAACTTTCTGGAGATAATCCTCTGCCCCCAGTGCCAGGCACCAGCAAGTGAGTGAGTGAAAGTCACTCGGTCGTGTCCGACTCTTTGTGACCCCATGGACTATATAGTCCATGGAATTCTCCAGGCCAGAATACTAGAGTGGGCAGCCTTTCCCTTCTCCAGGGATCGAATCCAGGTCTCCTGCATTGCAGGCGGATTCTTTACTGTCTGAGCCACAAGGGAAGCCCTGCCAGGCACCAGGGCCACACAGAATACATGGGGACTTGGGCCAGATTTCTATTCAACCTGTTTCTGTGGGCACAGGGAGGGTAGCCTCAAGCCCAAGAGTCACAGAGAGCTCCTTTCCAAATCTCAGAACATGCAGAGCCTTTTGGAAGTTGAAGTGGGATGCTTCAGTATTACTTCTGTGTCATCAAACATGTTCCAAGTGAAGTTCAGGGAAAGGTTTGAAAAGCCTTATCCACAGCAACTATCTACTTGTAAATACCTGTGTATACATACATGCACACACACACACAGGCTTTTACCCTATTTTGAGCAGCAGTGTTCCCCGTCCCTGAAGCATTTTCTGGATAAGGCATCACTAGGAAAGGGATGTCAAACAGCAAGTAATTTTTTTCCCCCAAACCACAGATAGAAACTGAAGCTAAGGAAGTGAGATGGGCTTCCCAAGATCTCATATGGTCAACTGTTCCCGATGCCAACAGCTTCTGCCTCCAGGCCCTCAGCTTCCACCACCAGCCACAGCTTTCTCCTATAAAGCCAGCAAGCTGCATCAACGGCCCCTGGATTCCTGGACCAATGAGATGGTTTGTATCCTGCTTAATTTGTATTTGCATATAGAACTCACAGTTTTTCATTTCAAGCGGGTAAATCAATTAGGCCAATCTGTTACAACTGTCCTCAAACCCAGAATTATATGTATTAGACACAAAATATTTGAACGTTAAAATACAATCCATTCAACTGTATTCCAGCACAGGAGTACTTGGGGAGTGGAGGGAGGTAAAGGCTGGCGTTTTATCAGCACTCACTCAAGGCAGGAGGATGTGCAAGGATTTATACAGATACACAAGACAAGCAGGCCATGCTCTGGCCAGGGATTATCCTGAGAATTTCCAGGAGTTCTAGTCTCTCAAATGAGCTAAGTCACAGAACTAGAACTAAATCTCCCAAGCAAGCTAAGTCACTTCGGTCATGTCCGACTCTTTGCAACCCCATGAACCATAGCCTGCCAGGCTCCTCTGTCCATGGGATTCTCCAGGCAGAGAATACTGGAGTGGGTTGCCATTTCCTTCTCCAGGGATTCCCAACCCAGGGATCGAACCCTCATCTCTTACATCTCCTGCATGTCAGGTTGGTTCCTTATCACCAGCACCCGCTGGGAGCTGTGTGTGGTCTCAAACACTTCTCCGGAAAAGCAAGCGTGGAAACCACTGCACACTCCTGTGTACACGTGCGCCCTTCCCAGACAGGCTGGGAAATGGTAGAGGCACCGTGACACGGGCTGCGGCCAGCTCTGCCAGTTAGCTCCTGCTTATCCTCAGCAACAACAGGATCACACCACCTACTGACCCTGACAAAGGTTTAAAGGGCTAGATAAAACAAGCGCAGTGTGAGGAAGCAACCAGCACAGCAGAAAGGCTATCAATGGGGCTGTTCCCTCTGCCACCCTTTACGGGGTATCTTTGCAAGATTCCATTAGGAGGGTAAAACTTCCATCTGGTCTCCTCCTGCCTCAGGTTCAAACACATAATTCTAGAAGCAGATCCTAGCAAGTTGATGGTCAAATGTAACCTAAAGCTGCATCTGTAGGAAGAGACAGTGAGAGTGTAATAAGTCATCACCCCTGTAAGGCAGGGGACTGGAACTTATCCAGGGATGAGGAAGCAGGACAACCAGGAGAAGTGCTGAGGAATATCTCAGCATCTTTAATCAATCATTCCATATTACCTACAGGGTATCACGCAGAAGAATAAAACCTGACCCTGATCTCCAACTGCTTACTATTTAGCTGAGAAAACAAGGCCCCGACCCCCGAGACTGTGGGTAAGACAATTCTTTCTCTTTGGCCTCAGAAGACACATCTAAAAGGGGACAGGGGTGAGAGTGCTGATCGAGACAGTCTCCTCCAGCCTCTCCACGCTAAACTCTCAAGGCAGGCACTGAGTGCCCATGTCATCTCCACTGCCAACAATGAGCAAGGCATAAGGAAGGCCCTCAATAGAGATTAGGCCAATAAAATCAGCTTAAGGAGGAGGGAATTAAACTTGAATCTGAGGACTCACAGATTTAGAGAATGAACTTACCGTTGCGGGGAGGGAGAGGGATAGTTTTAAGGAGTTTGTGATGGACATGTACACACTGCAGTATTTAAAATGGATAACCAGCCTATATCACACAGAACTCTGCTCAATGTATGTGCAGCCTGGATGGGAGAGGAGTTTGGGGGAGAATGGATATGTATGGCTGAGTCCCTTCACTGTCCACCTGAAACTATCATAACATTGTTAACTGGCTATACTCCAATACAAAATTAAAAGTTGTAAAAAAAAATTTTGAGTCTGAGGCAACAGAATCATTTGGAGATTTGCTTGCTGCATGCTGTTATCAACAAACATCAGGCTGATGTCCCTTGTCTCCAAAGCCTCAGGGAGAAACAGGAGTGGTTCCCAGGTCCTCCTGAGGTCCATCTTCTCAGCCAGAACAGCAAGAACCACCCAGAACACTGTGGCATCTCCAGGATTCTTGCGGGGTTGACTTTTGCTTCAAGTTTCTTAAAAACAGATCTGAATACAATTCTCATGCCACACTGCAGGGACATTTCAGCAACTGTCAGGAGCTGGCTCCTGCTCTCTGTTAACTCCCAGGGCAAAATCACAAAAGGCTAGACTGACAGGATATTACAAAGATCAGAAATTTTAAGCCTCAGCACCTGCGATTCATATGCAGATGACTCTGAAGACTAGAAAATGAGGAGGGCCATTGGGAAGATTATAGGCCTGACAACTCAGTCTGTAATTACAATGTCTTTCTCTTCCCAGGTCCCTCCCTAAGCCCCTAAAAGAACATCAGGACAGCCCACTCTCTCCAACATCGCTTTGCTCATCCTTCCCTCACCATCTTCTTAAGATGCCTTCTGGGTCAACCCCAGAGCAGGCAGTACCAAAGCCCTCAGTCAATGGGGGCCGTGATGCCTCCCCACCCACCCCGCCCTGGGGCCAGCAGGAGCAGATGCAGGCAGAGCCATCCTGCCCCAGGGCACATTCCAGGTGAGGCTGATGAGTAACCTGCCCTCCTCACACTGTGCTCCGTGCTGTGAGGCTCTCTCCATCAGAGCCCCAAAGAGTCACCGCTGAATACAGGCTAAGCGAGGACCGTGTGACCCACCCAGGCAGGAGACACCCAGGAAGGCTAAGTGCTCTCAGGCCTGCAGTCCTGCGATGTACCCTCTGGTCAGGCACTCCTGCCTCCTCACTCAGAAAAGTGACACTCTGGACAGCTGGCACCTGCTGGCAGGAGTGTCCCAGGGAGGGAAATACCGCTGGAGAAGACTCCTGAGAGGCCGTCGGACTGCAAGGAGATCAAACCAGTCAATCCTACAGGAAATCAACCCTGAATATTCATTGGAAGGACTGATGCTGAAGCTCCAGTGTTCTGGCCACCTGATGCAAAGAGCCAATTCATTGGAAAAGACCCTGATGCTGGGAAAGATCGAGGGCAGGAGGAGAAGGGGACGACAGAGGATGAGATGGTTGGATGGCATCACCGACTCAATGGACACAAGTTTGAGCACAATGCAGGAGATAGTGAAGGACAGGAAAGCCTGGCATGCTGCAGTCCATGGGGTGGCAAAGAGCCAGACACGACTTGGTGACTGAACAACAAGTCTTTAGGCCTAGGCCTCAGCAACCCTAAACCAGACTTCTCCTCTCTCCTGAACCTGAAGGAGGGCTGTGGAAGAGGAACTCTAAACTGTCTGATTTCTCAAGTCTGTGTTCCCAGGCTCTTTCTCTGCAGGCTTCCAATGGAAAAGCTCTGTGTGTTTTACCTAGTTCTTAGAGATTCACTTTAAGGACAGACCAGGCTCAATCCACTTGTTCCATTTCACAGAGACTCAAGCCTGAAAACTCCCAAGGGAGATCCAGCTACAGTTGAAAACCCAGCAGCCTCTGTTGCGCACCTCTCACTGTTATCTGCCTGCCCTCCACCAGGCATGAGAAGCTCCAAGGGAAACCGACACCATCATGCAATTAAACGTGGCAAAGCAAAACCAGCGGGATTTTTTCGCTTTGTTTCTGCCTGTATTTAGTCAAAACACCACTGTCCAGGTTTGTCTGTGTGTGGTCTTCGCGCTGGCCTGAAAACTCTCATTGAAGAGAAGTGACTGAGGATTTCTTGATTGTTTACCATACAGAACCAAAGACAATGGCATTAGCAGTTAATTATTACTCAAGGCATGGACTCTGCCCTCAAAAACGTGTGTTTTATGGACTTGCCAGTAAACGTCCACACAGTACATGGCCTTACTTACTCACAATGGAATGAGAAAGAGAGAGAGAGAGAGAACTACCAATAAACTCTTTTAAACTGCTCTTCACAATTTCTCATCTGGTTACAGATGGAAAATGAAAAACTCCTGCCTGAACCACCAGTGGGCTGGGTGTGAAAGAGAAAGAGGAACAAAAACGCTGGGGCCTCCAGCCCCACTCTGCCCTGAATTCATTCACTCAGTAAATGTTTACTGACCGTCTGCTAAATGCCAGGCAGTCTGCTCCCTCCAACTGGCCCCTCCGTCAATCTGTAAAATTTATAATTATTTAAATATTTATCCACTTATAGTAGAATACTGCTTGGCATTTTTTTTCAAAATGCATTTATTTCTGTAAGAGGCAGTCTTCCACAGTCTGTGGTGATGAGACCTGCAGCGCCTCCTTCCTGTCCTTTTCCCAAGGGCTGGCTCCCTCTGGGGACCTAGTGCCCGCCACCCCTCCCTCCCCCCAGCCCTCACACGGCTTCGCTGTGGCCCCGGCCCAGGCTGCACATTCCTGCAGGGCATGTCTTCCATTTGTATGCATCCACTCCCAAACTTCCGAACCAGGCTTCCCTGGTGGCTCAGAGGGTAAAGAATCTGCCTGCAATGCAGGAGACCTGGGTTCGATCCCTGGGTTGGGAAGATCCCCTGCAGAAGGGAACGGCAATCCACTCCAGCATTCTTACATGGAAAACCCCATGGACAGAGGAGATAGGCAGGCTACAGTCCACGGGGTCACAATAACTGAGAAACTAGAACTTTGAACACACCCCCAAACACTGACGAAGCACCTTCTACATGCCACACACCTCTTCTCCCGAAATCCCCACACACAGAGCTCTCCTCTCCTCTGGACCTCTGGCCTCAAAAAAGGTTGAACAAAACAATCAATCATAATTTCATACTGGAACCACTTGGTAATGAAGCTCATGAGGAGACGAACACAGCCTGAGTAAATAAAACCCAGTGGATAAACAGCAAGCCTCCGTGTTACCATTCACATTTCCTTTTTCACCACCAAACATATGACCTTGCTCCTCAGAGACAGTACACAGGCTTTCGTTTTACCACACTTTCCTTCACACCTTTAAAGAAGTGTGAATTCTTCAAATACTGTAAGAATAAAATAGTCAAGAGGAAAGACAGGGAAGACCCAGCACCCGAGGAAGACAGCAGGATCATAAACCTAAGAGAAGACTCAGGTCCTTTCTGCTCTTCGTTTCTATGATGCCCTGAACAAGAACACTGCCAAATGAGAGCTAGGCTTTCTTTCATTACAACTGGCGGAAATGTCACCTTACAACTCTGAGAGGACATGCCCAAGTCTCAGTAAGGAAAAGAACTCACTGGAAAATACGAGAACAGGAATTGGGAAGACAGAATGCAGAAAATCCAAATCTTAACACAACATTTAGGTGCTGGTAAGGGTCAGGAAGCAACAGTTAGAACTGCACATGAAACAACAGACTGGTTCCAAATTGGGAAAGGAACACGTCAAGGCTGCATATTGTCACCCTGTTTATTTCACTTATATGCAGAGTACATCATGAGAAATGCTGGGCTGGATGAAGTACAAACTGAAATCAAGATTGCCAGGGAAATATCAATAACCTTAGATATGCAGATGATACCACCCTTATATCAGAAAGCAAAGAGGAAATGAAGAGCCTCTTGATGAAAGTGAAAGAGGAGAGTGAAAAAGTTGGCTTAAAGCTCAACATTCAGAAAACTAAGATCATGGCATCTGATCCCATCACTTCATGGGAAATAGATGGGGAAACAGTATAAACAGTGACAGACTTTATTTTGGGGGACTCCAAAATCACTGGAGATGGTGACTGCAGCCATGCAATTAAAAGACGCTTGCTCCTTGGAAGAAAAGTTATGACCAAACTAAACAGCATATTAAAAAGCAGAGACATTACTTTGCCAACAAAGGTGCTTCTAATCAAAGCTATGGTTTTTGCAGTAGTCATGTATGGATGTGAGAGTTGGACTATAAAGAAAGCTGAGCACCAAAGAATCGATGCTTTTGAACTGTGGTGTTGGAGAAGACTCTTGAGAGTCCCTTGTACCGCAAGAAGATCCAATCAGTCCATCCTAAAGGAAATCAGTCCTGAATACTCATTGGAAGGACTGATGTTGAAGCTGAAACCAATACTTTGGCCACCAGATGTGAAGAACTGACTCATTTAAAAAGATCCTGATACTGGGAAAGATTGAAGGCAGAAGGAGAAAGGGACGACAGAAGATGAGATAGTTGGATGGCATCACCAACGTGATGGACAAGAGTTTGAATAGGCTCCGAGAATTGGTGATGGACAGGGAGGCCTGGCGTGCTGCAATCCATGGGATTGCAAAGAGTTGGACACGACTCAGCGACTGAACTGAACTGAATGGTCCTTCAACCTCCATATTCACACAACCAACTCTAAAGACTGTCTTACATCAATGAAGATATTCTTATCCCATTTACCCCTTTAATCCAATAGTATGATTCACTTAGGTATTCTGACAATGGCTTGCTTACTTTTTTTCAGTTCAGTTCGGTTCAGTCGCTCAGTCGTGTCCAACTCTTTGCGACCCCATGAACCACAGCACGCCAGGCCTCCCTGTCCATCACCAACTCCCAGAGTCCACCCAAACACATATCCATCAAGTTGATGATGATGGCATCCAGTTATCTCAACCTCTGTCGTCCCCTTCTCCTCCTGCCCTCAATCTTTCCCAGCATCAGGGTCTTTTCCAATGAGTCAGCTCTTCACATCAGGTGGCAAAATACTGGAGTTTCAGCTTCAACATCAGTTCTTCCAATGAACACCCAGGACTGATCTCCTTTAGGATGGACTGGTTGGATCTCCTTGCAGTTCAAGAGATTCTCAACAGTCTTCTCCAACACCACAGTTCAAAAGCATCAATTTTTCAGCGCTCAGCTTTCTTTATAGTCCAACTCTCACATCCATCTATGACCACTGGAAAAACATAGCCTTAACTAGATGGACCTTTGTTGACTAAGTAATGTCTCTGCTTTTTCATATGCTAAGTTGGTCATAACTTTCCTTCCAAGGAGCAAGCATCTTTTAATTTCATTGCTGCAATCACCATCTGCAGTGATTTTGGAGCCCAGAAAAATAAAGTCAGCTACTGTTTCCACTGTTCCCCCTTCTATCTGCCATGAAGTGATGGGATCAGACGCCATGATCTTAGTTTTCTGAATGTTGAGCTTTAAGCCAACTTTTTCAATCTCCTCTTTCACTTTCATCAAGAGGCTCTTTAGTTATTCTTCACTTTCTGCCATAAGGGTGGTGTCATCTGCACCCTTTTTATTTAGAACCAACTACGCACCTTGCTTACTTTTTATTTAGAACCAATTACATCCCTGGCCCTGGTACGTACCTACACTACACTACACTACACAGACACATTATGAAACATATTGTTGCTCTCAAGTAGCTGACAATCTAGTGGTAAAGATGAAGCTATCACACAAAAATTCAATCCAAGAATAAGAGCTTACCAGTGTAAATGAAATAGTATTGCATGAATGAGATGAATAGGAGCTGGAGTGGGTGGGAATGGATCATGGAAGGGAAGGAACATAGGAAGGAAAAAAGGACGCAGAATGACAACAGAGATGATGAAGAGCATTTCTAAACAAGAGGGCAGGTATGGATAAAGGGACTGGCAACTACTGTGGGCACTGCGGAAGCAAGAAAGGAGTTCAGATAGGCACCTGGCCTGCGTGAAGGACAGGATGTGCACTGGAGACTGGAGGAGAGTGGAGTCTGGGAACATATATCTTTTAAAATCAATCAGAAAAAAAAAAAGGAAAAAAAAATAATAAAATCAATCAGAAGAGCTCATTCACCCTTTGTGCCAGGTACTGTGCTGGTGCTGGAGACGCTGGGAGGCAATGTGAACAGGACAGCAGTTTCAAGGACCCAGACATATGGCCTCACACAGAAACAGCAAGTTCACTGGCAATTAAGGGGCAGACTGATAATGCGCCCGAGGTACTCATGGGCCAGTGAGGATGGGGCACCAACTTCATGCCGTTAAGAAAAATAATAACATCGGTATTAGTATTACCAAAACTGTTATTCTTAATGGCAGCCTCCGTTTACTGAACACCTACTGCATGCCAAGCACTACACTAAGTACTCATTTAATACTCAGAGAACCCATCAGTCACTACTCCCGCCTCTTTCCAACCAGAGAGGAAGCCAGTCTAACAAAGATCAGAGAACTGTTAATGGCGTTCAGAGAACAGCATCTCTGACACTCCCTCTAGCACGAGACACAAGCGATTCCAAAGCAGACAAGCTGCCTAGCTCAATCGGGTAACACACACCCAAGTGACCCACTGGCTGAACAATCCAACATAATGCTAGAAATCAAATCCAGTTTCTGTAAGCTCACTTTTTCAGGACTGAATGCCTCAACTTGAATTCAAATACCTCTCCCAGGAGTTAAAAAAAAAAAAAGTGAAACTCCCTCAAAGCATTAATATCTCCCTCCTGCCTCTGCACTGTGTCTCTCTAGCCTCAACCCCCCCAAGGACAGCCCAAGGCTGCTGGCGAGACACTGTCTCAGACCTAGGAGCCCAGACCAAAGGTGAAGCGAACACTGGCAATCCTGCCAACCCACGGTACAGCTGTTCTATGCTCCTTCTGATCCTCCATGAGATCATTTAATTAAAAAAAAAAAAGGACCATTTTCATTTCCAAGATTCCCTTTGGAACAGAGCACAAACCTTGAAAGGTTACAGGGAACTTTTCCACAGACACACAACTTAGAACAGAGAAGGGGAAACCGCAGTGCCCTTTGAGAAAGGTCTCAGAACAGACAAGGGCACAGCCTGCACTGAAGGCTTCTCAGTATGTGGGGGGCTCTTCGCAGTCAGAGAGAAGCTCCCAAACCAACCCAGGCCCCATGACCCAACGAGATGGACCAGCCAGGCTCTCTGCCAAGCTGGGCAGAACAGTCCTGCAAAATGGTCGTGCGCAAGGGAATATACCACCTGAGGCTTGGGTTCTTTTACTGGAGAGGGAGAAGGGGAGGGGAAGTACAGGAGTCTAGGAAGGTGGTGATGAGCAGTTGGGAAATCATGTTTAATAAGCATATGGACAGGGAAAAGGGAGTCAGAGACGGGAAGCAGGGCAGATCCTTCTGGGATATTTATTTAAAGTTACGCATGGGAAACTGTGGGCAAAGTGTGTGAATCTGACACTTGTTGAAGGGACAGGCCCACATCTCTGCAGAGCCTGTGAGACGGGGCGGCCCTGGCAGCCGTGTCACACTCAAGTTGGCAGCTTTGCCTGGGATCTTCTGGCAAATACTTGCCAATAGCTCAGAGGGCAAGGTAATTTCTTAATTAAAAAGAAAGAAAGAAAGAAACACCCATCTAGAAATGGAAAATAAAGTAACAGAATCTATATTGTCAGGAGTAGGGATCATGAGAAAAGAAGGGTCCCAGGCTTTGGGCAATCGATCAGGAAGAAACAGAAAATATCTGGCTTGATTTCCAAAAAGTGCCCCTTTTCCCTGGCCCCTCTGAAATCAGAAGGGATTCTTTAGGGAATTGTCAGGGAGGCAAATAGACAATCCAACTAAATTATTCAGATGGCAGCCAGAAGATCTGAGAGTCTTTGGGCTGCTATTCAGCAAAACAGACACAGTTAGTAAACGGGGAAGAGAAAAGAAGACCACAGTTACCATGGGCACAAATTATTGACTGCCCTCCTCCTCTGCTCTGGCCTAATTGCTTGTCTAGTTCCCTTTCCAGCCCTCAGGTCATTCCTACTTCTTCTCTTCTAGACACTTTTCTGAAAGTCCACATTCCTATCAGCTATGAGTAGCTTGCACTCTTTCCTTTAAGCCAAGGCTCTGAGACATACTCCAGTACAAAATGGCCCAGAATCTTATCTCCCGTCACCCCAGCTTACCTCTACTTCAGGACAGGAGAGCCTTTAAGTGTCTCCCTTAAGATAGTTCAAACAGACAACCTATTGCTAAGTGGGATTTAATACAGGGGCTCTCAAGCGGCCTATCTTATAGAACAAGCCAGGCTCCCAAGTTCAGCTGCTTTCCAACCATATCAGCTCCACCTCTCGGGCATTTAGGTATTTCCTTACAGTCTGAGCTTCCCTTGTGGCTCAGCTGGCAAAGAATCTGCCTGCAATGCAGGAGACATGGGATGGATCCCTGGGTCAGGAAGATCCCTTAGAGAAAGGAAAGGCTACCCACTCCAGTATTCTAGCCTGGAAAATTCCACGGACTGTATAGTCCATGGGGTCGCAAAGTGTTGGACATGACTGAGCGACTTTCACTTTTCACTTTACAGTCTGACAGTTACTCTCCACCCCCACGCCCCACCAGTAACAGTTAAGAAAAACCTTTAATGGTTAGAACTTTCCTGCAACATCCTGAGTGTTCTCCAAAGGTGGTGAGCTCTGTCATCACAGGAGTTTCCCAGCAGAGCATACGGGCACACCCCTTATTCACCAGGGGTCAGAATGGGACATTAAGAGGGTCTGGCTGCAATCAGGGGAATGGACCAGAGCCCCTCAAGTCTCACCAAGTCTGTAAAAAGGAGGCAGGGGGGACATGCTCTGTCCTGCAAGAAGGTGGTAAGAAGCACATCCGGTCTCCTGCTGAGCAACAATTGAAAAATCAAAAACATACCAGATCCACCGGGAAATATGCAAAATCAACTAAGAAAAACAGAAAAGTGCTCAGGTTGGTAAACCTGACTAGAATCAAATTAAATTACTTAAAAATCTATCTCTATATTTATACATACTGAAATCAAAACGGGGACGAGCCATTTGTGAAAGTACAGAGAAACAGATTTATAAGTATACATACATTGTGCATAGCGGCATGGACCAGAGATGGGTAACCCTGGCCGAAAGACACACTGCCAAAGCTGCAAGGCAGGAGACATCCTTTATGTCAGGGTAAAGGCTGTCATCAAGTCTCTTAGCCTGGTTCCCTAACACAAGCATCACTTGTATTCCTTGCTGTGAATTTTTCATCTCCAATGGCCTTCTGCTACTTTTTCTACTTCAACTCCAACCTGCCACACAAGGTCTTATGCTATGCTCAAAAGACCTTCATTCCAACCAGCTAATCACCAAAACAAAACCACACATTCTCCTTGCAGAACCTCTCCTGATACTTTGCCCAATTCAACCATATCTCCAGTATTCGACTTTCTCACTAGAGTCTGAGACATATCCTGAAATATCCATGGAAAAGAGAATTCAAGTTGATGGTGCAGATCAACAGCTCCTAACTTAAACACACATCAGAATCACCAAAGTTCAGTTCAGTTCAGTCACTCACTGGTGTCTGTCTCTTTGTGACCCCATAGACTGCAGCACACCAGGCTTCCCTGTCCATCACCAACTCCCGGAGCCTACTCCAACTCATGTTCATTGAGTCAGTGATGCCATTCAATCATCTTAGCCTCTGTCGTCCCCTTCTCCTCCTACCTTCAATCTTTCCCAGCATCAGGGTCTTTTCAAATGAGTCAGTTCCTTGCATCACGTGGCCAAAGTACGAGAGTTTCCGCTTCAGTAGCAGTCCTTCCAATTAACATTCAGGACTGATTTCCTTTAGGAGTGACTGGTTGGATACCCTTGCTGACCAAGGGACTCTTAAGAGTCTTCTCCAATACCACAGTTCAAAAGAATCAACTCTTCAGTGCTTAGCTTTAGTTGAACTCTCACATCCCTACATGATTACTGGAAAAACCATAGCTTTGACTAGAAAGACCTTTGTTGGCAAAGTAATGCCTCTGCTTTTTAATAAGCTGTCTAGGTTGGTCATAACTTTTCTTCCAAAGAGCAAGCGCCTTTTAATTTCATGGCTGCAGTCACCATCTGCAGTGATTTTGGAGCCCAAAAAAATAAAGTCTGTCACTGTTTAAATCAAAATCCCTAATCAAATCCCTAATGATTATACAGAGGAAGTGAGAAATAGATTTAAGGGACTAGATCTGACAGACAGAGTGCCTGATGAACTATGGACGGAGGTTTGTGACACTGTACAGGAGACAGGGATCAAGACCATCCCCAAGAAAAAGAAATGCAAAAAAGCAAAATAGCTGTCTGAGGAGGACTTACAAATAGCTGTGAAAAGAAGAGAAGCCAAAAGCAAAGGAGAAAAGGAAAGATATACCCATTTGAATGCAGAGTTTCAAAGAATAGCAAAGAGGAGATAACAAAGCCTTCCTCAGTGATCAGTGCAAAGAAATAGAGGAAAACAACAGAATGGGAATGGCTAGAGATCTCTTCAAGAAAATCAGAGATACCGAGGTAACATTTCAGGCAAAGACGGGTTCGATAAAGGACAGAAATGGTATGGACCTAACAGAAGCAGAAGATATTAGGAAGAGGTGGCAAGAATACACAGAAGAACTGTACAAAAAAGATCTTCACGACCCAGATAATCATAATGGTGTGAACACTCACCCAGAGCCAGACATCCTGGAATGTGAAGTCAAATGGGCCTTAGGAAGCATCACTAGGAACAAAGCTAGTGGAGGTGATGGAATTCCAATTGACCTATTTCAAATACTAAAAGATGATGCTGTGAAAGTGCTGCACTCAATATGCCAGCAAATTTGGAAAACTCAGCAGTGGCCACAGGACTGGAAAATATCAGTTTTCATTCCAATCCCAAAGAAAGGCAATGTCAAAGAATGCTCAAACTACCGCACAATTGCACTCATCTCACATGCTAGCAAAGTAATGCTCAAAATTCTCCAAGCCAGGCTTCAGCAATATGGGAACCATGAACTTTCAGAAGTTCAAGCTGGTTTAAGAAAAAGCAGAGGAACCAGAGATCAAATTGCTAACATCCGCTGGCTCATCAAAAAAGCAAGAGAGTTCCAGAAAAACATCTACTTCTGCTTTATTGACTATGCCAAAGCCTTTGACTGTGTGGATCACAATAAACTGTGGAAAATTGTGAAAGAGATGGGAATACCAGACCAACTGACCTGCCTCCTGAGAAATCTGTATGCAGGACAAGAAGTAACAGTTAGAACTGGACATGGAACAACAGACTGGTTCCAAATAGGAAAAGGAGTACATCAAGGCTGTATATTGTCACTGTGCTTATTTAACTTACATGCAGAGTATATCATGAGAAATGCTGGGCAGGATGAAGCACAAGCTGGAATCAAGATTGCTGGGAGAAATATCAATAACCTCAGATATGCAGATGACACCATCCTTATGGCAGAAAGCGAAGAAGAACTAAAGAGCCTCGTGATGAAAGTCAAGAGGAGAGTGAAAAAGTTGGCTTAAAGCTCAACATTCAGAAAACTAAGATCATGGCATCTGGTCCCATCACTTCATGGCAAATAGATGGAGATACAGTGGAAACCGTGGCAGGCTTTATTTTTCTGGGCTCCAAAATCACTGCAGATGGTGATTGCAGGCATGAAATTAAAAGACACTTACTCCTTGGAAGGAAAGTTATGACCAACCTAAACAGCATATTAAAAAGCAGAGACATTACTTAGTCAACAAAGGTCAATCTAGTTAAGGCTATGGTTTTTCCAGTGGTCATGTAGGGATGTGAGAGTTGGACTGTAAAGAAAGCTGAGCGCCGAAAAATTGATGCTTTTGAACTGTGGTGTTGGAGAAGACTCTTGAGAATCTCTTGGACTGCAAGGAGATCCAACCAGTCCATCCTAAAGGAGATCAGTCCTGGGTGTTCATTGGAAGAACTGATGTTGAAGGTGAAAGTCCAGTATTTTGCCACCTAATGCAAAGAGCTGACTCATTTGAAAAGACCCTGATGCTGGGAAAGATTGAGGACAGGAGGAGAAGGGGACGACAGAGGATGAGATGGTTGGATGCCATCATCATCAACTCGAAGGACATGGGTTTAGGTGGACTCTGGGAGTTGGTGATGGACAGGGAGGCCTGGCATGCTGTGGTTCATGGGGTCGCAAAGAGTCAGACACAACTGAGCGACTGAACTGAACTGTTTCCACTGTTTCCATATCTATTTGTCATGAAGTGATGGGACTGGATGCCATGATCTTAGTTTTCTCAATGTTGAATTTTAAGCCAACTTTTTCACTCTCCTCTTGACTTTCATCACGAGGCTCTTTGGTCCTCTTCGCTTTCTGCCATAAGGGTGATGTCATATGCATATCTGAGGCTATTGATATTTCTCCTGGCAATCCTGATTTCAGCTTGTGCTTCATCCAGCCCAGCGTTTCTCATGATGTACTCTGCACGTAAGTTAAATAAGCAGGGTGACAATATACAGCCTTGACGTACTCCTTTTCCTATTTGGAACAAGCCTGTTGTTCCTTGCCCAGTTCTAACTGTTGCTTCCTGACCTGCATACAGATTTCTCACAAGGCAGGTCAGGCAGTCTGGTATTCCCATCTCTTGAAGAATTTTCCACAGTTTGTGGTGATCCACACAGCCAAAGGCTTTGGCATAGTCAATAAAGCAGAAATAGATGTTTTTCTGGATCTCTCTTGCTTTTTTTGATGATCCAATGGAAGTTGGTAATTTGATCTCTGGTTCCTCTGCCTTTTCTAAATCCAGCTTCAACATCTGGAAGTTCACGGTTCACGTATTATTGAAGCCTGACTTGGAGAATTTTGAGCATTACTTTGCTAGCAATCTAGAGATCTTTCCCATTCGAGAATCACCAAAAACGCTTGTTAAAACAGACTGCGGGTTCTCCACCCCAGAGTCTCTGGTTTAGTAGATTGTAGGTAGGGCCTGAGACTCTGCATTTCTAACAGGTTTCCAGGTGAGGCTGCTGCTTGATGATCTGGGGACTGCATGCTGAGAACCACTAGCTGAAGCCATTCAAGTAATCCAGGATACAGAGTTGAGAGACTGAAAAGCCTGTCACTGACTGAAAACCCCAAACGATGCCCTTAACAGGAGACAATCGCCCCCATCTGAGCAACAGTGCATTGTTGGTCAAACACCAAGCCAGGATCTATGCAAGCAACCTGGGTAATGCTGAGGCTAAATAACCCTAACTATTATTATTCTCATTATTAAAATTAGTGGGCCAATATCAATTCATCAGATGGATCAAGAGTGAGTCAGTGACAAATATACAGAGGTCAATTGCAGGATCAACCTAAGCTCAACTCTCTCTTGCCCCCAGGCCTCTCTAAGGGGGGAGGAAGAGGAAGGGAATTTAGCCAGCTATCTGGGAGACAGCAGCAAGAATTCCTGGAATCCCTTATCTTCCTCTGCCAGCCTAAACACAACTCCTCCAGCAACTCCATAAATCAGTGAACACACACAAAGGGCCTGGGGGACTAGAGGAATCTTGTCCCACTGTACCTCCACACCCGGCCAGCAGCAGGCGGCTGGTGGACAGAACCTAGTAATGGCAAGATCTACGGGATGCGGAGAGGAAACACAAAGAAGTAAGCCAAGTGACTGCCCCCAGCAGGTCTGTGCATTACAGTGCCTTAAGCAGAAAGCACTCTCAAGCAGGAAAAGACTCCCAGGAAAAGAATACTCAGAAAAACATCATGAAAAACTCTACCCAGGAAGGAAGCAAGTTAGTAAGCTGAAGTAGAGGACAGAAGACTGAAAGATTCTCAGAGCAGTGCCCGTCACTTAGAAAGTGAGGAGCACTTTCCAATCTGAGGGCTTCATGAAAGCATCCATGGGACGCGCACACTGAAGCGCTAAAAGAAACAAACTGAAGCCGAGAGAAGAGCTGGTTCACCTAACGCTGATATGGGCAAGTTCAGTCACAGGGTAGTCGTAGATGGTTTTGGCAGGGGAACAACTGTTGGACTGTGGGGTCCAACAACTGCCCCGACGCAGGGCCCCTCCTCATTAAGGACTCCAGAAAAGCAGCATAATGGGCACTCCTCGCTTCTGCAAACAGATGCTGCTTTCGAAAACCTCCACTGTGCTCACCCTAATATCTCACCCCTTTTCCACTACCCTCCCCACAACACCAAAATTCTACCAACTCCTGATGTTCTCAGAAAATATGTGTTCAGAAGAGTCAGAAACCCTGGGAGAGGGCAGGGGGTGGGGTGGGCAGAATCCATTCAAGCAGAAGACGGATGAAACTCCAGACGTTAGCCTGGGCTTCCCTGATGGCTCAGATGGTAAAGAAACTGCCTGCAGTGTAGGAGATGTGGGTTTGATCCCTAAGTCGGGAAGATCCCCTGAAGAAGAGAACGGCTACCCACCCCAGTATTCTTGCCTGGAGAACCCCATGGACAGAGGAACCTCGTGGGCTACACTCCACGGGGAACCAAATAGTTGGACTCAGGACTGAGCAAGTAACACTAGCCTGGGGAGATAGGGGAGCCAAATATGTGCAGGGCTACCAAAGGAAAGAGATGAAGCATGTTGTATGTGGAGCTGAGGAGAAAGGTGAGAGGGTGAGGCTGGTACTGTAAACATTACCTGGTTTTTGCAATACCAACTACAAGAATTAAAACTCTACAAAACCTCAGTGACTGCCAGCTTACAGACCCAGATTGTAAAACATTAAACTCCTTACTAGCCATGTCCTGGAAGGCCCCTCCATGACCTGGGTCTGCCTCTCTCTCCAATCACAAGTCACGTCGCTCTCGCCTACGACACTTTATGTGACATTTCTTTGTGTTGCCAGGAGAGGCCAAGCTCATTTTTGCCTCTCAGTCTTTCACTTGCTGATCCCTCAGCCATGACCAGATCTTGGCATGACTGGCTCTTCGTCAACATTCAGGCCTTAGCTTGAATTACACCTCTTCAGAAACACCCGCCCCATCACCACCAAAGTGTGCCCACCCGACCCTCTCCCAGTGTCATGCAAGGTCACATCACCCCTTTTATTTTCTTCACAAGACTCACAACTATCTGATATTACGCTGTTTATTAGGCTGTTGTGTCCTTAATATAATGAATCTTCCCCACTTTAACACAAATTCCATGAGAAGAGACCTCACCCATCTGTTTCCCAATGCCGAGAACACCATTAGAGAGTGATACTCAAATATTTGTTGGTTAAATGAATATTTATTGAAACACCAGGCACAGTCCAACTTTTTAAGGATGAGAAATGTGGCTCTGAACGCAAGGCATGTGCTCCTGCTATCTAAATTAGAGAAAATTAACTTGTATAAAAAAGAGTTAGAAGAGCATTGAGAAAAATATGTCAATTTTGCCATAATAAATCATTAGAAGAACTTCAGTTCAGTTCAGTTGCTCAGCTGTGTCCGACTCTTTGTGACCCCATGAACTGCAGCACGCCAAGCTTCCTGGTCCATCACCGACTCCCAGAGCCTACTCAAACTCATGTGCATCGCGTCAGTGATGCCATCCAACCATCTCATCTTCTGTCATCCCTGTCTCATCCCACCTTCAATCTTTCCCAGCATCAGGGTCTTTTCAAATGAGTCAGCTCTTCGCATCAGGTGGCCAAAGTATTGGAGTTTCAGCTTCAGCATCAGTCCTTCCAATGAACAACCAGGACTGATCTCCTTTAGGATGAAATATTTTTGTGGTTTAAGGGACTCTCAAGAGTCTTCTCCAACACCACAGTTCAAAAGCATCAATTCTTCTGCGCTCACCTTTCTTTATAGTCCAAATCTCACATCCATACATGACTACTGCAAAAACCATAGCCTTGACTAGACAGACCTTTGTTGGCAAAGTAATGTCTCTGCTTTTTAATGTGCTATCTAGTTTAGTCATAACTTTTCTTCCAAGAAGCAAGTGTCTTTTAATTCATGGCTGTATTCACCATCTGCAGTGATTTTGGAGCCCAAAAAAATAGTCTGTCACTGCTTTCATTGTTTCCCCATCTATCAGCCATGAAGTGATGGGACCAGATGCCATGATTTTAGTTCTCTGAATGTTGAGTTTTAAGCCAACTTTTTCACTCTCCTCTTTCACTTTCTTAGTTCTTCTTCACTTTCTGCCATAAGATTGGTGTCATTTGCATATCTGAGGTTATAGATATTTCTCCCGTAAATCTTGATTCCAGCTTGTGCTTCATCCACCCTGGCATTTCACATGATACACTCTGCATGTAAGTTAAATAAGCAGGGTGACAATCTACAGCCTTGATGTACTACTTTCCCAATTTGGAACAAGTCTGTTGTTCCATGTCCAGTTCTAACTGTTGCTTCTTGTCCTGCATACAGATTTCTCAGGAGGCAGGTCAGGGGGTCTGGTATTCCCATCTTTTGAAGAATTTTCCAAGTGTGTTGTGATCCACAGTCAAAGCTTTGGCATAGTCAATAAAGCAAAAGTAGATGTTTTTCTGGAATTCTCTTGTTTTTTTGATAATCCAACAGATGTTGGCAATTTGACCTCTGGTTCCTCTGCCTTTTCTAAATCAGCTTGGACACCTGGAAGTTGACAGTATACATACTGTTGAAGCCTGTCTAGGAGAATTTTGAGCATTAGTTTGCTAGTGTGTGAGATGAGTGCAATCGTGCAGTAGTTTGAACATTCTTTGGCATTGCCTTTCCTTGGGATTGGAATGAAAACTGACCACTTCCAGTCCTGTGACCACTGTTGAGTTTTCCAGATTCACTGGCATACTGAGTGCAGCACTTTCACAGCATCATCTTTTAGGATTTGCAGTAGCTCAACTGGAATTCCATCACCTCCACTAGCTTTGTTTATAATGATGCTTTCTAAGGTCCAGAAGAACTTAGTTCAGTGCAGTTCAGTCACTCAGTCATGTCTGACTCTTTGTGACGCCATGGACTGCAGCATGCCAGGTCTCCCTGTCCATCACCAACTCCCAGAGTCCACCTAAACTCACATGCATTGAATCAGTGATGCCATCCAACCATCTCATCCTCTGTCGGCCTCTTCTCTTCCTGCCCTCAATCTTTCTCAGCATTAGGATCTTTTCAAATGAGTCATCTTCGCATCATGTGGCCAAAGTATTGGAGTTTCAGCTTCAACATCAGTCCTTCCAATGAACACCCAGGACTGATTTCCTTTAGGATGGACTGGTTGGATCTCCTTGCAGTCCAAGGAACTCTTGAGTCTTCTCCAACACCGCAGTTCAAAAGCATCAATTCTTCTGCACTCAGCTTTCTTTATAGTCCAACTCTCACATCCATACATGACCACTGGAAAAACCATAGCCTTGACTAGACAGACCTTTGTTGACAAAGTAATGTCTCTGCTTTTTAATATGCTGTCTAGGTTGGTCATAACTTTCCTTCCCAGGAGTGGCCGAGAGGAGCTATCCCATGTCCAAGGTAGAACAACAGCTGTGCTTTGCTGGAGCAGCCGTGAAGAGACACCCCATGTCCAAGGTAAGAGAAACCCAATTAAGACGGTAGGCACTGAGAGAGGGCATCAGAGGGCAGATGGACCAAAACCATAATCACAGAAAACTAGCCAATCTGATCACACGGACCACAGTCTTGTCTAACTCAATGAAACTAAGCCAGGCCATGTGGGGCCACCCAAGACGGACGGGTCATGGTGGAGAGGTCTGACAGAATGTGGTCCACTGGAGAAGGGAATGGCAAACCACTTCAGTATTCTTGCCTTGAAAACCCCATGAACAGTATGTAACGGCAAAAAGATAGGACACTGAAAGAGGAACTCCCCACGTCAGTAGGTGCACAATATGCTACTGGAGATCAGTGGAGAAATAACTCCAGAAAGAATGAAGGGATGGAGCCAAAGCAAAAACAATACCCTGATGTGGATGTGACTGGTAGAGAAGTAAGGTGCAATGCTGTAAAGAGCAATATTGCAAAGGAACCTGGAATGTTAGGTCCATGAATCAAGGCAAATTGGAAGTGGTCAAGCAGGACATGGCAAGAGTGAACACTGACATTCTAGGAATTGGTGAACTAAGATGGACTGGAATGGGTGAATTTAACTCAGATGACCATTATATCTACTACAGTGGGCAGGAATCCCTTAGAAGAAATGGATTAGCCATCATGGTCAACAAAAGAGTCCGAAATGCAGTACTTGGATGCAATCTCAAAAACAACAGAATGATCTCTCTTCGTTTCCAAGGCAAACCACTCAATATCATAGTAATACAAGTCTATGCCCCAACCAGTAATGCTGAAGAAGCTGAAGTTGAATGGTTCTATGAAGACCTACAAGACCTTTTAGAACTAACACCCGAAAAAGATGTCCTTTTCATTATAGGGGACTGGAATGCAAAAGTAAGAAGTCAGGAAACACCTGGAGTAACAGGCAAATTTGGCCTTGGAGTACAGAATAAAGCAGGGCAAAAGGCTAATAGAGTTTTGCCAAGAGAATGCATTGGTCATAGCAAACACCCTCTTCCAACAACACAAGAGAAGACTCTACACATGGACATCACCAGATGGTCAACACCGAAATCAGATTGATTATATTCTTTGCAGTCAAAGATGGAGAAGCTCTACACAGTCAGCAAAAACAAGGTCGGAGCTGACTGTGGCTCAGATCATGAACTTCTTATTGCCAAATTCAGACTTAAATTGAAGAAAGTAGGGAAAACCACTGTACCATTCAGGTATGACCGAAATCAAATCCCTTACAATTATACAGTACAAGTGAGAAATAGATTTCAAGGGGTTAGATCTGATAGATAGAGTGCCTGAAGAACTAAGGATGGAGGTTTGTGACACTGTACAGGAGACAGGGATCAAGACCATCCCCAAGGAAAAGAAATGCAAAAAGGCAAAATGTCTGAGGAGGCCTTACGAATAGTTGAGAAGAGACACAAAAAGCAAAGGAAAAGAGCACCTTAAATTTTTTCCATGTTTCAAAAAGGTAAAGTCTGCCTAGATAGGGATGTTATTTTGGTTTTTTATAATGGTAGTTTCAAGTAATAATTTCTGGATAGTTATTAATAACTAAAATGTTGAATACATAAAAGACCATTCTTAGATGCCCTATTGTAAGGTAAAATGATGTGATATAAATATCACAGCACATATAATATCATGCTAATCCAAATCTGTGAAAACTATTCAAATAATCTTAATATCAGCCAACTGTTAAATAGCTGAAGAAAAAATCAGCATGTTTAACACACTGGTATTGTTCAACAAAACTTCTTGCACTTCACGGATGGCATATAATACATGCAGCCCGTGTTCATACTGTATCTGTCATATTTTCCAAAGATTTAACAGTTGCCAGCCAATCTGCCTTCTGCACCAAGTTGAAACAAAATTAAGTCATTCTCAGTGAAGTTGGGTCTTCAGCCTTGTGACAAACACGAGTGCATCCCCTGCACTCGAAAAACTGCCTTTCAATAAACCAAGAGGTCTGCATCTTACCAGGGACATTAACAATAGAGCATTAATCAAGCATCATGAAAATGGCCCGGGAAGAGACTGTATATGGGCCCAACTCCAGCAACATAAATATAGGAAGAATTATCTCATTAAGCAGAAGTTTCTGGAACAGAATACTGAGCAAGTTTCCCAGCAAGCCACAGATAACTTTCAGAACGACTGCAAAGGGCACCATTTGCTTATACCAAATAGCATCTTTTATCTGAAAACTCCACGAGCCTGTGACATTACCAGAGGCCACTCCTGTGGAGGTCCTTAACATGAGCGAGGATCAGTGCCGCTCAGTCCAGGCTCTTTCTGCAACAGGCAGACAGAAAGTCAACAGGTGATTAAATTGGCTATGACACTGGGCTGCCACTAGTTCCCCCTGCCAGGAAGAGCGCTCCTCATGGTCAGAACGGCAAGTCAGGGACATAAGAACAGAGGTTACACTTCATTTACCACATAATCCTGTGGCCCTGGGAATTCTTCCCAGAGCTTTCTTATTTATGATCTCTATATGGCTGCATGCGTGTAGCAGCAGAATCAGGCAGGGACATACACAGCCTGGCTTCTGTCCTGCACATCACATGGCATCTCAGACACAGGGAAATTTTAAATCAGGGCAGCAGGCAACCAACTAGTCATGGGCTCCGGACACCCACTGCAACTGCAAGGCCATTCTGAATCAGATTCCTACTCACCATCAGTGACCTGTATAGTTCCACAAACTATCCCCCAGCATCCACTCTTCAACTAGCTTCACATGTCTATAAGACACCTCTGTACATCAAAGAGAGCAGCAGAGAACCTAGCACACTCTTATAGGCATATTTGGTACTATATTTGGTAGAAGGGTGCAATTTGGTAACATGTATCCAAAGCCTTAGAAGCTACATACCATTCAATGGAATAATTCCATTTAGCAATTTATTCTAAATGAATAATGTTGAATGCATTCAATGACAGAACTACAAAGATGTTGACAAGAGTTGTGAGAAGCTAGCAATAAGTTAAATGTCAAACAATGAAGGTCTGTTTAAATAAATTACAGTATATCCATTTACTACCATGTAAATATATCCAGCCATTAAAAATGATGTGCTTTAGAGCCTGAAATTAAGAAAATAAAAGAAATTGTATACTTAACTTCTTTTATGTCATTCTTTCTGCAGACCTGAGTTTTTGTTTAAAATTGTATTGCTTCTGCCCAATGGTTCTTTTAACATTTTTTTTCTGGTAGTGCAAATCAATTACACATACAATAAATTTCCTCGGTTCCTATTTTTTTTTTAATTATACTGTAAAGGATTATTCAGGGAGATTAATTTTATAAAATATTAAGTAAAAAAAAATTACAAAACCTTCTCCAAAATCTCATTCTTGTTAAAGAGATTCCATTTTGGCTAAAACGACAATCTAGGAAAGAGGCACCAATAGGTTTTACAGGGGCTACTTCTGCCCAGTAGGATTACTGACAAACTGTCTTCTTTTTCCCCTCATTTTTCTAAAAACTTTTATATAGTAAATGTGACTCAGGTTTTACATCCAAAAACACAGAAGTTGCTGTTTAAAAATAACTCTGTGCTCTGCGGAAACATCTCACAGGCTTTACACACTCATCTGTGGGAGACGATCACAACATCTCATAACCAAGCACAATGACGTGCATTATAACACAGTGCCAACCAGAATGGAGCTGCACTGAGCTTCCTGAGGCTGAACAAATGGTGCTGGATATAGACCCATCACATCAGGACTACGCTATCTTGATGTCATAATTACCAGTGTTATTTTAAAGCTTGCAAATAAATATACAAATAAACAAAAAGTTAAGAAAAGTAAGTAGGAAGGAAAGAGGAGGAGTAAAGAACTGGTTTTTCTGCCTCCAAGGCAACAGCCAATCACTAAGTTCATTCCCTTTTAGGATGTGCTCCCAGCGCATCTTGGTAGCTTAGAACCTCAGTGTCCCCTGGAAGAGAAGAAAGGTGGTGTCAACCAAAGGTTCAGAATTCAACTCTGATTCCAAAGTAGGGAAGTGAGGGATACACATGCATTCCTTCCCGAATGTGCATGCATAAGGTTTTGTATTTTTTTCATCACAAATCCCAAGATACTCCTTATGACTATATCTGGCTTTTATATCGTGTGCATGTGCTGTGCTGAGTCGCTCAGTCATGTCCGACTCTTTGCGATGCCATGGACTGGAGCCCACCAGGCTCCTCTGCCCACGGGGATTCTCCAGGCAAGAATCCTGGAGTGGGATGCATGCCCTCCTCCAGGGGATCTTCCCAACTCAGGGATCGAACCCAGGTCTCCCACACTGCAGGCGGATTCTTTACTGTCTGAGCCACAAGGGAAGCCCAAGAATACCGCAGTGGGTAGCCTATCCCTTCTCTAGGGATATTGTGTGTGTGTGTGTGTGTGTGTGTATGCAAAAATGTCACTTTATACATTATATAATAATCCTCTAATTAGTGATTCTAGCATTCCTGGAAGACAGGAGAAAAAGTTCCCTACTATTGAAAACCAGAGTAGAACTCTATGTCACCTGTCCCATGTGCCCTGAAGGGTAAAACACCCCAGGGTTAACTGGCACTAGAAAGGCTCCTGAAAATGGGAACCAACCTTCACAGCAAATAATGGAAAAAAAATGGAAGAGCATACCAAGACTTAATCTTTTTAAATGAAATAGAAATCATACAAATAGCTTATTTAAAATGCAAACCATTGCATAAAACGAGAAACATTTAGGTTACATTGAATTTTGCATCAATTCTTAGATTAGACTGAAAGTTAATTAATTATTGATTTATTGTTGCAATTTCCCCCTTACTGCAACAAAACTGCATACCACGACATCCTTCATGTCCCCTCTGACTTCCACACAACGCTACCAAAGAGGGTAATCTCTGCAAAAATTACTTAAGGGCTTGCATTTTCCCAAAGGAACTTCTTGATATTCAAAAATATTCAAATCCTTCTCTTTTGAGACTGGTTTCTCGTCAGCATTCTGGTTATTTTTCTCACCAATTATGAGTGGGTCTAAACGTGCTCGGTCCTCATTTGTCTGCAGAATGGTTTGAGTAGGGCTCCAGCAATCCTTTTATTGACTTTCATAATCCTACACCTTTTGAAAGATTTGCAATTTCACTTTGAAATATATTTGCATGGCATTTGCATTGTACTGCCATATCTGAAAGCCAAACACAGGCTGACAGACCTCAAGAATGGACAAGAACAAATGCCAGTGTTAGAAGGAAGACCAAATGGGTGACTCATGTTCTACTGCTGTGCAACAAATTACCACAAAATTCTCGGTTTAAGACAACAGATTTACTACCTGCCTGTTTCCTTGGGTCAGCAGTCCAGGCACTGCTTACCAGTCTTCTGCCCAGGGTCTCACAGGCATCAAGCTACCAGCCAGGCTGTGTTTCATCCTTGAGCTTTGGGGTACCCTTCAAAGCTCACACAGTTGTTTGCAGAATTCCACTCCTTGGAGTTATAGGAGGGAGGCACCATTGTCTTTCTGGCTGTCAACTGGGGTCACTCTCAGCTTCAGAGAGCTGCCCACCAATGGTTTCCACATGACACCACCTCCCCAAACATTCCAGCTCACATCTTCAAAGTCTGCAAGAGATGCTCTGGCTCCAGTCTGCTAAAAGAGATTCTTACATACTATGACAATCATGTAGGTGCTTATACAAGGGCAAGATGAACTGCAGGTCACCTTAGGGTGCATTTGTCACTTGGGACTATTTTTATAAGAAACCAATTTGTTAGTGAAAATTTAACATTACAATCACTGTCAATTTCCCAGGCAAACTCATAATTCAGAAATCCAGATAATGAACACATGCATAACAAGGACCCCCTAGTCCTCACCTCTCAGATCCATCCTCTTCATTCCCACAGTCAAGGCTCTGGTTTAGTCGCCAGCATTTCTTGCCAGCACTATTGATAAGGCATCCAGTCATGCTCCCTTCCCAAACCACCGTCTTCACTGTCCCTAGAGAGAGCTTAGTTAACGTGCAAACCTCACCTTGCCTTTTCTCTGCCTGAAATCCATCAGTAGCGTCCCACCAGCAGCAGGACAGATTCACAGATTTTCAGTAGACAAGTCAGTGCCTTCATGATTATACTGCCTTAGATGTCTAAAACCACATCCATCTCTCTCCAGGCCTCCCTGGTTTCTCTTCTTGAAGTCCAGGATATCCCCTCTGCCTGAATTTCCTCCTCCTCATCCATCCTTGTGATCTGAGAGTCAGGATCACAGCTTCTGTGAACCTGACCTTGACTTCCCCAGGAGGTCCCGCGTGGCCTGTCTTTCACATTCCCACTGAATCTTACATGGAACTATTACAACGTTTACCCCTGTGTGCTAGAGTTATCAGGCTCCGGGTCCTTCTCCCCACCACACTGGGAGCACTCGGAGGCCAAGAGCTAATTCTTTCCTTCCTGTATCTTAGCAGTACCAGGGAACAGAAGACAGTAATGGACTTGATTAATCACATCTCTAGTACAGGATTCCCAGGTGCCTTAGTGGTAGAGAATCCCCCTGCCAATGCAGGAGACCTGGGTTCGATCCCTGGGTTGGGTACATCCCCTGGAGAAGGAAATGGCTACCCACTCCAGTATTCTGGCCTGGGGAATCCCATGGACAGAGGAGCCTGGTGGGCTACAGTCCAGAGGGTCATCACAAAGAGTTGGACAGTACTGAGCACAACAGCAACTAGTACAGGATGGCGATTAAAAGCACAGATTATGAAACCATCCAATCTGAGTTTGAAGACCAGCGAGATCACTGCATGACTCCAACAGTCTGCTCAACCTTTCTGTACCTTAATCTCATCATCTCCAAATAAAAAAATTCTCTTTTTAAAAAACCTCTAAATCTCTATGAAAGAAAAAAAAAATCTACTTCCTAAGATGGCAATGAAGAGAAAACAGGTTAATATTTGGAAAGAACTTAGAAAAGGGCATGGCATAGGCTTAGGACCATACCAGTATTTGTAAGTAAAATAAATACCCAACCACCACATGATACACAATAATAGAAAATCCATCCAAAGGAGAGATGCCACATAGATCAAGGAGATAAGCCAATGGTAAAACTGTTATCATCAATACTTTTTTAAAATATTCCAGCCAAAAAAAGTATAAGTAAAAAAAAAAAAAATAAATAAAGCAAACTACAAAAGAATAGAGAAAGCAAAAATTGCAAAACCCTGATAATCTCAGAACCTGAGGGGTAAGTGTAAGAGCAGCTCTACTAGACTCTGCTTTTCACATGCTTGACAATTTCCAGAATGAAAACAATTTAAATCTAAATAGGCCAGGTGAGGCTTAGCATCCAGGGAGAGTAAAAGCACTTGGGCAAGGTGCTTTTGCCTCTCACAAATAAAGAAATGACCCTTCCTTCTGCTGTTCACAAGCTGAGGTGCATCCCTGGTGAGCCTGAGGAGATGCTCTGCTCCTCCCTCTGTAGCTGGGTGGATGCCTTCTTCTCCATCACACTTCTCTCTAGAGATGGCACGATGCCCTGGGAAAGTACCAACACCAAGAGATGCCAGCTCGGTCTCCTGTGAGTGAAACTTCCCCAGTCTCAGTCTCCTCATCCATAAAAACGGTAAACCCTACCTCATAGGTTGTTAAATGGATTAAATCATACATTTTAAAGAACAGCGCAATGTCTGCAAAGTGGCAGGTCATCAGCCAGGGTCTTTTAAAAATAAAAGAGTAGGTGAACTCCGGATGTCTAAACCCAACTTCCACAGGCCAGCAACTGTTCTCAAATCAAGGTGTGGGTAAACTGGGAGGAAGGCTGGACAACACTGACTGCATTGCTGGTTCCTTTCAGACCAGGGGCCTGAAAACCAGAGAGTAACCACATACCTGTAAAACAGACTGGCTGCCCCGACTTGACCCAGAGACCTCAAAGGACCACGCACGGGCTAGCCGCCTTCCCAAGTCCAACAGGATGAAGGGCTGGCTGAAGCAAACTCCCCACATGACTGGCTGCGGCTTGCTGCCACACCAGGGAAAGTGAAAGAAGCTTTCAGAGATGAGGGGTGAGCTCCTATTCTATGCACCAGAGCAAACCAGATCCTGACTCCAGGGCAGCACCAGTGACATAATCGCTCTACTCGCCCATATCACCTTCCAACTGAAAAAAACTCTCAACAACAGGGGTGGCAATGCCTACCACTTAGAGACAAAGGAGAAAGCTGGTCGGTATACAGACAGCTCAGCAACAGAACTAGTTAGCTTTCAGGGTGGTGACACTATCCAGGTGGAACTAGTGGGAGGCAGATGCTGAAAGCAAGGTACTCAAATGAGGCACATTTCTCTAGGTATTTATCCAGTTGATTTGAAACTTACATCCACATAAAAACCTGCATGTGTATGTTTATAGTAGCTTTATTCATAATCGCCAAATACTGGAAGAATCCAAGATGCCCCTCAATGATGGACACTGACTGGACGAAAAGATACAAATTGCGGTGCATCCAGCCTATGAACTACTTACTATTCAGCAACAGAAATTAGTGATCTATCAAACCACAAAAAGACATGGATGAATCTTAAAGGCATATTGCTAAATGAAAGAGGCCAGTATGGATCCAATCACACAATATTCTGGAAAAGGCAAGGATATAGAGACAGTATCCATATCAGTGTATGCCAAGGGTTTGGGAGTAGAGAGAACCAAACAGGTGGAACATGGGAGGATTATTTAAAGCAGCAAAATTATTCTGTACGATACTGTAAAAGTAAATACAAGACATTAAACATTTGTCGAAAACCCAGAGAACTTTACAAGAGTAAACCTTAAAATGTGTGCAAATTTTTGAAAATCATTTAGAGGGAGAGAAGAGAGGACGTTCCAGGATGGAATGCAAAGTGTGACAAAAGAATCGAAATGTAATATCACAAACGTATGAGACAACCATGCTTAAGGAAGTGATAGAGCGGTGGGTGTGCTGACCAACGTAATAGCTGGAAATGAGTGGCATCTATAAGAGTAGAAACAAACGGAACTGCACATTTAAGTAGTGTACACTAGTTGTCAAAATTGTTTCCCAGAGAGTGTGGGTTAACAACTCTCACAGTGGGGGAGGGAGAGAGCGGGACAAGCAGAGAAAGCAGCATCAACGTATGGACACTGTCATGCATAAAATGGGCAACACAGGGAGCCCAGTCCGGCCCTCTGTGATGACCCAGAGGGGTGGGGCCGGGGAGGGGATGTATGCGTAGTCGTGGCTGATTCACGCCGCTATGCAGTGGACGCCAACACAACACTGTGAAAATTAAAAAACGAAAAAGACAAAACGACATTCCACCGGAATTGAACTCGTTTCAGTCTGTCCCATTTGTCCCACTCTCTCCCTCCCCTGCTGTGGGAACTGCTAACCCACACCCCTGCGTACAGTACTTGATACACAGTTCCTTTTGCCTCTAGATGCTACTCATTTCCAACTACCACTGTGGTCAGCACACCCCACCCTCCCCCAGTTCCCTAAGCACGGTCATTTCACCCATCAGCTAACACACGGTGGGAACCTGGAATAGGGAATTATAGACAAGCAAAGTGAGGGGGCTCCAGTGACTCATGTGCTAAGGGATTCGTTTTGGAGATAGGGTATGAATTTACGTTTAGCTTAATACAGACACAGATGGTTACATACAGAAACACTGATAAACATGTGTATATACAAGAGTTGGTATACACACACACATTTCTTGACTGTCAGCAGAGAGAGCTAGAAGCAAAAACACTTAAGTAGCCACGCGCACACCGAGCACCCACATTTTGACTTCTAATATCATTCTTCAATAAAAGGAGATAAAGAATCATTCTCTTCTATCAAGGGCTTATAGGCACCACAGCAAAGTCTCAACCTCTGTGACGATTCTCAAAATTCAGACAAAGTCAGAACCTCATGATATTTCTATTGCGACAGCTACCTTATTACCAGGAAGTGTGAGAACTGACTTATTTTCCCTTCTTGAGAACTGGCAGAACACATACCTACCTTGAGCTGCCATCTGTTGGCGGACCCTTGGGCTTTCTCCCCTCCACAGCCTATCACGTGTTCATTCCAAACTTGAGTTCCTGGTTGGCTTTCTAAAGAGCTCTTGCTCGGGCTGGGTAAAGGACAGTGGGCAGGTGGATTGAGGCTTCAGGAGGTTTCTCCCACTGAGTGACACTGTGAAGCAGCCGGAAGGCTGAAGTCCCACCGCAAGGCTAGTAAGTGGCCCCTTGGGGATGACATCTTCACATAAAGGACTGAGAAGTTACAAGGAAAAAGACATATCACTCAAAAAGGGTGATGTGGAAGAACGCCACCAACTTTCTGTCGCCACACTAGCAAGGCTCGATGAGGAGACTGGCACAGCTGACTGCAGGGTGGCCACGAGGGGGAAGACGAGAAAGGGGGGGAGAGAGGCCCCGGGATGGAATGAACTTTCAGAGGAAGACGGGGGGCCCAGATGGAGCGGTGAGTGGAAGGAGATGAGCTCAGAGAGAAAGGCTGGGGGATTCTGATGAAAGACCGTAAAAAAGGTGATCGTCTCAGCGCTCACCCGCAGGACCCTAAGAATCAGAAGGCTCTGAGTTCAGGGGTAGGAGCAGTTAAGACAAGGAGTAAAGAACACAACCATGGCTGCAATAAGAACTAAGTAAAGGGGCTTCCCTGGTGGCTCAGTGGTTAAGAGTCCACCCTGCCATGCACGGGACGTGGGTTCGACTCCTGGTTGGGGAACAGGATCCCACATGCCACGGAGCAACTAAGGCCTATGCGCCTCAACTCTTCGCACTGAGCCTGTGCTCCATGGGAAGATGTGACGCAAGCAAACAAATGAAGAAATTAACGCATTTGTAATAAATAAATATGTTTTAAAAGCCAAAAAAAAAACTAAGTACAGAAGCTCCGTTTAAGAAGACCACAAGAGATCAGGCATGAGATAGCTAGGGCCTGGACCAAAGTGGAAGTTGCAGGGACTGCGAAACATGCATTATCTAAGAGATGCAGGCAGAATAAAACTTGATGAGCAGCAGCCGCACACACCTTAAAGGACCCTCTCCAACAACAGGAAGGGTGAGAGCAAGTCATCTGTTACCCTCTACAAAGCATGAAAACAAAGCAGAAAGAACCAGAACCGCAGTCCGCACCGCTGCCCCACAGTGGGATCCAGAGAGAGTCACAGCCATTCTGGGGATCAGGTTCCTCACAAGCAGGCTTGTGAGCTTGCAGTGTGCATCTGCCCCCAACTATCCCTGCCAGTAGAAGCTTAAGTCACACTTGGAGCATCTGTGTGAGTTGTGCCAGGATCCAGGCAACCCCTGTGTCTGCCTTCGTGTGCTGCCACCCAGCACCCGTTGAACTTAATTCCAAAAGCAGGGGTCTCAAGCTTCCCCGCAGCTTAGGGCCACCTTCTGTGCTCCTCTCTCTTCTGTTCTTCCATTCTCCTTCTCCTCTTGGAAGAATTCCTTCTTCTAGAGGAGAATTCCATTCTTGCCCACCTCTACCCAGCAGGCAGAAGAGAACTGCTACCTGCTGATTCTAATTTTTCTTCTTCCTGTTTCCTGTTTTCAAATTAATTTATTCCTGCTCACTTGCACCTCTGGACTTCAGTATAATTTTTCTTAGTAAACATGTATTAAATAAGTACCTGCTGCAAAAGGTCACTCAGCAAAGTCAGAGTTTGGACTAGAAAAGCAGATGATCTGAGTGGAAACTTGTGAGGGTTAATCTGATGTGTCAACTAGACTGGGCGAAGGGAAGCTGGGTTCAGCAGTAAGGAATATGCCTGCCAATGCTGGAGATGCGGGTGCCAGGAAGATCCCCTGGAGAAGAGAATGGTAACCCACTCCACTGCTCTTGCCCGGGAAATCCCATGGAGAGGAGCCCAGCAGGCTATAGTCCGTGGGGTCGCAAAGAGTCGGACCCAACATAGCAACTAAACAACAACAAAGGAAGCCCAGAGAACTGGTGAAACGTGACTTCTGAGTGTGTGTGTGAGGCTGTTTCCAGAAGAGGTGAGCACTGGAACTGCTAGTCTGAGAAAAGGAAATCGGCCTTATCAGTGTAGTTCAGCACCAGTCAATCTATGGAGATTCCAAACAGAACAAAAAGGAGGAGGAAAGGCAAATGTGCTCTGCCTGAGCTGAGACATCTGCTTTCTCCTGCCTCAGACACTGACACCCCTGACTCTCAGGCCTTTGGACTCGGACCTGGAACTACACCAGGGCTCCCGGGTTCTCAGGCCTTCAGGCTCGAACTGGACCACACCACCAGCCTTCCTGGGCCTCCAGCTTGCGGATGGCAGCTATTGGAGCGTCTCAGTTTCCATAACAGCATGAGCCAACTCTTCACCATAAATCTCTATTTATAGAGAAAAACAGAGGCAGAGAGACAGAGATTCTATTGGTCCTGTTTCTTTGGAGAAGCCGGAATAATTCAGAACCCCAGCTCTATCACTTGCTAACTAGGTAGCCTAAGACAAATGGCACAGCCTCTCTCTCTCTCTCTCTCTCTCTCTCTATATATATATATATATATATATATATGTATACAGGTATATGGCTATATACAGTCCATGGGGTCTCAGAGTTGGACACAACTGAGTGCATGTAAACACACACACAAGAAACTCGATTTGGCCAGAGAATGGGCAATGATGGAAAAGGAGTTTTGACAGACACCGTGAGGCAAGCTCAGGGAAGCTCCTGACCACCATCTGAGAGCGCCCCGCTTCATTCACAGGTAGTGGGGAGCCACTGGCTTGGGCAGAGACATGACAGACTCGTGCTCACCCAGACATCGTGTGCAGGGTGGACAGGGAGAGCCCTCCAGCTCTGCCGACACACTCTCCTCCATGAAGGTGGATGGATGTGCGCCACACACATACAGTGGTCCAACCTACACGCTCAGGAGAAACTCCTCTCTCTCTGGAGACAAGGGCACTGTATTCTTCAAGGAGCAGTCTGGGTGCCTTTTTCGCTAGTGGTAAAGTACCCACCTTCCAATGCAGGAGACATAACAGATGCAGGTTTGATCCCTGGGTTGGGAAGATCCCCTGGAGGAGGACACGGCTACCCACCCCAGTACTCTTGCCTAGAGAATCTCATGAACAGAGGAGCCTGGAGGGCCACAGTCCATAGGATCGCAAAGAGTTGGACGTGACTGAAGTGACTTAGCAAGCATGCTGGGTGCCTTTTAATGCAAGTAAGTGCAGAGGTGTCAAAACAGATTTAAATAAAAATAATAAATCAATATCTCTTTCAATAAACACTCTGGCTACTGACTCCCCACTGCCCTCTCGACGGGTGAAGTTGTTCAGTTTAAAGGCATCCAGACTCTTACTTACATTAAGTGTCATCCCTGCTAAATGAAGACCAGATGTGCGAGCCAAGAAATCTAATCAGGTTTAAAGAAAGGATTTCTGTGAAACACAAAACTGGGGGAGAAATAGGGTTCACCAGAAGACAGAAGTGCTGAGAAGAAAAGTCAAACCAGGGCTCCCGATCAATAGTCACTGGTGAGGAAAGGGAGTGCAGTGCCCTGGAGCCCATCCAATGAGGACCCTTACCTGGAAATGGCACCGGGCACCCTGCTAGGCTGTTAGCATCCTGTCACTCTTGCAGAAATCCCAGCCAGCAGCACCAGGCTTTTTATTTTGACCACAGAGTCCAGTGCTTCCAAGACAGCCCAGCCCTGCTCCCCAAGTAGGAGAGAAACCTTGGGTGTAAGCTGCATACCAGATGAAGAAAACCCAACCCAAAGCAGACCTAGCGTGGGAGCTTAAACCTAAACCAAGCCAGACACGACTGCAATTCCTCACGGCCACCATCCCTTAAGCCTTCTGTCCAACAAGCAGCTTTGATACCATCCAGAGAAGGCACTGCTTTTTTGTAGCCTGGGAGCCCCTCTTTTTATCTATTATCTCCAACAGGACTGCTTATTTTTTCAATGAAAGGAGGGAGGGACAAACCAACCCACATACCCATGAGCCTCAGACGATGCACATGGACTTTTGCTTTTAGGCTTAGGCTTTTGCTTTTTCAAGTGAGCAGGAGGCTTCCCCCAGGGACCTGCCACTGCTCTCTCCCCGAGCAGTGTGACCCTGTCGGATCAGCTGTTTCTGCAGCTGTACAGTTGATGTCACAAAGCCTAGCTGAGGACCAGGGAGGAACAGACTGCTATGGAAGCTCCTACCAGAGCAGAATGGGTCAACCAGCAGCCGGAGAGAGGTGGGGACAAGATGGCACCAGTTTTAACGGGAGTGCAAATACAGACTGCTGCTGCCTCTGCACGGAGCAGCCTGACAGAGCAGTCAAGGCCACACGCTGTGCACCACACACAAAATGTCCAACTAGCAGCCCGTCGCAACTCAAGTGACAGTGGTGATTTACATCTGCCTTAGAGAGGCAGCGTAGCAGTCAACAGCCCGGGTTCTACGCCATTTACTGACTGTGTGACCTTGGGCAAGTTACTGATACTCCTCTTCATAAAGTAATTGTGAGGATGAAGTGAGTCACTACAGGCCAGATGCTTACAACAGTATCTGTTACACAACTAACATTTATGTAGACTTGCTCTCACTGTTATTTTGGAATTCTACAGTTGATTCTTGGGTCTGATGGTTGGGTACCAGGAATACCTGAAAGAGATGAAACCATTGCCTCCCTGTCCTTTCCTGGTTTTTCCACCAAATGACTTAAACAGTTGAGGAGATACCAGTCAAACTTAAAGATATTAACAACTCATATATACCCAGGACTATTCAAACTGCCTTCTCTTCCAGCTCCTCCTGGGTAAACTAAGACCCGCCTGGGGCCACAAAATCCAGCAAAGACTGATGTGGTTGTAAACAAGGACAGAGTTGAGGCCTGTGTCTGAGCTGAGAGGTCCTTCCAGGGAGTGCCCCCGGCCCTCCTCTGCAGAAAGGTACCAGGGGGGGGGCCTGAGGTCTCAGCAAAGGCAGGAGCCCCGCCTCCGTGCGGAGCTGGAGAGAGAAGAGCCTGGGGAGTCTTGGGAAGGGCAGAGCCAGCTGGAGAGAAAGGAAAACAAGGATGCTGACTTCCCACAGGGAAAAGGGTTTCCCAGAACCTCCCTCAGCCCCACAGCCACCTGGAGCCAGGGGTGATTAGGTCACTCAGGACGCAAGTCCTGGCCAGAGAGGCAAGTCAGGAGCTCTCCAGCCCCGAGACCATGCTGTCCCCACCACGGCCTCTAAAAAGACAGGAAGCAAAGGCCCCGGGACCAGGCAATTCTGGAGAGAAGCTTTGTGAGGAAGAAGAGCTCAGAATGACTGTTTTCACTGGAAATCTAGGGTGTGCCGCTCCACCTATTTAACAAGCCCTTGGGTGATGAGACTATTCACAGAGGCAAAAAAGAATGCCAAATCTTCTCAAGATGGTTAGTGGTTAAGGAAACAGGGTAAATTGCTAATATCACACTAACAAGGGTGATTCCGACTGGGCTGGTTAGACAGAGCTCCTTGTGGAGAAGTGATTTGTTATTCCCACAGCCAACGCACACGGTGAAACGCCTCTCCAGGGAGACAGAAAGAGGACTTAGGAACAGCAGCTGCCGCCTTGCCTCTCACTGACGCGGTGCCAAAGGGCTGGGTGCCTGCCGCAGAGGCAGATGCGGCAGGTTTTCACCCCCCGAGACCTGCCAGCAGAGGCACCAGATCAAGGACAGCGATGCCAGGCCGGAGAGTCTACCAACAAGCATCCTAACCGAGGCGGGGCACCATCTCACTGCCTGGCGGGCCCGCGGGCTGCCTATCTGCACATGAACTTGGCAACACACAGCCTTCTCTGCGGTGTCTCACTGAACCCTCGTGAAACAGCCGAGGAAACTGGGGGACGTAACCACTTCCTCACCTTACGGAGAGGAAGACTGACATTCAGAGAAAATCAGTTTGTGCAAAGCAATGTGACAGAGACACACACAGAGGGCTTCTGCTTCCAAGCCCAGAACTGCTCAGGAGGGAACATTCCAGCAAATAAGCATGCCTGGGGGAGGCGTCTCTCCAGCCACGCAACCAGCAGGGGTGGAGAGAGGAGAGGCTGACATCCCGGAGTACCTGTTATAGGCAGGCACCTCAGGACCCAACAGCATCATTGCCTGGAAGTCCAACAGGGTTGACACTGCTCCTGTTTTACGAGAGAAGAATCAAAGCCTTCAGCCCGTGGTTCTCGTGATGATCATCGCAGTCCCTGCCCTAAAGGAGACACATCCACGGCAGTCCGCGGGCAGAGACAGAGGTCTCCAGGGAGAAAGCCTCTAGGAAGGATGAGAGCCCAGACGGACTTGTGCAGGATACGCAGAAGTTCAGTCCTTAGGCCAACGAATGAGGGGAGCTTCCCAGGCAGAGGGAAGCACAGGGCCCTAAGAACAGCAGGCATGAGGTGCCAGGCAGAAGCCCCCGGGCCAGACTCCAGCCTGCGGGTGATGACCTGTCACCACATGATCTGAAGTAGGACAACTCCTATCGACGTGCCTTTAGACAGCAGGGTGGGAGATGGGGAGGAGGGGGACGAGCCCAGCACACAGCGACAATCTGACGTGCAACTCCAATCTCTGCAAAATGACAGGGGTCCCACTGGGGAGGGATGAAGAGGGAGAGACACATTGAAAAATATTTCTGGGGCAAAGTCAGTAGCGGCGACTAATGTGGAGGCTGCTGACCGAGAATAGTCTAAGGTGACTGAGGTTTCAGGCTGACATCCTTGAACTGATAAGATGCCTTTCAGGGAGGTAAGGAAACATTAACAGAAAAAACTGCAGGGGAGAAGGTTCCAAGAAAAGAAAAGAGAGTGTGGAAATGATGCATTCTATTTTTAAAATACCGAATTTAAGGCGCCTTTGGGATATCCAAATGGGGGTGTCACACAGGATGTATGAGTCTCAAAATCTAAAAAGAAGTTTATGAAGAAAAATCCAATAGTGGCCTTATTTACATCTGGCGCTGCACAGTGTCTGGCAGGGTTCCCAGACTGGAGAACCGCACAATCAGAGACACACATGACACCGCCCGGACCGAGATCCGGTAAAGCGGGGACAGTCAGCACATTCTGGTAAGATCTCTGACCCAAGAGTAAGCAAACTGGAGTCTTGCCTTGGCTGTGATGCCACAACTGTACCTCGTGCAGGCTCAGGAGTGAATCCCAGATTCCCCACTTATCAGTTCTGTGATCTTAGGCAAGTTACTTAACCTCTCTATAGATGAGATAGCTTCCTCATCTACAAGAGGGGATGATCATCATACCTATACCACACTAAGTTAAGGTGAGGATCAAGTAATATAAAACTTGTAAAGCACTTTGCACTTGACTTGACACTGTAACACAGCACATGGCACAGTCTATAATCGATTCTGTGTCAGCATTGACCAGGACAACAGTAAAAGGGGAGCAAGTCATTTCACTCTGATGACCCTTGTCTGTAACAAAACAGGGGCAATATCTGCCTTAACTCGCTAACTTTGGAAAAAGTTACTGAAGACATGAGATGACAATGGACGTGAAAGCTGACTTTAATAACTATGAAGTACTACCCAAGTGAGGACTGAGCCTTTCAGCCAGGACAGAAGAGGCTTCCTTCCGGCAGTTCAGGGCCTCAGTGTTTGCTGCTGCACACGTTTTGTTCCGTGACTGTGCACCCCTGTCCTGCAACACACTGCTTTTGGCCCCAAGAGGAAACAGCCACACGCCAGTGCCTGCATAATGTGCAAGTGGAAAAAGTCACAGAAGAGAATACTATTCCACCATAAAAACAGGAATAAAATTTTTATTTATGCTACAACATGGGTGGTCCTTGAAAACATCATGTTTAGTAAAATAAGTCAGACAGAGAAGGACAAATATTATCTGAGATTCCACTTATATGAGGAATCTAGAACAGGCAAAAATCAGACAGATGGCAGGAAAGAGGTGACCAGAGGCTGAGAGCAGAGAGAGAGTTGTTGTTGAATGGGTATAGAGTTTATGTTGGACATGATTAAAAGATCTGGGGTACAGATAATGGCAATAGGTACAGAATATGTGAGTTATTTAATGTCACTGAATTGTACATTTTAGAATGGTTAAAATGATAAACACTATGTATATTCTTTTTAAAATGCACAGACATTACCAAACAAGGAATGGATGTTCAGTGCAACCTATTACTAACATGAACAAATAGGTCCCTAGAGATGGTGAATGTGGCAGTAATGAACCAGGGTTCTGTTCTTTGAGATACTGTCTATTTTTGCTTTTTTTTTATTGAAATATCGTTGATCTACAATATTGTGCCAATCTCCACTGTACAGCAAAGTGACTCAGGTATACATACATATACATCCTTTTTTAATATTCTTTTCCATTATGGTTCATCACAGTATATTCACTACAGTTCCTTGTGCTATAGATTGTGACCTTGTTGTTTGTTCATTATAAATGCAATAGTTTGCATCTACCAACCTGAAACTCCCAGTCCACTCCCTCTTCCCCTTGGCAACCACAAGTCTGATCTCTGTGTCTACGAGTCTGTTTCTGTTTTGTAGACAGGTTCATTTGTGCCATATTTTAGATTCCACATATAAGTGATATCATGATATTTGTCTTTCTCTTTCTGACTTACTTCACTTAGCATGATAATCTTTAGTTGCATCCATGTTGCTCCAAATGGCATTATTTTGTTCTTTTTTATGACTGAGTAGTATTCCATTGTATATATGTACCACATCATTATCTATTCATCTATCAATCAACACTTAGGTTGTTTCCAAGTTTTGGCTATTGATAAAAGTGCTGCTATGAAAATACAGGTGCATATATCTTTTTGAATTATACTTTTGTCTGGGTATATTCCCATGCATAGGATTGCTGAATTATACAGTAATGCTTAAATTCCAAAACATATAAACAACTCATATAATGTAACATCAAAAAAGCAACCCAATCAAAAAATGGGCAGAAGACACATGGCCAGTAGGCACATGAAAAGATGCTCGACATCACTAATTATTAGAGAAATGCAAATCAAAACTACAGGGAGGACCACTTCATACCAGTCAGAATGGCCATCGTTAAAAAGTCTACAAATAAAACATGCTAATGAGGACGTGGAGAAAAGGAATCCTCCTACACTCTTGATTGGTACAGCTACTATGGAGAACAGTATAGAGGCTCCTCAGAAAACTAAATATAGAATTACCGTATGAACTGAGTTCTTCATTTCCTCCTGATATGATGGATAAACATCACTGGTTTCAAGAAGAGCCCCGAACATTATGTCAGCACAAGAAACTGGGCTGAGCTAGGTAATATTCAAATGCTCCCATGAAAGCTCAATTACATTATTTCTTACTCTTGAGCATAAATGGCTGTAATAAAGTAAGTCACGTTTAAAAGCAAGCATGTGTTAGCTTTGATAACAACTGATTCTTGCTAACTCTTTCTCTATGTACAGATTAATGCATGTAGCAGCTCTGTCCCTGTTTTAAAATCATTCTGAACTTGTTCACCTCAGGAGGAGAACCAAAGCTCTTCACACAGAGTGACCTTTCAATCTGCTACAGACTTGGGGGAAAGATAAATGCATTTTCTCATGGGTGGTCAGGCACTCAGCAGGTAATAAGTGAACCAGATTCACATGATATGTGATTCCCAGGAATAAACTCCTGGAAATAATCTCCCATTCCCACATGGACTCCTGAGTCTCCAGCCACACTGCGCTGCTTGCTATTTCTTGAACCTGCAAAGCCCATTTCTGCCCCATGGCCTTTGTACTGACTGTTCCTTCTGTCTGGAGGCCTCCTCCAGATATTCACATGGCTTGCTTGCTCCGTCTCTAGGTCACATTCACATCTCTAGAGATTTAAATATCACCCTAAACTAGAGGCCTTTTCCAACAATTCATATAAGCTTTCACCCTTTACCTCCTGATACTGTCTATCCTCATGCTCTGCTTTATTTCTCTGCCAACAATTTACATGTATTGTCTCCTCATTTATCTTCATCCTAACTACCAGAATATAACCTCCATGCAGACAGGAACGTTGTTTTGTAAACTGTTATATCTACAGAGCCCAAAACAATATTGGCTCAAAAAAGAAAGTCAATCTACTTTTTTTTGTGATTTATTATCTTTATAAATTATATACCAAAGTTCTTATAATATTATTGACTGCATTTTCTGTTCTGTACATCACATTCCTGTGACTTACTGTATTATTAGGTTGGTGCAAAAGTAATTGCAGCATTGCACTGTTGAACTTTGCTATTTGTTATTGGAATGCATTCTGAAATAAATATGATTATGTTATATATCATTTTAATGAGCACTTCTAGCTTTATGTTTTTGGCTAATGACTTATCATTTGCTGTTTATTTTATATTTATTTTAGACCATAGAAGTGATGTTAGACAAAAAGCAAATTCAAGAGATTTTTTTTATTCAAATTCAAAATGGGTCATAAAGCAGCAGAGAGAACTCACAACATCGAAAATGCATCTGGCCCAGGAACTGCTAAAGAACGTACAGTGCAGTGGTGGTTCAAGCAGTTTTGTAAAGGAGACAAGACCCTTGAAAATGAGGCGCTCAATGGCCAGCCATCAGAAGTTGACAATGACCAATTTAGAGGATCACTGAAGCTGATCCTCTTACAACTACACAAGAAGTTACCAAAGAAATCAATTTCAGCCATTCTATGGTCATTTGGCATTTGAAGCAAATATGAAAGGTGAAAAAGTTTGATAAGTGGGTGTCTCATGAGCTAACTGAAAAAAAAAAAAATCACTGTTTTGAAGTGTCCTCTTCTCTTATTTTACACAACAATGAATCATTTTTCAATCGGATCATGACACGCAACAAAAAGTGGACTTTATATAACAACTGGAAACAACTAGTGCAGTGGCTGGACCAAGAAGCAGCTCCAAAGCACTTCCCAAAGCCAAACTTGTACCAAGAAAAGGTCCTGGTCACTGTTTGGTGGTCTGCTGCCTGTCTAATTCACTACAGCTTTCTGAATCCTAATAAAACCATTCCATCTGAGAAGTACGCTCAGCAAATCAATGAGATGCACCCAAAATTGCAATGCCTGCAGCTGGTATTGGTCAACAGAATGGGCCCAACTCTTCTCCATGACAATGCTCAACTTCATATTGCACAACCAACACTTCAAAAGTTGAATAAACTGGTCTACAAAGTTTTGCCTCATCTGTCATATTCACCTGTCCGCTGGCCAACTGACTACCACTTCTTCAAGCATCTCAACAACTTTTTGCAGGAAAAAAAGCCTTCTCGACCAGCAGAAGGAAGAAAATGCTTTCCCAGAGTTTATCGAATCCCAAAGCAAGTATTTTTAAGCTACAGAAAAAAACAAACATTTCTCATTGGCAAAAATGTGTTGACTGTAATGGTTCCTGTTTTGATTAATAAACATGTGTTTGAGCCTACTTATGATTTAAAATTCATGGTCTGAAACCATAATTACTTTTGTATCAGTGATTGCTTCCAAATAGGAAAAGGAGTACATCAAGGCTGTATATTGTCACCCTGCTTTTTTAACTTATACACAGAGTACATCATGAGAAACACTGGGCTGGAGGAAGCACAAGCTGGAATCAAGATTGCCGGAAGAAATATTAAAAACCTCAGATATGCAGATGATACCACCCTTATGGCAGAAAGCAAAGAAGAACTAAAGAGCCTCTTGATGAAAGTGAAAGAGGAGAGTAAAAAAGTTGGCTTAAAGCTCAACATTCAGAAAACTAAGATCATGACATCCAGTCCCGTCACTTCATGGAAAACAGATGGGGAAATAGTGGCTGACTTTATTTTGGGGGGCTCTAAAATTACTGCAGATGGTGATTGCAGCCATGAAATTAAAAGACACTTACTCCTTGGAAAGAAAGTTATGACCAACCTAGACAGCATATTAAAAAGCAGAGACATTACTTTGTCAACAAAGGTCCATCTAGTCAAGGCTATGGTTTTTCCAGTGGTCATGTATGGATGTGAGAGTTGGACTATAAAGAAAGCTGAGTGCCAAAGAATTGATGCTTTTGAACTGTGGTGTTGGAAAAGACTCTTGAGAGTCCCTTGCACTGCAAGGAGATCCAACCAGTCCCATCCTAAAGGAGATCAGCCCTGGGTGTTCATTGGAAGGACTGATGTTGAAGCTGAAACTCCAATACTTTGGCCACCTGATGCAAAGAGCTGACTCATTTGAAAAGACCCTGATGCTGGGAAGAAAGATTGAGGGCAGGAGGAGAAGGGGACAACAGAAGATGAGATGGTTGGATAGCATCACCGACTCAATGGACATGGGTTTGGGTGGACTCTGGGAGTTTGTGATGGATGGGGGCCTGGCATTCATGGGGTCGCAAAGAGTCAGACACGACTGAGCAACTGAACTGAACCGAACTGTTTACATACCCAGTAGTTTGTACCTCTTAATCCCCTTCACCTACTTCCATCCTCTTCCCCTCTAGCAAAGATTAATTTGTTCTCTGTATCCGTGAGTCTGTTTCTGTTTTGTTATATATGTTTGTTGTGTTTTTTAGATTCCACATATAAGTGAAAGCATACAATATTTGCTTTTCTCTGATTTATTGCATTTAGTATAATACCCTTCAGGTCCTTCCAGGCTGTCACAAGTGGGAAGATTTCATTCATTTTTGTGACTGAATAATATTCTATTGCAAAGTATATAAACCACATCTAACCATTCATCAGTTGGTAGGCACTTAGGCTGCATCCATGTCTTGGATACTGTAAATAGTGCTATGAGAATGTAGAGAAAAGGGAACTCTAGCACACTGTTGGTGGGAATGTAAACTGGTAAAGTCATTATGAAAAAAGTATGGAGGTTCCTCAAAAAATTAAAAACAGAACTAGCACATGATTCATCAATTCCACCGAATATTTATCCAAAGTAAATGAAAAGACTAATGCAAAGAGATATATGTACCCAATGCTCATTATACTTTTTTAATGAATGGAGAAAAAAAATAAGTTCTTGTGTCAGTACACTATTCTTTATATTGACAAGAATGCCTTGCCCAAGATAACCTAAGAAAGCAACAATTTGTTTCCTTTGGCTATGAAGACAACTGTAACATCCTCCTCAATCCACATCAAATGTTTTCTAAAATTTAATAAAGTATAGGCCCCTTTTTAAGAAAAAAAATTTGCAAACGCTCAACATTTGAATGAATAAATGAAGTAAAGTGAAATGAAAGTTGTTCAGTTGTGTCTGACTCTTTGCAACCCCATGGAGTATACAGTCCATAGAATTCTCCAGGCCAGAATACTGGAGTGGGTAGCCTTTCCCTTGCCAGGGATCTTCCCAACCTAGGGATGAAACCCAGATCTCCCGCATTGCAGGCGGGTTCTTTACCAGCTGAGCCACAAGGGAAGCTGGTATATTCACACTATGGAATATCATTCAGTAATAAAAAGAAATGAAATGCTGATACATGCCATAATATAGATAAGCCTTGAAAACATTATGCTAAGTGAAAGAAACCATACGCAAAAGACCATATATCATACGACTGCCATTTACATGAAACATCCAGAACAGACAAATCATAGGACAGAAAGTAGACTAGAGGCTGCCGGGGCTGGCGTGGGGGGGACTTGGGGCTGATTCGAAGGTGTTGGCTAAGAAGTACAAAGTCTCTTTGTGGGGTGATAAAAATGTTCTCAAATTGATTATGGTGATGGTTGCACAATGCTAAAAACCACTGAATTATATGCCTTAAATGGATGAGTTGCAGTATATATGAGTTATGCCTCAATAAAGCTGGTACCAAAAAACTCTTGGCAAATCATACATAATTGTTTAAATATGTAAGACATAAAATTGGATATAAACTATTTATACATACAGGTCTTTTTACAAAATTATAAATCAAACACAAATTATATAACCAATAAATTCAAAGTAAAAATGTTCATGTCAGAGGAGATTTTGTTATTTAACTAAAACTATATCACTTCTCACAACAGAAATATGTTGTGAGTACCTTATCCAAGTTTTTTGGAGTCCAGCAGACGCACAGTTGGGTGATAGTATTTTGACAACCAGCACAGCACAGGAGCCAACAAATCAGAAGAGATACTGGAACTAATAAGAACAAATGCCAGTCACACAAGCCAGGAGCAACTCAAAACGCCATGCGGGGAGCGTAGCCGCATTGCAGCCTCGCCTGCAGTCCTGCGCTCCATGAGCTGACTCATCTTTCTGCCACTCTGTTCCCACCACTGCAAAATCTTACCTCTACAAGGTATGGTACCATCACTGGTCCTCCACTTTAGGGGAATTCATTATAGACATATTGCAAACTTTTCTTCGGTGCATAGTTACAAAAGAACTGTCTGGTGCCAACACAAGAAAACAACCAAAACTATAGACGATAAAATCAGTTGGCAGCATTCAGCCATAACATGGCCCTTCCGAAAGACTGCAATAGGCTTATTTTACTTTGTCATTGGCTCAAATGACAACACAAAATTTTTAAATTCTTATAAAGAACTCAGACCCTGGAAACTACATCCTTAAATTGCAAGACAGCCACAGAACCCATTTTGAGAAACACTTATCCACAAACGAAGGGAAAAAGGTAATTGGCACGCAAAGCTGTTGCCTTTAAGAGCTAACATTTACCCGGTGCTTAAGCGTGAATGACAGCCAACTTGTATGGTTTTCTGAGCCCACTGCCCTGCCCAATACACATTAATTAGAAAGGAGAGAAGGGAATTATTATTTATGGTGCACAATCCATGTGCTAGGCACTCTGCTCAGTGCTTTGCACGCACTCACATAAAACTGAAAAATATATCTGCCAAGATATGCATTTCTGCTTTATTGACTATGCCAAAGCCCTTGAATGTGTGGATCACAACAAACTATGGAAAATTCTTAAAGAGATGGGAATACCAGACCACCTGACTTGCCTCTTGAGAAACCTGTATGCAGGTCAGGAAGCAACAGTTAGAACTGGACATGGACCAACAGACTGGTTCCAAATAGGAAAAGGAGTACGTCAAGGCTGTATATTGTCACCCTGCTTATTTAACTTATATGCAGAGTACATCATGAGAAACGCTGGGCTGGAGGAAGCACAAGCTGCAATCAAGATTACCGGGAGAAATATCAATAACCTCAGATATGCAGATGATACCACCCTTATGGCAGAAAGTGAAAAAGAACTAAAGAGCCTCTTGATGAAAGTGAAAGAGGAGGGTGAAAAGTTGGCTTAAAGCTCAACATTCAGAAAACTAAGATCATGGTATCCGGTCCCGTCACTTCATGGCAAATAGATGGGGAAACAGTGGCTGACTTTATTTTGGGGGGCTCTAAAATCACTGCAGATGGTGATTGCAGCCAAAAGACGCTTATTCCTTGGAAGGAAAGTTATGACCAACCTAGACAGCATATTAAAAAGCAGAGACATTACTTTGCCAACAAAGGTCCATCTAGTCAAGGCTATGGTTTTTCCAGAGGTCATGAATGGATGTGAGAGTTGGAGTATAAAGAAAGCTGAGCACAGAAGAATTGATGTTTTTGAACTGTGGTGTTGGAGAAGACTCTTGACAGTCCCTTGGACTGCAAGGAGATCCAGTCAGTCCATCCTAAAGGAAATCAGTCCTGGGTGTTCGCTGGAAGGACTGATGTTGAATCTGAAACTCCAATATTTTGGCCACCTGATGCAAAGAGCTGACTCATTTGAAAAGACCCTGATGTTGGGCAAGATTGAAGGCAGGAGGAGAAAGGGGACGACAGAGGATGAGATGGTTGGTTGGCATTACCGACTCAATGGACATGAGTTTGGGTAAACTCCAGGAGTTGGTTATGGACAGGGAGGCCTGGTGTGCTGCAGTTCATGGGGTCGCAAGAGTCAGACACGACTGAGCAACTGAACTGAACCGAAGATATCCCAACTTTACTGATTAAAGCCTGGCAGAGTAAGAAACATGTCCAAAATCATTCAGCTAGTCAATAGAAGGAAGAGGATGTGAACTTAGTACCTACGACCCCAATACTAGAGCACCTCAGTAAAGGGGGGAATCTTTCCAATCTCTGCTACAAGTCTAACTTTCAGAATAATGTCACCACCACACCACCCATCCCCGCTCCACTACCGCCATGATGTCCACAACGTAATCTCCAAAACCTGTGACTATGTTACCTTATGTGGCTAAAGGGACTCTGCAGCTCTGATTAAATTAAGAACCCCGGAAAAAAAAAAAAAATTAAGAACCCCGAGACAGGGATGTCATTCTGGATCGTCAGGAAGAAGAAGAGTCAACGTAATGACCAAGGTTTTACACGTGTTAGGGGGAGGCAGCAGCGTCAGAGGTCAGATGTGATTGCTGGCTTTGAAGATGGAAAGAGGCCAAGGACTAAGGAATTCAGGCAGCCTCTAGAAGCCAGAAAAGCAAGGGCACTGATTCTCCCTCAAGCCTCAGAAGGAAAGCAGTCCTACCAACTGGATTTTAGCCTCCTTTCAGACTTTTGACCTCCAGAAGTGTAAGATAATAGACTTGCTTTGCTTTAAGTCACTACGTTTGTAGTAATTTGTTACAGTAGCAATAGGAAATGAACAGGGCCATGCTAACGTAATGAGAGGAGGCCCGTGTTACAATCTAAGCTGCTCAGAGGTAACCTTGCCAACTCCGAATTTGGAAAGAAAAGGAAAACAATTAATGGCAAAAGAGAAAATGATGCTGAGGGTAGCTGCTGAGGGGAAGAGTTACACAAATGAAATGTTTCCTGGGCAAAGCCTTCCAGAAGGGAGTAAAGCATGGATTTCGTGGCTGAATGTATGAGGAGGCCACAAATGAATGAGGTGGCCGCATGCAGGGGCTGAATGCACATGGGCAGGGAAGCGCGGAGCTGGAAGGCACTTGCAACTCCAGCCACTGCTCCATAAAGCCCCGCTGTCCCCCAGTGCCTGGATCTTCCCCCAAGAGCATTTAGGGCCATTTTACATCTGTTGGTTCTCTTGAGAGAAATTTCTGGAAGAGGTAGCACTACTGGAAGGGAGCTGCAGGAGTGGGGAGGGCTTGGCCGTGTCCCGGTCACCTGCCCATTCTGCTCCAGGCCACTGACCACACCACTCCTGAGCAGTCCCTCTTGAGAGATCAACAGCAAACTGATCCCGTGCTGGACTACTGTGAAAGCTGCCTTCAGGGTGGCCCACACTCAGGCAGCCACGATGGGGGACCACACCTCTGTGCGCACCCAGCTGCATGCACACACCCGCAGAGCCCGGCCGCGGCCTCGGGGAGGCTGCACCATAGTTCTACCGCAGAGCGCAGTCCCCTGGGCTCTTAACAGGCACAAACCCGGTCTGTGGCCACAGACAGCCACCTTCTCTCCAGCCCTGAAGGTCCAGCAAGATGCCTCCCCCCTTCCCCACCCGAGGCTTCCCTTCCAGCAGCTGCAACAGGTTCCCAAGGGGAGGCAGTAACAGAACATCAGTTGCCATTCTGGAGCCCGGCCTGGCTCTCCACACACCAGCATCTTTGGCAAGTGACAAAGGAGGTCAGGTCTGACTTCACTGCAGCTTCCTCCCTCCCTGGCACCCCAGCCCCTCAGGAGAGCCTCGCTGAGGGTTTCACTGCTTTCTTGCTCACATGGCTATCAGCTAAGATTAATTTTCTCAGTCACTCAACAGAAGTCTACTGAGCAAAGGCTGGCATCCTGCCAGACACTGGGAATACAGTTGTTACAAGTGCTACAAGAGAGGGAAGTGCGGTGCCCCGAGACCATAGGAGAGGACAAAATGCTCTAGTGGGGGAAGCCTCCCCAAGGAAGCGAGGCTTGCCACCGAAATCTGGGAAAAGATGCTGGCTATTAAAAGCAGCTAGATGAAGCAGCTCAGTATCTGAGGGTATTTATCTATATGAAATGCTCTGAAACCCAGAAGAAGGTGTAAAAATGACACTGATGAGTACAATGATCCTTTTTGGTTTATAAAGTATTTTTTCATGCATTACCCCAGACTCAACAATAGCACCAGGGAAAACAACAAGTATCATCCTTTCCCCTTTATAAACAAGAAAACTGAAATTAATGGCAGTCAACACCTCACCAAGTTTACACACCAAGTCAAGGGGCTGCAAGTTCAACTCTCATTCTTCATTGAGAGCTCTTCTGACTACACAGAGCTGCCTTCCTGAGGAATCCAAAAAGTGCAATGATAGGGAATGGTATTAATCTTTGGGAACAAAGTTCTTGAAAATCATAGTAAATATTTGGCCATCAAATTCACCTATTCACACAGCAGACCCAAAGGTGCAAAGTCAGTAGCCTGATTTCAGTATTACCAGCCACTCTTCAACTTTCAACCAGTAACCTCCAAGCAAGTGATCCCACTGTGTCAGACCAACTGTGGGCTCACAGAACTTCTCTCAACTTTGTGAATCATTCTAAGTTGTACAATTTTTTTTAAAGTCATACCCCCTCTTCTATCAATGTCTTTGTCCAGCTGGTATCTTCTCAGGCCTCTGGGTCCTTGGTAGACAAGAGCGGGGCTTCCCAAGTGGCACAGAGGTAAAGAATCCCTCTAATGCAGGAGATGCAGGTTCAATCACTGGGTCAGGAAGATCCTCTGGAGAAAGAAATGGCAACCCACTACAGTATTCTTGCCTGGAGAATCCCATGGACAGAGGAGCCTGGTGGGCTACAGTCCATGGGGTCACAAAGAGTCAGACACGACTGAACAACTGAGCAGACAGAGAGCAGGATAATCATCCAGTGCTTCTGCAGAATATCTCTTAAGCTTCCTCCCTACCTGGGTCATCACAGAGATCAGAGAAGAGCACGTGGTCAAACTAGCATGAGGCAGTGGGTAAAGTACGTGATCTGAAATTAGAGGGCCTGTTGGTTTGGCCTGGTCTCCATCACTTAGCGTATCCTATTTGGTAGACAATAAACAAGTCAGGTGTGGTAGGTGGAATGACGGGCCTCCAAAGGTTTCCATATCCCAATGCCTGGAACCGATGACTGTGTTATTTTACATGGCAAAAGGACTTTGAAGAAGTCACTTAAGAACTGTGAGATGGGACGATGATCCTGAATTCTCCATATAGGCCCAATGTCATCAAAAGGATCTTTATAAGAAGGAGGTAGGAGGGTCACGGGCAAAGAAGAGGACATGGTGATGATAGGAGAGGTTAGAGTGACGAGGCTGTGAGCCAAGCAACACAGGTGGCCTCCAGAAGCTGAAAAAGACAAGGACAGACTCTCTCCTAGACCCTCCGTAAGGGACGCAGGCCTGCTGACACAATTTTATTTTAGTCCCATAAGGCCCACTTCTGACCTCCAGAACTGTAAGATAATAAGCTTGCCTTGTTTTAAACCAGTCAGACGGCATTGATTTGTTTCAGTAGCAACAGTAAACTAATACAGAAAATAACAGAAAACTGAAGATTTCTTAAGAGTAAGACAAACAAGGGAACAGACCATGGTCTTTACGTGTCAAGGGTCTCAACCTTGGGGAACACGGCAAATCCTGAAAAAGGAGACAAACAAAAAGCAGGTTCAAAAATGAGACGCAGACAAACAGAACAGACTTTTGGACTCAGTGGGAGAAGAAGAGGGTGGGATGATTTGAAAGAACAGCCCTGAAACATACACATCACCATATGTGAAATAGAGAGCCAGTGGGAGTTTGATGTCTGACACAGGGCACCCAAAGTCGGTGCTCTGTGACAAGCTGGAGGGACGGGGTGGGGAGGGAGGTAGGAGAGGAGCTCAGGAGGGAGGAGACACATGTATGCCCATGGCTGATTCATGTTGATGTATGGTGAAAACCATCACAATACCGTAATTATCCTCCAATTAAAAATTTTTTTTAAAAACTGCCGCTACCCACAGCTGCAGTTCATTCCAACTCAGTCTGACAGTCAAAGCGTCCCCAAATCCATCCCAACTCCCAGTTAATCAATGGAAATTCCTAGAAGCTGTCCAAAGAAAACAAGGATCCAAAACATGTGCAGTGAATTTCCACTGGCCTCACTCCGCAGTGGAAAGCATACTGGGTTGGGCATCAGAAGATCTGGGTCTTCCTCCTGTGTGACCTTGGGCCTCTGTAAAATCTGACGGACAAACTGATAAACTGCAATTACAGTCACATCAAACAATGAATGATGTGTTATGATTCTGGGTATTTGAAGTACACAATAGACTGAGTTTAATCAAGTACATTTTATTGAGGAAAACATTTAAGTCACTTGTTCATTCACAAAACACTACTGTGTTCTAACGTCAGGCATTAAGCCAGGAAGCTGAGGTTCAAAGACAGTGCAGTGTGATGTGGCCACCTCCCCTCAGGAGAGCAAGTCCTCCCTGAGCCACAAGAGTCTCATCTCTGGGGTCATCTGGCTGCAGTATCTACTGATCATTGACTCATCCAATCCTCAGTAACCCAGGAGCCTTCCCTGCCTCCCCCAAGTGGGGTAACACCTCCCAGTCACACACTTCCTTAGCTTCTTACCCTTTCACTAATAATGTATATGTGTCTAGCTTGCCCATCGCTGAATATTGGCAGCCAACAGAAAACTGAATCATCAGCACAGCATGTGTCTGTGCCAGGCGTCCCCTTCCCTCCTTCCTCCCTGTCCCATCTTCCTTCCTCTCATCAAACAGCAGGAAGAGGATTATTCCCTTCTCCAGGGGATCTTCCCGACCCAAAGGCAGATCTTCCTGACCCAGGTCTCCTACACTGCAAGCAGATGTTATACCATCTGAGCCACCAGGGAAGCCCCAAATGATCTATGTGAAAGAATGTGAAAAGTTGTAAGTGTACAAGGTACAAATACCCACGAATAATCGCTATTAGCCACAGAGCAGGAGGAAGCGCTGAACACCCTTCCCCAGCTGAGCAGGGCTGGCTCTTCTGCTCCTCGCTTCCTCCTCAGCCAACCCCCAGGTCTTAGGGTCCCACCTGCGTGGTCTCTGCTCTAAGTGGTCTCCAAACATAAGAACCGGGAACACGCCATGCTGGGAACCAGAGCCTGACCAACAGTTGTGCATCCAAGCAGAGGGACCTGGGGGACCTGGGCAGGGCCAGAAGTGGTTCTGCTTGGAATGTTAGAGAAGCAGAAGGTGAAGGTGCTAAATTAAGGGGAGGCCTTCTAAGAAATGCTGATGAATTCATCCATTTATGTGCCAACTCATACCATGCCACCTGTGCTAAGGCTGCACTTACAACCATTCACAACCCCAGATCTTGCCCTCAGAAATACAGGATAAGGAACTCTGACACTCTGGCATAGGGAGTTCAGCCAGGGGGTCCCTGTGGCAGCAAGCAGCCTGGCAATCCATTATGAATCCATGTCCTGCTCCCTGAAACCTCCCATGAACACTCCAAGTGTCTAATAGCTCCCATCCCAACAAATCCTTACCAGAAAAAAGAAAACTCATCTATTTAAAGAGCAATAAGACACACATGTTACTGAGAAAAAAAAAAATTTATGCTGCGGGGGGATCAAAAATGGTGCAACTATTATGGAACACAGTATATAGAATCCTCAGAAAGTTTTAAAAAAGCGTTACCATCTAACCCAGTAATCCCACTTCTGAATAACATCAGGGGAATTCAAAACAGGTCTCAAAGAAAATTTGCATATTCAAGTTCACTGAAGCATTATTCACAGTAGCCCATAGCCAAAAGGTAGAAGAAACCCAAGCGTACAATGGATAGATGGATAAAGAAAATGTGCTATGCACGTTCAACTGTACACACCCCTGGGAGCTCAGTCAGTAAAGAGTTGCCCTGTAATGCAGGAGACCCAAGTTCAATCCCTGGGTTGGGAAGATCCCCTGGAGAAGGAAATGGCAACCCACTCCAGTACCCTTGCCTGGAATATCCCATGGGCAGAGGACCCTGGCAGGTTGCAGTCCATGGGGTCACAAAGGATTGGGCACAACTGAATACTATGCAGCCAAAAAAGGTAGGAAACTCACGTGCTACAACATGGATGAACATTATGAACACTATGCCAGGTAAAATAAGCCAGGCCAGATGGTAAATACAGTATGATTCCATAAATATGAGGTATCTGAACAGTCAAATTATACACATAGAAAATATAAAGGTGGTGGCCAAGGGCTGTAGGAAGAGGAAGGAAGAATTAGTGTTTAATGGGTACAGAGTCTCAGTGTTGCAAAAATTTCAGAGTGACCTATCACACAGTGTAAATATACTTAACACTATTGAATTATACACTTCTAAATGGTTAAAATATCATGTGTTTTTAATCACCATAAAGAAAAAATCTTTGCAAGTACATGACAAAGAAGAAAATGCCGAAGACAGATAACATAAATTTTAAAAGAAAATCTCTATGGCGAGAGTACCCTGAGAAACGGGGAAAGAGGAAAAGCATCAAAAAAAAAAAAAAGAGGAAAAGCATCAGTCAAATCAACAGTCCATCTAGTCAGCTTGGAGTCGGCCGTGCAGGTGTAACACGGGGGCAGGAACAGGACCCCAAATGGCCGCTGAGGTCCCAGCTCGGAAGATGAGTCTGGGGACCTCAGGACAAGCCCGTCACTGAGGGCTTCCCTCTCTGGGAAACGGAGACAATCTGCACTGCTTCAGCCACCGTCCTGTCCAGGAAGACTGGCATCTAGAGGGCCTGGCATGGCACAACTCGTTTCACAGACGTAAGGCACCAAGGTCCTCAGAGGAACTGCTTTCCTCTGAGGACGAGCCCCTGCTTGGGACCAAACTGGAGGCCTGCATCCTGTGAGTCCACAAAAGCACCCAGGACCCCAACTCTGCAGTGTCCTGCCCAGCGTTAGCCAGGCACCATTCAACAGAAAAGGACAAAGTCAGGAACAGTCCTTCACACGGAAATCACATGCTCTGGTTCCTGACAACTGTAATTACAGCCAAAACAGCTTCTAAAAGGGAGGGAAGAAAAGAAAATAGCATCCCGGACCTAACAGTGAATTGGGGGGTTCAGGGTTCTCATTGGTGGCCAGACTAAACAAGTGACTGGACAGCCAGACCAAACAGCTTTCTGGCCAATTAATTCCTCCCTCTAATTTAATGAGCTGCTCATTAAGTACTGGAAGCAGGTCATAGGGAACAGAGCTGCTGGCACACGGCCTGCAGGGCTGACAGGTGACGAGGGAGGGGAGACAGGGGCCACACTCCAGCCCAAGGACTCCAGATCCCACGCACGGCCAGCGCCACCAGACGCCACGGCCCACCTCTGCTTCGAGACGCTCTTTTCCTGTACCTCCGTTCCTTCTACAAAGCTGGATTCCTGCCACTGACTCCGTCACTGGGGAAGCTCCAAGTCCCGACCTTGCAGTTCTCCAGCGGGAGTCATCGCCCAAACCAGGGAGCAGCGCAGTTCTGGGTGTGGATGCCAGCTCAAACTACTGACACCAACTTGACCTAGAATTAATTATCTAATGCCCCAGGCTTCCATGTCCTCATCTACAAAATATAAAAACAATACTCTCACTTCATCTAGAGTAGCTACAAATAATAAATAACATTATTTCCATATTAAAAGGCCTAGTAAAGCACCTATCACACAGTAAGTGCTGAATATTAGCTACTATTATTATTAATTACTCTAATAATGATAGTAATAGTAGAAACAACATATTCACTGTGTCCTAGTCGAGTATGAAGAACAGAGGGACTCTCTTGGTTGAAATCCCAAGGTCACAACTGTAGTGAGAGCAATAACCCACCCTCACAAGGGTAACACCCCAGATACACCCAGCCAGGCCTGAGCGGGAAGGTGAAGGAAGAGAAGAGGTCTGGGAATCCTGAGTGCCAGGCCTGAAGTCAAAGGCATGTTCTCATGAAACCAAGTGGAGAACTGCATGCAGGCTACATGCCCACCACTTCAAGACCTCTGTGACTCTCTGAGCCTCAGTTTAATCTAGATAATGAAGGCAACATGATCCCCTTTCACAGTTTGCTGTGAACATTAAATGAACTCATGTGAAAGTGACTCATTCCTGCGTCCAAGAAAAACAGTATTGATGTATTTCAGAACACTTTCAACAAATTCAACTTAACAACAAAAAATGCTGAAGAACTGGGAGGGTCAAAGCAGTGAATGGCCTAAAATAAGCAGGCTGACGAACTGCTTAGAGAAAACACGATGAATTGAGGTTTCTGTTGTTCAGATGAACTAAAAAAAAAAACTGAAAAAAAGCAAAATGAAGCTCCCAACATCTATATGTTTTCCACTGAAGTGAGTAGATTCTTCTAGAAGACAAAGAGCTCAAACCAGGCTGCATTCAGAATGACCAATCCAGCCACCTCCAATACCAATTCTCTCCAAAAAATCATTCCAATTCATTTGCCCAATCCCAGATCCACCTTCACACTGCACAAATCTAACCTCTTCTGTTTCACGACAGAGTACATGGGGAAATTCCTTCACAGTGGTCAGAAGACAAAATTAATTTTTATTCCATCTCTGATCCATGTACCACAGACTCTGGTCCTAAAGCAATACGTTGGAAAGTTGACCAAACTCTTTTAGAATATCCGAAATATCAGAAGAGAATGCACACACATGTCCAGAGCCTAAAGCAGCTGACCAGGGAAATTCTGTTGAAATCCCATATTTGTTCTTAAAAACTTACATAAATTTCCTTTATGCACCACAAAAATGCTTTACTTTTAAAAAAGTGCTTTGAGCCAAGTATCAGCTAACTACTAAACCTTTTCACTAAAAACTGCCTAACTTCACCAGCCTCCCTCTCACTCCCTGGCAGACCGCACCCCCTCAGGGGTAACTTGCATGTCAGTCTGAGATGTGGTAGTTCCCAAGACAGAGAGGGTGGCAGCCCTCCGGCCGTCATGTGTCCACCTTAGCCGTGGCCTTTAAGCAACGTCAACCACCTAACTCAGAAGAGCTCCCCTGGACAGGACGGGTGTCCTGCGCAGAGTGCAGCCATCCATCCTGGCAGCCTGAGCACTTTCTAAAAGGGCAAGCAGGGCGGATGCCTGAGTTCCAGGCCCACACAGCCCCATCTCCGGCCACTCACCCGGATCCGGCGCATGGCAGCCACAATCTCCACTCTGCTGTTGGGCCTCGGCACGTCCAGACTTCCAACGTACTGTGGGGAGAGACGCAAACAAACACTGGTTGAGCAGAGGGACGGCAAGAGTCCCTAATCACAGCAAGTCAGGGCTGGAAGGGTCTCCAGAGGTCACCAAGCTCATCTTCCCATTCTACAGATGAGGAAATTAAGAGCCAAAAGGATGTATCCTGACTACTCCTAACTTTATAAAAAGCAAAACGAGAAACTGTTTCCTTTTTTCATCTTGTTTTTAATAAGAGAGGCAGGCAAGGACTGTGTTTAAACAAGCAGGCTTCTGAAACAGAAAGGGCTGGGTATGAAGACTCTCCCACCATCTTTGTGACAAGCTATTTTGCCTTTGTCTCAGTTTCATCATCTGTAAAATGGGATTACAGTAAAGAGAAAATGGGATAAGGTATAAATCTCTTACAGAAATCTGGCCTTCATGCATTAAAGCAATCTAAAAGAGTAAAAAAGAATAATATCTACTTCTTTTTTAATTAATGAAACTTCACCGAGTTTGCCCTGGATGTTACAGAGACCTCAGACATTTGAGTAATTTCCTGAATAGAGAAAAGGAATGGACTAGTTATGCATTTAAAAATTTAACCTGATTAAACCAAATGACATACAGGTTGTTTAATATCATATATAATTTTTTGCTACACATGACTCAAATAATGCAGATATATGCAGAGCACTATGGTTTCAATGGTTTTAAGTACATCTCTCTTTTGTATATTAATGGACACACAGATTCATAGACACGCAGAGGAATTTCTTTTATGTGAAAAGGTTAATACTACTCACATTGTTCTGCAACTTGATTTTTTAACTTTAAAGATAACTTGGATATCTTTCTACATCAATGGATACAAGTCTATCACATTACTTATGATGACTCGGCTACTGATGGACACCTCCCCAGGGCACTCTTACAAAACTGCTTCCACAAACCTCCTTATCTGCACACTGCTGAGCTCATCCAGGTAGCCCTTCAGGCTAGATCCCTACAAGCGGGACTACTGGATCAAAATTACAGATAATTTCTAGATATCATTACTTAGTAGGATGAAACACAAGAGGACAGCCCCATCCTATTCCACACTGACCCACTGGGATTTGCCTTTTCCTTTTTACAAGCACATATAAAACAGCCCAGAAGATATCCCAGAAATTAATAACCCCAGGATAATTTAAAAATCTATGCAACCAAGGACCACATTAATAGAAGGGCAGGACAGTCATTTGCAGGAAACATACTTCCTGTGGTTACAAGAACAGGAGGTTCTTCCTAAAATTTGGAATGAGGCTGGCCTCAGTGAAAAGGGTTTCGAAAACTAAATACTGGGAAAGAATTTTCCTGCATATTGATCCACAGTGTTTGGTAATACAGTGGAGACAGTGAATCCCTGCCCCCTGTAGGAAGTCTGGGCCCCAGATGGACGGCCTCACCACGGCAGGCAAACAAAGCCCCCTCGACCTGAGGATCTAAGTGCACCGTCAGCTTCAACCATGGCTGGCACAGCTCCCCTCTGAGCTCCGCAAGATCCCGTGGTTTGTCAGCGAGTCAGTGACCCACACAGCCAGGAATGACATGAGGCCAGGTTTGTGACTGCCCAAGTTCAAAGCAAACCCCCCTGCAGCTGGGGGCAGTTTCCACACTCCCCCTCCCGAATGCTGCGTGCCTGGTGGCTCCTGCCCTGAACTCTGACCGGCCAGGACTGACTTGGCAATCAGTCTGAACACAGATACCTAAATGGATGCCCTCCCCCTCCTTTCTCAGAAAGGGGCGGCACCGAGAACTCCAAATCAGTCCAGGGTACAGACAGAGGAGAAGCGACATCGTCACGCTATTCGTGCCTCCTTCACGCCATCAGCCAAGCGGGCACGTGTGCATGTACTCACCATGCACCTTCATGCACACGGCAGTGCACACATGCTCAGCCACCGCATGTGGCACATGCACACACATGACTCACCACACACTCATCTCACACAGCCCACACAAAGCATGCACACGGTCATCCCACGCTCACTAACACATCCCACTTGTAGTCACACACACACTCATCTTCCTTCTCGACCATCTGAAGAAAATCACAAATCTGCCTTTCTGAGAAAGAGTATGGAGCAGACACCCATCTCTACCAGAGCTAGACCTTATGGTTATTCAAGGAGATTAAAAGCAGACATGAGGCAGGGATCAAAAACTAAATATCCACACTAATGACAAACCAAAAAACAGAGCAACACTTTCAGGGGAGCAGAGGACGGGTCAAAAATCAGAGGGTACGATAAGAGAGTACTGCCATTATGCACACGTATAACTCCATAAGAAAAAGGATCTCCATACCTAACCATTACCACCACCACCACAACTCATCTCAGTCCACCCTGAGGCTCCATTCTGGGCAAAACACAAGACAAAGTCTTAGACCAGACAGATCAGGAAGCTAGCTCACGCAACCACTTCAGTTTAAAAATATCAGGGCCTGCTTCCTTTTCACTACCATCCAGAAAAGAAAAAAAAAAAACTAGAAGGAAGATGCAAATTGCACTAAGTAATCAGCATACAAGATTTATGAGTCAGTTTTATCTGTTGCTTCATCTTCCAGATAAGGAGGAGTTAAATGCAACTAAGGTTAACCAAAGGACTTCAAATATTCTTTGTAAGTTTCCAGAGAAACCTCAGCCTTGGTGCCAGGTTAATACCTCATGAAGTTGTTTTTTGGGGGGTGGGGGGTGCTTTCTCTTCATTTACTTGCTTACACTCTATTTTCTAGAGATTAATTTCTGAAGACACTGACAAACTGACCTGTACTGTTTCCTGGTGAATCGTACTAAAAGCATCAAGACATAACAGCTTAACACAGTCACAAATATCATCACCACCCACTGACTTGCGAGACTTTCTGCCCTCACGCTCCTCAAGGAACAGCCCTTTATTTAAAAGGTTTCTGTCAAGTGTTTTTGGAGATCAGGAAAAAACTTATACATGAATCAAAAATAAACACATCAAATGATCGGCTTGTGATAATGCTGGAGAGACTGGTATCCTCAGACTTGGCCTCTGACAAACTGGACAAGATATAAAGAAATAACTGCATAAAATGTACAAAGAGGGAACTATGGATACACATAAACTATGCATATTAGTTAATAATAATGATCAACACTGGCTTATGAATTGTACCAAATGTACACACTAACGCAAGACAGTAATAGCAGGAGACCGAGCGGGGGGTTGAAGGGGTACATGGAAACTCTCCTTGCTACCCAATTTTTCTCTAATCTTACAACCACTCTAAAAAATTAAGTCTATTAGTTGAAATAATAAAAATAACTTTGAAGGCACTGGAGAGAGACCAAAAGCAGGCAGAGAGTGGTGGGGAACCAACCCTTGAAAGTAGGGAACCGCACTAGATAAGACCTGGTGTGTGCAGTTTTGCCCAACAGCACAAACCCACAGGGGCAACACGGACTGCCTGGAGCTTAGGCTAAAATGCTCACTCAGGGCCTGGGAAGCTGGTCACCAGGGGTGCGAGCAACCAGAGAGCCTGAAAGGGAGCAGAAATCACTGACGGAAAAGGGGCCCCGATCATGCACAAATGCTGCTCAGGTCTTGCATGACCCCCCAGCTGCACATGTGCACAGCAGGCTCCAAGGAGTCTGGCAGAAGGTGGCAGCTGCTCACCTCATGCGATCATGTAAGTCACTCAGTCATGTCCGACTCTGTGACCCCATGGACTGTATGTAGCCCACCAGGCTCCTCTGTCCATGGAATTCTCCATTCCAGAATGGAAGAATAATGGAGTGAGTTGCCGTTCTCTTCTCCAGGGGATCTTCCCCACCCAAGGATTGAACCCAGCTCTCCTGCAGTGCAGGCAGATTCTTTACCATCTGAGCCATCAATCTGCTTGTACTGCTCACGTCAGCAGAGGCAAATTTAGGATTTAAGACCTGTTGCGTCAACTGTCCTTAAGAACAAAAATCTACACTCCTCAGAAGAAGACAGCAGAATTTTATGTCAGTGCAGGCAAGACCACAGGGAAAGACCACAGTGCCACGTTCTCCTGGGGTAAAAGGACAGGGCCCCCACAAATGGGCACAATGGAATGGTCCCTGGATCTCCACATTCCCAACTCACATCTTCTCTCTGAAAACCACTCAGTGCTACAGCCTCAGCTCCCAGCACAACCGTGTGAGGTTCAGGAGGAGGCACAACTCCTATCACAGGGATTGACAATGAGGCCTAAAGCAGCTGGCAGATGGTAGACAAGCCCCCACCTCCCACCCCAGCTCCCGGCCCCCAGTCCAGGACCCTCCCCACCGTCGGCATTCTTATTAACTCTCTTCCTTCAGGTCCCAAACCTCGCCAGGTTTGAATTCCAACACTGTGCCTACCTTATAGCCTTCAAGTCTCCTGGCCACTGAGTCCTCTCTCTGAAAACAGACACAAGCAGTAGGAAATCTGGTGCGTGCTAAGTGGCTTCAGCCATGCCTGACTCTTTGCGACCCCATGGACTGTAGCCCTCCAGGCTCCTCTGTCCACGGGGATTCTCCAGGCAAGAATACTGGAGAGGGTTGTCATGACGTCCTCCAGGGGATCTTCCTGACCCCGGGATCGAACCCGCATCTCTTACACCTCCTGCATTGGCTAGTTCTTTACCACTAGCGCCACCTGGGAAATCTGGCATTCTGCTTGCATCTAGAAATCAGCAGCTGTGATGTTAGTCCCTTAACCAACCCTCTATCAGTTGCTAAAAACTTGGAATCATAGGAGCAGATGATTCCAAATCCAAAGGAACCTTAGGGACCATGTCCAAGGTTGTGTCTCAAAAGGAAGATTAAGTAAGAACATATGAAAAGCATTTAGCACGGCTGGGTATCCTGCCAATGCTTAGGAAATATTCACCACTATGACTTCATCTAAAGTTACTTTTTTTTCACATCAGTCTATATCTTTCCCAGCAGTTAACATGATTTGCACTTAGGGTTCTGCCTCATTTACATGGTCACCATCTGCCATGCCCGCTAGAATGGAAGCTCCTTGACAGCTGGGACCCTGCCCTCATATTTCTGCACTCCCAGCCCTTTGAGCCTGGCAGAGTAAGACTCAAGTATCTGCTGAACGAGTGGGGGCGACTGCAGCCCACAGAGGTTAGGTGACCTGCCCAAGGACGCAGCTCATGGAGAAGTAGCCTGGAAAGCCTGTTCTCCCAGGTGGCGCTTAGTGGCAAAGAACCCGCTTGCCACTGCAGGAGACATGAGACGGGGGTTCAATCCCTCGGTCAGAAAGAGGCCCTGGAGGAGGGACTGGCAACCCACTCCAGTATTGCCTAGAAAACCTCAAGGACAGAGAAGCCTGGAGGGCTACAGTCCAAAGGTCGACACGACTAAAGCACCTTGGCGCACACACACCCACCCGGATCAGCACAACTCCAGCGGGAAAGTTCCTCCCTGCCCACAGAAACTGCACAGCGGAGCGTCCTGCTGAGCGGGACTGTGAATGTGACCTGGGTGAAAGTTCTCGCCTCATTTAGCACTGAACAAAGCAGCATTAACTGCAGCGGCAGCAGCGGGCCCAGATTCCAGACACTCCGCCGATGGGGAAGGGGACGAGAAAGCAACGTGGCCTCGGGGTGCCCCACTCCCCACTTCTGTAGCCTGCCCCGTTCTCCAGGTGGTTCCGTGTGCGGAGGGGCAGGGGGACTGAGAAGTGCCCACACGGACATTCAGCAGCGTTCTCACCCCCGCCTGCAACAAGACAGAGGCCTCAGTGCAGGTTCCCCTCTCCCGCCTTCCCCTACCCCCCAACACCCACACACCAGAAAAGCTTCCAAAACGCTTGAAATGCAGCTGCACACCACGTCTTTATTTATTTGTAGTCTAAGAGGAATGAAGCACTTATATTTCTTCCTCTCTCTCTCAGCCCATCTGAAAAAGGAAGTACTATTTGAAGGCCATCTGATGCTACTGTGTCACTATTGATCAGGGGCTCAGCGGGGGCCGATGAATGTGCCGGAGATCACAGCAGAATCCTTCCTGCTCCTCAACATTAAGGGACTGGGTGCAAAATAAATAATTGTGGTGACTTGTCTTTATGCTAATGCCTTGCCATTCTCTGAAAGGCACAGAGGATGAGGCTGAACCGTGCAATGTGCCCATGGGTTCTTTCAGTCTCCATTAGCACAAGCTTAGATGGGTTGGTTTAATCATTTTTCTTTATTATGAGGACTCTGAATGATACAGCAAAGAGAAGAAAGCAGTAAGACAGAAAACTTGTTCTAGTCTTTCAACTATTTATTAGCTCTTGAATGAAAGCTTCAGCTCTGCAATTGAGAGCTCTGGTTGCATCACAGATGCAGGCGTGGGGCAGAGGCTGGCCTACATCCTGGTCAGGGAGTATTTTCCAGCCCTTACACCTGGAATGCTTACTCAGTCAGCAGGCTATTTCTCCTATAGAAAAAAAGAAAATGGGGGAAGCCCAAGGCACAGTGAGAGGCTGAGAATCATCGACAACACTAACATTCCATGATAAGGAAATCATCACCTGTAAAACAACCAGGTAAGCCAGGAAGAGAGAGGCAAAGAACATGATAAAATCATTAGGGAAGTCAGACGCAATAGCAGAGCTTAAGTAGCCTTAAAGGTCATTCGATCCAACCCTTCATTTTACAGAAGGGAAAACTGAGGTCCAAAGAGAACAGAATATATTTTGTGAGTGGCAGAACCAGAAACAAAGTGAGTCTGCCTACCTCGCACTGAAACACTGATACTTCAGTGGGAAAGAAGCAGTCAGGATGAACACAAGCCAGTGCCTCACTAAGGCCTAGGCCACTGCATCAAACTCAAATTGAGCTGGACAAGCAAGCCTGTATATGGACACCAAAATGATCATGAGGTCAAAAGCAAACCAATTAAAAATGTCAGGGCAGGGAGATGTGTAGAAAAAAACAAATGGATCATCATTTGACTCGTTGAATGACTTAAGGTATGGAACTGAAGATATTCATTATGAAAATGGAGCAGTGACACTGAAGGAGGGAAACATAATCCCACCACTGGAGAGGAGCAGTGAACCGAAGAGACACAGAGATGAGGAGACCCCAGGGTGACGCTGGAGAGGGTCTCCCTGCACCAACACTCTGCACCTGTCCTGCGAGATTCTAAGTATTTAAGCTCTCCAAACCTGTCTGTTGCATAGAATACAGTACATCTGAACTACCTAGAAGTCGAGGTTGTCGTAAGAACCAAATTAGATAATGCAGATGGAAGTGTTAGCTTTTAAAAAATCATACAATCATAGAGATCCTGTTCTTTACATCATTATGCTCTTGTTCTGTGGGCTTGTAAGACCCTGGAGATGCAGAACTTGTAGCTCTACAGTAATCTCATATTGGATTCTCAAAGACTAACGACTCTGCACAAAATGAGGTGGTTCAAAATGCCACAGAGTTAATGGGAGGATGGAATCAAGAATTCAACCCCAGCAGGCTCAGAGAGAAAGGACGGGATAAATAGCATGAGCAGACAGTGTCACCAGTGACCAAGCCACACAGACACAGACAGACTCCCCTTTCCCCACAACCACTCCCAGCAGGGAGGAGCTAACTATGACAGCACTCACAGGGCCTCATAGGATAGGCTCCCTCTGCAGTGAATACTTGGCCACGTTCCCTCTAGATGAACAGGCTGTCACCAGGAAAAACCTGCTTGGAGTTGGGATGCAGGATCTCTAGTACAACGGTCATTTGTCACTGAGCAAAGCCCCACAACTCAGTAAAATTTCCAGATAACTGGCCGGTACCTCCATTTAAAAACCAATCTTTTCTCTATTTTCTCTTTCTTGAGTAGAAATGGCCCTAAAATATATTATCCCCTTCCTTAATAACTGAGACTCTGAGATAGAATCCAACATACTTCTTCAAGATTCAGAATAACCATTATAAATATCACTTAATAAATAAGCTAATATCAGCAATGACTCCATGAGAAATGTCTCCAGATTACTGCTAAGACTTTTGAGTCCTTGTGGCTGATTTTTAGGATTTTTCTAACGCTTCCTACAGTTAGCAGCAAGAATGATAACAAAATGCCGTATATGCTTCTGCCTTTAACAACTGTCCCCAAATCCTCATGCACTAGCAACACAAATCCAACAACATATAAAAAGGATTATATACAATGACCAAGAAGAATTTATCCCAAGAATGCAAGGTTGGTTCAATACATGACAATCGATTAATGCATATACCATATTAATAGAACAAAGGACAAAGACCAAATGATCTTCCCAATAGACAAAAAGTATTTGACAAAAATCCAATATCCTTTCATGATGAAAACACTCAAACTATCAATGAAAGGGAACTTCCTCAATCTAATAAGGAACATCTTCAAAAAACCCAGGGCCAACATCACACTTAATGGTAAAAGATTAATCTTTTTCTCTAAGGTCATGACTAAGCCAAACATGTTCACTCTCACCACGTCTATTCAACATTGATCAAAAAGTCCTAATCAGGGAAATTAGGCAAGAAAAGAAATAAAAGGCATCCAGACTGAAAAAAAAAGAAGCAAACCTGTATCTATCTACAGATAACATGATCTTCATATAGAAAATAAGGAATACACACAAAACTCTATTAGAACCAATGAATAAACTAAAAATGAAATCAGGAAAACAATTCTATTCACAATAACATACTGTAATACTCAAAAAGAGTAAAACGGTTAGGAATAAATTTAAGTATTATATAAAATGTACACTGAAAATTATAAAAAAAAATTAAAAGACAGCATAAAGATAGCAAAAAATATAAATCATAATTCAAGACAGCATAAAGCAATGGAAAGACTTACCATGCTCATTGTTCAAAAGACTTAACACTGTAAACAGGCAATACTACCCAAATTGATCTACAAATTCAATGCTATTTCTACTAAAACCTAGAAACTTTTTATTATCAGTGATTCTGATATCAAATGTGTTGATTTTTCACACCAAGTAATTCTCTGTCATTGCTGCTGCTGCTAAGTCGCTTCCATCACGTCCAACTCTGTGCGACCCCATAGACGGCAGCCCACCAGGCTCCTCCGTCCCTGGGATTCTCCAGGCAAGAACACTGGAGTGGGGTGCCATTTCCCTCTCCTATGAGTAATTCTTTACTTCTCTGCAAACATCAATTGGGTATCCTACAATTTAATTCAATTCTGATCCTAACTACTCAGAGTGAGCACAGACCCTACAGTTAAAGGCTCAGTTCCATAAGACTGCCCTTCCACTTCGGATGCCAATCACGAGTCTTGGGTCTCCTGTATTTCTGGCCAACCAGCTAAAAATTATGGGTTCCCATGACCCCCTTTCAGATTTGATAATTTACTATAACAGAACTCAGGAAAACACTTTACTTGCTAGGACTGAATTACTACCAAGGATACAAATGAACAGCTAGATGAAGGGATGCATAAGGGAAAGTATATGGGAAGAGGAGCAAAGCTCTGGTAAGCTTTGCTTACCACCTTCCCAACATTAACCTGGAAGTTCCCCAAATCTCACTGTTCAAGGTTTTCATGAAAGTTCTATTATATAGGTATAGTTGATTAAGTCACTGGCCATTGAGGTTGGACTTAATCTCCAGCCCCTCTCACTTGCCCTGAGGTTGAGAGATGACTGAAAGCCCCAAAGCTCTAATCATAAGATTGGTTCATCTGACACCCAGCTCCCATCTCAAAGCTATTAGGGTCCCACTAAGAGTCACCTTATAAGCATCAATTCAGGTAAATTTGAAAGGGACTGCATATGAGTAACAACAGATGCTCCCCTCACCCCTATTATTCAGGAAATTCTAAGAGTTTTAGGAGTTCTGTGCCAGAAACCAGGGGCCAAATATACATTTATTAACCACAAAATCATAGAATCCCATCTTCCTTTTCTGTATAAACTGACAAGTCAATCCTAAAATTTATGCAAAAGTTCAAGGAACCCAGACTTGCCAAATCAATCAAAAAGGAAAATGTTGTAGGACTCAGACTTCTCAATTGCAACTACATAAATACAGTAATAGAGACTGTATGATACTGGCATAAAGCTGGACATACAGATCAATGGAACAAAACTGAGAGTCCAGAAATAAACCCTTACATTTACAGCCAACTGATTTTTGACAGCAGTGGCATGATAATTCATTGGAAGAAAAGGGTCTTTATAACAATGGTGCTGGGACAACTAAATAGTCACATGCAGAAGAATGAAATGAGACTCCTACCACATATCCCTTAGACAACAAGGAGATCAAACCAGTCAATTCTAAAGGAAATCAACCCTGAATATTAATTGGAAGGACTGATGCTGAAGCTCCAATACTTTGGCCACCTGATAATGAAGCGCCAACTCATTGGAAAAGACCCTGATACTGGGAAAGACTGAAGGCAGGAGGAGAGGGGGAGACAGAGGATGAGATGGTTGGATGGCATCACTGACTCAACGGACATGAACTTGAGCAAACTCTGGGAGACAGTGAAGGACAGGGAAGCCTAGCATGCTGCAGTTCATGGGGTCACAAAGAGTCAGACACAACTTAGCAAATGAACAACAACCACATATCATATGTGAAAATTAACTCAAAATTTATCATAGACCTCAATATAAGAGCTAAAAACAACTCTAAGAAGAAATTAAAGGAGTATGCCCTCACGACCTTAGAGTGGACAACAGTTTCGTAGATATGATACAAACCAAAGAAAGAAAATAAATTGGATTTAAAAGTAAAATTACTTGTGCTTCAAAGAATATCATCAAGAAAGTTAAAATATAATGCACAGAATGGGAAAAAAGATTCATAGATCATACCTGATAAAGGAGTTTAATCTAGCATAACTCTTAGAACAACAGGAGACAAACAACCCAAAGGAAAAAATGGGCCAAGGATATGAATAGACATTTCTCCAAAGAAGATAAGAAAATGGCCAACACGAACTTGAAAAGATGTTCAATCATTAGTCACGAGGGAAATGCAAATCAAGACGACAATGATATATTTCTTACCTACTAGGACCGCTAAAACAAAAAAAGACAATCACAAGTGCTGACAAGGATACGGAGAAATTGCAGTAGGAAAGAATGCAGCCACTTTGGAAAAGTTTGGCAGTTCCTCTAAAAGTTAAACAGAGCTAACATATAAACCAGCAGTTCCACTGGTAAGTTTAAACCCAAGAGAAATGAAGGTATGACCAGGAGTTCCTTGGTGGTTCAATGGTTAAGACTCTGTGCTTCCACTGCAGTGGGCACGGGTTCAATCCCTGGTCAAGGAAAGAAGATCCCGCATGCCATACAGCATCCCCCCCCCCCAAAAAAAAACAAGTCATATGGCTGTGCAACAACTTACACATGAATGTGTGTAGCAGCATTAATGGCAACCCACTCCAGCATTCTTGCCTGAAGGACTCCATGGACAAAGGAGCCTGGCAGGCTACAGTCCATGGGATCAGAAAGAGTCGGACATGACTGAGTGACTAACACTTTCACTTTTTCACTTTATCATAAAAGCCAAAAAATGGAAGCAACACAAATGTACATCAATGGATGCACGGATATAGAAAAGATGGCATATCCACACAATACCCTTTGGCAATAAAAAGGAATGAAATATTGATACATGCTACGGTAGGGATGAATCTTGAAAATATTATGGTAACTAAGAATAGCTAGTCACAAAAGGCTACATATATGATTCCATTTATAGGAACTGTCCAGAATAGGCAAATTCATAGAAACAGGAAGTGGAATTAGTGGTTGCCAGGGGTTGAGGAAATGATTGATAATGGTACAGGTTTTCCTTGGAGATGATGAAAATATTCTGCAACTAGATACCAGTTCCACAACTGTGAATATACTAAAAACCACTGAATTGTACAGGCTTATTAGGGTGAATTTTATGGCATGTGAATTATATCTCAATAAAGCTGTTATTAAAAAACAATGCCATAACTCTCCCCCTTTTGGTCTGCTATAGAAACAAAGAACCACTGCAGCCAAATCAGATTCTGAGTGCTCTCCCTCAACACAAGGCTATGAGACTCACCATCCATTCTGGCTGCTCAAATCTCTCTTCTGTGCCTTTCTGCATTGCTGCCTGTCATCAAGATGTTTGAGTTCACCAAATAAACAATCCCTGGGGGAAAATGAGCTATAACTGTACTGGATTTTAGCTCCAGTTGCAGAAGAAAAATTTCCCTCCCCCAAAGAAAATGAATTTTTCCTATATTGTAAGAGTTTAGCAATCCCATTTCACATTCCTACACTCCAGAGCAGTAAAACTGAACAGAACCTCACAAAGTAGATTATTTCTATATCATGCTGAAGTTTCCAGAGCACAGAGTCCAAACACCACGCCATTTCTGGGACTGCCCAAGTAAATCAGGCTTACTGAAGTGACCTCCAAACACAAACAGTAACAAACAAACTTCCAGACAGGAAAATATTTTTAAAGACACACCCCAGAAAAGGTAAAACAATACATTACACATTTTCCAACTTAAAAATCTCAACATTCAAAGACTGTGATTAAAATGGAAAAATGAAAAAGTTGTGTTATGACATTAAGGAAGTAGAATTTCAAAGTCAGAAGGGACAGTAAATGCAGATCACACTGCCTGACAGCCCCCCCTCTCCACACATACACCTGACATTTTTATCTCTTCTATAAATCCCTGCCAGGTTGTTAGCCAGACTACGCTTAAACACCACCACTGATGAAGTTCTTATCTCAGACAATAGCTTTAACTGTTGCAAAGTTCTCCCCAAAGCAAGCTAAAACTGTTCTCCATAAAAATTCAGACTCTACTCTCCCCTCAAACATGTAAAGATAGTTCTCATCACCCTGCACCCATGGACCTTCTCTTCTGTACATTATAGCTCTTCTCATCTTTAGAGTTCAAAGGACACTATGGATATGGCTTCACTACTCTCAAAAAGGTATGTCACGTCCTCCCAGCTCTGCCAAACAGTGCCCTGAGAAGCTAAGGCACAAGGAGTGGACAGTTTAAAAGATAAATGATCAGGAGAAAGGAGAGAGCAAGAGAGAGAAGCTAAAGTGGTACTCATGAGGACCAGCTGCTGAGAGCTAAGTCTAACAGGCTGGGCTTTCACCCTGATGCCAGCTGAACCCTGAGCAGCAGCAGGTTTAAGAACACCAGATAGAGATATGAGCCAACCTACTCTTGGCCCAGCCACTAGGCTGCACAGGCTTCTGATCTGTGTGAAACAGGGGCAATAAATACCAGCTCACGTAAGAGTTGGCAAAAAAAAAAAAAAAAAAGTGATGCACTTTGTATCTCAGAAGGGTGAAATGATGTAGAGAGATAAACAGGGTATCAAGACCAGCAGAGGAAAAGTTTATCTCTAATGACCTTTCACCTCTCACCTGTGGTCCCATCCTTCGTCTTTCCAGGTATCCTGTTTCTGGCCCTCCTCCAGGTGCAGAACCAACCATCCAGGCAATTTCTTTCCCCGCCCCCACCCTTTCCCCACCAAAACTTACCTGTCCTGGCTCCAAGGCCCCTGTCTCCATGCATTCCACACACAGCCAGCTAAGTAGACAAACTAGGACAACACTACAGCAAACGTCCTCATTTCCTATCCTAGCCAGAGGACACACTCGTACCTTAAGAGCATCTCATGGAAGCCAAATATCCTCAAAGGCGATTCCCTGGCCAGAGTTCTAGCACTGAGCATCAGATCAGTAGAGTGTGCATCTGAAGACAGAGATGCCTTTTAACTGTAGCCTTCAAATCACAACATAAGAGCTTCTATCTATTCTGCCCACGGTCTGGCCCTGCACAGAGAATTACAGAGTCTGGGATTAAAGACCCTTAAGGGAGGAAATGAGGTATAGGATAAAGTGCCTGAGCTTTGGAGTCAGACCTGGATTGAAATCTGAGCTTCAGTTTCTTCTTTATATAATGGGGCAAAGACTACCCCCTTACAGAGCCTCTGTAAAGACTGATGAGATAATGTACACAAGGTGCTCAGCACTCACGTCTTCTTGCAGCTCACTGTCCAGGTGAGTTCTCCCTGGGACACTTGGCTTCACTTATCAGAGCTGTGAGTTTAGAACTATCTGTTTGCTTCTTATATTATTAACTGCATTTCCCTTAACCAGACTGTGATAACTAAGTATCTTGTAGTCATCACCACTGTATTTTCAACACCTGTTACAAAACCTGGCCCGCCAAACCAAAACAATTAGTAGCTTTTCCAGTTGTTAAGGAAGAACCTTTAAGATGTTACTTAATTCTTTACCTACTTTCAGGCTGTCCCAGACTGTTGAGCATATTATCCAACATGCTATGATGATCCACTCAACTGTCCCCATAGCAGAGTAATTAACCATCATCATCACCACCAGGACAAAACAGTAAATATTTTGGCAATGATTTTTCAGGTATGGTGATCCAGGTAAATGACAGGAAGCACAAAGTCTGAGGAATCCAAAGTCACAGAAACAATTCCTCTCCCAAATAGTGGGAAAGCAGCCAGGGGGAGGAGGGCTAAAGAGGGCTACACATGGACTGTGAAGACTGAACTCCCCAGAGAGAGGAAATGATGGAAGAGAGACACGTTAGCACTGGAAGGCACCCCCTCTGGGACTAGCCTTTCAGTCCCAACTTTTGTTTTACTCCAACAAAGCAGGACACTGATGTCCGATGGTCAACTGCTTACTCAAGGCCATCCAGTTAGTCACCGAGTCCAGATGAGACTATGACCCAGGTGTTCGGGCTTCCAAGCTAATGTCCTAAAAATAACAGTATGGTAGAATCTAAAGAAAAGGCGTTGGCAGTCCCCATCCCAGTTCTACCCCTTTGAAGCAGGTCTATGAATTTCAGCCAGCTGGTCAACCTCCCTGAACTTCCTCTTCTTCATCTGTGGAACGGAACCCCACAGGGCTATCATGGGAATTAAGTCAGACTACACAGAAAAAGCGCAGCCTATCTTAGAGCTCTGTTCCATTCTTTCTGAAAAATCACAGAGCAGTTTTTATTTGCCAAAAATCAGGGAGGTGAGAAAAAAATGAGATTTTAAGGGGAAACAGCGATAACAAAGAAAGACTGAGGTCCATCATAATAAAGAAGCAGGTCTGGGAATAACTATCTGAATGGTTCTGAATGAGCACAAGTACCAAGTTGGGGAAAAGCAAGTGGCCCAGGGCCAGGAAAAAAGAGGCTGCAGGCAGAGGTCTTCTTTGGGACACACTAGAGATGTTTCAGAAAACAAAACTAAGTCTCTGCCACATCTACCCTAAAAGTTTAACCTCAAACCACACAGCTTGTGTCCCATTCCGATATGCCAACAAAGCACAGCAAAGGTTCAGATTTGTCTGACCAAAGTTTTTTTAAGGAGAAATTTATTTTTTAATAAAGATTTTTGTGGAGAGGCTCCTTACACACCACAGAGCTAAACCAACTGTTTAAATGTTGCTGTGAGAGGTCCACGCCATCCTTGGAGGCTAGGAGAAGGAGAAAAGAACGAGGGAGGGAGTGAGGCAGAAAGCCAGGATGGGAGAAGCAGCCTCTGGGGGTAGACGGAAATGCTGAGTCCTGAACCAGGGCCCTCAGCCACAAAGGAGCCTCCTGCCAGATGCTCACCTGTCACGAGCCACAAGATTCCCCAGGTACAAAAGCAGGGGCAAGGGCAGTAGGGGTGAAGGCCAACCAGAATGATTAACCACCCTGGTTTGCCAGGAGCTGTCCTGGTTTTAGCACTGCAAGTTCCACATCCTGGGCAAACCTCCATCCTAGCTGTTTGCAGTGTCTCCTCTCCTCCATCCTGGTTTCCCTAGCAAGAGGGTAAAACACTCCAGACCTCTGGGTATAGGGGTATAGGTGCCAGCAGCCTTGCCAGCTAAGCACACAACCTCTCAAAGAGGGGTCTTCTTAATGCCTCCACCTAGATTAAGTTAGAGAAAAGGAAGAAATAGGTGCTGAAAAAATAAGACCAGTCCCTTGCGATGTCTCCCAGGTAGGTAGGATGCCAAGCCTCAGGCCCCATCTTGCCAGAGTTATAAGGATGCTCTCGGAAAAGTGACACTCAGCCATGCTTGCGTCAGCTCCTCCAGGCTTCCTGTCCTTTTCCCAGGATGAATTTGGGAGTGGGGAGCAAACAGACAAAATGCTACTCAAGGGTATAAGAATTACTAATAACCAAGTATTAATATACAAATTCTAAGAACTATTTATTACTATGAAGTCTTACCTCTAAGGCTACTTTTTCTACATATACAAAACCAAACCAAAGGAAAACCACATACCCCATTATCACCACTGCCCCACTGCCCAACAGAAGGATACACTAACCTCTCTGGGTCTCAGCCTCTCTGAACATGAGTAAGAATACCTGTTCTTCCTACCTTATAGAGGGCTTGTGAGGTCAATGTAAACATTTTTTTTTTTTTTTTTTGTATTGGGGCATAGCCAATGAGCAATGTTGTGACAGTTTCAGGTAAATAGCAAAGGGGCTCAGACATACGTATACACTGTGAATACATCTTGAAAAAGTATGAAACCCTACAAGAGCAAGAGGTGACGTTGTTATCAGGTAGGAGTGATGTGGCACCAGGTCCCTGCCCACTAAGCCAGGAGCAGGAGGTACAGTCAGAGGGAAGAAGAGGGGCTGAGCCAGGCTGAAGCACCAGACTTTCTGGTCTGGGGCCCACAGACTCTCCTGAGCCTTTCTACAGCCCTACCTGCCTCCAGGACACAGAGCAATGTGCTCTGGTTGGGGGATTGTCTTTGGACATCACCTCTCTCCCGGAGAGGAAGAGGCCATTCTCAAGACGCCACGGCCCAAAATTGCCACTGAAGCATCGCCAGACTGTTAGTGTTGATGGTTTCCACTTACAGATAGCTCAGTGAGGTACTGACAGAAAGGGTCTAAACTTCAACATCACCACAAATTGACTGTTGGGGGGCAGTTCTCAAGAGAGTTACTTACCCTTATGAACCTCAGGATACTCATCTATCAAGTGGCGACAATACCTAAGAGGAGGGTTTCGTGCAAAAATTAACTAACATGTAAAGCACACAGAATGCACCTCACTAAGTGGAAGCTCTTCTACGAAAAGTTGAAAATACTCAGGATACCATAGCTCTTGATCCCTCCTTGGGCCACTGCCCAACTGTCCCACCAGAGGCGGCCCAGTGGTGCTGGGTATGAAAAACACCCTCAGGAAGGCGTGAGGATTTGGTGACTGTGGCTGCCCTGGACACCACCTGTCTACCTGGATGACATGAGACCTTCTTGAATGGCACAGAACCTTTACCATAGGGTTTATAATTTGGTGGAATATGGCAGAAGTCCCTAAGCAACATCCACGTCCTCCTCACTTTACTGAAATCACAGAATCTGGCAACATTTTCCAACCCCCCTCATGAGATGTTGCGAGTTCTGGCCGATGAAATGTGGACAGAAATGATGCTCACCGCCTCCACAGCTGATTATTAACAACTCCTTGCTGTCTCTCTAAGATGAACAGAGGGCGCTGTGGCCAGCGAGGAAGGCGGAACAAGATGGAAAGAATCTGCATCCCCAAGGGACTCACATGACAGTGTCCTTTCCACACCAGAAGTGAAGGAAGAAACACCGACACAAGCCACAGAGATTTTGTTATTTGGTGGCCAGCATGACTCTTGCCTTCCAGTATTTACACCCTTATATAGTCCTCATCAAGTGTGAACAGGCTGACCCGAGGAACCAGTAAGATGCTATGCCTGTGAAATAAGATGCTCCGGGTATGAACCCTGTAGCTAGGTTTTAAAAGCATTCAGCCCCCACCAGGCCGCCTCTCCCTCAGTTCTCTTGCTCTGGGGAAACCAGCCGCCATGCTGTGAAGGCTCCCGAACAGCTCTGCGGGCAGGTCCACGATGTGAGCACCAAGGCCTCCTGGCAACAGCCAGCTCCAGTTTGCCAGCCATGCAAGCGAACCATCTTGAAGGTGGATCCTCCAGCCAAGTCAGATCTCCAAATGACCACATCCCCAGCCAGCATCTTGACTGCAATTTCCTAAGGCCCTCTGAGCAAGAACTACCAGCTAAGCTGCTCCTAAAAACTGGACGCACAGAATCTCTGATATAATTAGTGATTACGGTTAGTTTAAGTTGCTAAATTTTGAGGTAACTGGCTACGAATACACAGAATATACTTATTCTACTAGCTCGTTACCTACCAAATCAATACAATACATGTCCAAAGAAAACTCAAAGGAGTCATCTAATGCATTCTGTTCCCTCAGGTTACATGTAACATTTAATGTAGGGAATAGATAATGGCTCCCCTGACCACACCAGCCCTGCCTTCTCACACACTTACACATTCTCTCTCTCACACAGACATAAATATGCTCAGATACATGCTCCAGGCCAATCTACAGTTGTATAACTTTCTTTCCAGTAAGGAGGGTGTTCTACCTATGGATTCACAGATAGGAAGGAACCTGGGGGACCCTAAGAGAATGTGCAGTTGGTATATGTTAACACCACACAGTAAGACAGAATTATGTGTGCGCGTGTACACATGTGCTATGCTAAAGCGCAGGAGAGAGGCTGAGCAGCCACAGTGGGGAGAAAGCAGAGGATCTTGACTAATGGGACAGCAGAATGAGGGGCAGGCAGCTGAATAAAGGACAGAAAGGATTTAGAAATAAAGCAGAGGAAGGGCAGGAAAGGTCCTCAGACACAGACTTTTAAAAAGAAAACAGAGCTATTCACTTTACCTCTCATGCCTCTGAGTCATGGACCACCTTGGCTTTAAAGCAAAAAACAGTTAGCAACACACCACGTGACTCCTAGGCAGCGCTCCTGAAAACCGTGGTGATGGTACCATTAAATCAGATCGATAGATAGAAAAGCATCCAGAGCACACACCAATCCAAACCCAGTTAAGCTGCATGCAAATGTCAAATCCATAGCATTGCAGAAGTGCAGAGGGACAAACGGCTCTGGGGGCAGCAGGCGTGACCCAGAAGCTCAACGTGCTTCTCAGTGTGGCTGAGGGGCTGATGCTGACCAAGCGGAGATACATGGATAGAAAATGTCAAGAAGCCACGCTGCTCACTGTGCAAAGTGCCCTGCCTACTACTCCGGGCAGAGCATCCATCAATGCCAAAGTCAGAGAAGCAAAGGAAGATGGACTCCAGCTCCCAGCCGCCCCTCTAACTTCAAAACCAAGGCCAGTGGGAACCGAAGGTTAAAACAGAGATTCAGAGATCAAGTCCCAAGTTGCCCAGGATCTCAGACAATAAGTGAGGCCTAACTCCAGGGCGCTTTCACAGGAGTCACTGATTCCTCCACAGTAACTCAGGGCTGCAGTACTGTGACCTGCGCTCTGGTTGGCCTGACACAATCTGCCTCTTCCTCAAGTTCCAGGGCATGTTTAGAAGAGCAGTACGCAGCCCAGAAAGGCCAAGAGGCACTTCTGTCTGCTCAGAGGCAGCCCCCTTCATGATCCGCCAGCTAAGAAACAATGGAAGAAAAACACACACACACACACAATCCTCTTCCTACGGTTCTTCCAACCAACTTGTCTCCTTGAACAAATCACCTGCCACTGAATTTGCCATCTATAAAGGATAAGGAATAACCATTTACTGACCTCCGTAGCAGGGAAGAAAAGAAATGGATCTGGAAAGCAGTGAGAGAATGAGGCAGCAAGCCCAGAGTATCACACAAGGAAGATTGAATCCGTCACTCTAATTTGACACTTTTCATTTAAAAAAAACTGTTGTTGGTTCTATGTTTTCCAGCAGGTTGAGGTCATTTATAAGACTGAAGCTCCATAAGGAAAAGCACACTGTCTTGCATTCATATCCAGCCCAGCCTGGGTACATGATAGGTATTCAAAGAATCAGAAGAGATTATTTTAAAAGTAAGAATAAAGGAGAGAGGTGGATGAACCTAGAGCCTAATACACAGAGTGAAGTAAGTCAGAAAGACAAATAGTGTATATTAACGCATATATATGGAATCTAGAAAGACGGTACCAATGATCCTACATATAGGCAAGCAAAGGAGACAGACATACAGAACAGACTTTTGGACTCAGTGGGAGGACAGGGTGGGATGATTGGAGAGAACAGCATTAAAACATACACATCACCACATGTAAAACAGATAACCAGTGCAAGTTCAATGCATGAAGCAGGGCACCCAAAGCCCATGCTCGGTGACAGCCTAGAGGGAAGGAGGTGGGAGGGGACACATGCATACCTGCGGCCAATTCATACTGACATATGGCAGAAACCATCACAATATTGTCCAGTAATTACCCTCCCTCCTAGGGAGATCATGAGCCCAAATTTCTATAATTAACACCTAGTCAAATCAACACTATAAATCTTAAAAATACTGAATGAAGGATTCCCTTCTGGTTGGCTTTGTGAATGCTGTTTTCCTACCCTGGCATCACCTCCCTCCTCCATTACACCATTTCGAATTCCACTCACCTTCCAGGTAAAGCTCAAATCTCATTTCCCTCCCTGTGCAGTATTTCCTGACCACTCCAGCTCAGAACAGTACCTCCCTCCTCTGAAGATCTGTAGCATGTGTTGAAACCATTTTTATAGCTCACACCTGGGTTGTTTTAATGTTTCTCACTTGCTCGTAAAACAGAACTTTCACTAGGCTCTCAGAATCTGACAGTCCCAGACTGTACTATGTACCTAAACCACATCTCCTACAACACTTAACAATAGTCATATACACACACAAGAGATGAATACAAAAGTTTTTTAATAAATAAGTGTTCAGAGTTTCCACTTCAAATGAATCAATTCATAACATTTCACTTCCTAGACAAACTTAAGAAACACAGACATATCAAATGACACGCAGTCCTACATACAGTTTTTAGGATGAGACCTCTGGTGTTCTAGAAAGCAAGTCTGTCTGTTTGCTCCTGTTGGCCCTGGATTTCAGCTACTCTCCCCAAGTTTCCACAGAGGTCAGAAGTGCCCCAGCCCCACCCTCATGCTTTAAGGCAGATCCCCAGATGGTGACAGTAATTGCCAAGTTACAAAGTAAACCGGGGTCAGCCACCTCCTTGCACAGACCTGGCAGTCCCCTTGGGAGATGTGGAAGCCTGCTTCTGCTCAGCGGGCAAAGCAAATGCCAGCTCTGTAGATAAAACAGGTGTCCCCCCATCACGATCATATCAACAAATTCAGGACATTTGTACCAACTGTTCTTGTCCTCTAGTACTGGAAATCTTCCAGAAGGAGAAAGAAATTCATCTTCCCACCATTCCAAAAGACTGTCTTTCCCCCTTGCAATATAGGAAAGACAAAAGCCTTTGCAGAGAGAGACTCAGCATGAATACCATCCTTCAGGAGCTTACAGCCCAATGTGACCCAGGCAGCCCTGCCAGTAGCCAGCAGCCATCCCCACTGAGGCCAGAAAAACTAACAGACGTGATGCCTGTCTTCTAAAAACCAACAGTACACCAAAAGACAGACAATGTGCTAAATAAGGTCACTGCTGTGAAGGGGTTCTGTCTACAAAACATAGCAGAAGCACAGAGGGACAAACACCGAAGTGGACCAGGTTCAGGTCAGAGGTCTTCACAGAAGAAGCAGAATTTGAGGAGCTGCCATCAAATGTGGACTGAGCAAGGGTCTGCTCCTGACAGGAACACCAGCACACACAGAGACAGAGGGAGATCAGCATGGCCCGTGGACCTGCTCAATGCCACGTGTCCTCCAGCTCCAGAATCCACAGCAAACTTCGGTCAGGTTTGCAGGGCAGCTTCCTGGATGGGGGATTCGAGAGGGCAAGAGGAGAGACCAGAGAGATGAGGAGGACCAGAACCAGAGCCACGGAAGTGCAGACAAGGATGAGGGAAGGCTGACAGGTAGCAGGGACAGACCTTGGAAACTAATCAGATGTGGCCATTAGGATGGAACTGAATCCAGGATGATTTTCACGGTTCCTTTAACCTTCCTTCAACCTTTTACCGACTATATCTCCACTTTTTACCTACTCTCTCCCTCTCACACCACTAAAGTTTTGCTTTGAGATATGTTATCCATTATACCTGTGCTTGCTATGACTCACTCCTCAGATCTGTGTAATTTAGCATAAATTCTGACTTGATGGCTGTCATCTGTGTTTCTTCCCACTCAACTGAATTCCAAAGGTGTCCTTTTGAACTGAATTTTTTCCCTCCCCTTTAGAATAGGTAAAATTTTGTGGAAATATCTTCTCTTCCTTTCCTCCTCCCTGCCCATCAAGTTCATTTCCCATCAAGTTCATGGGACAGGAACTAGACCTGATTCTATGTTCTACTTCACGCCAAGCATGTTCTTGGCACTCGATGAATGCTGATTACTTTGACCACAAAAAGAATAACAACCTACAAATACCCTAGCTTCCTGCAATTGAAAGGAATTAACCACACTGCAATTAAGAGAAAGCTGGAGAAAATATTTAGTTAGCAACTTCTCAAAGCAGACAATAAGACTGCGGCAATAAATACCACTTCCAACATATTTCTTTGGTAGTGTTTTATGTAACAGTCCAATAAAATGCTAAAGACCACTCAATGCCACAGCGGAATGCTAACAACACCCAATAGCTAAAATTGAAGAGATTAATCTATCACATAAGAGACAAAACAATAAACGTCAATAATTTATACTGATGTCAGATTATAAAAAGAGATTGTTCTAAAATTCAGTTTATATAAAATATCACACTGTTAGAACAAAATAGGAAGACAGTATGACCCCATTTGTAGACATTTAGAGAAAACTATAAATCGTCTCTAGGTTCAGGCACAATGGTAACCCAGAGGGATATGAAATATGCTAGAAGTGGTTCTATCAAGAATAGATAAGACAAGTAAGGGATAACTGCAGGCCAAATGTCTGGTGCTGAAAGGTCTACTGTGGCAAGCTAGGAAGTGTAACCAAATATAGGGCATCTAGTAAAACAGTGATTTGTTTTTTGCAGTTAGACTTTAATTCCAAGTGTCTAAGTCCAACATAAAGGACATAGGCAAACTAAGTGGACTAACATAAGAAGCCCACATCTGGAGACTATTTTAAGTAAATCACTTCCAGAGAACAAACTCAGATGCAACTGAAACAACGGACCCTGAAATCTCAGATAATCTGTGACATCATGATATTTCATCAACCTCTATCCCTGGGTCTTGCTGACATCAAGCTTGAAATTAGGTACCAAGTCAAGAGAGACCAAAAGGAAAAGCCAAAAAAAAAAAACAAGTCTACAGCTCATAGAGATCAGCTACAGCAAACAAGGAAAACCAGGGCACATTCAGATAAAGCTGGGACCTTAACAAGAAGAGAGCCCTGGTTTCAGAAGGCAGCTCTTCCCCCATCCTGGCACCCAGAGCACTGAAACCAAAGGGTCCAGAACCCAGGAGAGACCACTCACAACCCACAGGGCTGACGGAATCACAACATGCACCCACCCTAATCTCTCACCGTGAGATCCCCACGGGTTTCCTTGTTTGGGCCTGCGCTTTCTCCAATGGGACTTGCACTTTCTCCAATATACTTCACCTTCCCAAAAAGTTTGTGTATGCCGTCACTTTCTGCTCAGGAGAGCAGTGTGGCTGGTGTAGCACGCCCAGTACTTGACTTGGAGTCAGGTGCCCCGTAACATTCCTCCTCCCAGGAGACCTTTAAACCTCTCACCATCTTCCACCACGATCGGCAAGTTTCAGCCCACCTTTCCAAGCACACCCTGGGGTCAATGTGTCTGGGACACACACTCATGCCACTGCCGCCAAATTAGATTTCTCAATAGCCACAAAGGACTACACTGTACAGCCTACAGTTCTCAAAACATTTTCACACATTATCTCATTTGATCCTGGTAATAATCCTACAATACAAGCAGACAACATTGCTACTTCTATATCTCAGGTAAGAAGACTGAGGATTGGAGAAATGTGAATAGTTGCCCAAAGTTTCACAGCAATACGAGGATTAAAAGAGATTCTAACTCCCTTCCTGGTGTTTTTTCTGCCTTTATCTTAATTACGATCAAGAAAAGATGCCGCTGGGTAATACTAGAGCCCACAGAACAGTCCAAGAGGCCCATAAAAAGCACTGTTCTGCTGAGCTTGGACAGCAACTAAATCAAATCATCTCTGAAAACTTTCCAAACTCCCAGGGAAATGTCCTCACAAGGACTTTGGTTAAACAGGTTGACCTAAAGTAAAATCTAAATTAGAAGCCTCTTTCCATGGAAAGTCACAGATTTACTTGTTTCTGGCAGGTGATATAATGAAGACCATAATAAATCCTACTGTGCTCCTCTTTACGGCCTGCTGTGCCCTGTCACTTGTCAGAGAATCAGCAACATTTTAAGAAAGTTATTTGCTTATAGATCTGCTTCCTCACTGCATTGAGAGCCCCCAAAGACCTCTTGAATCCTCACATCTAGCATACTGCAAGCATCAAACATTCAACCAAATACAAAATACACCTAAGTCCTGACAGGCCATGCTTCCCAATGTATTCATTGAACCCCACTACAGAGACTGAAGGGGAAACTCCTCTATTTGAGGAAAAACGGTAAAAAAAATAATTGGGAAGCATGGCTTCACTCATGTCTAAGTCTTTTTTCCAAATCCCTTTCCCTATGTCTCAATTTTCTATTATTAAAAGATGAAGACAGGCTAAATCTATAGATGCCAAACATGGACTATCAGACCTACTTGACCTCAATCAATAAAATTTTTATCTGTTAGGCTCAGAGTGGGTCCTGAGACCCAACAATTTTTTTTAATTCCTTAAGTGATTCTAGTGATCAGTAAACCATTCATCCAACAAATGTTATGGCATCCCAGGCACTGCGCAAGGTGCTGGGTTTACACCAATAAAACCAATGTGGTACCTCCCTTGTTAAGCTGACCTCAGAGCCTGGCTTGAAGATCCTGGGTTAGATGATTTCTCATGCTCAACAAAAAAGGAACCTCTGGAAAGACCTCTTTCCTGCCTGGGACAATGCCATACCCTGATGTAAACCACGGAGAGACAGCCTAATGGTCTGTTCCTCCTATTCTTGTAAAGAACAGAGCTTTCAGCAAGAGCCAGAAGTCATGTGCATCTTGCTTGAGAACTAGAGCAGGCAGGTGAATACTCATCAGGGACAGCTTCAGAGGACACAGCATTTGAGCTGAGCCTATTAGAGAATCCCATGGACAGAGGAGCCTGGCGGGCTACAGTCCTTGGGGTCGCAAAGACAGACACAACTAAGCGGCTAACTCAGTTATTAGGATAAACACATACACAGAAGTGGAAAGAGCAGACATTCCAGGCAAGGAAACATGAGATGTGACACAGAGGTAGGAAGGCATATGGCATATTTGTGGCAGTAACAGGAGCACTAGTTGAGCAGAATAAGGGTGTACACTGTGGACTAATGAGCAATAATGGCTAATCACAAAAAAAAAAAAAAATGAACTCAGGTGACAAACAGCACGGCTTATTCGACTAGGGTGAGAAGATCTAGAGAAAACAGTTATACAATAACTCAAGGCATGTGTGACCATGGGCCAAATGAGAAGACAGAATTCTGGGGAAAGACGGAGCAGAGAAAGCTAGAATGGTCAGATTACAGGTAAAACTGAGCTTGAAGGAAGGGTACACATATGAAAAAAAGGCAGCGCAGAGAAACGCTTAGGTGAAGACCCAAAACTTCACCTTGGCGTGAGAGGACACGAACATTCATGAAGGGCTTCCCTGGTGGCTCAGCAGTAAGGAATCCGCCTACCAGTGCAGGAGACGTGGGTTTGAGCCCTCATCTGGGAAGTTCCCACGTGCTGCAGAGCAACGAAGCCTGTGCGCCCTAGACCACGCTCGCGACAAGGAGGAGCCCACACACCATCACTAGAGCGGCCCCCGCTTGCCACAACTAGGGAAAAAGTCCACTCAGAAACGAAGACCCAGCACAGTCAAAAATAAGTAAATAAAAATTTAAAAAAAAAAAAATCCATAAAAATCAGTACATTTAGCACCTTCACAACCTCATGAATCCCTGCGTGCAGAGTAAAGGGTAAAATCAAGCCAGGGGTTATCAGGGCCAAGGAAGAACCTCCTAAGACTGGGGAAGAGAATCAATGACTTCATCATACCCACCCTTAGGTGACTGGACAGCCACCCACCAAATAACCAGCTGACAGGAAAACCCCAGGCTGACATCACAGACTAGCAGCTGATCCCCAGGGGTTCAGCAATTACTCAGTTTAAAATGATTTCTTCAAATAATAAAGAGAAGCAAGAGTTGAATGTGGAGTAAGTTTGTCCCTGTTTGTACAATTTATACACTATAGTGAGTAAATTACCTTAATAAACAGAAGATACTCAAATATCTATACTGTAAGGACAGAGAAAAAGAAATTTTAAAATAGTGAAAAAATAGGAAAACCTGCACCTTTTAAAAAAAGATTACAAATAAGAAGCTACAAATAAACTTTGCTTTGGAAGACAAATAGTTTTGAGGATTTTCATTCAGTGATATTGGATAATGAGGAAGAAAATTATCAGTATTTAGAGTAGCACTGAATATTTCATTCTGCTATGATAAACTTTTTGTAAATATGTACAAGAAATGAATACTTCATGATTAGAATGAAACCATATGAGAATAGATCACTGAATGAACTGAAATAATTCAACTAAATGAATATATTCCCAAAGACAGACAATGAAAAATACAGACTACAAAAAAATTCCCAAGTGCATAGAGAAATGAGGTACATAATAAAGGCAGTGTTTCCACGGTGGAGGGATATTTACTTACTAATAAATAGTGTTGGGACAACCAGAATGCACTTAGAAAAATATAAAATTAGATTTTCATTTCATTCTATATACTAGGATAAGTACCAAATGAAAGAGAGATCTGAAGTAAATTTAAAAAAAAAATAATAAAACCACCCAATGAAGTACTAAAAGAAAACATGGGTAAAGTTCTTCACATTCCTCAAGAAAAATCTTACTCTGCTTCAAAATTCAGAAGCATTAAAATAGAAGACTGATAAATTTAACTAAGGAATATAAACTATATAATAAACTATATAAAAGCATAGCAAAAATAAAAACTACCATAAACAAATTATTGTTCATTTTTTTCCACATGATAATGTTGGTGCAGTTTATCCTTATTCTTAGGACATATATCTTAAGTATTTAGTGACAAAGTGTCCATTTCTACAACATACTTTCAAATGAAACAGCAAAACTGTGTATGTAAATATATTAAAAAAAGGGCAAAATTATTAAAAACTGATGAACTTAGGTGCAGAGTACAGTACTATTACACTATACTGTATTATATATTATACTATATATTAATTATATATTATACTATAATATATTATATATCAGAGAAGGCAGTACTCTTGCCTGGAAAATCCCATGGACGGAGGAGCCTGGTAGGCTGCAGTCCATGCGGTCACTAAGAGTCGGACACGACTGAGCGGCTTCACTTCCACTTTTCACTTTCATGCACTGGGGAAGGAAATGGCAACCCACTCCAGTGTTCTTGCCTGGAGAATCCCAGGGATAGGGGAGCCTGGTGGGCTCCCCCACTGACATAGAGTCGGACACGACTGAAGAGACTTAGCAACAGCAGCAGTATATTATATATAGTAGTATATACACAGTATAATACTGTACATTCTTTCAACTTTAAAAATTTTTTTCAAACATAAAAAGTTGTATGTGGTTAGGTGGGGCAGGGGAGAGCAACATAAAGTCAAATGACAAAGTAGAAAAAATATCTGCAAAGGATCACAAAGAGATCATATCCCTAATACACGAGTTCCTAAATGTTGAGAAGTAAAAGACCAAAACCCTGATACAAACATGGTAAAAGATATGAATAGTTCATTGAAAAACAAATGCCAGTGACGCTTATACAAACAAAAAGATGCTCAACCTCACTCATAATAAGAAGAAATTCAAATTAAAACTATATAGTGATAGTATTTCTCACTTATCAGATTAGCAGAAATCCAAGCTTGACTATATATTGTTGGTCAGGCTATGGAAACAATCATTGCTGATGGGAATGTAAAATGGTACAAACTTTATGGAGAAAAGCCTGGCAAAACTCATCAAAAATGCATATGCATTTACTTTTTGACTCAAATCCCACTTCAAGGAATTCACCCTTCCTCCCACCCCCTGCACTGCTGTCAGAAAAAAAAGTGATCAAATTATTAAATTACTTATGCCTACCCTAAGTTATACATTCTGACACCACTTCTAACAGCAAAAGACAAAAATTATCCAAGTTGAATAAACAATGTTCATCAGGATAGAAACTATACAGGTATAAAATGTGTGCATTGGAATATTACTCAGCCATAAAAAGAGATGCCTCTGAGTCACTTCCAGTGAGATGGATGAACCTAAAGTCTGTTACACAGAGTGAAGTAAGTCAGAAAAAGAAAAACATCATATATTAATGCATATATATGGAACCTAGAAAAATGGTACTGATAAACCTATTTGCAGGGCAGGAACAGAGAACAGATTTTTGGACATCGTAGGGGAAGGAGAAGGCGGGACAAACTGACACATTAAAACATATACCTAACCATGTATAAAATAGATAGCTAATGAGAAGTTGCTCCCTCTTCTCACAGGGAGCTCAACACAGTAGTCTGTGACACAGCCTAGAGGCGTGGGATGGGGTGGCGGGGGAGCGGGGAGGTTTAAGAGGGTGGGAACGTAAGTATGCTTATGGTTGATTCTCATCATTGTATGGCAGAAGCCAACATAATATTGTAAAGCAATTCTCAGCCAATTAAAAATGTAATTTTTTAAAAATAATAATAATACTTGCAGATACTTGCATAGATGATTTATCCACATAATTACATAGATGATTTCTAAGATATATTGCTGAATGAACAAAAAACATGAAGAAAAAAGGCAGAACCTAACCAAGTGATAAAGGTCAACATCACAAGTAATGAAAAAAACCAACACCTGTGCCTCCTTGTATGATGCACTTCTCTGGTGTTCCTGTCCCAAATGCTAACCCTGAATCTAATCACGAGGAAACAATCAGGCAAACCTCAAATAAAAGACATCTGCAAATCAGTCTGTAGTCTTAAAAAATGTCAAGATCATGAAAGACAAAGAAAAACTGAGGAGTTATTCCAGATTAAAGAAGACTAAAGAGATAACGACTTAAATATACCATACCATCCTGGATTAGATCCTAGACTAGAAAATATTTGTTTCATTTTGCTGTAAAAGATAATTAATGGTAAAATGTGAATAAAATCTGTAGACAGGATAATGTGGATATGGATGGATGGATGGACGGACGGACGGATGGGAGGGAAAGGGGAGAAGGGAGAAGCTAAGTGAAGGGTAAACTGGAGTTCTCTGTCATATTTTTGTGATTGTTCTGTTTGACATTAATTCAAAATAAAAACCAACATGCAAAATAGTAAATATAGCATGCCTCTTTCCAGTATGGATTTAGGGAAAGGATGAAAATGCTTTTACACTTGTAAAAGAGAAACACTGAAGATTACCAAAATCTAACAAAAATGTTTACATACAGGATGAGGGAGCACAGAAGGTAGAATGTTGATATCTCTGAATATACCAGGTCAATAGCTTTGAATTTGGAATCATATGTTTTACCTGCTCAGAAAAAATACAATTAATTTTTTAATTGAACAAATTGAAACAAATGAACCTAATATCTCAAGTTGGCAATATAAACATACAAAGAAAATCATTATTTCAATGGCTTTTAGAACACAGTACTTCAACCAACACTTGATAGAATATAGTCTAAGGAAAAGAGAACTGTGATGAATCAAACCTTATTCAGTATTATCATCAGTAGCAATGTTGATATTTTTAAAACTATGCTATATATACACTCTAAGAAAAGACAAAAGAGGAAACAATATTTTCAATGAAAAGAAAAATATGCAAGTATAAAATTAAAGAAGTTAAAATCCTGTAATATTCATTATCAGTGGAAAGAATAGCATTTTTTCAAAAATAAAAAGCTTCCTAATTCTAACACTGAAAAGGCCTCAAAGCCAGTACCCCCAACACCCAAACCACGGTCTCTAAATTTATCCTCTATTAAAAGGAATAGAGCTCCTCAAAGACAGGGCTGATTCGGGTCTAGGCTAAGAAATATACAGATCAGCTTCGGATATCTTGATGTACCACTAAGTATGGAGGCTATAAAAACGAAAGCAGGGGCGGGGTGGGGGGTGGCACGGGGCCAGGGGAGATAAAAACAAATGGGGTCAAGTCAGAAGGACACAGGAACGCTTTGCAGAGCACATCCCCATTAAAATATGATACAATATGAGTGTCAAAATAAACAACTGTAAATTTATTTAACACACTGAATATATCAACATCTCCTAAAGATTGTCACAAACATTCCAGTACGTGGGACACGCTGCCAGACAACTGAGCCAGTTTCTTCACAGTCAGGGAGAAGGAGGAGGGGCACCCCCCTCGACAGGAGCCCCGAGTCCTATCGACCCACTGCAACACGGGGACCGCACTTGATCCTGATTCCAGCCAGAGTAAAAAGACATCTGAAGACAACTGGAGAAAGCATCAAAGGGCCAGGTATAAGGATTTTTTTTTACCAACTGTCTTGAATGTGTAAGAAAAGTCTACTTTTTGTGGAGATTTACATTCAAGTATGCAGTGGTGAAACAATGTGATCTCATGATTTCCATTAAACTACTTCAAAATGAGGGAAGCAGGGTATAGATAAAGCAAATATGGCAAAATGCTAAAAATGATTGAATCTGGGCAATAAGTATTGGCGATTCATTACAGTATCCTATTTTTGCATATTTGGGGCCTTTTTCATAATAAAGAGTTCTTAAAACATAATTCCCAAAGACCAAAGACATGCAGAATGAAATATGATCTTGTTTTCTAGAAAGTTCTCTACTCTTACCATTAATTCAGTTCAAGATTTATTGACAATCTGTGTGGAATAAAAACTAAAATAATTTCCATTCTTATATGCCCACCAGATAGTTCACTGCACTTTTCAGCACTAGGATTGCTAGACATTGATGACACGTGAAAGCATGGTTCCTGAACACTTCTTGTATCATTAGAAGAGAGACGTATCTCAACAACAGATTGCATATGTCTTGCTTTACGGAGTTTTTATTTTGCTTATCATTGTATATGAGGGGAAATTGTCTATGAATAATCTTATAATACTCAATAGGAGCTTCTCTACTTAAATATACTTTGAAATTAATTCTTCTATAAAGTGAAGGAGTCATTTGTAATTACTGTAATCATCCTAACTTATCTGTTGATACATACCAGCTTTTAGGCTATTCTAAAATAGAGGTTCACTGTTCACCTACATTCTATCGTGCTCATTTCAAGTGGGCTTAGAAGTGAATTATTCCACCTTAACTGCAAACATTCAATTATTGCTTTACGTCCCCCATGTGGGGACATTATTCAAACAATCATCTCACATCTCCAAGGAGGTGAGGGTTATAATTTCTAAGACGGTCCAAACAATAACAGAAGAGTCCTTTCTCTTACATAATAACAATAAAAAGTAATGACTACTGACTTCCACTGTCATTCATATTTTTATTTTTTATAATGGCTAACATCTACTGAGCACTTAATATATGACAATGTGCTGTGTGCTCAGTCACTTCAGTCGTGTCCAACTCTTTGTGACCCCATGGGTTGCAGCCCACCAGGCTCCTTTGTCCCGTAATTCTCCGGGTAAGAATACTGGAATAGGTTGCATTTCCTGCTCCAGGGGCTCTTCCCGGCCCAGGGATGGAACCCACGTCTCCTACAATTGGATTCTTGACCTACTGAGCCACCTGGGACACTCTGGGGGCTCAGTATATGGCAGACATGGTGCTCAACACCTCATACAATCCCAGTTTACAATGCACCCACGGAGACTCAGATTTTTCATCCAAAGTCACACAGCAAATAAATAGGAAAGTCACCATCCTCCACAGTCTGCTCTGTAAAGGGGGACACCACTCCTATCACTAGCAGCTGTGAGATCTGGGGCACCTTACTTGGCCTTTGTTTTCCCATCCACAAAATCAGGAGATGGGGCTAAATAGTCTCTCAGACTCAGAACTGATCAGTCTAGCCCTCTCAGATGCAGTTTTCCAAATGAAAATCTAACGTTCCGAGTTCTTCAGCAGAAAGTATATCCTTACACCCTGACATGGCTTTGCAATGACCATCTGGCTGAACTCCTCATGACAAATTCTGCTCTACACAGATGTGGGTAGATGGGAAATCACAGTGCAGGGGACCCTTTCAGAAACAGTATCCAAAAGAGATAAATACCAGGATTAGAAGACAGCATCAACCCCTTTACAAGCATCTGAGTAGCAACGGATTGCCAAGGGCCGCACTTGTCAGTGGGAAAGAATCAGAAACAATTCTGGAAAGAATTATACAGGGAGAATGGGAAGAAATACACATTAGAAGGATACATGTGTATGTAAGGCTGATTCACTTTGGTGTATAGCAGAAACTAGCGGAGCGCTGCAAAACAACTAGACTCCAAAAAAGGTACAGGAAGAACTGAAACGGTTCTCTGTCTCCTGCATCAGATTCTCGGTTCTTTCTGTGCTTCCCTGTTCATAAACAAGCTTAATGGCTGTACAAATTTCCATCATTTGCATTAACTGTCACTTGCCTAGCAATTCCTCAATTGTGAGCACTTAAGCTGTCTTTCCCCTTTTCACTATTACAAATAAAACTGCACCGAATATAAAGATGTACGGCACAAAAGATTTTACTATACTTAGGCTATTTCTTTAGGACAGATCTCCAGAAGCAGGATTATTTGGTTAAAGGGTATGAAATGTTGAAGCACTGTAATATATATATACAAACACATATGTGTATATATCATATACAGATATATAATCAAATTCCTTTCTTAAAAAGTTTACAATCCCACTGGCAGCACAGGAGACATGCTATTACTCATAGCATAGGTTCCCAGTTGTCACCCTGGCCATATGCCGATTATTACCATCTCTCTGCCTCCCCCACGCCATCCGTTTTCCTTTCAACAAGCCAAGGCTCCCCAATATGTTTCGCTCTTCAAGTCTTCTGAGGGCAAATCCAGGCAATTCCAAGGGCCTCCATAAATCCCCTCATCTGACATGAATACCTTTTGCTACCCTTCAATATTTCATAAAGACAAGACAGAGATTCCTTCGCTCCAGCTTTTGAGTACTCCAGGATCCAAGAGAAAGCTACAGCTGCATAAAGGATTAGGAAGACTCTCATATAAATTTTAATAAAGGCAGAAAACAAAGGCCATCCAAGTAGGTTCCTACTGCTTCTCTTAAACTGACTGAACTCCCATCATGTTGGCATTTCTTTAAATAAAGAATGAACAGCAGAAGTACACCTCTGCTTACTTTCTGCCATGTGCTGGGTTTTGTTTCTTGGCTCTTGGGGAACATGGAGTAAACCAGCAGATAGCTCGGCTTTAATGAAACAGGCAAAAGCAGGGGCATCCCGCTACCATCCCCAGGGGCACGCAGACACACGGGCTTGCTGCCTGCACAATTTCATCTGCAGAGGACGTCCTTCCCAGTTCACCAGGCTCCTCAGTGCCTGTGCCGGACACGGAGCTCCCAGACCCCACTGCAGGCTGGAGGCAGGTAAGGACCTCTCTGGAACGCCAGGATCGCCTGCTCCCAGCCTCTCACTGCTCCTCCTCACAGGCTACTGGAAAGAGTTCCGTCCACGGTCCCCAAACAGACCCTCTTCAGATTATTATGCCTGTGAAATGATCCAGTTTCTTTTAAAAAGAACACATGCTAGGAAGGTCCAGAAATCAGTACCTCTAGCTCCTAAAATACACATGATGACAAATCTGATGACAGATCTCTTAAGTGACCTGTCATATCCTCAGGACGAGTGGCTCTTATGCTGGGGTCATAGGAATCGCATGAACTTTCTCATGGATTCCCTGAAGTACTATGCTAAGGTGTCTGTTTATGAGCAGTTTTCTGAGAGAAGCCAAAACTTTCATTAGATGTTCATGGGATCCACAACTCAAAAGAACCAAGGGTCCTCCCGGAGCAAAGTTTTGACTTATCCCCAGTGAACAGACACTTGCCCCCACTTTGACCCCAATCTCTTGCACAGCCCCAGACATAGTGAGTGCTTAGTACATGTGGAGCACGTTGAAAACTATCAATTGACTAACACAACTATTCAAAACATGATGGGTACACATAAGAGCTCTACAAACACTGGTTAATCATGAAAGAAAAAGTATGAAGGCTAGAGAGGTTTTTCTTAAAAAAAAAAAATTGTAATATCACAGCACACAGCACCTGCTAAGCAACTGGTATTGAGGAAACATCTCACAATCGTTTTAGCCATTATCTTTTTCTAACAATTTTATGAAGAACAACAAGATGCACCTGGTGCCCAGGAGATAAAACAAATGTTCGCTGGCTGATGTGTTAGAAAGTACAGATGAAAATGCAAAAAGAAGAAAGGCTTCTCCATCATCAGATGGCAAGAAGCTGTGATGGGTCTCTAAGGTCCCCAGGAGATGATGGAAGTCCCTCTGTATTTGTACACACAGGCATGCACGTGTGCCAGGCAGCTTTTCCGGCACAGACCTCCCTGGAGGGGCTGGAAGGATACAGCTCAACAAGTACTCACGGTGGGACCCTTGGTAGAAAGAGAACTAAAAGGTCTCCAAGCTGCAGCCAGACAAGATGCATTCAGTCCCTCTTTATGCCAGGAGCACAGTGGCACATTCACTCACCAACGGGCTCAACAACATGCTTGAAGAGCCAGGAGGACGAAGGTGGGCAGTCTTAGTGGAGAGTTAGCTGGTGTTCCACAAGGTACAAGGTTCTGAGCTGCCAGAGTCTTGATATGTCCCTGGGCTTCCCTTTGTCTGCCTCCTTTCCTCTCAAACAAAAAAGGACAAACGCTGGAGTGCATGAGTTCATGCCTCCCTGTCTACAGAAAGAAAAATTCATGGTAAATTACCTGGCAAGAATTCAGTTTAAAAAAAACAGCTACCAAGAAGTCGGCAGTCAAGTGTCAGACACTGACTACAATCCATTAAGCAACAGCAGATGAATCCACATGCATCTAGTCACTACTGCCTGACATTAATCTGATAAAGAGGACCGATGTATGGAAACCTGCAGGATCTGAAGACACAGCCAATGCAAACAGAACAAAATGCATAAAATGAGCTCCTATCCCCAGGACACCAAAGCCAGCATTTTCTGATTATTAGATTATACCCTAGAAAATGAATTAACTGTCCACAGAGGCACTTTTAACTCTGTTCTTACTCCCTAGTATATGTATCTGCAAGCAGCTTCATGAGAGCTCAAATAACTTAAAAAATGAAATGGGCTTAACTCCGATTCAGGCTGAATAAAGGCTGCCTCTTGTTTCAAAACTGATGGAACAAGCTCTTTTTGGGCTCTCCCAAAAAGAGCCCACAGATCTACATAGAAGCATCAAAAAATATAGAGGGAAATGTCTCTAAGGAAATTCCCCTTGTTAAAGAGGATGCTAGAGTAAAGGGGTAAGTAGGGCTGTGTTTGCATCATCCATGGTCACTGCTAAGACACCCACTCATCCTGAATCAGTAAAGTCAATAAATCATAATGCCAAGATGTTCAATCAGAAGTTACCCGGCCTCTGCCTGCCCCATTGTCTTTTCCACATATGTCATCTCTAGAATGCAATATTTTTGAAAGAAAACCTCACAGCATTCACAACTGTCCCTAACTAGGACTGATTCCATCATACAAATCTATCATAGTAAGTTACCAGCTCAGCCAAGATCTTTTCTGAATTGTAGCTGCATTAAATACAGAACATGAACAACGCCCAATACAAAGCAAGTGTTGAATGATGTAAACACCCTTAGAGTGATGGATTCCAGGAAAGACAAAAGAAGAAACGTGAGGAGGAAAGAGTCGTCCTCTGGGGGATAAAGTCCACAAGAATGTCAATCGCGTGAATGGATAGCTGTCCACACAATTTTACTAGGGAGCAATCTGTTCTGGAAACACTGAAGAGATAGGATCACGGAGTCTCCCACAGGGCATGAAGCGGCAGCCAACCTACAAAAGGATTAGCACACAACAGCCCTAGGAGTCAGAACTCAACAGGAACACAGTGACGCAGTGACCTGCACACAAAGGGGCTCCATCGCCTGGCTTCTGGAGAGGGTGACAGCAGCTGTGACCCAGAGCACACACTTCAGAGGCCAGCGCTCAACAGCCCAAAGTCTGAGATGAGATCCGTAAAGGCAACATTCCTGAAGCAACAGACCGACCCATCCAGCAATGGTAACTTGAATATCCTTTATGATAAAGGCCGATTCCAACTTCTTTCCAAACAACCTGCTACCTTGGATATTTGACATCTGGAAGGGATTTGGGACCCAGGAAGAAACGTCCTATATGCAGAGCACTGTTCAAGTGCTCAGTATTTTATACCTCATACCTCCCAGTATTGGCAATTTTGGGAATGAGTCCATTTCTTAAAGGTCAATTCTTCACAGAATGATCTCACCCAGAATAAAATCAGCCAAAATAACCCTCTGAATTCATTTTCTTTTTTCCTCTCCATTTCTTTTCTGAATCCAAAACTTTACACCGAAAGTGCTCCCGCAGCCTTCTGGATTGCCCTCAGCCTCTTTCACGCCAATGTTTCTCAAACTTTAGCATACAAACAAATCACTGAGGGATTTCATTTAGAGGGTCTGAGACAGGGCTTGAGAGTCTGCATCTAACAAGATCTCCAATGATATTGATGTTGCTGGACAACAAACCACACTCAGGAACAAAGCTCCAACCACCCCCAAAAGGTTTTCTCTAGACAACTCATCTTTCTAGAACCTCTTGCCAAAAACTTACGATGGGTCCCACCACACGTGGGTCAGACTCCGAACATCTCAGAGATTCTTTTTTTTCCCTCACTGCAGGGGCTTCTCCTGTTTCGGGCACAAGTTCCAGAAGCATGGGTTTCAACAGCTGTGGCACACGGGCCGTACAGTGTGAGAGCTCGGTAGCTGTGGCATATGCCCAGCCGTCCTGTGTATGTGCAACCTCCTGGATCAGGGACTGGACCCGTGTCTCCTGCACTGGCAGCTGGACTCCCAACCTCTGGACGACCAGGCAAGTCCATCTCACGGCTTCTTAACCCAGGTGGAAAATCTCCCAGGCTCAAAGAGATGAATTTGCCCAACATCATGCAACTTGAAAGTCATTACTTGGCTACTCAGAAAGTAACCAACAAAATTTAGAGTCACAGCACCCTGCTTCATTTTCTTCAACACACTTAGCACTCGCTGCGATTAGCTAGTTCACTTCATTTGTACAGTTATTCATTGTTACCCTGCTTCCCTCTTCCCACATTCCCAACACCCATGACAGTCTGTAAGGTTCCAAAGGACCAGGGTAGTGTTTTGTCTTGTTCACTGTTACATCTTCAGTACACAGAAAAGGGCCCAGCTCATAGTGGGCACGTGAAAATATATCTGGTACACAAACAAAACAAATTGCTTTTTCTTTCATGAGAGAATCTTGGCCATTCTGGGCCCCAGAAGTAAGTCACTGCTCGCTGAGAAGCCACTTAAGAGTGTGGCAGCGAGGATTAAGACCAAAACCAGACAAATGCAACAGAAGGTACCACCCTACTCCTACAAGAACTTCCAACGTCCATGACTTCCAAAGGTCATGGATACACAAAAAAAGACTTAAGCATATTTATAAAGCAGAAGTACAAACGAATATAACAAAAGTTCAAGAACATGACGGTCTGGGTAGACAGGTCTAAGTGAGACCTGTGGAATCTTCTTTAGACCTGATGATTATATCCCAGCAGGGAGGGTTGTGGAAGAGGAGGCTGGGCTATCAAGGTAGTGAGGTAGTGGGCTACCAAGGATGCACCCAACTCTCCAGATTAATTTTCAAATAGGATAGTTTACCAGATGTGATAGGGTTTTTAATATGTCAACCTGGCCAGGCTACAGTACCCAGTCATCCAATCAAACACTAATCCAGGTGTTGCTGTAAACACCTTCCGTAGATATGATTAAGATCCATAATCAGTTGACTTTAAGATTATCCTCAGTAACCTAAATGGGCCTGAGAATGCTATGAAGAAGAAATTCTGCCAGAGGACAGCAGTTTCAGTCCATGCCCAAGAGCTCCAGTCTGAGAGCTTGCCCTGAAAGTGTTAGACTTGCCTAACAGCGCCCACAACCACCTAAGCCAGTTCCCAGCTGTAAATCTCTTCACATCTCTCTCTTTCCAACTGGTCTGTTTCTCTGGGTGAACCGTGGCTGATACTCAGCGAAGCAGGGTGATCCTGTCCTGCCAGACAGCAACATGGCCTCTTCCAACACTGGGGTTTATGATGAATGATAGCACAGTTCTTCCCATTCAAATCAGGTAATGGTTTATGAGCCAAACACTGTGCTACCTTAAACTAAGACTATGCATAAAGGGAATCATATATTCCCCCTCACCACTTGAAATACTCTCCCTGTAAGCTCTGAGTTTCCAAGCTCTCTATCATGACATTATTCTCCCACATGAGAAGGGCACTCGGGAGCGACCAGAGGCAGGTGCTTTCCTGCAGCTGCCCTCCCTCCAAGGAGACGAAGGATGGACAAGAGAGCAGAGGCACCCTCCTCAGCAGCCCGAGTCCCACAACACACTCCAATGCAAGGCTGGCAGGACTCCACAGGGACACCAGACACTTCTGTAGACCTGATGCACAAGTGTGCGGCCGACCAGGTCACTCCTGGACTGCCTCCACTTCTGCCCCAACAGCCGTGCTTACTATAGAAACCAAGACCCCCCAGATCCACCTCCCCATAAGGCCATGGGGAGGAGAGGAAAGGGGTCAGCTTCCTCTCACCCCATCTCCAGACACCAAGATGCTTCACTTTGGATCCTGTCAACTTGCCTCCTCCAGTGACCCCATCCCCATCTCCCCTACCCAGTACACCCACCAACGGGCAGACCTATTCAAGAAGCAGCCCACATGTCAGAAAAAGCACAGACGCTGATGTCCGACAAAATGGAAGGGCCACAGAACCTTCGGGAGGCTATTTCACCTCTTTGAATTCACTCATCTTTTCACTGGAAATTATAGCAACTCACCCTGCAGAGTTGTCATAGAAAATATAAATAGTATGTCTAAAGTGCTGCTATTATAGTCAGCCCTTCACCAACCACAGGGTCCACCAACCGCCGGACTATGCCATTTGATATAAGGGATTGAGCATTCTCGCATTTTAGTATGGGGGAGGGGTGGAGAGGGAGCTCCTGAAACCAATCACCCATGGATACCGAGGACAACTGTATTCATGTCCTTGACATGCTTAAACTGCTAATACACCCAGCCTATGGTGTATGCATGCCTATACTTGAGGGAGTTCTTAAGTCAAATGATTTAACCTAAGTAGTGAAAAGAAAAAAACACATGTCCCTTTTCCAGACATGACATCTTCATCACACTACAGACTGAACTGTTCCATAATCTACTGGGTGCCTGTCTTTTAAATGTGCATCCATGTCAGAAGGTCTCTGATTGCAAGTTTTGAGAAGTCCAGAGTCTGTCTAAAAGTCCAATTATGTTTCTGATGGTGCAGAGCATGGGCAAAGAACACTTCTGAACCATCTCAGAGTTGGACTGGGCTCCACAGACAGCCACTGCTCTAAAGCCATCAACTGGTTTAGAGATAAAAGAACTGGAGTCCAGAGATGTTGAAAGAGGCGACCAAGGCTGTGCAACAGAGCCCGATGACAAAGGGATCACAACCCAGAGGCGACTCTCATACACCCTATGTTGAAGGCACAATGCTCTTGCCGTGAGATGACAACTGAAGCCTCTGTTCTAAGACTTTTGCTGGCTTCCACAGAGGCTATACGGTACCTCTGTTGGCGGTGTCAAGCAAAAATGTTAAGTACAGCAAGTCACTGAGAATACATCTAGTTCCCAAGCTATCATATAGGCGGGCAGACTGCTGACAAGGAGGCAGCCTGCAAAGTGTGATTACAGACAGATGGTACCAAGAAGCTGGAAATCTAGAAATGCATCAAATCAGACAGCACTGAGAACAATCAGGACCCCAGAGTGAACTGGTGACCTATGTAACAGCCCAACAAGAATCAGGGCAGGAGGGACCAGGGGCCTCGACTGTGAAGTGGACAGGAACAAAATTGAGGTTCTGGATCCTTCATCTCCCATAAACTGCTACTGACCACTATTACCACTGACTGCCGCCCCAGCAATGAGGCCCTCAGGACTGCAGGCTGGAAGGCCCGAAGGTCACCCCATCCTCCCCCACTCCCAGCCCAGGGTTAAATCATCTGGCAACAATCCCGACCAGGAGCAGTGCATCTTTACATCAGCTGTGAGGGAATGCACCCGCATCCCAAGAGGCCTATTCCATCTCTGGCCAGGAACATCCTCCTGGCACTTGGCAGGCACCCCACCTCTCCATTCATCCTTCAGGGACGCTTCTGTCTGCAGTGACTTTTTTGGCAACCACATCATACTGTTGACATTGCTTCCACTTGATGTCACTAAAGACCCTAAAATTGTTTTCAACTCCTGCCATCAAGCCAGGTCTCCCCTTATACTTGTCCTACTAGTTTTTAGATGAGAGAGCCAACAATCTTGGAGAATTTTGTCATTTCTCTGGAATGGAACTTCTCAGAAATGAGACCACTCACAGGTCAGTGCGCTCTACTCCATGGTCAAAGGCATCAACTCCTTACCCGAGCTATGCCCACGGCACCACGGGGCAGGCAACCCTGCCCTTCCCGTCGGCTTCCACATCCCCTCCTGTAGTCTCTTCCTGTTTCCCAGACAAACCAAGTCAGCGCCCACGATCGGGCTTAATTTTCCCTTGTTCCCTCTGTTTGTGCTCTGCTTAGACGCTCAGTCCTGTCCGACTCTTTGCAGCCCCATGGACTATAACTCACCAAGCTCCTCTGCCCATGGGGCTATCCAGGCAAGAATACTGGAGTGGGTTACCATGCCCTCCTCCAGGGTTTCCTCTATCTACTCGAGTCCTATCTATCCTCAGAGAAGCCCTGATCAGCTTAAAACAGCACCCCAGTCACACACTTAAGATGTTCTGTGTAACACTGCCCAGTTCTATTTCCTCATCGTTGCCTTAAAATATCTTGTTTCACTGTCTCACACCACCAGTTTTAAGTTGTTTGAGAACAAGAGAGCATGTCTGTCTTGTTCTCAAACATATCCCTGGTGTCTGAAAAGTACCTGGTACGGAATAGGTGCTCAGTAAATACCTGTTAATTGAATGAATTAATGAAAATCAATGGATGAGTCAAAGTAAGAGCAAGCCCTGGCATCAGACACACTTGGGTTCAAATCCTGGTTCAGCTCTTAATCAGTGCTGTGACCTTGGGCAAGTATTTAATTCTACCCAAGTTCCCACAGCTAGTAAGATTTTCATATGCATGCTAATAACAGGGTTTGTATCAGAATTTTACTGTTTTTAAATATTAGAAATCCTGTTTCCTACCATGTCCAACACACAATAAGTCCCAAACTGACTTTAGTAGTAATCATTATTCATTTGGTAATGTCGATGGTGTTGACAGTGCCAGCAACAGCCTATGCTATAATAACGATGGGTCACTGACATCATCTAAACGTATCACACGTTATTAGTTTCAGCATCTGCTCAAAGAAAAGGGCGGTGTGACAAAGATGAGACAGCATGGAGTCTGGAGTCAGAAGACCCTGACGACAATCACTGACTTGACAAGCCACTCCATCACTGATAAGAGCAGATGTGGTGAAGAAGAACACGTGAGATGGGTATTTATGTGAAGCACTTTCCAAACTTTACAGCACTATATTTATGAGTATTATCAATATTAAAAATGTCCTCATCCCCAGTTTAATGTTCCTCAGACCCTGGAGGCTGTGTTCACTTCCTTGGACTAGTTATCTGGCTAGTGAATGGTACCCAGACAGGCACAGTGGTCTATAAATTATCCAAGGCAAAAATTCTCTCAACCAACACAGCAAAAAAGAATACAGGCACCCTTCCTCACATAGGGAAACAACACATAGAATTTAATCCACCAAATAAGGGCAAAGTGTAGAGTACATGGAAGTGGAAGTCTTGAGGCTCTGGTTCAAATCCCAACTATTCCACTAATTGGCCAAGTGACATTTGGAGGTCACAGACCATCTCTAGGTTGATGGCTTTTCAAAGGGCCCTTGAACACTTGGGACTATGGAAACTTCTTTTCCATCCACAGAGACACTGCAGTCTGCAGTTGGCTCAAGGTGATGATGAGAGAAGACAGAGCCAGATGAAAAGGACAATCATATTCCACACCAATAAGTCTATCTATGAATGGTGTTCCAAGGGAGCAAGCATGAGTGGTCTCCCTCAGCAGTCATGGGCTTAGAGGGCTTGGTGAACAACTGAATCCCTGAATTAAAACCAGAACTGATTCCAGACACCCAGTGTGTGTTCTGTTTCCCTGTAGGAATTGATTTCTAATGTAAAAGACAACATGAAAATGAGGTTTAATATATAATCCCATTTTATATAGCTTTTCAGAAATTCACCTCTTCTGAGCTCTATTTATGTTAAGAATGCTATTTTCATTTAAAGTTTTACCAATGAAAACCTTAAACATATATGAAAGTAGAGAGGACAGTACAACGAATGAACTCCCATGATATCCATCCAGTTCCTCAAGAGCCCTTTATTTTAAAGCAAATCCAGCCATCATATTATTTTGAAAGCAAATGATGCAGCAAAAACAGTTCTAAAGCATAAGTGTATAGAGATACAAGCTTACCTCAGGAAACAAGAAAAATTCCAAATAAACAACCTAACCCTTCACCTACAGGACCCAGAAAAAGAAGAACAGATATAACCCAAGTTAGTAGAAGGAAAGAAATCCTAAATATTAGAGCAGAAATAAAAGAAATAGAGTAAAAAAAAAAAAAAAAAACAGAAAAGATCAATAAAACTAAAACCTGGTTCTTTGAAAAGATAAGCAAAATTGATAAACCTTTAGCCAAACTCATCAAGGAAATAAAGGAGAGCACCTAAATCAATAAAATCAGAAATGAGAAAGAAGTTACAACCTACACTAAAGAAATACAAACAGCACAATCATGAGACTACTATGTACGCAGTACGCATCTTTAAAAGATTAAGACCTTTCTTTAAAACATAACTGCAACATTATTTCACCTGAAAAGAATTACCAACTTCTTTCATCAAATGTCCAGTATTTAAGTTTTGCCTGTCTGTCTCAAAAGATTTTTGAAGTTTGTTTTAATTAAAATCCAAACTAAATCCAAACACAACAACTGGTTGTTAATATGTCTATTCTAACCTACAGGTTTACCAACCATTTCTTTCATAACTTAATGCTGGTAATTATTTTAAAACCTAGGTTATTTCCCTGTGGCATTTTCAATAGTCGGATTTTGCTGACTGCATTCCCATGGTACTGTTTAATATATTCCTCTGCCCCATGTGTATCATTAAAAAAACATTTGTGCAATCTGGAGGTTTGATGCTATTAGGTTCAATTTTCTTGGCAAGGCTATGCCAAGAGGTACCACATGTCTTTTCTGCTGTCAGCAGTCCTTGTTGTTCATTGCCTGGATTCATAAGTTTATGAAGTGTTACAAAATGGTAATGATTTTTATCATTCCTTCTTTATTTCTTAGCTTTACTACTTCTAAAGAGAAGCTTCCCTCTTCCCTTCATCAGCTCTTTGATCACCCTAAAGTACCACTTGTAAAATGTTTCTTTTCCCTTACCTACTTGCTTTCAAAATAATAAGCTAATTTCATCCCACCAAAAAAGTGACTGATTTTTTGAGTATCATTATAAACTCAAGTATTTAAACCTGTGTAATATATCTCAATCCACTGTAGTATTATCCTTAATAAGGCTCAAACTGCAAACTTTGGGCACTGAAGCCTCTTCAAGTTGGTCCTTTTGTAACATGAACTTGGAGGTCCTTCCCTGTTTTCTGGTGTGAAATCATGATTCTATCTTATATCTTTCTTCTGTCTCCTGCTCCATATTGGAAAGCAGATATTTCTCCAAAGAGCCCTGGTTCTTTTTATATGGAAACTGTATTTGGCAATCACTGTACAAACACTAGGAATACTCATTGGCATTGTTTCTGGGCCTTGCCAGTGGACAGTGCTAGAACAATTTTTTAACTTCTTATTTTGTATTGGGGTACAGCTATTAAACAATGTTGTGATGGTAGAACTTTTTTTTAATAACAAACTACTTTATGAGCTCGTGCTGCTGCTGCTAAGTCGCTTCAGTCGTGTCCGACTCTGTGCGACCCCATAGACAGCAGCCCACCAGGCTCCCCCATCCCTGGGATTCTCCAGGCAAGAACCCTGGAGGGGGTTGCCATTTCCTTCTCCAATGCATGAAAGTGAAAAGTGAAAGTGAAGCCGCTCAGTTGTGTCCGACTCCTAGCGACCCCATGGACTGCAGCCTACCAGGCTCCTCCGTCCATGGGATTTTCCAGGCAAGAGTACTGGAGTGGGGTGCCATTGCCTTCTCTGTTATGAGCTCATACATATGTCCAAGTCAAATTCAAGACTGTGGGGACTTTACTTACCTCACTGCTCTCGCGCTGGCTTCCTTTCCCCCACCAATGTGATTAGTTGTTCACTCTTTCCCACAATGCACACACAAGAGTCTCAGAATGACAACACCAACACCAAGGACAATAATATTAAAAAACTGCTTAGAATTTCTCTGCACTTTTGGTATCTTTATGGTATATGTCACTAGAAATGTATAATCAAATCACTGTCTTAAAGCCAGTTGGCAGAGTTCTCTGTGGGTTATGCCAACCAGCTCAATATACAGCTTTATTTGGTTTTCTCAGGGATTGCCTGTTTTTTATTTAGTTTTAAAACTATGTTTAAAATTTGCAAGATTCAAAGCCAAACTAAAAAACAGGGTATCTTTAGAGAAGGCAAAGTTTTATTTCTTTTCCCTCCAGCCTATTAACCTTTCTTTTCTTGAGAATAATCATTTTCTAAATTAGTATTTTCTGGTTTATTCTTTTTTAATGTAAAAACATTCTTTCCCTTCTTAAGTAAATTGTATATTGCCCTTTCACTTAACACATACGATGAAGGGATTTTTGCAGAAACTAACACCTATGGTTGGCCATTTTGCTATGTTAGTGAATACTGATATGACTCCAGTCAATAACGTTCAGGTAACAAAAGACAAGAGTTTCCCAGGTTGCTCAGTGGTAAAGAATCCTCCTGCCAAGTAGGAAACACAGGTTCAATCTCTGGGTTGGGAGGATCCCCTGGAGAAGGAAATGGCAACCCACTCCAGTATTCTTGCCTGGGAAATACCATGGACAGAAGAGCTGGCGGGTTACAGTCCATGGGGTCGCAAAAGAGTTGGACATAACAACAATAACAAAAGATGTATTACTACACTTCTGGTCAATAAGTTGTTCTTATATCTTAGCTATCACTGCATTATAGATCTATTCTCCATTCCTTTTTTTAGCCTCATAGTTCTCCACCATGTGAAGGCATCAGAGTACATCCAACCGGTGCTCTAGTGAGGAACATTTGGATCATGTTCAGCCTTTTATTACTTCAGAGAGCAAAACACAGACTTTCAAAAAATATTTTACCAGTAAGTCTTTGGAATAGAATTACAGAAAAGGGATTGCTAGATCAAAGAGTAAATGCATATGCAGTTATACAAGGTACTGCCCATTCCCCTTACAAAGATGAGTACTGGACTATTTTGCATTCCCCCCAGCAAATGGGAAAATGTATCTCTTCCATGGCCTTATCAAGAGAGTAAGGAGTCAAACTTGAAATTTCACCAATCTTTTCAGTGAGAAATGCTATCTCAGTATAGTCTGCATTGCTCTTATGAGTCAAGTTGAGCATTCTCTTTTATTATTATGAGCCATTTGGGATAATAATTCTTCACATTTCTGATAAGTTCAAAGGTCTATCATTGAACAGCATAAGCAGGAGAGATCATAGACATGTGGAATAGAGAAGATGTGGCCTAGTGGGAAAAGAGCCATGAAATGCAAGCAAAAATATAAGCCCCCAACCATTAGAAAATGTCAGTTTGAAACAGATACCACTTATTGTGGCAACCAAAACTATAAAACACCTGCAAACCAATAAAAGGTGGATAGAAATTTAAGAAATTACAAAATTTCACTGAAAGACATTTGTATTGTCTAAATAAAAGAGATAAACTGTATTCGTGGATTGGACGATTAAGTATCACAAAGATGTTAATTATCTCCAAAAAGATGCTATACATTCAATGAAATTCTGATTAAAACCCTCAATTCAAGAAGACAAATCAGTAAAGGAATTGATAAATACAAAGATCTCTATTTTAAAGAACTTACTAAACTGCTTCTAAAAATTTTATGAAAAAGCAAAGGCCCAAGAATAATCAAGACCATAAGATTGGGAATCGTCCTGCTAAATCACAAGGCTTACAATAAAACTATAATATTTAATTAAGACAGATGCTCTGAAGGAATGAGGGACAATACCCCAATGGAACAGAAAGCCTTGAAACATGCCTCTACATATACAGACAACTTGATATATGACAAAAGTGGCACAGAAAAATAGTGACTTGGCAGACGAAAATAGTGCCAGGACAACTGGTTATCTACATAAAGGAAAAAATAAAACTAGACTCCTATTTCAGACCATATATAAAAATAAATTCCAGAGCTATTAAAACACAAGGGAAATGGAGAAGACATACATTTTATGTTAAAATCTAAAACTTTTACATATCAGAAAATAAACCATAAAGATAGTGAAAACACAGGCCACAGAGTGGAGAAAAGATTGTTGTAATACACATAATCAAGCTTAGCATTCAGATAAAATTTCTATAAATCAAGGAAAAGACAAGATTCCATTGAAAACAAGAGAAGAAATATAAGCAATTCCCATATGAGGAAAACAACTAGTAAGAAATAAAGAACTGATGCTCTAACTCAGTGGTGGTGGTGGTAATGAGGAAAATGCAAATTCTAGAAAAATATTTCACATCCAGCATATTGGCAAAAAGTGTTAAAGCTAACAAAACTAAGTGTTAGCAAAGCAGCACGCAAGTACTGCTTATCCGTTTACATCCCACCAGTGACCTTACAGTTATCCAGCAAAGTGGAGGATGTGCTCAGCCTAGAGCCCTGCAAGTCTACTGGCGGGTGCATAACAAATTTACCACGGGCCTCAGAAGACCTGGGGATCTGTACAAGGATTTCACTACAACATTGTCTAGAACTTCAAAAACCTGGAATTAACCTAAGTACCAATTAACAGAATGGACAGACTGTGCTATACCCATAAAATAGAATACGACTACTTAGTAGTGAAAAGTTAATAAAGCTATTTGGCTACACCTCGAAAGCACAGTGTTAAGTAGGGGGTGGGGGAAGCAGAGTGTAGAAGCGTAACCAAGGATGCCCTCTCTAGCTACTTTTATTCAAGATAGCCTCCGAAGTCCTAGTCAGAGCAGTTAGGCAAAAGAAATAAAAGACATCCATATTGAAAAGGAAGATGCAAATGTCACTATTTGCAGATGACATGATATTGTATACAGAAAATCCTAAAGACTCTATCAAAAAAAACTCAAAAAACTGTTAGAACTAATAAATGAATTCAGTAAAGTTGCAGGATATAAAGCACAAAAATGTATTTTTATACACTAACATCAAACAATCAGAAAGAGAAATTAAGAAAACAATCCCATTTACAATTGCATGCAAAAAAAAAAAAAAAAACCCATAGGAATAAATTTAACCAAAGAGATAAAAGACCTATACACCGAAAACTATAAAACACTGATGAAAAAAATTAAAGACAAAACAAGTATATGGAAAGATATTCCATGCTCCTAGATTGGAAAAATGTTGTTTAAAATGTCCATATTACTCAAAGAAATCCATAGTTTCAATGCAATCCCTATCAAAATTCCAATGGTATTTCCCACAGAAATAGAACAAACAACCCTAAAATTTACATGGATCCACCAAAGATCCTGAATATCCAAAGCAATACTGAGAGAAGAACAAGGCTGAAGGCAATACGCTTCCTGATTTCAAACTGTATTACAAAGCAACAGTAATCACAACAAAATGGTACTGCATTAAAACAACATAGAGCAAAGGATAAAACAGAGGCCAGGAACATACCCATCGATATATGTTCAATTAGCTCACAACAAAAAAGTCAAAAATATACAATGGGGGATGGACAGTCTATTCAATAAACGGTGTTGGGAAAACTGGACAGCCACATGCAAAAGAATGAATCTGGACCACTGTGGATCCCATGGACTGTAGCCTCTGTCCATGGCATTCTCCAGGCAAGAATACTGGAATGGGTTCCCATTCCCTTCTTGAGGGGATCTTCCCGACCCAGGGATTGAACCCAGGGTCTACGACATTGCAGGCAGGTTCTTTACCATCTGAGCCACCACAGAAGCCCATCTGACAACATACACAAACTCAAAATGCATTAAAGACTTGAACATAAGACCAAAACCATAAAACTGCCAAAAGAAAACTTAGATGATAAAAGCTCCTTGACCTAAGTCTTGGCTACGGTTTTTTCGACCTGACACCAAAAGCAAAAACCAAATAGGACTACATCAAACTAAGAAGCTTCTGCAGCACAAAGGAAACCAGCAAAGTGAAAAAGGCAGCCTACTGAATGGGAGAGAACATTTGCAAATTAAATCATCTGATAAGAGGTTAGTATCTGAAATATATACAAGAACTCAAATAATTCAACACCAAAATGTTAATCCAATTTAAAAGCTGAGCAGAAGATCTGAATAGACGTTTTTCCAAAGGTGCCATACAGATGGCCAACAGATATTCAACCACACTCATCATCAGGGAAATGCAAATCAAAACCACAGTGAGATCACTTCACACTTATTAAAATGACTATTATCAAAAAGATAAGAAGTAAGTATTGGCAAGCATGTGGGGAAAAGGGAACCCTTGTGTCACTGGTGGCAATGCAAATTGGTATAGCTGCTATAGAAAATGGTATGGAGGTTCCTCAAAAAATTAAAAACAGAACTACCATATGATCCAGCAATTTCACTTCTGGTCATTTATCCTAAGAAAATGAAAACACTAATTTGAAAAGATACATGCACCCCCATGTTCATTGCATTATTATTTACAACCTAAGTGTCCATCAGCGAATGACTGAATAAAGAAAATATGGGACTGGGGGGGATTGTATATACATATACACACAGAGAGGAATATTACCAAACCGTAAAAAAGAATGAAATCTTGGAATTTTTGACAACATGGACAAAACTTGAGGGCATTATGCTAAGTGAAACAAGTCAGAGAAAGACAAATATGCTGTGATCTCACTTTACTGGAATAAAAAAAAACCCCACAAAACAAACAAAAATCAAGCTCATAAGTACAGAGAACAGATTGGTGGTTGCTGGGATGGGGGTTGGGGTGGGGGGTAGGGAAACGGGTTAAGAGAGTCCAAAGGTACAAATTTTCAATTATAATATAAATAAGTCATGCAAACGTGATACACACCATGGTCACTATAGTTAATAACTTGTTGTTGTTTAGTCACCAAGTAGTGTCCAACTCTTGTAACCCCATGAACTAGAGTCTGCCAGGCTCCTCTGTCCATATACTTCCCAGGCAAGAATACTGGAGTGGCTTGCCACTTCCTTCTCCAAGGGAGCTTCCTGACCCGGGATGAAACCCGCATCTCCTACACTGGCAGGTGGGTTCTTTTCCACTGAGTCGGGAAGCCCACAGTTAATAATACTGTATTGCATATATGGAAGGTAATAAGAGAACAAATCTTAAAGTTCTCATCACAAGAAAAAAAAAGTATATGTATGGTGACAGATGTTAACCAGACTTATTGTGGTGATCAATTTGCAACATAACGTTATGTGTCAATTACATCAAAAAAAAATATTTAATGTCAAAGGAGAAAAAAACAGGTGAAAAACACAGGTGGTGCATACCTACACGATCTTTATATTGTCTATATTTTCGCATGCCTAAAATCCTTACTCTTTTTAAAAAATAAAATGCATCAAGAGGTCCAACTATGGTTCAATTGATCATTTACACTGAAAGACATTGGTTCAATACCAACACAAGGGAGAGTCTTCCAAAAATTCAAGTCATTTCTACATAAAATATGCTAACCAGGAAACTGAATTTCCCATCACTGGAGCTATTTAAGCAAAAAAAAATGCCCTCCTAAGGAAGATGACTTAGAGGAAAGAACCATTAATATCTTGTTTACCATTCTATCTCCATGGCAGAGACTATGCTTAGAAATAGCTTGATTAATATTTGTTGAATGTTAAAAGCATTTCCTAAAAGTCTCATTAAATGTTAGTGAAATGGAAAAGAATAAAAACAACTCTAGAAGCAATAAAGTATATTAATTTATATTCACTAACAAGGATTAAATAGGATGAATGATAAGAGACTGGAGAAGAAAGCAATGTTAGATATCACCTCAGTTCAGTTGTTCAATCACATCCAACTCTTTGCAAACCTATGGACTGTACCACACCAGACCTCCCTGTCCATCACCAACGCCTGAAGCTTGCTCAAACTCATGTCCATCGAGTTGGTGATGTCATCCAACCATCTCATCCTCTGTAGGCCCCTTCTACTCCCGCCTACCATCTTTCCCAGCATCAGGGTCTTTTCAAATGAGTCAGTTCTTTGCATCAGGTGACCAAAGTACTGGAGCTTCAGCTTCAGCATCAGTCCTTCTAATGAATATTCAGAACTGATTTCCTTTTCGGATGGACTGGTTTGATCTCCTTGCAGTTCAAGGGACTCTTAATAGTCATCTCCAACACCACAACTCAAAAGCATCAATTCTTCAGCACTAAGCCTTCTTTATGGTCCAACTTTCACATCCATACATGACTATTAGAAAAACTAGAGCTTTGACTAGATAGACCTTTGTCAGTAAAGTAATGTCTCTGCTTTTTAATATGCTGCTAGCTTGGTCATAGCTTTCTTCCATGGAGCAAGCGTCTTTTAATTTCAGAGTCTTCAGTCACCATCTGCAGTGATTCTGGAGCCCAAGAAAATTAAGTCTTTCACTGTCTCCATTGTTTCCCATCTATTTACCATGAAGTGATAGGACCAGATGCCATGATCTTAGTTTTCTAAATGCTGAGTTTTAAGCCAACTTTTTCACTCTCCTCTTTCACTTTCATCAAGAGGTTCTATAGTTCTTCTTCGCTTTCTACCATAAGGGTGGTGTTACCCGTGTATCTGAGGTTACTGTTATTTCTCCCGGCAATCTCGATTCCAGCTTGTGCTTCATCCAGCCCAGCATTTAGCATGATGTACTCTGCATATAAGTTAAATAAGCAGAGTGACAATATATAGCCTTGACATACTCCTTTCCCAATTTGAAAACCGTCTGTTGTTCCATGTCCAGTTCTAACTGTTGCTTCTTGCCCTGCATACAGATTTCTCAGGAGGCAGGTCAGGTGGTCTGGTATTCCCATCTCTTTCAGAATTTTCCACAGTTTATTGTGATCCACACAGTCAAAGGCTTTGACACAGTCAATAAAGCAGAAATAGATGCTTTTCTGGAACTCTTGCTTTTTCGATGATCCAACAGATGTTGGCAATTTGATCTCTGGTTCCTCTGCCTTTTCTAAATCCAGCTTGAACATCTGGAAGTTCACAGTTCATGTATTGCTGAAGCCTGGCGTGGAGAATTTTGAGCATTACTTTGCTAGCATGTGAGATGAGTGAAATTGTGCAGTAGTTTGAGCATTCTTTGGCATTGGAATGAAAACTGACCTTTTCCAGTCCTGTGGCCACTGCAGTTTCCCAAATTTGCTGGCATATTGAGTGCAGCACTTTCACAGCATCATCTTTCAGGATTTGAAATAGCTCAGCTGGAATTCCATCACCTCCACTAGCTTTGTTTATATTGATGCTTCCTAAGGCCCACTTGACTTCACACTCCAGGATGTCTGGCTCTGAGTGAGCGTTCACACCGTCATGGTTATCTGGGTCATTAAGATCTTTTTTGTATAGTTCTTCTGTGTATTTTTGCCATCTCTTCTGCTTCAGTTAAGTCCATACCATTTCTTAAAATTATAGAGACCGTCTACAGTGAATTTGAAAACTATTCTAATAAACTCCACATAATTAGCCTTTGAAGAGTGTTTTACAGCTTATGTGTGTTATTTAATACTCAAAATAATCCAGTGAGGATGCTTTAACTCAATTCTATCAATTAAGAAATTGAAGCTGAGAAAGGTTGGTGGTGGTTTGTAGTGGTTTAGTCACTAAACCATGTCCGACTCTTGCGATCCCATGGTCTGTAGCCCACCAGGCTCCTCTGTACACGGGATTTTCCAGGCAAGAATACTGGAGTGGTGTGCCATTTCCTCCTCTAGGGGATCTTCCCAACCTAGGGATTGAACCCAGGTCTTCTGCACTGCAGGCAGATTCTTTACCAACTGAGCTACCAGGGAAGCCCAAGAAAAGTTAAGGGACTGGCCCAAAAAGGCTGAGCATCAAAGAATTGATGCTTTCAAACTGTATTGCTGGAGAAGATTCTTGAGAGTCCCTTGGACAGCAAGGAGATTAAGCTAGTCAATCCTAAAGGAAATCAACCCTATGTATTCGTTGGAAGGACTGATGCTCCAAGACTCTGGCCACCTGTTAGGAAGACCTGACTCACTGGAAAAGGCCCTGATGCTAGGAAAGGTTGAGGACAGGAGGGGAAGGGTGTGACAGAGGATGAGATTGTTGTGACATCACTGACTCAATGGACATGAGTTTGAGCAAGGTCTGGGAGATAGTGAAAAACAGGGAAGCCTGGCATGCTGCAGTCCATGGGGTGAAAAAGTCAGATATGACTGAGCAACTTAACAAGAAAAATGTCAAGGCTGTCCTACAACACAGGTCTGCAGACACCAAGCTCCTCCATCATTCTGTGGCAGAAGTAACCATGACTACAGGAAGAGAACTCCACTTACAGATGGTTCAGGGTCTAAGATGGTCCCTGAAGATGCTGACATACAGACAGTATAAGAGACAATTTAACATTCTCTCCCTGACTCCCAACTTTATCTTCTAATATGATATAGTACCCACATATCCTGTCTCTATGCCATTAATCAATCACCAGTAAGAAACGTAAGTTACGATGCCCTAGTTCCTAGAGTTGTTACCCCACGCTAAGCTATAAAAGAAACTTGGGTCACAGTCACATTCATGACATAAAATCCCTGCAGAATCCCAGAAGTGGAGCCTCAAATTTGAGAACTGCTTCACACCACCACTACTACCACAGTCCTACCTCATGGCAAACAGTACAAATTCGCAAAAGCACTGTAAGGAGTGGAGGATGGCACGTGGCTGCCCAGGGCTGGGCTTGGAGCTGGAACAGACAATGACATCGGGGACACTCCACACACACTTTGAGAGCTGGACCAGTTTGGAAGGGGCTGTGACAGGACAGAATTCAAGACTCAATCCTCAACTGTATGATCTTGGATAAATCACCAAATTTATCTGAGCCTGACCTTCAGCTAGCATCAAGTCAGAAGAAAGGAAGACCTCACCTCAAAATGTCAACGAATCCACCACATGTCCACATCCACCTCCCAGCCAGGTTCAGGACAGGCCCAGCTCAGATGCTCAAAGGAAGTTTATTAAACTATCCACCCATCAACAAGACTGTGTTTACAGTTAGCATTAACAGGCATGGTTCGGGGCTGCTTCTCAAACTCTGTTTCACAGGTTTCATGGGCTCCAGGGGAAGAATAAATCTGGCAGGAGTTTACCAAGTCTGACCTGGCATATATCACCAACATTTCAATGAGATACAAAAATCTGCAAAAGAAGCAAAGATTACCCTCCCCACCAACTCATTTGCTGTACTAATGGAAGATTAGGGTTGGTGAAGTCACGAGTATGGAGGAGGATCAGGAACCAACCTATGTCTAAGACGCTATCCGTGCTATTCCATCAGAACGCCAAGTCTACTTTCAGGGTGAGGCGAGAGTAGGCCATGAACTTCTCTCCCTCTTGGGGGTAACAACTTAGTCCCACCCATCAGCTGAGAGTTGAGTTAAGTACTCTGTTATTAGCATAGGTCTCTCATACCATACGCACATGGACATACTTGCTTTGAGGAAGTCTAGGAAGGTTACCAAGGAGCTCTCTACACCTGCTGAGTTCTGAATCAGTCACAGGTAACTGGGCTGCCAGAGGAACCTTACAGCCTACCTTCCTGGTCACAAACAGCACAAATCCTAGAGGACAAGAAATTACACTGTGGTTTCATATGGCCTAACTGCTTCACACAGCTGAATTTTTCAAGAATGTTCCTAGCGCCCCCTCCACAAACCTATAGTATATGTACCCTGGGAGAGACAAAATGCCTACCACACACCTAGGGCCCTACCTAGAGCCCTACCACACACCAAAAAAAAAGAGTCATGATACAGAGTTCTGTTCTGTTGCCTGGATAATTCTGAAGAGTCCATGGGATAAAGACAACTTTGCATGACCTACATCACACATTTCTATAGCACATGACCCTTGCAGCCAACAATGCCTTCTTGTGTATGGTCATAACCCTATAACCTGGCTTGCCATAGTACTCAGGAAGTGCTTGCTGACTGCAATAATGAAATAGTCTTCCATGATCCTCTTATCTTTGCACATTCCCACTGATTCTCTGCTCAGTGGAGCTCTGAGAGGTAGCAAACAATACAGCAGGGACTCCAGAGTCCCAGTTCCACTGGGAACTGCCTTTCACTAGCCAAAGGATGTTATGATATTCAGAGGCAGGGACCTAAACTGTTAGTGGACATAGCCTTCCACAAGTGCAAACTGAACCACCATTGGATCAAAAATAATCCAGAAAAAAATCCAGAAAGTTTCAAAAAGTAAAACTTGAATTTGCCATATACTGGCAACTATTTGCATAGTATTTACATTGTATTTACAACTATTTACATATTTACATTCCCTGAAAGCTCAGTTGGTAAAGGAGACCCCTAGTTCAATTTCTGGGTTGGGAAGATACACTGGAGAAGGCATAGGCTACCCACTCCAGTATTCTTGGGCTTCCCTTGTGGCTCAGCTGGTGAAGAATCTGCCTGCAATGTGGAGACTTGGGTTCGATCCCTGTGTTGGGAAGATCCCCTGGAGAAGGGAAAGGCTACCCACTCCAGTATTCTGTCCTAGAGAATTCCATGGACTGTATAGTCCATGGGGTCACAAAGAGTCAGACACGACTGAGCGACTTTCACTCACTACACTGTATTAGGTATTATACATAATCTAGAGATAATTAAAAATATACTGGAAGATGAGATCATTTGCACCGATAGGTTAGATGCAAATACTATACAATTTTATAAAAGAGACCTAAGCTTCCTCAAATTTTAGTACCCGCGGGGGCCCTAGGACAAGTCCCCAGGGGATATCAGGGGACAACTATAACTATCTCAAGTGAAGGATACAAAGATCAAACACAGTAATTAAAATGGTTGAAAAGCTACAAAAGATAACAGGTTGTGGTAGGGATGAGAACGCTGCAGCTGAAAACCTGCCTCTCTCTTCAAGGAACCATATTTCTCTGAGGGCAAATATACTTTTCCTATCGTCTTCCCTCATTTGATGTCACTATCACAGCACTGGGCTTTCCTAGTAGCTCAGTTGGTAAAGAATCTGCCTGCAATGCAGGAGACCCCAGTTCAATTCCTGGGTCGGGAAGATCTGGAGAAGGGATAGGTTTATACCCACTCCAGTATTCTTGGGCTTCCCTGGTGGCTTAGATGGTAAAAAATCCGCCTGCAATGCGGGAGACCTGGGTTCAATCCCTGGGTTGGAAAATCCCCTGCAGGAGGGCATGGCAACCCCCTCCAGTATTTTTGCCTGGAGAATCCCATGGACAGAGAAGCCTGGCGGGCTACAGTCCAGGGGGCTGCAAAGAGTCGGACATGACTGAGCGACTGACTAACCACACGCACATCACAGCACTGTAATAAGGAGAACGGTGCTGGTGAGTGCAGGAGAGGGTAAGCACTCAAATCCTCCTTCCCATTTCATCCAGGGAGGCTTCCCATCCTGCACACCTTCTCAGGATTTGCGGCCTATTATTTAGTACTCCACCATGCAAGGGAATTTGACTATGTTCATCCTTTCATGTGTTAGCCTCACTTCTCCAAACAGATTCATTCAATGCACATAATATATGAGGAACACAAATCATGTGCCAGGCACGGGGTACACAGCTATGAATTACTACCTCCCCGGCCAAAGAAACAAGAAGACCATTAGGAGAATATATGTTGAGATGAATAAATATCAACTCATTAAATCAGTCATCAATCATCATTCAACGAATAGCATACAGCTTTCAGACAAACACTTCCTTTTCTTGGAAGTGTCAAGGCCAGATTTATCACCTGGTAAAGTGAAAAGTTCAGTGGGACTGACGACGCAATTAGGTCTTCAGGTTCTGTCTCGATTCAGCCACCGGAAAGACATGATACTGATGAAATCCTGAGCTCCACCCCTCATTTATTCCACACAAACACGCAATTATGTGTGTCTCTATTTTAAGAAAACCCACTAAATGAGAACCTGAACTTCATAAAACAAAAGAGTGAATACCCTTCAATTTACTCTACATAAGGCCTCTTTGCTTCATAATAGCCTGTTTGCTCATTACACAACAGGGAGGCCAGGGTCTTCGAGGCTAGGAGGAGGCACGGAAGAGTTTTGCACTGGCTACAATGCCAGTCCTACCCTATTTTGGATGAAACAAGTCTCGAGTAAGTCACCTAAATCTCTCTGTAGTCTAGTCCCCTGGTTTGTAAAATAACAGCTACACTAATAACTTATGTATTTATATTTACACTTATACTTGGAACCTAAATCTAGATGGTCTCTGAGATCCAACTGGAACACTCTGCAATTCTTTTATTCTTCCCGTATCTTCTGTGGTCACATCCCAGTGATTTAAGGCCCACCTACTGGCTGACAGATCAATTAGAGCGAACAGCCAGAACCCAGCCAGACTGCACGTGGGCTGCTTGCTCCGGGCTGTGGAGGTGCCCTCTCTCTCTCGGAGGCGTGGGAGGCAGCAACTCTCGCTTTCCTCCCCTAGCTGTTCATCAATATGTTGCTCAAGTGTAACTACACGTAAGCAGAATTAATTCATTAACTTGTCTTCTGTTCTCAAATATTTACATCTTTTACTGCTCCATGGGGGGGGGGGGGGGAGGCAACTTTTAAAATCTCAGTGAGCAATTTGACCTATAATAGTGAAAATAAAAAGACAATATCAATTCTGGTTCAATGGCAGCAATGTGGTAGTGTAATTATTGGATCTTCTGTGTTCCTTACAAAAACAGAACGACTAAATAACAAAATTTAAACCTCACGGACAATATCCAACAAAATTTGGGGACAGGGCATCCCCATGAGTGCATGTTAAGTTGCTTCCTCCATCATGTCCAACTCTTTGCGACCCCATGAACTGTGGCCCACCAGGCTCCTCTGTTCTTGGGATTCTCCAGACAAGAATACTGGAGTGGGTTGCCATGCCCTCCTCCAGGGGATCTTCCCGATCCAGGGGTGAACTCAGGTCTCTTTATATCTCCTGCACCGGCAGGCGGGTTCTTCACCACTAGCACCGCCAAGTCCCAAGTACATGCAGTGGGGAGCGATGGCTAACAGCCAGCATGACACTGGTGTCCATGAGGGAGAACAAAGGGAGGCAGCGGGGCACGTGGGAAGCCTGGAGGAGGAGAACCTGGAGGACCAGCAGGGGCTCCTGAAGAGCACTGTGGGCAACCTGGAGAGTTAACAGCTGAAATGAGGGGCTCAGGGGGCCCACAGTGAGGTCTGCAGGGCTGGAGCATCCCAGCCCTATGAACCCTCCAAACTGGCTCACCAGGCACAACACCACATCAAGGAGAAACCACTGAAAGTCAAGTCAAACTTGAGCAGGAGAGGCAAGGGAGACAAAAGGGAAGGTTTGGATAGAAGTGGGACAGGGAACAGGACCACACCAATCTCCTAATCTATTAATGCATGGAAACAATAGAAGGGGAACTGTGACGGTAGAAACGCTACTGACCTAAGCATCCTTCTAAAGCTCAGAATAAGTTCACTTAACAAATAAGACAAGTACCAAGGAAACTCCATAGACATTTCTATAAGAAAAGGAGATTAAGCAGCAAAAATGTCATCTCTGGAGATGTGTGACAATCAAAGCATGCCAAAATGACATATTCAAAAAACCAGATAAGAATATAACATTTTAGAATGAGCTTAAAATATTTTAAATTATGCAAGACATGAAAGAAAAACATAAATTTGAATTATGAAAATTCAGAAGATGAAGTGACTGAATTCAAGAAAGAATCAGAAATTTTAAAAAGAAAATCATTTTAGAAATGAAAGCTAAACTAGAAGGAATATAAGAAAAAATAACCTTAAAATATCTGAAAAGTAGAGAAAGTTTTAAAATGAAAAAAAATATATAGGAGTTGACTTGTCTGACTCTCACTTTAGTCCCAGACATTTAGTGTGATCTGGACATTTACATCTGAAAACACTTTAGAAAACTTTCAACACACTTAAGACCCAGTGTGTTTCTCCATATTTGTCTCTCAAAACTTCATTGCAAAACAAGAAAACAAACAAAAAATACAGCAACGTAAAAACTGTACTTCATCAAAAACACATTTGTACTTCAAAGGACACCATTAAGAAAGTAAAAAGAACTCACAAAACGAGAGAAATATATACAAATCATATCTGACAGGGGACTTTATACAGCATAAATAAAGAACATTCATAGCTCAATAGCAAAGACAAAGAACTCAATTTAAAAAATAAACAAAGAATCTGAACAGACATTTCAGATTAGACATCTTACGAACAGACATTCGTAAGATGATGGACAAATGGATAGTAAGCACAGGAAAAGACACTGAATGTCATTAAGGAAATGCATATCAAAACCACGAGGAGAGACCACTTCACACTCTGTAGGGTGGCGATAATCAAAAAGTCATAGTAAGAAATGTTAAGAATATGGAGAAATAAATTGGAACTCTGATCCATTGCTAATGGGAATGTAAAATAGTGCAGCTACCTTGGAGTAGTCTGGCATGTCCTCATAAGGTTAAACATTAACTTACTATTTGATCTAGCAACTCCACACTCAAGAATAAACCTAAGAGAAAAAAGAAAACATATCTACACAAAAACTTGTACACAGAAATTTCAGAGCAGCATTATTCATAATAACCACAAAGGAAAAACACCCTAAATATCCATCAAATGATGAAAAGATAAAAAAAATGTAGTATATGAGTACAAAGAAATATTATTAGCAATGAAAATCAATTAAGTACTGATACACCCAACAACTGGATGAATCTTGAAAACATTATATCAAGTGAAAGAAGTCAGTCACAAAAGACCACATATTTTAAGATTCCATTTATACAAAAGGTCCAGAATAGGAAAGTTTATAGATATAGGAAGTAGAAGTAGACTAGTAATTGCATGGTGCTAAGGCAGGGATGGAGGAGGGAACTGGTTTGGAGGAAATAAGAAGTAACCATGTGGAGGGAGGAGCCAAGATGGCGGAGGAGTAGGACGGAGAGACCACTTTCTCTCCTAGAAATTCATCAAAAAAATAACTGAACGCAGAGCAAACTTCACAAAACAACTTCTGATCGCTAGCTGAGGTCATCAGGCGCCCAGAAAAGCAGCCCATTGTCTTCGAAAGGAGGTAGGACAAAATATAAAAGAAGTAACCATGTGACAGCTAATGAATGGAAGATTTTTGAAATAAAAACATTCTAAACTGATTTGATTACAGTGATAGTTGTACAACTCGGAGCACATTAAAAATCATTAAATTGTATACATGATATAGGTGATAGGATTTTATGCTATGTGATTTATATCTCCATAAACATGTCTCTAAAATTTTGTAAATATATATATACAAAGAGATAAAAGGAATCTGAAAGTGACAGATACTGAAGATGGGCAAAGAACAGCCAACATTTGGTTAACAGGGATTTCTGAATAACAGAACCAAAGCAAGGGAACAGATTCTAAAAAAAAAAAAAAAGAAAGAAAGAAAAAACTTATTCAAGAAAACATTCCCAAAAAAGAAAATTTTCTGATCATTGAAACCTCATATCTGAAGAGATTATGAACCTAAGAATACTGACTCAAAACAACTAATATCAAGCTATACTCTAGAAAAATTACAGGACTTAAAGATCACTTGGCCATCTAAGAAAAAAAGTATGTAAATTATAAGAGAGAGAAAATTATCAGACTTACAAGATTTATGTGAGAAGAAAATAGAGTAATATTTAAAATAAAGAAAATGTGGATCAAGAATTTTGTATCCAGAAGTTTTAACACAACTTTAGCAACATTGGATCCTACAGAATAAACTTTAGATGGCCAAAATAACTAGACACATGGAAGTATGTACTGGTAGTATTAAAAATGTAATTATTAAGGAACTAATACTCTGCAAGGCTTGCAGAAAGATACACAATGTTTAATGGCTGTATGATTGTGCTAGTTTCCTACGGCTGTTATTACAAATTACCATAAATTTGGTGTCTTAAAATAACAGATATTTATTTTAAATATTTTTTAAATCTCTTAGCTCTGGAGGCCAGAATTTCAAAATCAGTTTCACTTGACCAATATTAAAGCGCCAGCAGGCTGCCTTCCCTCCGGAGATTCTGGGGGAATATGTTCCCCGCTCTTGCAGCTTCTGATTGTCGCCAAACTACTTCAGCTTGTGGCTGCATTATTCCAATCTCAGACTCCAGGATCACACTGTCATTGCCTCCTCTGTGTATAATCTCTTCCCTCTTATAAAAACATCTGTGATGGCATTTAGGGCCCACCCAGATAATCCAGGGTAACAGCCCCATCTCAAGACCCTTAGTCACATATGCAACGCCTTTGCCTTATAAAGTAATATTCACAGGTACTAAAGGTTAGGACCTGGACACTTTCTATAGTGCCTTCTTCAAGAGAATCTTTAATGAAAAGCAGCTTTAAAGAAAGTATCAAGAGTAGTATGTCATGGAAGTGAGGCCTTTCTACTGCCATCAAGGAAAGAAAAAACGCTAGACAGATGGTCAGAGGCAACGAGACCCATGTATTACACACTCTCTTTCTTCCTTTGCCTGGAGTCTCAGGGCTCCTGTCTCCAGCTTCTAAAGGTAGGGACCTGGACACTTTCTTGAAGGGTCATTATTAAGTCCACCACCAGCAATCTAGTACAATCTTCTTTTTAAATGATGAGGGAGAAGGATGGCATGTGCAAAAGAAAGTTTTGGGTGTTTTCAGTATCATTATTGATGCTGGGGTTAGTATTGTTATTCTGAGACTGCTGATTGGATATTGTGGAATAAAGCAAATGGAGAATAAAGCAAGTCTTCATTCCCTACATAATTCACAGTATGGAAGAACGAACAGATGAAATATAGAAAAGACAGGTAAAAACCCTGAAGCCTTGAATTCTAATTGGAAATATGAACTCACAAGTATGTTCACATCTATTCATTCTCATGCTCGCTTCATAGTCTCCCAATTCTGTCTGCTGAAAAAGATCTAGAAACAATGGCCACCTCAAAAAAAAAAAGAAAAAAACCCAGCATCCCAAGTGCCTATATGGTGGTCCTGAGAAAAGATTTTGCATTAAAAGACATCACGTCTTCCTGGAGAAATGCTGATTTGCGTCTGATTCAGAAAATAAATGAAGAGTGGAAGAGAAGGGGAAGGAGAGCAGAGGACACAGAGAGGATCAACCTCCAGAGCTCAAAGAGGTGCCAGTTACCAGACCGGGTATTCACAAAGGTTAAGAGAGAAGGTATCATAGGCAGGGGAGGAAGGCATCGATCGGCCTGGACAGTCTCTCACAAGAAGCCAACACAGAAAGGCAACCGCTGGCAGTGTCCAGTCAAATACTTTGCAGGCGGAGGACAGCTTTGACCTATGGACTTTGAATATTCCAGCCTCACCAAGGAAATCATCACCATCGTGTGGGAGGGCACCCCAAACCCTCTTGGCCTGCTGACATTAAGTACACCCAATCACCCCTCTGATGGGGATCTATGCCCCTATAACCCCCACTCTCTTTTCTGCAGGGAGATGAGAGCTGCTTCTGCATCCACAAGAATACCCAGTCACTCCCTCAATTACATATTCCACCATAAACCCATCAAAAGGCATCCCAGCCCAATAAACCAGGCTCGTCAACTGGCATAACCCAGGTCTATTCATAAATGTCCCTGTTCAGTGAACACATCAGCTACATACTGCAATCACCCAGGAGCTTTTAAAGTTACAGTGATAGTGGAACCCCGGCCCAGATACATGAAATAAGAATCCCTAGGAGTAGTAAGCATCTGTTTCTAAGTTCTCCAAGTGATCCCAAAGTACAACTGGGTTGCAAAGTACTGTTAAAATATGAAATTAGGTTTCAGAGGAAGCAAGACTAAAGGTTAACCCTTGAAAAATGGGTTGCCCTTTAAGGCTAAGACTCTGATCCCTATGAAGCACACAGAGGCCTCTTTCTTCTTAAATGTGTACAATATCCAAGATCATAGCTCAGTCTTTTTCCTCCTTTGACTTTCTGCAGAATGTGACCCTGCAAGATTCTGCAGTTTTTCAAAACTCTTCTCCTTTGGCTGCAATAGGGAAAATTGATGACTAAGACATAAAAGACTTTTTTTCATGGAGCAGCAAAAGGTGTAAATATTTGAGAAGAGAAGACAAGTAATGAATAAATTCTGCTTATGTGTAGTTACACTTAAGCAATATATTGATGAACAGCTAGGGGAGGAAAGCGCAATTCCCACCTCCCACGCCTCCGAGAGAGAGAGGGCACCTCCACAGCCCGGAGCAAGCGCAGCCCCACGTGCAGTCTGGCTGGGTTCTGGCTGTTTGCTCTAATTGATCTGTAAGCCAGTAGGTGGGCCTTAAGTCATTGGGATGTGACCACAGAAGATACACGAAGAATAAAAGAGAACTGCAGAGTGTTCCAGTTGGAAGGGATCTCAGAGACCATCTAAGATTTCGTTCCTAAGGAACTCTTATTTTACAAACCAGGGGACTGGAGTACAGAGAGATGAAAGCAACTTGTTTAAAGCTTGTCTGATCTAACAAAGGGTAGGACTGGCATTGAAAACCAGTGCAGAACTCTTCCATGTCTCCTCCTAGTCTTGCAGATCCTGGCCTGCCTGCTGCATAAATAGACTATTATGAGAAACGAGTACTTGGGATGGGAGGTAAGAGGAGGGCCCACATCCCTCCACATGACATAGCCAAGGCGTCAAGGCTTCTCCCTTAGAAGAGGTGAGTCAGCAGACTCAAGTGTGTGCTTCAGACATACTTTTAATGAAAAACAACTTCAAGCTACTGCTGGAAAGAGGAAATAAAGAATCCCTAAAAGGCATCACTGTCATCATGCACTTGACATCCACAGGACCCAAATATCATTGGCCTCATTCTCTAACAAACCAAACTCTTGCCGAATTTCATGCATCCCCTACATCAGTTCAGTTCAGTTGTTTAGTCATGTCTGACTCTTTGCAACCCCATAGACTGCAGCACACCAGGCTTTACTGTCCATCATCAACACCAAGTTTGAGCTTGCTCAAACTCATGTGCATTGGGTCAGCGACGCCATCCAACCATCTCATCCTCTGTAGGCCCCTTCTCCTCCCACCTTCGATGTTTCCCAGCATCAGGGTCTTTTCAAATGAGTCAGCTCTTCACATCAGGTGGCCAAAGTACTGGAGCTTCAGCATCAGTCCTTCCAATGAATATTCAAGACTGATTTCCTTTAGGATGGACTGGTTGAATCTCCATGCAGTCCAAGAGACTCTCAAGAGTCTTCTCCAACACCACAGGTCAAAAGCATCAATTCTTCGGCGCTCAGCTTTCTTTATAGTCCAACTCTCACATCCATACATGACTACTGGAAAAACCAGAACTTTGACTAGACAGACCATTGTTGATAAAGTAATGTCTCTGCTTTTTAATATGCTGTCTAGGTTGGTGGACTCTTGGAGGACACAAACAGAACCCCCTACATATGCTTACTGTAATAGCTACTATGTGCCAGGCCCTGTGCTGGTACTACAGAAAAGATTGTGTTGGCCATAAAGTTTGCTCGGGTTCCTCAGCAAACCCAAACGAACTTTTTGGCCAACCCAATATAAAGTTGAACTATAATATATTTTATGGAGCCTATGGTAAGTTCACAAATATCAGATTATAAACCAAACGTTGCTATAGTAATTCAAGGAATAAGAAAGAACAAAGAGTTGGGAGGTGAGGAAAAAATTAGTATCTGATGAACTAAGCCTCATAAGGTAAGTGTGGAGTTGATGTTTTCATCCCAGGTCTACAAAAACAAAGCCAGCTTCAGGCCACAGGTTAAATGATCCTCAGGAGAAGAAAAGTGAAACCCATACCATAAAAATTTTTATCATCTTGCCAAGGGAATGGCTGGGAGAGCAATGTCACCAAATACTGCATTCTTGCCCCAAAATGTTTTTTGAAAAATACAACCAACAGGATCGGGAAGACCACTGGGCTGGGCAGGAGAAGCAGAATTACTACAGTGGACAAGAGCCATATTTGGGATCCCACTCCTAGCAAAGGCACCAGGTAAATGGGGTGAGGAGCAAGGCGGTGTGCTGTGTACACAGTGACATTAGCTTCATTCATTCATTTGTTCATTCAGATCAACAGTGCACCTGTAACGTGTCAGGCCCTGTGCGAAGCCTGGGGAATTCAAAAGTGAATCAGACAGGGTGCTCCTTTCTACTCCCACAGGCCAGGGGGAGTACCCCCTGGAGGGGGCCTGGGAGTGGAGGGAGATTGTAGGAAACAAATAATTGTAACATAGGCAGTCAGGATAAACAGACAGCCTAGGGTCACAAAGGGAGTTGCTATCTAATATCCCAAACAATCTAATTAGCCTCAGAAATCCATCATGGATTTGTCATCAGTTTCTGACAGAATCCCTGCATGAAGTTTTCATATTTCAGCAATGTCTAACAAGAGGCTGGAAGGGAGAAAGAAATGATCTAATCCTAACTGGCTGTGACTGTCAACTATCTAGGGTCTATGTTTTTACAGCCTTGATTAGCATCCCACTCAGCCCTTTTCTCATTTCTCAGAAGGGTTCATTCGGACACAGTTAAATCTCATCATTTTGACTAAATCGACCTTAAATTGTCAAATATCAGCAGTCTAACATGATTCCTAACCTCTGAGATAGTGTAAGACATCAAGACTGCTCTAAAAAGAGAATTCCACATAGGATATCAGGACACAGTGTAACCAAGGGCCCAACCCTCACAGGACCGCTGAGGAGCGCACACAGAGGTAAGTTCAACCACCCTTCAAGCTCATACAGCTCCCACGGTAGCGTCCTCCCAGTGGATGGAGCTTAAAGCTCTGTCTGTGACCTGTAATAACTCAGAGTGAGTTCCCTAAATAGTAAAGACTACTTAACTTTGTATCTTTTCTACTTCTGCTTTTCCTTCCCAAATAAAGCCGGGCCCTAAGAACACAATATATGTTGCTGTACTAAGCCTTTCTCTACAATTTCTCTTACACCTACCCTTCCATCTCCATGCCTGCTGTGATCGGCCTCGTTCAGGTCCTCACATGTGGAGATGTCCTCAGCATGCTTTTCTATTTTTACAACAACTCTTATCCATTTCCTCTTCCTAATATATAATTCTGTGTGTGCACACATATACATATGTGTGCATGTAAATATGTGTGTGCATGCTAAGTCGCTCAGTTGTGTTAGACTCTTTCCAACCTATGGACTGTAGCCCACCAGGCCCCTCTGTCTATGGGATTTTCCAGGCAAGAATACTGGAGTGGGTTGCCATGTCCTCCTCCAGGGGATCTTCCCCACCAGGGATCAAACCCACTTCTCCTCCATTGCAGACAAATTCTTCACTGTTGAGCCACTGGGGAAACGTGTGTGTGTGTAGCCCGTGTGTGTGTAGCCCGTGTGTGTGTGTGTGAAGCTGGTGTATGTGTGTATGTATACATTATATATACATATGTCTTTACATCTCTGAGAGGCACACATTTTTGTTCCCTACAAAATGGGCTTCCCCAGTGGCTCAGATGGTAAAGAATATACCTGCAATGCAGGAGACCTGGGTTCGATCCCTGCGTCAGGCAGACCCCCTGGAGATGGGAATGATTACCCACTGCAGAATTCTTGCCTGGAGGACCCCACGGACAGAGGAGCCCGGTGAGCTCCTCTGTTGCTCCATGGGGTTGCAAAGAGTCAGAGATAATTGAGTGACCAGCACTTTCATTTACAAGATGAAGGCACGTCTCTAAAGCCTGGTATTTAAAGCTTCCTGGGGTATGTAAGGGTCTTCTTACCGCTATTATTTTATTACCTCCTCTCCCCCACTAACACCACAGAGTTACCTTTCCTCTCCTCTTCACTTACCTAAAAGCTACCCATTCACTTTATTTACACACATAATCATTTCAAACTAAGAGATGCCTTCCTTATACCTCGTGGCAACTTCTGGAGTAGAACACGGGCCCTCATTCCAGCCACTAGCATCTCTCACCTGAAATATGGGATGAGCTTCCTGAACAGTCTCTCCAGGCCCCTCCAACCCACTCTCCACAAAACTGTTACAGTGACATTTCTAAATCTTAAGATGTATCATCTCATGCTCCTGCAAGATCCCTTCCAAAGTCACAGACTCAGCCACCAACAACAGCTGCTTCTAAACTGTCCTGTGTTTCAGGGATAAATATAAATGGATGAGCTCTACCCCAACACAGCAATGCCCCCACGAACAAGCTCATGAACAAAGCTCAGTAGAACATCTCTGTGTGAAAAAAGCAAAGCCTCATTCCTGCAAAGCCTTGGTCCAATTCTGTCCCAAAATTGGATAGGGAATGACCTTGAAAAAGTCACTTAATACTGAGTCTCTGAAACTACAACGATAAAAGGGAGAGAATGACATCATGCAGCACAGTCGGGAGGATTAAATGAGAAAGTTTATAAAACACCTGGCAGAATGGCCAGCACATAGTACCTGCTCAGTACACAATACTATCCCTGCGCCTGTCTTTCTGCATCTCCCCAGCTGGGCTGGCTGGTTTCCTTCTTGTTCCATCTCTCTGACCTTCAACACCAAGCACCGTGCTCTAAACACAGGACAAGCATAATAAACACTTCCTATGTGATTGGATTTACTCCTACCTCTGCAGTTAGAAATGTAGGAACACATCAAAGAACACAAGTTAGATTCAGAAAAGACTATCTGGGGGAAAAAAACTCAACAAATCTAAGAGAGTAAAATGAAGGTAAGTGATAAGAATTTACAAGGGAGTACACAGTGATTCATAAAGACCTCTACTTAGTAAAGACACCAGGTCCTTTCGATCTTTCCACCAAAACTACCTTGGCCTGTTCCAGCAAACACTGAGATTCTCCAGTTGTGCTCCTCGATTTGACTGGATTTGATAGAATCTGCCGGGGAGCTTCTAAAACTCCCAACATGCAGAACTCCCATTTCCAGAAAGATGGAGTCAACATACTTTTCCCTATTCCTTCTGCGATCAACCACCAAAACTCCAGGAATTATAGACCAAACAAGTACAAGACAACTCCGAAAGATGAAGAGAAGTCAGACCAGCCAGGGACCTCAGCACTCAAGAACCACGTGATAGTTGAGTTCTCTGGGTTCTTTTTGCCTCATACCTCCCAGACCTGTTGCTGGAGAAGCCAGTGACCCAGAAATGCCAATGAACACAGATCCAAAAAAAAAAAGATCCCAAGAGAAACCCTCTTTCCCTAGCAAAAGGACCAGGAAACAAAGGCAGCCTCATATGAAATGCCGCACAGAAGGCTGAAAGGGAAGCTGGGATGCCAGGAAGTCCCCTACAGGTGACAAGGCCTCCTCGTCTCCTTGCTGGGGTTTCAGAGGAGTCCCAGTGAAGAGTCAGAACTTTCACCACCAGCTAGGGTCATGAGGCAGAGTGTCAGGGGAGACCACCTGAGCAACAGTAATGAGGCACTCTGGCTCATCCCAGAGTGGCATCAGCTGAGGCTGATAAATGATCTAGTCTTCCACCCCACCCAAGAGTAAGGAGGCAGCACTCCCCTCCCCTCATCAGCCCACTGGCAGAGGCGTCTTGCCAAAACAGATTTAACTAAGGTCCAGAAAGTCATAACATAATACCCAAACCACCCAGGTTTCTGTTTTTGTTTTAATTATTTATTATTTTATTTTTTGGTTGTGCTGAGTCTTTGTCACTATGCACAGGGTTTCTCTAGTTGCGAACACCGGCTCTAGGGCATGTAGGCTTCAGCAGTTGCAACACTCGGGCTCAGGAGTGCAGCACATGGGCTGAGGCCGCTCCACGACATGTGGACTCTTCCCAGACCATGGATCAAAGCCCCGTCTCCTGCACTGGCAGGTGGCTTCATACCCACTGTGCCACAAGGGAAGTCCCACCATCCAGGCTTCAATCAAAAATAATGATTTTTGACCATCATTGTAGGGAAAGAGCAAATTAGCCAAGACGGTAGTGGTCAGGCTCTCTCGCCCCACACCCTCTAGCTCTTGCCCCACATTTTGTAAATAATGATTATGTAACAGCTGAGATCACTTATAGCACTGTGCATGCACGTCAGGAGGCACTCGCTTGGCCACAGGCTTTTGTTCTGCAAGCATATATAAGCTCCACCTGAAAAAGCCCTTGTGGCTGCTTTATGGCTATATTATGGCTGCCTTATGGCTGTGTCCGCTGGGTCAACCACAAGAGAATAGCGTGTCTGCTGCTGCTACTGCTGCTGCGCCAGCCCAGAGAGGATAAACTCATCTGCAGTTCCTACACCTCGAGTTCTCTTCTGGCTTCCCCACTCACGCCTTGCCTACCATGGATTCAGCGAACAGCGCGCACAGTGAGGAACAGCAAGACAATCATCATTCTAGGAACTAGGCTTCTCAGGCGGCTCAGTGGTAAAGAATCCACCTGCCGAGCAGGAAATGTGGGTTTGATCCCTGGGTCGGGAAGATCCCAGGCTGCTCAGCACCCATGAACCCCAGGACAGCTGAGTTCCCTGGGTTCTTTTTCCCTCACATCTCCCAGACCTGTTGCCGGAGAAACCAGGGACCCAGAATGTCAAGGAACACAGAAACGCAACCCACTCCGGAATTCGTGCCTGGAAAAATCCCACAGACAGAGGAGAATGGCGGAGTACAATCCATGGGGTTGCAAAAGAGTCGGGCATGACTTAGTGACTAACCAACAGCAATAATTCTAGGAACCAGAAAAATCTCAACATGAATGAGAAAAGACCATCAAAAGATGCCAGTACCAAGATGACAGATATATTAGAATTACCTGAGAAGGACTTTAAATTGGCCTTCACAAAAACGCTTCAACAAGCAACTATGAATATGCTTGAGACAAATGGAAAAACAAAATTTCAGCAAAGAAACAGAAGGTATAAAAACTGCAGCACCCACACTACACCCCATACTAATTGAATTAAAATTGCTGAGAGTTCCCAGCCATCAGTAATTATTTTTAACTCCCTAATGATTCCAATGAGCAGCCACGTTTGAGAATCAGTGCTCCAACTTAATGGTTCTCAAACTAAGGTAACCATCAGAATCACCTGGACAAAGGTGATAAAGGCAACGAGATCCAGGCCCTCAGCTACTCCAAGACTGGGCAGTAGCGTTTTAATCAGATTTCATGTGATTCTAATAGAGCCAAAAGCCTTAACTAATCAAAGCAAGTTTGCAGGTGATTCTCCTCATCTCAGGAGGCTGCAAAATTCCTGACCGGAGAGAGGAAACAGCAAAATTTAAGTGACCTTGAAGCAAGAGGTAAAGGTTCAATTATATTTAAAAAAAGTTTCAATCACACTTTGGATACGGGTACCCAGGATATAGTGTGTTTAACCTGGACTGCCAAATTTAAGAGAAAAAAATCTACACATATTGAGGGACAGTTTGAAAATGTAGTTACAGTACAGGTTATACATGTTTATGGGAAATAGAATGGGAGCGAGATTAAACAGTAGCTGTCACTTGGCCCATGGGAGACATTAATCTTCTCGGCAGCAGAAAAAGAAAGAGCTTCCACATAAGCACCTCTTCCAATCCAAAGAGACCACAACAAAAAGGGAAGAGGTTAAAATAAAGATAGAAAAAAAGAACACATCCAAAGAGCTTTTCCATTATGTACTGTGGGCTAAGATTTCCAACCAAAAGGCAATGTCTCCTGGGCTGGAAGCTTTTTCTGGCATTTATACTTTCCTGGAAGGACCCTGGAGGCTCCAAGTGGAGTAGAGAGAACTGGTCCTCAGAAAAAGAGCTGAAAAAGGCAAGGAAGAGGGCGTGGAAGTTGACAGAAGGAAGAGATGCAGTGGGGGAGTGGATGGCCCCCGTCACACAGGAAGTGCATAGGCAGAAGCTCAGCAAAGAATAACTCTCTCCAGGAAGGAAGGGCCTCCCAAAGCCCCTCTCCTGCCCTTCTACTTACTCACTGATGCCTTATTTCCACATCTGGAGACCATCAACATGGCCCAGCAGAGGTGGCCTGGCACACAGCAGCTGACCAGCCCCTGGTTACAGATTTAACCTCAATGAGAGGGGCTGAGACCACCGCCTTTAATAGACCATTTGCCCACTCAATCCAACCTAGAAGGATGGTCTCAGCTTCCTCATCTGAGAAAATGGAACCAAGAATACCTACCCTCAGGGAGCCACTGTAAAGATTAAATTAGTTTTGCATATGTAAAATTCTGAGGACCCGAATTGAAAGTAGTGAGTACTGGGCAAACATTAGTTCTTAGCATTCTCAAATATAGTCAGCACAGAACTTAACAGTGCGAGACTGCTGGGATGTGACTCGGAAATTTTTTCATTACTAAATGTGGGCCATGAGCAAGTTTCTCTGACCCTCTATGCCTCAGCTTCCCCATGAGTAAAACTCAAATGATGAGACACCTTACCTCACAGGGTTGTTGCGGAAGACTAATCATTTCCTAGAAAGAACTTGGCACTGTTATTACAGTACTATATTACAAAGCATATGATTGTAAATAACAGTGATTGTTATTAGCCTTCTGTGATGTGGACTGCATGAGGCAGGTATGTGAGGAGTCCCTTTCGTCCTTAAGGAGCTTATAGCCTAGATCAAGACAGAAGAAATGTACACCAGCAGGGAAGAACATCTCAGAACAGGGTACATGTGATGGTTCTGCAAGCACGCAAACAGTATTTCCCTCTGATGTGCTCACATCCAGGCTAACGGAGTTCAGAATGCTCTGAATACAGGGAGCATTGGGCAAGTGCACTCTTCTGAGCCCCGCCTCGGTAGGAGTCCCAGGTTGCATTCAACTCTCAAGGCTGATCATTTCAACAGTTCTGGAAAGCACTGCAGCTTCAAGAATAGGCAGAGAGGGGACTTCCCTTGTGGTCTAGTGGTTAAGAATCCACCTCCTACACGGGGAACACGATTTCAATCCCCGTTGGAAAAATCCCACGTCTCTGGGCAGCTAAGCCCATATGCCGCAACTACTGAAGCCTGCATGCCCTAGGGCCCACCCTCTGCACCAAGAGAAACCGCCTTAACAAGAAGCCACTGCAAGAAGCCAGCGCACCACAACTAGAGAGGAGCCCCGAGCTGCAACAGAGAAAGCCTGAGCGTAGCAACAAAGACCCAGCACAGCCAAAAATAAAAATACAAAAATTAAAACAAAAAAACTTTAAAAAATAAATGATAGCAGTAGCCACTGTCCTCAGTTCTCATAGATGGACCCATAAGAGTATCAGACACACAAGTCTCACTGAAGTGTTGCAGAAAACCAACTTAGTTTCCCACAACGGGTAGGGGACTAAGAGTACAAAAGCGCTCCAACACTCTGGGCACAGAACTTGCTGGAAGTGCCATTTTAAGTAACTTTTAAAGCCAGCTGCTCCAGTACTTAAAAGGAAACACGATGCCGAATATAACAATTGAAAGGGGAATTGTAAGCATCACAAGGTACTAATTAATCCCATGATGCAAGATTCCTCCTGCTTAGATTACCTCTGCTTAAAGAAGTATTTATCCAAGAAATTCAGAGAAAGATTGTGAAGACAGACAACATACTGTACTTAAGAGTCTCTGATTTTTAATCCGAATGAGGATTAAAAGGCTGGAACAAATGTGATGGGGGCATGTACCAGAAGCCAGTTAACCCCTCCTTATTCCTTCCCTAGGAGGCTGACAGCTATTTTAAGTCCACAAAGCAGTTGCACTGTCTGATTTGCAACTTTAGGAATCAAGAATAATACAGTAGCTAGATTTTTTTAAGCAGATATGTAGAATGAAGATAATACCCTACTAGGCCTTTAATTCACTAGAAAAAAAAAAAACAGAGTATATGACAATTTTTAGATTAAACCATGCACAGATGAAAATTAAATTGCAATCTGCAGGACTAAAGAACAACAATATTAAAAATAGCGACCCACTCATTGCCAGGCACTATGCTGGGTATTTGCATACGTAACTCATTTTCTCCTCTAATTAACCCTATGAGACATGTGACATTTGTATTCTCTTTTTACAGATGAGGATGCTAGAGAAGAAATGTTAACTAACTCAAACAAGTTCACACAGCAAGTGAGGGACAGAGCCAGGATTTGAACCCAAACACAATTTGGCTCCTGAATCCATTTATGCTATGCTATCAATCAAATTCATGTTATAAAAACTATAAAATAAAAAATAAAGAACTAGGGGAAAGGGTATCAAATCATTGATAAGAACATAATAGGTTGAAAATATTTTTTACTGCTAAATTAAAATGACAATTATCTACTCCTAAAATTGGCCATATGTTCTACAATCAAAGATTCTAAGTCTGCTGCACGTTGATCACTGGAATTTCATTTAATTCAGGAAAAACGTGTACTTTCTTTGGAAGGCAGTGGCAGTCTGTCAGGTGGGGATGGGGGATTCCTCCTGGGATCAGGGACTAGTCTCACTGGGGTCTGAGAGTTTCAGGCCTAAAGCAAGGAAAAAAGCCAGAGACCGGAGCCAGCTGAGGCATCTCCCACCCTTGGGTAATGCAGCAAAGTCTTAGCAGTCCTTGTAGAGAGCACCTTAGAAATAATACATTTTTTTTCTATATGCAAGGCACTGCAGTCAGCAATGCAGAAGACTCAAGGGGGCAGAGTGACAGGGACCCCAACGACGACCACTGGGGGATGAAAATCAGACCAGGGCAGGCAGCCGGAACGCACCCCAGGGTTCAGCCGGCTCCTGCCCCATCGAAGGAACCAGCAGCGCCCACTTCAGAGCGACAGCGGGCCGGGCCTGAGACACAGACGGGGTCACAGTAGAGGCTGAGGGAACGGTAGGTACCCCATTTGGGATGAAGCATGGAGTGATTAAAGGGGACCACTCAAAACCAGAGAGCCCTGAATATCAGGCTAAGAAGTTTTGACCTAATACGGTAGGCTTAGAAACTTCTCGTGTTTTGAGTAGAAGGATATCACAATCATATTTCAGGATAATTAACAGAGCAAAAGTTTATAGGATAAAGCAGAGGTCTCCAGAAAGTAACTGAAACAGTATGGTGAGAGGTGGCGTGCATCTGAACCAGGCAGAAATGAGAAGGAACAAGCAGAACGCATGGATGGATATCACTGTGAAAATTCAAGGATGCAGCAATTGACTTGAAGTTGGGGGCAGGGGATGTCTGGGAAGAGCCTGGCCACAAAAGGGACTCAATCCAGAGCTGAGTTCACTGTTATATGAAAGGATTCAAGCTCTGCTCCAAAGTGTCAATCCTGGGGCCTGAGAGGATAGTGGGGTCATCTAAAGAAGTATGAAGTGTCAGAGAGATTTGAATTCAAGATGATGGGATTAGCAACATGTTCAGTGGGGTAGAGCCAGCCAGCAGGAAGCTGAAAGAAAGATCTGGAAACTGAACCGGAGTTAGAGATCCAGGAGCCAACACACATAATGAGGGGTAAGGAAAAAGGATGGAATCAAGCATTCACCAGAGAGGTCAATGAGCGAAGAAAGAGCAGCCAGCAGAGAGGAGAAGGTACAGACAGGGGCGCCATGCATGGCCAACAGAGAGCCTGCAGAGAGCTGAATGAGGCATCCCAAGAAAGACAAGGACAGGCTGCCCAAGAAGAAAACTCAAAAAGGCTGAGGACTGAGAAGGGTGACCATCGAACAATTCCTATAGGGCAGCTAGGAGTCGGAAGGACACAGCCAGGGACTGAGTGAAAATTGAGAAACTGCAGAGAGCAGATCACTCTTTCATGAGGCGTAGCTACAGAAGGAAGAAGACAACATGCTGATGAATAAAAAGGTGGAGAGAAGAGAGTTTTCACAGAAGGGAAGGTCACAGCACACTCCTGGGCAGAGGAGTGAGCCAACGGGGGAAGATGGAAGCTTGCAAACATTAGGGTGGGGAGCGATGCGGTAATGAACAGACTAAGGAAAGGTGGGCTACAGCAGATGGAGGGCCAATGAGTCTTAAAAAGAAAGAGGGGGGAAAAATTAATTCTACTTCATAATTTAAAACTTTTGTGTTTCAAAAGCATACCAAGAAAGCGAAAAGACCACCCATAGAATAGGTGAAAATACTTGCAAACCTACATAATGAATTTGAATACAGAACATATAAAGAACTCTTACTGCGCAGCAATAAAAAAAAAAAACAAGATAATCCAATTTAAAAATGGGCAAAAGATCTGAACAGACATTTCTCCACAGATTTGCAAATGGCCAATAAATGGCCATGAAAAAATGTTCTATATCGTTAGCCATCAGGGAAATACAAATCAAAACTACAATGAGATACCACTTCATACCTACTAGGATGGCTAGAATCAAAAAGGTGGATTAAAAGAAGTGTCAGTGAGAATGTAGAGAAATCAGAATCCTAACACATTGCTGTGGAAAAGTAAAATGCTGCAGCCACACTAGAAAAACATCTACTTCTGCTTTATTGTCTACACCAAAGCTTTTGACTGTGTGCATCACAACAAACTGGAAAATTCTTAACGAGATGGGAATACCAGACCACCTTATCTGCCTCTTGAGAAACCTGTATGCAGGTCAAGAAGCAACAGTTAGAACTGGCATGGAACAACAGACTGGTTCCAAATAGGAAAAGGAGTATGTCAAGGCTGGATATTGTCACTGTGCTTATTTAACTTATTTGCAGAGTACCTCATGAGAAACCCTGGGCTGGATGAAGCACAAGCTAGAATCAAGATTGCCGGGAGAAATATCAATAACTTCAGATATGCAAATGACACCACCCTTGTGGCAGAAAGCAAAGAACTAAAGAGTCTCTTGATGAAAGTGAAAGAGGAGAGTGAAAAGGTTGGCTTAAAATTCAACATTTAGAAAAGTAAGATCATGGCATCTGGTCCCATCACTTCATGGCAAATAGATGTGAAAACAGTGACAGACTTTATTTTGGGGAGCTCCAAAATCACTGCAGACAGTGACTGCAGTCATGAAATTAAAAGACACTTGCTCCTTGGAAGAAAAGCTATGACCAACCTAGACAGCATATTAAAAAGCAGAGACATTACTTTGCCAACAAAGCTCTGTCTAGTCAAAGCTGTGGTTTTTCCAATAGTCATGTATGGATGTGATAGCCAGACTATACAGAAAGCTGAGTGCTGAAGAACTGATGTTTTAGAACTGTGGTGTTGGAGAAGACTCTTGAGTGTCCCTTGGACTGCAAGGAGATCCAAACCATCCATCCTAAAGGAGATCAGTCCTGAATATTCAATGGAAGGACTGATGCTGAAGCTGAAGCGCCAATACTTTGGCCACCTGATGTGAAGAACTGACCCATTTGAAAAGACCATGATACTGGGAAAGACTGAAGGCAGGAGTAGAAGGGAATGACAGATAAGATGGTTGGATGGCATCACTGACTCGATGCATATGAGTTTAAGCAAGCTCCGGGAGGTGGTGAAGGACAGGGAAGCCTGGTGTGCTACAGTCCATGCAGTTGCAAAGAGTTGGACACGACTAAGCAACTGAACTGAACTGAACACTGGAAAACACTTCGGTAGTCCCATAATGGTTAAACACAGTTACCATACAATCCAGCAGTTTCACTCTTACCTATCTACTCATAAGAAATTTAAGCATATATCACACAAAACTTGTACTTGAAATATTTACAGCAGCATTATTCATAATAGTTGAAAAACAAACAAGCTAAATGTTCATCAACTGATAAATGGAAAGACAAAATGTGATATATCCATATGATGGATTATTTGACCATAAAAAGGAATGAAGTCCTGATACATGCTACAATATGCATGAACCCTGAAAATATCATGCACAGTGAAAGAAGCCAGTCACAAAAACCCACACATTCCATGACTCCATTCATATAATATGTTCAGACTAGCCAAGTCTAGAGACAGAAAATAGATTAATCATTGCTTAGGGCTGAGGTGAATGGAGAAGCAGGGGGATGATAGCTAAAGGGTAGAGAGTTTCTTTCTCAGGTGATGAAAATATTCTAAAATTGATGATCGTGATGGTTGCACAACACTATGAACATATTAAAAGCTACTTAATGGTATATTTAATTAGTGATGGTATGTGAATTATATCTCAATAAAGCTATTAGGGAAAAGGGAGTGGAGAAAAAAATAACTTCTTTTTCCAAAAACACGGGGGGCAAAAGTAGCAGAGACCAAGCCCACAGCGTCAAGCAGGAAACTGGGAGGGAAGGAGAGGGTGGTGGGCACGGTTGCGGGCCGCCGGGAGGGCGCAAGTGCAGCAGGAGGTCACAGCTAAGGGCAGCCTCAGAGCAATGAGGTGAGAGGAGGCAGGTAACAACGATCAAAGAAAGCATTCTGAAGATCTGCCTTCTGGAAGTAGCACATTATGAGTGAACAATAATAAACAGCCAGTCTGATTAGGGTCTTGGATATGGGTGACTGGCAAAGGTTGCATGTCACGGACAGTGTAATCTTGACCACTAAATGGACTAATGGGACATTTTGGGCAAAGGAGATGTGGCAACATCATGGAATGTACTGACAGGATAGAAAGACATTTGCTTTCAAGTTCTAAAATACCGGCTGTGAAGTAACACCCTGGGACGCCTGAGAGTGAAATAAGGCTGAATAAAAACAGGTATCGTTTCTAAGCAGTACCGTATCTTTGAGACTCATCATCCCCCAGACTCATCTGGTCCAGACAGAAGGGAACAATGGATTTTAAAGCATCTGGACAAATACCTACTAAGGTGAAATAACCTGCACTTCAATGATGACATCAGCGAATACACAAGGGCATCTATCTGAATCTGTACTTGTCCACAATCCTGGAAGACAGGACTCTTGCGGATGGGGGGGTGGGGCAGGGGTGGAAAGGGTGTGGACAGCACACACCCAGAACACATCAGTGTTGGTTCTGATCACAGAAACGAAATCACAGCTTCTTATGAAGCTGTTAGGTTAGGTTCGAGTTAGAGTACCCCATTTATGGTGAATCAGTGTATGTAACATCCTAACCTGGAAGCCTCAAGACAGTGTGTTTAAGATTCATCCATAGGAAACTTGTGGTATGGGGTTATTGGAATCTCCAAAATCCACACCACATCATCAGCCAGTCAAGCCATTTAGCAAACAGGGAAATAATGACTAGAGAATTCAGTTCAGATTTGACCAAGAACTCACAAATCCCCCACATCGCTCAGCAATAAGACAATATATTTACAGCTTTCAGACTTTTTATAATTGGTCATTTCTTCCACTTGATAAATAATTTGATACTGTTGGTATATATATATGTACCTGATGTTGGGGGAAGGAGTTGTACACAGAAGCATGAGACAAGGTCCTCAGAGAATACTCATCATTGGAGAAGGCATATGAAGAAGAGAGAGAACACAAAATTTTACGGTTGACCGTGATCCCAAGATGGCTTCAGCATTCTCTCTCATCCTACGCGCACTCTTGCACAGTGACCATGAGGCTCTCCACCAAGAAGTGAAGTCTCCTGCTCCTCCTCTTGAATCTAAGCTAGGCGATGGCCTGATCTGACCAACAGAACACAGAAGTGATTCTGTGTACTTCGGAGCCCAGGCCTTAAGAGCTTCCACCTTTCCTACATGAAACATTCCCTGTTGAAAGCCAGCTGCCAGATCAAAGGGCCACCATGCTATGAGAAAACCCAAGCTACCCAGTGGAGAAGACCACCACGTGGAGGACCACCTCGGCACAGCCATGAGGTGGAGCCTTCTAGCACAGGACCCGCCATTGCAGAATGAAGCCAAGTGAGTGAGCAGGCCAGCACCACGGTGAACAGAAGAACAGCCTAGCAAAGCCCTGACTGAATTCCTGGCTCATGAATCATGAGCAGACTAAACAGACCTTGTCTTAAGCCACTGAGTTTTGAGATAGCTTGTTACACAGCAACACATAACTGAAACCAACTTGAAGCCAGGAAACTAGGAATGAGTCCCGGTTCTGTTCTTACCTAGCTACGGGTCCTTGGGTCAACAACTTCCCCTCTGGACCTCAATTTCCTCATCTGTAAAATGAGGAAGTTGTAGGAGTGAGCTAAGGTGCTTTTTATTTCTGATAGGCTATGCCATACACGCCCAGATCAGTGAGTGTACTAGGCGATGAGGCTAGGAGCACAGAGAGAGCTGCTACGTCAGGGTGAGGTGAGGGGCCACACACTAGGACTCAAAAGCACTGCGATGTGAGAATTAAGTGAGGCAGCACCTGAAACAGTGCATGGTCCATAGTAACTATTCACCAAACATCAGCTATAATCATTACCCTCTCATCAGTTCTGTGACCCTGGGCAAGTCAATCTCTCTGATTCCCTTTTCTTTTCCATCTGAAAAATGGAAACAACTCTATCATTCCCCCTGCCACATAAGGAAAACTTTGTGTGTGTGAAAGTCCCATGAAAATCAAAAATCAACCTACAAATGTAAAGCATAACTGTGCTATTAATACTCCTCTCCTTTGCACCATTATCATCAGAGGTCTTCTTCGCACCCAGCAAGCAGAGACAGTCAGTTGATGGCACTGGCCACCAGGAAGGTATACTGAGAGAGAGAAAGAGGGAGGTAGATAGAAAGGAGCCACACAGGCTTTCAAGCCTCGAAGGACTTCTACCACCCACCCATCAACAATGGTCAGTGAGCCAAGTGTCCTTTCTGACACAGGGCAGTATCCCTTAAGAGCAGCTCCCAGCCCAAGATTATATCTGAAAGAGTCCAGCCCTAAAAACTTGAATAATTTTCTACATCAATCAGAGAGGTCAGCAACCTAAGGATGCCCCACCGGTGAACCGTAAATCAGACCAACCGCCCAGCACAGAGTGAACATTCCATAAAAATTAGTAAATGAATGAGCATTGGATTTGAGAGTCTACAGTCAAAGCTCCCAGGTTTAAACCATAGCTCTGCCATACACAGAGCTAAAGCAGGCCACATATCCTCATTGATAAGATATAAGGAGATGCACCTACAGAGACCTCCAGGGAAGCAGTGAGAGTCACATGAAGTGCTGCAGGTGAAACACCTCTAGGATTCTGCTTGATAATTAAATGGACGGTGTGGTTTTTACGTGCACAGAACCTCTGACACCCAGATGCCTTTCAGTTCCTAGCCATAACCTTTCAATCTCTGCAGCACCCTGAAAATGAAAATGCAGCACATCCATCCAAAAAGTCACTCCATCCAGTGTTGATCCTGAAAAACTGCCAGCCCTTGGGAGGCAAAGATCTGGGCTCATTTTCCAAGGGTATCTGACAAGGCAGCATGGATACATTTACATTTTACAGCCTGTGCTTTTCCAAAACAAGGAATGAGTGTGGCGTGTATTTAACCCTGAAATCCCAGTGATCATCCACTTCCATGGACACTGCGCAGGAGGGATGTGAAAGCCAGCCAGATGAGGCACTTGCCAGATTCTCACGGGACAGAAAAGCTTCTACTTCCACCTCTGCTCAGGTCTCAGCTGACATGATTTGAATGTACTGGTGTCCAGCATGGATTACAAACAGCTGGGATTTAGAATCCAGTTCTCAAAGTCAGCCCTGCCCTTTCTTCCCCACTTCACCATTCTCAAAGCAGAACCCTTGGCGTGCTACACTCCAGATCTGTAATGGGAACACAGCGGGGACCAACTGTGGTTCCCCCTCCTCTTATTGGGCAACACTGTGTGTGAATCCAGGGAAGTTACCATAGGAACTGCACCCCCAGTGTTTCTCCAATTCTGGTCCCAACCACCTGCATTAAAGCACCTGGAATGCTCCTTAGAGGTGCAGTCCCGGTCTCTCCCCAGATGTGGCAGGTTAGGACTGGGGGCGGCAACAATCAGAGTTTTCAACAACCTCGCCTGGTGATTCTTATGCATGCTAGGTTATGAGTCCTAGTTAGGACCAAACTAGCAGAGACTGTGAGAAAAGAATTAAAAGGTTAAAAACACTTTAATTCTGATCTCTCTTCTGCCACCCAGTCTTGCAAAGCAGAGTACTGGTGAACCAAACAAGACCACAGCCAACTGCCCAGTTCATGCGTGTCTGAGAAAATTAAGTCATGATGTGATGAAAACTCATACCTTAAAATTTAAAAACCTGCTCACCAAAGCAACAGGCCCAGACAAAAATTAACCTATCTGATCTAGTATCAGACCAACCAGATCTATTCTGAGAGAAGCAAGATAAGATCTTGGCTACAGCCCCACTCTGGTCCCAGCCATACCCAGTAATTCAGTTCTGCATTCCACTGCAGGGCTTGATGTCTAGGGGAACAGGGGGTGTCCTCCTAGCTCTAGCAAATATGGTTGGGGGAAGGTTATTCAGGAAGTGGGAGAAAAGGTAAGATTTAACATCACCACAAGAAGGAAAAAAAAAACTGAATGATAACTGACTGCACTGGAGTCATATCAGACACTCAAAAAGATGTCTCATGAATCGAAGGAAATAGCCACCTGATGGAGTAATCCTTGCCTGAGATGCTTAGCACCTTACCTACAAAGTCACAAAGGAGAAAAAGGGAGCAGAGAGTAAAACTGCCTCCCTGTCGAAAGCATTACCTTTTCAAAACCAGCAAGACACAACCGACTAGGAGGGGTGGTATTTTCTGTCACTTATCAGTGACAGGCACACAGTAGGTGCTGAGCATCCTTGAGTCTTGAGGAGAGGGCGTCAAGAGGCATGAAGGAAGAGCAGAAGCACTCCTCCCTTGTGATGGGCAGGAACCCCGGCTGCAATCTCAGAAACCAGAACTCCTCACTCTGGGAAGTGCATAACAGGGGGGCAGCCTTATTCACACCTGATGGTGCAGTTCAGAGGCTTCCGCCCCACCACCCACCTTCTCCCAAGGACGGACCTGGGGCTCTGAGCTGAAAATTCCTGTTGCCGCCCCACCCCGGCGCCCACCGATAAATTCTTCAGCAGCAGTCCCCTACTAGCTGTTGAAACTTAATATTACGCCACAAAACTAGCAACCGGGTAGCTTTCACCACACCTCCCCCTTCAATGACTGGCACTTGCAAAGGAGTCGCGGCTAACAAGGCATTTAGGAAGTGACTCTGACACCTGGCTGGGTTTACCAGGAATCTGAAAACAAACCTATCCCTGTATTATTTTCTTCAATCAGGAAGCAGGTATTCCCCTTATAAATAGACCTTCCTGAAAGCACCTCTCCCACGGGATCCCAACAGGTAAATGACACCAAAGCTTCCCTAAACCGATTTTAAAGAACCAAGTCCAAGCTGCGCTCCCCGACTGGCTTCTTCTCAGAAGGAGGGATCCGGGAAGTAACTCAGTGAGTCCTGGGTGGGTAAGGACGGGGCAGTTTGCAGGTGGGAGGAGGGGGATGAAGCAATACCGCTCAAACTTTGCAGTTACTCTTTAGCAGTTCTGGGCAGGAACCCGCGGAATTCTATACCGAGAAGGGGAGTCATCCTCCCTAACAGAAAGGCCCCCAAATCAGCCTAGCCCAGCAGTTCTGCGTCCGGGATGGCTGCGCATCCCATCCGCTCAGACATGCCCCCTCCGGGACAGTCCCTTCCCCGGGGCCCCTCACCTTGGCCTCGAAGCAAATGCCGTGCTGGAAGGCGTCCTCGTTGTGCAAGGGGATCCGCAGGTCGTGACCATCGTCCACAAGGTTGTACTTGGTTTTGCTGGGCATGGTGACCCGCGGTGGACCGGCTCCTTCAGAGGCGGCGCTGGCAGGAAGGGGCTGGCGAGACCGCGGGGAGGGGAGGCGGGAGCCGGGGGCGGCGGCGCGCGGCGGGGGCGCAAGCAGAGGGTCGCCGGGCGGGAGGCGCCCCGGCCGCGCGGCGGCCGTGGAAGCCCGGACTCGGAGAGACGCCGAGGGCCGGGCTGCGCGGATGCGGGCGACGCGAGCGGCGCTGTGGCCGCGCAATTCCTGCCGGCGAGGAAGGCGGCGGGGGCGGCGGTGGGAGCGGGCAGCGCGGCGCCCAGGCCGGGGGAGGGGAGCGGTGGGCGCGCGGCCCGCGCTGGGACTGGGCGCGGCGCTGGCCCGGGAACAGAGGCGCGGACAGCCCGGGACGAGGAAGAAAAGGCGGCGGCGGCGGAGCTGGGTGCCTGTCACGGAGACGCCGGAGCAGCCGCCGGCGAGCGACTCCTCCTGCGGGGCGGGCCCGGGCCGGCTCCTCCCGCAGGGCGCCCAGGCTCCGCCCGCCGCCGGGCCGCCCCCGCGCTGCCCGCCGAGCAGGTGAAAGTCCTCGGGAGCCTCGCGCCCGGCTCTGCCCGCGTCCTAGGGCCGGACCCCGGGAACTTCGCCCTGACCCTGGGCCGCCGGGGTCCCGGGAACGCAGGCTCCTGTTTCTGTTTTTTACATGCAGCCTGAGCCAGGCTGCTAATAGTTAGCAGCAGCGGCGCCGTGGGTTTTCTGGTTTTGCTTTTGGAGGGGGGAGGGGCTGGTGTTTGTTGTTTTGTTTTTACGTTTTACCGGGAAGGCCCAAGTCCTGGCCCGTGTGTATTCAGACCTCTCATTCTGAGAGTTTCCTTTCTCTGGAGAATCAAGACTGCACCCAAATGGAGGACGGTCGCAGGTGCTTTGTGTTCGTTCCTTTGAGCTGTGTTTTGTGACTTGTATTATTGGGGTGTTGTGGGGGGTGCCTTTGGGGGTGGTGTTAGTATTAATATTAAAGCCATAAGCCTCATGGAAATGGAATAGGCCAAAGAAGAGTACCAAGAACAAAAGAACCCACAACGTTTCTATTCTCTTAAACAACCTACAACTGGCTGTGGACAAAATGGGCTTCCAAGTCGTTTCTGACATGTTACTCTTCCTATCGTAGGAAGTGCTTCAGTTCATTTGCTTATTGTTAAGAAGCGGCCCATTCACTTTTCTCCTTTACACCAAGAGTTGTTTTTGCCATGCAAAAATGTGCAAGGGGGTGGGCAAAGGGACATTTAGTGACCAATTATGTATCAGACGCCATGGGTAGAGGAACATGGTTTAATACTACCCCTGAGTCAAAAGTAACCAGACTGATTGGTGCCAAAGCTAGCCCAGCCTGACATCACTGAGAGCCAATGGGCAGCAAGTCTGTTGGATTCAAGTTAAACCTACTAATATCTTGTGGACCCATCCAGGACAACTTGACATACAGACGCTATTGTTGTATAGTCAAGGCCCCAAAAGCATCACAATAAAATCACTTCCGAGAGGCATGTCTTCCTATAATGTTTCTGTGATACATTTATATATGAGAATGCATTATTGTCATAAATCTATTTCTTATTTTGCCCCATAGTGAGAAGTACAATTGCTCTTTCCTGTATGTTGCCTGATCCCTACCTGCTGAAATTACTGGTCAAGACGTAGCCTCTTCTGGGATATCTCCTTATATGAAAGCAAGCTGATGACTAAAACAAATTAATCACGTACCTTCTGCTGTGTAAACTTTATTATATTCATAAATATTAGTAAGAACCAAAAATAATTTGCACGGAGGAAATGCACCACTAACCTTTTTATAAATACAGGACATGAAAGTCTAATCAGGCATGTTTGACTCTTTGAATGTCACCGTGGTTTTAATATGCATCATAATGCCCTCTCTAAAACCTGGCATAGGAACTCAACAACTAATAGGCAAGACCTTAAGTAACCACTTCATTTGCATCTCATATTCCCCCCTGAATTTAAAAAGTCTTCTGAACTCCAAATGGCCTTTATTTTAATAGATTAACTTGGGTCCCACTGGAATGCTACATTTACCAGGGTTTTGTATCTAACTCTGTAACACATTCTTTGTACACCAGACACAAAAAGCTAAAGCCCCACAGATATTTCAGGATCTAGTATAGAGACTGCTACATAGTAGACATCCAATAATTATTTATGGAATCGAATAATAGCTAATATTCATTGAGCTTTATGTGTCAGGCATTATTGTTAGAGCCTTGCCTATATTATCTCATGTAATAGTCACAACAACCCTAAGGTAAGCCCCATTTTATGAAGAAACTGAGGCAGAGAGGATCGCGTACCTTGCCCAAGGTCACACACTTAGAATGGAAAGAAGCCAAAATTTAAATCCAATTCTTTGTCAAGGAGTGTTTCCATTAGCCTGGATTGCCACAAAAATCTTAACTGCAAATGACATGCATATCAAATGCAGGGTCCATGTTTTATTTAGGTGTTTTTTTGTTGCTAAGCTATATTTGCTCCGCTTCAGTTAGATGAAACGTTCCCAAAAGGAGGGATCTGTCCTCATCTTTGGCCTCCACTTACTATATAACATCAGAGCCACACAGGCACAAAAACACCCTTCTTCCAGAAACAATGGGCATCCAAAGTAATTTCCTTTTTTTTTAGCAGATATTGCAATCTTGTTTTTGCACCTTTAAATACAATTGAACTTCACTCACAGTATTTCCGATTTTTTTGTATCTCTTAAAGTGAATGATAGGTACATGTATCGTTTTTCATATCCTTCAGTATTTTTAAAACTGCATAATATGATTTTAATCTGATGTATGTTTAGTTTAAAAAAATAGATTGCTAAAGCATACAATGCTTATGTTAAATTTTATTAAAATTTTGGGTCTCACTAGACCCAAAACATTTTTTTAAATGTCCACGTTTAAAAATGAATTGGAAAAAAATCCTAACACTGAACTCAAAAAATGGAAACTAATCAGAGATCTTCTAATCCAGCTCCTTCATAAATCCAAAGGAATAGAAACCCAGAGAGATTAATTTGCCTAGTCATCACTATAGGCTGAAGAAGAAGTGAAGTCAAGTCGCTCAGTCATGTCCAACTCTTTGCCACCCTATAGACTGTAACCTGCCAGGCTCCTCTGTCCATGGGATTCTCTAGGCAAGAATACTGGAGTGGGGGAACTAAACAGACATTTCTCCAAAGAAGACATACAGATGGCTAACAAACACATGAAAAGATGCTTGACATCACTCATTATCAGAGAAATGCAAATCAAAACCACAGCGAGGTACGCCAGTCAGGATGGTTGCTATCCAAAAGTCTACCAGCAACAAATGCTGGAAGAGGGTGTGGAGAAAAGGGAACCCTCTTACACTGTTGGTGGGAATGCAAACTAGTACAGCCACTATGGAGAACAGTGTGGAGATTTCTTAAAAAACTGGAAATAGAACTGCCATATGACCCAGCAATACCACTTCTGGGCATACACAGTGAGGAAACCAGATCTGAAAGAGACACGTGCACCCCAATGTTCATCGCAGCACTGTTTATAATAGCCAGGACATGGAAGCAACCTAGATGCCCATCAGCAGATGAATGGATAAGGAAGCTGTGGTACATATACACCATGGAATATTACTCAGCCATTAAAAAGAATTCATTTGAATCAGTTCTAATGAGATGGATGAAACTGGAGCCCATTATACAGAGTGAAGTGAGCCAGAAAGATAAAGACCAATACAGTATACTAATGCATATATATGGAATTTAGAAAGATGGTGATGATAACCCTATATGCAAAACAGAAAAAGAGACACAGATGTACAGAACAGACTTTTGAACTCTGTGGGAGAAGGTGAGGGTGGGATGTTTCGAAAGAACAGCATCGAAACATGTATATTATCTAGAGTGAAACAGATCACCAACCCAGGCTGGATGCATGAGACAAGTGCTCGGGCCTGGTGCACTAGGAAGACCCAGAGGAATTGGGTGGAGAGGGAGGCGGGAGGGGGGATCGGGATGGGGAATATATGTAAATCCATGGCTGATTCATGTCAATGTATGACAAAACCACTACAATATTGTAAAGTAATTAGCCTCCAACTAATAAAAATAAATGAAAAAAAAGGAAATAAATAATTTATAGATGGATATTAAAAAAAAAATAATACTGGAGTGGGTTGCCGTTTCCTTTTCCAGAGGATGTTCCCAACGCACAGACCGAACCTGGGTCTCCCGCATTGCAGGCAGATTCTTTACCCTCTGAGCCACCAGGGAAGCCTAGATCTCCTGACTCAGGAATCTTTTCATCACACAAATATGGATTTAAAATAAATTGATGGCAAACTTTATTCTTAGCACATTTGAAACTGAGAAAATCAGTTTTTGATCATAAAATACCTGCTTTGTTATGCTAAGTACATCCTATGCTTTGTCTCACTTGACCCCATGTGGTAGGTACTATCAGTGCCCATTTGAGAAGTGAGGAAACGGGCTGAGTGAGAGAAGCAGCTGGTGTAGATCATAAAGCAGTAAGTCCTAAGAATCCTTTCATGACTATAACCAACAAAGAATGAAGAGTGTGTCAGCTTGCTCAGCACTGCTCAGATACACAAACAGAGCTCATAAAATCTTATAAATAGTATTATTAACTGTTAATATGTAATGGTTTCTTCCCATTAGCTAACACTTAACTCCAAAAAGCTCTGATGATTTTTTTCATGGCACCATGTTTACTTGACAGTGTCTCCTTAGGCACATAGATTTAGAAATCATTAGCCTGTTTTAAAAGGTGTCAGTAAAAATATTAAGTGATTTCTCTGCCATCCCCCAACAATATCCTCTATCACTAATAGTCTCTAACACAAGTTTGGTTTATTATGATCTTTTATTTTGTAAGCAACAATTTTCTTTTGGCTGTGCTGAGTCTTCATTGCACGTGTGGGCACAGTAGTTGCAGTGCTTGGGAGCTTGGTTACCCTGCAGCATGTGGGATCTTAGTTCCCCATCCTGGGACTGAACCTGCATCCCCTGCATTAGAAGCAGATTCTTAACCACTGGACCACCAGGGAAATCATAAGCAACAATTTATGATGTTTGCCCCATAAAAAAAGATTATTCTAAAAGGTATTGCATATTTTGATGCTGGCCTACATATTTTTCCCCTTGTGATTGAAATTGACTCCCCACACTGGTAAGTAATGGGGGCACCCCATTACAACAGCAAGCTACATTTGCTATTGAGTCATTTATTTCTGTTTTAAAGGTAAGTTTTGAGGGTTTCCCTGGTGACTCAGTGGTAGAGAATCCACCTGCCAGTGCCGGAGGCATGAGTTCAATCCCTGGTCCAGAAAGATCCCACATGCCACAGCGCAACTAAGCCCATGTGCCGTTCCATAGCTACTAAGCCTTGTTTCAGAGCCTGGAAGCCACAACTACTGAAGCCTGTGAGCCCTAGATCCTGTGCTTGGCAGTAAGAGAAGCCATCTCAGTGAGAAGCTCATACACTAGAGAGCCCCCACTCGCCCACACAGCAATGAAGACCCAACACAACTAATAAACAAATAATTATTTTTTAGAGTCTTCTTCTACAAAATTATGCAAGTTATATTTTTATAAATTAAATACTTTTTCTAATCAACTTCCAGACGGAATGCTTTCTGGGTTCCAAGCTTTCCTTAACAGCTCACAAGTGCAGGCAAAATTAGAGAAAGGGGGCATGCAGGCTGAGTGGGAGGCAGTGGCTGGAGACCTTCCCTTCATGGCACTTTTCCACCCGCCCCTGGGCCAGAAAGGCATGAAGCAAATAGCACAGAAAGGTATGCTACTTTCAGAGGGCCCACAGGCTGCTTAGCAACCTTCTTTCTCTTGGAACGCTTACGGGGAATTAAAAGATCTAGAGAAGGGAGCAAGGTTTGAAGAATCTTGAGTTGAAGAAAGATGGTTGGGTTTCCCTTTTTCTTGTACATTCTTCTAAGAATATTTCTTGGATGGTGTAGCCATTCCCAGCTTCCAATTCAAAATATTGTTTTTCAAGTTAAAATTAATAGCTGTGTTTCTTGGCCCTGCCTAATATTTCAGGTGAGAAATAGTTATTGATGCAACAGTTTTTGGTCAAAAACCCTTTTGATTAAAGGCAATAAAATCATATTTAACAAGTATTTCTGCTATAATAGTTTCCCAGGGGTAGCAGGGTTTATAAGAGTGTTATATACATCCTTAATGTGACATACACTTTTAAATGCAAAAAGTAATTTAAGTACGATCAAAGTATAATGAGAGGCATCATTTCTAAGTGTCATGGAGGGAAAGGAAGAATAAAGCTCATTGGGACCAGCATGGTCAGGAAAAACTTCAAGAAGGAGGTGAGGCTGATTATTAGAGAAATACAAATCAAAACTACAGTGAGGTATCACCTCACCCCTGTCAGAATGGCCGTCATTAAAAAGCCTCCCAGGAATTCCCTAGTGGTCTGGTGGTTAGGACTCACCTCTAACTGCCAAGGCTGCCCGTTCAACTTGTTATCAAATAAATAATAAAAAGTCTACAAATAACAAATGCTGGAGAGGGTGTGGAGAAACTGATACCCTCCTGCACTGTTGGTGGGGATATAAATTGGTGTAGCCACTATGGAAAACAGTGTAGGGGTTCCTCAAAAACTAAAAATAGAATTACCATATGACCCAGCAGTGCCATTCCTGGGCATATATCCAGATAAAACCACAATTCAAAAAGATACATACACCCCAATATTCATAGCAGCGCTATTCACAGTAGCCAAAACATGGAAACAATCTAAATGTCAATCAGCAGATGAGTGGATAAAAATGACATGATACCTATATACCATGGAGTATACTTTTTATCTCAGCCATAAAAAAGTACAAAACAATGCCATGTGCAGCAATGTGGATGCAACTGGAGATTATCATACGAAGTGAAGTAAGTCACAAAAAGAAAGACAAATACTATATGATATCACTTATATGTGGAATCTAAAATATGGTACTAATGAACCTATCTACAAAACAGAAGCAGATTCGCAGGGCTTCCCTGGTGGTACAGTGGATTGGAATTCACCTGCCAATGCAAGGGACGTGGGTTTGGTTCCTGGTCCAGGAGGAGTCCACATGCCATGGAGCGACTAGGGCCTGTACGCCCCAACCACTGAGCCTGCATTCTACAACTACGAAAGCCCGTGTGCTAAAAGCCTATGCTGCACAATAAGAGAAGCCACTGCAATGGGAAACCCACACACCACAGCAGAGGAGGTCTGTTCACTGCAACTAGAGAAAGCCCATGTGGCAAAGAAGAGCCAGTGCAACCAAAAAATTAATTAACTATTTTAAAAAGAAAACAGACACCGAGATCAGGCTCGTCATTGCCAAAGGGGAGGGAGAGAGATGTACTGGGAATTTCTAATTGGTAGATACAAACTATTACATTTAGGATGGATAAACAACAAGGTCCCACTGTATAACACAGGGAACTGTATTCAGTCTCCTGGGATAAGCTATAAAGGAAAAGAATATTTTGAAAAGAATGTATAAAACTGAATCACTTTGCTCCATAGCAGAGATTGGCAGGACGTTGTAAATCACCTGTGAAGTGAGATGAAAGTGAAAGTCGCTCAGTCATGTCCAATTCTTTGTGACCCCAGGGACTGTATTCTCCAGGCCAGAATACTGGAGTGTATAGCCATTCCCTTCTCCAGGGGATCTTCCCAACCCAGGGATTGAAGCCAGGTCTCCTGAATTGCAGGCAGATTCTTTACCAACTGAGCCAGCAGGGAAGCCCAACTCTACTTCGGTTAAAAAGAAAGAACAGTCATCCACATTGGGTGGGAGGGAGCAGAAGAAAGAGGTGAGGCTTGAGTCCATCTTGAAAAGGAAAAGGATTTTAGTAAACAACAGAACAGGAGGTGAGCAGAAGACATGGAAACGGGGTCTGTAGAGGCCTTAATCTGGGGCCCCGGGTGATAAGATGACCAGCCAGTCTGGAGGCAGCACAGGAGGGCTTCAGTGTGGGGCCCAGATGACAGCCCTCTGTGGGAAATGTTGGAACTGGGATATGACCCAGGGTGCCAATTCAGAAAGATTACCCTCCTCCCCACGCCCACCAAAAAAGTGAAAGAAAACAACATATGTTTCCTGACCCTTTTGTTTAAGCTACAATTGAAAAATGGCACTTAGAGCTAGATGATTGGATTTTCTGTATTATAAGGCATGTGAGGGGTGGACTGGCCAGTCCTTGTGCTATTCTCCTCTACCCCCAAGTAAATAATGGTACAAACAGATAAAGCTGCAACCAATTATGCCTGAGGATAGTGGGTCCCAAAGTGCCTCCACACTGCTCGCTTCCAGATGCTGGTTTCCAATTCCTGCTTCTAGTCCACTTTAGCTTTGGGCCTTCTCACGGACTGGCAGTTTGAATATTATTTATGTGGGCCGTTAGTTTTGTTTATTTGTTTGTTTGTTCATTGGTTTGTTTTAGAGCTCCATAATGGCAAAGAGAATTTCTTTATTTTAACTGCTCCACTGAAAATTGATTTCTAGAGTCTTCACTTTTACCCCTCCAAACTTAAGTCTCTGTTCCTAAATCTGGGGTGACTTTTCATTAGTTATCTATTTAAAGCACCAAGTAAGGCCAACTGTTAAAAGTTGGAGCTTGTCTACTCAACTATTAATAAATCTACCCTGTCACTGTAAATGATCCTGGTTCCTCCTTATAAAAGCGACATTCTTAAGAAAGGATGACACAAGGCTGGTGAAAAGACTAGGGAAACACTTGGAAATGCAGTATAAGTAAATATTTTATTTTCAGATCTCTCTCTGGAGGTGTAAATCTTTTAAGCAGCTTTGTAGCTACTTAAAAAATAAAGCTTCCTCCAGACCCCCCACTAGTATTAAAAAAAATAAGGAAGAAAGAAAGAAAAATACAGATGTGCAGTGCACCCAGGTCCATTTGGGCATTTAATTCTCCTTCCCAGGTCCTGTATCACTCACTTGGGGCTTTGTGTGTGTGAGTTCAGTTTCAGTTACCCCAGACTTTGATTAACATAACAGGTTCTTCTCTCCACACGCTAATGTTGTCTTTTGAAGTGCACATAAAGGGAGTGGTACTGTGTTTTTTAAAACTCACAAGCATTTCAGGATAACTAGCAAATTAAATGTTCAGGCCGTATCCAGATCCAGCTTTAGCAGTTTTCCATCATTAGCAACTGCCTCATTCCCTTAAAAGGTCTTGTAATCTCTTTTATAAATCCCTTGACATCACCAGCTGGCCCCTCTCCACACCACTCAGAGCGTTTTTCCTGAAACAGTGCTGGAGGGGCCTCAGAATTTTCCACCTCTCTGAGCAGCCAGGGTAATACCATTCACTGGCCAAAGGCAGCCTCTGTAATCTGAGCTCCATATACATGATAACACTTTAATTGCAGCCAAGCTTAATTCAGAACAAATGTTCCTCAAGTCTGTACCTTTTTGGAGAAGCAGCCCAGCTAACAGCTAGAGCAGTGACAGCGTTGAGGTGAGGGTGGGGTTTGTTAATGCAGATCTGTCCGGACGAACGTGCTGAGCACATTACTAATGTGCTCCTGTGGCCCCATCATCTGCCTCCTTGTGGCCCATGTCCACTCCTGGGACAGGGACATCATTCCCTGTCTCTGCCTGTTGCCCATGACCACATATTCCAAGAAAGATCCTTGCCAAGCCTAATGGTGGAATGGGGTTTTCTAATTACTCAAATTTTCTGGTTAGTGGGAAGTTACCGTGGATATAGGGTTGACGAGTGAGAATAAGGGACTTCCTTGGTGGCTAAGTGGCTCAAACTCTGAGCTCCCAATGCAGGGGGCCTGGGTTTGATCCCTAATGAGGGGACTAGATCCTGCATGCCAAAGCTAAGACCCAGCACAGCCAAATAAATAAATAAAAGTATTCTGTGCTTCCCAGGTGGCGCAGTGGTTGAGAATCCATCTGCCAGTGCAGGAGAAGCAAGAAACAGGGGTTTGACCCCTGCATCGGGAAGATCCCCTGGAGGAGGAAATGGCAACCCACTCCAGTGTTCTTGCCTGGAGTTTTTCCAAGAATACTAGAGTGGATTGCCATTTCCTCCTCCAGGGGATCTTCCCGAGCCAGGGATCAAACCCATATCTCCTGCCTTACAGGCAGATTCTTTACCTTCTGAACCACCAAAGAAGCAATGGAATATTACTCAGCCTTAAAAAGAATGAGATGCTGAGGCATGTTCAACATGGGTGAACCTGATTACATGATGCTAAGTAAACCAATCACAAAAGGACAAATAGTGTGTGGTTCCACTGTATGGGGTTCCTAGAACAGCCAAATTCATAGGGACAGAAAGTGTAACAGAGATTACAGGGACAGAAAGGAGGGGAGAATAGGGAGTTAGAGTTTACTGGATATTGAGTTTCTGTTTGGAATGATGAAAAATTTCTGAAGATGAATAGTGGTGATGGTTGTTCCACAATGTGAATGTGATTAATACCACAGAACTGTATATTTTTAAATGGTGTAAGTGGCTTTTTAAAAGCTTGTTTCTAGAGACATTGTATCTTTAAGCAAGGTGTTTTGGTTTCTTGTGGAACTGCAGAGTCACTGTTACAAATATCAGTGATCATTCTTCTGATAAGCAGGAAATATCTGATAACCAGATGTTGATTGATGTGATCTTAAATCATCACACACGCACTCTACTTTGTGACACTTTAAGTTCTTCTGGAGACAGGTGGGATATTATATACACAAAGACAGTGACACATTTTGAAATGTTAGAATATTTGAAACAACTTGAGACCATCTCACATGCTACCTCAAAGCAAGTTTTATGGTTATTTCCATTGAAGTTTTGACAGATTTTAGAACTCAAAGGATTGTGTGAAATTGGTTTCCATCTAAATATCAAGGGTAGGGTAAAAAGTCTCTTACAAATTCCAGCCATGAGAGAGGGATGTCATTACACTCAGTATGCATTTACTGAATGACTATGTGTCATTGTCATGAAATATTTATTCAACAGATATTTATTTGTTGCTAATTATGTGCCTATGAAGAGGTCTGAACAGTAAAAGGAATAGATGAAATGATCCCTCTTCTCAAGGAACTCACTTCAATCTATCAGAGTTAATACTAGTATTCAGATAGTAAATAGATAAAGCAGCAAAAATGCCTCAAAGGGTACAAAAGTGATGCCATAAGGGTTCAGAGTGAGAGAAATTACTCTGTATGGCAGTAGGAGTGGATGGTAGTGGGAGATGGATGGTGACATAGGAAAAGCTTCGTGGAGGAGGTGGTATTTGAGCTTGGCATTAAAGGATTATATTGTGTTGGCCAAAAAGTTCTTTTGGGTTTTTTCATGAGATGTTACAGAAAAACCTTAACAAACTTTTTGGCCAACCCAATATTACTTCCATGGGCAAGATCAGAAAGGGGCATTCCAGGAAGAGGAAAGAGCCAATCAGACTCTTGCTAACTGTCACTTAACATACTGAAGGCTGCAGTGCCCGCCTCCCAAGCCTCCTCTGCAGGGACATCATGAGGTCACCTGAGACTCGTTTGTTGTAAGTCAGTGAGTCCTGCTCAGTTGTCCGCTGAGCCCTGCAGGCCCCCCCAGATTAATACAAGGGGCCTGACTACAGAAATTTAGAATGAGATAAGGAGTACTTGCCAAGACCTGTCTGAACTCAGACCTCCAGCCTGTAGCTTTGTGTCCTTGGACCAGAAAATGACAAGGGTCCCAAACAGGGCTTTGCTTCCGGTTTTAGCCAGTAAGAGCAAACGGAGATAGAGAAAGTAGTTGCTTGTTTTGAACACAATTCTTTATAGAAAAGAAAGCAATTAATGCTCTGGGCAGAGAATGAAGCCTGAACTTACCTACCAGCCTGTCTTACACACTTGTGCACACACATGCATACACATACATACATGATTTCAGGGGCCAGAAGGAATTGCAACACCTCTGTTCTGCACTCACCCACAGCCTGCACCACAAGACCAAAGGATAAAATCCCTTATTTCGCAACACAAATCCCACAGCAGCGATTACACATTGACTTCTGAGAGTCACACTCTGACAGAGCATGTTTTCTTGACATTTGCTTCTATGGAGAGAAGGTAGGCCTGCCCCCACCTCACCGCCCCCCCGCCCCCCGCCCAAGGAGAGGATGTGAAATCACATGTAATGATCTCCTGCCGCATGCTAGGAAGTGCCTGGCTCTTTCATTGACTTTATCTCACTTAATCCTCACAGCAACTCTGGAGGTTGGGGATCACCAACTCTACTTGTAACTAAGACCTTAGACCTCAAACTCATGCCTATCTATTCCAGATTCCAGGCAACATCCAAGTGTAGGAAAAATGTAGGATGAGGCAAGCTTTTCCAAATGCACTTTTCCAACATTTCCAGAGTTGACCTGATGCATGTGTGTGTGCTTGTGTAAACACAGGTGTAGCAGAGACACAAGCATGGGCTCAGTCATCACACAGCCTGAATTTAAATCCTGGCTGCATCTCTTGGGAGCTCTGTAACCTTGGTAACATAATTAACCTCTCTGTGCCTTTCCATTTTGTAAAATGTAAACAATGATAACATTTATGATATTTGAGATAGTCTTCAAAATAATATGGGATAAAGGATTATGTATGGATATAAGTGAAACAAGATTGGTCATGAGTTGATCATTATAGTTGCTTAGTCCCTAAGTTGTGTCTAATTCTTTTGTGACCCTATGGACTGTAGCCCACCAGGCCACATGGTGGGCTGTCCGTGGGATTTCCCAGGCAAGAACACTTGAATCAGTTGCCAATTCCTTCTCCAGGGAATCTTCCTGACTGATCAAACCCATGTTTCCTGCATTGGCAGGCAGATTCTTTACCGCTAAGCCACCAGGGAAGCCCTTGATAATTATTGTGCATGGGAGTTTATCACATTCTTTTGGTCTGCTTTTGCATATGTTTGGCATCTTCCATTAAAGAAGTTTTAAAGAGTATCATTCACAAGAGCCCAAAGGTGGAGACAACCCAGATGTCCATTAACAGATGAATAAATCAATGAAACGTAATACGTACATATAGTGGGATCTCACTCCGCTTTGAAAAGGAGTGAAGTTCTGCTCTCTTCCCTGTGGGGTCAGGCGTGCAGTGTCTGCAGACAGCAGCCTCTGTGGCAGTGTATGCAGCCTGCGGCCTCTGTGGGGGCCCTAAGCAGGCCTGGAGTCAGCCCTTGCCAGTGGACATTCATGACTGGCGTGTGTCCCCGGTCTAGGCTCCAGATAGGCATGTGCAGTGCCTTTGGAAAGCCCCTGGGCACAGTGGCCAGTGTTCACATTGCCCAAGTCATGATGTCCATCCGTACCAAGCTGCAAAACAAGGAGCCTGTGACTGAGGCCCTAACAGGGCCCAGTGCAAGTTCCCTGGCCCCCATAAGATCCATGTCTCCAAGAAGTGGGGATTTACTAAGTTTAAGGCTGGTGAATTTGAAAACATAGTGGCAGGAAAGTGACTCATCCTGGATGACTGTGGGGTCAAATGTGTCCCTAATTGTGGCCCCCTGGTCAAATGGCCCCCCCTGCATTTATGAGAGCCTTGTCTTGTCCCCTCCTTACTCACACCCACCAATAAATCCTACTTTCTTGTCAAAAAAAAAAAAAAGAATGAAATTCTGACACATACTATAGTATGGGTGAACTTTAAAGAATTATGCTAAGTGAAATAAGCCAGTCACAAAAGGACAGATATTGTACTATTATACTTCCATGAGATACCTAGAATAGACAATTTCATAGAGAGCGAAAGTGGAATAGAGATTGCCAGGTTTCTCTGTCCGTGGGGATTCTCCAGGCAAGAATACAGGAATGGGTTTTCATGCCTTCCTCCAGGGGATCTTCCCAACCCTGGTATCAAACCCAGGTCTCCCATATTGCAGGCAGATTCTTTACCATCTGAGCCACCAGGGAAGCCTGGAAAGAGAGAGGTAATGAGGTGTTATTGGGAATAGAGTTTCTGTTTGGGATAATGAAAATTTCTGGAAATGGGCAGTGATGATGGCTACACAACATTTAGAATGTGCTTGATACCACTGAATTGTACAATTCCACTGAATTGTACACTTAAAAATGGTTAAAATAATGAGCATTATGTATGAATGTGTGCATGCTCAGTAGCTCAGCTGTGTTAGACTCTTTGCAACCCCATGGACTGTAGCCCGTCAGGCTCCTCAGTCCATATAATTTTCCAGGCAAGAATATTGAAGCCTGGAGTAGGAAAGTTGCCATTTTCTACTCCAAGTTTTATATATATTTCCCCACAATTAAACAAACAAACAAACAATGAGATCATTCATTAAAAGTACTTAGAAGTTTGGACACATTGTAAACTCTCAATGTTTGTCATTTGGACTTCCCCGGTGGTCCAGTGGCTAAGATGGAGCTCCCAATGCAGGGGGCCCAGGTCCAGTCCTTGGTCAGGGAACTAGATCTCACTTGCTGCAACTGAGTTCACATGCCACAACTAAGGATCCAACATGCCACAACGAAGGCCCAATGCAGTCAAATAGATTTTTTTTTTAATTTGTTTTAAAAAAATGTGTTATTATTATCAGATGCACACCACAGTGGCACTGGTAGTACATGGAGACAAGAGGGTCCATGCAGTCTTTCAAAGGCATGTTTTGGGACTATGTTGCATTGTCTGTCCCCAAGGAGTTGTCTTCTCAGGCCCTGTGTTCAAACTTGTGCATGTCTAAATTGCCTGGATGTACAACCATGTGATGTGGGTCTTCTTGGCACACCCAGAGAGGAATTCATGACCCAATGAGCTACAAAACAATGTTTTGTAGTCACTACTGCTAGCTGTCAAATCAGTTGTAGGTTACCACGGCCAAATAGGAGCAGATCTCCTATGCAGAGAACTGGAAGAAAATTGGCAGGTACCCAGCAAGTCTCCTTCCAACCTACTACAAAAAGTGATTTCAGATGACAATGCAAGGATTCAGGCCACATACAGAATGCTCTTGAGCCCATTCAAAAACTTAATTAGCCACCACCGCAGTCACCCAATAGAAGTAGTTCTGGCAAACCTGTAGGATCTTCAAAAACCCAGCAAGCAGGAACAGAAATAATCCTGGTGCTCTGGCTGCACACACACACACACACACACGCACGCACGCATGCACACACACACCACCTCTGTCATTCATAATAAAGTTTATTTTCATACCATACATTAGAGTTTTCCTAAGCTCTTTTGCTGGTATTCTCTCATCTAATCATCATGAGAACGTTCTGAGAGAACTGTGAGTATGGTTCCCATTGTGCAGAGAAGAAAACTAAGGATAAGTCAAGTAGGATATTGCATTTTTCCAACAACAGGTAGGCAGAGTTCAGTTCAGTCACTCAGTTGTGTCCGACTCTTTGCGACCCCGTGGACTGCAGCACGGCAGGCCTCCCTGTCCATCATCAACTCCCGGAGCCTACTCAAACTCATGTCCATCGAGTCGGCAATGCCATCCAGCCATCTCATCCTCTGTCATCCCCTTCTCCTCCTGCCTTCAATCTTTCCCAGCATCAGGGTCTTTTCAAATGAGTCAGTTTTTTGCATCAGGTGGCCAAAGAATTGGAGCCTCAGCTCCAGCATCAGTCCTTCCAATGAATATTCAGAACTGATTTCCTTTAGAATGGACTGGTTGAATCTCCTTGCAGTCCAAAGGACTCTCAAGAGTCTTCGCCAACCCCACAGTTCAACAGCATCAGTTCTTTGACACTTAGCTTTGTGTATAGTCCAAGTCTCACATCGATACATGACTACTGGAAAAACCATAACATTGACCAGACAGATCTTTGTTGGCAAAGTATTGCCTCTGCTTTTTAAAATGCTGTCTAGATTGGTCATAACTTTTCTTCCAAGGTGTAAGTGTCTTTGAATTTCTGCCTGCAGTCACCACCTGCAGTGATTCTGGAGCCCCCAAAATTAAGTCTGTCACTGTTTCTATTGTTTCATCTGTTTGCCACCAAATGATGGGACCAGATGCCATGATCTTAGTTTCCTGAATGTTGAGCTTTAAGCCAACTTTCTCACTCTCCTCTTTCACTTTCATCAAGAGACTCTTTAGTTCCTCTTCACTTTCTGCCATAAGGGTGGTGTCATCTGCATATCTGACATTATTGATATTTCTCCCGGCAATCTTGATTCCAGCTTGTGCTTCCTCCAGCCCAGTGTTTCTCATGATGTACTCCGCATATAAGTTAAATAAGCAGGGTAACAATATACAGCCTTGATGTACTCCTTTTCCTGTTTGGAAGCAATCTGTTGTTCCATGTCCAGTTCTAACTGTTGCTTCCTGACCTGCATACAGATTTCTCAAGAGACAGGTCAGGTGGTCTGGTATGCCCATCTCTTGAGAATTTTCCACAGTTTGTGGTGATCCACACAGTCAAAAGCTTGGTCATAGTCAATAAAGCAGAAATAGACATTTTTTCTGGAACTCTCTTGCTTTTTCGATAATCCAATGGATGTTGGCAATTTGATCTCTGGTTCTTCTGCTCTTTCTAAATCCAGCTTGAACATCTGGAAGTTCATGATTCACACACTGTTGAAGCCTGGCTTGGAGAATTTTGAACATTGCTTTGCTAACGTGTGAGATGAGTGCAATTGTGGGGTAGCTTGAGCATTCTTTGGCATTGCCTTTCTTTGGGATTGGAATGAAAACTGAACTTTTCCAGTCCTGTGGCCACTGCTGAGTTTTCCAAATTTGCTGGTATATTGGGTGCAGCACTTTCACAGCATCATCTTTCAGGATTTGAAATAGCTCAACTGGAATTCCATCACCTCCACCAGCTTTGTTCGTAGTGATGCTTCCTAAGGCCCACTTGACTTCACATTCCAGGATGTCTGGCTCTAGGTGAGTGATCATACCATCGTGATTATCTGGGTCCTGAAGATCTTTTTTGTATAGTTCTTCTGTGTCTTCTTGCCACCTCTTCTTAATATCTTCTGCTTCTGTTAGGTCCATTTCTGTCCTTTATTGAGCCCATCTTTGCAGGAAATGTTCCCTTGGTATCTCTAATTTCCTTGAAGAGATCTCTAGTCTTTCCCATTCTATTGTTTTCCTCTATTTCTTTGCACTGATCACTGAGGAAGGCTTTCTTATCTCTCCTTGTTATTCTTTGGAACACTGCATTCATATGGGTATATCTTTCCTTTTCTCCTTGGCCTTTTGCTTCTCTTCTTTTTACAGCTATTTCTAAGGTCTCCTCAGACAACCATTTGCCTTTTTGCAATTATTTTTCTTGGGAATGGTCTTGATCCCTGTCTCCTGTACAATGTCACGAACCTTCATCCATACCTCATCAGGCACTCTGTCTATCAGATCTAGTCCCTTGAAACTATTTCTCACTTCCACTGTATAATCATAAGGGATTTGATCTAGGTCATACCTGAATGGTCCGGTGGTTTTCCATACTTTCTTCAATTTAAGTCTGAATTTGGCAATAAGGAGTTCATGTTCTGAGCCACAGTCAGCTCCCAGTCTTGTTTCTGCTGCCTGAATAGAGCTTCTCCATATATGGCTGCAAAGAATTTAATCAATTTGATTTCGGTGTTGACCATCTGGTGATGTCCATGTGTAGAGTCTTCTCTTGTGTTGTTGGAAGAGGGTGTTTGCTATGACCAGGGTGTTCTCTTGGCAAAAGTGTATTAGCCTTTGCCCTGCTTCATTCTGTACTCCAAGGCCAAATTTGCCTGTTACTCCAGGTGTTTCTTGACTTCCTACTTTTGCATTCCAGTCCCCTATAATGAAAAGGACATCTTTTTGGGGTGTTAGTTCTAGAAGTTCTTGTAGGTTTTCATAGAACCGTTCAATTTCAGCTTCTTCAGCATTCCTGGTCAGGGCTTAGACTTGGATTACCATGATATTGAATGGTTTGCCCTTGAAACGAAGAGAGATCATTCTGTCATTTTTGAGATTTCATCCAAGTATTGCATTTTGGACTCTTTTGTTAACTATCATGGCTACTCCATTTCTTCTAAGGGATTCTTGCCCACAGTAGTAGATATAATGGTCATCTGAGTTAAATTCACCCATTCCAGCCCATTTTAGTTCACTGATTCCTAAAATGTCGACGTTCACTCTTACCATGTCCTGTTTGACCACTTCCAATTTGCCTTGATTCATGAACCTAACATTCTAGTTTCCTATGCAATATTGCTATTTACAGCATCAGACTTTGCTTCTATCACCAATCACATCCACAACTGGGTGTTGTTTTTGCTTTGACTCTCTCTCTTCATTCTTTCTGGTAGGCAGAAGCCAGGTCTAAAAGGCAAACCTTCTTTTCATATCCCATACCCTCTGTACATTCCTTCTCCCCAGTCCTTGACTTCCATACCCCTACTCCTCTGTAAGCCTATCTGCCTGCAGCTCCTTTGATGGAAGGGGTTTCTAGAAAGACAACTTCTGCAAAGCTGAGGCTGAAGACTTGCTTCTTTGCCTTCATTAGGGCTCCTCAGGAGGATTGATGAACACGGTAAACTGGGGGTCAGTGCTCTCTCAGAAAGGCTTCCATGGATCCCCCAACCCTGACACCCCCCTCTAAGATCTTCTTTCCCATACTTCTACTCAGCTTTGCTGATCCGTGTCCCCCATAGCATCACTGCAAGATGAGGAGTGAAATGTCCCATACTGTCCCCAACAGAAGGACACTGTTGTTTTCCCAGCATTCATAACATCTTAGGCTTCCTTGATTTCTACCTCTGACATTTACAACACAGGAGCCCCCTCTTTCCCCCACTGCTCACAGAGTCTCCTTAGGATCTTTTCTGACACCCCGGCCTCTGAGTTTAACCTACAAGCACCAGTTGGGACAGTGGACTGGAGTCCATTGACCAGCCCCCATGCTCTCTCTGCCCAGGAGCAGAGACTAATGCTCTGCAAAGCTGTGGCTGAATCAGAATCACCTTCACTGTCCCCACAGCCAAGACTCTTCCCCTCGGGGCTCACTCTCTCTTAGTCACTGACTGCTTCATTCATGTATTCAGGAATGGTGTTACATGCTCACATTTCATCTCCCTACGCCAGTGAGTTGGTGTGAAACAAAATATCACGAATGACTTGGGAATGGAAATGAATTGTCAGGGAAAGCTCATCTGTGCCTGAAAATAATATTGAGATGACCACCCATGCTTCAGTGGAGCCCGTGAGTGATATCTGACATTCCTGAGTAGGTCTGGGTTGCGATGTTCTCCCAGGTGCTGTTTCACACACAGCCAGACTACTCAGTATGGTTACAGGAAACGGTTATCCCGCCTTTCTCCAGATTCTGCTAGCGTTGGCTAGGATCATGGATTAGGGATACCTTGTGAGATTCCCACCTCCAGTTTACCTCTGAGCCTCATCCTCCTCCCTGGTCATTCACAACTCTGATATCATTGCCATCCCCAGTCTCCTTCCATACGTGCTCCTGGTCATGCTAAGGTCTGTGCCCAGGACAGGGACACTTTCAAAGGCTCCAGGAAATACAAATCCATGCTCTTCTATCATTTCCCATTTTCTTTATTATTTAGAGAGATTTTATTAAGCTGGAAGACACCTTTGGGGTCAGCTCCTTTAACCCCATCTCTTTACACAGGGGGACTAAAACCCAGAGAAGTTAAATGAATTTTGAAAAGCCACGCAGCTGATAGCAGAGTTGGAGTTTGAACTCAAGCTTTTAGTTCCTGCCATCATCCCAGTCGCCAGCTATCATCCACCGGCCATGCAGAATGCTGCAGGCTATGCCCGTGGCAGGGCTTCCAGAGCAGTGACTGGAAGTGACTCTGTCCACTGGTCACACAGCTGATTGCTGCCCTAGAGCCCATCTGGTTTGCGGCAAAGCACCATTTTCTTCAGCAAAGCAGTCTCTGGTGCCCTCAAGGGGCAGAACTGAGTAGTGATGAACAGTTCCAATGGCAAGACAAAGCGTGGAGGAATAAACCCTGAGGTTTATTTATGCCTGAGGAATAAACCCTCTGATCCACCCCTACCCCACTTTTACAGACTGCTTGGGTTCACCTTTTTGTCTTAAAGATCATGAAACATTTTTAAGAATATCAACATGTGCTTGAAACACAAACTGCCCCTGATACTTTCATGCCCAGGCCCCAGGGGAAAACTGGAGAGCCCACAGGGCCATGCCGAGTGCCTGCCCCCCAAAGAATTTGAACTTGAAATGTGTCAGCAGAAGGGAAAAGTGGTGAGATGACCCTCAGCTGGAGAAAGAGCTGCTTGTTTCCTCTCTCTGGGTCCTTGGAGCCACAGGGCCTCCCTCTCATAAAGGACTGGAGATGAGTGTTCAGAGTCCAGAGCAATTAGTGACCTGGGTGGGAGGGACCATGAAAGGAAGAGTCCAGAGTCCTGGGAGTTTCCAGAGCAGCAATGACGGGCAGTAAGACCCGAGCTGTGATCCTCCTTTCTGCCCAAGAGCTGTAAGGAAACCAGTGCTGTCTATGTGATTGCTCTGTGAGAGATATCTAGAAACTGGCTTTTTCTCCACGAACAACTGACATAGACTATATGTAAGCAAAGCTAGTTGTTCTATCATCTGTTCCCATGGCCCTGTTAGGACGCTTTTCTTGTGTTGTATCTTGTTTCATCTCTGACTCCCAAACGATCCAATTCAGCAAACACCTATCAAATGCATCTATTTGGCAGGGACTGTGGGCTGCCACAGACTTAAGGAACTCTCATTTGTTTCCGAACCTCCTCCTTGGCCAGCACAGTGCAACTTGATAAGTATTAGTCTTGAGTACTGTTTTTTGTGGCTTCCCTCGTGATTCAGACGATAAAGAATCTGCCTGCGATGCAGGAGAGCTGGGTTTGCTCCCTGGGTCAGGAAGATCCCCTGGAAAAGGGAATGGCTACCCACTCTAGTACTCTTGCCTAGAGAATTCCACGGACAGAGGAGCCTGGCGGGCTGCAGTCCATGGGGTCACACAAGAGGTGGACACATCTGAGCAACTAACACTTTCACTTTTTTCACTGTGTTTTTAGGCAAGATGACTAGAGATACGATTCTCCATGTGAAGTGTGCAAGTCTAGATACCTAGATTTCTAGTTATATGTGTTGTTCTCACATATGTGACCAACAGGTCTTGTCCCCCTTTCACCCCCTTTTGTGGTTGATGGTTGTATAAATCGGGGTAATTGACTCTAGCAGCTATAACAAGCAATCCCACGTTTCAGTAATACAGCACAAAATAGAAGTTTATTCCTCATGCACACTGACTTGGAGTGGATGTTCCTGGCCAAGAAGCCCTTCTGGGCAGCTGTCTCTTAAGGCAGTGACTCGGGATTCAGGTTTCTTCTTTGCTGCTGTCTAGCTCTTCATCTTGATCAGATCCTCTACATGCAGTCAGATGGCAGAGAGAGATGAGCATCCACGCATCTGGAGCTTTACCAGCTCAGCCAGAGGTGACACACTTCTGCTCAAGATCTTTTGATGAAGACCAGTTACATGGTTCCTGCCACATGCACTAGGAGCAGAGACTTGTGGGATCTGGCTGGACCACTGCTTCCCAGCAGTTACTCTTCATCTTGGAAGGAGCATGAATTTTTGGCTAGTCATCCCTGCCAAAACAGCACTTTAGGATAATTAGGCATTAAAGTTCTCCTATGAGAGATAGAAAATTTTTTTTAAAAAGAATGATTGTTTGGCTTACAAGGGTTTTATTCTGCAAAATCCAGAAGAGGACCTGTTAGTAAGAAGATATGTTAAAAAAAATGTTTAAGCAATTTTTAATCCCAAGATCCTCCATAACCCTCGCAAGATCTCCATAGCTGCTTGTCTAGGTCACCATATGGGAGCTGGAGCCAGAGTTATAGATAGAGAAGGAGAAGTGAGCGATTGAGGACGAGATGGTTGGATGGCATCACCGACTCAAAGGACATGAGTTTGAGCAAACTCAGGGAGATAGTGAAAGGGAAGTCTGGCATGCTGCAGTCCACGGGGTTGCAAAGAGTCAGACATGACTTAGCAACTGAACAAACAAACCTTTCAAGGCTGAAAGAGAGTTTGAGGGAAAAACAAAAAAACCCCTTGCATTATCCTCTGGGAGGAAGATTATCTTTTTTTTCTGGTCAAAGTCCTCTTTCTTTTCACACTTCTAGGCATAACAGGGCATAAAGATAGGTCACAGAAAAAAGTGGGCTCCCTGTACCAGAAATTCTGAGCTGAGAAAGACAGTGGCTATATGAGATGTTTGGACCAAAGGAAGAAGCAGTTTGAGGAATCAGCTAGAGATGAAAATGAAGGCCTGGCCTCCTCTGGTTCTTTCACTAGCCCAGGAAGAACTGGATTTGAGGCCTCTGGTGTCTACCTCACTTTCATTAAAACATGAGACAAACATCAAAGGCTTTCTGGGATGTAGGTGAGGCATAACCTACAGGTGACAACTTGTCAATGATATGTGTTAAATTGAGTGGTGATCAGACTACAGAGGAGAGTGTAATTAAAACCTAGAAATAGTTCTAAGACCTGTGCAAAGACCCAAAACAGTCTGTTTTGGATAAAAATGAATAATAATATTTCACTCTTCCATCAAAACATGGATGTAAATATTCCTCAAGTCTCAAATCCTAGCCGCCCAGCCGCTTTGTGTGGGCCTAGGAGAGAGGGAAGGAGGAGGGTGAATTTGAAGGCTGTACGGTAAGTTTTGTGGGATAAGCCAGCTAACTAGTGAGAAATGGGCCTCCTAGAGGTGAGGGGGCTCCCACAGTACAATACGTACCCTCCATCTTCCCTGGAGCTACCAAGACAGAGGAAAAGAGGGAGGGGCCAGAATAGATATTGATATCACAGCATCATCACCGTCATTGCTGAACCCTGGACCACTGACTTATGGGTTTTGAAATGCTCCTTGAGTAAGTACAACACTGATGCAAAAAACTAGGTGGGGACTAGCCTGTAAGTAGAAGCTGGAAAGCTATAGCTACAAGGGATTTAAAACAGGAACTTAGTAGACATTACATTATCACCATCAGAGAATGTAGTGTCAAGAACCCGGCATGGTTTGTGATGTTTAAACTAAGGTTATTAAACTGTCTTCTAGGCCAGTGCTACAAACTTTGCGCACATAAGAATCATCCTGGGAGTGGGGAAGAGAGTGTTTTAAAGTGCAAAGTCCCAGGGTGCCAATTAGAAAAGAGGTCTGGGAGAGAAGCAGAAGTCTGCATTTTTAATTAGCAGAACCAGGTAATTCTCATATAGATGCTAGAGACATAGCTGAAAATAGCTGTTGAGTCAGAGGCTACAGTGAATTTGACAGAAATAAAAATGATTTCTATCACCATCCAGGAAAAAGTAAAATTTTTTTATTTCTAAGCAGAAAACATTATTACTTGATATAATGTTTTCTTGAGCTTTCAAATTTTGAATATGTGTATTTCATTTTTTGGCAGTGCACACTTTACATTTTAAAGCAGATCTATTTTTTACTTTTTAAGGCTAATTTTGTGTCTTGAGAAGGCTGAATATCAATTTATCTTTTTAGGTGCAGTTGTGTTGAGTCACTGCAGTTGAACGTTTCCAGCATGACAGGGGAATCACGGGTCTTTATTGAAACAGGTGACAGAAGGACAACCACTTATCCTATAAATGCAAATAGTCACAACAAGATTTTTCTGTTTAACTAAAACATGTATGTGAATTCAAAGGTAGTAGTGATTCTAATTAAACTGGCCTACAATCAACTTTTTAGAAACTCTTGTTTTTAATTTGAAATATTTCTTTATGCAGGGAGAATAGCATAAAATACTTCAAATATTAGTTTTTGTAGGACTAATAAAATTCTAAATATAATAAAATAAAATAGGGACTTCCTTGGCAGTCCAGTGTTTAGGACTCCATTCTTGCAATGCAGGGGGAATTGGTTTGATCCCTGGTCAAGAAACTAAGATCCCATATGCTTCAGGGAATGGCCATTAAAAAAGAAGAAGAAGAAAATAACAAAAGACTCTTTGAGTTGAAAGCAATCTTGAAAGTAAACTATTCCAGGCTCTCATTTGATGCTTATCAGACTGTGGAAATGGAAATAATGCAGGCCTTGGGAACATAAGACCTGCGTTTGAAAGACCTGAGCTTTGCCACTGGGACAGTAGTTGTATAATCTTAGACATGTGACTTAAGTTTTCTAGGCCACAATTTCCCCATCTGTAAAATGGCACAGAGACCTCTGCAGTCTTTTAGTCCTGTCATTCTGTGATTCTCTCCTACAGTTTCACCTTCCTCTTCATGCTCATTCATAATCTGCAGAAGTAATATGAGCTGATTTTCACTTTGCAAATTATTCTCCAATTTAGATTGAATGAATTAGAACATACATACGTACAAAGATTTTTTAAAAATCTAGACCTAAAATTAAAACTTCCTCAACTAAAATGGTTACAGTAAGAATAGATTAACTCCCAATAAAATCAGAAAGGACATTCTCTGATATGATGCCTAAAGAAGACAGTGGCAATTACCAAACCTATGGTACTGCTCCATAAGTTCAGCTTATATTTGAAGTGGAATTCTTCAACACAGATAAAGAGAGTCACAAATGCGTAGTTGTTATTGCAAATTATCTCTGGAGACACAACCCATGCTCTAAGAACTAAAACTCAGCATCTCTTTGATGCTTAATGAGATGTGCCATCCTGATTGAATATTATTTCCCATCAATAAAGTGACTTCCTCTCAACTTTCTAAGTAATCTATACAAGAATCTTCCACAAACCTTTCTTAAAAGATAACCTAGGTATCATCTTAATTTTAAAATTAAATAAATAACTTTAATTCAGTGCTTTGCACTTTCAAAACACAACACATAAATATGAACTCAATAATTGTTTGCTACATGAATGATTTAAATTGAATAAAGCACTAGGCACTTGACAAACTGGATCATTGGTACAGTCAAAATAGTGCTGGTATTGGGGTCTTGACCACCTCTTGCTAGCTGCATAATTGTAGGTAATTTACACAATGTCTTTGAGCCTCAGTATTCTCATCTGTAAATGGGATAATTCTTCCCAAACACTAAGGAGAATTAAAGTAGATAAGACCAAAAAATATCTATGAAAAACTTCAGCTCATGCTATTCTTTTGGCAAAAGTCTGAAATTTTTTCTTCTAAAGCTTTCTGAACATCAGTTCTAAAGTGTGGGCTTTTCTTCCCTCACATCAATCAACTCTCGGCCACTAGCCAAGTGTCCTACAAGGCAACTCTATTCCAACACTATCTGCTGGACATAGTGTTAGATTCCACACGTCAAGGATTAAGTCCCACAAGACTTCTCCCCAACCCCTACCCCACTTCAGACACCAGTCACAAGTCCAGGTTGTCACTTGCATTTATGACTGATTGGCTGTACATCAGAGGTTCCCACACCCACTCCTTGGGTTTGATTAATTTGCTAGAGCAGCTTACAGAAACGAGAGGAACATTTAATTACTAGATTACCAGTTAATTATAGAAGGACACCACTTAGGAACAGTCAGATGGAAGAGATGCATAGGACAAGTAAGGGGAAAGGGCCTAGAGGTTCCATGATCTCTCTGAGAGGACCCCTCTCCTCCAGTCTCCACATGTCCACCATCCCAGAGGCTCTCCAAGCCTTGTCCTTTTGGATTTTTAATGAAGGATTCATTACATGGGTATGACTAATTAAATAATTGGTCATTTGTGATTGATTCAACCTGCAACTCCTCCTCTTCAGAGGTCACGGGGTATGGAAGTAAAAGTTCAAACGCTCTAACCTCACAGTTGGCTCCCTTGACAGCCAGCCCCCATCCTTAGGTGGGGTCCAAAAGTTACCTCATTAATATGACAAAAGATACCTTTAGTGCTTTTGTCACTTGGAAAATTTCAAGGGTTTTAGGAGCACTGTGCCAGAAATGGAGATGAAGACCAAATATATATTTCTTATTATAAATCACATTGTCACACCTCTTATGACTGGGAAAAAGTGCTTTCCTGTCTATTCAACACCTAACTGGAAGTCCCAGCATTAAGGCAAGAAAAAGAAATAAAAGACACACAGCTTGAAAAGGAAGTGTTACTGTCTTAATTATCAGACCTGGAATTAATAAGTGGGTATATAGCAAGTCATGGAGAACATGCAAGAGGAGAGGGTATTACTAAGAGTCTCAGAAATAGAAACAATAGATGGATAATTTAGACAACAAATAGAAGCTAAGCCCACCAGTCATGGCATGTATCCCACACCCTAGTTTCATGAGAATTGTGTAGTACACTTGATATATTTTCATAAGCTTGCCTTGAAAGAACAAATTTAAGCTTTTTGAATCTGTGAGATAAGCTAGTTTGCAAGGTCAGTCTCAATAATGCCCACAATCTTACAGAGGGATGAGCTCCTTCTGGAAGCCCTGAAGTTTTTCTTGCAACTTAAATAGATAAGAAATGGTTTTTTCCTATGAAAGCCACTGAACTAGAGAATGAAACAAATGTTGCTTATGGATACCACCTATCTGAGAAAAAAATGTCAAGAATGTATTGTCCTACACTTAACATGTTTTAACAGATTTGTTAAATCTTCCTGCAGTTCTCTGGTGAGAAAGATTTCCCTGTGTTTATATCAGTAAGAAAATTTTCCTATTGCTGTGATAGATTAGATATGAGAAACAAGTCTTTGTATTGATTTTGCAAATAACTGAGAATTTACGGAAGAAAGACTTCAATATTTGCCCGAAAAGGATATATGAGAAGCCATATAAGTTATCTATATCTTTGCTAATCTCAATAATTTTATATAACAGAAGATTCAGTTACTGGAATTTGGAAACATCAATATACTTGCCTGACCATACTCCTGTGTTTTATGTGTTCTGACTAAAATAAAATTTTATGGTACTAACTACCTTAACCCTGTCCTATGCAAAACCCTGAGAAATCAGAGTATAATTTTGATATAAAACTAATTATATTTCAGTTACAATTGTTTAAAATGTTTTCCCATTTACCATCTAAGATAACCAGATATATCACCAGTGGTTTGCATACCAGCTGGGAAAACAGTGGTGTAGATGGAAAAGCACTATAATCGGAGGCAAAGAGGCCTCCATTCAAATTATAGCTCCTCTGCTCAGTAGTTCTGCAACCCTGAAGAGTCACTTAACATTTCTGAGCTTCAGTCATTTTAAAAGGAAGAAATGCAATAAAAAATATACCAGGGAATCATCTGGCATGTGATCATACAACTAAATACTGTCACATATTTCAAGGACTGTGTTTGCATTTGCACAAAGTAGAGTGTGATGCAGTCACAGTGAATAAAACCTTTCTTGTAGTTCAAAATAGAGAAAAATGGGGGAAGGACAGAGGCACAAGCCACAGGCATGCTGGACTCAAAATTATCTGCACTTTGGACATCAACATACTCAAGAGATTTACTTCTTTAGAAATATGAATAATGCATTCATGCCAAAGGTAGACTACTTGATGTAACATGACTTATCATTGCAGAAGAAAAGCTTTGTCCTTAAACTGTTTAAAAATTTCGACATGGTAATAATTATGGGTCAGTGATCATTTTGACATCAGAACATATCAGACTTTATTACAACACATTAAAAATTAAGCACTGTCACTTAAGGGATCACCAGGTAACAACACAATCAAAAACACCGATGTAAATGTGAGCCCAGTTCTAGAATATCCTTATATCTCACTTTTAAAATATTTTCAAATGGAAATGTAAGGTTAAAAATTTTGATGCGGAGGGAATTCCCTGGGGTTCCAGTGGTTAGGACTTCTCGTTCTCACAGATGAGGGCATAGTTTCAATTCCTGGTTGGGGAACTAAGATCCCACAAGCCATGAGAGGAAAAAAAAATGTGATGGAGAGATTTAAAGGTCACCATATTTTCATAGGACTTCCCTGTAGTTCAGATGGTAAAGAATCTACCTGCAAAGCAGGAGACCCGGGTTTGATCCCTGGATCAGGAAGATCCCCTGGAGAAGGAAATGGCAACCCACTCCAATATTCTTGCCTGGACAATTCCATGGACAGAGGAGCCTGGCAGGCTACGATCCATGAGGTTGGAGAGAATCGGACATGACTAAGCAACTAACACACAGATTTTCATAACATCAGGCCATCATTATGTCAGCTTAACTCTCATCTTACTCTTACATTTATACAAGCATCTCTATGTAGGATGTTTTAATAAAACCCTTATATATGAGTAAGCTAGTGGAGGTGATAGAATTCCAGCTGAGCTATTTGAAATCCTAAAAGATGATGCTGTTAAAGTTCTGCACTCAATATGTCAGCAAATTTGGAAAACTCAACAGTGGCCACAGGATTGGAAAAGGTCAGTTTTCATTCCAATCCCAAAGAAAGGCAATGCCAAAGAATGTTCAAATTACCACACATTTACACTCATCTCACACACTAGCAAAGTAATGTTCAACATTCTCCAAGCTAGGCTTCAACAGTACATGAACCGAGAACTTCCAGATATTCAAGCTGGATTTAGAAAAGGCAGAAGAATCAGAGATCAAATTGCCAACATCCGTTGTATCATCAAAAAAGCAAGAGAATTCCAGAAAAACATCTGCTTCATTGACTACACTAAAGCCTTTGACTGTGTGGATCACAACAAACTGTGAAAAATTCTTTATGAGATGGGAATACCAGGCCACCTTACCTGTCTCCTGAGGAACCTGTATACAGGTCAAGAAGCAACAGTCAGAACTGGATGTGGAATGACTGGCTGGTTCAAAATTGGGAAAGGAGTACGTCAAGGCTGTATATTGTCACCCTGCTTATTTAACTTATATGTAGGGAACATCATGCAAAGTGCTGGGCTGGATGAAGCACAAGTTGGAATCAAGATTGCCGGGAGAAATATCAATAACCTCAGATATGCAGATGACACCACCCTTATGGCAGAAAAAGAGGAACTAAAGAGCCTTTTGATGAAGGTGAAAGGAGAGTGAAAGTTTGGCTTAAAAGTCAACATTCAAAAAACAAAGATCATGGCATATGGTCCCACCACTTCATGGCAGATAGATGGGGAAACAATGAAAACAGTGGCAGACTTTATTTTCTTGGGCTCCAAATTCACCACAGATGGTGACTGCAACCATGAAATTCAAAGACACTTCCTCCTTGGAAGAAACGCCATGACCAACCTAGATAGCATATTAAAAAGCAGAGACTTGACTTTACTGACAAAGGTCCATATAATCAAAGCTATGGTTTTTCCAGTAGTCATGTATGAGTGTGAAAGTTGGATCATAAAGAAAGCCGAGCACTGAAGAATTGATGCTTTTGAACTGTGGTTTTGGAGAAGACTCTTGAGAGCCCCCTGGACTGCAAGGAGATCCAACCAGTCCATCCTAAAGGAAGTCAGTCCTGAATATTCATTGGAGGGACTGATGCTGAAGCTGAAGCTCCAATACTTTGGTCACCTGATGCGAAGAACTGACTCATTTGAAAAGACCCTAATACTGGGAAAAATTGAAGGAGGGGAGATGACAGAGGACAAGATGGTTGGATGGCATCACTGACTCAATGGTCATTAGTTTGAGCAAGCTCCAGGAGATGGTGAAGGACAGGGAGGCCTGGTGTGCTGCGTCCAGGGGGTCGCAAAGAGTTGGACATGACTGAGCAACAGAACAGCAACAACAACCAAAGTCTTAGCAGCACCCACCACATTGCAAAGGCCAGAGATGGGTCACATGCTCATCCTTAAATAAGAGATTGACAGGGGAAACAGGACTAACACGAGTTACTTAAACTAATCAGAACCTAACCCTGAGCAGGGAATGGGGCTACTTTCTGATGAGTCACTTGGAATGGGTCACTGTGAGCAAGAAAAAGGAAGGAAATTGGTACTAGTGGGTACAAATATATTAACAAACAAACATATTCCATTCACCAAAGTGCCTGAACTGGATATGAAAAGAGTAGTTGACCAGTTTAACTCTGTAGGGATTTAACAATATTGTTTTCCATATCTGGAGAGGTGGTCCACTTTCTGTTTAATTTCCACTTTTGGCCTCTTGGCTGTACTGAGTTGAATAGTGTCCCCCAAATTCATGTTCACTGGAACATCAGAATGAAACCCTATTCGGAAATAATGCTTGCAAATAGAGTTAAGATTATGTCATAGTGGATTATGAAGGACCTTAATCCAATAATTGATATCCTTATAAGAAAATAAAACAAGACACACAGACACTCGGGAGAATGCCAGATGATGGATGCAGAGATTTGAGTGATGCATCTGCAAACCAAGGAATGCCACAATTACCAGCAGCCACCAGAAGCTAGAAAGAGGCAAAAAAAAAAAAAAGCTTCCCTACCGCTGTCAGTCACCTTGGCCCTGCTGACACCTTGATTTCAGACTTTCAGTCTTAAAATTGTTAGAGAATAAATTTTGGCCATTTTAAGCCACCCAGTTTATGATATGCTGTTATGGCAGTCCTAAGAAACTAATACGTTAGCCATGTACCTTTTAATCTTAGTTTTAGAGGTTTCTTTAGAATTTCCAATATTTTTAATTCATTACAGCCTACTTTCAAATGTTATACAATCTCAGTTATAAATTAAGATCAACTTAAAAAATTTTCCCCTCCCATCTTTTGTGCCATTTTTGTATTTTATTTCTGCTTTTGTTATAAAACTCAGAATATATTGTGGGTTTTTTTTTTAAGTTTTGCTTTAAACAATTACATTTAAAGATATTTTAAATTAGGAAATGTCTCTTTTATATATATACATATCTCATATATATACATATCTCTTAATTCCTTTTGTACATCTGGTTTTCCATCTGGTATTATTTTTCTTCAGTCCAAAGAGCTTCCTTTAGCATTTATCTTAATGCAGATCTGCTGGTGACAAGTTTCCTCAGCTTCTGCTTCTCTAAAGATGTCTTAATTTTGCCTTTATCTTTGAAGAATATTTTTGCGAGATATAAAATTCTAGGTTGATGGGCTATTTTTTAAAAATTTTGGTACTTAAAACAGATCATCCCATTATCTCCTGCATGCATGCTAAGTCACTTCAGCCCTGTCTGACTCTCTGAGACCCCTTGGACTGTAGCCCACCAGACTCCTCTGTTCAAGGGACTTTCCAGGCAAGAATACTGGAGTGGGTTGTGATGCCCTCCTCCAGGGGATCTTCCTAACCCAGCGATCAAACCAGAGTCTCTTACATTTTCTGCGTTGTCAGCAGGTTCTTTACCACAAGCGCCGCCTGGGAAGTTCCCTTGTCTCCTGACTTTCATTATTTATGGTAAGAAGTTATTAAATTCTTATTTTTGTATTCCTGCATCTAGTGTCTTTTTTTTTTTTCTGGTTGCTTCCAGGATTTTCTCTTTACTACTGGTTTTTAATATTTTTTTTTATTATGTTCCTTTGTTTTCTTGTTTGTGGGTGTGTGTATATTCTGCTTGAGGTTCATTTAGCTCCTTAGATAATTAAGTTTTCAGTATTAATCAAAATGGAAATTTTGGGGGTAATGCATTTTGAAATATTTTTTGGAGTCACCCTGTGACTCCAATTACACGTATATTATGCCAACTGATATTGTCCTACAGGTCATTGTGCTATTTGTTGTGGGAATTTGTTTCCAGCTTTTTCTCCCTCTGAGGTTCAATTTGCATAGTTTCTATTGCAGTCTTCAAGATTATTATTCTTTTTTTCTTTAATTTATAATATACTACTAAGTCTATCCAGTGAATTTTTCACTTTAGATACTATATTTTTCAGCTTTAGAGAGTCCATTTGTTTCATTTTTTCATATCCTTTACTTCTCATACTCATATTTTGCAGTAAATCTTTTCAAGGCTCACTTTATTTATTTGTTTGTTTGCTGTATAGGACAATCTAGATATTTTCCCATTAAATCGTGAACATAATTATAATACTTGTTTTAAAATTTCACCTGCTAATTTTATTTGGGTCTGTTTCTATTGAATAATTTTTCTCTTGGTGATGGACAACACCTGCTTGCTTCTTCACGTGTTTAGTCATTTTTATTGGATGTTGGACATTTTAAATATAACATGGTTGATTGCATTCTGATGTCTTTCTTAAAGAAAATTTAATTTTGTCTGAGAAGCAGTTTAGCTATTGCAAACCATCTTGAGACTTTTTAAAGAATCTTTTTAGGGTAGATTTTGAATAGGCTTTACTCAGTGGTATTGGTAGCCTTTTTTGTTCCCCCTGATACCAACGAATTCTGATATCCGCTGGGTGTCCTACAATGCAATTCAATTCTGACACTAACTATCTGCAGCTCATGTCAAACTCTATATGCTTCAAACTCTATAAGACAGAACCAGTCTTAGTCCCTCAAGACTGGTCTCATTTCAGATGACAGTTACAAGTATTGAGTCCGTAGGTTACCCACACTTCTGTTCATTTTGGCTACAAAGTTGAGGATTTCCATGATGCCTCTCCCTTCAGTTTCAATAATTTGCTAGAATAACACACAAAACCCATTACCTACTATTACAGGTTTATCATAAAGGATACAATTCGAACAATCAAATGTAAGAGATATATAAATATAATGGGATCCAGTGGGGGCACATCATCCCCCCAGCACACTAATATGTTCACCAGCCCAAAAACCCCACTTCCAAGATACCCCATGTCCAAGGTCTGGAGCAGCAGCTGCGCTTCACTGGAGCAGCTGTGAGCAGATACCCCGTGTCCAAGGTCAGGAGCAGTGGCTGCACTTCGCTGGAACGGCCATGAGGAGATAACCCATGTCCAAGGTCAGAGAAACCCCAGCAAGACGGTAGGCGCTGGAGCGGCTGTGAGGAGATACCACATGCCCAAGGGCAAAGGAGAAGCCCCAGCAAGATGGTAGGAGGGACAAAATTGAAATTAGAATCAAACCCCACTCCTGCCAGAGACGCTCAGAGGGCTCAAACAAGGCTTGTGTGCACCAGGACCCAGGGAATCCACAGAGACTGAGACAGAACTGTGTTTGAGCATCTTCTGAGGAGGTACGGGCCAGCAGTGGACTGCCACAGGGATGGGGGCTCTGGGTGCAGCAGACCTGGGTGTGGCATCAGCCCCCTTGGAGGAAGTCGCCATTAACCCCAACATAGAGCTGCCAGAACTTACACAGGGCTGGGAAATAGACAATTAGAGGGCACAAACAGAACCTTGTGAGCACCAGGACCCAGGAGGAAGGAGTGGTGACCCCACAAGAGACTGACCCAGACTTGCCTGTGAGCGTCCAGAAGTCTCCAGCAGAGGCGTGGGTTGGTGGTGGCCTACTGCAGGGTTAGAGGCAGTGAGTGTAGCAGTACATGCATGGGATCTTTTGAAGGATCATCACTTTTATCTTCATTACCTCCACCATAGTTTGGCACCAGGTAAATAGCAGGGAGGGAACACAGCTCCACCCATCAACAGAAAATTGGATTAAAGATTTACTGGCATGGCCCTGTCCATCAGAAGAGGACCCAGTTTCCCCCTCAGTCTCTCCCGTCAGGAAGCTACCATAAGCCTCTTATCCTTCTCCATCAGAGGTCAGACAGACTGAAAACCACAATCACAGAAAACTAACCAATCTGATCACATGGACCACAGCCTTGTATAACTCAATGAAACAGCCATGCCGTGTAGGGCCACTCAAGACGGTCATGGTGGAGAGTTCTGACAAAATGTGATCCACTGGAGAAGGGAATGGCAAACCACTTCAGTATTCTTGCCTTCAGAACCCCATGAACAGTATCAAAAGGCAAAAAGATAAGACACTGAAAGATGAACTCCCCAGGTCGGAAGGTGCCCAATATACTGGAGATCAGTGGAGAAATAACTCCACAAAGAATGAAGAGATGGAGCCAAAGCAAAAACGACACTCAGTTGTGGATGTGACTGGTGATAGGAGCAAATTCTGATGCTGTAAAGAGCAATATTGCATAGAAACCTGGAATGCTAGGTCCATGGATCAAAGCAAATTGGAAGTGGTCAAACAGGAGATGGCAAGAGTGAACGTCGACATTTTAGGAATCAGTGAACTAAAATGGGCTGGAATGGGTGAATTTAACTCAGATGACCATTATATCTACTGCTGTGGGCAACAATCCCTTAGAAGAAATGGAGTAGTCATCATAGTCACCAAAGAGTCCAAAATGCAGTATTTGGATGCAATCTCATAAACGAAAGAATGATATCTGTTCATTTCCAAGGCAAACCATTTAATATCACCATAATCCAAGGCTATGCCCTGACCAGTAATGCTGAAGAAGCTGAAGTTGAATGATTCTATGAAGACCTACAACACCTTCTAGAACTAACACTCAAAAAGGATGTCCTTTTCATTATAGGGGACTGGAATGCAAAAGTAGGAAGTCAAGAAACACCTGGAGTAACAGGCAAATTTGGCCTTGGAGTACAAAATAAAGCAGGGCAAAGGCTAATAGAGTTTTGCTAAGAGAATGCATTGGTCATAGCAAACACCCTCTTCCAACAACACAAGAGAAGACTCTACACATGGACATCACCAGATGGTCAACACTGAAATCAAACTGATTAAATTCTTTGCAGCCATATATGGAGAAGCTCTATTCAGGCAGCAGAAACAAGACTGGGAGCTGACTGTGGCTCAGATCATGAACTCTTTATTGCCAAATTCAGACTTAAATTGAAGAAAGTATGGAAAACCACCGGACCATTCAGGTATGACCTAGATCAAATCCCTTATGATTATACAGTGGAAGTGAGAAATAGTTTCAAGGGACTAGATCTGATAGACAGAGTGCCTGATGAACTATGGGTGGAGGTTCATGACATTGCACAGGAGACAGGGATCAAGACCATCCCCAAGAAAAATAAATGCAAAAAGAAAGATGGCTGTCTGAGGAGGTCTTACAAATAGTTGTGAAAAGAAGAGAAGCAAAAAGCAAAGGAGAAAAAGAAAGATATTCCCATTTGAATGCAGAGTTCCAAAGAATGGCAAGGAGAGATAAGAAAGCCTTCCTCAGTGATCAGTGCAAAGAAATAGAGGAAAACAATAGAATGGGAAAGACTAGAGATTTCCTGAAGAAAATTAGAAATACCAAGGGGACATTTCCTGCAAAGATGGGCTCAATAAAGGACAGGAATGGACCTAACAGAAGCAGAAGAAATTAAGAAGAGGTGGCAAGAATACACAGAAGAATGATACAAAAAAAGATCTTCACGACCCAGATAATCACAATGGTGTGATCACTCACTCAGAGCCAGACATCCTGGAATGTGAAGTCAAGTGGGCCTTAGGAAGCATCACTACGAACAAAGCTAGTGGAGGTGATAGAGCTCCAGTTGAGCTATGTCAAATCCTGGAAGATAATGCTGTCAAAGTGCTTGTACTCAATATGTCAGCAAATTTGGAAAACTCAGAAGTGGCCACAGGACTGGGAAAGGTCAGTTTTCATTCCAATACCAAAGAAAGGCAATGCCAAAGAATGCTCAAGCTATCACACAATTGCACTCATTTCACACGTCAGCAAAGTAATGTTCAAAATTCTCCAAGCCAGGTTTCAACAGTATGTGAATAGTGACCTTCCAGACATTCAAGCTGGATTTAGAAAAGGCAGAGGAACCAGAGATCAAATTGCCAACATCTGTTGGACTATTGAAAAAGCAAGAGAATTCCAGAAAAATGTCTATTTCTGCTTTATTGACTACGCCAAAGCCTTTGATCGTGTGGATCACAACAAACTGTGGAAAATTCTGAAAGAGATGGGAATATCAGATCACCTGACCTGCCTCTTGAGAAATCTGTATGCAGGTCAGGAAGCAACAGTTAGAACAGGGCATGGAACAACAGGCTGGTTCCAAATCAGGAAAGGAGTACGTCAAGGCTGCATATTGTCACTCTGCTTATTTAACTTATATGCAGAGTACATCATGAAAAACACTGGGCTGGAGGAAACACAAGCTCGAATGAAGATTGCTGGGAGAAATATCAATAACCTCAGATATGCAGATGACACCACCCTTCTGGCAGAATGCAAAGAAGAACTAAAGAGCCTCTTGATGAAAGTGAAAGAAGAGAGTAAGAAAGTTGGCTTAAAGCTCAACATTCAGAAAACTAAGATCATGGCATCTGATCCCATCACTTCATGGCAAGTAGATGGGGAAACAGTGTAAACAATGGCTGACTTTATTTTGGGGGGGCTCCAAAATAACTGCAGATGGTGACTGCAGCCATGAAATTAAAAGATGCTTGCTCCTTGGAAGAAAAGTTATGCCCAACCTAGGCAGCATATTATAAATCAGAGACATTACTTTGCCAACAAAGATTTGTCTGGTCAAGGCTATGGTTTTTCCAGCAGTCATGTATGGTTGTGAGACTTGGATTATACAGAAAGCTAAGCGCCAAAGAATGGATGCTTTTGAACTGTGGAGTTGGAGAAGACTCTTGAGAATCCTTTGGACTGCAAGAAGATCCAACCAGTTCATCCAAAAGGAGTTCAGTCCTGAATATTCATTGGAAGGACTGATGCTGACGCTGAAACTCCAATACTTTGGCTACCTGATGCGAAGAACTGACTCATTTGAGAAGACTCTGATGCTGGGAAAGATTCAAGGCAGGAGAAGGGGAGGACAGAGTATGAGATGGTTGGATGGCATCACTGACTCGATGAACATGAGTTTGGGTAAACTCTGGGAGTTGGTGATGGATGGAGAGGCCTGGCGTGCTGCAGTCCATGGGGTCACAAAGAGTCGGACATGACAGAGTGACTGAACTGAAATGAACCCGAAAACCTCTCTAAACCCTACTATTTAGGGTTTTATCCATCTTAGGAGGTTTTTATGTAGGCATGACTAATTAAATCATTAACCGCTAACAACTCAATCTCCAACCAGTCTCACTTCTCCAGAGGTTTGGCAACATGGCTAAAAATTTCAAGTTTCTAATCGAAGCCTGGTATTTCTGGTAACCAGCTCCCACCCTGACGCTGGCTAGGGGCCTGTCAAGAGTTGTCTCATTAGAACAGAAGACTCTCCTGTCATTCTTATCACTCAGGAAATTCCAAGAGTTTTAGGAGCTCTAGACTAGGAACCAGAGACAAAAACCAAACGTCTATGACGCCACAGCTATGCTAGTAAATGTTTAACAACCAATTTTCCTGGGGAAAATAAAACAACACAGATTTATAATGTATGCTGATATCTTTAATGTAAATATCTCACCATGGCTCATATCCAGCTACCAGCATGATGTCACTTAAGGTGGTGTTGGGAGGAGGTGTGCACAGTTGGCCCCACAAACTGGTGTGAGCCAGCTCCACTCACCACTGCCTTTACTCTGATTTAGCTCTAATACTGAAAAATAACTGTCTTGACCTCGATACTGAATGTATAGGTGTTGGAAGAAGAACACTCTGATAGTTAGAAATTAAACATCTGTTCGACCTATGTGAGCTCCGATATCTTTCCAGTAACTGTTTCTTCTCTCACGGTTTTATTTGCAGAATCTTCATGGAGTTTTATTCTACTTATGTAGACCTTAGTGTTCAGCCAAGAATTCAAGAGGAACCCTTATGCAAATTTCTGAATCCCTTTCCCTATGTAACTGCCTTCTTCCTGGTACTCTACCTTGAGTGTTGAGGCTGTCTTGCTTTCCTGAACTCTAGCTCTTCAACTCAGGCTGCTGTGATCTCGGCTTTCCGTTTCTGCACTGCATTCTAGAAAGCGCCTGCAGCCAGGAGACTGTTCATTGTAGGTCTCACTTTGTTTCCCTTCTCTCAGGGATCACAGTGATGCGCTGCCTGTTGTGCAATGTCTGAAGCAGTTGTCTCACACATTTTGTTCAAGTTTCTAGCTGCTTATGGAGGGAGTGCAAGTCTGTTATCAGTTACTCCAGAAGCCAGAAGAGGGAGTCTTTCTGCTTTCACTGAAGTAAAGCAGATTCCTTTCTTATAGGGAGATCCCACATTTCTGATTTCATATTTTCCTTTTATAAAAATGGGGCTCATCTTATTTCTGTTTCCACAGAAACTATCAGCTTGCTACTGTTTTACCCTACCTTGCTTTAGATTGTCCATGCAGCCTGGAATAAGCCTTCTGAAGATAGCATTTTCAGGCGCACTCATCTGGCTTACAGATTCCAAGGGATAGACCTGGACTGCTATCCTCAGGTGGGGGCCATGGGGTCCAAAAATATCCACAACAGTATCGGAGGAGTTCTTTAGCTCAGGAGATTGTGAAGATGGTATGAGTACTAGTTGAAAGTAACTGAACTCACATCCACAAAAGAGAATCAAGTACAGTTTGTTACCTTAGTTCAGGATAAAATAATCATTTCAGGAAAAAATAAGACATTTGATGTCTTTTTTAATATTAACTTCAAATTTTTTCTATGAGGAAAGTAGGAAAAAAGTCTTTAGCCAAGTATGCCTGAGAGGCTTGTGTCTGTCCTGGCAAAATCTGGGTTTCTCTTTTCTCGCCTCCTGCAGGATCAGCTGATCCTCCTCTGAGTGTCCCAGGCTGTTCTTATACCATATGTATCTGTGCTGGAATGAAGCGTTCTTTATATCAGTGCCTTTCTTGCCAGATGCACGACTATTTTCAGCCTCTGCCTAAAATTGTCAGGGTCTTAAAAACTAAAATGTAATGAGATTTTTCTTTCTTCTATTATGATCTTCTATTATGACAAGTAGCCCCCACTGGCTACTTGTCGTCGGGGGATGGTGTCTTCTTAGTGGTGTGGTGTATTATTTCCTGTGGCTGCCGTGACAAATCACCGCAGACTCAGTGACTTCAAACAATAGAAATTTATTCTCTCACAGTTCTGGAGGCCAGAGGCCTGAAATCAGTGTCACCGGACCAGCAGCAAGGTGTTTACAAGGCTGTACTCCTTCCAGAAGCTGCTACAGGAGAGAGTCTGTACTTTGACTCTTTCAAATTTTAGTGGACGCAGGCATTCCTTGCCTTGTGGTCACATAACTCCAGTTTTCAAACTCAGCATCTTCAAATCTCCATCTGCTACTTCCTCACACTGTTTTCTCCTCTATGTGTATCAACTGCCCCCTGCGTCTCTCCAACAAGGACATTTGGGATGATATTTAGGCCCCACCCAGATAATCCAGGATCATCTCCTTATCTCAAGATCCTTAATAATATCTGTAAAGACACTCTTTACAAATAAAGTAACATTTACAGTTTCCATAGATTAAGATGTGGATATCTTTTTTGGGGAGGGGCAGATTTTTCAGGCTACTGTGTGGGAGAGTTCTGCTTCATGTTCAAGTGTATCACCTCAATGGCTATTGAATTCTGAGAGACATGTCTTCTGACCATGCTGTGGTATTTTGGGGACAACATCTAAAGAAAGAAAAAAATCAGAAAACTGAACTGAGTAGAAATATGGATGCTACTGGGTTCAGTTCAGTTCAGTTCAGTCACTCAGTCAAGTTTGACTCTTTGCGACCCCATGGACTGCAGCATGCCAGGCCTCCCTTTCCATCACCAACTCCCGAAGTTTATTCAAACTCGTGTCTATTGAGTCAGTGATGCCATCCAACCATCTCATCCTCTGTCGTCTCCTTCTTCTCCTGCCTTGAATCTTTCCCAGCATCAGGGTCTTTTCAAACAAGTCAGTTCTTTACAGCAGGTAGCCAAAGTATTGGAGTTTCAGCGTCAGCATCAGTCCTTCCAATGAATATTCAGGACTGATTTCCTTTAGGATTGACTGGTTGGATCTCCTTGCAGTCCAAGGGACTCTCAAGAGTCTTCTCCAACACCACAGTTCAAAAGCATCAATTCTTCTGTGCTCAGCTTTCTGTATAGTCCAACTCTCACATCCATACATGACTACTGGGAAAATCATAGCTTTGACTAGATGGATCTTTATTGGCAAAGTAATGTCTCTGCTATTTAAAAACACTATCTAGGTTGGTCATAACTTTCCTTCCAAGGAGCAAGCATCTTTTAATTTCATGGCTGCAGTCACCATCTGCAGTTATTTTGTAACCCCCAAAAATAAAGTCTGTCACTGTTTACACTGTTTCCCCATCTATTTGCCATGAAGTGATGGGACCAGATGCCATGATCTTAGTTTTCTGAATGTTGAGCTTTAAGCCAACTTTTTCACTCTCCTCTTTCACTTTCATCAAGAGACTCTTTAGTTCTTCTTTGCATTCTGCCAGAAGGGTGGTGTCATCTGCATATCTGAGGTTGTTGATATTTCTCCCAGCAATCTTGATTCCAGCTTGTGCTTCATCCAACCCAGCATTTCATATGGTGTATTCTGCATATAAGTTAAATAAGCAGAGTGACAATATGCAGCCTTGACATACTTCCTTCCTGATTTGGAACCAGTCTGTTGTTCCATGTCCAGTTCTAACTGTTGCTTCTTAACCTGCATACAGGCTTCTCAGGAGGCAGGTCAGGTAGTCTGGTATTTCCATCTCTTTAAGAATTGTCCACAGTTTCTTGTGATCCACATAGTCAAAGGCTTTGGCGTAGCCAATAAAGCAGAAGTAGATGTTTTTCTGGAACTCTTTTGCTTTTTCTATGCTATTGGGTAGCATAAGTTACCCAATAGTTGGGTAAATATTGTCTGTCTGCAGTTGGTAAACATTCTTCTTTGGGAGGAATTTCCAGAAGTTCAGTCATTAGGGCTGCCATGTTTCCACTGTAGGGGCACAAGTTCAGTCCCCGATTGGGGAACTATGATCCTGCAAGATATGGTGCAGCCAAAAAAAAAAGATTCTTCTTTTTATCCATTTTGGCTCCATCCTATTATCAAGGCTTCCCAACATCTATAAGAAGTACAGTGATATAGGCAAGGAGTGACAGATGACTATGACACTAGCATCTACTCTTGTTACAGGGTCTTCATTTATCCTAGAATTGTCCTGTTCAATTAGCCTCAAGAGAACCTAGATCAGTCAGGCAGTGCTAATTAGAGTCCAAGCAGAGCCTCCAAGAGTGTAAACAGAGAAGAAAAAATAGAAACAGCTAAAAGATAGGTTCTGGGTCCCAAACAGAAAGAACTGAAAAAGTAATAAAGGAGGAAAAATAAAAGATAAAGGAAAGAGGTAGTCTCATCTGGAGAGAAATAGTCAAGCAATAAGTGAGCAAGCATTTAACTAGCAACCATGATACAATGGAATATACTTGGGCTTGTTGTGCGTGCTTGCGTGCTAAGTCACTTCAGTCGTGTCTGACTCTTTGCGACCCTTTGGACCATAGCCCACCAGGCTCCTCTGTCCACGGAATTCTCCAGGCAAGAACACTGAAATGGGTTGCCATGGCCTTCTCCAAGGGATCTTTCTGACTCAGGGTCAAACCAGTATCTCTTACATCTCCTGCATTGGCAGGTAAGCTCTTTACCCCTAGCGCCACCAAGAAGCTCAGGCCTTGGTGAGGGGAAGAAAGCTAGTATGACATCATTCTTGTCATTAGGAAACCTTCAATCTAGGAAGACAGAAATGTACAAATCTAACTATAACACCAGGTGTATTACTAGAAGGACCATACAAAAGAAATAAAATTAATATGGGAAAGCTCACGTCTGGCTAGACGGATCAGGGAAAGTTTAGTGAAGGAGACAGTGTTTGAGTGGTACTTAGAATTGGTATAGACCAGAGAATGCGCACCCTGTGCGGCTGAGGCCTTATAAGTCACTGAGGCAAGGTTGACTCCAGGTCCTCACAGTTCCTTTCATTCCCCACAGCAACTATTTTAGACTCTCCTTACTCTCCTCAAGCTCCTTACACCACCCCTCTCTCTAATTCTCAACAGAGACCTCTTGGCAAGAATATTTCCAACTTCTTTCCTCAATCTATGGGTCTAACTCCACCATCCTCATTTCTCCTAGCTCAGGGAAGAGGTGTTTCTTTTCTGTGTAAGGCTGATGGATGACCACCTGACTCCAAGCCGAATTATTCCTCCTTCCACCTCTTACGGGACTCTGCTGTTATCCCCTTTCTCTTATATGAAGTAAGAGAGCACACTGGGAGTTGAATAGCCTGGGTTCAAATCTCAACTCTACTTCCTTCTGGCTCTTAGATGAATCCACGTCTTCTCTGGGCCTCAGTGTCCCTATCTGTACAATGGGAGCAGCAATGGTGCCTACTTTGTAATGTTGCTGAGAGGACTGAAATTAATTATTTCCTGTAAAACAAAGTCAAGCCTCTGGTCCACAGATGGTTTTCAGAGAGTGCCAGTATATATGTTTTACCTCCCCCACAATGAATTCTTTATTCTCTGCCTTAAATCATGTTCAAGTCATTGCTGTTCATCAGAATAAAACTCCTTCTCTGATCATCTTTTTTACCTTTTGCTCTATCTCTATACTTCTCTTTATAACCAGCCCTCTTGAAAGAGTGATTCATGTAGGGGGAAGCAGTGACATAAGCTGCAGAAAGTCTGGAACATTACTCAAGAACACAGGAATAGTAGAAAATGACAGAAGGATAGCCAGGGGCCAAATGATGAACAGTTGGAAGTATTAGGCTTTGTTCTGCAGGTTGTGGGAAACCAATAGCGCAGGGGAGTGAGCCGATGGAACTGCACTTTAAAAATGTTAATCAGGCAGTGATATGTAGTTGAGAACTCTGAGAAAGTTACTACACTGAGAGAGATGAATTTATGAGCCAAAAAGAGGCAATAACAAGAAGGGGCGAGACATGTAAAATCAACCCAAGTCAAATTGCAAGACACTGGCAGTGGGTAGGATGAGGGGTGGAGGAGACAAAAAAGAAATTATTGGTGATGACTGAGAAGTTTTCAACCTGATACCAGGCTGTCTGCACCCAAACAGGGGAATAAAGGGGAGGAAGAGAAATGGTTCAGGGAGGGAGACTTATGCTGGGAACTGCGGGGTGTAAAGAATGACACAAGACACCAGGTGTCACTCTACTCCTAGTCTGAAAATCGCAAAGAGGTCACTGTGGTACCAAAGGGCCATAAAAAGCTGTGATGATTGCCATCCACTGGCTCGGGCTCCTGTCCTGACTTCCCCTCCGGCAAGGAGGATACAGAAACTCCACACGCATTGGAGACTCACGGTGTATTACAAACATACACAGTTGACAGCTCTTTGGGAAGGCGATGCTCTGAAATCCCACCAAAAGAACCAGTCCTTTGGGCCTTTAAGGATTTTGACCTTGGGAAAGATAAGACTTTAAACCAGTGGTCACAGCCTCATATGCCTCGGTGACCTGGAGTTAAGAAGGTTAATGTTATGTGAGATGTGAATGAAGTGAATAATGTGAAGTGAAATGTGCTAAAACTAGAGTATGTCCTCCCTAAAGACATTCAAATTCAGAAATAAAAAACAATCACTGTGCTGGTCTAATTAAATACATCCGCGGCCAATCACTTTGCAACTTACACCTTAAGCTTCTCACTCAAGGAGTCTGTTGAGATTTCTAACAGTGAAGTCTTGGATGTATAGGAGACAGGATTGTGGAGGTGGGGTAGGCATTAGAAGTGGGGTAATTGAGACTTGGCCTATTAAATCTTCTGTATACACAATTTGTTTCTCTCCATTCAGAGGGATCACAGGCCCAGGCATTGGAGGCTCAGTTCTAAAGGCTCAGGGAGGCCAGGGTTCTGCTCTGTCGTTATGGAACCAGTGCAGCACATTATCTCATTCATCAGTCCCCAAACCTCAGGCATTTGTGAAGTTTCCAACTTCACAATCTTTGCCACGTCACCTCAACTGACTTAACCCTTTGGACCTTAAATCAACTCATTTTTAAATTTGACTTCTTCCTAAGCAATTTTGGGCTTCCCTGGTGGCTCAGATGGTAAAGAATCCACCTACAATCCAGGAGACCTTGCTTCGATCCCTAGGTTGGGAAGATCCCCTGGAGGAGGAAACGGCAACCAACTCCAGTATTCTTGCCTGGAGAATCCCCATGGAGAGAGGGGCCTGGTGGGCTACAGTCCATGGGGTAGCAAAGAGTCAGACACGACTCAGCGATTAACACTTAACACTAAGCAATATTTAAGAAATAGCAAGTTTTATGTGTGTGATGATCTGCACCACCAGAAGGTGGGTGCAGGCGTGTCGTTCCTCGACCAGATGGCAGCGCCATGTACATTATCTCTGCACAGGGTCCCAGAGTTCCGGTGCCCGGAGCAGTCATTAGATACTAGGAACCCTAGTCTGAAATGACTAACTGGGCACCACCTGAAATATTTTCAAGTGCCCCCAACAGTATGCATGTCACATGCTAGGAAGCAGTGGTTCAGTGCTTCAGTCCATAAATGAGGAATGTCACATTGGTTCTGAACAAATAAGCCCAAGTTCCAATCCACCATTTGTGACTTTGGTTGTATTATGTACACTTTCTGAGTTTCTGTTTCTAATCCATAAAGTGGAGAAAACTATACCTGTCTCCTAGCAATGCTTTGAAAATTAGTGACAGTACGCATAAAGCCATGAAGAATCAGTTCTATCATGAATGCTGCTGTTGTTACTGACCTCTCAAGTTGGGACTTCAACAAGGGTCCTTGTGCCCCATGTCACTCAAGCCAACAGAACAAGACCTAATTCAGTTGAGAAGCAAAGAAAAGCTTTACTCTTTGACCAGAGAATGGAGAGTTGTGAGCTCGCACTGTGGAGTCCACACTTTCTGACGGGTCTGCTGGGGCTGCTGTCAACGAGGAGGGGGCGGGGTTCTCACAGGACAGAGGGTGGATGCAGGCGCGGTGCTCCCCAACCAGACGGCGGTGCCAGGCGCATTATCTCCGCACAGGTCCCCGGAGTTCGGTGCCAGGCGCAGTCATTAGGTACTGGGAACCCTAGTCTGAAGTGCCAGCCTGTGTGGTCAGCCCTCTATGAGCTGTGAAACCAGACTAAGCACAGAAGGAAAGGAAAAATGGGTTAGACTTTATCACCCAGATTCTGTTTTTATTTTCTGGGGATTGTTAAGGGCCTTGGCCAGTGACAAACCCCTCCTCTGCCTTTGTCCTGCACCTCATTCTCGAGGTGCACAGGCCCATCTCCTGGAACGGCTTGTTCTTGAGGCTGTGTGCTGCCATCACCCCGGGCCGAGGGGCAGAGCGTCTCCTCAGCTGCCGCTAGTGGCGTTGGTTTGTCACCAGCTCTCAGCCCTGACTCCTCATCTCCCTGAGCGACCACCACTTCTCCAACCTTTTGGAGACAAAGGACAGCAGATGATCTCCGATGCATGGAACACATGTTAGCAAGAGAGTAACGGTCACTTGTCAGTTTTTTCCTAATAATACAGGTATCTAGGTCTTTTGTCTACAGGCAAAAGTGTGCCCTGGGGTGGAGGCTGACTGTTGTGGCCTGAGTATCCCTAGTCACACTTTGTAGTTTTTCAGAAAAGAAGCTTAAGGTCAGAGAGAGGGTCACATGAGGAACCAAGAGGGTCTCTTGCTCCAGGTTTTTTCTCCAGAGGCTGTGGCTCCGGGGCCACTTCACTGCCATGTGATGGCCCCATGGAGTGACCCCTGAAACTTCAAGGCAGAAGAGCTCAACTTCTTGCTTAGGATCACCAAGTGGGGCTCATTCCCCTTGGGACGGAACTGATCTTGCAAGCTGCCGTTTTCTGGGTTTTCAGATACACCCAGTCTCCTGACCAGAAGCAATGGAGGGCCAGGTCAGTGGGTGCAGGCATCACCTGGTACCATAGTCTGTGAGGACTTTCGTGGTTTCTCCTACCTGGGGGGCATACATGAGTTGTTCCATTTCAAGGGGGTTAAGTTTTCTCTTCTTCAGGCCTGGGTCTACATATAAGAGTTCAAATGAACTTAACTTGAACTTATCCCTTGGGGCTAACTGCCTGTGGAGCAGGGCAATTGGAAGCAATTTAATAATTTCCTGAGTCTCCTGACATAACTTTGCTAAGGGCCATTTCTGAGGTCTGATTGGATCTTTCTACTCTCCCTGACAATTGAGATCTCCAAACTGAGTGTAAGGTCCCTTTTTATGCCCTGGGCACTCGTTATCCCTTTGTTACTTGAGACACAAATGCTGGACAATGATTGCTTTGTAGGGATCCTAGAAGCGTGCCTAGAGATTATTCTTTTAGTAATGCTTCTATCCACCCAGAAAACATGTCTACTAGCACTAAAAGATACCTGAAATTGCCCATACTCTTGGCATGACAGTGAAATCAATCTACCAGTCTTCCCCAGGATATGTCCCTCTGCTCTGAATGGACCTTATATCTGGGGCCTTCTGGGAGGTCTGGTGTTGGGGATGTTCACTGTACAGATGGAGAAGGTTCCAACTATTGAACTGATTATATTTTTCATGCCAGGTGTTACTGTCCCCTTAACTAACCACTTATATTGGATTGGCCAAAAAGTTCCTTCAGTTTTTAAAGTAAAACTAAAAGACACATTTTTTCATTTTCACCAATAACGTTATTGACCAATGTATTTGTTTTGTTTCACTACCTTCTGCCATTTTCCAGGCAACTTCATAATTCCATCTTTACAAAACTTTTTCCTCTTTTTCAGCAAAGAACTGTCCCAGCTGCTGTTTATAGTCTTTCAGGGAATTGAAATTTTTCCCTTAAGGAAATTTCATAAAGACCAAAATAAATGGATATCTGAAAGTGCAGTGTCTTATGAATACAGTGGATGAATCAGAACTTCCCAGCCAAGCTGTAACAATTTTTGCCTGGTCATCAAAGAAACATGTGATCCTTCACCATCCTGATGGAAGATGACGTGTTTTCTGTTGACTAATTCTGAACACTTTTCAGCGAGTGCCGCTTTCAGTTAGTCTAGTTGAGAGCGGTACCTTTGGGAATTAATTGTTTGGTTTTCCAGGAGGAGCTCATAATAGAGGATTCCCTTTAAATCCCACCTTATATGCAACATCACCTTCTTTGGATGAAGACTGGTCTTTGATGGTGGTTCATTTCATTTGCCCCATAATCTCTTACATTCCACATTATCATACAGTATCCACGTTCCATCACTCATCATAATTTGTTTTAAAAGTTGAAGATTTTTGTTATGTTTAAGTAGAGAATCACATGTGGAAATATAATCAAGAAGGTTTTTTTCACTTGCTTACGTAGAACCCAAACATCAAAGTGATGAACACAACTAAGTTGGTGTAAATAATCTGGATATTTTCAGTATATCAGCTATCTCCCACATGGTATAATATTGATTATTCTCAATGTCTTTATTTGATCACTATCAACTTCAACTGTCTACCCAACCATGGAACATCATCCAGTGAGAAATCTCCAGGATGAAGCCACAAAAACCACTTTTGACACATTAAATCAGTTACAGCACCTTCTCCACACACTGCACAGTCTTGTTTTGTTTTTTGTGTTTTTTCTTTGCATTTCAGTTGCTTTTTTAACCTTTCTTGAAATACTAAAGCTTAATATGATAAAAATGTTGCTTTTTTCTTCCATCTTCAATATTAAAATTCACCAATTTTGAAAGTGACTGTAATCCACTGACTCCTGGATGCCAGTGAGGAGGACAAGAAGTCCTGCTGTGGTTGCTCCTGCCTTGTCCAGGGGTCAAGAGGACAGCGCTGCTAGCAAGAGAGTGGACAAGACGGCCTTGGCTCTCTCTCACCCCCAGGCCCCCACTGTCCATGGGGCGTCCAGCACTGCAGAAGGCTAGCCAGAGGCCTTGGGCAGACGTGTGAATTTCAGTCTCTAATCCCTAATGATGCCACAGGGTGATCATCTCAAGCAGGCACAGTCCAGATGACTCTGGAGCTACGGCAGTGTGCACACCACACCCAGGTTCAGGTTGCTGGACAGACTTGCTCTGAATCCCCTGTCAGAGGGAACTCAAAGACTTGAATCAGTGATCCTCATGCAAAACTTGAAAGCCTCCACCATCCTCCCACTGGAGCCTAGTGGATAAATGCAGCTGAAAAGGCCATGGTCCAAACCTTTGTGGCTGCTGAAATTTTGTTACTGACCCTCTTGTGTCTGTTTCCAACAAGGGGCCTTATGCCAGGTGTCCTTTGAGACAATAGAAACAGACCAAGTTAAGTTCAGGAGCAGAGGAGGTTTGGTCTCTGACCAGAGAATGGAGAGGAGGGAGCTCCTGCTTCAAAGTACATGTTCTCTCCAAAAGTCCTTTGGTGGAACCGCTTTATAGGGTTCTTATCAGTGGGGAGGGGAGGGGGATGGAGTTGTTGCTGGTCATCACTCCAGACTGCATTGCTCCAGGCGCAGCGTCTCTGCACGGGTCCTGCCATCATCATCAGGAACTGAGTTGTGCAGTGTTTATGCACATCGCCCCTGAGCTGAAGTGTGAGGTGCAGCCACTTCCCACTAGGAACTCCGGTCTGAAGTGCTGGGTGCAAGGACTCCAAACGTGGTGCCCTGTGACCTAGTAAACCAGACTAAGCGCAAAAGAAAAGAAAAGAAAACTGTTAGACTTCATTTTATTATCTGGGTTCTACTTTTATTTCTTGGGAATTGCTAATGAGCTTTGCCAGTGGCACTCACTGCTTAATTTGTCCCATCCCAGAGTGAGCCCAGCTGGAACCAGACCACTTCTCCTGCTTCCTGGGCCAGGACACATGCTCTACAGAGAGTGATCCATCACTCCTGACCAGACCAGTCAAATTCCTGGCAGCACGCCTGGGGCAGCCCTGATACTCCTCCCTCCTCTCCTGCCTGTCTTCAGATGTGGACTGGGCATGATCACACAATGGTTATGCAATCACCAAGCTTCAATTTAAGGAAACCCAGGAGACACAAGTGTTAAGCAAAGTGCCGTGAAAAACACGGGGTATCTGTGTATCTACCCTTCTCATAACTCAAGTATTCAACACTATCTAGAGTGACTAATGGCCTTAGAGAAACAAAACAATTTTTTTGTGTGGGTAGCTACATTCAAGCCAACTGTGTTTACAACACAGTAAAGAAGTATCAGTAAATCAACTGCTTGGGCTGAAGACTTTAGAATGTTAAGGCTGAAAGGGACCACCTTGGAAATCACTCTTGATTTCCAATCAATTCTCTTGAAAAATAGACAAGACTAAAACCCAGGACTTCCCAAGTTTCACACACACAGCTGGAGAGGCAGCACTGTGACTAGACGCTGGGTCTCCTAGATGGGACGTCTCACCGTCCACCACTTCTGTAGTCAGTTCTTTTTCCATAGACATGCCCCTTTGCCCCTAAGTGATTGGAGACCCTTAAGTATGGAATTCCAGGAGGGGAGATGCCATGTGGGTGAGGAGACAAAGTCGGGTTTCAAAAGTTAACTGTAGGATGGAGTGTCATTAACAGCATGAGCTTGGAGTTAGATAGACCTGAGCCTGAAATCAAAGCTAGCTTACCATTAATAAATTGTGTATTTTTGTTCTCTGGCATGTTAGTCAATCTCTCTGCTTCATTTTCCTCACCTGCAGCCTGCGGGTTAAAAACACCTCCACTGCAGGACAGTTGTGGTGATGAAATGAGATACTTGCACCTGTCCATATTAGCTGCTGAAACCATCCTTAACGCCTCAGGACACTATTTACATTGCATGGTCAGTCCTCCTGGAGTTATACAAAAGCAGTATGTTACCGGACATAACCATTCTAGGTCTATGAGCAGTGAAGTGCAGACGCTGAAAACCTTCTGTGAAGGAATGGAAAACTTCCAACAGCATGTGGTTTTTCAGGAACCACAGTTATCACTTTCAGATAACAGATCTCTGAATGCTCTTTTCCTTGCAAGAAGGGAAGAAGGAGGGATAAGAGGAAAACAGAGGAATATCAATGAGCTGAAGGCAGGCTGAGAAAGATGCAGGCATGAGGGAAGATCCAAAGATTAACTGAAATGAACTTGGGTTGGGTTTTTTGAAAGAAACAAAGTAATTTTAGAGGAGGGGGGAGAAAGCTGGAGAAAGCAGAAAATGGAACTCTAGGATGATACCACTCTGTGTCGGCCATGATGCTGCTAGTTTGGCTGTTTTTCTGTCTGAATGAGGGAGTTGGCTTTCAGAGTGCATAGTAGGGTTTCCTCCTGTGTGGAGCGAGGTGGCCCTTGGTTTTCACTCAGGACTCTGTCGGGCCAGGCATGCTTGTGGCAGCCTTGCTCTACTCACCATCTTGCTCTGGGCAATGCTGGATGTCCTACAAGACAAGCCCCCGCCTTGCCCACCTCCGCCCCACCCCTCTGCCCTCACTGGACATAGTATCTGCCTAGGCAGCTGCACCTGCTGGACGTACCTGGGCTATCCTGCCAACAAAAGCAAGGGGCTGGCAGCTGGCTCCAAACACCTCAAGAACTGCTTAAGCTTTAGAAAGTTATCTTGTTCAAGTTTAGTCCCTGCAACAAGCAAATCCCCCAAAGGGAAAAACCTGTGTATGTAAGTCGCAATCACCACATGGAAGGAACAAAGAACAGAAAATGGTAGTTTCTGTTTTTAGATAAGTTAACTGAGGCACAGAGAGAGTTTCTACTAAATTCGCATAGTGAGTCAGAAACAGAATAATGGAGAAGGAAATGGCAAACCACTCTAGTATTCTTGCCTGGGAAATCCCATGGACAGAGGAGCTTAGCAGGCTATAGTCCATGAGGTTGCAACGAGTCGGACATGACTTACCCACTAAACACCACCATGATGGTGTGCTAAAGTTAAGTTTTTAAGTGCATGCATTTGAACTGATAAATTTATATCAATTGATGTATAATAAAAAGGAAACAGGATAATAATATCTCTATTTAATAAAGAGTTATTATTTTATCATTCACTCAACAAATATTTGTAAAAGTGGCAAGCTATATCAGGCATTTTTATACATCTCTTATCTCCACAACAACATAGCAATGGTTAGGAAACTAAGGCTCAGAAGAGAAAAACTTGCCCAAAACCAACCACCAGAAAGGTGGCAGGGTTAAGACTGGAGCCCAGGTCTGTGGCTCTAAAGCCACCACAAAGCTCTGACTAGAATCATTTCTCCTGCTTACAGGTAAACCTTCACCTTTGCATCAGTGTCTGGCTTTCCTGTTGATGCCACATCTAAGACTCACCCTTTCATTAAGTCTTCTGTGACCTTTGTATACCTCATGGTTTTAGCCTTAGAATTGGAGTTGGAGTTCATTCCCACCAGAGTCAAAAAAGAACACATGGTGAGCTCCTAATAATCAGAGGGGGATGTTTACATGACTCCCAGGTGAGAAGGAGGAGACAGAGATCCATGGAGGTGAACTGACTTTCCCAAATGCCATAGTGAGTGTGGGAAATCCAGGGTTCCATGGACCATCTGTCTAACCTGAAGTCCAGGCTCCCCTATGGCTCCAGGTTGCCTGACAAGGCTAAAACTAAGTGACATTCATGCAACCCAGTGAACAGGAGAGAGTGTCCTGAAGAACAAATGTATGTATCACATATTTTCATTGGCTATGCCACCAAGTGAAATGTCTACACTGAGCTGAGATCTATATAGAGAAAGTAGGTTAAACTATGGTTGAATCTGGTGCCTGTGGGGTGGTAAGTCACATCTGGATCAGATTCAAGCTCCTCTGGGAAAGACATCACCTGGACGGATAGCTTCCTGGAACAGCTGTCATTCTGAGATCGTCATTTGGGTTGTCTCTTTCTGGGGAGACATTTTTGCTTTTCTCTAAGACTATTAATTTATGTTAAGTAAGTGCATCTTGGAAGCAGAGGGAAGACAGAGCCAGCCAACCGTGAGCAAGAATATAGTGGATACTTGTCCATTTGTCTGGTCTGTTAGCCCTTCCCTGGGGCTTGCCCTCCTTCCCATTTCTCCACAGTGACCTGACCCCTCCATATGCACCTTAGGTTATCAGCTCAGGACTGGACACCTGACCCGTGTTGCATCAGAGTCCCTTTCCTGGGCATTTGGAGTTGACCCTGAGAAGGAGAAAGCCTCACTCTCTCTTCAAACAACTGTGGCCTGGAGACCTTCTGTCTGTTGTATGGAGAAGTCCTTAATGACCCAAGAGACACTGCGGCCTTCAGGTTCTGTGAGACAATCCTATATCCTTATAATAAAACCCTCTCCCTCACCCCCTTTTCTTTGATTAATCTGGATAAAGTTATCTTGTTACTTACAACCAGGAATTCTTAGTCAAGAATAATTTCACCTTACTCTCTCCCCATATCTAGAGGTTTACTGACTCCTCTTCTTTCTGCCTCATTCTGTATCTCCTACCCACCCCTTTCTCTCTATCCCATTGCCTTTATCAGCACCTTTCCATCTCATACTTCCAAACAGGTCTACCTACTTCAGTCTGAGCCTCCAATCCATTCTACTGCCAGGACCATCAACCAGAACTCAAGTTTAATTATTTCACTCCCTTGCTTACAGCAATTTTGGAGTCTCTCCAGAGCCTTTGGTTCCACATCCAAACTCCCAGCACAGTGCATGGGTGCAGTATGATGTGGTCCTGCCTTCTCGCCCATGTTGCTTCCCCTTCTCTTTGGCCCACTGTAACCCATGCTCCGGCTTTGCTGCACTTCCCAATAACTCACCACAGTTTTGTCGTTTCTGGTTTCCACCTGGAGGGCCCTCTCCCAGTCTTCACCGAACCAACTCCTATGCACCTCTCACGATCAAGAATGAATCCCTAAACCTCACTTATAGCTTAGGTGGTAGAGCATGGACCAGGCCTTGCCTTTCTCCACATTCTCATCTCTGCGACTGCCCAGTAATGTGTCCTTCGGACTTTGCAATGTTTTCCCACTGCTGCTTCCCTAGCAAAATCTGTTATCAGTTGTTTATTTATTCCCTGGTATAGACTCCAGGCAACTCATTGCATCTACCAGAAGTATTTATGTGTAAAGACTCACCTCTGAAGGCTGAACTTATTAAAGGGCTATCAGTGAAAAGATAGGGGAGGCATGTGAATGTCTTGAAAAAGCACACCACAAGTACATAATGTGTGCCCATCTGCTCTCTGCTTGTAAGCATGGAGGTCTCCTGGAACCAGGAGCAAGGCAGTGGGAGAGGAGGGAGGAAGAGAGAGGGGGAGGGACGAGAGAGGGGGAGGGAGAAAACGCTGTGTAGAAGCCACAGGCTCTATGCACTGCTTCTGGCCTGTCCCAGGACAGTGTTTGGTGCTGTGGGCTGTGCCTACACGATTTTGGAGGGCTCCACTCATATGAGCTATGATGGGGATGATATCTCCTGCAGCTCTGCTATGGAGCAGTCATGGGAACTCCTTTGGTAGGGCAAAGGGCCTCTGCCTACCTATTCCTCCTTGGGTCACTGCGAGTCATAGAGGGCAGGGGAGCTTCCCTCTAAATCAGAGCAATGGCCTATCCAGTGCAGGACTCCAGCTCGGGCAGAGCCAACCCAGGAGGCCAGGGGATCTGCCAGCAGAGAACTGTAGTTAATTGTATTGTCTTTACCTCTACATGACTCGTCACCACATGAATGAGTCATCTAATCGGACCATGGCCATTCTCCTGGCCCAAATCTTTTAATGACTCCTCACTGCCCAGCTCTCTTGCAGTGACGAACAATTTTGTTTTTACTAAATACTTTCAGAGGGAAAAAAGCTCTTTTGTATGCCTCCCCAGGATGACACGTAATCTTTATAACATGAGCTCATAAAGGCAGAGGTTTTGTCTTTTTCATCTTTTGTGTTCAGCAGGCCATAGAGCACCCAGCTCATAACATGCATTCAATTAATGAGTTAAACTGAACTAAAAGAGAGAGAAAACCTAGAAGATCAAAGGCAAAATAAGAAGCAAGCAGCAAAGCAGAGAGAACAGGGGAAAAAAGTCCTCATTTTCGGCCATGCCTTCCATCATCCTTTTCCAGCATTTTATGGCAGTTCCCTGGCCAGGCTCCCACCCTACAATGAGCCAGGGAAGCGAGATGGCAGAATGATGTGGCTCGTGGGATTTTGCCCTGCTCTTTGATTCTGATGCTGTGGGGCAGGTGCATTTTCTAAATTACACACTAAGGTGGCAGGTCATTTCTAGCCAACCCAGCCCCACCTGGCAAATGAAGCCTGAAGCCTTGGTTTTCAACAGCAGGCATTTTAGAGCAAAGCCAGGAGGCTCCCAGGTAAACTGGAAAACAGATGCTCTTGCCAGTAGCAAACTTGGCTGGGGAGGCCTAGTGGATGCAACATCTGAGGGAGTCCCAGAGACCCACAGCCTGCCAACTGGCCGAAACCTATAAAGGTTCTGAGTCTCAGGTTGCTCAAGTGGCATGCTCAGCACTTTTTGGGACGCTCTTCTTTGAACATTTCCACAGTACGTATGTCCCTCTTTGAAGCTGTTTCTTCGTTTGCACCAGGGGATGATCCTACATAGCTGAGTGTTTTGTTTTTTTTTTAACATCAAATGACACCTGTGCTCAGTAAGCACTCAGTACAGGGTGGCCATCAAACAGCTCATTGTCTAGGTGCCTCAGAGACTTCATCTGAAACAGGTAGACCAGTACTGATTTTACATGAATATGCTGATGACTAAGCGAAGTGGAATCTTTAGGCATTTAACAAAGGTTTCACAGAGCTTCTGTCAACTTGGATGCTCTAAGGCCAAACCCAGCTCATCTCAGGATCTTCAGATCAGGTTATCTTCCTGGCAGGTGGGAGTATGCTACAGTATATCTGGATTTCTGAAAGGTAGGTGACAAAAGTGTGTCTGGAAATGCTTTTAGACATGATGAAAACATGTGACCTAGGCATCAATGGCTCTGACTGCCTAAGTAACTAACAAAATGCTAATATCAATAAGGAAAGACTCTCCTATTATGCATAGGGCTCTAGAATATGAATAATTATGATATTTTCAAATTAGTGATCTGCGTTAAGATAGAAACTACGTTTATTGAATTTGGAAATTATCCCAAACTGGGACAAGAGCAAAAAGCACAAGATTTCAACAGAACGAAAAGATGGGCCAAAACCATCATAATATTCAGTGGGAAAAAATGTAAAGGCTTACACATGGGTTAAGAAAAAAATAAAAAGAACTCAGCTGGAAAGTACAGAATGGAGAAAACAAGTATAAAATTCATGCTAAAAAGTAACAGGAAAAACTACACTTAAAAAATAGATCAATATGAATCATTGGTGTGATGTAACTACTGAAAAAACTAAGGCAATCTTGGGCTGTATTAATCAAACAGTGCCCAGAAAAATAGAGAAAATATTTTCAACATGCTCTAACAGATACTCAAACAGGAGGTTTTCTAGAGAAAAAAAATAACCAGAATAATAGAAGGTCTAGAAGGTTATGTGGTCTGAGAAGCAGGTGAATAAAAAGGAGACAAAAGGTGAAAAAAGTGGGTTTAGTTCGCTTGAGAAAGAGACTTGGAAGAGACATTCTATCTTTAAGTGAAAGGAAAGCTAAGACATATGCTGTATTAGAACCATAGGCTTGAACTTTAAAATGATTTAAAAGTGGACTTTAAAAGGAGGAATATTTCAGTTCAGCATAGGAGAAAGGACTCATGGTTATTAAAAGGCTGCCACAGTTCCAGGGGCCATGACCACAGTCAAAGACGAAGTGGGGGAAGGGTGACACTGGAAAGCGCCTCCCTCCTATTTGTTTCTTTTATCAGGAAGTAAAATATCTGCTGTAAAAACTCTGCTGATTTATTTTATTCTATTAGCAAGAATTGAATCATTTAGCTACCCCTAACCTAATGCGAGGGAGAAGGCAATGGCACCCCACTCCAGTACTCTTGCCTGGAAAATCCCATGGATGGAGGAGCCTGGTGGGCTGCAGTCCATGGGGTCGCTGAGTTGGACACGACTGAGTGACTTCACTTTCACTTTTCACTTTCACGCATTGGAGAAGGAAATGGCAACCCACTCCAGTGTTCTTGCCTGGGGAATCCCAGGGATGGGGGAGCCTGGTGGGTTGCTGTCTATGGGGTCAAACAGAGTCGGACATGAGTGAAGCGACTTAGCAGCAGCAGCAGCAGCAGCAACCTCATGCGAAGAGCTGACTCATTGGAAAAGACCCTGATGCTGGGAGGGATTGGGGGCAGGAGGAGAAGGGGACGACAGAGGATGAGATGGCTGGATGGCATCACCAACTCGATGGACATGGGTCTGAGTAAACTCCGGGAGTTGGTGATAGACAGGGAGGCCTGGCGTACTGCAATTCATGGGGTTGCAAAGAGTCGGACATGACTGAGCGACTGAACTGAACTGAACTGAACTGAACTGCAAGAGAGATTGGGAAGTTGAATGTCTAGCAAAAGAGAATGGTCAAGGGATATATGGAACTGACTTAAGCCAATTACAATTAGGTCAAACAAAAAAATCTTTTATTTTTATTTATTTATTTATTTTTTTAATTAGTTGGAGGCTAATTACTTCACAACATTTCAGTGGGTTTTGTCACACATTGATATGAATCAGCCATAGAGTTACACGTATTCCCCATCCCGATCCCCCCTCCCACCTCCCTCTCCACCCGATTCCTCTGGGTCCTCCCAGTGCACCAGGCCCGAGCGCTTGTCTCATGCATCCCACCTGGGCTGGTGATCTGTTTCTCCATAGATAATATACATGCTGTTCAATTACAATTAGGTCAAACAAAAAAATCTTTTAAAAGCCCAAAGAATAATAGAGTGGGAAATGAAAGAACTTGGGTCCTTGATGAATATCATTGAGCCATTAAACCATCTTTCAGTCAACCTCCAGTCTTTTAGAGTGGGAGAAAAATAAATGAGAATTTGATTAAGCCATTGTTGATAACATGCTCCTTGCAGCCAAATGCATGCTAATAGGTCCAAAAATGATATTTATGAAGGTAACTAGGAGTACATCCAGCTGGACTATTTATAGTCCATTCATTCAACCAATTTAATTGAGTGTCTACTTCCTTCCAGGTACTAGCTAAACTCTGATAATATGGTGGTGGTTTAGTTGCTAAGTCATATCTGACTCTTGCAACCCCAGGGACTGTAGCCTGCCAGGCTCCTCTGTACATGGGATTCTCTGGGCCAGAACACTAAAGTGGGTTGTCATTTTCTCCTCCAGGAGATCTTTCTGACCCAAGAATCACTACAAGGGAAGCCTCTGAGAATGTAATGGTGAACAAAACCAGACACAAGCTTGCCGTCATGGAGTTTACAGCCTAGTGGTAAAGACAGGCACAACTGAAACAACTCACAAAAAAGTATAAAAATGTAATTCCCATAATTCTATGAAGAAAAGATACATGGTACCATGTGTATGTGCTGCTCAACTGTGTCCAGCTCTTTTTGATCCCATGGACTATAGCCTGCCAGGCTCCTCTGTCCACGGAATTTTCCAGGCAAAAATACTGCAGTGGTTGTCATTTTCTACTCCAGGGGATCTCCCTGACCAGGGATCAAACCCATGTCTCCTGTGTCTCCTGCACTTGCAGCTGGATTCTTTACTACTGCGCCGCCTGGGAAACCGGATACTATGGTACTGTGGGAGCATAGAAGAGGAAGTATGCTGGAGATGGAGTCAGGAAGTCTTCCCTGAGAAGTGAGCATCAGTCTTAGATCTGAATATGCACATTCAGGCTGATGGCTTTGCCCAGAATGGCTCCTCTTATCTTGCCTACATCTTACTGCCTTGCTGAGACCTTCCCATCCTCCCAGCCATCTACCTGTCACCTTTTCATGAAATCCTGACCTTTCAACTTGAAGTGACCTAATCCTTCTTTAAGCTCCTTGGGATATGCTCTTACTCTGCCTGACAACTTGTATACTTGTTCTGTTTACCCCCTTACTCCTAGTCCACTTCTTCAGGAAAACGTGGACTATCTCTTGTTCCAATTAAATATCTAGCAAATTGTCCTATACTTAACCAACATTCAACACTTATTTTAATTGAATTTTAAAACTATATTTTATAGTTGTTTACTTCCATCTAGTTTTGAAAAAAAGATTTGATAGCTTTAATATTCTCTGTGAGAGAGTTCCACAAGTCCAGATAACTAGAATCTTGAATTTTTGCCCATAAACTGGGTTTTAAAAAAGTATCAATTTATATTAATACCCTGAAGTGTTTAAAACCCAAAAGATATTCAGTTCAGTTTAGTTCAGTCACTCAGTCGTGTCCAACTCTTTGCAACCCCATGGATGCAGCACGCCAGGCTTCCCTGTTCACCACCAACACCTGGAGCCTGCTCAAACTCATGTTCATCGAGTCGATGATGCCATCTAACCATCTCATCCTCAGTCATCCCCTTCTCCTGCTTTCTATTTTTCCCAGTATCACGGGCTTTTCCAACTAGTCAGTTCTTCACATCACATGGCCAAGGAGCTTCAGCTTCAGCATCAGACCTTATTTCCTTTAGGATTGACTGATTTGATTTCCTTGCAGTCTAAGGGACTCTCAAGAGTCTTCTCCAACACCACAGTTCAAAAGCATCAGTTCTTCAGCGTTCAGCTTTCTTTATGGTTCAACTCGCACATCCATACATGACTACAGGAAAAACCATAGTTTTGGCTAGACACATCTTTGTCAGCAAAGTGATGTCTCTGCTTTTTAATATGCTGTCTAGGTTGGTCATAGCTCTTTTTCCAAGGAGCAAGTGCCTTTTAATTTCATGGCTGCAGTCACCACCTGCAGTGATTTGGGAGCCTATGCCACTGTTTCCACTATTTCCCCGTCTATTTGCCATGAAGTGATTGATGGAACCAGATGCCATGATCTTCCTTTTTTGAATTTTGAGTTTTAAGCCAGCTTTCTCACTCTTTTCTTTCACTTTCATCAAGAGGCTCTTTAGTTCCTCTTCACTTTCTGCCATAAGGGTGGTGTCATCTGCCTGTCTGAGGTTATTGATATTTCTCCCAGCAATCTTGATTCCAGCTTATACTTCATCCAGCCCAGCATTTTGCATGATGTACTCTGCATATACGTTAAATAAGCAGGGTGACAACATACAGCCTTGACATACTCCTTACCCAATTTGGAGCCAGTCCATTGTTCTAGGTGTGGTTTTAACTGTTGCTTCTTGACCTGCATTTGGATTTCTCAGGAGGCAGATCAGGTGGTTTGGTAGTCCCATCTCTTCAAGAATTTTCCACACTTTGTTGTGATCCACACAGTCAAAGGCTTTGGCGTAGTCAATGAAGCAGAAGTAGATGTTTTTCTGGAAATCTTTTGCTTTTTCTATGATTCATTGGATGTTTGGACATTGGCAATTTGATCTCTGATTCCTCTGCCTTTTCTAAATCCAGCTTGAACATCTGGAAGTTCTTGGTTCATGTACATCTGGAAGTTCAAGTCTTCTGTTGAAACCTTGCTTGGAAAATTTTGAACATGACTTTGCTGGCATGTGAAATGAGTGCAATTGTGCAGTAGTTTGGACATTCTTTGGCATTGCCTTTCTTTGGGACTGGAATGCAAACTGACCTTTTCCAGTTCTATGGTCCCTGCTGAGTTTTCCAAATTTGCTGGCATATTGAGCGCAGCACTTTCACAGCATCATCTTTTAGGATTTGAAATAGCTCAACTGGAAATCCATCACCTCCACTAGCTTTGTTCATAGTGATGCTTCCTAAGGCTCACTTGACTTCATACTCCAGGATGTCTGGCTCTAGGTGAGTGATCACACCATCATGGTTATCTAGGTCATGAAGATCTTTTTTTTTTTTTTCCGTATAGTTCTTCTGTGTATTCTTGCTACCTCTTCTTAATATCTTCTGCTTCTGTTATGTCCATACCATTTCTGTACTTTATTGTGCCCATCTTTGCATGAAATGTTCCCTTGGTATCTCTAATTTTCTTGAAAAGATCTCTAGTCTTTCCCAGTCTATCCTTTTCCTCTATTTCTTTGCATTGATCACTGAAGAAGGCTTTCTTATCTCCTTGCTATTCTTTGGAACTCTGCATTCAAATGGGAATATCTTTCCTTTTCTCTTTTGCTTTTCACTTCTCTTCTTTTCATAGCTATTTGTAAGGCCTCCTCAGACAACCATTTTGCCTTTTTGCATTTCTTTTTCTTGGGGATGGTCTTGATCCCTGTCTCCTGTACAATGTCATGAACCTCCATCCATAGTTCATCAGGCACTCTGTCTATCAGATCTAGTCCCTTGAATCTATTTCTCACTTCCACAGTATAATCATAAGGGGTTTGATGGTTTTCCCTACTTTCTTCAATTTAAGTCTGAATGTGGCAATAAGGATTTCATGATCTGAGCCACAGTCAGCTCCCAGTCTTATTTTTGCTGATCTTCCCCATCTTCGGCAGCAAAGAATATAATCAATCTGATTTCAGTACTGACCATCTGGTGATGTCCATGTGTAGAGTCTTCTCTTGTGCTCTTAGAAGACAATGTTTGCTATGACCAGTGCATTCTCTTGGCAAAACTCAGTGCTTCTGTCAACTATCATTATTTATATGAGCTGAAATTTCATAGCTTATTATTTAGATTAAGAGGACCCTTTCCCCTTACTGTAAAAGGCAAGGTGTTTGAATTTCCCAAAGATGCGTGACACTTTTCACATCTTCTAAGGGGTCTGGCTCTGTTTTGCATTTCCACAGTTGTCTCAGAAGGTGCAGTGCCTTTCCTTTAATTCAGACACTTAATCTTCACAGTTGGTTTATAAAACGGAACCTAATTAAGGCATACTGTAACACAGTTGCACACTGTTGAGGGTGGACATCTTCTAAGAGATCATCTAGTGACAGAGATTCTGACAATTGTCTTAAACCACAAAGACAGTAAGAGTTGTCCCCTTGGACAATCAACTGCATCTCTGATAGTAGCTCCCACCTCCCCACCCCCCCCCCACAGACTGTCAGAGATTTACTGAAAAAACTATTCTCTTAGTCTTTAATAATTACACAACTTGGCTATGGTTTTTCCGTATGGATGTGAGAGTTGGACTATAAAGAAGGCTGAGCGCCGAAGAATTGATGCTTTTGAACTGTGGTGTTGGAGAAGACTCTTGAGAGTCCCTTGGACTGCAAGGAGATCCAACCAGTTCATCCTAAAGGAGTTCAGTCCTGGGTGTTCATTGGAAGGACTGATGTTGAAGCTGAAACTCCAGTACTTTGGCCACCTGATGCAAAGAGCTGACTCATTTGAAAAGACCCTGATGCTGGGAAAGATGAGGGCGGGAGGAGAAGGGGACGACAGAGGATGAGATAGCTAGATGGCATCACCAACTCAATGGACATGAGTTTGGGTAAACTCCGGGAGTCGGTGATGGACAGGGAGGCCTGGCAGTGCTGCAGTTCATGGGGTCGCAAAGAGTCGGACACGACTGAGCGACTGAACTGAACTGAGGTCACTCTTGCAGGGAGTTCAGTAGTTATCCTCTGGGTGGAGGTATTACCAGGTTCTAAAGCTGTGGCAGGCAAGAAAACGACCAGTGGCGCCAAGTTCAAAGCTGCCAAGTGTCTTTCCAGAGTCGTCAGGGAAAAGAAACATCCAAGAGCAAATGTTCCTTCTGTCCTCCAGGTGCAATAGAAGGCGGTGCCGAGGATCCATCTATGCCGGTTGGGGAGAGCTCTCGGTGCCTACCTGCCAACCACAGGAAACTCGCTCCCCTCGGAGAGCATGGGCACAAGGGATCCCCGAACTTCACGGACCCGGCTCAGGGTAACTTCGGTCCCATTTGCGGTCAGATGAAAGAGGCGCCCTTCCGACGTCACCCCTGGAGGGCGTGAGCAGCAGCTGAGGTCGAGTCGGGGGCGGGGTCGGCTGGTCTCCCCGCCGCCCGAGCCCAGGGCGCTTCCCGGTCCTCCTCCTCCTCCGCGCGGTAACTGGCTGCATCCCCGCGGCCCGGCACAATAGAGGCTCCGCCCTCCCTCCGCGCCAGCGCTCCGCGGCGCCCCGGCCCAGCAGCCCTCGCCCCCGCCGCCGCTGCCGGCCCCGCACTCCCACAGGGCCCGGGTGCGCCCCCGGGCTTCCCGCCACCCGCCCCGGCGCGCACCGCCCCGCCCGCATCCGCCCGGACCCCTTCCTTCCACCTGAGCCCTCGCCGGAGGACGACGCGCTCGCCTTGCCACCTCCACCTTCCTTGTCACCTCCTCCTGCGCTGCGCCCCACTGTCTGCCGGCCGATCGCGTCGGGAAGGAGATGACCAGCGTCTCTGGGGCGCACATTCCTGCCCTGCCCGGCCGCGTCCAGCTCTAGAGCAGTGCCTCTGGGGCTCCAGCCGAGACACCCTCTCGCCTCACTCCTTGCTGAGATACCCCCCACCCTCCGCGCCGGCCCCCAGCCATTCTTCCAAGGGGCCGAGCACCCTCCGGTCGCCTTCCTCATGGCCAAGCCTTTGCTGCTAGTTCTCGGCTTCGCTCTGGTCACGGCTCTGGGCTGGGGGTACAGCTCTCCCCCCACCGGGACCACCGAGCCCCCAGACGCGCAGACGGTGGCGCCCACGGAGGACGAGACTCTGCAGAACGAAGCAGACAACCAGGAGAACGTCTTATCCCAGGTAGGCGGCGAGGCCCCCGCACGCTCCGTTTGCCCCAGTGGCGGTCGGAGCCTTAAGACGGTCCTGCTGAAGCGTTCGCAGGCAGCTGTTGGTCCCTCCATTACCGAAGGGGAGGGCTTTTGCTTTTCATGTATCAGAGCATTTTCTTAACTGGAAAGACATGGGTCCTGCTCGCAAAGTCATAGGGTCTTTGAAGGTTACAGAATCAGGAAAAAGGAGAGGAGAAGGAAGCGGAGACACCTTACAACTCCCTGAGAAGAAAGAAAAAAATGTCAAAACCTTTTGGTTCAAGGGTTGTGGAAAGTATGGCCATGTCTTGTCTGTGTGGCTGTTTGTCAGAACTGGAATGTGCAAACAGGCGGGCATGTTGGACGGAAGGCAGATGGTGTAACCCACAGGGAGATATTTCATGACACTGAGTGAGCCGCCCAGGGAGGAAACGGCAGCAACAAGTGTGATGAGGTGAGGTGAGCCCCAAAAGGAGGACAAGTGCCCCCCTCACCCTGGGGAGATAAAGTAGAAATGCCGCTCCACTCAGCTCTGGCAGATGGTGTCGGAGCGGGGAGTGACAGCTGCTAGGGACAGGATCTGTAACATATCCTTTTGCAAAGAGCTTTCACTTGTTTAGACTCAATCCTCACGCGTGCTTACTCCCGTTCTGTAGATAAGGACCATGAGGCTTGAAACAGTAAAGGGCCCTAGAGATGGATAGAGCCAGGGCCTCTGACCATCTTCAGCCCTGATCTCATGACAGGAAAAAAAGAGTTCTCTCTAGACTGTTTATTTCGTGCTTTCCAGGACCAGCCTGATGATTGTGCGTTGGCTGTCACCTTAATCCTAAGGAGGAGGCATGGCTGAAAAAGGATCCCTATAGTGCTGCCTGTGCCTCTTCTAAGCCCTTGGACTGGGGTCCTTGACTCCTTCCTGTGGAAAGAATGATCGGCTCCACTTTGACCTTTATCAAACACTAGTCACCTCACCCTTCCTTTAAAAATTATGCTAATACATGCCCTATACTCATCCATAACCTCGCACTGACCCCTAAATCAAAAAGATTTAAAAATCCATCACACCGGGGCTCTGGAGGACCATCAACAAAAACTTTCCTGAAACTTGAGCCTCCTGAAAGGAAGGAATTCACCCAGAGTCTCTGAGTAGGGCTATATAGGAATCTAAGCAGAGTTTCAGAGAGCAGACAGCTATGATTTTCCATCGGCCCATAAAGACCGGCCACTTAAGTCATCTTGAACTACAACTCTGTCTTCCACTGATCCACTCTGCCTTTGACAACAGTCCTAACACAAATATTGGTTTTAGAAGAAACCCAACCTTTGCAAGAAAAACATTACAAGACTTCTTTCCCCCAACTGCATCCCAGGAACATATCCACTCCAACAAGCTCAGAGCTTGCCTGCCAGGGTCATTAGTCAAAGGAAGGGAACCGTTCCCTGTGCCCACAGAGGGAGCCGTGACCCTGGGGATATAGGATGTCTTGCAGAGGAGCTGGGGAGGAGCCTTGTCCCCAACAAGTGCCTAGGATTGCGGTTCCAGCAAGCCTGCCATTGCGTGTTTTCCTGCCTGGGCAAGCACTCAGAAGGAAATGTTTAGCACTGTGGAGGCAGCAAGTGCTGCCAGTTTGCTTTCCTGGCTTTGGCCTGGGGTTTGGGTGCAGAAGCTATTCTAGGAGCCAAATGAACCCTTGGGCTGAGTGAACCTACTGACATCTGCATCTGTCTCTCTCCTCCCAGTTTTTTTCCCAAATCTAACTCATCCTTTGAGACCAAATCAGATACCACTTCCTTCTAGAAGCCACACTCTGTGGCCTTCTGTTTGTGCTCCCACTGGACTCCCACATCCGGGGTACTTATCACTCTCTGCTTGGTGTGTTCGTAACTTATAGACCTCTTGCACAGTAAGCTCTTGAGAGCAGGCTCTCTGGCCCATTCATTGCTTTACCTCTCATACACCAAGCTTAGTCCCAAGGGGGCACTCAATAAATGGTGAATGAATGAAGGGGAACAGAAGCCAGTAGTCTTGAAATTGGAATGTCAGTTTTCCAATCCCTCCGTCAATCCTTTCTCCTTTCCCTTTTCAGTCTAAATCTGGATTCTAGCTAAGGCAAGTACTATCGGAAGAATGATGGAGCTTATTTGTTTTTTTCCCTTAAGTGATAAAAGACTAAGGCTCCCTGAGAAATGCACTGCTTTCCAAAATAAGTAAAGAGAGATAAACTTAGAGTGCCTTCCAGGAAATGCTAGAGTCAGCAAATTGTGTTGCGATGACCCCTTCCACTCCACACCAGAGTTATCAGAGATCTCTGGCTAGCAGGACATCTGACAAAGTAAATGCAGAGCCTTTTCCAGGAGACTGATGCTGGCATTTGCACAGCCCCAACCTGGTGTCTCTCTCTTTGTCTAGTTGCTGGGAGACTATGACAAAGTCAAGGCCGTGTCTGAAGGCTCGGACTGCCAGTGCAAGTGTGTAGTGCGACCCCTGGGCCGAGATGCCTGCCAGCGGGTCAACGCGGGGACCTCCAGGAAGGAAGACTTCTACACAGTGGAAACCATCACCTCGGGCTCGTCCTGCAAGTGTGCCTGTGTTGCACCTCCCTCCGCCCTCAATCCCTGTGAGGGAGACTTCAGGCTCCAGAAACTTCGGGAGGCAGACAGCCGGGACTTGAAGGTAGGACCTGCTGGAGGGTGATGCCTGGGTGAGAGGGTGCCTTAGGGACCCATGAGTCTGACAAGACTTTTGCTGGGGATCAAGGCCTTGGAGTAAGTGGGCCCTGTTTTAGCCTTTAAAGGAGGTCAGGCTCCGGGTTGGAGAGTGTTGCATGTGGATCCGGAGCTGATGAACTGACAGACTGGCCATTTGCAACTCTAACGTCTAAGGGTGATGCAAAGTATGCCTCCCTCTCTTTTGGAGCCAAGGAGGCCAGACCTGGGAGCAGCTGCCAGACCCAGCTAGCCAAAAGAACTCAGCGTTCTTCTCCGGGAAAGTTACTGCCATGATTTACTGTCGGCACAGCAGGCACCCCCGAGACACACAGAGAGCAGTGAGCAGTCCTCAGTGCAAGGGCTGGGTGCCCCGGGAAAGAAGAGGCCTGGGGCCTGCTCTAGGTCCAGTCAGCAAACTGCAGTCCTACAGAGACACAGACCTAGAGAACAAGTGTGCAGATCCCAAGGGCAAAGAGGGAGGTGGGAGGAACCGGGAGACTGGGATTGGTGCATATATACTATTGATACTGTATATAAAATACATAACTAATAAGAACACACTCTATAGCACAGGGAACTCTACTTAATTCTCTGTGGTGACCTGAAGGGCTTCCCTAGTGGCTTAGATGGTAAAGAACCTGCCTGCAATGCAGGAGACCCAAGTTCAGTCCCTGGGTCGGGAAGACCCCCCTGGAGGAGGGCATAGCAACCCACTCCAGTATTCTTGCCTGGAGAATTCCATGGACAGAGGAGCCTGGTGGGCTACAGTCCATGGGGTTGCAAAGAGTCAGACACGAATGGGCGACCTGAATGGAAAGTAAATCCAAAAAGGAGAAGATATGTGAACATCTGACATGACTTAGCAACTGAACAACAGCAATAATATGTACGTGTGTGGCTGATCATTTTGCTGTGTGGTAGAAACTAACACAATATTGTGAAGCAAGTATCCTCACAATGGGATCCTATAATCCTGGACCTCGTGGTGGGGAAACTCAGGCCCTGTTTGGGGCAGCCTCAGAGGTCAGCTGAGGGCTTCACCTGATCCCCACCTTCCCCTCTTCATCTGTAGCGTGGGCTCATGGGATAAACTTGATTTAGAGTCAGACTTGGGTTCAGATCATTGCTAGTGCTTGCTGCATGGTGATATGCAAGTTATTCAACTGACCTGACCTCAGTCTCCTTGAATTAAAAAGTAGGAAGAATAACATCTACCTTTGATGGTTTTGAGAATAGATGAGAGGACAACTATTGAGTGCTTGGCACAATGACTGACGTATAGTTGGGGCTCGATAGACACATTCCAATAATGAATGACCATGTAATGTGCTACTGCTATGCCAGAAGCTGGCACACACTTGGTAACTGGTTGTCACCAATATTCCTTTAAGCAGAGGTGGGTTTCACCCCACTCCAGTACTCTTGCCTGGAAAATCCCATGGATGGAGGAGCCTGGTAGGCTGTGGTCCATGGGGTCGCTAAGAGTCGGACATGACTGAGCGACTTCATTTCACTTTTCACTTTCATACATTGGAGAAGGAAATGGCAGTGTTCTTGCTGGAGAATCCCAGGGCCAGGGGAGCCTGATGGGCTGCCGTCTATGGGGTCGCACAGAGTCGGACACGACTGAAGTGACTTAGCAGCAGCAGCAGCAGCAGGGTTTACCAGTAAAATGAGTGTCCCAGAATTCAGCCATGTCACTCAGAGCCGCAGCTCTGCTGTGAAACAATTTCTGAACCAAAGGCACAATCACTCAGTTATAGGATTGGACTCTTTGGGGGTTCTGAAACAACAGCAGGCAAAATTTTGGGAATCAGAGAATCATCACAGTATGTACTAATTGGCTGCCCTTCCATGGCTCTCACCCGGCTTCAGCTATCTTCCTCGGATGGAGAGGAAACAGATCTTTGAAACATGAGCATTTCACACAGAGTTCTGATCTAGTAGAAAGGCTGTGGTGCACAAGTGTGTCCAGCAGACTCTTCCAGGGAGAGTCCTTGGCAGGGAAGCTCACTTGAAGCATCTCTCATTAGCTTCCTGTGCCTGAACGTTGCATGACCTGGATGTCACCAGCACCTCAGCCACCTTTCTCCCACTGGCTCTGTACTGGCAGGAAGGACAGTGTTGAAAAAATTGAGATAGCTGGGTACCCCATGACAACTCGCCATCTCAAAGGTGGGCCACTGGGTCTCTCAGGGGCAGTTTTGCTTTTAGTGCTAAGGTAAAGCTTGCTGGTGTCTTCCAGGGACTTCAGCAGACAATGCATGTAAGTATTTCAGAAGCATATCCTCAAGGCACGGATGTTAATAAGCCACTTGTTGAGTGTTTATATATCACTTGTTATGGGCCAAGGTATCATGGGGAAACAAGGATGAAGATGACATAGCACTGCTTTCAAGGAGCTCCCAGTCTAGTAGGAAAGACAGACATGCACTCAACTGATAGACTTAATAAAAGAAGCATAAACAGTTTGGTGAAGCTATTCAGCCCTCAGTTGACTTGTAGGATTCTCCTATTTTCTTAACCATGTACTCCAGTAGACAGAATACACCCACACCATTGGATCTGCCTGTTCACCCACGCAAGTGCCAGTTCTAAGGGTCGCCTCTCAATTCCTGGCTAGTGGTTTCCCTGTTCAGCCTCAACATGGAAACGTCTCCCTTTCGGTCTATCTGCACCAGCTTTGGACTGATGCCTGCCCTTGTTTCATAGCTCTCCACCATTATAGACATGCTGGAAGGAGCTTTCTACGGCTTGGATCTCCTGAAGCTGCATTCAGTTACCTCCAAACTGGTGGGGCGAGTGGACAAACTGGAGGAGGTAAGGAAGGTTCTAGATTTCTGTATCTTTCTCTTGATCAAACTTCAAAGTGTATTAAAGTTAACCATAGCCTTTTTTTTTTCAGAAAGCACGTACCCTGGTTATGTTTAACTCATTGTTCTTTGGAAAGAAAAAAATATACATAAAACACTCATCCCAAATCATGCCAAATAATTGGTGATGAAAAGAAATAGCGAAATATAAATGTAAACACCTTCTTTTTTCCATATATAAGAACCACTAAACAATGTATATCTACTTTCCCCTTGACTTCGAGGGAACTTAGAGCTGAATAAAATGTAAAAGTACAATAAGCATCTTACTTCATATATTAAGGTAGAGTCATCTCTCTGCTGGGTATATGGTTATTAATTTCCTTTTTTAAAGAAACTATTCTGGTGCATGTTTCTGTGTATGTCAGAGAGGAGGGGCAGTAATCCATTTCAAATCCATTTTAGAAAAAAAAGACATAAAATGTTTACTAGTAAATAATACCCCTTATTGGAAACCATTCAGGCTGCTCACCCCCAGGAAAAGGAGACTAGTAATGTAATGTCCATAGACAGAGACGCATTTGTATGACTGAGTTCTAGAGAGATGCACAGCTGGAGCTATGGTTTTCACAGCTGATGGGAGATTGAAGTCATAAACAGTAATGTTGACCTTGATTTGTTGTTGTAATGCTTCAACATGTAAATAAGAAACCACGTAATTATCAGAAAAGGCATGATCATCGTTCAGCCTGATTGATGAGCAGGTTATTGACTGGCATCCAGTTCTTGAATGAATTCTTGAAGCAGTGGCTCAAAGAGTTGCTACTTCAAGTAGAAAACTATTTAATTTTTAGAATGTCAATGTAAGATAAATTTAATAATGAGATGACTGTAAATATATTATTATTCCTCATGAAAAAGTGGGCTTTTGGGGGTTTCTCGTGGAGAAGCTGAGGTTCCCTGTTGGGTTATTAGCTGAGATAGCAGATGTAAGTAAGAAGGTGTAAGTAAGGCTCTTCAGGGGGGCAAAAAGAGCCACTGCACCAGGAGTCAGGACAGTGAATTACTCTGTTTGCCACTCCCACGCAGCCATATCTCACTTTTTCCATCTGTGAAGTGGGAAAGGTCCGCTGCCTACTTTGCATGTTTGCTGAGGGGATAAAAGTTGAACTAATCATTTCATAAATACTTTGAAATGGCTAAAAAAACCCAAAGCACTCAGGTTATGACCAATGAGAGAGTGGGGGCAAATATCCCTCTATTGCTTTGCCAGGAAAACTGGGACAAGGATGATGAAATGTTATCGTTTCAAGGATTGATTTCAGCATACTCCTTACACTCCTAAAAATGTTCCCAGAAAGAGAACACCACATACAGATGGCCAACAAACACATGAAAAGATGCTCAAGATCACTGATTATTAGAGAAATGCAAATCAAAACTACAATGAGGTATCACCTCATACCTGTCAGAATGACCATCATCACCACTAGACCATTCAGGTATGACCTAAATCAAACCCCTTATGATTATACAGTAGAAGTGAGAAATAGGTCTAAGGGACTAGACCTGATAGACAGACTGCCTGATGAACTATGGATGGAGGTTCGTGACATTGTACAGGAGGCAGGGATCAAGACCATCCCCAAGAAAAAGAAATGCAAAAAAGCTAAATGGCTGTCTAAGGAGGCCTTACAAATAGCTGAGAAAAGAAGAAACGTGAAAAGCAAAGGAGAAAAGGAAAGATATACCCATTTGAATGCAGAGTTCCAAAGAATAGCAAGGAGAGATAAGAAAGCCTTCCTCAGTGATCAGTGCAAAGAAATAGAGGGAAACAATAGAATGGGAAAAACTAGAGATCTCTTCAAGAAAATAGGAGATACCAAGGGAACATTTCCTGCAAAGATGGGCTCAATAAAGGACAGAAATGGTAGGGACCTAACAGAAGCAGAAGAAATTAAGAAGAGGTGGCAAGAATACACAGAAGAACTGTACAAAAAAGATCTTCACAACCCAGATAATCATGATGGTGTGGTCACTCACCTAGAGCCAGACATCCTGGAATGTGAAGTCAAGTGGGCCTTAGAAAGCATCACTACGAACAAAGCTAGTGGAGGTGATAGAATTCCAGCTGAGCTCTTTCAAATCCTGAAAGATGATGCTGTGAAAGTGCTGCACTCAATATGCCAGCAAATTTGGAAAACTCAGCAGTGGCCACAGGTCTGGAAAAGGTCAGTTTTCATTCCAATCTCAAAGAAAGGCAATGCCAAAGAATATTCAAACTATTGCACAATTGCACTCATCTCACACGCTAGTAAAGTAATGCTCAAAATTCTCCAAGCCAGGCTTCAGCAGTACATGAACTGTGAACTTCCAGATGTTCAAGTTAGTTTTATAAAAGGCAGAGGAACCAGAGATCAAATTGCCAACATCTTCTTGATCATTGCAAAAGCAAGAGAGTTCCAGAAAAACATTTATTTCTGCTTTACTGACTATGCCAAAGCCTTTGACTGTGTGGATCACAACAAACTGTGGAAAATTCTGAAAGAGATGGGAATACCAGACCACCTGACCTGCCTCTTGAGAAACCTGTATGCAGGTCAGGAAGCAACAGTTAGAACTGGACATGAAACAGACTGGTTCCAAATAGGAAAATGAGTACGTCAAGGCTGTATATTGTTACCCTGCTTATTTAACTCATATGCTGAGTACATCATGAGAAATGCTGGGCTGGAGGAAGCACAAGCTGGAATCAAGATTGCCAGGAGAAATATCAATAACCTCAGATATACAGATGACACCACCCTTATGGCAGAAAGTGAAGAACTAAAGAGTCTCTTGATTAAAGTGAAAGAGAGTGAAAAAGTTGGATTAAAGCTCAACATTCAGAAAACTAAGATCATGCCATCCGGTGCCATCACTTCATGGCAAGTAAATGGGGAAACAATGGAAACAGTGGCCAACTTTATTTTGGGGGGCTCCAAAATCACTGCAAATGGTGATTGCAGCCTTGAAATTAAAAGACGCTTGCTCGTTGGAAGGAAAGTTATGGCCAACTTAGCATATTAAAAAGCAGAGACATTACTTTGTCAACAAATGTCTGTCTAGTCAAGGCTATGGTTTTTCCAGTAGTCATGTATAGATGTGAGAGTTGGACTATAAAGAAAGCTGAGTGCAGAAGAATTGATGCTTTTGAACTGTGGTGTTGGAGAAGACTCTTGAGAGTCCCTTGGACTGCAAGGAGATCCAACCAGTTCATTCTAAAGATCAGTCCTGGGTGTTCATTGGAAGGACTGATGTTGAAGCTGAAACTCCAATACTTTGGCCACCTGATGTGAAGAGTTGACTCATTTGAAAAGACCCTGATGCTGACAAAGATTGAGGGCAGGAGCAGAAGGGGACGACAAAGGATGAGGTGGTTGGATGACATCACCAACTCAATGTACATGGGTTTGGGTGAACTCCGGGAGTTGGTGATGGACAGGGAGACCTGGCGTGCTGCGGTTCATGGGTTCACAAAGAGTCAGACACGGCTGAGCGGCTGAACTGAACTGAACTGATGTGTAAAACAGATAACTGATGGGAAGCTGCTGTATAATACAGGGAGCTTCGCCCAGCACTCTTTGATGACCTAGAGGAGTAGGATGGGGATCGGGCTGGGAGGGAGGCACAAGAGGGAAGGTATACAAGTATACTGCGGCTGCTTCCTGTTGCTGTATGGCAGAAACCAACACAACATTGTAAAGCAATTATCCTCCAATTAAAAAAAAATTAAAACAATAGAGAACACCAGAGCCTTCTTAACTTACCCAATGCCTTAACTCCCTCAGTTCTGGGATGAAGTGCTGTCTGAAATGGCCATTTGCTCTGGGAGGGTTGGTAGGTCCATAGTCACTTCAGTTGTGAGATCTAATGAGCGGGATCAGGGTACTGGAGCCCAAACTTGGAGGCAGGCCAAGGTGGCCAGTAGGATCTTGCCAGTCTACTCTGATCACCCCACTCCTCCTGAAGGGGCTCCCTAAGAGAATCAGGCTACTTGGCATCTTGAGTCTTTCCTTTCCTGATAGGAATAGCTAGACTGAATGGTCAACACCATCCTACTGCCAATGGACTTCATGCAGGCTTAGGATTCTTTCTCCTTTCTAGAACCACCTTCTGATTCTTTCAAATGGGTTCAAAAGGAATCAGACCAGGATCCAGCTGGACCTTCGAAGTTGAAAAGTACCTGTCTTTCTCTTGGCCCCAGAACCATCCAAATGTGCAGGAACAGCAGTGACAGCCTCCTCTTCTGCTTTTACCTGACCTTGGCAGCCACATATTTTTCATTCTCTCTGGAGAACACAGCCTGGGAAAGATGGCTCTGGGGGTAGAACACAGTGTTCATGAGGCCAAGGTCAGGCACTCAGCCTCCGAGAAGGCCAGTGGGCTGAGCTTTGTTGAAGGGCTATAATCTGTTTCCAGCCTTGTCTAGCAGCTGAGCCCTCTCTGCGGGCAAAGGATGGGGCTGTGGGTGAATTTGGTGCAATGCCACTACCCAGCAGTATCTATCTTCTGAACAGTCACACAGTCACTGGATTTTCGCCAAAACTAACCGTAGTTACATTGATGAGAGCTATCTCTTTTTCAGAATTATGGAATGTTTAGTAGCAAGAACTGGAACCTTTATAATCATAATCATCATCATCGTCATCCCTTATATTTGTATAGCATTAGTGGTTTTACTTAGTGGCTTCCCTGGGGGCTCAGTGGTAAAGGATCTGCTGGCAATGCAGGAACTATAGGAGACATGGGTTCAACCCCTGAGTCAGGAAGATCCCCTGGAGGAGGGCATAGCAACCCACTCCAGTATTCTTGTCTGGAGAATCCCATGGACGGTGGAGCCTGGTGGACTATAGTCCATGTGGTGACAAAGAGTTGGACACGAGTGAAGCGACTTAGCAGCAGCAGCAGTAGTAGTTTTAAAGCATCCCATTTACATTTAGATTCTTTGTTCCTATGAGCTGGACAAGACATGAGACCAAAGGAGATTAAATGGCTTTCCTGTAGGCACAGTGCTGGGAAAGAATAGGCTGGAGCTCCGGTCTTCTGGTTCCTTGTCCAGGCTCTTTCTAATAAACCTTATAAGCTTCTTCAAATCATTGCTAGTTGCCCTGGGAGCGTCAGTTTTTCCTAACCAGAACTTATAGCAATAGTCCTTCCAAGGGAATTTCTAGGCAGAACCATGGCCATATCCCATAAATCCTGTTAAAACAGGATTAAAGCTGAATTAGAGAAGGTCCCATCCCGTGAAAGTTTCCCCAACAGGCAGCCCAACATGACGAGGTGCTTTGGTGTGACAGTGAATAATGATGGGCCTGGGCCTCGGGCCCACAGACCAGAGTCTCTTGTCTTTGGGTCTGGCCACTCGTCTCCTGGCTCTTGCTGGCCAACTCTGTCTGCAGTCTGCGTACATTGAAAAGGCAGAATGTTGGGTAAATGGAAAAAACACTCCTTCTCCAGCCTGACTCTGCAGGAGGAATGGAATTGAATGGAATGGAATGGTCTTTGGATATTCTTGAATCCCAAGGAGAGTTCTTTGGAGGTCAGACCAGACGAAAGGGGTCAAATGGAGGGGCATTTTGCCCAGAGTAAGATCAGAACTTGGCAGAAGAAGCAGGCACATACACATGTGTACATCTACCTTGGCTCTGTAGGAGGATTTAAGAATGGAAACTCCATTTGCAGATGAAAGAGGAAGGAAGGAGAGAGAAATGGAATCTGAACTGTTGAGAATCTCACCTCTTGGTAAAGTGAGCTCTGGGAGCTCTGCTTGGTAGAGTGATTTTGGTTGAGCTTGTGTTTTAAATGGTGAATAATAGCACATGCATAGGAAAGTGCATAAACAATGAATATACAGCTTAGCAAATCATTATAAAGCAAATACCCATGCAACCACCACCCAGCTCAAGAAACAGAGCAATGCTAACACCCCAAAAGTTCCCCACATGCCCTCTTCCCGCTTATTGCTGCTAAGTTGCTTCAGTCATGTCCGACTCTGTGCGACCCCATAGACGGCAGCCCACTAGGCTCCTCTGTCCCTGGGATTTTCCAGGCAAGAATACTGGAGTGGGTTGCCATTTCCTTCTCCATCCACCTATTAGGTTGGTGCAAATGTAATTACAGTTTTGGACCATGAATTTTAAATCATTTTAACTAGACTCAAACACAGCTGTATTAATCAAAACTAGGAACCATTACAATCAACACATTTTTGCCAATGAGAAATATTTGATTATTCCTATAGCATAAAAATCCATGCTTTGGGATTCAACAAACTCTTGGAAAGCATTTTCTGCATCCTGCTGGCTGTGGAAACATTTTCCTTGCAAAAAGTTGTCAAGATGCTTGAAAAAGTAGTAGTGGGTTGGCAAGTCAGGTGAATATGGTGGATGTGGCAAAACTTGGTAGCTCAATTCATTCAACTTTTGAAGTGTTGGTTGTGCAATGTGTGGTCGGGCGTTGTCGTGGAGAAGAATTGGGTCCTTTCTGCTGACTGATGCAGGGTGCAGGCATTGCAGTTTTCATTGCATCTAATTGATCTGCTGAGCATACTTCTCAGATGGAATGGTTTCACCAGGATTCAGAAAGTTGTAGTGGATCAGACTGGCAGCAGACAACCAAACAGCGACCATGACTTTTTGGTGCAAGTTTGGCTTTGGGAAGTGCTTTGTAGCTTCTCGGTCCAACCACTGAGCCAGTTATCATATACAGTCCACTTTCCATCACACATCACAGTCCAATTGAGAAATGGTTCATTGTTGTTGCATAGAATAAGAGAAGAGAGCACTTCAAAATGACGCGTTTTTGAAATTTCCAGACAGCTCATGAGGCACCCACTTCCTGAGCTTTTCACCTTTGCAGCTTGTTTCAAATGCCAACTACTGTAGGATGGGTGACGTTGAGTTCTCTGCCAACTTCTCATGTAGTTGTAAGAGGATTAGGTTCAATGATGGCTCTGAGTTGTCATTGTCAACCTCTTATGTCCAGCCACTGTGTCCCTCAGCTTCAAGGCTCTCAACTCTTGCAAAACTTCTTGCACTGTACACCACCGCACTGTATGTTCATTAGCAGTTCCTGGACTAGTTGTGTGACTGATGTTGCAAGATGTCATGCCACTTTGCAACCCATTTTTTAACTCAAATAAGAAAATTTCTCGAATTTGCTTTCTAACTTCATTTCCATAGTCTAAGGTAAATATAAAACAGCAAGTAATGTCATAAGCAAGAAATGCACATTAAAATGAGGTATAACATGACCACATTTATTTAGAATATCAAATGGCATATCAAATGGCAAATTTTAACAATGCAAAACCTGAGTTCCTTTTACCCCAGCCGAATACATCCCATCCTTGAAAGGAACCTCTATCCTTAACTTTGTTAATCATCTTCCTCGCTTTTCTTTACAGTTTCATTACCTAAAGATACATCCCTAACTATAATAGTTTTGTTTTTTAACTTTAAATGCATAGAATCCTACAGAAGTATGTGTGTGTGTTAGGTTTCTTTCATTCAACGTAAAGTTTTTATGTCAATTCTGTGACTTTTAGTTCATTCATTTTTATTCCTGTGTAGTATTCTAGTGTGAGATTATACCACAATTTGCTGATCTTGCCTACTGGTGGTGAATATGGGTGTTATTTTTAGTTTTGTAATTCATAGTAGCCCCAGGAGTACCCCTCTAAAAGCCCATCCCATACATGCATACATTTCTTTATGATATGTAAGTAGGAATGAAACTACTGGGCTGTTATGCTTATCACCAATTTTAAGGGATACGATTGGCCTTCTGCATTCACATGTTTTGCATCAGTAGATTCAACCCACTCTGGCCAAAATATTGGAGCTTCAGCTTTGGTATCAGTCCTTCTAATGAATAAAATGGTGTAGTATTTGCATAAAACCCACAGACATCTTACCATATACTTTAACTCATCTCTAGATTACTCACAATACCTAATACAATGCAAATGTTATGTCAATATGTGGCAGATTCAATGTTTGTTTTTTGGAGTTTTCTGGAATTTTGGGTGGAATATTTATGATCCACCTGATGCAAAGAGCTAATGGAAAAGACCCTGGGATGCTGGGAAAGATTGAGGGCAGGAGGAAAAGGGGGTGACAGGATGAGATGGTTGGATGGCCTCATAAACTCAATTGACAAGAGTTTGAGCAAACTCCAGGAGATAGTGAAGGACAGAGAAGCCTGGTGTGTTTCAGTCCACGGGGTCAAGAAGAGTCTGACACAACTGAACGACTGAACAGCAACAACATCATTTTATATAAAGGACTTGAGTGGATTCTCTTATCTGTTCTTGGGGGTCCTAGAACTAATTTCCTGCAGATACCAAGGGACAACTTTATTGCCATACTGTTCTCCAAGTGGCACCTCTGGCAGGGTGTGGATACTCCATATGGACACATTCTTACTGAAACTTGGAATTGACAGACTTCCTAATTTTTATAAATTTGGAGCATGTATCTTAGTATAACCATTTCATTGTGTTTCAAAAACTTACACCTCAAAACATCTTTCCTATTCACACAGTGGAGGCCTGAAACTGCATGGGCATTCCTCTAGAACTGGTCCAAGGTAAAGGAACGTCTAAGGTGGCCAGTGGTCCAAGACCTTCAATGTGGTAGATCCAGACTGACCCTTTTTGGAAAATGGCTGGGAAAGGGAAGGGGATGCAGGAAGTAGCGGTATGTATTGGAGTTGAGGTGGGTGTAGGCACAAAATACGGGCTTCCCAGGTGACACTAGTGGTAAAGAACTTGCCTGCCAACGCATAAGACGGAAGAGATGTGGGTTCGATCCCCGGGAGGGACGATCCCCTGGAGAAGGGAATGGCAACCCACTCCAGAATTCTTGCCTGGAGAATCCCATGGACAGAGGAACCCAGCAGGCTACAGTCCATAGGGTCGCAAAGAGTCGGACACGGCTGAGCACCTAAGCACAGCACAGGAGCAGAACATAAGTGCCAGGAGAGATAGGAATTAGAAGTCTAGAAGGAAAATCTGCAGCTTCCAAAGGCTTGCTTGACCCTTTTCATTCAATGGCACAGATTCAGCTCAGAAGACTTTTGCTCTGACCGTGCTCAGAGATACAAAGACTTGTAGGCTGCCCAGGCCTAAAAATGCCTTCTGATGGCATCAGGACAAGAGGCAGGGGTACAGCTGTAGTGCCACACACTGCTTCCAGGAGTAGATTTATTCTCGAAGTAAAGAAAAAGACAAACAGAGGGACAGGTCATTAAAATAATTTATTCTAGCTTCAAGGCTTTAGTTGAATTAAGTCATGCCCATAAAAACTGCAAAACTTTGTGAAGAAATGCCCCACCCCCACTTAGCTGCAGGACACCTGTCAACATTTATAATTACTTGGATGTGACTGTTTACACATGTGCTCTTGCGTATGTGTGGGTGCCTAGCCCAGGGTCTTAAAATAGATGCATGCCTACACGCTTTCCAAAGTGTGATTTCTGTTGCCCAACTGTATGTGTGTGGCTTCTTGCCTCGCACCTGCCTGCTTGAGTTTGCAAACCCCATCCATGAATCCAGTGGCGCTGCGGAACCTCGTGTGTCATCTGAAGGCGTTTCTCCTGATAGTGCTGCATCCAAGTGAGACTTAAAGTCTACAATGGATTTACCAGACCCGGAGCTGGCCCTCTCCCCAGAATGTGCTGGCATGAGCCTTGCTGAGGGCTTCTCCCCCAGACATAAGGATTTGGTGGCCTTTGTGTTTCTGGTCTGGAAGGCAAGATCAAAAGATCGTTGCTGACACTGGGGGATATATCTCTTTACCAGCTAATGGGGAAATGTAACTTTTGTCTGTGCAGACCAGGTCATGAGTTAGGGGAGCTGTCTCTTTCCAAGCCTCTCCTTTCTGCCCTCCCTCCACTCACATCGAGACCCCAAGTGCACTGTCTTCCGACCACTCACAGGAGGGTTTGCTGCAAATCATTTCACTCTCCTCCTCACTCCAGTGTGGCCTTGGAAAGGAGTGTCACTCACCCTACCTACCAGAGTGTCCTCATCTGTGAAACGGGAAAGGATTGGAGATAAGAGTTCTAAGACATATTTCAGTTCCAATGTTAATTCACATCTTAGTAAGGGCTCAGGTCAATATGTTACCTCTCTTGGGGTTGTATACACTTCAAATCTAATTTGTCACTGTGGCATGAAAGGTTTTCTTCTTGGCCAAAGGGGTTTATGTTGTGAGCATCCGTCCTACATCCACTGGCCTAGAAATAGCTTGGAGCTGCCACGACGTAAGCGACTGCATGGCTATACTTACAGGGTTGGTCATCAGAGGTCTAGAACTTCTTGCTCTTTATGTCTTGACTATCTTCCAGGCTCTGAACATCTTGAGGACAACCTGGGTCTAAGTTATTTTTGTTTGCTGGATTTTAGCCCTACATTGGGTGTGGGCCAAATGCTCAACAGCTGTGTGGTTGCAGGAGTGATGGAACGCGTCAGCCGGCCACCCCCTGCAGCACGGGCCTGCCCACTGTCTGCATCAGCTGTGGTCAGGGATTGCGTGGCGCCCCGGCTGTCCCGTCAGCTGGAGCGCCGGTTGCTTCTAGCTGCTGTCCCCCTGCTAGACAGCCCCCTGTCCGGGGGCTGCAGACAGCCGTCTTTCAGGGGTGGCTGTCCCAGGCAACCTGGTCCTGTCATGTCCTGGAGGCCTCCGAGGAGGAGGGGCAGGGTGAGTTGACGGGAACTCCGAGCCCTGCCACCAGGTCCATTGACCCCCCCGACACCGCCTCACATCACTCCCACAAGGAGCCCGCTCCCCCCACCCTCAAGCTCACCTTCTGCACCTGAGTCCTGTGTCTCAGCTGGGGGCTGGACGTGCCCGCTCCACGAGTTGGCACCGTGCTTCGGCCCAGGTGCAATCGCGCTTCGTCTTTCTACAGGGTCCTTCACATCACGCCTTCCTCCCTGTCCCAGCCATAGGACACCCTAGCCCCCTTCCCTTTTCTACCTGCATGTCTGCTACCAGGATCCCGAGAGTCCATCCCACCCCGCCTTCAGCTCCACGCGTCAAGCCCTGTTTTGTGCCTGGCATTGTGCTGCATGCCCCCCTTCGTTCATTCTCCAAACCAAGCGTGGGAGGCAGGTATCGTTATTCCGACTCCTCCAGCTGGGGCCTGGAGAGGTCCCAGCCTCATGTGGTTGCATAAAACCAGGTAATGACTGGGCTGTGGGTTTCATACCTGGTCTCCAGAGCCTGCACTTTGCCCACCATACCTCATCCCTGCTTCCGGTCGGGAGAGCAAGACCCCAGAGAACTGAGGGAGCCTTGACCCTGGTTGTCTTTCCCTCGGGTCCCAACACTCTTGGCCGAGGCTGCCCCCTGCTCTCACCCAGGGGTGCCCATACTTGTCCCACTGCTGGACAAAGTCAGGATACGTCTGTACCCACGGAACAGCCCTTCCACCCACGTCCATTGCACCAGCGTGCACATCTGGTTGTGTCAGCCCTCCATGGCTCCTTAAAGCTGCCCTCTGGCCAGCTGTGCTGCCCAGGGCTGGCTGCCAGGGGTACCCCCAATTCCAGGGAAACCCACATGGTTCCCCTTTTCCTGGGGGACCTGCCTAGGTTGCACACTTCCTCCTCTCGGTCACCTGTGCATCCGGCTGTGGTCAGAGCAGGACACCTCTCCCATCTGGCGAGGCGGGCTTGCTCTTAGAAGGTGCTCTCGATGCCCTACTGCCTGCCCCCGGCACGTGGCACTCCTTCTGGGAATACCTTTGGCCCAAGTCCCATGACACAGCTCCCAGAACTTCAGTCATCCTTTCTGACTGTCCTGCCTTCTGTGCCAGCCCTCTCTCCACCTACTCTTCCTCCCTCTTCCTCTCCCTCCTCACAGCACCAGGACCCTTGGCAGGGACGATGGGATGTGTTCACCCGCAAGACGGGCACCTTTCCTGTTCCCTCTCCCACGTTGCCAGTGCTACGCACAAGCCAAGTTGCACACAGCATAAATGTCATAGTCACAGCTGTCCCAGAGGGGAAGAGCCAGAGGCATGAGGTCATGGGGTTCGGCCTTCTCCCAGGGCAGGATGGAGAGTGTGCCGGGTAGGCAGCATCCCGGCTGCCCCCTGAGACACACCCCACAGAAGACCCTTGATAGGAGGAAGGCAGAACCCCAGGGAGCAGCGGGGAGCCCTGCAAGGCCAGCATCCCCGGGGGAGAGGTGCCTGAGTGGGGGGCGTGGCTAAGGAGGGGCATCTGCTGCTGCAGCCCTGGGGGACTCCAGCTGGCTCGGCCCAGCGGGCTGGTGGGGTGAGGCTACCGCCAGCCTGGTGTTTATGCAGGCGGCTGGTGGGCTTTGCTGTTCCCAGGAGGGAAATAAAAAACACTGCTTCTCTGGGGTCTCAGGACCAGGCCTGTCTCAAACTCTCCTCTATGGAAATCGAGAATAATGGTGCCTCACTAAAACCAGAAAGTGACTTGGGCATTTCTAAATCAATGAGAACAGGGCCTTCCAGGGGCCTAGAAAACCCAAGGTCAGAGGGCAGGGGCTAATTCCATGGGATTTTCCCTGTGCCTCCCAGCGAGTGTGAGGGCCGGTGCTGACTCTGTCCAGGTGTTCAGGAATTGTGTGCGCTCTTGTTTTACCAATACGGCTACTTAGGCCACACCATTGGGTCTGGGGTCCTGGGGCCATGGCTGGGCAGCAGAGGTGGACATGTTCCAGTCCCTTAGAGCTACGTCATTGGCCTTCCCCATGAGTCAGAACCAGCATCTGTCACATCACCCCGACTTGCTTTCTTCACTGCACTTTTTACTAATTGATGCTTCCTTGTTGATTTCTTATTTATTGCTTACTTCCCCTCACGGAAGGTGGTCTTCAGGATCCTTGCTCTGGCATACCTTCAGTGCCCCGGGCTGAACACATGACCGCATTAATGAAGAAGTAGCGTATCGAACCCTGAACCTTCTGGGGCTTCACTCCACATCACAGGATGTGAGAATTACAGGAGAGGCATAGGTGCTGCTCATTGCAGGGGCGTATGGATCATCAGAAATGCTTGGATCCCATGAGGGCACCAGGAACTTTTCCTGTCAGCCCCGGGAAGGCTCCTGGTTATAAAATAGCCTTTCAGACATATTGGGGCCCCTTTTCCATCGGCTCTATCCAAGTTCCCTATATTTAAGACAGTGCTTCTCAAACTTCAGTGTGTATGCAGACTGCCTGGGGATCTTGTTAAAACACAGATTCTAATTCAGCAGGTCTGGGTCAAGTCGGAGCTTCTGCATTTCTTTCTTTTTTTCTTTTTTTAATCAAACTGCCTTTTATTTTTCAGGGACTCTTGCTCAGGTTAGTCTCCCCAAATCTTTATACTTTACGCAAATGTATTTCAATAAATGCGCACACGTGCACACACACACACACACACACACACACACACACACACACATTTAGATTATGTAAAGCTTCCCATCACTACCTTCCTTTCTTCCAAATCCTACAGTAAGAACAGAGCGTCCACATTTCTAACAAGCTCCTGAGTGGTGGAGTGATGCCTATGTTGTTGGTCTCTTTGAGTAGCAACTGGGAACCCTAGACCAGGTCACAGGTATGGAGCGCTCTGTTTTGTCACAGGACAAAAATCTCTGGAACTGACAAGTCCCATAGCAACTGTTGCCATGAGCCTCTGAATTTAAACCAGCCCGTTTTCTGGCCCCATAGTAGGTAAAACTCCCACCCTATTACCTACCCTATAGCATCTTAACCAGTCATCTGATGCCGCCCTTCCAGTAGGAATTTTCTGTCTTGAGGCCATAAAAATTGGCAGAGCCAGCCTCTGTTCTAACAGCGTCTCCCACTCTAATAAACTTTATTCTCCCTTCATTCTGCGTCATGTCTGGAAATTCATTTCCAACCTGTGCATAGACCATGACAGTAACATTCTATGAAAAATAACAACCACTTAGTACGTCACATGCACTTCCACATGTGTTAACTCATTCTTCGTTACAACCCACAGGGAGAGTGCTAGTGTTAACCCCGTTTTACACATGGACAAATGAAGCGCAGGGAGGTTAGGTAATTGGCCCAAGATAACAGGTCTAGCAGTAGCACCATCAAAATGTAAACCGGAAGGTTTCCTCCAGAATCCATGCTCTTAACCACTGCATTTGACTGACCCTGATAACACTTATCAGGAACGATACACATCCAGTAAAACCACTCATTCTGGGTATTCTTGAAACAACCTCCTCTCAAGGGCTTTAGCTCTCACACTTAATTCTGTGATGTTTAGGGAGGCCGACTTGGCGTTAGCCCCACAGAACACATTGAGCCTTTCCAGTGCTCAGAACTTGGCGTGCGCTGAGATGCTGTGAGCATGGCATGGCCAGTGGTCTGGAGCCTGGTTAGTTTTAACGAGCACCTCGTGGGCTTCTCTGGGCAGCCCACGTAGAGTCACTGGAGCCACAGTGTCTGGGCGTCACAGTCTGCCTATACGCCCCCTAGCCCTGAGCCACCGTGGCATCCCTCTAGGACAACAGCGGCATCTTTCCAGACTGCAGACTGTGCCTGGCAGTGTCTGAGCTTTTGCACGTCTCGTATCTGCCTGTCAAAGAAAGATGGAAAGTGTATGCGTCCTCTGTTTACATGGTTACTTCCTCTATCACCCTCATAAACAGGGCCCAAAGGAGAACGTCACATCTAAAAATTCAGATGCTCATGGTAACCATGGAATGGGGGCCAATGCTGGACAATATTGGATCTCAGTGCAGTAAACTTCTCTAAAAATAAGTAGAGATGAAAGGGTACCTCTAAGTCTGTTGACAGCTGCCCAAGATTCAAATGCCATTCAGCCTAACCTTCTTCAGATGCTGCCTCTGATGCCTCTCGTCCACCCCTCCCTTTGAACACCTGTGTGGCATTTACAGAACCTGACCTGGTTGGTCATCTTTTTCTTGCAGTGGGGACCCTGTCTTCCCTGCAGTTGTCCCCCACGGAAACCCCCCCCTCCACCTCCCATCCCAGGACAGGAACACCAGAGGAATGAGAGGATTTCTTTCTGCCATACTGTCCCCTAGATACACAGGAGGTCCTTACCAGTATTGGTTGGTAGAAATGTAGCTTTGGCCCTTTCTGGTATGAAGTGCATCTGGGACATGGGTAATTTGCCAAATAGGGGTCATTTAGGGAAACATTTTATGTGTGAATAGGAAAGTTTAAAGCCAGCCTATCAATTTCTTATGTAAATAATGCTTTTTAAATGCTGGGGAGCCATAAAAAAAAGGGTGAAGGGGCTTCCCTGGTGGTCCAGTGGTTAAGAATACACCTGCCAATGCTAGGTCACGGGTTTGATCCCTGGTCTGGGAAGATCCCACACGCTGCAGAGCAGCTAAGCCTGTGCAACAACCACTGAAGCCGTGTGCCTGGAGCCCGTGCTCTGCAACAAGAGAAGCCACTGCCGTGGGAAGCTCATGCACCACCGCGAGAGCAGCTCCCTCTCGCTGCAGCTAGAGAAAGCCCACCCACAGCGACTAAAACCCAGTGCAGTCAAAAATAGATAAATATTTTAAAAGAGTGAAACATTGCCATTTGCAGCAACATGGATGCATCTAGACAATATCAAACTAAGTCAGACAAAAACAAATGTGAAATCACTTATATGCAGAATCTAAAAACAGTACAAACGAATCTACATAAAAAACAGAAACAGATTCACAGACATATTAAGCAAACTCTGTTTACCCAAGGGGAGAGGCAGAGGGGATAAATTAGGAATATGGGATTAACAGACACAAACTACTATACATGAAATAGATAAGCAGTAAGAATTTACTGTAAAGCACGGGGAACTATAGTCAATATCTTGTAATAACCTATAATGGAAAATAATCTGAAAAAAATGTGTATGTATATAACTGAACCACTTTGCTGTAGACCTGAAACTAATACAATATTGTAAATCAATTAGAATTCAATTAAAAAAGATTTTTAAAAAGTGCTCCAAAGAATAGTTTGTGCTTATTAAAAAATCAGATTAAGTAGATTTCTTTGACCACCTCTTTTAAAATTGCCTAGAAGATCCTTCTTTCATTAATTGAGCCATTGATTCACATGTCAGGGGACGCAAGCAAATGGAATTTTTCTGTAATGTTACTCATCACTGGTAAGAGCATACTGTGTACCCAGGATGGAAAAACAGCAGGTGTCCCAGTAACTTGGGGACACGACAGTATTATTATTAGGAAGGCCATGGTGGTATTGGGAAGCATTTCCAGTCGTGAACACACTGGAGCCAAGCTGCCCAGGAAATGCCACCTGAGTCCAAGCACTGGTCCTCAACACAGGGCTGGATACTCCTGACGGCCCCGGTGGTTTCTGGTTGGTTTCTCAACCTGCCTGTTGAGTCTCTGGGCTCTGAGCAGGAGATGGCTGCTAGCTCCCTCCTGCTTGTCCTCAGAGCACTTTAAACGACTCCCTTTTAAAAATGTTCTCTCTTGCTAGGAAATAGCTAAAAACCTCACCAAGGAAAACGAGCAGATCAGAGAGGACGTGGAAGAAATTCGAACTGAGATGAACAAGCGAGGCAAAGAGAACTGCTCCAATAACATCCTGGACAGCAATCCGGACATCCGCTCGGCCCTGCAGAGGGATGCGGCTGCAGCCTACGCCCACCCCGAGGTATAGCCCCAGCCTCCGGGGGGCTCTGACCACAGCCCTCCGGAAAGTGTACGCCCACCACCTCACAGGTGCATGGAGCCTTCAGGCTTCAGTCTCCCACGGGCATGGTCTCATTTCATCTACTCAACCGTCCTATAGGTCTGATGGGGCAGAAGTGGACCCCATTGCACTTAACATTGAAGCCCTGAGAGGTTCAGCTAGTGAAGAAGCCAGGACTCAAATCTGGGTCTCCTGAGTATCAGGCCCTGTTCTTTTTGTTATACTTCATGCTGCCTTTTCGAGCATCCCTTGCCTTTATAAGTTAGGTGGCTTGTCTGGAACCATTCTAGTTTACTCCTGCTGTCCTGGCCTGATTATCAGTAACTCCTTCTTTCACTCTCAGAAGAGTCCCAGTGTGGAAGCAGTCAGCTGTGTGGTCCTCCTTATTTGTAAGGAACTTTGTGAGGTACAAGTACTTTCACCATCCATCATACCACGTGGTCCTCACCCCAGCTCTGGAAGGCACCCTGAGGCCGACAGCAGTATCCTCACCTTGCAGAAGAGGAAACAGATCCAGGGATGCTCACAGTCTCCGTGGCTCAGCTGGGCGGTGGTGACAGGGGTCTCAGATCTCTGTCTCTGCCCGCTCAGTCATGTCTGGGTTGGTGCAATGAAACGAAACACTACCTCATGTGATTTGGGTGATGCCAAAGGACCTATTTGCTTAAAAATACCTCCCCATCTGATACCTGGTTCTTTTGGCTCTGGTTACCAAGTTATATTTGTGTGCTAATAGTTATATATGTTATTATTTATGTGTTATCTCCTAAATTGCTGCCTGTGAAACAGGAGCTAACCCGAAAAGACTGGAAGAGGAAACAGGTAAATTCTGGCAGCGGGATTTGCAGAGTGTGGATGCTATTAGCAAGGCAGGTCTGGATAAAAGTCTTGCTTACTTTTACTGGGCCACGGGTTGGTGGTGGACAGCAGATCGTGGATTTCAGGTGACCCATTGCGGATCCCCTCAGCCTGGGGCAGGTGGGCAGGGTGTGGGTTGAGAGGGTCTGGGACACCGACAGCAAAGCCCTGAACTTGTGGCTCTATGTGCTGTGACACTGAAAAGGCCTGGGAAGTTTGCTGCAAAGGATTTGTTGCCTGGGTTGTTAAGAATCAGGAAGAGAGGAAGTAAGGTTAGGCCTGCAGGCTTGGAACTCTTGAGCAAAGAAACTCCCCAAGGGGTGCCAAGCAGGCAGCAGCTGTGGGTTTGGGGAACCTTGGGCATGTGTTCCAAAGGCAGAAGAGCAGGCAGATCAGGACTTTGGAGACAAGAGGCCCTGAAGAGAGTCTGGTGCCTACACCGCGCCCAATTTGTAACTTGAAATAAACCCATTTCCAAACCAGAAAATCAGTACAAGGAAGGCCAGTAATTTTCTGGCTTAGCCCACGATGACTCCATTGATGGTTTTTTTGAAATATCATGTATCTTCAAAAATTATTTTTATTCTCATTTTTGGGTGTTCTCGACATGCCAGTGACTGAGCGTATGTTTAGTCTGCTTGGTGGGTCACCCCTGAGCAAGTCTGAACTTGTAAAGCAAAGAGCCAGAGGACGTTTGCACCTTAAAGGAAACTGGAAGCACCCGTTCATCAGACCTGGGGCCCAGCGGCTCCTGTCACCGCCCGTGTGGTATCATCTGCCACTCCGGCAGCTCCCTGACTTCAGTCCTCTCTGGCTCCAATTTCCCAGTCAACTGAGCTTGAGAATTCCATCCGTTGTCTTGATGACACATTATGTGGTATGTTCAGGAGCCCAGCTCAGATTTCCTGAGGGTAAACAGCAAACCAAATCAAACACACCAAACTCTTTTTCTCCTTGCTCAGCAAACCTTGCTCCCTCCTGAAATCCCCATTCACACACTGCTGAGTTTAGCACAATCCACCCAATCCAGGGTGGTGGTGGGGGTAGCCAGGGCCAGAGCAGGGCCAGAAAGGGGGGCGAGGTGAAGGAGAGGAGGCCAGACTCTTCCTCTCCCTTTTCCTGTCTCTTCAGTGAACCCCGTGTTGAAAAGGGGGTAAGTGGGGGGTCTGGGTTTGGTTGTTATTTTCAAGGTTCTTATGGATACTGTCAGGGTTTTTTGGAATGGTGAATGGCCTTTGTTGGAGGCGTCTTTCCAAGAAGATCCGTGCGTGGAGGGTTGGCAGGGGGCTCAGGGGGCTGGGTGGAGAGGTCAGGGTGGGACTGGAAACATGGGGACACCAGGAGTTGAAGTCATACAACAGTTTAACAGAGAGAGGAAACCAAAACTTGGGGGCTGCTGCTGCCCCATGCAGCCTGTCGCCAGCGGATCCAAGGAAATTATATGTTCTCTGGCAGAGGCTGTCCATGGTCTTGCTCCATCTCCTTGGCTGGGAGAGGGAACTGCAGTTCCCGCTCACCCCTAAAAGTCTGGAATTAAAGACAGTTCCTGGGGTTTGCCACGAAGAAATGACAACTTGCTTTTGCAATGCAGAGGGAAACCAAGGTCTGGCAATTAGATGGCCTGTGGCGTCTGAGTTGAGGGCTGGGGCCTCTTGTCAGCCTCCCAGGCAGCTCTTTCCTATGGGAAATGAGGAATCCCCATGTCTTCTGGACACCAGCCAGACCACAGCCCTGAGGACTTTGGGGATGGCAGATGAGTTAGTCCTGTGGTGACAGCTGAGCACGATGTAGCTATAACAAGGTGGATCACAGGCTCTGAAGGCAAGCAGCCCTGGGTTATTTAATATCGTTATGACTTAATAAGGAGAAGGAAATGGCAACCACTCCAGTATTCTTGCCTGGAAAATCCCATGGACAGAGGAGCCTGGCAGGCTATAGTCCATGGGATCACAAAGAATTGGACCGAGTGACTTAACTTAGTAAAGGGCTTCCCAGGTGGTGCTAGTGGTAAAGAACCTGTCTGCCAACACAGAAGATATAAGAGACACAGGTTCGATCCCTGGGTTGGAAAGATCCCCTGGAGGAGGGCATGGCAACCCACTGCAGTATTCTTGCCTGGAGAATCCCATGGACAGAGGAGCCAGGAGGGCTATGGTCCACAGGGTTGCAGAGTCAGACATGACTGAAGTGACTTAGATGCACATACATGACTTAATAAGTGCTCTTTCACTTAACTGATTAACCTTCAACCAGATTGCTAAATGACTCTGAACCTGTCTTTACTCATCTGTAAAATGTGGAGAATAGTATCTATCTTGCCTCATTGTTCTAAGGGTTAAAAGGAATATGAAGGGACATGCCTGCCCGTAATAGATGCTCAATAAAATGTCATCACCACCAGCCAAGTGTTCCCTGCACTTCTAGTGGCGCTCACCTCCCCAGCAAACCATGGGACGTGGGGCAAGGGCAGTTAGCCGGAGCGAGGGCCGCGCGGGGCGCACGTCTGCCTGCTGCTTCCGGGCAGCTCTCTGGCCCCAGCAAGGGGAGGCTGGTGGAAAGTGTCCCCTGTTTTCCAGGAGTGGGTCAGCATAGGGGAGTGAAGAACACATATTTAGGAGCTTCCCTGTCTGCAGTGCCATCTGGATAAAGTCTTTTGTCATGGGAAAACCAGTACAGACCCGGGGTGTGGTGGGGAATGAGGACTCCAGATTTTCTCCAGGCTAGATTTTAAAGGTCAGAACAAGAATCTGATTTGCTTCTTCCTAGGCAGAGTGAAAAAGTTGGTCATGATAACTGGATCCCTGACAGCTGATGTCCAGGGAGCTCAAAGGTCCTGCTCTGCCTTTCAGGGCTGAGCATCAGAGGGACAGAGGTTTTGTTTCCAGGTGGGCTCTGCTCTCTGGGCAGATTCACCGGGGGTTTAAGGGAGCTCACCCGCCTCCTCCTGGTGAGCAGAGTTTTCAGGGCTTAGGTGACTAGGGAGTGGCCTCTTCATAATTCAGTCGTTCAAAGTCCTCGTGAGAGCAGCGGTGGGCCACACCTCCCGCGACCCATGCTTGCTTTACTGATGGAGCCCCTGGCCCTGTCTGGTGGCTCTGCAGCTCACAGCCCCTGTGCCCACGGGCAGCTGTAATCCTGGGTGAGGGAATATGACTGGGTGGACCAAGGCAGGACCCAGGGACTCTGCCACACTGTGGCCACAAGAGGTCCGTCCCCAGGCAGCAGTTCTGTGGAGGACAGGATGGTCCTTCTGTGTGACCGTCATCATCACAGAGGCCTTTTTTTGGTACCATCATGATGCTGAGGTCATAGGCTACCTACTTTAAAGCATCATTTGATTTGACAAAAATCCCAGTGGCAGTCACAAGTGTAGACAGTTCTTTGGGATTTGTTATGATTCAGAAATTCAGTTTAACAAATATTAAGGTACATATATCCAGGGGAATCAGAGATGGACAAGAGATTGTCTCTGCTCTTCCAATTGCTTATAGTTTACAGAGACAACATTCTTAAGAAATTCTTTGGAGGGGGGGATTGGGATGGGGAATACATGTAAATCCATGGCTGATTCATGTCAATGTATGGCAAAAACCACTACAATATTGTAAAGTAATTAGCCTCCAACTAATAAAAATAAATGGAAAAAAAATTTTTTTTAAAAGAAATTCCTGTGGAAGTCAGAATGGGAGAGGTATTATAATAGTATAGAGTTTTATCCATTAGGAGTTGTGTTCAGCTTTGAGTAAGAGACCAAAATATTGTGCATTAAACAATGTAGGGGTTTGTTGTTCTGTTATGTAAAAGAGTTCTGGAGGCAGGTGGCCCAGGGCTGGTATAGTTAGCTGTGAGATGTCATTCATTAGTGATGTCCATCTTCAAAATCCCCTCATGGTCACAAGATGACTGCTCAGCTCCAGCCATCCTGCCCACATTCTCCTGGCCAGAGAAATGAGGAAAAGCACAAAAGATGCCTTCCAGCTGAGTCAGCCCCATGTTTTAAGGAACTTTTCCAAGAGCTCTTTCCACCAACTTCTGCTTGTTCTTTAACAGCCAGAACTTAGTCCCAGGACCACTCCCACAAAACCAGTTTCTCATTAAGTTAGGAAAAGAAAGCAGGATGTTTGGATAGTCATTTAGAAGTCTCTGCTGCAAAGTAAGGATTGGGAAAGAAAGATTAATTCTAAATGAAAAGCTTTGGGAGTATTTCCTTGGGGTCCTGGGATTTTAGCCAGGCCTTGAAAAGTGGGCAGATTTCAATAAGTGGTTCTATGGGAGGAAGGGAATGACCTTCCAGACAGAGAAAACAATCTGAGCAAAGACCCAGCAGTTCGGGAGAGCCAAGCAGTTCAGGAGTCACCCAAGTGCCTGGAATACCAAGGGTGGGGAGGCTGGGGGTGGAGCAGGAGAGAGAATGCTGAGCTGGGTCAAGTCACTTTGAGTTCTCAGGGCCAGGTCAAGGGCTTTGGACTTTATTCTGGATGTGTTAGGGAGGGCTTGGGGCAGTTTGTTCCCCAACAACACAAGTAAAAGCAGTCATGCTTTATCCTGAGGTGTGCATCTTAGCCCTCAGCCTTCTTGTGCCAGGATTCCCTGTGGCTCAGATGGTAAGGAATCTGCCTACAATGAAGGAGACCCAGGTTCCATCCCTGGGTTGGGAAGATCCCCTGGAAAAGGGAATGGCGACCCGCTCTAGTAGTCTTGCCTGGAAAATCCCATGGACAGAAGAGCCTGGCGGGCTACAGTTTATGGGGTCACAAAGAGTCAGACACGACTGCATGACTAACACACTTCATGTTCCAACCACACAGATTTCACTACAAACAACTGTATGAGATCTGAGGCCCCCAGCATCTCTAGGCCAGAGCTGAGAGGACAGCTGTACCTTCTGGGAAGTAGAGCATGGAGGTTAGAGTCAGAGTCTAGAGTCAGACAGCCCGGGTTCAAATCCTGCCTCTACCACTTACCTGCTGTGGGCCCTTGGGCGATTTCCATAACCTCTCTGTGCCTCAATTTCCCAGTTTGTAAATGGGAATGATTAAGAATGGTTCATCCCTCATGGTGCTGACGAGAAGATGAACAGTGCCTGGCTTAGGAAGTGCTTTTAGGATTAGCTGTTGTGACTAGCGTGGCCTTGACTCCAGCACTGCCTCTGCCTGACCCCTGCCTCTCTGACCAGTGGCCTGACCTTCCCTTGTGTCCCCTCTGAGGAGCAGTATGAAGAGAGGTTTCTGCAGGAAGAAACCGTGTCCCAACAGATCAAATCCATCAAGCTCCTGCAGACGCGGCCACTGGCTCCACCAGAGGTGGTGAAGCCACAGCGACCCCTGCAGAGACAGGTCCACCTGCGGGGCCGGCCAGCCTCCAGGCCCACCGTAATCCGGGGCATCACCTACTACAAAGCCAAGGACCCCGAGGAGGAGAATGACATCGAAGAGCATCGTGAGTTGGGGTCAGCAGGGCGGCCCCCCGGAGGCAGGGCGGGGAGGGAGTCACCATTTGGACTCTGCGGAGGGTGCATTTCCCGTGAGCCACACCCGCCTCCGACACCGAAGGGGCCTCAGCGTCCTCCCCATCCTCAGATGAGCGCACGAGGTGTGGCGGGGATGACTCACGCAGAGACACACAGCGGCTTCTCCCGCCTGTTCTTTCTCGGGGCACCCTGGGCTTCCCGACCGGGACTCCAGCACCTACCCTTTCATCTCTTTCCTTCTTACTCTTTCACAGAAAATAGATACTCCTTTTCACCTCCTCTGTATCTTGTTTCCCTTACACGCCTGTCCCTGGGCTCTTCCCAGCCACCAGCCCCTGCTTTTTCTTTCTCTGTCCCTGCCCAGCACCCCAGGAGGCCCAGCTCTTCCCCTGTCCCCGCTATGCCGGTTCCTCCCATCCGGTCCCCCTCAGCTGCCTCCTGATAGATTCTGCTCCCCTAGTCGCTGGCATAATCAGTTGCCCATTTTTAACTGTGTAACGTTTTAATTTATTGATTTATGGGACTTCCCTGGTGGTCTAGTGGTTAGGATTCGGGGCTTTCACTCCTGTGGCCCAGGTTCAATCCCTTGTCGGGAAACTGAGATCCCACAGCCTCTCGACATGGTCAGAATAAATAATGGATTTTGGGGGCTTTTATATTCTGGGACAAATCCTTTGTCAGTCACATGTATTGCAGATATTAATATTTTATTCCTGCCCATGGCTTGTATCTTTAGTTCTTTAATGATCTTTTTGATGAGCAGATAAAATCCAGTTGACTAATTATGCTTTTTGTGGTTAGGCCTCTTTGTGCCCTAAGAAAGCACTCCACCTTAGTATTCCTTTTCTGCTCAAAACCCTGCAGACGCCCCCATCTCACGCCGGATAAAAACTGAAGTCCAAGCCCAGCAGCCGAGCCTTACACGGCCTGGCTGCCGCGTTCCCTCTGACCTCTGCCCCCTCACTGCTCCTCAGCCTCAGCACATGTGTTTTGGCCCCAGGGCCTTTGCACTGCTGCTGTTTCTCCCTAGAATACTCCTCCCCCATCACCTGCTTGGCTAACTCCCTCACTCCCTCGAGCCTCTGCTCATCTCTCCATCCCACCGGGTCTCATCTTGACCACTTTGTCCATGGCTGCAAGTTTCCCACTGCCTCCCTCCCCTTCCCCTACCAGACCTTTCCTCGTAACACCTTCAGGTAGAAAATCTGTCTAATGTTTGGCGTCCCCACCACTAGACAGAAGCTCCGTGAGGGCTCGCTGTGGTTATACGTGCTCCATGGATACCTACTGAGCGAATGACTAACTTCCTCCCAGGTTTCGTAGGCCTTGGCTGTGGTTCCTGGGTGGTGGGTGGAGGCAGACTATTCAGAGAGACCCTCCAGGAAATGCTTCCATCTGTACTCCTTTCACCTTCTTCTCCTGAATCCCACCTGGGCTCCACTTTGAATCAGGGTGTCCTATGGCCGCTTCATGTTGATGTGTGGCAAAAACCATCACAATATTGTAAAGTAATTACCCTCAATTAAAATTAATTAATTTTTAAAAAATAAAAACTAATAAATCAGGGTACATGCTGATGAAAGAAACCCTCACTAATCTGCCACATACCACATGTTCCTGACGCCCAAGTCACAAATGCACCTGTGTTTGCTTCCCAGAAGACGAATTTTTCAGTGGTGAGCACGGAATGGATTTGCTGATTGAAGATCAGCTTCTGAGACACAACCAGCTGCTGACCAGCACCACCCGGAGGCCAGCAGCCACCAGTCACAGAGCCGCTGTGACAACTGATGCTGGCACCACCAGCGCTGGCGCTCCGACCACAGCCCTGCCTTCCGCACGGCCGCCGGCCTCCACCTCAGCCCCCAGCGCCCCTGACCCTACAGTCTCTGCCTCGGTCGAACAGTTCTCAACACCGCTCCAGACGACCTCAGTGTCTCCAGATCCCACGGGGGAGGCAGTCCCTACACCTCTCACTCAGGTACCAGCTACCACCGTGGCCCACACAGCCACCCAGCAACCGCCAGCCTCAGCTCCTCCGTCAGTGGCTCCTGAGGATGCATTTGTGGAGGCGACGCACACAGCCCCAGTGCCTCCCCCTCCAGTCAGGACAGACTCACCAGGGGAAGATTCTGCTGCCGGGCAGGGCACAGTGCCCGCTGGCCCCACCCTGAGCCCCGAGGAAGAAGATGACATACGCAATGTCATAGGTGAGTTCCTTCTACCTGGCTTGGGTCTCCTGCTCAAGTGAAAGACTGTGCCTGAAAATAGCTTGAAAGGAGAGGGGGAAGTCAGAGGCTCCAACCGCTTCATAAAGAAAGCCAAGTGGAGTTATGCCTTGGGCAATGATCAGTTTTAACATCTAGGGTCTGTATTCAAAATGTGCCAGTGATAAGAGTGGAAAACTCCTTTCTAGAATAAAATTAGTGGAGCTAAGATCTCAGCTTCATTAGTAAGTTTTATAAACATTTGTCCAATGCTAGTGTACTAGGCTTTGTGATGGGTGTTGGATATTTGGTTACTTAGTGACGACTACGTTTTCTGCAATATGTTTACCAGGCCATGAACTAACAAGAGATTCTTGTGTGTGTGTAGGCGGGGGGATTCCAGAATATTAAAGGGGGGAACAGGGAAATAGTGAGCCCCTGGGAACAAATCTCATTAGCCCCTGGCCTTAGAAAGCATGGGAACATCATGGCATTGTGTGATAAGTGATATAACAGAGGAGTGGAGAGACAGGGGGAGAGGGAATCGCAGAGTGGCCTGGCAGCTAAGAAGGTTGGGAAAGCTTTTCTAAGAAGGTATCCTTTGAGCTGAGTTTTGAAGGATGAACAGGAGTGTGCTAAGTGGAAAAGGAAAGACTTCTGACTGGGTAGGTCTAAATGAACAGGGTGTGTTCCAGAAACAGAGGCTATAGCCCTGCTCTGTGCCTGGGAGCTCCATGGCCGTAAGATGACTCTGAGAACAGTGAAACGGGAAAGTGTGTGTGTGTGTGTTTCTGGGGGCGGGGAGGGGGGGTGCAGCTGGGAAAGGAAGTGGGACTTGGCCACAGATGGCTTTTTCAAAGACTTAAACATTCATTAAGTCACCATCAACACTGATTGAAAAATAACACTATTGAATCATAATTTCATTAAAAATATACTTGAGTTGGCAGAGATGCGATTTGCCTTATACCTTTCTTTCCCCTCTTCCCATTTTCAGCCCCCTTGGCAGCCTCTTTCCCAGTTCCTCCTCAGAATAAGGTGCCAGCAGCCAGACACCCAGTTATAGCCTAGTCTCCGCTGCGGAGAGCTATGTGACCTTGGCCAAATCTCTGCCCTTCTGCGGGTCTCAGAAATTAGAAATTTACTAAAGATTCTTTCCTCAATTGGGAATCCCTGATAGCTCAGTGGGTAAAGAATCTGCCTGCAATGCAGGAGACCCTGGTTTGATTCTTGGGTCAGGAAGATCCGCTGGAGAAGGGATAGGCCACCCTCTCCAGAATTCTTGGGCTTCCCTTGTAGCTCAGCTCAGTTATATCCTGTAGTAAGTGTATCAGGCCATGATATAGCAAGGAATTCTTATTGGGTGAAAAAAAAATTCCAGAGTAATAACAAGGAAATAGCCAGTCATATAGACCCCAGGGCAAAATCTCATGAACTTTGGCCAGGAGAAAGCGAAGCAAGAAGACAGTTCTTGAGCCACAGAGGTTGGAGTGGGAGGAAAGAATATTTTTCTTTTTGTCTCTTTCACTGTCAGGGTGGGAGCAAAGTCACCCCAGAGTAGAAGATCCATTTCTCACCGCATGGAGAATCATCAGTTCTGAAGCTGTGGGTCTTGCTCAATTTCTGCAGAATGCCCCAAGGTCCAAGCAAAGGGTCCACTTCCACACTGGCTCTGGGCAGACTTGACCTTGCTCACAGGCCCACAGACCCTGAGCCCAGCACCCCATCTCCCCACTGCCACGGGAGTACACTCCCCAGGGCCCCATACCTCTACCACTCAGGTGACAGGGACAGTTCCTCCAGAAACTTAGCCAGCTGCCCACCACTATCGCTTCACAGATGGGTGGAGTACAGGCTACAGGTAGGTCCACACACCTTGTATGTCCTCAGGGATGGTGTTTGCCCCGCTGGGAGACTCTTCCCTTGGTGACTTCCCAGCCAGTAGGAGAGGGTCTTCCCTGGAGGCTCAGATAGTAAAGAATCTGCCTGTAATGCAGGAGACCTGAGTTCAATCCCTGGGTTGGGAAGATCCTCTGGAGAAGGGAATGGCTACCCACTCCAGTATCCTTGCCTGGAGAATTCCACGGACAGAGGAGCCTGGTGGGCCACAGTCCATAGGGTTGCAGAGTCAGACACGACTAAGCGACTAACACTTTCACTTTCAGCCATTGAGCTCACCGTCTTCACAACCCACCTGCCTGCCCTGGGTGTCGCCACCAGCGCACTTTTCCGAGGGGCATCTTTCTGTAGTTCTCAGGTCTCAGGACTCTGCCTCCCCTCGTTAGCCTGGCTGAGATGCCGATGGCCAGACAAGAAAAACCCCGTGTCCTGGCAGTAGGAGCAGGAGATGGGATTGTTGTTCAGTGTTCTGTTTGCCCAGAATAACATTGTCACAGAGGGGCTTCCCTGGTGGCTCAGTGGTAAAGAACCCGCTTGCCAATGCAGGAGATACAGGAGACAGTTCCTGGGTTGGGAAGATCCCCTGGGGAAGGAAATGGCAACCCACTCCAGTATTCTTGCCTGGGGACTGCCATGGACAGAGGAGCCTGGCAGACCGTGGGGTTGCAAAAGAGTCGGACACAGCTGAGCGACTATACAACAGAGGATGTCAGCTTCTGCTTAAAGACTGGCCTGTGGGATTTTTCAAAAGAGCTGGGGTTCTTTTTTTAAATTTTATTTTATGTTGGAACATAGTTGATTAACAATGCTATGTTAGCTTCAGGTGTGCTGTACAGTGATTCAGTTATACATGTGTCGATGCCAATTCTTATTCAAATTCTTTTCCTGTTAGGTTATTACACAATGCTGAGCAGAGTTCCCTGTACTGTGCAGTAGGTCCTTGTTAGTTATCTGCTTTAAATACAGCAGTGTATAAATGTCCCAAACTCCCTGTCCCTTCCCCTCAACCTTTCCCCTGATGATTATAAATTCATTCTCTGTGACTCTATTTCTGTTTTGTAAGTAGTTCATTTGCATAAATTTTTTTTTAGATTTCTATATGTGCCTTTCTCTGACTTATTTGACTTACTATGATAAACTCTAGGTCCGTCCACGTTGCTGCAAATGGCATTATTTCATTCTTTTTAACAGCTGAGTATTATTCCATTGTGTATATGGACCACATCTTCTTTATCCATCTGTCTTACACAGAGGATGTAAGCTTCTGCCTAAAGACTGGCCTGTAGGATTTTTTTCAGAAGATCTGGGATTCTTGCCCCTTGTATCTACTGCAGAAAAAAACACAGGGACATGGACACAGATATAAGTGTTTCTTCAAATGCCAAGGGGTGAAAAGAGGGGGTGGCACAGAGAGAAGGCAATGTGGAGTCTTGGCAGGTTTTCTCAGGAATCATTTTCAATCACGCATTGCTGCCACATGCTTCTCTCAGGCTGCTGTTAGTGTGGATGGGATTTCTTCTCTGGAACCTTCTCAGCACACTTCCTGCCTGCCTGTGCCTGGCCAAGTAAGACTATATGTAGCCTTCACTTAAATAAAAATCATTTGTATGAAACCAACACATGCCACTGACTTGCTACCTGTGAAAGGTTGTTTGCTGTTTAATGAACCTGGCAATTTTGAGTTTCAGCTGTTTGAATGGTTTTAAATGGGGCTGCTTTTAGAAGGAACATCCTATCCTGTGGTTTCCAAACCTGGTTTTGTGATGCCCTAAAATGTCCACCAGTTTCCCCAGGGGGATTGTAAAACTCTCAGAAATATTCCAAAAACAAACAGAATTAACTTTTGGCCAAAGCATAGTTGCTCTAGGACAAGAGAGGAAAAACACAGTCAGTGCTGGGAACTGGACTCCAGGAGGGAAGGGAGGGTCACCAGCCTTGGTGGCGTGGGGAGCGCTGGTCAGGCTGCCATAGAGGACAAGAACACTGGTGCCCCATGGCCAAGGCTTTGCAGAGTCCCAGACCTTACGGACCACCATGCGTGTTGTAGGAGAGGCTGGTTTGGGGCAGAGTAGGGAGACGCAAAGAGGACAATCAGGATGACAGCAATACCAGAGAGCCTGCCTCATGGCTGAACCTAGAAACGGGATCCCATGAAGACTGCCTCTTCCACAAAGTAAATGACCGTGACAACCCCCGAGGCCTGGCCAGCCACGCTGGCTGTGGGCCCGAGATGGCCTGAGGGAGGTGGTGCCGACATGGGCAAGTGCCGGCCAGAGCCTCCACAGCGCCCAGACTCGGTACCGAGGACTGTCCCATCGGCGGCCCGGAGTCACGTGACAGGCACCTTGGCTGGCCCAGCTCCACGGACACACCCTGCTCTCACTGTGCTGATCAGGCCCCCGAAACCACAAGGAGCCTCGGTCAGGATGCAGAGGCCGCTGGCCCTAGAAACACAAATATAAAGTGGAGCTTATATTTTATATATTTTATCTATCTATATATATATTTTAATATATTTTATATAAAGTGGAGCTGTAAATGGATCACAAATATAAAGTGGAGCGGCTCCCTGTAAATGGATAGGGAGGAGTCTGCGCCTGCCTGCAGGGATACTGGCCACTCCTAATTCACTCGGCCCTCCGCTGCACTGGCTGGGAAACGGACTGCACTCTGGTCACTCCCACGGAGGTGTCACCGGCAGGGGCTGCAGGGACTAGAGTGGACAGGTCTGGCAAGCGGCAAGGTATGTGGTCCAGGGGAGGCTGTATCTGATTCTGACTGTGGAGCTCCATCTCCAGGTGTGGCCACGAGGGCAGAGCTGACAGCGTGAGCCTCTGCAGGGGTGTGGAGGGCACCCACGGCGCTGGCACAGACCGGGAGACATAAGGGGGAGGGCCTGATGATGAAGGGGGTAAGACAGCAGGACTTACATCTAAAGGTGTTAGAGACGGTTCTAGGCAGAGGAGCAACGTTCGCATTTGTCAGTACCGCGCTGAAGGACAGTGCTGGGTGCTGACGATGTGCAGGCGCTGTAGGTGCTGGGCCTACAAAAGCAGGTGAGGCAGGGTCCCTGACCTGGGGTTGTGCACAAGCTCGTCTATGAGACCCAGAAACACAGTTTCAATTCAGGTGGTGGGTGGCGTTCAGCCGTTCATTCATGTCTGACTCTGCGACCCCATGGACTGTAGACCGCCAGGCTCTTCTGTCCAAGGGGTTCTCCAGGCAAGAATACTGGAGTGAGTTGCCATTTCCTCCTCCAGGCGATCTTCCCGAACCAGGGATCGAACCCACAACTCCTATGGCTCCTGAATTGGCAGGTAAATTCTTTACCATGGAGCCACCAGGCAAACCCAATTTCAACTCAGGGTGGTGAGCAGATGCATAGAGTGCTTTGTGGTCAGAGGGACTCTCTTCTGGAAAGAGAAGTTGACCTAGCTGTCTTGAGGGATGAGGCAAAACCAGCCAGGAAGGAAGGTGGCGTGCACTCAGAAGGACCAGAATCAACGAGAGCCCCAGCAGTGAACCATTTTAGTTAGGGCTGACTATACATTTTGTTGAGCCCACTGCAAAATGAAAACATGGAGTCCCAGTTCAAAAAGCAAGATAGAAAGTGCCATTGAAAATAGTGAATATAAAGCTGTTTCCTTTCTTCTCTGATCTCTCTGTCTCTCTCTTTCACTTGGTTTTCTTCTTTGCCACTTCATGCTATTGTAAGTAAAGAAATGTTTTTTAAAAAACTTAAATAACTGGCGTGAATTTTATCATTCATGTTTATATTGTGCACTCCAGTTTTCAATGCAAAGATAAGATCATTTATCTCCTGTGTGGAGTCCACCAAGATGATGCAGTTTGTTTTTCATGGCTTCTATGTTCCTGCGTATTTTGTTCTTAGCAGACCAGTGCAAATGCTGCGCAAAACAAACTCATCTGTTTCTCTTCTTAATATGCTCACCTTCTATCCCCACTCCCTACATTTGGCTTCCTGAATAAGGAAGACTAACCGAAAAGGAACTGTGAGTTGCCCTATCTTTCCCTCTTCTATAACATTTTCAGCGTGAGTTATTGTCTACTGCAAGGAAATAACACAAGTAAGAAAGAATATAATGGGATTACTTGGTAATTCATGGTTCTCAGAATACTGCTGCCTTCTTTCTGCATTCAGAGTTCTGTTTAGAATGGCAAGTGTGGCCTCTGGGGCCGTGATGCCCCGCCCACTCAGTCACAGGGACAACACACCTGCCTTGGCTCATTGTCCTATTAGATTCTAACTATAAAATAAAAATCCAAACTAAAATGATTAAGAATTACAAGATGGCAATAGCAAAGCTTTAAAAAGGTGATTGCCCGGTTCACATGTCCATGAAGCTACCTCCAGGCATGGCGCCCATGGGGAGTATGAGCAGTTAAGTATGGGCAAGAGATCTCAGAGCTGGCAACCCAAGGGCCAAATGCACCCCAAGACGTCTTGTCAGCCTTAAACTTGAATGCCTTTAGGTCAGCTGCTCTTCCAGTCCACCCTGGTCTCTGTTGTTACTCATCGTCTCATACTCAGCCTGCTTCACCCATTTCCATCGCACCTGGCCCCTAGAGGCATTTGAGTCTGAGAACTCTGATTGAGGGGAGATGGCAAGAAATGATGGCATTGAAGGAGGGGCTGATGTGCTGGGATAGGACCTAGGGCTCCCTCCAGCAGCTGGTGATGGTGAGTTAAGGGTTTAAGCAGAGAAGCAGCTCAGAACTTCTGGAGGCAGGGGGTGGACGGGTTAGAAGGGGTTAGAGATGAGCCATAGAAACCACCAGTGTAACTGGAGTGATCCAGGCAAGGGACAGTGAGGTCTAAGCTAAGCACAGAGGTGGAGTGGAAGAACTGAGAAGTGAAGAGGTGGGAGACGGTGACCAATGGGGCCGTGTGTGGAGGAGAGGTGGACAGCAGGGAGACCCAAGATTCCCGGCTTGGTGAATGGTGCGCTATGCCTTTCTCCTGGACAGGAAGTACAGGAGGAACAGGCTGTGAATGGAAGCAAATGAATTCCTTTTTGAATCTATTAAGTTTGAGGAATCAGGAGGACACTCAGGAGGGAAGTGTCTCATAAGGGGGTGGCTACCTGGTGCTCGGTAACAAAGTCTGGGCTGAGTGAGAGCCAAGTGTGCCTGGGGAATACAGGAATAAAAAGAAGAAGATGAGGGGCTGGAACTGGGGCTCTGAGAGATAACTTGTGCATCGTGGGCAGAAAAGAGAACCAGCCAAAGCCAGCCTGACCTGGGCGGTGAGTGGGAACCAGGAAGGGGGGTAGGATTACCGAGTGTGTGAGGGGGGTGGTGGCTGGCTCACAGGACAGGCTTGGCTAGGATGAAAGGACCAGAGGGCATCCCCAGTGGCAGCCACCTGGTGAGGGGTGGAGGAGTGTGTCGGGGCTGCTCCACCCTGTCGGGGAGGCCGGCCACATGACTGGGACCCCTAGAGGCAGGGGGGCCTTTTGTTTGCTGACTTCTTTTTGTTGGATGGCAAGATTGAGCAGCTTGATGAGAGGAAAAGTCCCTACAGACCCTGGGAACCTTTGAAGCAGGGCCAGCTGCCTCCCAAGACCATTGATGATGAGATGAGTTAGTACATAGAGACAGCTTAGGAAATGTTCCCTGTCACCATACTTTGGGGGAAAACTTCTGAGCTGCAGGCAGAAGCATTCGCTTTTCTCCACAGTGCCTTTGAACTCTCTCCCTTCTTTCTCTCATTACCCTCGAGAAGGAATAAACACATGGCTTCTTCTCTCCAAGGCCGACAGTTTGCTGCCAAGGGTGGGAGCATCTGAACGGCCCCAGACTCTCAGGCCATAGTGATGGGCCTGGGCTCATGGTTTCCTGACCTCCCTTGAACCTGTCTTCACATGCTCTCAGACCACACATACTTATCACTCTTTCTCTGCCTGTGCTGGACCCCACTGTGTGTTGCTGGCATTTGCTCTATCTGAGGGCATATGGTGATACATCCTGAGGTCCTGGGTGTCAGGACTTGGAAGGAATAAGCTGAGACTCCCTTCTTCCTACAGAAATAGAGATGCTTGACTCCAGAAGCAGACTCCATCTGTTTTAGTTCCCTATGCCTCCTGTAACAAATTACCACAAACTTAATGGCTTAAACAAAAGAAACTTATTCTCGAATGTTCTGGAGACTAGAAGGCTGAAATGAGTCTTACAGGGCTAAAATCAAGCTGTCAGGAGACTGGTTGCTTCCTGAGGCTCCAAGGGATGGTCGAGTCCTTGCCTTTTCTAGCCTCAGTGGCTGCCAGCGTCCCTTGGCTTGGGGCCACCTCCTCATCCTTACTGTGCTTCCATCATCAGGTTGCCTCCTCTTATGCAGTCAAATCTCCCTCTGCCTCCCTATTAATGAGGTTACTTATGACTGTGATTAGGATGCCCCTGAATAATACAGGCTAGTCTCCCCCGTCCCCTGGCCACCCTCCATCACAGCATCCCTGATGTAATCACGTCAGCAAGCTCTCTTTTGCCGTATATAGTCCCGTTCACAGGTTCCAGGATTAGAAGTTGGATACCTTTGGAAGACAATACTCAACCTGCCATACCATTCTCCAAGCATGCTCATGATGTAGGGAGGGCATATATTTTGCTTGTTTTTCTGTGGAAGAAATGAAAGCTCTGTGACTTTTCAGGTGGAACACAGACCTTGGGGGTCAGTAGCAGGACCAAGAGCAATGCCAGGCCTCTGGCTGCAAAGTGGGGACACGTTCTCTAGCTTCACATTAAGGTCCTATCACTGCAGAGCCTTAGTGCTGAGACAGAACCCTGTAGGGGTTTGGAAGCTGCCTGGGGCAATGCAGTGCATTGACGCTTAGACGAGTCCCAGCTTCCAAGAGCTCATCTGCAGTTTCCACGTCTGGGCAGGAAGGTGGCATAGCCATAGCGACCCTGACAGAAACCCCTGGCCTCTCACGGCCGCTTGTGAGGCTCTGAGTCTTGGCTGGAGTCTGCCTCTGATGCAGGGGGTTGGGTCCTCACTGGGCTTTTCCAGGGGAAGGGGGCAAGTAAAAATGCCTCTCTCCGGGCATGGCACGCTAGGGCTCACCTTAGTTCTAAGGAAGCACAGCTGCTCCGCTGGCCGCCAGGGTCCCACTCAGCGCCAGGGAATGAGATATTTTCCATCAGCCCTCTGCTGCCCAGGCTCAGCGAGATTCTCCTGTTTTATTGTCTCGAGCAGATGAGCTCAGTTGTGGGGGAATGAGGCTTTGGCTGGTAGGCTGTGCTGTTTGTCTTACAGAGACCGAAACCTTCCCCTCTCTGTCAGATCAGGACCTAATAAACCCCACACAGAGATGCCTGAACCCTGCCAATTGCACCCAACTGCGGGGCCTGCCTGGGAAACAATGTTTATCCTGCTTTCAGACGCCTGGCTGCCCCAGGCTCGGGGCCAAGGGCACAGCGCCTGCCCCGTCCTGCCAGCTCAGACCACTAATGGGGGAGCAGGAGGGATGGAACAGATTGAAATAGTTTGGAAACAGGGGTGGCCTGGAGTTTAGAGAGCCCTGAATCTGAACCGAGGGCTCTTGCTCTTTGGACCTGTGTGAGTGTCAGGGGCAGATTCCTCTCATCGCTGTTGCCTGTCCGTGAGCCAGTGTTGATGGCAGGTGAGGGAGGGGGTATTCTGCTGGTCCCAGCTGCCAGGAGGAGGAAGAGTGTGAAGTCAAAGTGTTAGCTGCTCATTCATGTCTGACTCTTTGCGACCCCATGGACTGTAGCTCACCAGGTTTCTCTGTCCATGGAATTCTCCTGATAAGAATACTGGAGTGGGTAGCCATTCCCTTCTCCAGGGGATCTTCCTGGCCCAGGGATCAAACCCGGGTCTTCTATACTGTAGGCTGATTCTTACCATCTAAGCCGCCAGAGAGGAGGAAGTTGTAAAAGCTGGATTAATCTGCTTTTCCCACTGCCCTCTCTTCCCATCTCCTTCATAACCCATTAGTGCAGAGACAAAAAGAGCAAAGAGCAAAAATACATGCTCTCAGTAAGCGGTCACATGTTATTTTAGTATCGTTCGGGGCCATGTTCAATATAATAATACTGCATAGTAAGCATGCAGGCAGGCTTTCGATTTGATTTACAACCCAGCATGGCTATGGGGCTTCCCAGTGGTAGAGAATGGGGCACAGTGGTAGAGAATCCACCTGCCAATGCAGGAGATGCAAGAGATGGGGTTCTGATCCCTTGGGCACGAAGATCCCCTGGAGTAGGAAACAGCAACTCACTGCAGTATTCTTGCCTGGAAAATCCCACGGACAGAGGAGCCTGGCGGGCTACAGTCTGTGGGATCGTAAAGAGTGGAACACGACTGAGCAACTGCGCATGCGCACACACACATGCGTGCACACATGCACGCACGCACGCACACACGCATGCACACATGCACACACGCACTCACACGCACGCACATGCACGCACACACGTGCACACACATGCACACACGCACACGCGCGCACACATGCACATGCACAAACGCGCACGCACATGCACACACACATGCACACGAATGCACGTGCGCACACACACACACGTGATCCTAGCGGTCTTTGAGGACGTCTCATGGGGTCACCCAGGAGGGCGTGGCAGAATGCCTGTCCTATTAAAGCAGACCTGACCTTTGAAGGAGGCTCCTACAGCCCAGAACAAGCTCCTTATGTGGGAACTTGGTCCCAGGCCTCTCCAGTTCCCAGAATGGGGTCCTGGCACCCTGCTCACAGGGGCGTAGGCTTGAGGACAGCTCTCTAGGATCCAGCAGGTGGGGCTCAGGACATGACATCCCCTGCACAGTCAGGGCTGGTCTCTACTGCTGGTCTGGGCCAACCTCCTTTGGGCAGCCCAGTAACTGGTGAAGCTCTATGTTCCTGGTCATGCAGAGCCCTCTCCTCTGGTCACCTTTCTCATGCTGCCGTGTATTCATCCGAGTTTCAGAGCATCTGCTCAGTGCCTATGGCCTGTCAGACACTGTGTCTGAGGCCCAAGGACACAAAGGGAGCCACAGCCCCTACCCCCTGGGGTTTATGGTTGAGGTGGGGATGGGCATTGAATCAGGAGAGAGATGCACAGGCATTGTCAAAACAGAGGATGACATGTCCTGTAAGAGAGGTGCATTCACGATACTGTGGGAGCAGGATGGAATCCAATAGGGCGATAGAATGGTTTTTCAAAGGAGAAAGTGGTGTCAGAAAAGCACATGGGAGCTTAGATCCCTGAGGGATGAGTTCGTAGGACTGAGAAGAGGTTAGCAGGAGCAAAGCGTGGTGGCATGAGTGTGAACAGGATGGTGGCAGTAGACGGCTCCATAAGAGTAGACTATAGGATGAATACGGGGCTTCCCAGGTGGCGCTAGTGGTAAAGACCCTGCCTGCCAATGCAGGAGACAGAGAGATGCAGGTTCGATCCCTGGGTCGGGAAAATCTGGTGTCAGAGCTGGCACCCCCTCCAGTATCCTTGCCTGAAGAATTCCATGGACAGAGGAGCCTGGTGGGCCATGGGGTCCCAAAGGGTTGGACACAACTGAGTGACCGAGCGCTGCTTCGATAGATGAGAGGAAGAGCAGGGGAGCAAACATCTGCTGTCACACAGGCCTATAGAAGCCTGTGGAGGAGGTCAGACTCCAGGAGGGGCAGCCAGCAAGGGTCTTAGGGGTGGGGCATTCTTTGATCATCCTAACCCCTCCATCCACCTCTCTTCCATCAGGAAGGTGCAAGGATACCCTCTCCACCATCACAGGGCCGACTACACAAAACACATATGGGCGGAATGAGGGGGCCTGGATGAAGGACCCCCTGGCCAAAGATGAGCGGATTTATGTAACCAATTATTACTATGGCAACACCCTGGTAGAGTTCCGGAACCTGGAGAACTTCAAACAAGGTACGTGCTACAGGTCCAACTCAAGGGAGGGTCTTCCTTCTCCACTGTCCTCTGTTTTAATCATGACCAGATCACCCATGGTGGAGACAGTGGAGAAGAAGGGCAGAAGCTTCTTCTGATGGTTAAAGGAACTTCTAGCAATAGGATGTCCCTCTCCCATGCCCCCTTTCATCTTCCAGCCCCTGAGACATGGGACAACCTGAAGTCTGGTCCAGAAGACAGCAGTGATACATCTTCCCTTTCCCGTGGTCCTTGACTGTTTACAAACCATGTTCATGTGTGTTAGCATCTGGATCCTTGAAGTAGCTCAGTGAGGAGAGTGGGAATTGTCATTTATAAATGACAGATGAGGGCGCCTCACAGAAGTAGGAAGTGGCAGAGCCAAGACACAAACCCAGGGCTCCAGGCCCCAGGCCCGTGGCGCACCCCTCCCTTTGGGCTGCCCCCCCTCCCCCCGCCTGGCGGGTGTCACTGCACCCTCGCCCTGAAGCCTCCTGCCTTCTCACCGCCCGCAGGTCGCTGGAGCAACTCCTACAAGCTCCCCTACAGCTGGATTGGCACAGGCCACGTGGTGTACAACGGCGCCTTCTACTACAACCGGGCCTTCACCCGCAACATCATCAAGTACGACCTGAAGCAGCGCTACGTGGCTGCCTGGGCCATGCTCCACGACGTAGCCTACGAGGAGGCCACACCCTGGCGGTGGCAGGGCCACTCGGACGTGGACTTTGCTGTGGACGAGAATGGGCTGTGGCTCATCTACCCGGCCCTGGACGACGAGGGCTTCAGCCAGGAGGTCATCGTCCTGAGCAAGCTCAACGCCATGGACCTGAGCACGCAGAAGGAGACCACGTGGCGCACGGGGCTCCGGAGGAATTTCTACGGCAACTGCTTTGTCATCTGCGGGGTGCTGTATGCTGTGGACAGCTACAACCAGCGCAACGCCAACATCTCCTACGCCTTCGACACCCACACCAACACCCAGATCGTCCCCAGGCTGCTGTTTGAGAATGAGTACTCCTACACCACCCAGATAGACTACAACCCCAAGGACCGCCTGCTCTATGCCTGGGACAATGGCCACCAGGTCACCTACCACGTCATCTTTGCCTACTGACACCCCTGTCCCCACAAGCGGAAGTTCAGAGGGGCTGCTGGCACCTTGTGTGTGTGTGTGCGTGTGCGTGTGCGTGTGTGTGCATGTGTTGTTTAAAAAATATATATTATTTTGTATAATATTGCAAATGTAAAATGACAGTTTGGGTCTATTTTTTCTATGTGGATTGTAGATCGATCCATTCATGTATGTGCTGGTCTCACCTTCCATGGTTTATATTTTTGTGCAAATCAACTTCTCCTTTCGACCAGTAACCACCTTCCTTCAAACCCTCGACCCCCTCCAGCTTCCTGATCTCCATCTGAGAAGGTTTTGTCATCAGGGTCTTGCAGGCAGATGGCACCAGGAGCAGGAGTGAAGGAGGCAAGAAAGAAGTGCTAAGGGGCGGGAAAATTGTTTTATGTATTGGAGAAGTTTTTGAAAAAAAAAAAAACAAACAAACAGAAAAAATTGCTTTTTTTTTTTTTAAATAAAGAAGAAATTAAAAATCACCGCAAATGCGTTTTTCTTTAGCGCAGCTATGTCTGACGGGATTATATGCCTCCCCCAGAAGGCAATGAGTCTATGTTTCACAGAACCATCCTCATGCTGAGCTGCCCCCAGGCAGCTCCTTCCCCTCCCAATGTGGGGCTCCGTTGCAGGGTTGGGGGGTGAAATTTGGAAAGAGCTTACCCCCGTGGCACTTGCTTTGTGGCATTGATCCCTCCCCGGCTCTTCCACTGTCACACCAGCTTCCTTGATCTGTTCGGCTTTTTTTCTAGTCATTGCCCAAGATGTAGGAACCTGTTCATTCCTTAGTCTTCCTCCTTGTAGTCTGGTGGTTGGCACCATTGCAAATATAAAGCTGAGTGTGACCTTCACCCTGTACTTCTTAAGAAGCTTACAAACAATCAATTTCCCCCTTTCCCACAGTCCTCTCCTCCGCCGATCCTGAACATTCACACTCAGCCAGCCTTCCTTCCCAGCTTCCCCACCAGAGGAAAGGCCTTCTTCTGAAACAAGGCCCCTGAGGGAGCTGGGTAGACCTGCCATCCCTCCCCATGCACACGTGTAAGTGCCTGCTGCCCACAAGCAAGCCCTTTCCTCCACGTGACACAAATCAGGAGACAGAAGCCTGGGCAGAGAGAAGCCCAGTGACAACCAGATGCCGGCCGAGGTGATCACGGAGCGGGCCAACTTCAGTGTCAGCGCGGCCTGGTCCTCCAGGCGGTCCTCCATCGCCGCCAGCCCCAGCCACCCACCCCAGACCGTGCCAGGCAGCCCTTCCCAGACACCATCAGAGGGGTGGAGCCACAGACCCTGGGAGCAGCACCGCAGGCAGTTACAGAGACGGGGTGCTCTTGAGTGTCCCCCTTTCCAAGGAGGCTTGGGGCCTGGCTGTGGCTCTGTTTGACCTGGCCTTGGAGGGACATCTTTCTCCCGAGGTTGTGGGTGGTAGGCAGAACCCAAGAATGATGTGGGGAGGCAGTCAGGTCACCACACTGTCCCCACCCTGCACCATCTCTACCTCCAACCCCATGGAGGGAGCAGCTGCTGCCTGCTGAGTCCTAGAGCACAGACACCTCACCGCCTCGTCCCCCCAACGCCCAGTCATCCCCTCTCTGCACAGTGGGTGGCTTCCACCCCCACCCCGATAGCAGCTTCCTCCACTTAGACCATTCTAAATAACGAAAATCCAAATGACTTCACTTTGTCTTGGGGCTGTTTGGGTCAAATTCTCCCGAACAGATGCCAGTGCCTATCTGGCTTGGAGGCAGCAGCAGGGCTTACAAGCCGGACACGGTGTGTCCGGGGTTCAAAAAGACTTTGATGGACGAAAATGGGGGTAGAGTTGCCCACGTGCAGAGGCCTTGCCCAGCTAGAGGAGAGAGAAGCTTTTCCTGCCTAGACTCTGGCCCTTCTGCCAGGTCCCGGTTGGAAACCATAGCAGAGTCAGCATGAGCCCCAGGTTGGGCTGCTCTGAGGGAATGGGGTAAGCCACCAGGAGAGTCACTGGTGGGGAGCTCACATCTTATGGAAATGTTTATCCATCCATCTGTCTATCCAGCCAGCCATCCACCACCCCTCACCCCATACCCATCCATCTGCTTCCCAGGTGGCTCAGTGGTAAAGAAGCTGCCTGCCAACGTAGGAGATGTAGGAGACGCAGGTTTGATCCCTGGGTCAGGAAGATGCCCTGGAGGAGGAAATGGCAACCCACTCCAGAATTCTTGCCTGGGAAATCCCATGGACAGCGAAACCTGGTGGGCTACCCCAGTCCATGGGGTCGCAGAAATCAGACACGACTGAGCGTGCTCACATGCTCACCAGACTCCCAGACGAGGGCTTGTCACCTCGGGTGCACCCAGCCCTCCGGGGACCGCACTGCTGGGTGGCCCAGAGCCCAGTGCTGGTTGCGGCCCCTCTCCTGTCTGTGCCTGAACCACAGCCTTCGCGCTTTGCTGATCCAGACGAGGCCAGGACCTCCGAATCTGCCCACCCCTCAGGTCTCTGCATCAGCCTCCTGAGGGTTGGGTTGCCCTGCCATGTCAAGAAAGGAAGGTCTCAGACTTCAACTTTCCAGGGCAGACTGGCCTTCAGGGATAAGCCTTAGGAACAAGCAATGGGGATCAGCAGGATGTGGTCAGGGATGAGGAAGGGCCCCTGCTGCTATGGAAAATAATTAGTTCTGGGAGGCCTGGCTCAGAGGTGCAGGTGTAGGGGTCCTAGGACATGAGCCGTGTTCCCTGAAAAGCCAGAGCCTGGGCTGAGGAGCCTAAAGGCTGGAGCGGCAGAGCAAGGACCAGGCAGCCGTATCGCCTACGCCAAAGGAGTAACCATCCGAGGCCTGGATCCACGGGCCCCGGATAGGGCTGGTCAGCAGGCAGGAAGGGCAGCTGCCCACCTCCTTGGTGACTCTGGGATCAGGCTCCAACACGGTCACTCATGTGGCTCCTTACCCGAGCATCAGTTTTCCTGCCCTGGCTCCCCTGAGCTCCTCCCGGCCCCTCTGTCAGGGAACTCCCCCTGCTGGGAGAAACAGCCCCTGGGGATGCCAGCTGCAGCCTGTCTGGGCGATCTACTTGCCCAGTTGAAATGCCCACTCAGGCCAGGTGAGGATCTGCTCCCCAGGTACCTCCCACACGCCGGAAGGAGGAAGCAGCGGAAGGGGTGACCTCAGGCCTGAAGCTGGGTGGTCGGAAACAGTTCCCCTGAGCACACCCAGGACTTCTCCAAGCAGCTTTCTCATCGCGGGACTGAGTTTCACAAACATGAAGAATTAGAGAAGGAGTTTTTCAGAAAGTTGAAGAGGTGGAGAAACAGCCAGGTAGGTACCGACCCTCCTGGCCTTCCCCTCACCTGTGAAAGGAAGGGGGATCTTCCAGCTCTCGGATTTGCCAAGCCTTCTCTGAGCTTTGGAATCCCTCACCTAACCTGGGGCATTTTTTAAAAACTTATTTATAATTGGAGGATAATTGCTTTACAACGTGGTGTTGGTTTCTCCCATCAGCAGCGTGAATCCGCCCTAGGTGTGCATCTGTCCCCTCCCTCCTGGGCCTCCCTCGCACCCAGCCCACCCCCGCCCCCCGCCCGCCCCTCTAGGTGGTCACAGAGCACCAGGCTGAGCTCCCTGTGTTATACGGCAACTTTCCACTAGCTGTCTGTTTTACATCTGGTAACATATGTTTCAATGCTACTCCTCTCTCTACCCTCTCTCCCCACCACCCTCACTGTATCCACAAGTCTGTTCTGTCTGAATCTCTATTCCTGCCCTGCAAATAGGTTCATCAGTACCATTTTTCTAGATCCTACATATATGCATTAATATATGACATTTGTTTTTCTGCATAATGGGCACTAAGTTTATCCACTTCAGTTCAACTGACTCACATTCATTCCTTTTTATGGCTGAGTAATACTCCATTGTGTATATGTACCACAACTTCTTTATCTATTCATCTGTCAATGGACGTCTAGGTTGCTTCCATGTCGTGGCTATTGTAAATAGAGCTGCAATGAACATGTGGATACATGTGGGGTTTTTTTGAATTATTAACCTGGAGCATTTTAATTGCTTGATACTGATGGGAAAACAGATTTACTTTTGTTTTCCTATTAAAGTATTTTCCAACAGTATCATTTTCAAAAGTGGAGAAAAATATGACTAACAATCTATACATTATTTTTGCATTCATCTGTTCATGTTTACATGTATTCATTCAACAAATATTCACGGAGCCCCCACTGGGGAACCTGAGTGACCAAGTCAAAGTGCCTGAGCTCAGGAATCTTATATTCTGAAGTGGAGGAGAGAAAAGGAATGTATTTATGTGTGTTATGATGGGTGGCAATAAAAATAAAGCAGGGAAAGAATATAGAGAAACCAGGAGGAAGAGAGGGAGTGGCTTCTTGTGTGGGGAGGTTAGAGAAAGTCTCTGTGATGTGGGGACATTTGGACAGAAGCAGAAGACAGCAGGACTGAGCATGCAGACCTCTAGAGGCTGACGGCAGACCACAGGACCAGCAAAAGCCCTGCAGCAGCCCCTCTCAACAGCACCAGCCCACAGCAATTAATCTCCAGGCTCCCGCTGAGGCCACCAGAGCGCCCACCAGCCCAGCCCCTGGGCAATGAGCACATTTATTCTGTGGCCACATGATATGCTCACACGCCTGAACACAACTGGGTTATGGCGTGCAGCCCTTTTTCGTGCTCTCACCAAGGGAGGGCTTCCCTGGTGGATAAGTGGTAAAGAATCCACCTTTCAATGCAGGAGACACGAGTTTGATCCCTGGGTGGGTGGGAAGGTTCCCTGGAGAAGGAAATGGCAACCCTTTCCAGTATTCTGGCCTGGGAAATCCCATGGATGGAGGAGCCTGGCAGGCCACAGTCCTTGGGATCACAAAGCCTCGGACACAACTTAGAGACTAAAGAATACCAACAAATCACCAAGGGATAGGGATGTCTGCTGGAGGAAACTGCCTCCAAGACCTCGGTCTGAGCTCTGATTCCCCAACGTGGCATTCATATGACCTCAGAAAAGGATCACACACTACCTAGAAGGAGGCCGGATTCATGGAAGATTAGAACAAGGCAGTGCAATTAAAGTGAGTGGAAAACACTAGCCAAAGTCCTCATGCAGATTTCCTAAGCCAACTTCTCCTCTCGACCTCCCCGATGGCCTGCTGGTCTCTGGCATATACTTTTCAGGCTCCTTTCTGAACTTTGCCGCCCCTCCAAGATACTTTTCTTCCACCTGAGGCACTTTTGGGAGATGGTGGGTGTTTGTGGACAAATATCTGCTCTGCCTTGTTCTGGCTGTGTGATCTTGGGAAAAAACACTGAACTTCTCTGAGCCCTCAGTAATGGGTCTGTCTTTTATTGGCTGTTTGGGGATGTAATGAAATAACACCCAAAGCACAAGGCAAAAATGGCACACAATAGCTTTTTTTTTTTTTTTTTGCACACAATAGCTTTTATTGTGACTTTATTGTGCTTTTACTGTGACTGACAATTTTCAGCCAGGAAAATACATAGGAAAGTGTAATGAACCCCCATAGCCCCAACATCAAGTATATAATAATTATCAATAGTTCATTATATTTGCTTCAACTTTAAAAAAAATTTGCCTAAAATATTTCAAGGACATCATAACATTTTACCCAAACTTACTTCAGTAGGCCTATTTCAAAAGAAGGACATTTTCCTACATAACCTCAATGTAACAAGGCTAACAATGATTTCTTAAAATCATTAAAACCAACTCTCATTCAATTTCCCCAGTTGTGTCTTGTACGTTTGGACCTTTGAATCAAATCAATCAATGTCGCAGGAGTGTTGGCTGTGACGGCGCAGGAGCGGAGCTACACCACGTCCAGGGTCAGGGGTGGCAGGCAAGAGAAGCAACCCCACGTCCGAGGTCAGGAGCAGCAGCTGCACTTTGCTGGAACAGCCGTGAAGAGACACCCCATGTCCAAGGTAAGAGAAACCCAAGTAAGATGGTAGGTGTTGCGAGAGGGCATCAGAGGGCAGACACACTAAAACCATAATCACAGAAAACTAGCCAATCTGATCACAGGATCACCGCCTGTCTAACTCATTGAAACTAAGCCATGCCATGTAGGGTTACCCAAGACGGACGGGTCATGGTGGAGAGGTCTGACAGAATGTGGTCCACTGGAGAAGGGAATGGCAAACAACTACAGTATTCTTGCCTTGAGAACCCTATGAACAGTATGAAAGGGCAAAAAGATAGGATACTGAAAGAGGAACTCCCCAGGTCGGTAGGTGCCCGATATGCTACTGGAGATCAGTGGAGAAATAACTCCAGAAAGAATGAAGGGATGAGGCAAAGCAAAAACAACACCTAGTTGTGGATGGGACTGGTGATGGAAGCAAGGTCCGATGCTGTAAAGAGCAATATTGCATAGGAACCTGGAATGTTAGGTCCATGAATCAAGGCAAATTGGAATTGGTCAAACAGGATATGGCAAGAGTGAATGAACATCACATTCTAGGAATCAGCAAACTAAGATGGACTGAAATGGGTGAATTTAACTCAGATGACCATTATACCTACTACTGTGGGCAGGAATCCCTTAGAAGAAATAGAGTAGCCATCATGGTCAACAAGAGTCTGAAATGCAGTACTTGGATGCAATCTCAAAAACGACAGAATGATCTCTGTTCATTTCCAAGGCAAACCATTCAGTATCACGGTAATCCAAGTCTATGCTCCAACCAGTAATGCTGAAGAAGCTGAAGTTGAACGGTGCTATGAAAAGAACCCTCAAAGATGTCCTTTTCATTATAGGGGACTGGAATGCAAAAGTAGGAAATCAAGAAACAAATTTGGCCTGGGAGTACAGAATGAAGCAGGGCAAAGGCTAATAGAGTTCGGCCAAGAGAACACACTGGTCATAGCAAACACCCTCTTCCAATAACACAAGAGAAGACTCTACACATGGACATCACCAGATGGTCAACACCAAAATCAGATTGATTATATTCTTTGCAGCCAAAGACGGAGAAGCTCTCTACAGTCAGCAAAAACAAGACTGGGAGCTGACTGTGGCTCAGATCACGAACTCCTTATTGCAAAATTCAGACTTAAATTGAAGAAAGTGGGGAAAACCACTAGACCATTCGGGTATGACCTAAATCAAATCCTTCATGACTATACAGTGGAAGTGAGAAATAGATCTGATACGATAGAATGCCTGATGAACTATGGACGGAGGTTCGTGACATTGTACAGGAGACATGGATCAAGACCATCCCCAAGAAAAAGAAATGTAAAAAAGCAAAATGGCTGTCTGAGGAGGCCTTACAAAGAGCTGTGAAAAGAAGAGAAGTGAAAAGCAAAGCGGAAAAGGAAAGATATTCCCATTTGAATGCAGAGTTCCAAAGAATAGCAAGGAGAGATAAGAAAGCCTTCCTCAGTGATTAGTGCAAAGAAATAGAGGAAAACAATAGAATAGGAAAGACTAGAGATGTCGTCAAGAAACTTAGAGATACCAAGGGAACATTTCATGCAAAGGTGGGCTCAATAAAGGACAGAAATGGTAGGGACCTAAGAGAAGCAGAAGATATTAAGAAGAGGTGGCAAGAACACACAGAAGAACTGTACAAAAAAGATCTTCACAACCCAGATAATCATGATGGTGTGATTACTCACCTAGAGCCAGACATCCTGGAATGTGAAGTCAAGTGGGCCTTAGGAAGTATCACTGTGAACAAAGCTAGTGGAGGTAATGGAATTCCAGTGGAGCTATTTCAAATCCTGAAAGATGATGCTGTGAAAGTGCTGCACTCAATATGCCAGAAAATTTGGAAAACTCAGCAGTGGCCACAGGACTGGAAAATGTCAGTTTCATTCTAACCCCAAAGAAAGGCAATGCCAAAGAATGTTCCAACTACCGCATGATTGCACTCATCTCACATACTAGTAAAGTAATGCTCAAAATTTTCCAAGCCAGGCTTCAGCAATATGTGAACCATGAACTTCCAGATGTTCATGTTGGTTTTATAAAAGACAGAGGAACCAGAGATCAAATTGCCAACATCCACTGGATCATCGAAAAAGCAAGAGAGTTCCTGAAAAACATTTATTTCTGCTTTCTTGACTATGCCAAAGACTTTGACTCTGTGGATCACAATAAACTGTGGAAAATTCTGAAATACCAGACCACCTGACCTGCCTCTTGAGAAACCTGTATGCAGGTCAGGAAGCAACAGTTAGAACTGGACATGGAACAACAGACTGGTTCCAAATAGGGAAAGGAGTACGTCAAGGTTGTATACTGTCACCCTGCTTATTTAACTTATATGCAGAGTTCATCATGAGAAACGCTGGTTTGGAAGAAGCACAAGCTGGAATTAAGATTGCCAGCAGAAATATCAATAACCTCAGATATGCAGATGACACCACCCTTATTGCAGAAAGTGAAGAACTAAACAGCCTCTGGATGAAAGTGAAAGAGGAGAGTGAAAAAGTTGGCTTAAAGCTCAACATTCAGAAAACTAAGATTATGGCTCCCGGTCCCATCCCTTGATGGCAAATAGATGGGGAAACAGTGGAAACAGTGTCAGACTTTATTTTTTGGGGCTCCAAAATCACTGTAGATGGTGACTGCAGCCATGCAATTAAAAGACGCTTGCTCCTTGGAAGAAAAGTTATGACCAACCTAGACAGCATATTTAAAAGCAGAGACATTACTTTACCAACAAAGTCTGTCTATTCAAAAGTATGGTTTTTCCAGCAGTCATGTGTGGATGTGAGAGATGGAATATAAGGAAAGCTGAGCACCAAAAAATTGATGCTTTTGAACTGTGGTGTTGGAGAAGACTCTTGAGAGTCCCTTGGACTGCAAGGAGATCCAACCAGTCCATCCTGAAGGATATCAGTCCTGGGTGTTCATTGGAGGGACTGATGCTGAAGCTGAAACTCCAATACTTTGGCCACCTGATGCAAAGAGCTGACTCATTTGAAAAGACCCTGATGCTAGGAGGAACTGGGGGCAGGAGGAGAAGAGGACAACAGAGGATGAGATGGTTGGATGGCATCACTGACTCAATGGACATGGGTTTGGGTGGACTCCGGGAGTTGGTGATGGACAGGGAGGCCTGGTGTGCTGTGGTTCATGGGGTCGCAAAGAGTCAGATATGACTGAGTGACTGAACTGAACTGAATCAATGTACACTTTGAGTTTATAGTTTTACATCTTAATTCTCTCTCACACATAAATTTTACATTTTAGAATAATTTAAGAGTTACAAAAAAGTTGCAAAGTTAGTACTGAGAGTTTCCAAATAGTCTTCACCTTGTTTCCCCTAATATTAATATCTTATGTAATCACAGTATTTGTCAAAACTAGCAAACCAATATCGCTATGTTACTATTAACTAAACTCCAGTTGAATACTTTCATCCTGTCCTGCCCTCTTTCTTTCATGCCTTGATTTGCAGAGAAAAACCATGTTGGGTTTTCTGCAGAACATCACTTTCTGGGCTTATCTGATGGCTTCCTTCAGCTATCATTTAATTTATTCCTCTCTCCCTTCTGTTTCCTTTAAACTGGAAGGTAGATCTGAAGGCTTGATTAGATCCAGGTTCAACTTTTTTTTTGCAAGAAAACTGTGCCTCCTCCAGCCTCACCACCCCGAGGCAGCATATTGCAAATGCCCCATACCAGTGTTATTGGCTTCTCTCCCACAGATCTGTCAAGCCCACCCTGACAGATGAATCTTACTTTGATAATGTCCTTGTGACTGTCAAGCTGAACACGGTGCTTCAGGGCTGTAGTCATCCAGCACCTTTATTGTTCCTACCAATACCCCTGTATTTGGGGGCACGAATATCCCCGTATTTGCTGGGGGTGGGGTGGTGGTGGTGAGCCTTGTCTTTTCTTGCTCCCATATGAAAATCTGGGCAGGTCCTTTGACTCCTCTGGGAACTCTTAGGTAATAAAAAGTCCTGTGGTCACCTTAAATAAACAAACACAGATTCAGTTTTAATCAACACGTTGAACTCCACCTCAGGTAGCTGCTTCAGTCTGTTGGAGACCAGAATCCTGCTCTTGGGGAGGTGGTGATCAAACCCACCCCACCCCCACCCAGCCCACCCCCCCCCCCCCCCCCCCCGCCCCGGTGGCTAACTGGTCCAGAGTTGAACAGGAGAGAGAGGACGGAACAAGCAGGGCAGGGAAGTTATGACTTGGCTGGTAAAGTCATGGTGGTCCAGCTCTCTTGGGAGGCGTTTAAAATTCTCTCTCTCTCTCAGGCACTTCTGTGGGTCCTTTGAAGAGCCTCCTCCTCCTTTGATAGGGATGTCTTGTTGTCTTCTCCTCGTAAGAACTTGAAGCATCTTTATTCTGGCTGGTTGTCCACCCTTTCCCTAACCCCGAGGATTCTAGTGATCCTTCCAGGGGCATACTGCTGAAACCTCTGTTCCTCTAAAATGGCCATCTAGATCAAACTTAAGATGACCCCATGTATAGCTAAATCTGACCCATAGAAAATTTTTACTTGTTATTTATTCTGACCAAGCCTGGGAGTGCAGGTTGGCCTCCAACTAAGTAATCTTCGCTCTTCTGAAAAGTAGTAGCTAGCTAGCCCATCTTTCCTCTCTAGGTCTCCTAGGTGGGAGTCAGTCACTGGTCCACTGTGACCCCCGAACTACAAGGAACACAGATTAAGTGTCCCAACTGGCCCATTTCAAGCTGTCTTCCCTTAGCCTTAAGGGGAAATGCAGGCACTCCCTGCTCCAGAGGAAGGGCAGACCTCAGGAAAGCTCTCTCCAAGGGAATTCTCTTCGTTCTCTTTAAAAAACCAACTCAACTTTTTTTTTTTTTTTTAATAGTCTTAACGTGGGTGAAGAGTTTAAGTCCTTACCCAGTTCCAGAATACCTCCCTGGTGAATACAGAGTGCAGTCCGGCCCCTCCTTTGCAATGAGAGAGGTAGTGTCTCCTGGAAACTCTCACTTTCACTTCCTATAATACTTCTCAGGTTTCTTCCTTCTATTAGGTTGGTGAAAAAGTAATTGCAGTTTCAGACCAAGAATTTTAAATCATTATAACTAGGCTCAAACACAGTTTTATAATAAAAAATAGGATCGATTACAATCAAGACTTTTTGCCAACGAGAAACAAGTTTGTTTGTTCCTGTAGCATAAAAATCTGTGCTTTGGGATTTGACAAACCCTTGGAAACCATTTTTTGCTTCCTGCTGGTTGTGGGAGCATTTTCCCTGCAACAAGTTGTTGAGATGCTTGAAGAAGTGGTAGTTGGCAAGAGGTCAGGTGAAGACTGCGGATGAAGCAAAACTTTTTAGACTATTTCATTCAACTTTTGAAGTTTTGGTTGTGTGACATGCAGTTGGGCGTTGTCCCAGAGAAGAATTAGGCCCATTCTGTTGACCGATACTGACTGCAGGCGTTGCAGTTTTCATCTCATCTCATCGATTTGCTGAGCATACTTCTCACATGTAATGGTTTCACCGGGATTCCAGAAAGCTGTAGTGGAACAGACTGGCACCACCAAACACTGACCATGACATTTTTTTTGGTGCAAGTTTGACTTTGGGAAGTGTTTTGGGAGCTTCTTCTTGGTTCAACCATTGAGCTGGTTGTCACTGGTTATTGTGTACAAACCACTTTTTCTCCTGTGTCACAATCCAATTGAGAAATGGTTCATTGTTGTTGCATAGAATGAGACAAGACATTTCAAACAGACAAGATTTTTGATTTCCAGTCAGCTCATGAGGCACCTACTTACTGATCTTTTTCACCTTTCCAATTTGCTTCAAATGGCAAACAACTGTACAATGGCCAACGTTGAGTTCTTGGGCAACTTCCTGTGTTGCTGTAAGATCAGCTTCTATGATTCTCTCAATTGGCTGTTGTCAACTTCCAATGGCCAACCACTGTGCTCTTCATCTTCAAGGTGCTCGACTCCTTGCCTTTTATTGCATTCATTTGTGAAAAGGTATAATCTACTCAGTGATGTGTCCCTCTCTTGGAAGGCAGAGGCTATTTCCTACTCATCTGGAACTCTCCACTGCACTAAACAGAGAGTCTGGCTCATAATGCTTATTATTCACTAGGGATCTGCCAAATTAGTAAATAAATGAACGATAAATTCATTTTTGCTGCACAAAATTCAAGGTCAAATTAGTGACTTCTCAAACAGGAACCTGACCAGAGTCACAGGCTTCCCTGCAGTTCTATTCAAGGAGTTGTTTTTCTTAAGGCTGTCCTGCCCACAGACTCTTAGTACAATGCTCAGGGGACCAGCTGACATGAATGTGGCTGTGCTGAAGTTCAGGGAAGTGAGAACTCAAGGAGGGCAGATTTGTGGACACCCTTAGAGAGGATCCTTCGGGAACCACCAGTCTTCACCTGGTGGTCATCTCTGAGCCAGGACATGCCCAGCTCATCCCACATTGCCAAGCCTCAGTGACAATGATGGGTTGCTTTCCTTATTTTTAACTAAGAGACACAGAATTATGCCCTGTTTCTCAACAAGTTATAATAGCTAACAATAAATATGGCTATCTGGGGCTCTATTGAGCAAATGTGAGTCTCTGAAGGCTTGTCCTGAGTAGGTTGGTGAGGACCTCTGTCCTCTTGATCACAGAGCTTCCCCTGGCTGCCTATGCACACCCACAGCATCAGGAACATCCTCCCTACCTCCTCCACTAACTGCTGACTTCCTCAGTCTCCCCTCTGCCCCACTCTCATGAAATCACAAATGGACAACAATAAAAGGCCTTGGATTGTCATTTTCAGAGAAGGCAACTCAGGATAGTATTTTCTTTTTTATTTTTAACTGAAGTATGGTTGATTTACCATGTTGTGTTAGTTTCAGGTGTATGCATAGTGATTCAGTATTTTTGCAGATTATGTTCCATTATAGATTGTTACAAGATAATAATTCCTTGTGCTAGAGAGTATATCCTTATTGCTTATTTATCTTATACATAGTAGTCTGTATCTGTTAACCCCTAATTTGTCCTTCTCCCTTTCCCTCTCCCTTTGGTAACCACAAGTGTGTTTTCTATGTGAGTCTGTTTCTGTTCTGCAGTTGTATACAGATTCAGTTGTATTACCTTTTTGATTCACATATAATTGATATTATACTGCATTTGTCTTTCTCAGACTTACTTCACTAGGCATGATATTCTCTAAGTCAATCAACATTACTACAAAAGATAATATTTCATTGTCATTCTATTTTATGGCATTTCTAATGGATGAAATATCCTTTTCCATATCCTCACTCGCAGTTCAGTTCAGTCACTCAGTTGTGTCCAACTCTTTGCACCCCCATGGACTGCAGCATGCCAGGCTTCCCAGTCTATCACCAACTCCCGGAGCTTACTCAAACTCATATCCATCGAGTTGGTGATGCCATCCAACCATCTCATCCTCTGTCATCCCCTTCTCCTCCTGCCTTCAATATTTCCCAGCAGCATGTCTTTTCTAAGGAGTCAGTACTTCGCCTCAGGTGGCCAAAGTATTGGAGCTTCAGCTTCAGCATCAGTCCTTCCAGTGAATATTCAGGACTGATTTTCTTTAGGACTGACTGGTTTGATCTCCTTGCAGTCCAAGGGACTCTCAAGAGTCTTCTCCAACACCGCAGTTCCAAAGCATCAATTCTTCGGTGCTCAGCTTTCATTACGTAAGAAAAGAAAAATGCCATTCTCTTCTCTTCTTTTCTCAGCTATTGGTAAGGCCTCCTTAGACAACCATTGCCTTTTTGCATTTCTTTTTCTTGGGGATGGTTTTGATCATCACCTCCTGTATAATGTCATAGTTCATCCATAGTTCATCCGTCCATAGTTCTTCAGGCACTCTGTTTATCAGATCTAATCCCTTGAATCTATTTGTCACTTCCACTGTTTAATTGTAAAAGATTTGATTTAGATCATACCTGAATGTCTAGTGGTTTTCCCGACTTTCTTCAATTTAAGACTGAATTTTGCAATAAGGAGTTCATGATCAGAGTCACAGTTAGCTCCTGGTCTTATTTTTGCTGACTATATAGAGCCTCTCCATCTTTGTCTGCAAAGAATATAATCAATTTGATTTCGGTAATGACCATCTGGTGATGTCCATGTGTAGAATCAACTCTTGTGTTGTTGGAAGATGGTGTTTGCTATGACTAGTGCATTCTCTTGGCAAAACTCTGTTAGACTTTGCCCTGCTTCATTTTGTGCTGCAAGGCCAAACTTGCCTGCTACTCCAGATAACTCTTGACTTCCTACTTTTGCATTCCAGTCCCCTATGATGAAAAGGACATCTTTCTTTTGGTGTTAGTTCTAGAAGTTCTTATAGGTCTTCATAGAACTGTTCAACTTGAGCTTCTTCGGCATTAGTGGTTGGGGTATAGACTTGGAGTACTGTGATACTGAATGATTTGCCTTGGAAATGAACAGAGATCATTCTGTCATTTTTGAGATTGCACCCAAGTACTGCATTTCAGACTTTTGTTGACAATGAGGGCTACTCCATTTCTTCTAAGGGATTCTTGCCCACAATAGTATATATAATGGTCATCTGAATTAAACACCCATTCTAGTCCATTTTCGTTCACTGATTCCTAAAATGTCAATGTTCATTCTTGCCATCTCCTATTTGACCACATCCAATTTACCTTGATTCATGGACCTAACATTTCAGGTTCCTATGCAATATTGCTCTTTACAGCATCCTCACTTTAAGTCTATCTATATATATATATATCTTTCACCCTTAAGTGAGTCTCTTGTAGGCAGCTATTGAAGGGTCTTGTTTTTTTATCCAATCAACCACTCTTTAACTTTTGATTAGAACATTTAGTCCATGGCATTTAATTATTGATAGATATATACTTATTACCATTTTATTCCTTGTTTTTCAGATGTTTTTGTTGTTCTTTGTTCATTTTTTTTTTCCCATTGTGGTCTAATGGTTTTGTTTTGTAGTACATTTAAGTTCCTTTCTTTTGATTTTTGTGAATCTGTTGTATGTTTTTGATTTGTGGTTACCCTGGAGTTCAAGTATATTGACCCATAACTGTATCTACTTGATTTAAACTGATAATCATACACAAGTTCAAACACATTCTAAAAGATCTATATTTTTGTACTCCCTTCCCCCACATTTTGTGATTTATATGTCCTATTTTACATCTTCATTCCTATAGCTTAATCACTTTTATAATTTTTAAAAATCTGCATACAGACTTAAGTGATTGTCCATATGTTTATATATTTGCCTTTCCTATTGTGATTTTCCCTTTCTCAAAGATTCTTGCTTTTTTTCTGTTTAGTGAAGACCCTTTAATATTTCTCTTAGCGTAAGTTTAGTATTGTTGAATTATTTTAGTTTTTGCTTATCTGAGAAATTCTTTACCTCTCCCCACTATTCTGAGTGATAATCTTTCTGGGCTGAGTATCCTATGTTGCAGGTTTTTCCCTTTCAAAATTTTGTATATATCATGCTGCTTCCTTCTGACCTGCAAAATTTCTGCAAAGAAATCAGCTGATAGCCTTATGGGGATTCCCTTGTAAATGACTCTTTGTTTTTGTCTTGCTGACTTTAAAATTCTTCCTTTAATTTTGCCATTTTAATTATGATATGTCTTGGTGTTGGAGACCCTCTGTGTTTCCTGTACCTGGGTATCTGTTTCCTTCTTCAGGTGTGGGAAGTCTTCAGTCATAGTTTCTTCAAATACATTTTCAATATCCTTCTTTCTCTCTTCTCCTTCTGGAATCCCTATAATGTGAATGTTGGCACATTTTATATTATCCCATAGATCTCTTATGTAGCTTTTGTGTTTTTTTTTTTTCTTTCACTTGCCCTTCTATCTGCTGTTCTGATTGGGTGATTTCCATTATTCTGCCTTTCAGATTGCCTGTGCATTTTCAATGTCATCTAATCTTCTATTCATTGCTTTTGTATTGCTTTTTCTCTCAGAAATTGATTTGTCTCTTTTTGATTGGGTCTTGTTTATAGTTTATAGTTTCTTGTTAAAATAATCTGTGCTTAGATGATTCTCTTTCTTACTTCGGTTAGCATTTTTATTACCAACTTTTAAAATTCACTGTCTGGTAGATTGTTTCTGTTTTGTTATTTTTCAGGGTTTTTCTCTTGCCCTTTAAGTTGAGAGGAGCTCCTCTGGCTTTTCATTTTTCCTCAGTTCCTCTGTCTCTCTGTACTTACATGAAACAGTTATCTATTGTGGTCTTGAGAGAGTTTTATATGGGAGCGTCCCTGTGTAGACTGTGTGCCCATTGCTCTTGGTGGGAAGGCTGGATCTGATAGGGATGCCAGGAACATCTTTCACAGAGTGTGCTGGCCACTGTTACCTGGGAGGAGCGGGAGCCTGCACGGGTGTGCGGTGGGGCTTTCTGCTCAGTGGGATCTGCTCTTAAGTTGCTGGAGCGGAAGCCCTGAGGGTCAGGCGCTGGCTGGCCTGCTCCCACTAAGTATGTGTCTTCCCTCCTCTTGCTACTGGGCCTTCGCTCCAAAGGAGGGGAGTGCTGAAGAAAGTGGGGATCATGTGCCTACAGAAGTCTGTTTGTGTTGGCATCTGTGGCTTTGCTCAGGCATAGCCCAAGGCTGCATCTTTTCCCTGTTGTGGTGGTACCAGATCTAGTGCAAATTTGTGGCACGGAGTGGGTAGGGCCAGAGCATTCCCTTGGCTGGCACTGGGGATTGCTGCATTGTGGTTATGGGAATAGAAGTCACTGCACTTCCTTCAGAAGTCTTGGCTGCTTCTGTGGTCCTGCTGGAGTAATGCCAACAGTATCCACTGCCGCACCACCTAGACAACACTCCACGGCCCTGGGTCACCTCTGAGCCCCTAGATGGAGTCTTTTCTTAGGTCCTGACCATGCTACACCCCATGCCAAGCTGTGGCATGGAGTGAATGGGCCCAGGGTATTTGCTCAGCTCAAACTGGGGAGCATGGCAAGGTGGCTGCCAGTGGGTAGACTTCTCTCTGCCCTGTCTGGGGATAAGCCAGCACCCATACAACCCTTACAAGTGATGTGTAGGCTTTTCTATCCTTTCTATCTGTCCCAGTGGTTCTCCAAGTAGCTTAGAGCACTTATTTCCTATGCAAAGGACCCCAGGACTGGGATACCCAGTCTGTGGCTCAACTGTCTTACTCCCCACGGTGAGCATCTGCCTGTGTGATCTTCCGTTTCCTCTTAGCCTCCTCCTAGGGACACAGGTCCTGACCTGATGCTTTTCTTCCCATTCTACCCAATGACATGGGAATCTTTCTTATAGCCTTGACTGTGCAGTTCTTCTGCCAATTTACAGTTTTCCATGAGAATTGTTCCTCATATAGATGTATTTTTGGTGTGTTTGTGGGAGGTGGTAAGCCCCATGTCCTCTTGCTCTGCCATCTTGAAACCCCTAATCTTTACTTTCTGAGAGCATTCTAACATTCCATATAAACTTATTGGTATAATATCTTTCGGAGTCCTTGGTTATAAGCAATAGGAATAGACATTTGTTAGCTTCAGCTAAAAGGAATTTACTGGAAGGATATTAGGAAATTAACATACTCAAGAGAAATCCAGAAGGGCAAGGACAGAACGAGGCCAGCACTGGGGCTCAGGGGTGGCCGGACATTGTGAATGGTCGTTTGAAGATATCCTCACAGGCACGTGTGTGTGTGTGTGTGTGTGTGTGTGTGTGTGTGTGTGTGTGCAAAGGTGAGTGCTCAGTCATGTCCAACTCTTTGTGACCCCATGAACTGTAGCCCTCCAGGCTCCTCTATCCATGGGGTTTTCCAGGCAAGAATACTGGAGTGGGTTGCCATTTCCTCCTCCAACCCTCACGGGAGCCTCCGCTTTCACCATAGACAGCCCCCACGTTTCTCTGCTCAAGATGTGAATTTCCAGTAGAGGGTGTGATTAGTGAGTTTGGGTCCCAAGCCTACCTCCACGACAAGGTGGGATTCTGTGATTGACAACTCACCTGAACCACACCACGTCAGGAAGGCCAGTTCCCCAGATAAAGTGCTGCTGAGTAAACAGAAACAAACAAACAAAAGCTAAAACCCGAAGCCAGATGCCTCTTACAAAGTGTTTCAAGTGTTTCTGCTAATATATTTGAAATGTGATTCCGTTTGCCAAAATTCAGTTTACATGTGACTCTGTGTAACTAATCACGTTTCTCTTTCTATATTAGCTGCTGGGAAGTGTACAGCCCTATTGTGTCTCAACCTATAGAAAGCGAGTAGAATTTGTACGGTGACCATGCTGTCTTCGCCCCTCTCCTGGTTCTTTTTTATATTTTTGATGTCCGTTTTCCTTTCTCTCTAGTTTGCCATCTTGGTTCATGCTGTGGAGTTATTTCTTTCTGGAATAAGGCAGAATATAACAAAGCAGATTTGTTTGTGACTCTTCAGGAATGTGTTATGGTGTAAAGCATGGTTCATCTGTATTATGAATTTTCCCATTGGAAGGACTTGTAATCTGAAAGCCAGCAAGCAGTTATAAAGATATTGTGGCACAGTATCCCTGCAGTTCTCTGCTTTGAAAGCTTTCCCAGAGTGATTAGGTGCAAAGAACTTGTATCATACTTTCACTGCACAGCACTCCTGTGTTTAGAAGAATGCAATTTGACCTGGTAAAACAGGCCAGTTTCATGTAAGAGAGAGAGAGAAAGAGAGAGAGAGAGAACAAAAGGAAGTCATCTGAAGCAGCCTGGGGCAGAGCCCCGCTCATGGGTTATTTTCCGTGTGACCTCAGCTGAGCTCTCTCTCTCTGGAGGAGATTGCCTGGCCTGGGAGCACCAAGGAAAATTTGGCAGTGCCGGGGGGAGTTAAAGTGCAGCCAAGAGCAGCAGGTGCCAGGAATGGGCCGGAAAACTCTGGTGAAATTCCCAGCCGCATAGCAGCTTCAGTTCGAGTTTGGAGAGTCAAAGCTGGGGTTGGAAAGATGGGAGGTCTGCCTGCTGCCCTCAAAAGAACCCCAGCTCCACCCTCCAGCCTCCGTGATAAGTTGACTTTTCCTGGCTGAGCCCAGAGGCAAGGAGAGGTGGGAGGGTAATGTTCTTTCATCTCAGGATCTTCTGGTTGTAGCAAGCAGAAGTCTACTCAGGCTAGCTGAAATAGAAGACACTTGTTTGTAAGGATGTAATGGATGCAAAGGGCAGTCCTTTAGACATTCAGGGATGCATCATGATCTTCGTGGCCTTCCCTGGTGGCTCAGATGGTAAAGAATCCACCTGCAATGTGGGAGACCTGGGTTCGATCCCTGTGTTGGGAAGATCCCCTGGAGGAGGGCATGGCAACCCACTCCAGTATTCTTGCCTGGAGAATCCCATGGACAGAGGAACCTGGTGGGGTCCCAAAGAGTCAGACACAACTGAGTGACTAAGCACAGATCATGATCTTCTCAGGGGCTGGGACAGAAAATTCAGGAACTGTCAATCCTCTCCATCCCTTGGAGGCCCTCAGAGAGCTCCCTTACTTCTGCTTCTCTGAGCTTGAGTATCCACAGTTTGCTGTCCCTGGGTTTCTTTCTTCAACCCCCATGACTGGTCCAGCTCATCTGCTTATCCTGAGCATGTGACTTGACTGTGTCTACCCCTTGTCTAGCTGCCACGGCTAGGAGGAGCAGGTTTCATGAAGGACAATAAATGCGAGCTTCATGAAAGGTGTTGATGCTGGCTTTCCCCTTAGCTGAAGGGCCACTGAGGACCTTCCAGACCTTCAGAGCTCTTGCTAGGAGTGATGTGGAAGGAATTCCTGCTCCCCAGGACCACTGGACCCATGACTCAGAGGACCCTGAGGTATCTCCTGGTTTCTGGAGGACAGTGATGTTTGGGACATTCAATGAAATGCAGACTCACTTTGTGCAGGTTGAACCTAACTCTCCCCTCCTAGGGAACTCCCCCAAGTATGAATCTCTTGAGATCGAGCTGTCCAAGTTCGGGGAACCATTTGGGATTACTCACAACCAGTCCCAGCATCAAAGCAGTGCTTTGAGACGTCGGAAGTTCTCGACCCACTGGTTTTATTCCTCCCTGGGCAGAACAAGACTTCAACGCGTGAGGCCACACTGGCCCCCAGGCATCTTTGCTGCTGTTGCTCAGGCCGTTCCTCTCCTCGGGATTCCATGACAGGTGACCCTCTCCAGTCACTATCTGACTGAATCCTCCCCTTCCCTTCAAGCCCTGCCACAGGCCAACCTCCTAGAAGCAGTCCCCGGCTCGCCTGCCCTTTCCTCCCCGTCTCCCTCCGCACCTGTGTCTCGGCGCACACGGCATCTGGTGCCTCTGAGCTGCTCACACTTGCGTGCTTTCCTCTCTAGGTTGGCTGTCCTTGGAGGACGTCTCTGTGTCCCTGAAAGCGCGTGACCAGAGCCCAGCTCAGAGTAGGTGGGCTGGTGTGCTGACATGCGTGCTGTCACACAGAAGGACCTCTGCCCCTCCCCGCAGCCCCTGGAGCAGGCTCCTGCGGCCCCCAGGTCACCCTGACAGCCCGCCTTCTCAGCCAGCAGTGGGCCCTGCCGCTCCCTAGAAACCGGTGGCCCATTCGGATCCCTCCAGCTCACAGCGGCCGCTTCTGCTGTGGAGGGGCCCCTGCCCTCCACGCGGACCCCCACTGGGCTTCTGTGTTCTTGCACAACAGCCTGTCCTACCCACTGCAGCTCTCGGGAGACAGGCTCTAGACTTCGGGGTCCCAGGGTGCCCCCCACTTCACTCCCTAAAAACTAAGGGCCGGTGGCTAGCTTCAGCTCCCAGGCATGCTGCATTCCCGACTCTGAGGAAGCCAGTCTACTTTTTGTTCCTCTAGTGAGGCCAAGCCAGTGGTCAGGATGGACGGGAGGCTGAGCAGAGGGGGAGGCCTGCCAGTAAGCGGGGAGCGGAGCCCGGCCTGCTCTCCCACAGGAAACCACTGACTGGAAATTCTGAAGTGCTCGGAGGCAGCTCGCAGCTATCATGCGCCTCCCACAGCCCCTGCGGACAGCTCGTGAGACACTCGGGGGACGGAGGGGGCACAGCGGCCCACGGAGCCCGAGGCGGAGTCGCACCGGCCGGAGGACAACAGCCAGCGTCCGCAACACTTGATTTTGGCATCAGTTTCCGGTCACCCCAGACGGCTCCTTCAGCCTGCACCGCACACGTGCTGACACTCTCCGAGGCGAGGGAGCACGGACCCTGACAGGAGGCGCTGGGGGTCTCCATGCCCGCTCGTCCTGAGTCATCTCAGGAGCCGAGAGGGGACCCAGGGCATCCCAGGGGCCGCGTCATGTGGCACAGCTGGTATCTTTACTTTGGGGGCGGCTCGTCACACGCGTGCCGGTGACAATCACACCCAGTCATGAGATGTCTCCTGAGTCTGCACAAAGTGGGGTGAAATCTTTCATCCAGGAAGAGAAGAGCCTTGTGTCACTCTTCTAGGTTTTGTCTGCGAGGCTTTTTTCTCTTGGTGATTCATATTTGGACGGCTTAGCTCCAAGGGAGGCCACTAGGGTGAGGTCTAAGGATCAGGGGCTGGCGTGTGGTTCAGGTGGGGAGCTGCTCCCCTCAAGACCCACAGGAGCCAGCGGCCTGGGCTCCTTGGGGTTTGGTCCTCCCTCCCTCACAGCAACTTTGACAGGGAAGGACCTGGCTTCCCAGTGTCAGGCCAGGGCGCCTTCCTCTGAGAGCCCTGCAGAGCCAGGAGTGGAGGAGAAAGGGGAAGGGGCGCGTTGTCTGTCCTCCGTGACTTCTCCCCTCCCTGAGGGGCTGTGGGGGCGGGAAGCTGCACCCTCAGCCTACTCCCGGGAAACACTCCATCTGCCTGGGTGGGTTTGGGTCAAACACTGGGTGTTTCTTTTCTTAGCAGTAGATTCCTTCTCTCCCTCCTGGCTTATCTTTTCTTTTGTTGCTTCAGCTCCTTCTGGGTCAGCAGTTGGCCTCTGTCCCCATTCCTCGAGCCGACTCAAACCACCCTCTCCTCTGCACATCTTTTCACATCTTCTTGTTCCTTCCTCTGTTCTCCAGAGGCCTGGAGGGACTCTCCTCCTATATTCTCTCTGGCCTGCCACCCCCTCCCCCAACCCTTTTCCCCCTCTCCTCTTCCCTCTCCTTCCAAGAATATGCCATTTCACAGAAAGTTCCATTTTCACAGCCATGGTTATTTTCATGTGTTTCCCCAGTTCTAACATCGCAGAGGAATGTCTGACATCATCTCCACCAGTGAATCCAACGCTCACCAGCAACCCCCACCCCTACCTCTCTCCCCTCCTTTCTTCACCAGCTGTTTGCTAAGTCTGGAGTCTGTCTGATGATTGAAATACTTTTTTTTTTCTTGTCCTTGAAACCCGGTTCTACCTTCCATCTTTAGACCTATGTTGCTCCCTAAACATTAAAATATGAGCTGGATCTTGGTCTCAAGAGAGCTTGTTCATTGGCTCCCAAACTTATGTGCACATTAGAATCACCTGGGGGAATTTAAACACTCCTATGGCCAGGTCACACCCTATGCCAATTAAATCAGAACATCTGGGGCTGGGAGTGGGAGCGTAGTTTTTAAAGATCTCTAGGTGATTTCAATATGCAGCCATGTTTGGGAACCATGACCTGGTGATATACTGAAGGGGGTTAGAGCCTGCAGCCAACTAATCAACTTCATGGAGCCTGGGGCCCAGATCTTCTTGTCTTCAGAGCTGTGAAGTCAAGCCATGAGGGTGCAGGTCCCAGGTCCCAAGCTAGGCTGGGAGCATTCTCTCTGGGGTGTCTCTGCACTTGCACTGGGGGCTCTCCTACCCTCGAGGTGAAGACATGCTCTGGGGAGGGTTGACAGAAGCCTGGGAGAGCTTCCCTTTCTGCAGCAGAGGGTGCTGGTTCCAGGCGGGAGCTCTGAGGGGCTCAGTCCCCAGGAGAGCCTCAGGTCAGTTGGGAAGTAAGCAGCCAGTTCTGTCCCTCCTTCCTGAATGCAACCCCAAGCCCTGGGGTTCCTGACACACTTCTGATTAAGGACACGGTTCTGATTCTCCAGTACTCTTGCCTGGAAAATTCCATGGATGGGGAAGCCTGGTAGGCTGCAGTCCATGGGGTCGCAAAGAGTCGGACACGACTGAGCGACTTCCCTTCCCCTTCCCCTCTTCTGATTCCCACTCTGCAGGCAGCCCTAATTCCTGCTGCTCAGCTGAGAGTGAGGTCATTCCAGGTAGCAGGAGGCCAGGTGAGGTGACAAGGGATGGGAGGTTGTGGATGCTCAAGGTGTAAACCCTGTGGACTTTCAGAAAGAGAGTGACAGCAAGAAAATTCTTTCCTGGTGTTTTCCTAAAGCCCCAGCAATGATAGTCTCGGAAGGATCATCTCTGGCAGAATCTGATATTCTCACTCCTCCACCCTCTCTGACAAGCATCTACATGGGTGGTTCTCAAACTCTTATCAGAATTCTCTGAAAATGAAAACTGGAAGTGAAAGGCGCTCAGTCGTGTCTGACTATATAGTCCATGGAATTCTCCAGGCCAGAATACTGGAGTGGGTAGCCTATCCCTTCTTCAGGAGATCTTCTCTGACCTAGGAATCGAACCAGGGTCTCCTGCATAGCAGGCAGATTCTTTACCAGCTGAGCTATTATGGAAGCCCAATGAGAGAGTTATCAAGGAAGCCCAATGAAGGAAGGGCTTCTTAAAACACAGCTGGGTCCAGCCTCAGAGTCCGATTCAGTGGGTCTGGGTAGAGACCAGAGCATTTCTAGCAAGTGCTGTCGCTGCTACAGAATGAAGGCCACATTAGTAGAGCGCCTGGTCTACAGCCCCTCTCCAGAACACCTCCAGTTTGCCACAGGCTGAAATCAGAGGAAAACATCAGGAAGAAATAAAAAGGGAAGGGGAGAGCTGATGCTGCCTCATCTGATAGCAAAGGCAGGACCCTCCTCTTGTGTGTCCCTCTTGCTCACAGCTGGCAGTGTGTCTGCGTCACAAGAGCACCATGAATATTGCTGTATGGTGACGTAGCTGGTCACGCAAACACAAGCAACAAATGCCAGTCTATCATGTAAACTCCTGGAAAGTCAATGTCTGTCTGTGGCTTTCTAAATGCTCAACAATTGAACTCAACAAAAAGTACTGAGTTGGCCTAAAATGCCCCAAGCACCATATTTTAATGCACATTACAGACAGGTGAGTCCATGGGCCAATGCTGGACAATGCAGTAGTCAAAAAACTACTGGGGATAAAACAGTGAATTAGATACTGACAGAATTCTTGATCTTCTGGAGTTTACTGTCTTTCAGAGATGACAGATATTAAACAAGAAATGGCAGAGGTGAGAGCCTGGAAATAAAGCTACCTGTCTAAGGGCAGGTTTCTCCCTCTTTGAACTGTTGATGCCCTGCTGACTTGAACCAGATTATATCTTGGGGAGATGGAATTGGCCTCAAATGGGCTACTTGAGTTCACCTGAGTGGTGACCCATAGAGCCACTTAAAACGAGAGGTTAAATGCTTCAACATCTTTCCTGCTCATGCAGTTTAAATTAAATGAGTTTTCAGTTCCCCACCCAGCCAAGGCTTTGATGGAAACAGCCAGGCTGGTGGTGCTGTGCTGATGTGCTCAGTCGTGGCTGACTCTTTGCGACCCTGTGAACTGTAGCCCGCCAGGTTCCTCTGTCCATGGAATTTTCCAGGCAAGAATACTGGAGTGGGTTGCCATTTCCTTCTCCCCCTTCTCCATGGTGGTGCAGAGGTTGCTGTAATTCTGTCTTGCTTGAGGCTGCCAGGCTAGAGGGGGTCATTGTGTTGGTCTGATGTAAGCAAGTCACTGAGCAGAGAATTTCAGCATGTTCAGGAAACCAGAGACAGTGCAGTGAAATGCACCATTGTTTGTCCTAGGACTGGCAGCCAAGTGAGTGGGTGAGCTCTGTGGCCGTGGCAAAGACACTGGTCAATGAATCTTCCATTCCAAAGCTCTCCTGAGAGCAGCTTGTGTCTAACTAAACCTATTTTTCAGCCTGACCAGAAATCATGACCTTGTCTGGAAATTATCTTTACTCTTCTGTGGGAACAGAGTGGTGACCACATAGATTCACGGAAGAGACATCATTCACATGTCTTTGAGGACAAGGATATTATCTGGTTTATCTATATAGCATCCCACAGATTGGTGGTAGCTGCCTGAGCTTAGTCCAACACAGAATCTGTGACAAAGGTTTAAATTCTGGGGCCACTAACTCTAGCTATGGGGAAATTCAACTCAGGAGTCCAAGTTCCACTGGGTACTCGGGCAGTGTGCATAACCTGAGAGGCTTTGGAAGTCCAGCAGGACATCTAAGAAATGAGAGTCAGGAAAGGCTTCTGAGGCTCAGTTTTTCTTTGAAACAACCAGTTGATATATGTAGAAACAGGGCTACGCCTGTAAACAACTGGAAATATTTTTGGTTAGCTTCACAAGGTCCCCCTACTCCTAACTGAGCAGTTTTTAGGAGTGACAGGGTTGAACATAGCTAAGCGAACAAGATGACCCATTTCTTTATATGGTGTGTTGCATTTATTTTAAAGATACGTGCCTCTCTTCTGGACCAAAGCATTTTGGTTTTGGATCTGGAGATTAGTGATCTCTTACAAAAGTATCTCTCACCATCTCATAGTCCAACATCCACACTAGAAGTTAATTCAGCAGTGAAAACTTTCTAAAGACAAAAGAACTTGTGATCAAAAGAGTAAGCAGTTGGATACACCCTGCAGATGGGGATGAAGGGTCACACTTGAATGCTCTTTGACCTGAGCTGAGTGGGTGGACTGGCCAAGCCTGGGGCCTTCAATTGTGGAAACACCCAGCTTGTCTTCACTCCAGCGGGTAACTCACCCAAGAAGAACACAAGGATTAAGGTCCAGGAGAGGCAGGGCAGCAGCCCACTGTGGGCTCCATATGCAACAAACATTGAGTATGTGCCTTCAGAAGGAACTGTCCACAGAAAATCCACTGGCATTGCTGGACTCTGCCTCTTAGCTATTGTTCCTCTTTCCTGAACATGCCTCAGCACCCTGGTTGCCTGTGATATGTGGCTTTGTTTCTGTCTCTACTTTGTCTCCTGTGACATTCTTTATGGCTTTAAAGGATGAGTGATAGTGTATTATGGTAAAAAGAATGTGACTTTAAAAGCAAGGTAGACATAATTTGGCCTTGGAGTACAGAATGAAGCAGGGCAAAGGCTAATAGAGTTTTGCCAAGAGAAAGCACTGGTCACAGCAAACACCCTCTTCCAACAACACAAGACTCTACACATGGACATCACCAGATGGTCAACACCGAAATCAGACAGATTATATTCTTTGCAGTAAAAGATGGAGCAGCTCGATATAGTCAGCAAAAACAAAACTGGGAGCTAGCTGACTGTGGCTCAGATCATGAACTTCTTACTGCAAAATTCAGAGTTAAATTGAAAAAGTAGGGAAAACCATTCAGGTACATTTAGGTATGACCTAAATCAAATGCCTTATGATTATATAGTAGAAGTGACAAATAGATTCAAGGGATTAGATCTGATAGGCAGAGTGCCTGAAGAACAATGGACAGAGGTTCATGACATTTAGTGGAGGAAGTGATTGAGACCATCCCCAAGAAAAAGGGAAAGTGGCCTTTTTCTTTTGCAACCTTCCGCAAAAAGGCAAAATGGTTGTCTGAGGAGGCCTTACAAACAGCTGAGAAAAGAAGAGAAGTGAAAGGCAAAGGAGAAAAGGAAAGATACACCCATTTAAATGCAGAGTTCCAAAGAATAGCAAGGAGAGATAAGAAAGACTTCCTCAGTGATCAATGAAAAGAAATAGAGGAAAACAATAGAATGGGAAAGACTAGAGATCTTGTCAAGAAAATTAGAGATACCAAGGGAACATTTCATGCAAAGATGGGCTCAATAAAGGACAGAAATGGTATGGACTAAACAGAGCAGAAGATATTAAGAAGAGGTGGGAAGAACACACAGAAGAACTGTACAAAAAAAGAGATCTTCATGACCCAGATAATCACAATGGTGTGATCACTCACCTAGAACCAGACATCCTGGAGTATGAAGTCAAGTGGGCCTTAGGAAGCACCGCTATGAACAAAGCTAGTGGAGGTGATGGAATTCCAGTTGAGCTATTTCAAATCCTGAAAGATGATGCTGTGAAAGTGCTGTACTCAATAGGCCAGAAAATTTGGAAAACTCAGCAGTGGCCACAGGACTGGAAAAAGTCAATTTTCATTCCAATTCCAAAGAAAGGCAATCCCAAAGAATGCTCAAACTATGACACAATTGCACTCATCTCACACGCTAGTAAAGTAATGCTCAAAATTCTCCAAGCCAGGCTTCAACAGTATGTGAACCATGAACCTCCAGATGTTCAAGCTGGTTTTAGAAAAGGCAGAGGAACCAGAGATCAAATTGCCAGCATCTGCTGGATCATCGCAAGAGCAAGAGAATTCCTGAAAAACATCGACTTCTGCTTTCTTAACTATGCCAAAGCCTTTGACTGTGTGGATCACCACAAACTATGGAAAATTCTTCAAGAGATGGGATTACCAGACCACCTGACCTGCCTCTTGAGAAATCTGTATGCAGGTCAGGAAGCAACAGTTAGAACTGGACATGGAACAACAGACTGGCTCCAAATAGGAAATGGAGTATGTCAAGGCTATATGTTGTCACCCTGTTTATTTAACTTATATGCAGAGTACATCATGAGAAATGCTGGGCTGGAAGAAGCACAAGCTGGAATCAAGATTGCTGGGAGAAATATCAGTAACCTCAGATATGCAGATGACACCACCCTTATGGCAGAAAGTGAAGAAGAACTAAAGAGTCTCTTGATGAAAATGAAAGAGGAGAGTGAAAAAGCTGGCTAAAGCTCAACCTTCAGAAAACTAAGATCATGACATCTGGTCCCATCACTTCATGGCAAATAGACGGGGAAACAGTGACAGACTTTATTTTGGGGGGCTCCAAAATCACTGCAGATGGTGACTGCAGCCATGAAATTAAAAGATGCTTACTCCTTGGAAGAAAAGTTATGACTAACCTAGACAGCATATTAAAAAGCAGAGACATTACTTTGCCAAAAAATGTCCGTCTAGTCAAGGCTATGGTTTTTCCAGTAGTCATGTATGGATGTGAGAGTTGGACTATAAAGAAAGCTGAGCACCGAAGAATTGATACTTTTGAACTGTGGTGCTGGAGAAGACTCTTGAGAGTCCCTTGGACTGCAAGGAGATTCAACCAGTCCATCCTAAAGGAGATTAGTCCTGGGTGTTCACTGGAAGGACTGATGCTGAAGCTGAAACTCCAATCCTTTGCCACCTGATGCGAAGAGCTGACTCATTTGAAAAGACCCTGATGCTGGGAAAGATTGAAGGCAGGAGGAGAAGGGGACGACAGAGGATGAGATTGTTGGATGGCATCACTAACTCAATGGGCATGATTTTGAGTGAACTCCAGGAGTTGGTGATGGACAGGGAGGCCTGGCGTGCTGCGGTCCATGGGGTCACAAACAGTCGGACATGACTGAGCAACTGAACTGAACTGAGACATAATTTCAAATCCTAGCTCTGGTATGTGCTAGTTGTGAGTTCTTAGGCAAGTTCCTTAACTTTTTTGCCCATGTTTTCATTTGTATCGTGGATAAACTACTTCATAAGGCTGCTGTACAGTTTAGTGAACTAATGCTTACAAATGCTTAGCACAATCTCTACTACAAGTTAAGTCTTCTATATATATCAACCATCATCATGAAGTCAGCTAAGGGAAGAACTGTCTTCAGGCAATTGTGGAGACCATGCCAAATGTGATGGAGTGAATGTGATGGAGTAATACACTATAGATTTCCTATGGTTAGCAAAACATTGGAAGTGGTTTAAATTTCTAACAAAAAAGGTCTAGTTTGATAAATTGCAGAGTATATGCTAGAAGTGCCCTCTATTTCAGGCACCATGTATTGTGTAATCCAAATGTCAGTTGTGGTTATTCTCTGAGACCCCAAAACTGGCTTGAACACTATCCCACATACAGTGGGAAGTCCTGGAGGGACAATCCCGTAATGATTTGGTGGTGGGGTCCTGTGAGGGCAAGGGTATGGGGGGTGATATTTCCCTGTTTACTTCTGCTGCTTCATCAACTCTTCCATTTATGAATTATCTTGCTTTACTGTCTGCAAGCTTTTCTTCTGCACCAGTCAGACCACATTACATCCTATTTCCATTCTTTCACTCCCTCAAACAACACCGATTCAAAGGTGTGTGTGCAATAGGCTTTCACTGAATTTTTGAGACAACGAAGAGGACTCACATTTTAGCGCACTGAGCAGTGTGAAGTCTTTTTGCCCTCCTATGGCCAGGGAATCTTCTCACGAGCCCCTGAGAAGCTCCAGAATCCAGAGACCAAGTCCTGTAGCTTTTATTCTTCTGCTGCCCAGGCCCCTACCCTCCAACGTGCGCTGACCTTCTCTGCAGAAGAGGGGATTTGAGGTCTTACTTTCCAAAGAAGCCTGATAAGGTATCCTAGGAAAGAAACATAGTTTTGCCTCTAAGAGAACCCTAATGTGACTGCAATTTTGTATATTTGTGTACCTGGCCCCACAGGCTCCTTTAGGGCAGGTACCTATGCTCGATCTATGCCTCAGGATGGGGAGCAATAGGGCAAGTAAGAATCCATGCACTGAGTTTAACTGCTTGGGTCCAAATACGGGTCTGCTGCTTACTAGTTAGGCACCCATTGTAGGAAACGAGTTGTAGGGAGGATTGAGATAAGATAAAAGGTAGTGAACATAGAGCAGTGTTTGAGGTACACCCTGGGTCCTCAGTAAATGCCTACGCTGGTTGTTCCCAGATGGATTCTGTGCTGTCTGCAGAGACCAGCTTCATGGACGGAGACATGTCATTCCAAGCTGAAAAGAGGTCTTTGGTGTGATTGAGTAACTTGATTTTCTGATGTAGAATGTCAAAGGATGAGTTTTTAGACATTTTTTTCCCCCTTAGTAAGACTGTAGTTTAAATATTTGGACACAATAAAGGAAACTTTTACTTAACCAGGTTGGGAAGAAGAGTGGAAAAGAGTTCAATTGTTTCATCTAAACAGTAACAAGCCACAAAACCATGTCAGGCTTCCCTTCTCATTACTAGTCACTTAACACTGCAGATTCATTTTGGGTCTTTTTTTTCCTCTTTCTACATACAGAACAAAACCAAGCAAGTTTAAAAATTTTTTATTTGAGTTTTAGACAAAGAACAAGTATTGCATTATAAAGACTTGCTTAAAAGCATATCATAGTCTGCTGTCATTGTTTATGTGTTGAAAACAAAACAAAACAAAATTTTAAGGGAGAAAATGGTACACCTTTCCTCCACATTTTAACCCATTCTTAACTGAGCATGGATACAACCTTAGAAAGAGAGTCCCGGTGAAACGGTATCTCTGATGCGCTCTCCTCAGGTTCTAACGGCTCCGTGGGAGAAGCACTCCTGGTCTCAGACTAACCATACTGCCAATGTGATGACAAGTGACTAGCATCTCTGAGGCCAGTAGTACAGAGCAGTTTCCATCTAAAGTTCTATTTCCCCACCATCTCTCATGAAGATGACTGACCTAGAAATGAGGGCTAAGTGTGAGTTAAAATGGCTCAATATATATCTGTTTCGAAAGTCAACCTGCTAAACTCTGTCTGAGATGATCCTATTGGGCAATAGGCCAAGCCTCCTGGTCTGCCTGTTGACTAATGGTCAGCAACTTCACTGAGGGCAAGCAGCAAGACGGTGCTGATCTTGGAAACGATAAACTATGATTTATTTACTCCTTGGTTCCCCATTTAATATAATTAAAAGTCTTTTAATGTGCTAAGTGTCTAAGGCTTCAAGGTAGCAGCAAAGCACTATGTTGAGTATGGTGCCCACCATTTGACAGTGACTAGCCATGAGCTGATTCACACAGAGGAAAGTTTCCTGATCCAGACACCTCTGTCATCCTTCTTTTCATAAGTTCTGACAGAAAACCTGACAGATTAACACACAGATATCAGAATAAACTGCAAAACGTTCTAGTCTTGTCCAAAATAAAATTTGTTTTAAGTTTAGTCATTAAAAATATAAGTTAACAGAACAGACTCTTTTTTCAGGTAAGAGAAAAGTGTTTTCTTTTTTTTTTTTTTTAATGTGCATAGTTCCATCTGGACTCTGGCAACATTTTGGGTGGTAGTCCAATGTTCTATTTCCTAGAAAATTAAAATTCAATCTCAACCCCTAGGGGTGAGGGGAAATAGGAATTGCTCCCTCCCAAATATTATTAGGTGTAAGAATAAAAATTTCTTATATTTCATTTTATCTCTTTAAGCTTTATTCTGCTTTTAAGGTAAAAGTTATAATTAGTATTCATATTAGCAGCGAAGATCCTAATTGCTGTAAATTAAAATGACTCAAGACTAACTGAAGTAGCATTTGGCAAAGAATGAGGGGTCGATAGAGGGTCAAAAATGTCTATCAATTCTGGCATTAAGCACTCTTATTTGAGAGGTTAATTTGTATGAAAACAGCCAATAGGATAGTATGCAGGTCTCATCTGAAGCTGAGTCCTATGACTCTGAAGCAGGAAGCTGAGTTGGCCCAGCAGTGTGCAGTGGAAAGAGGGCTTTCATGGTGGAAAATTTCCATGAGGTCAGACTGGAGAGGGCATGGACTCTAACTCTGGCTCTTCAGTAAAAGTGGTTACTTCTAATAGTTGAAAGTGGAAGCTGCTTTGAAACTTGGCAATGTGTTAGAAAGTCAAATGTAATTACAAGTTTTTCTCTCTGATTGTCAAGTTTCATCACCTGAGGTTAGTAAAATGGTGAGAATCAGAAAAAAGTACAAAAGCGGCAAAGAGCTTGAGAGTTCTCCAGCTTTAATCACTCAGACGCCATAGCAGCAGGGTCTCATCAGAGTGTCGCTGCTGTGACTACTGGGGGTTCATTCCCGGGAGGCAGATTCAAACCAGGAAAGTTTAATCTGGACAGTGTCTCTTTAAAAATGCTAGAAAAATCAGTTTGAATCCCCAGTTTCTTCTCTGTTTCTAAGCAGTGTTTATTCAGAACACTCAGGAATGACTCATGTAACATTGCTGCTTTCAAATACCTCTGCGTCTACTTCTTGCTAACAAGAGAAGGCAAAGAAATGCCAGCTTTGTTCTGAAGCCTGTAGTCATTTTTTTTTCTTTTTTTAAATTAGAAGATGCTCTGAGCTTTCATAATCACAGGGAATTTCTTACTTGTGAAACAACAAAAACTACCCAATAACATAAACTACAAGGATGGCAAGCAATATATTTCTTTCAAGATGATCCTTTCACAAACCTTAACTTTAGAAAGAGACATTTCACACTATGGTCCTAATGGAGCTGTGTCCCTGTTCTGCTTAGTGAGTTAACCCCATGGGGAAGCAGCTCCTGACATCTGACTCAGTAGGTAGCACAAGGGAACATCTACTTCCATGAAGCCTTAAAAAGTCGCAACCAGGTGGGAAAAACATACCCAGAAGTCTTCTCACCATCATTTCCCAAGGGAGTAGTACCAGTGCCCCAAAGGGCACAGTCATCTAGTAACAGGCGGACTTGACCTCTCCCATGAGCTTATCTAATATTCTCACAACCTTGCAAAATACCACTTAAAGACTTAATAAATTAAAAAATTAAATAAATATACACCCACACATCCGCCATAATTCCTGGTTGCCATCCCCAAAAGGCAATCTCACCACAACAATTAAGGGAAAGAATATCTTAATTTATTCATCAGGCACAGCAACTTTCCATTTCCTAAGGACCTTGAACTAGCGTACAGACATTAAAATAAAAATACCATTATGCCCAGGGATTAGCAGTAGCCTTGACAGCAGTTTATGAAGTATAATATTTCTTTGCACTTGTCAGTTGCCTTTCACTCATTTCCTGAAACTTTACCCTGAGGAGAATCCTGTTCCCACCTCTCAAAAAGATCAATTCCAGAATAGGTCATGACAAGGAGCAGAAGGGTTGGTGATTGAAAGTAGGCAAGGCTCCCAGACTGCTTTTTATGGTCAGTTCACAGTACTCTTAATCCACACTTAACGCACCTGAGAGAGGCATTTAGGTGACACAACATGTAAGTCTTCAGCCTGGCCACTTGGTAAAATGAGCGCAGGAAACGCTGGGAATGGAGGGATAAAGTAATAAAAGCGAGCGCTAAAACCAAGAACCCCACGTGGCGGTTCGCTCTTGTGTGGTTCAGTGCAAAGGACAGGAAGGAAGCTCCGTCTATAATCACTCCGCGCACACGTGTATGTGTATCCACTGTGACGATGGCCTCAGCTCCAGGGGAAGACTTGCAGCTTGGGAACGACCATGTCGCCACTGACCACTAGCCATGGCAGCAGCCTCTTGTTTGGAATAATTCACAAGACAGAATGGGAAGGATCAGGGCCGGGAGAAGACATTCCAGAAGACTGGCCTGCAACCTAAAGGTCTTCTAGGCACTTGCTTGCCTTCTATTTCTTGGTACACAGCAGAAGGCAGAGTGGTCCCCTGGGGAAGTGGCTCTTGTCTGAAACTTGCCCAGGACAGCTGAATGAGAGTGGGGTGCTGCCCTGATTTAAAATGATTTGAACATACGGAAAAGGAGGCTGCTGATACTTCTCAAACTCCAGATTCCCGAGGAACAGAGCAACAGAGCCCTCTACTTCCCCTCACAAGAGTTAAACTGATTTCCTCCAAAAGCATCTGACTGACTTAGAGAAGCATCACTGTCCACACAGAAGTGCTGGTGCGTCTTCAGAATTATTTGGGAACCATGCCTAATTTCACAGGCAGAAAACTAACTGGCTACATATAAATCCTTGAGGAGTTGAAGTATTTTTTCTGTTCTTTTCTTGCAGGGAGGAAGAGACTGATACAGTGCGGAATGGAAGGGAAGAAATCTGACCAAAGCAAGTCAATTAGGACAAGAAGCGGTGTTTGCAGAATGCATTCTACTGAGAAATTGAAAAGTTTCAGAGGAGGAGAGGGTCAAACACCCATTTTTGAAGCTAAAGGTAGAAACCACAGAGGAGAAGAAAGTAAAGTACAAGTGAACAAAGCAAGATATTTTTCTGTTTTGTTCTGGCTTTAATAATGGGAGGACAAAAGAATTAAATTCCTTCACTGCCTTTTCACTGGAGAACTGAAAATTACTGTCAAATTATAGGATGCAATCCACCAGTAGGAATCTAATTTGCCTGTTTGCATAGTCTTAAAGGAGTAAATACCTGTCAATTCTCAAGAGAAAAAACTCGAGTTTGTTTAAATCTAAAGTCACCTACATGCTCCTTACCTGAACTGGGTATCATATTAATAGAAGGTGTGTAGTGTGTGGGGATTCACAATAAAATGAAGGACTTGTTCTGTGGTCTTTGATGATCTGAATCAGATAAGCAAAGACATAAATACGTGTGCTAATTCTTAGTGGCCCACGGTCCTCAGAATAAATGGTAGTTGTGGCTTTAAATTAAACTGCAATCACATCAAACTTTCAGTGTTTTAAATATATGTATTAATGGAGCTATCACCTCTTTCAAAAAGCTCCCCCCCACCCCCCGCCCCATCTCTTCCATTTCATTCTCTCAAATTCACTACCCTCCCCCCAATACAGTTGTTCTCCTGCCGTTTCAGGTGTGAACTGCAAATCCCAAGATAAACTTTGCCACCGGAGGATTTTCCCTTTTATCTAACATTCCAAAGGGTTTGCCTCTCTTGGGGATGCTTTTGGCTCTGCTGGTTCTGACATTTGCTTTCCAATAAGCATACATCCACAATTGGTTTACATTAGGTTGATGAAAGATCTAATCAGTGGAAACATCTGTGTGCTGTTAAATGAAAGTACAGTACCTAAAGTGAAATGGCAGAGAGGGGAAGCGGGACTTATTTGAAAGAATATGACTAGTTAAACACAAAACAAATACAGAGGGAAAAGTAATTTAGAAAAGTACAGAAAAAAAAAACCCACAGCAGGCAGCGGTGAGGAACGCAGGGCGACCTGTGCCCCCGGAGAGTTGCTGCCGCCTCGTGCCCGAGCTTCAGGGCTCTTCAAGTGGACAGGCAGATGGAGAGTGGAGCAGCTTCGTGGTTTCCCCTTCTGTCTCCTGAATCCTATCATGTGGCAGTTCTCTGCTTGCCACCGCGGCCAAAGGAAACCTTTCTCACACCCGCTCACCAGTCTGGCAGGGCCCCATTCTTAGCCCTCCAGTGCAGCCCAGGGCACTACTGTAGTGACTCGGGGATGGTGCTGACAACCTGGGCTGCCTCTGGGGCTGCTGGGGGGGAGCCAAAGAAGGCGCTGGTTTGATTCCTCTGCTGATCCCGGAGGAAAGGAGGAACTGACGAGCTTTTGATGTGGAGGATTCTGGTGTCCATCACCTGACAGTCTATCTGCATCATCACTTCATAATCCTGCCCGTTGATCACATTCTCTGCAGAGAGGAATACACACAAGGAGTAAATATTCAACAGAAGGTGGAATTCCACTATAAGCTTCAACCCCAGGAAGACATCATGAGCTCCAAGGTGTGAACTGTCAACACGCTTTCAAGGATATAGAGAGAATTCATCGATTACTGGACTGTCCTCTCCTCAGTTCTAGTTCCCAAACAACATTCACTGGCTCAGTAAGCACTGGAGGCACTGTCAGAATTAATACCACAGGTTATCTATTCACAGACATTATAAGTCTTGTATGCTTTTCATACAGTTGTATCATGACTGCAGCAACTGGAACAGAGGAGATTTCAGAAGCAGAGGGTGGGGAGTGGGTGTAGGGGGAAGAATACTTAAGTCTTCTCCTTCCATTTCAACAGTGGGAAGGAGTAATTTGTCAAATGGACCACCATATCATGTGAATTGTAAGGAGGCCTTGGCCAAGGCTGCTTGGTTCCTGTGCATCAGTAATATTTCTAATTTCATTAAGATATTCCCAACTATGCATTTAAGGGTTAGAAATTAGGAACATAAAAATACAGTGAAGGCTATAATAATTTATTCCCTGATTTGTAATTCTGGGTGGTGTTTTCCAACTCGTAGTCAATGAAACTTGGCATAAAACTGATGAAAGAATTTTAAGTAGATAACATCTTTCAAGTCCAGCTGAACAGTCAGAGCAATACAGTTAGAGGATGTGTGAACTTGGAAGAAGGCTGGGGAGTCAACGTGGCATCTCAGTTTGCATTTTCAACCATGAATCCAGAGCTGGCTGTGGGGATCAGGAAGAATGCTGACGAAGGTCTAGTCCTACACTGCCTTTTCATGAAGATGAAACACAGCCAACCAGTGATTTTAAAATTAAACATTTGGCTTCTCTAAGACAAAGAACTGAATTTAAAAGTAGAATTCTTTCTATTCCATTATCTTTTTATTTATTTATTTTTTTACTACTACACCATGTATGCCAAGTATTATAAATCCAGAGGAAGAAAATCCAAAGTTTGACATTTGATCCTCAGATTCCATTATGTTTGGGAAAACCGAACTATGGAATTTGTCACTTATGAGGCAGGAAAAGATTTATAGAGATCACCTAATCTGGGGTGTCTTAAAATGGGGTCTAATGCAAAGACTTCAGAGAGTCCATAAGTTCCCTGAAATTACATGCAAAGTTTTATTTGTGTGAGCATTTTTCTGGAGAGGGGGGTTACATCAGATTCTTAATGAGGTCTATCACCCCTTAAAGGTTAAAAACTATTAAATGTAATTATCTGTCAACTTTAAGTGCCTTGAGCAGATCATATATCCTATTTTAAAGCTAATGGAAGACATCATTCTTCCACTTTTATTGGTTGATTGTTTCAATTTCTAAAATAGTCTCCACTGATGGTGAATTTCCCACTACAAGTCTAACAAGTCTCTTTGATTACAGTTAAAGCTAATTTCCTTCTTTCCCAGCTTTACTAGTGATGAAGAGCAGTTGGTTGCTGCTGGGTATTAACTAACCCTACTTATTTTTTAAGACCATTGCTATGGAATTTTAACTCCAATTTTACAACTCCTGCTACTCTGTAATGGCTATCAAATCATTTACTTATCTTTAGAGCATTAAATCTGATTGCCTGTAAGTTAGCCAACCTCTCCCTATCCAGGTGTTTTCTTTTCTAAAAAGTAGGCAATGGAAGAAAGACAAGCTGCTAATGTATTTGGAGTTATTACCTTCAGAACATGTGATAGGGTTCAGATTCCACGGTACCACACTAGTCATTTCCTTTTGGAACCGTGGTCCGTCTCTTTTAGAAAAACTGAAAGACTGTATGTGTGTGTGCATGCACACACACACAGAGATGACCGAATAATGAAAAACAGGTGTGTAAGAGATAATATACATTACTAATTTTTACTACTTTCCTGGATTGACTCAGAATTCAGACGACAGTTTAAGATCAAAACTAGGTTCTCTCATATAGCCCATACCACCTGCAGAAGTCATCAGAGCCCATGTGCCTGCTATGCTTTCAACCGATAACTGGAGTTCTTTACTATCTTAAGTATTGGGAAGGGATGAAAACTCTGGTGATATGAGCTCAGATGCTTGTGGGAAAACTAAAGCTGTGTCATGATTCCAAAAATCTGGGAGTCCCTCGCCATGGCTGAAATGGCACCATTATCTTAAGCCCAACCAGGAGGCTCAGACTAGCTATGGTTTGGGAGGCTTTAAAATGGACTCTGTTCTTAACTCCTTTCTGAACTCTGAGTCCAAGGAAATGACCGGCAGTACTAGAAGAAGACTCTACCAGACAGGATATGAATGTCTTAAACCGAATTTAGGGAGCCCTTCTAAACGACAAACTGACAATTTAGGGTTTAAATTGACATACCATTAGGACTCCCAGGTTACCCACAACCTCTAAAAAAATAAGAGTGGCTCTAGCAACTTCTTTTCTTTGGTCCACTCTGCGGGACCCTATAAAAGAGTCCTTTGGGGGTTTCAGTACTGACCCCCTTGCATAATGAGTGGGGTGGTCTCAACATTACTGATGAGGTTCTAATTATTTTAACTAAAGGAGAACAGAATGGGAAACAGCTTATGACAGCTTGTGGTCTTGGTAGGCCCTTCCCCTGTGCTGTCAGGCACACAGTCTGCTTCCAGGAGCAACAGAGAGACTCTGAAACTCTGAAACTGCGCCTCAGTGTGAATAATACAAGGGGTCTGCAGGTGGTGCAATGGTAAAGAATCTGACTGCCAGTGCAGGAGATGAAACAGACACGGGTTCAATCCCTGGGTTGGGAAGATGCCCTGGAGAAGGGAAGGGCTACCCACTTCAGTACTCCAGTTCTCTGGCCTGGAGAATCCCATGGACTGTATGCATAGTCCATGGGGTCGCAAAGAGTCAGACATGACTGACCGACTTTCACTTCACACTTCCAGTATTCTTGCCTGGAGAATTCCATGGATGGAGGACCCTGGTGGGCTACAGTCCATGGGGTCACAAAGAGTTGGACATGACTGAGCATGCACGCATGTGAATCATATATACCAGAGTAGGTTCTAACTGGAGAGATGAGACCTGAAGATTCTGGTGGCTCAGGGAAAAGGGAGAGGAAGAGCCTCTGAAGGAAAATCCAGACAGGATGTGAGAGGCTGAGGACGGACTGCACACTCTCATTAAGGGCCAGGCTTTCATTATGAATGGGCAGCACACCCGGAATAAGAGAAAACATCACAGCTCATGGGCTTTCTGACAAGAGGGAACAAGGTAAATACTGGATTAGGGAGTTGTTAGAGCTGAGTTATGTGAAAAGATTGCTAAAACATTTTTTGTGTACTTAATGAAAAAAGACAGTGACTGGGAAAAAGAGAACTAAAAGGAACAGTATGGGGCACAAATGGTAATGGTTCACTTTCCCTCTTGTACTAGCAAGCACTTTTTTTGGGTGCTGCACAAGTGATATAACTAATCTTATGTTCTGGGCCTTCTGAAGTCAACACAATGAGAAGAAACTTTGGCCTGAGTCAGGAAAAAAGTATAAAATATGAATACTTCAAGTTCAAAATTAATCAGGCAAATAAAAAGGAAGAGGTGATTGACTTGAAACGTGAGCACCAGAAAGTGATTCTGAATGCCCAGAAGGACTGGGAAAGCATGAAAAAAAAGTGCCTAGACAGTGGAGGTGGAAAAACTCTAGGCAATGTGAAATTCTGAACGCCTGTAAACACATAGTAACTGAATTAAGAATGGCCTGCCAAGAGGCTGTTAGCTGGAGATGACTAACACATACATCAGAGCCTTGACTGTAAACGGAATTCAAATACCTCAGAATTTTACAGAAAGCTTAATTTAAAAGCAAAACAGAACAAGACTTTACCAGTGCTTTGCAAAGAAGTTATGTATGAGAAAACAGATTTCTATTCAGAATCAGACACTAATCCTAACAAGAGGTAGGTAGCTTGCTCCGTGCAAGTTAGGCTGGTGACTGGTTGTAGGCTGTTGCTATCTGTGCCTGAATTCTGTGGGGTGTGGGGGGACAATGGAAGGTAGATAAAAATCCCCCCTTCCACGGATCACAAGAGATAACTTCATCCAAACCAAACAAACTGAAAAATCAGGAAAGAAACCCAAATGGATAAGAAAGAGGAGACAAAGGGAATGGAAGGTGGGAATAGAATGAACAATAAAGTGGTAAAATATCACACATGTCCTGATTTTGACCACCCCAGTGCACCATGCATTGGAAAAAAAAATTAAAAAGCTCTTTCTACTCTTCTACCCAAATTCTCCATTCAACTTCTTTTTTAAAAAATTAATTTAAGTAGGATAATTACTTTACAATATTGTGATTTTTTGCCATACATCAATATGAACCAGCCATACGTATATATATGTCCCCTCCATCCTGAACCCCACCTCCCATCTCCCTCCCCACTCTATACCTCCAGGTTGTCACAGAGCACCGGCTTTGGATGCCCTGCCTCATACATCAGACTCACACTGGTTATCTATTTCATATATGGTAATGTATATGTTTCAATGTTATTCCTGTTTCAAGAACTTCTTCTAAGAACCTTCTATGAGAACTCCAATATTGATCTTTTTCTTTATAACCAATATATAAATGTCCATGTCACTGAATATGTTAAAATACTGATAGAAAAGAGGTGTGGCTCTTTTAAAAAATGTCTGGCATTTTTGAAGGTAGCAGGTAGGGGATCACTGGTAGAGCTAGAACCTTTCCCTCGTCAGCGGGAAAGAAGACTGAATGAATAATAGTCATATTGCAGATGGGCTTCCCAGGTGACACTAGTGGTAAAGAAGCCACCTGCCAATGTAGGAGACATAAGAGACGCAGGTTTGATCTCTGGGTCGGGAAGATCCCCTGGAGGAGGGCATGGCAACCCACTCCATTTTTCTTGTCTGGAGAATCCCCATGGACAGAGGAGCCCGACGGGCTATGGTCCATGGGGTCGCGGAGTTGGACACAACTGAAGTGACTTAGCAGGCATGCAAACTGCAGATGGAAACACAAAATACACTTCCGACTTGAATCTTTCTAGAGATATAAGGAAGAACACCAGCAGGAGCAAACAGCTCCCAGTAACTACTATTGTCTGCCCTTTGCTGTTTCTCTGACAGTGGAGAGATTTCAGGCTGTGAGTGTCCAAAGGCAGGTAAGGACAGTGGGAAGGGCTTTATACGTTTAACTATAAGACAAACCAGAATCTGTTAAACATTTAAAAAATACATGTGTACTTATTTATTTTTTTATTGAAGTATAGTTGATTTGCTCTATTACATAAATTTCAATTGTATGACATAATGATTCAGTATTTGTATAGATTATATTCCATTTAAAGTTATTATAAAATATTGGCTATATTCTCTATGCTTGGAGCTTATTTATTTTATACATAGTGGTTTCTACTTCTTTATTCCCTACCTTTACCTTGTTTCTCCCCACTGGAAACCACTACTTTGTTCTCCATATGTTAGTCTGTTTCTGTTTTATTATATTCGGTCATTTTATTTTTTAGATTCCACATATAAGTGATAACATACAGTATTTGTCTTTCTCTGTCTGATTTATTTCACTAAGCCTAGTACTCTTTAGGTCCATCCATGTTGTTTCAAATAGCAACATTTCATTCTTTTTTATAGCTGAGTAGTATTCTGTTGCAGCTATATATACCACATTTTCTTTATGCATTCATCTGCTGATGGACACCTAGATTGCCTTCATATCTTGACTACTGTACATAATGCTCTCATGAACATTCAGGTGCATGTGTTCTTTTGAATTAATGTTTTCATTTTCTTCAAATATATACTCAGAAGGGGAACTGCTAGATCATGTGGTAGTTTTATTTTTAGTTTCCTGAAGACACTCCATATTGTTTTCCATAGTGGCTGCACCAATTTACATTCCCGCCAACAGTGTACAAGGGTTCTCTTTTCTCCACATCCTCTCTGACATTTGTTATAGGTGGTCTTTTTGATGACAACCATTTTGACAGGTGTGAGGTGGTATCTCATTGAGGTTTTGATTTGCATTTCTGTAATAATCAGTGATGCTGAGCATTTTTTTTTTCATGTGCTTGTTGGGCATCTGTATGACTTCTCTGGAAAAATGTCTATTCAGGCCCTCTGCATTTTTTTTTTTTAATTTGGGCTGTTTGCTTTTTCAACATTGAATTGTTATGAGCTGTTTATATATATTTTGGATATTAACCCCTTACTGGTCATATCACTGAAAATATTTTCTCCCATTCTCCTGTTTTCTCCCAAAATGGCTGTCTTCATTTTGTTGATGGTTTCCTTTGTTATGCAAAAGCCTTTAAGTTTAATTAGGTCCCATTTATTTACTTTTGCTTTTATTTCCTTTGCTTTAGGAGACAGATCCTAAAAAATAATGCTACAATTTTTGTCAAAGAGTATTCTGCCTATGTTTTCGTCTAGGAGTTTAATGGTTTCCAGTCTTACATTTAGGTTTTTAATCCATTTTGAGTTTATTTTTATATACAGTACATGTAACTGTGCAATTTTCCCAGCACCACTTAATGAAGAGACTGTCTTTTCTCCATTGTATATTCTTGCCTCTTTTGTCATAGATTAATTGGCCATAAATGTGTGGATTTGTTTCTGGGGTCTCTATTCTGTCCCACTGATCTATGTATCTATATACAGAACCACACTATTTTGATAACTGTAGCTTTGTAGTATAGTCTGAAGTCAGGAAGTGTGATGCCTCCAACTTTGTTCTTTCTTCTCAAGTTGCTTTGACTATTTGAGGTCTTTGGTGGTTCCATGTAAAATTTTTAGAATTGTTTGTTCTAGTCTTGTGAAAAATGTCATAGCTATTTTGATAGGCAGTGCATTAAATCCGTAGATTGCTTTGGGTAGTATGGTCATTTTAACAAGATTAATTCTTCCAATTTGTGAACATCAAATGTGTTTACATTTATCTATACTGTCCTCAATTTCCTTCATCAACAACTTACAGTTTTCAGAGTACAGGTCTTTTAACCTCCTTGGTTTAAATTTGTTTCTAGGAATTTTATTCTTTTTGATGCAACTGTAGATAGGACTGTTTTCTTGAACTCTCCTTCTGATAGCTCATTATTAGTATATAGGGAAACAAAATATTTTTTTTAATTAATCTTGGATCCTGTAGCTGACTGAACTCATTTATTAGTTTTTTTGGTAAAGATTTCAGGGTTTTCTACATACAGTGTCATGTCATAGTAGTGAGAGTTTTACTTTTTCCCATCCAATTTGTATGCCTTTTATTTCTTGTCTGATTAATATGGCTAGAACTTCCAACACTGTGTTAAATAGACGTGGTGAGAATTGGCATCCTTACCTTATTCCTGAGTTTACAGGAAAAACTTTCAGCTTTTCTTGTTGAATATATTAACTGTGGGTTTTTCATAAATGGACTTTATTATGTTTAGATATGTTCCCACTATATTCACTTTGATGAGAGTTTTTATCATGAATGGATATTGAATTTTGTCAAATGCTTCTGCATCTGTTAAGATAATTATGTGATTTTTAGTCTTCATTTTGTTAATATGATGTACCACATTAATTGACTTGAAGATATTGAGCCATCCTTCCATCCCTGGAATAAATCCCATTTGATCATGGTATATGATCCTTTTTACATGTTATTGAATTTGTTTTTTTTTTTTTTAATATTATTTTATTAGTTGGAGGCCAATCACTTCATGTTATTGAATTTGGTTTGCTAATACTTTATTGTAGATTTTTGCATTTATAGTCATCAGAAATATTTGCCTGTGGTTTTCTTTTTTCATAGTATCTTTGTCTGATTTTGGTATCAGGGTAATGGTGGCCTTGCAGAATGAATTTGGATGTGTTCTCTCCTCTTCAGTTTTTCAGAATAGTTTGAGAAGGAGAGGTATAAATTTTGTTAAATATTACATGATTGTTATATTTCTGAACAATGGGGAGACAGATGAGAAAGAACTTATCTAGTTAGAAGATCTATAATAACTGCATTTAAAAAATGTATGGGCCTACAATAATGTATACAAAACCCACCAACCCTTAAGGAAGACATGTAGTGGTCATGATGATTGAAGGGAACTATTAAAATTTAATGGGCAGGGGTCAGGAAGCTGAACAGTCTGTAATGCACAGGAACAGTCCCTTGCAAAACTGTCCTATATCTCATACAATATTTGTGTAGACTAAAGAAACCTGATTATTACTATATTAATAAACTCACTGTTTTGTATTTAAATATAAAGCATTTTTACATGGGTTTTTATAAATACTAAATTTCCAGGAATAAACTACTGAATAATTTATTTAATAACATTTAGTGCTTTGGTTTGCCAGATACTGTTCATGTAATACTCAAAATAACCTCTTAATTCAGGCATTATTATTCCCATTTTATAGATGAGAAAACTGGAGCATAGAAATATCATGCAACTAGCCATACAACAAGGAAATGGCAGAGCAGGAAGTTCAAACATAGTCAGAGTGTCTTTAGAATACATTCTTACAAACCACTCCACTATGTTGGGAATATTATTGTTATTTTTTCTAACTTAACTGAGATTTGTTTATCATCATTTCAGGAAATCACATCACCAATGGTAACTACACTCTGAGTATCTGGGTCACTATCAGGAAACTCTGGTATCAATTTGCATTTGTAGCTGTTTCATTCCCAGTCATAGTATGCACTGGTTCAAGCACCTGACTTGTTCACTGTGTATTCTAATGCAATATAAACATTATATTTATAATGCTTGAACATTATATATATTTATCCATTCAACAAATATTCACTGAATTCCTACCATGTGCCAGGCACTGAGGATATAGAAGTGAACAAAACAGAAAGAAAAAAAAAAAAACAAAAACTTACTCTCATAGAGTCGAACCCTTATAAAAGGTGAAAGTAAGCATGGAGACAGAAAATAAATAAGTTAAGTATACAGAATGTTAAACAAGCAGTATGGGTAAAAACAAAGCACTGAAGGGGGTTAGGGAGTGAGGGTGGCGGTGTGAGGAGGGGCTTGCAGTTTAGATATGGTGCCCGGTGGAGGCGTCACTGAGAGGGTGACTTCTGAATAAGGACCTCAGGAGGTGAGGAGTGAGCCATGCAGCTGTCAAGGGAGACATCGAGCACATACATGTCTGAGATTCCATGACATTTTAGTGGAGAGAACAGGCAAGCAGTAGGAAATAGGGGTGAGGACTGATTGGCAGGAGAAAACAGGGTTAGAACTGCAATTTTGGAGTTTATTTGCAGATAAGACAGATGGAGTCCTGAAACCAAATGATATTCTTGGGGAAAAAATGATGGGAACATGTGTGTTAAAAAGGATGGGCATGAACCCAGCGAATGGGAGAAAATAATTCCTTTACTTGCAAATAATCTCAAAAATATACAAACAGCCCATGCAGCTCAATAAAAAGATAGCTGGAAGATCTAAATAGACATTTCTCCAAAGACATACTGATGGCTACAAAGCACACGAAAAGATGCTCCAACACATATCAAAACTACAATGAGGTATCACCATATACCAGTCAGAGTGGCCATCATCAAAAAATCTGCAAACAATAAATGCTAGAGAGAGTGTGGAGAAAAGGGAACCATCCTACAATGTTGGTGGGAATGTAAATTGGTATAACCACTATGGAGGACAGTATGGAGGTTCCTTTTCATCCCAATCCCAAAGAAAGGCAATGCCAAAGCATGTTCAAACTACCGCACAACTGTACTCTTCTCACATGCTAGCAAAGTAATGTTCAACATTCTCCAAGTTAGCCTTCAACAGTGCGTGAACTGAGAACTTCCAGATTTTCAAGCTGGATTTAGAAAAGGCAGAGGAAACAGAGACCAAATTGCCAATATCAGTTAGATTGTAGAAAAAGCAAGAGAATTCCCAAAAAACATCTACTTCTGCTTCACTGACTATGCCAAAGCTGTTGACTGTGTGGATCACAATAAACTGTGGGACTACCAGTCCACCTTACCTGCCTCTTGAGAAATCTGCATGTAGGTCAAGTAGCAACAGTTACCACTGGACATGGAACAATAGACTGGTTCCAAATTGGGAAAGGAGTAGTCAAGGCTGTATATTGTCACCCTGCTTATTTAACTTACATGCTGAAAACATCACGTAAAATGCCAGGCTGGATGAAGCACAAGCTGGAATCAAGACTGGCAGGAGAAACATCAATAACCTCAGATATACAGGTGACACCACCCTTATGGGAGAAAGTGAAGAGGAATTAAAGAGCCTCTTGATGAAAGTGAAAGAGGAGAGTAAAAGAGCTGGCTTAAAACTCAACATTCAAAAAACTAAGATCATGGCAACTGGTCCCATCACTTCATGGCAAATAGATGGGGAAACAGTGGAAACAGTGACAGACTTTATTTTTTTGAACTCCAAAATCACTGCAGATGGTGACTGCAGTCATGAAATTCAAAGATGCTTGCTCCTTGGAAGAAAAGTTATGACCAACCTAGACAGTATATTAAAAAGCAGAGATATTACTTTACGGACAAAGGTCTGTGTATTCAATGCCATGGTTTTTTCAGTAGTCACATATGGATGTGAGAGTTGGACCATAAAGAAAGCTGAGTGCTAAAGAACTGATGCTTCTGAACTGTGGTGTTGGAGAAGACTCTTGAGAGTCCCTTGGACTGCAAGGAGATCCAACCAGTCCATCCTAAAGGAGATCAGTCCTGAATATTTATTGGAAGGACTGATGCTGAAGCTAAAGCTCCAATACTTTGGCCACCTGAGGTGAAGAACTGACTCACTGGAAAAGACCCTGATGCTGGGAAAGATTGAAGGCAGAAGGAAAAGGGGATGACAGAGGATGAGATGGTTGGATGGCATCACTGACTCGATGGACATGAGTTTGAGCAAGCTCTGGGAGTTGGTAACAGACAGAGAAGCCTCACGTGCTACAGTCCTGGCATGCTGGGTTGTAAAGAGTCAGAAACGACTGAGCGACTGAACTGAACTTAAAAAACTAAATACAGAACTACTGGATCATATAATCCAGCAATCCCATTCCTTGGCATGTATCTGGAGAAAATTGTAGTATGATAAGATACACGCATCATGATGTTTACTGAACTATTTACCATAGCCAAGACATAACAAAAGATGTGGCACATATGTACAATAGGATATTACTCAGCTGCAAAAAAGAACAAAATAATGTCATTTGCAGCAACACAGATGGACTTAGAGACTGTTATACTGAGTGAAGAAGTCAGACAAAGACAGACAAATATCATATGCTATGGCTTATATGTGGAATGTGGGGGGGGGGGGGGAGGTACAAATTACCTTACTTATAAAACAGAAATAGAGTCACTTGTAGAAAACAAACTTATTACCAGGGGGAAAAGGGGAGAGGACAGATAGACTGGGAGATTGACATATACACACTTCTATATATAAAATGAAAGTGAAATTGCAGTTTCTCAGTTGTGTCTGACTCTTTGCAACCCCATGGACTGCAACCCGCCAGGCTCTTCTGTCCATGGGATTCTCCAGGCAAGAATACTAGAGTGGGTTGCCATTCCCTTCTCCAGGGGATCTTCCTGACCCAGGGATCAAATCCAGGTCTGCCACACTGCAGGCAGATTCTTTACCATCTGAGCCACCAAGGAAGCCCCCATATATAAAATAGCTACTGCATAGCACAGGGAACTCTACTAAATACTCTGTAACATCCTTTATGGGAAAAGAACCTAAAATAAAAAAAGAGTAGATATATGTATAACTGATTCATTTTGCTGTATGCCTGAAACTAACACAGCACTGTAAATCAACCATACTTCAATAAAAATTTTTAAAAAAGAATGATGAACATGAGGAAAAGCGTACCTCTGTGGTTTTATCTGATCACCGAGAATACTTTTAACTGAGAAACCAAACTCAGTTTGTAATCTTGATTCATTCATTCAACAAATGTTTACATACTAACTATAGACCAGGCATGGTTACAGACTCTTAAAAGCATTCAGATCCAATTTTCTGAATCCAAATTAAACAGAGGGTGAATTTTCTAAAGGAAAATGGACACCATATCATGGGTCACAAAACTGCCCACCAACATTTACTAAGTGCCTTAAACTGTAAGGAATTACATAAGAAAATGAGGTTTCTCCCTTTATGCAGCTTATAGGAGTGTTTCAAAAGCAACAAAATCACATTCAAAATATTGGTAAAACATCAAACAAGTGCATTTCCTCAGAAAAGCCTTTCTTCTTACTACCAAAATTGAAGTGAAAGTGAAAGTGAAGTCGCTCAGTCATATCCGATTCTTTGCAACACCGTGGGCTGTACCCCACCAGGTTCCTCCGTCCATGGGATTCTCCAGGCAAGAATACTGGAGTGGGTTGCCATTTCCTTCTCCAGGGGATCTTCCCAACCCAGGGATCGAACCCAGGTCTCCCACACTGCAGTCAGACGCTTTAACCCCTGAGCCTCAAGTAGCATCCTCAAATCACATCAGTTATTTCCCTTCATAGCACTTAACACAACATATAATTAAACACTGGCTTATTTACTTGTTTATGAATATATGCCTCCCCTACTAGACCATCAACTTCATAAACTCACAGAATATCTCTGTTCATTCACCACTACATACTGAAATTAGCAATATCTCTTTCCAGCAGACAATGAGAAATACAGAACATGGTTAAGAAGGCTGTCCTTCATACTTGCTAGTCATGTCATCAGGTAATTCTTTGCTCTATGAAAGTTCTATCATTCTTGACTCCAACTTGAGAAAGTGTCATCCTAGAATACTTCCAGAAATGGTAGCAACAAAGAATTTCTAACATCCTCAAACACAAAAATAATCCTATTAAGACCTCTGAAACACAGCCGAAGTCACTTCTCTTCAACCTCAAGTTTATATTCTGAATTCATAACCATCAACAATGACTCTTTTTAAGGTGACCAGATGAAATTTATCCCCTGGGAAATCTCGGGGCTTACAGAGGTCTAAGCTGTACAGGGTCACTTTCCTACATGTTCTCAAGTTCAGCTCCTCCAGGGCTTTCGATAGTTTGCTAGGATGATATCAGGAAATCTGACTATAATTGTTCAGATTCCATAATAATTGCTCATAATTCCAAAACAATTCCATAGCTGTTCAAAGACTAATGGTATTAGTCTGCTTTACCCTGGACTTGCCTAGTCTTTGCCTGGAAACGCTGCTCACATATGTGAGAGGTTTTTTCATCAGATCATAAAAAGAGCTACATTTCATTGGTCTTCAACAGCCCCTGACAGATCATTAAATGGATATGACAAAATTACTCATTTTGTTTCAAACTGAATTTCTAGACTACCAAACTGAAATCTGATTACATAATTTCAATTAGACTGAAAAACTGAGAACAAGTGAACTTCAGTATGAGTGGCAACAAAGCGACCCATGAGAACACTGGGTTGGGATTAAAATTCATTCTGAAAACTGAATGAACTAGACGTAGGAGCGGATTTGCTGCCCTAAGATACAGTTTGGAGTTTTAGCCTGGGATCTGGGCCCAACTCTAGGGATGACCAATGTTATTGCTTCAAATAATTAAATCACTGGCATCAAGTATTAGAAAAGTGTTTCATGGTGTCACAATCTGCAATTTGAGACCCATAAGAACCGAACCAATGTTCAAAAGCACTTCCTTATAAAACCAGAACACGTGGAAGAACTACCCCACCAGCAGATTAAGAACCAAACCTCTGCAATTACTAACCCTGGGTCAAAGAGAACTCTTTCTTCTGAAAAACTGTGGCTCTGTAATTGCATTTAAAGTTAATACATGGGAATTATACATTCTTCTCAGAGTATCAAAATAGCTTTCTCTGTCATATTTCTGCCCATTGTGTTGGGCAGGCTCAGCTTCTACATGGAATGACTAAATCAGAATTGTAGAACATGAAGGAACCTGAGGCCTGATATTGTCATATTGCTCTCAGCCTAGTAAAAAGTCTAGCATATGTTTTATTCATAAAATGGAATCTTAAAATATTTTGGAAATGACAGTCACCCAATACCAGGTACATGCAGAAAAACTCCTTCATATTCCAGAAACAACTGCCAACAGGTTAAAATGAATGAAACCTGACGTGGTATTATAACTGTAGACTAAAAATCAATAAAGTGAAATATATATACCTATATATACATACACGCACACACACACACATATCCAGAAAGCAGTCTGAGTAACAATGAAGGCTGCCCTTCTTCATATTCTTGCAACAGGAAGAAGTGTCTTTTCCTTTCTACACCTGCTCAGATACAGAACCTGCTTAGGGGCACAGGAACAGGTCAGGGGGCCCTGTAAACTTCGAAGGCTTCTCAGATACACCCACTTCTAAAGCTCCATTTAACTTGGACAGCTCTTAGGAGGAGTCACAGTAGAAAGTCAGCTCCCTGAGGACAAGGCATTTTTATCCATTTGCTCACTGCTGAATCCCCAGTGCGTGGCACGCAGAAGGCACTTGATAGGCACTTTAAAATAAATGAATCAATGAGGCTTTGATTGTGTGGAAGTGTTCCCACAGGACGCTGACTTACGGAGGGTGTTAGAAGTATTCTCCTCCAGCACATTCACAGAACTGAGCTAAACAAGAATGAGAGAAAGGCGGCTTCCTCAGAAGGGACACGCTCTCCTGTGGGTTCCGTTTTTAACTAGAGAATTCTCCCCTCTCTCGAAAAAGGGGCAGGAGCGGAGGTAAGAGAGAGGCGGAGACCAGGTTCAGAGGTCAATGTCCACCAGGTTATTTGCCATGCTGGGTCTCATTTCTCCACTGCAATGTCCGCAGTTCTCAGTCTGCAGGAAACCATGTTGCTTTTCAACTACATAATGTTCTGAAAAGCCTAGAACTCCCCAGTTTCCTGTGTTTACTCCCCACTGTTACTCACAGCTGATAGCTCTGTAGGGTTACCTAAGCAAAACCCAGGAAACAGGGCTTCTTAAAGGTGTCTGCATTTACAAATAGCTCTACTGCTCTGTTTGAGCACTGCAACATGCAGTCCTGCCTCCAGGCAAGTTTCACTGACAATGTGTGTGCATGCAAGTGTGTTCAGTTGTATCCAACTCTTTGCGACCCCATGGACCGTAGCCTGCCAGGCTCCTCTGTCCTTGAATTCCCAGGCAAGAGCACTGGAGTGGGTTGTCACTTCCTACTCCAGGGGGTCTTCCTGACCCAGGGATTGAACTCTTGCCTCTTGTGCCTGCACTGGCAGGCGGATTCTTTACCACTGTGCTACTACGTAAGGCCAAATAAAATAAATGCTGAGAGCCTGAGACTACTAAATCAGTCTCATTCATAGTTGAAATTTGACCAAGTGTTGAGTCATCTAGATTTTACTTTTTCAAAAACCTACAAACTAAGTAAGTTTATCTTTTAGACACAGAGGTCTTTGATAACAAATAGGATTTTTAAAAAGCTAAGAAACTGGTATAAACACTATCTGTAGATATCTGGAAACAAATGACTGTTGAGTGCCTTATTCAGAGGTCTCCACAAATGAGAGAAGCTCACTGTTTCAGTATTCACTTCACTCTTGCAGATGAAGTAATCAGAAAATTAATGGAAAAAAATTTCCCTTTTGCTATTATTGGAAACTAATCTAGAAAAGTTGTCTAACAATTGAGGAAAGATCTCTGGATTTATTTAGAGAAAAATACTAGAGGATACTTGGTTAAACAGCTGATAGTAGTCACTACTAAGTACAATTAAGGCTCTGCTGTGAACTGATATCCCATCCTCAACCCACCCCCCAAATTAGAAATGGCCTGGATGGTCTTCTCTCAGATTCTCAAAAGAAATGGCCTAAGGACTGTACAAGATTTTTATTTTCTAACACAAAAATAATTTGGAATATACTAATCTACACATTGAATAATTTTTCCATTCTGAGAATTCTGATACACTACCACATAAGCCTACAAATAGTACCACTTTTGACTCTTACAACAAATGCCTCTTTTCCAAGAATTTATCATGAGTTCTGAATTAATATAAAGTGGGATACAGACAAGCTATCTCTTGCTATGTGGTTAAACTATTATTCTCTGAGTCATAAAAGCTATTTCTCTTTTTGGCAGGGGAGCCATTTTCTCTCAGACATTTCTATTTCTTTCAGAAAAAGAAAGCAGTCATATTTACAAAACTACTGAATAAATCCTGGTATGATATAGGTTTTTGGCAAGAAGTCAAGCAGCGTTTTGGAAAAATTTAAAGTGAATTAACTATAAAATGCTTTGATCAATAAATGTCATGTGATTTGCTGAGCAAAGACTGAGAACAGGGTGTGGAGGTTAATACTCCGGTGAAGTCCAGTAAGTCTCCTGCTCTCATTTTTTTTCACAAACTAAACTCACAAAAGCAAACAGGGTGCTTGTTTTGTTTTTTAAAAGATAAGACCTGCTACATAAAAAATGATAAATACGGAATGAAAAATGGGTACAGTTGAGTACATGTCACATTCCAGTGTTCTACTCAGCTGTGAAGATGACAAACCCTGCTGAAAACCCAAAAACTAAGCCTGCTCCATCCCCCGAGGCCCACGTGGGAGGTATGCACATACACTCTGAGAATAGCTTCAAGACCAAATTCCCAAAGATTCCTGGTGTCAACTATGATACTCAAACCAGAAAGACATTTTTTAATCAAGGACGTCATTTTGATTTTTTGAACTCGGAGAATTTCTCATGCTCTGTCACGGAACAGTTCCTAATAGGTGTCACTGCTACAGCTGAAGCGTAATCTTAGAAGATCTGTAGTTGTCTCACAGGAGCGAAACATCATGGATACAGGCTCCTCCTCACACTTTAGTTTGTTAAAGACTCTTCAGGCTTGCAATCAGGTATCCTGTGCTGTCTTATATAAACACTTGGGTAGGAGAACAGACAATGTGCTCATGAAAGCTAGTGGCTGTGCGTGCAGTGGATCCAGCATGGTGTCAGGGCAGGTACTGCTTTCAGCTGAAATGTCTAACCAAATCCCTGATCATTCACAGAACGAGCAAATGATTACATGACACAGTTTCTATTACTAAGTAGTTTATAATCAAGTTGGCAGATAAAATGCACAGAGAAAGAAAACACTAATAACAGTTCAGAAGTGAGATATTCTAAAATTACTGAAAAATACAGCAATTTTCTTGTATGCAACAGAAATTAACAATGATAAGCTTATTAGGATCCTATCCATAGTTCTGTTATGACAGACAATTACACTTTCTCCCAATGAAAAGTCATAAATACAGAAAAAATACAGTAGTGAATAAAAAAGAATAAAAAAGAATAAATACAGTAGTGATCGGTTGGTGTTTTGGAACCTGCATGACCTGTGAAATCCAAACACTGGCTGGTATAGCAACAGGAGTAATGGTTATAATAAATTAACTTCAGTTCCAGCAAAGAACTTAATACAGTTGCCTCTAAGTGCAGCTATAAAAGTGCTTGGGGCTAAGGAGAAAGAAGAGCTGAATTCTTTCTGGAGAAAATGGAAATTCAGTAAGAGAACGGTGACTTAGGATGCCGATGTTATATTGTTTGTCTCGGGGTCTTTCTGGCCGTGTGGTATGTGGGGTTCTCAGATCCGCGCGCCTTGCACTGGGAGTACAGAGTCTTAACCGCTGAACCACTAGGGAAGTCCCTGATGTTTTTGTTCTATTTTATTGCCACATAAAAGTTTTGGTTTGATTACTGATCAAATCCCAAATTCAGTAATTAGCTTACCATTCTTACTTTCTCAAATGTGTTCTACCTTGTCATGGGTCATGGCAGGTTGACTTAGTCACAAACGATTGTGCAAGTGGTGTAATAGGACTGGGAATCACAAAACTTACTCAAGTTGTGCATTTAAGAACCAGTATTTTTCAAGGAGCTTGGAAAGCTGCCTTCTGCTCACAAGGATATGCACACCACCTCCAAATAAGTGTACTCCCTCCACAGAGAGAATTTTTACCAAAGAAACTGAGAAATATTGCAAAACAACTGCCTTTCACCTTCTTTGCCAAAACTGTTATACAGAGTTGGACAACCACCCACCTGACTTACCAGTGCACTTTTTCTATCTGGCTGCCTGGAGCACATCCTTAACTTGGAATAGCACCAGTGCAGAGCCATGCTGCAGACTGACTTCCTTCCCTGACCTGTGGATCACTGATTTAGTTCCCTGGTCTTAAGTGGCCTTGCCATCTGGTTTGTTTGCCCCTTTGGTGACTGGGAGAGTCTCCCTGGGGCAGAGGCTGCATGAGAGACTGGCATGCTTGCCAATCCTGTAATGTGACACAGTGAGGTGAAAATACCTAGGTTTAGGCAGTTCTACACCTGTTCTCCTTACTCCTGCTATGTGGAGACAGTGCAGAGGAAGGACTGGCCTGTGTCCCCTGTGATATGGTAACTGATGAAATAATTGTTTTAAAAGTGCAAATTACCTAAAAAGCATTCCTAATAAACTAGGTTTTATGTTATAAGATCACTTACAACCTCTTGTGGATTTTGGCCTCACTCGGCTCCAAACTGAAAAAGCATGGAATGTGGATCAGAAGACCAAGGTCAGCTTAAACTCTGACACTGCTGGGTCACAGCATTTTCTGGGGAAAACCACTTTAAAATGATCTTCCATTTTCTGGTTTCTTTTTCATGTACTGAATATTTACTGAGTGCTTTCTATGTGCCGAGCCTGTTCTAGGCGCTGGAGCTAAGACTTGAACAAAACAGAGGAAAGCACTTCTTCACAGCATTTCCTCACAGTGTATCCATTCTAGTGGGCAGGAGGAGGCCAATGATAAACAGTTCAGTTCAGTCGCTCAGTCGTGTCAGACTCTTTGCAAATCCATGAACAGCAGCATGCCAGGCCTCATTGTCTATCACCAACTCCTTTGGAGTTTACCCAAACTCATGTCCATTGAGTCAGTGATGCCAACCAACCATCTCATCCTCTGTCATCCCCTTCTCTTCCCGCCTTCAATCTTTCCCAGCATCAGGGTCTTTTCAGAAGAGTCAGCTCTTAGCATCAGGTGGCCAAAGTATTGGGGCCTCAGCTTCAACATCAGTCCTCCCAAAGAACACCAAGGACTGATCTCCTTTAGGATGGACTTGTTGGATCTCCTTGCACTCCAAGGGAATCTCAAGAGTTTTCTCCAAAGAGTCTTCACCACATTTCAAAAGCATCAATTTTTCTGCACTCAGCTTTCTTTATAGTCCAACTCTCACATCCATACATGACTACTGAAGAACCATAGCCTTGACTAGACGGACCTTTGTTGACAAAGTAATGTCTCTGCTTTTTAATATGATGTCTAGGTTGGTCATAACTTTCAAGGAGTAAGCGTCTTTAATTTCATGGCTGCAGTCACCATCTGCAGTGATTTTGGAGCCCCCAAAAATCAAGTCAGCCACTGTTTCCACTGTTTCCCCATCTATTTGCCATCAAGTGATGGAACCAGGAGCCATGATCTTAGTTTTCTGAATGTTGAGCTTTAAGCTAACTTTTTCACTCTACTCTTTCACTTTCATCAAGAGGCTCTTTAGTTCTTCTCACCACTAAGGGTGGTGTCATCTGCATATCTGAGGTTATTGACATTTCTCCCAGCAATCTTGATTCCAGCTTGTGCTTCTTCTAGCCCAGCGTTTTTCATGATGTACTCTGCATATAAGTTAAATAAGCAGGGTGACAATATACAGCCCTGACGTACTCCTTTTCCTATTTGGAACCGGTCTGTTGTTCCATGTACAATTCTAACTGTTGCTTCCTGACCTGCATACAGGTTTCTCAAGAGGCAGGTCAGGTGGTCTGGTGTTCCCATCTTTTTCAGAATTTTCCACAGTTTATTGTGATCCACACAATAAACTTTGGCATTGTCAAAGTTTATTGACTTTGGCACAGTCAGTAAAGCACAAATAGATGTTTTTCTGGAACTCTCTTGCTTTTGCGATGATCCAGCAGATGTTGACAATTTGATCTCTGGTTCCTCTGCCTTTTCTAAAACCAGCTTGAACATCTGGAAGTTCACTGTTCATATATTGCTGAAGCCTGGCTTGGAGAATTTTTTTTTTTTTTTGGCTTGGAGAATTTTGAGCATTACTTTACTAGCGTGTGAGATTGAGTGCAATTGTGTAGCAGTTTGAGCATTCTTTGGCATTGCCTTTCTTTGGGATTGGAATGAAAATTGACCTTTTCCAGTCCTGTGGCCACTGCTGAATTTTCCAAATTTGCTGGCATATTGAGCGCAGCACTTTCATAGCATCATCTTCCAGGATTTGAAATAGCTCAACTGGAACTTCATCACCTCCACTAGTTTTGTTCATAGTGATGCTTTCTAAGGTCCACTTGACTTCACATTCCAGGACGTCTGGCTCTAGGTGAGTGATCACACCGTTGTGATTATCTGCGTTGTGAAGATCTTTGTGCAGTTCTTCTTCCTGCCACCTCTACTTAATATCTTCTGCTTCTGTTAGGTCCATACCATTTCTGTCCTTTATTGTACCTATCTTTGCATGAAATGTTCCCTTGGTATCTCTAATTTTCTTGAAGAAACCTCTAGTCTTTCCCATTCTATTGTTTTCCTCTATTTCTTTTCACTGATCACTGAGGAAGGCTTTCTTATCTCTCCTTGCTATTCTTTGGAACTCTGCATTCAAATGGGAATATCTTTCCTTTTCTCCTTTGCTTTTTGCTTCTCTTCTTTTCACAGCTATTTGTAAGGCCTCCTGAGACCGCCATTTTGCCTTTTTGCATTTCTTTTTCTTGGGGATGGTCTTGATCCCTGTCTCCTGTACAATGTCACGAACCTCCATCCGTAGTTCATGAGGCACTCTGTCCATCAGATTTAGTCCCTTAAATCTATTTCTCACTTCCACTGTATCATCATAAGGCATTTGACTTAGGTCATACCTGAATGGTCTAGTGGTTTTCCCCACTTTCTTCAATTTAAGTCTGAATTTGGCAGTAAGGAGTGTAATGATAAACCAGAGAAGTAAATACCTAGTATGTTTGAAAATAATGAACACTAGGGAAAAAACTAAAGCGTGGAAAGGACCCATGACATACTGAGGGGTAGAACATAGTTTTAGAAAGAGTGGTCTGGGAACAACTGACCAGGAAGATGATTTTTGGTGAAAACGTGACTTTTTCGTCAAGACCTGACAGGGTTTTTCTGGGCACCTGATGACCTCAGCTAGCGATCAGAAGTTGTTTTGTGAAGTTTGCTCTGCGTTCAGTTATTCTTTTGATGAATTTGTAGGAGAGAAAGTGGTCTCCCCGTCCTACTCCTCTGCCATCTTGACTCCTCCCCTCTCAAGACCTGACAGGGCTGAGGCAGCAAGTCATGCAGGTATCTGGGGAAAGGGCATTTCAGGCTGAGGGAGGAGCCCCGTACAGGCCCTGCAGGTCTGAGGAACAGCCAGGAGGCCAGCGCGACTGGGGCCGAGGTAGGAGGAGGGCTGAGGCCAGAGAGGGAACCAGGGGACCAGACCCCTCACAGGTGACACGGATTTGGGTCTCTAGATAGACAGACACAGCTAGGGGGTTTGAACAAGAGAGTCACTGACTTAGATTTTAATACGATGATTTTGACCAGTGTCTTGCTTATTTATTGCAAAAATTGCATTCATATTTCCAAAGTTCTTAAGAATTAAGTGCGATCATCTTGGCGGAGGACTTTCAGGCTATAAAGTGACATAAAATATGACTTTCTGTCACTGTGTGGGTCTGAAGGTCAGCTTTGCTAATCAGTAGCTAGCAAGTTTTTGTAACTTTGTCTGTAACCTGTAGTGTGGCTGTGAGACTTAAACACATGGATTCAAGTACCTAACACAACATGCAATGTACACCTCTCAAAGTAGCAAGAATAGAAAGACGTCAGAGCACAGGGAAGGGGCCTGGGAATCTGTGACCCTGGGGTCTAGCCCTGACCTTCCACTGCCTTATGGTCTTGTGGTGAGGGAGTCAGCTGCATTCTTTATAGCTGATTCATTTTCTCCATCTCTCTGATGGATGGAGGTTACAGTTTCCTGTGGTGGTATGAGGGTTAAGAAGTTAATGCCTATGACCCTGCTGTTTGAAAGCAGATACTACAGAATGTTCCTATTGTTAATACAAGTGTGATGAAGGCTTACACTAAGGAGACAGTGAGAGATTCCAGAGGCAGCTGCTGCTTTGGAAACAGTATGAGATTTATGTTTATCCTGAGAACGCATTCCAGAACCTTTCAAGTTCTATGACTTATTAAAAAAAGAAGGAGAAGAAGAAAGAGAAGAAAAAGGAGACAGGTCTACAGCATCCGATGTCTATTATTACATAGTAGAAATGGTTCCAGAGGGGAAATTCTGGCAAGTATTAAAAACCTTTAACTCTTCCTTTAGAGCTAAGAAAGCACTAGAAAATTTGGTATGTTTCCTATCTCTTTTTCAGATAAGTTATCCCAGTCCACTTCCTGTAACTTGGTACTTCTCATCAGAATTCATGACATCTTTCTGGCCTTCTTCAATAAAAAATTTGGGACCCTTCTTGGGATAAAACAACTGGAACCATCACATACTTTATATAGGTCACAATTAATCTCTATGGAAGCCAGGCTGAAGGCTGAAAACTAGGCTGGTTTATGACCTAGAAAATGAAGGCCATAAGCTTTCTTGAAATAATCTGTATTTGTTGGGATTTTTTAAAAAGCAAGACATTAAAGCAGAGAGGGCTTGCCACTCAACCTCTTCCACAGACCAACAGTGACTTGCTACTTTTATGGTATTAGCTCATCTCATCAAAATACCACCAAACACAGCAAGCTATGCTGGACTGCAGCTGGGCATCACACCTCCCAAACAACTATAAAATGTGGTCACCACCGATGTTTCTGCACTAATAGGCACTATGCAATCTTAACAGAGCTGTGAATATACTCAATTTAATCTTTATTTTTTAAGTAGGACTAAAATATCCAATTTAATATGTAGTACAGCAGCTCTCAGTTAATCGAGTGTAATAAACAAGGGCTTTTCTCAGATATATAAGGCAAGCAAGACAGATGTTCTCCCAGTGGGAGTTTGTTCATATGATCAATATGATTCAATTACATAAATATTTACTTAACAGCTGTTCTGTGTTGGGTATGGTGCTGGGTGCTGGAAAAAGAGATGAGTAAGACCTGGCCCCGGATCAAGGCATTAACGGTGTAGTAAGGGAGGCAGCAATGTAAACAGATACCAAGCCGCATAGGTGCTATATGGGTTTACATATGGTGTAAAGAGAACAAAGAGAAGGTGTGTCTTCCCTGGCCTGGGGGGGTGAGGAGAGGGTAAAGAAGGCTTTCTGAAAGGAAATGTCACTGAAGTTGAACTCTGAAGGAGTCTTCAGCCAGGTCAGAGGTGGGGGAAATGCTAGAGAGGGGTAAGCATTAAGCAATTCATGAAGTCCTGAGGCAACATTCTCTGCAAGGGGTTGCTGAAGTTACTGGGTGAAGTGGAAAGTCCGGTTATGAGTCTGAAGAGGCAAGAAGGGGTGGTTCACAAAGAGCTTGGAATTTATCCCAGTGGCAATGGGGAGCCACTGAGGAGTTTTAAGGAAGTGAGAAACAGGATTGGATACGTATTTCATTTTATTTTATTTTTTTGTATTTTATTTTAATAGGTCACTGGTGGTAGTGCAGAAGACAGAGTCGTTGAAGGATAGAGACAAGAACAAAGGGATAATTTAATCTTAAGTTTATATAATCTTGACTTTTCTCCTGTGGAGTAAAGAGGTCCATTAGTTTTGTTTTATATCTGCCAATGCAGATAAAAACACAGATTTTTAATGTCTGCCTGACAGTCCAGAGTATATCCCACCTGATGCATGAGCTAACCCTCCATCTTTGTTAGGTCTGCTTTGTTTCTAAGAAAGACACATGAGCCCAACCGAAGAGGAGTCTTAAAGAGTCCAATATGGCTCTTAGATCCACAGTGAAAAAGTCTTCCCTTCTTTTTTGGTAACAAAGTGGCACAATCTATTACAAAATCATCTCTGCTTAAGCAGAATATTTATTATTTTTTAACATTCAAAATATGATTTGGAAAAATAAGGAATTATCAAGGGAATAGTGAAGCATTTGCTACTTTTCTACACTGCTCCCAATTCCTGTATTGTTCCCTATTTAAACTAACTTTGGTTATACTATTAAAGACACATTCATATCAAGGTACTTCTGTGGCTATGGCAGCTCTGGTATTAACACTATTGAACCTAATAATAACCTAATAATAATAATAATAATAACATCCGTTGGCTCGTCAAAAAAGAAGAGAGTTCCAGAAAAACATCTACTTCTGCTTTATTGACTATGACAAAGTCTTTGACTATGTAGAGCACAACAAACTGTGGAAAATTCTTAAAGGTATGGGAATGCCAGAACGCCTTACCTGCCTCCTGAGAAATCTGTGTATAAGTCAAGAAGCAACAGTTAGAACTGGATACAGAACAACAGACTGGTTCCAAATTGGGAAAGGAGTATGTCAAGGCTGTATATTGTCACCCTGCTTATTTAACTTATATTCAGAGTATATCATGTGAAATGCTGGGCTGGACGAAGCACAAGCTGGAATCAAGCTTTCAGGGAGAAATAACAATAACCTCAGATACACAGACAATACCACCCTTATGGCAGAAAGCAAAGAAGAACTTCTTGATAAAAATGAAAGAGGAGAGTGGAAAAAGTTGGCTTAAAACTCAACATTCAGAAAACTAAGATCATGGCATCCAGTCCCATCACTTCATGGCAAACAGATGGAGAAACAATGGAAACAGGGACAGACTTTATTTTTTGGGGCTCCAAAATCACTGCAGATGGTGACTGCAGCCAGGAAATTAAGACACTTGCTCCTTGGAAGAAAAGCTATGATCAACCTAGACATATTAAAAAGCAGAGACATTACTTTACCGACAAAGGTCCGTATAGTCTATGCTATGGTTTTTTCAGTAGTCATGTATGGATGTGAGAGTTGGACTATAAAGAAAGCTGAGCATCGAAGAATTGATGCTTCTGAACTGTGGTGTTGGAGAAGACTCTTGAGAGTCCCTTGGACTGCAAGGAGATCCAGTCAGTCAATCCTAAAGGAAATCAGTCTTGAATATTCGTTGGAAGAACTGATGCTAAAGCTACAATACTTTGGCCACTTGAGGCGAAGAACTGACTCATTTGAAAAGACCGTGATGCTGGAAAAGATTGAAGGCAGGAGGAGAAGGGGATGACAGAGGACGAGACGGTTGGATGGCATCACCGACTGGATGGACGTGAGTTTGAGCAAGCTCTGGGCATTGGTGATGGACAGGGAAGCTTGGCGTGCTGCAGTCCAGGGGGTCGCAGAGTCAGACACGACTGAGTGACTGAACTGAACTGAACTGAACCTAATAATGGCAGGTAAATGGTTGTTGATGTTTAGTCACTAACTGTGTCTGACTCTTTGCAACCCCATGGTCTGCAGCCCGCCAGGCTCCTCTGTTCATGGGATTTCCCAGGCAGGAATACTGGAGTGGGTTGCCATTTCCTTTTCCAGGGGATATTCCCCACAGGGATTGAACCTGTGTCTCCTGCATTGGTAGGTGGGTTCTTTACCACTGAGCCACCAGGGAAGACTCTTGTTTAGCTTTATTAGGGAGGAGTAAAGCAGTTTAGGGCGCAGGGAACTGGGAAAGGGTAAGGAAGCAAGAAGGGAACAGTATCAAGGCACCTGGCATACACTGTTTCTTCTAATCCCCACCATGTCCCTTGTTGTTTAGTTGCTAAGTCCTGTTTGACTCTTTGCACCCCTGGGAGGTACCTATTGTAGCCCCAACATTAACACATGGGAAATCTGAATCTGAGAGATTTATATAAACTGCCCCAAGGCACGCAGCTAGTGAAGAGGAAGAATCACATTTGAACTCAGGTTTGATTCCAAAGTCTGAGTATTTTTTCTATTACAGCAAGACAATGAGATCTACATATAATTTACTTGGGCTCAAAAGGAACTTTTAGGTTAATTAAAATGCACTATATTTTAGAAATGTCTTAATTTCCTGTTTGGTTTTCCTTTTCACTCTTCTATGCCTTCCATCTCTTCAAAGAAGAGATGACAAAATCAAGACAAAGTGATGATCTTACCACAGAGAAGAAAAATAGTATAGAAACAGATTCTCTTGGATTCTCTGAGATTTGATATCCAAACCCAAAGTTGGTTGGGTCCAACATTTTAGATGACTTCAGGTGCAAAAGAAATTTTGGCCATCTAGTCTACGTATCTACTCATTCTACAAACACTGAATTCCTACTTCATCCTTTCCATGATGGCAGCTCTCTTCATCATAGCAGCTTAATCTGTATTTTTATATCATGATGAAATATAAATAAGGATTTGAGCATCCAATAACTATTAAGCACCTTATACATGCCAGGCACCATCTTAGTGGCTAGAGAGAGATCGTCAAACAAATTTAAGGTTCTGCCCTCATGGTACTTACTTAATCGTAGAGCAATCAGAGCAAAACAAAAGCACAGTTTCGGATAGTGACAGTGCTATGAAGAAACCAATGCAAGATAAGTACTCAGAGAAGGCTAGTGAAAGAGAGCAGAAGACAGCGAGGGAGGGAGAGAGGAAGAGGAAAGAATACCTTACATTCAACAATAGTATCGTTAGAGAAAGCCTTTCTGAAGATGTTCTCTTTGGGCTAAGATCTAAATGAGAGGAAGGAGAGAGCCAGGGAAGGACCAGACAGAAGAGTTTTCTAGGCAGAGGGACCAATACATGTAAAGGAGTAAAGAAGAAATGAGCTTACATGTTCCAGAAAGCCCAAGAAGGCCAGGGAGGCTGGGGTGGGGTGAATGAGGAAGGAAAATAAAATCAAAGGAGGAGGTAGGGATCATATCATGTAGGATTCAGTAAGCTATAACGGATTTGGAATTTTTTCTAAGTGTGACAAGATGCTATTGCAAGATTTTGAACAAGACAGGGATATGATTTGATTTACATTAAAAAAAAATCACATCACTCTAGCTGCTGTGTGAATGAGTAGAATGAGACACCACTAGTTAGGAAGAATTACAGCTGTCCTGCTGACATAATGGTGGATAGATCAGAGCAGTGATCAGAGAGATGAAGGGGAGATGAGGAGAAGTTGTAGGGCTCAGTGTTATTTTGAAGGTAAAATTAATAGGGCTTACAGATGGACTGTACGTTGTGTAAGAGAAAAAGAAAGGAACCAAGGTTTCCTATTTTTCTGGTATGAGCTGCTGGGAGAACTAAGATGAGGAAGGGAGTTGGGAAGAAAAGTAAAGAGTTCAGTTTTGGACTGAACTGCAGGGCATAGGTCAAGGCTAGAGACTCAAAACTGGGAGACATCTGCACCTATTTAATACCTAAAGCCATGTGTTGTGGAAATTGCTCCCTGTTCACCAAACTCAATTATCCTCTTTCTCCTCTAGTAAAAGAACTGCCAACTTTTAGCTGGAGTCCAAGGCTACCTGACTAAAGAGTACATTTCCTAGAGGCCATTCAGAAAGTTGTCATGTCACTCAATTCTGGCCTATGGAATGAAAGGAGAAGAAATATTTTAACTCTATAGTGTCCTCGAGGGTGGGGATATGTCCTTCACTTCCTATTTTCTTCTTCCTGCCGGCTAGAGCACAGATGTGACGCAGAGGTTGGAGTAGCCATCTGGGACCAGAAAATGGAGGCAGCGTGTTGAAAATAGCCAGAAAGAAAAGGTCTGGATCTCCAACACTAACAAGCTATCGTAGCAGTGGGATCATCTACCCTCACTTTTACAGGAAAGGGATGTTGTAATTTAGATACCATCAGATTAAGTGAGATCACCAAGGTGAAAGACCAGGGGTAAGGCCTAAGTCCTGGGATATTTCAGTGTTTAGGGTTTGGGAGGGGAGAAAGAGAGTCCACAGATGAGACCAAAAAACAGCCACTAGTGAAATAAGATGAAAAACAAAATGAGACGTAACAGAAAGGTCACAGTGGAAAACCACGAGATAGTGTTTCAATGTGCTGCCAAATGCTGCTGGGAATGGCAAGAACAGAGAAGAGAGTTTGAAAGAATGAAGGTGAAAGCAGCTCTGACAAGAAGTTTCAGTGGAGAGATGAGCTGAAACACTATTTGGAGTGGGTTAAAGAATAAACAGGAGGAGAGAGAGGGAACACCAAGTACTGATGAGTCTTTCAATGGTTTCTGCTAAAGAAGGCGACAGTGCAACGGGGGATAACTGCAGAGCAGACAAAGGATCAACGGGAGATCTTTCCTTGTAAGTGAGCCCTACTATCATTACCAAACCTACTGTAATGACAAGTTTGAAAACTAATTAAAGTTGTCATTAATGACAAGTACTAAAAAGCAAGAGCTCTGAAATGCAGTATGAAATACTTAGATTTTTACAGAGGAGTAATTCTTTCTTTGAAAAGATAACCCAAACTCACCTCCTTGAAGGAATGACAGCTCAAGCTGGTAAACTTAGACCCTTAACTGGATCACGTTAACAGCACAAAAATAGGTTAATTTATGGGACTCTTTCTCTTTGTAAATCAGTGCTGATAAAAAACAAACAAACAAAAAAAACTTGATAGTCTGACTAAACTTTCTTCTACAAACTTTTAAAATATACCTTATATTTTTGGTACCAATGAATTAAAAAGTGTGGTGTACTTTTTCCATTGGAGAAATCTGACCATTTCCTTGAAATCCTAATGCTCTTCTTATGTTCTCTCAGATTCACAGGGAAACCTCAAGTATGTGAAAATCATTAACATTTAGTAGGAGAGATGGGGGAGGAATCTAACTGTTCACACAAAATATTTTGTATATAGAGGCAATTATTTTTTTTGGTTGTAATTTCAAAATATTCATTTATGTGACTCCAGAAGTCAAACCTACAACTGCCATTAGTCATAACTTCTATTAGTGCGTAGATTCTCATACAATACCTTAAACAAACAAACAAAAAATGACATGTGGAGATTTCATAGGGAAGATTCCCAGACGGTGATAGAAAGTGCACTCTGGGCAGAAGGAATAGTAAATACAAAGGCTATGATGTGGGAGCACACTGGCATGTCCTGGGAACAACAAGGAGGACACTGCATGGAGAAGAGAAAATAGGGTAGAGGAGTAAAAGCTGAGATCAGAAATGCAGTGCGTTTGTGTGTGTGGTGAGAGCCATGCAAGGCTGTGCAGGCAGTTTTCAGGGCTCTAGTTTTTACTCTGAGTGAAATGGAAAATGATTATTTTGAACAGGGGAGTGACATGACCTAATTTATGTTTCAACATGATCACTTCAGCTGTACTGTTGGAGAGAGACGAAAGATGGCAAGGGTAAAAGCAGAAAATAACAGGAGTCCATTCAAGGCTCTACTGAGGTCTGGTCCCAAGCAGCAGGGCAAGGAGCTGATGTAGAAGAGGTGTGACTCAGGATATGTGCTGAAGTCAAGTCAGCAGAATTAGTTGAGGGATTAGATGTGGGGTGTGGAAGAAAAAGAAAGGAGCCAAGGATGACTCCAAGGCTGTGCAAACTGAAGGCTGGATATGCCATTAACTGAAATGGGAAGAATATGACAAGAGAAGGTTGGGGGTGGAAATGAGGAGGTCTGGTTAAGTGTGAACTGCCTCATCTAAGTGGAGATATTAAAGAGGCAGTTGGATAAATGAATCTGGCCAGGCTGAGGTTAGAGGTGCATTATGCAAGTGTAGATATTGAACACATAATGAGGGAAGTGCACGGCTAAGTCACTCACTGTCATAACAGAACCCCCAAGCTGCTTGACAGGCTAGAAAAAACATGAGCAAACTCTAACAAGCTGAAATTAAGTCGAAATGTAAAATTCTATACAAATACATGATGAGGGAGATAGAGCAAACTAGAGACAAGTTTGAAAAAGATATAGAGGTCTTACTCAAGTATACAAGTTTGATAAATCAAAGGTGAAACTAAGGTTGTCTTGAGAATACAGCCAAAAAAATGAGAGTTCTGTTCTCTATCTGTTGATCAGAGCACATTTGCAATGCTTTGTTCCATTCTGTGTTGGCTTGAACCCAGGAGTTCAAAGCAGTCATTTTCAAAGAACTTGAAGCTGACCATGTAGGAAAAGGATTACATGTCTTCTCTGAGGCCTAAGGATACTGAATTAGAACCAGTAATTGAAAAGCAGAGATTGTGAAACAATATAAAAAGAAATTTCTGACATTTACAGCTGTCTGAAAAGAGAATGAACTGTCTCTGGAAGTAATCAATGCCCTTTTATGAGAAATATTGGAGCATTGTCACCATTTTCTGAGAATCTGTTATAAATGCTTTCATATGCTAGATATATTATTAGGCAATTTATACAATATATTAAGTCACTCTTTACTACAACCTCAAATGAGGAAAGGCTTCCCTGGTGGCTCAACTGGTAAAGAATCCTCCTGGAATGAAGGAGACGCAAGAAATGTGGCTTCAATCCCTGAGTCGGGAAGATCTCCTGGTGGAGGAAACAGCAACCCACTCCAGTATTCTTACCTGGAAAATTCCATGGACAGAGGAGCCTGGTGGGCTGCAGTCCATGGGGTTGCAAAGAGTCATATACAGATGAGCACACATGCATGCATGCACACATATGAGGAAATTTCGACTCAGAGCAAAGTGAACAAATCATATAGTTAGGGAAGAGTTGAGATTCACACCTGTGTCCATCTGTTTCAAAAGCCCGTGCTCCTATGCATGTCTCTCTCTGGATATTTTCAAGTGTGTATAGTATTTTTCAAGAGTGTATGTTAAAACTAACATGGAATAAGAAGACATTCTGCCTAGTTAAGTACCTGTTAATTAACTACCTGTTAATCCAAAGAGCTCCATGATAACTTCATACCAATTACTGAAGCTCATTTGCATCTCTCTTTTTTTAAAGAAAACACACTTATTTTATACTGGAGTAGAGCTGATTAACAATGTTTTGATAGTCTCAGGTGGACAGCAAGGGGACCCAGCCATACATACACATTGGAGAAGGGAATGGCAACACATCCAGCAGTTTTGCCTGGAGAATACCAGGGACAGAGAAGCCTGGCAGGCTATGGTCCGTGAGGTCACAGAGAGTCGGACACAACTGAACGAATAACACACACATACATATACATGTATCCATTCTCCCCCAAGCTGCCCTCCCATCCAGGCTGCCACATAACATTGACATCTGCATCTTTTTTTAGTAATTGTGTGCATCATATTTCTCTGTTAAGTCAGATTCTCTCCAACTATCATGGAAGGTCAATTGGAATGAGGGTAGAGAGAGAAGTACTGTCATTTCTGGAAGGAAACTTCCTGACAGTGGTTAACACAGTGGGTGACGATGCCCCAGGAGCAAACGGAGAATGTGAGAGCTCGGCAAGACTCCTGCCCTGCCCTGCCCTGCCCCGAGGGAAGCATGGGTTACCTTAGTTTTAATGCTGTGAGTGGCAGAATGTGCTTACTCCCTGGAAAACAAAGTGTTTGTAACATGCTAAGTGCCATGGAAACACGTTTATTCTTTCCACAAGCATATGAAAAATTCAGGGGAAAAAATAAATCACTGAGCTTAAGAACCAGAGGAAAAACAATTAGAAGGGAACTTAGAAGAAGAGGAAACACCAAATCACAATTCCTATGAAAATAGTTCATACTCTCGAGAGTTAATGGGCCTTTACATAGAGGCTGTTGGCCATACATTCTTTTTGAAAGGCCTTTGGGGAAGTATCTGGTACATTTGGAAGAAGCTCTGCTAACACCACTAGGAACCAAAAGAGTCTCGGGAACAACGGCCCACAGATGTGTGGCACTCTGAACAGCTCACTCCTTTATCTATCTGAGCTCCTCCCACCTGAATGGGTTTCGTTCCTGATAAAGAATTTCCTGCTGCTTCTTTGGCACTTCTTATTTTTATCAAACTTTTCTTTATCAGGTTTTGGGTTGTAAAGTGGCTCTAGAGGCTAAAGGAGTAGGAAGGAAGGCAGCAACAATCTACTGACACTACAAATCAGAGGGAAGATCTGGTTTTCATAGGCCATTTGTGAAGTGTTACCCAGGTTGAAGCTGGTCTTATTGCTGGGTGGCTCACCAGGATGGGCTCAGATTCCAAGGCGTCCTCATGTGAAACAGACGCACTTGCATGGATGGAGCTTTTGCTTTGTATGGGGGCAGGCAAAGTTCTCCTTCTCATTAAAGGATATGTGTGTGGCTTCAAACACTGTGTCCTGATTAAAATTCTTCTTCACAGAACAACTCTGTTAAGAGTTGGATGTGACTTTAGCGACTAAACAGCAATAAAATTAGCCCCTAGCCCTTACCCACTGGCTCAGTCTGGGCTTACGTTTCCAGCTGTCACTCTATACATTGCTTCACAGAGTTTTCAGGTGACTCTTCTACCATTGTATTGTCTTTGCACAAGCATCCACGATACTCCCTAATATAAGTAAAGTGAAAGTGTTAGTCGCTCAGTTGTGTCCCACTCTTTGCGACCCCATGGACTGTAGCCTGCCAGGCTCCTCTGTCCATGGAATTCTCAAGGCAAGAACACTGGAGCCTTCCTTTCTACAGGGGATCTTCCCAACCCAGGGATTCGACCCACAGATCTAACCCACATCTCCTGCATTGCAGGTGGATTCTTTTACCATCTGAGCCACCAGGGAAGCCACTAATATAGTGGCCTGTATTAAAAAGAAACCTTGGTGAAACAGATCACCAGCCCAGGTGGGATGCATGAGACAAGTGCTCAGGCCTGGTGCACTGGGAGGACCCAGAGGAGTCGGGTGGAGAGGGAGGTGGGAGGGGGGATCGGGATGGGGAATACGTGTAACTCTATGGCTGATTCATGTCAATGTATGACAAAACCCACTGAAATGTTGTGAAGTAATTAGCCTCCAACTAGTTAAAAAAAAAAATTAAAAAAAAAAAAAAAAAGAAACCGTGCTTTCCTACATAAAGATAATGATTGATATCATATTCTCACAGGTAATCGCAAAGATGACCATGAACTTGTCAGGGAAATTATAGCACAAAAGTTGGCCTCAATCAAGTTTTCACTAAGTTCCTTTTTTAAAAACTGCATTCACTAACTTTCTAGTCTTTGATTTATTTTCATGATAGGATCAACCGAATTAAAGCTGAGATTGCCAAATTCATCAGTTTAGAGGATTGGAAGATTCTTCATCAGGTTGACCCACTCACCTACATCATCTCTGTGGTCTCTAAAACATCCTTAGCACAGAAGAGTAAGGGAAATATATATATAAAGAAATTCCTCACATATATTACAGAAGATAAGAAATCAAAATTAGTGTAACAAAAATTGTCTAAAAGAACACCTTAGTAGGTTATAGAAACAGGCAAGGGAGCTAGCCAAAATCACCACAGTAGCACTGAATACTTGACATCAGTTTTGAAAAATCTGATACTTCTTCAGTGTAGAAGCAGGAAGAATGGTTTGTAATATCACTGAACATACAAAGATAACTGGATTGCCAGCTCAGAGAAGACTGATTCAATCCTTATAATAGTTAGGTAAATCAAAAGGCTAATAGCAGATGTCTTCCATTTAAGCTCATAGAGAGAGATTTCCCCTGTGTTGAACAGATACGATCATGGAGTAACCATGGAATGGAGATCCCACTATCCTTCAACGTAACACTTGTATTCATGAGGGAAGTGAAGTGAATAAAATGGTCAAGAAAAAAATGATGCGGTTTTGGCAAATAACATGCCATCTTCTATAAAGTCTTGTGTTCTATTTACAAGCACATAGTCCTAACCTTTCCTCCAGGTCAGAACATTATCAATTCACACCTGAATGAATGCAAAAGTTCCTAGCTGTAGAACCTGATCATCCATGTCTAATCCAGCCTCTGTCCACATATAAGTCAACATGTACACTGTCAGGAGATTAATCTTTCTTCACTTTTATCATGTCCCTGGCCTTTGATGGTCTCTATGATACTGTGAAAGGTGTTAAATGAATGCTTCTTTATGGTAGTGATGCTGGACTAGAGAAGAATAATGAAGGGAAGGAGTGAACCATGTGATGATGTGAGGTTAAGAGGTTTCCAGAATATGGAAAAGCCTGAAGCATTAACAATCAGTCAGGTTGAAGATGAGCAAGGACTGTGTGTTGGAGTGGAATGAACAAGAATAGGACTGGTGGTGACAGAGAAAATGAAGTTAGAGAGACGGACAGAGATCAGTTGAGTTATGGATGCCAAAGTGAGGAGTATGGACTTTATTACAGGTGTAACTCATGATGAGTTATGCAAGTAACTTAATAAGCCTTGCCTGTTGAACAAATGAATTATTAAAATCTATTCAGAATTACTTATTTTGTTAAATTAGAAATGAAGCTCACAGCATGATTTAAAAGATAGAGAAATATTCTTCTGAATGTTGAACCTGTTTAAATTAAAATAACCTTTTACATGGGCCAAAGTTTTCTATTACTAAAACTGAATAATGTCAATCTTTCTAAGTCAATGGAAAAAATGAAGTTACACATACAAATTTCTCTTCTAATTGTGTCTTAGAACTTTAACATCATCTCTTGATAAAATGGATTAATAACAGTGGATATTCACAATTAAGATGCTTTAAAATATTATACACATATACACACAATTTAGGATGGAGAGACCTACTTATAATACATATGTTTTGGAAATAAAATTATCACTTGTCTGCGTGACAGAATTGCATATGTCAATGCTCTACCTAAAGACACTATGACTTTTGGGTACTCCATGACTGGACAACAGACTCACGGAATGTGACGGGCAGCCTCTAACAGCACCTCCAGTGAGCCCCACGTCCTAGTCTTCATATCCCTGGCACTCTCTCCTCTTCAGTGGGGGCTGTATTTAATAATTTGCCTCTAACAAACAGAATATGGTACACGTGATGGGGTATTAACTCTGAGATTAGGTTACGACAACATTGTGGCACCTACCTTGAGCAGTCTCTTATTTACTCCATCTGAGATAAGTCAGATGCTGTGTTACAAGCTGTCTAACAGAGAGGCTTCTATGGCAAGTAACTGCCGGAGGCCTCTGGCCAATAACCAGTAAGAAATGCAGCTCTCAGTTCAACAACTCACAAGGAACTGAATCCTACCAACAACCATGTGAGTGAACTTGGACATGGATCCTCCCTAAGCTGAGCCTTAAGAAAGAGGCTGCAGCCCTAGCTGAGAGCTGGACTGCAACCTCATGAGAAACCTTAAACCAGAGGTACCTAACTGAGCTACCCCTAGATTCCTAACCCACAGAAACTGTGAAATGTTTTAAGTCACTAACTTTTGGGATAATTTGTTACACAACAATACATAACTAATATACTGAACTACTTATCATTTTAATAGAGATGTACATCAGTTACATTTTTAACAGCGGCTAATCCAAAAGACATTTAAAATGTCTGGCATACATATTTAATCACTTTGTAATAGCAAGTTTGCCTTTATCATATTTTTTAATATTAGAATTAGTTTAAAAGGGCTAATTTGGAGGGGATAGCCAAAAAATCCAAAGGTTATATATTAATGAAAAAATCTGATCAGAAACTAAGAAACTGCAGTTTCAAAGAGACAGAAATCTAAAATTAGAAGTTAAGGACTGGGTTTTAATATGCCTGACAAAAATCTAGAGACTTATCAGATGAAAAATGAAGTTGTAAAATAGTTTTGTTTTTAAAAGAATGGCAGTGGGACATAAAGACACAATAACCTGCACTTGCACTTCAACTTTAAAGCATTGGCATCAGTGTTTATTAATTTTGTGCAAATCAACCTCTTCATGCCTGTTTCTTCATCCACGTAATAAAAATAATAATAAAACCTACATTTTAGGGTTGTAAAGCACTCAGAGCAATGTTTGGTACATGGTTAACAACCAAAGAAATTTAGTTTCTATAACAATTACTGTTTTCTGTTATAGTCTTAAAAAATTATAAATCATAAATTTTCAGGTTACTTCACATGAGACATTTTTAAAAAATTAGCAGGAAGTTCAGGAAATCAAACTTTAACCAGAGTTAGGAATAAGGCTTGGATTTCCTGGGTGGTACAGTGGATGAGAACCTGCCTGCCGATGCAGAGAACACCGAGTTGACCCCCGGTCTGGGGAGACCCCACATGCTGTGGTATAACTAAGCCGGGCACCGTGACTACTGAGCCTGTCCTCTAGAGCCCACCAGCCAGGCCACTGGGCCTGTGTGCTGCGACTACTGAGCCGCACGCCTAGAGCCTGCGCTCCACAGCAATAAAAGCCGGCACTGCGCTGAGAAGCCTGTGCATCGCCCCTGCTCAGCACAGCTAGGGAAAGCCCAGGTGCAGCAATGAAGACTCAGCACAGCCAAAAATAAACAAAGGCTTGTTCACGAGAGCAAGAAGACAAACCCACAGAATGAGTGAAATACCTGCCAATCATGCACCTGATACAGGACTGGGACTTGTATCTGGAATATAAAATGAGCTCTTACTGCCCAATAATAAAAAAGACAAATCATCTTCAAAGAAGATATACAAATGGCCCATAAACACATGAAAAGATGCTCAACTATTAGCCACTGGTAAAATGCAAATCCAAACGACAATTAACATACCATTTCACACCCACTAGGATGGCTGCTGGGCACCTGGGTTTGATCTCTGGTCAGGGAACTAGGATCCCAAATGCCACTGAGGAACTAAGCCTGCAGGCAGCAACTAGAGTCTATGCCACAGTGAAAGATTGCACATGACTCAACGAAGACTCGTGAGCTGCAACTAAAACCTGACCCAGCCAACTACTGAAATAAATAAATATCCTAAAAAAGACAACAGTAAGTGCCGTGAAGAAGGTGGAGAAAATGGAACCCTTGTACACAACTGCCGGGAACACAAAAGGTACAGATTTTCAGTGGAAAACTTTGACATTTATTCAATTGATTCACTTTATTTAAATGTACAATTTGCTACCATCTCTATCACTGAATCAACTGAATCAAAAAAGGAAAACAGTTGACCAGTAGATATAAAATGTCTCCAAAATCCTACACTTTACAATAAATGTGAAGAATCTTGTATTTTGTATTGAGATAAACCTGTTTTTTAAAGAACATGGTAATATTCTAATTCATTATCATAAAAAATCTTCAAATGTTAAATCAGGCATGCTATGGCTTAAAATCTACTTGAGAAATAATACTGAAACTAGGAAACTAAAAAGGCTCTTATAAAAATAGAAGCCAAAAAAAAAAAAAAAAAAACCCCCAAAAATTCACTGAGAATTTCCCCTGCTGCATTTTGAATGCCTAAGCTGTACTGTGTGGGAAAATAGCATTGTCTTAAAAAAATAAAAAACTAAGCAGGAATTGAGGATTTAATTATGTGAGTTCATGGAAATTTACTGTCATCAAAAAATAAGCTCATGGTTTATTTGCCCTCTAAAACACACAATCCATTTAGGCAAAGACCTTCCCTTAAAGATCACCTACCTCAGCCTTCTCATGTTATAGATTGAGGGCATTGAATTGAACATCTGGTTAAGGGTTGAACAGAGAGAGAACCAAAAGCTTTGCCTCTAAGTGTAGGTTGTCTTCCTGGGTCTTATGCTGAGACTAAACCTTTAAAAAGAGGCGATAGTTCCTGTATCTGTATAGAGATAATGGACTTCAAGTAGAGTTATTATCCATTCTTTAAGACCATGTTAACTTCTGAGAATATCAGTTATCACCGAGACTTCTGTTAAATGAGTTTTATCAAATGGTTTAGGAAAACAGCTTTTTTTAGTTTAATGATATGAACTAAAGCCAAACTCACTATATTTCTCCTTTGGTGGTTGTTTCTTTCTTCTCACTTTCTGTGTTTAACCTTCTCTGATTATCTAGAATGTAGTTGAAATAAGTTTTTAGGCACTTGGCATCTACTGTTATAGGTTTAGAGAATCTCCTATCTTAAGAAGTAGAGCTTACCTCCCACTATATAATTTAAGTTCTTGTGAGACAACAATATTGGCCTCTGCCCCTGGTTCCTGGCATAGAGCTCCTGAAACTCTTGGAATTTCTTAAGTGATAAGAGCACTGGGAGCATGTTTTGTTCTAACATTTGACCTTTCACCTTGGTTCCTGATACAAGACTCCTGAAACGTTTGTGCTGGGTGACAGGAATGTCTTCTCCTAATGAGGCCACTCTGGATGGTCTCCTGGATTATGGCTGATCACCGAAAAGACCAAGCCATGATGAGAAGTTTGGAATTTTCAGCCCCGGCCCTGCTGAAAATGGGAGTTAATGATTGACCATCATGCCTATGTGATGAAGCCTCCAGAAAAACCCCACTAATATGGGATCTGGTAGGCTTCCAAGTTGAAGAACACATCCATGAAATGGGAGGGTGATGCATCCCAATTTCAAGGGAACAGAAGCTCCAGTGTTTGGGATACTCCTAGACCTCTCCCTATGGAGCTCTTCATCTAGCTGTTCATCTGTGTCCTTTATCATATCCTTTAATAAACTGCTAAACATAAGTGAGTGTTTCCCTGAGTTCTGTGAGCCACTCTAGCAAGTTAATTGAACCCAAGAAAGGGGTCACATAAACCACTAATTTCTGTCCAAGCTGGATGAACCTGTGGGTAACCGGGGGGCTGACTACTTGCAACTGGCATCTGAAGTTGGGTGGAAACAGTCATGTAGGATGTGACACAAATCCAAGTGGACAGTGTCAGAACTGAGTTAAACTGTAGGACTCCTAGCTGGCATTGTGGAGAAGGCCCTGGTATGGGGGAAAACCCCACACATTTGGTGACCAGAACGGTTGTTAGTATCTTTGTGAGGACTCAAGGAGAAAGATATAGGAAAGGAGAACCACAGGTTTTCTCAATACGGTACCAGATACTTAATCTCTCAGGTTTCCTTATAACCAGGGTGCAGACACGTGATGTGGGCATTGCCTTAAAGATGCACCCGCTCCAGACTACAAAGAAGCTGTGGCTGTTAAGACTCTTCTGGAGAGGGTGGTGGCCCTGGCAGCAATAGCATCAAATTTCAAGAGCCAACCACGGCATTGGTTCTGGAAGCAGAGTTAGGAATCAGTTATCTCAATGGTGCAAGCTAGGCCCTATGACCAGCTGTGTGGTGGAATTTGGGGCTTTGTTCTTGTTTAAGGGACCTCCAAGTGTGACTCGGCTCTCCTAGAAATTCTGCTTAAGTCACCCAGGGTTAGTCTCTGTTACTTGATACCAAGAAGTATTAATACAAGCAGCTATAAGTAAAAGAAAGAGAAAAAGAAAGGAATAAAGAAAAAGAAAGGAAAAAAAGTTCTTCTGTACTGTGAGTTTATCTGGAGCTGGTTCTATATGTAGTTTTCATATTAAATAGTAATTCTCAACTTGTAAGATAATGTCTGGCATTTAGTAGGTTCCTAACAAATGTAGAATTAAATTGGCTATTTTATTTACAAAGGCAATAATTATTAATGAAGCTTCTGGGGATAAAAGGGAAAAGAGCATCAGCAGGATAGTACATTTACGAGAATGTGTGAGAACAGAACAACTAACCAAACTCAGACTAGGGGGGCAGAAGTTTTTTTTTTTTTTTATGTTCATAGCCTAGTTTTTCTAACAGAACTTTCGAACTATATAAATCTTGAGTGCAAGTCCATTTTCCTGGGAAGATACATGTTTCTAGAAAAATGCAGACAGTAAATTCATTAGGAGGACAGTTTATTTTTGCTATAAAATGACATGCTTGATTTTGCATGTAGAACTGATCTGTTGATTTGGGACAGGCTATGTTAGGGAAATGATTAACATTTATTTACTAGAAACTGTAAAAAAAAAAATATGTATATTAAAATGCCAAGGAAAAAAGCAAGCAAATTTTGAAATCCATGTTTGCTAAATTTGGATGGAATGAATTTATTTTATAATCCTTTAATTGGGTAAACATATGATGCTGAGAAAGCTGTAGCTTATAGTTGCTTCATTTGTTTCTCCACATTTTAACATACTGGTCAAAAAGTCCTTCTGTTTTATCACAGAAATTCCAGGAAACATGTGAGCATGTCTATCTTACTAGGAACATAAGTACTTCACCCTTTTGTTGGCCATCCTACCAAATTATGTGCTTAATATAAAATATTCTGGAACATAAACACCATAGCTGCTACTCTGAAATTATGGTAACATAAACTGGCATTTAGTTATACTGTTTCCACTCAGTCACAAACTGTATTTAAGTAGGAGCTTTGGGTAAAGGAAACTGACTACAAGGACTATTCAGAAAATTCAGTTATGATTCTTTCAATTTCTCAGCCATTTCAGCTGTAAACTGGGATAAAATGATACCATGGAGACTGTATGAGGACCAAATGCAATTATATATTTTAAAGAATCCAGAAATATGCTTAATATACAGGGTGGACACTCAAAAAAAAGGCAAAAGGAGAAGGGGATAGCAGAGGATGAAATCGTTAGATAGCATCATCGACTCAAAGGACATGAATTTGAGCAAACTCCAGGAGACAGTAAAGGACAGGGAAGTCTGGCAAGCTGCAATCCATGGGGACGCAGAGGCAGATGTGACTTAGTGACAACAAGAACAAAACTCAAAAAAAGGGAGGAACTAAACCTGAATTTGCAACTTACACTATTTAGTAGCACAGGCAACCTATGTCAAAAGCATTTTGTTTGAGAAAAAAAAAATTCCAAAATATTTTAAGCTATGATACATGCTGAATAAATCTTGTAAATGCTTAATTTTATTTATTTTTATCCTCTCATTATTCTAACAGGGTAGTTCATACTTACTATTTTTATTCATTATTTATAACATAATTCTTTGTTTAACCCTGGATATTATCATTTTAGTGATGGTTTAGTCACTAATGCATGTCTGACTCTTTGAGACCCCATGGACTGTAGCCCACCAGGCTCCTCTGTCCATGGGATTTTCCAGGCAAGAATATTGGAGTGGGTTGCCATTTCCCTTCTCCAGGGGATCTTCCCCACCCAGGAATTGAACCTGGGTCTCCTGCATTGCAGGAGGATTCTTTACCAACTGAGCCACCAGGGAAGCCATGATTATCATTTTAATATGGGAAAATTTATGTAAATATCTCACTGTCAACTAGGGAGCTCCCTGCTTCAAAAAACTGTAAGGTATGTGACACTGATAATTATTTTCTTTGGGTTTACTAACACATTATAATTTAGTTCAAAGTCGTACAATAATCAGTGACAAAGTGAGTTGGTGTTTTAAGAGAAGACAAAAATGTTTTCTAAGACATTTATGTCTCACTTCTTCCCATGTCAAATACTAAGTCATTTTGCTTCTAATATAAAAATGGCTTATCAAATAAATATAAATAAATTACCTTTCACATTTAACTAAAGTTCTGTGTCTGGGGATCTGAAGATCTGGGCTCTGGTTACAGCTCCATTAATAGCTGGGTTGGGTCAGCCGTTTGCCTCCCTCAACCTATTTTCTTACCAATATGATAAAGCTGTTATACTAAACTATCACTAAGTTTTCTTCCAGTTCTTAAATTCCCTATGATCTATCTTATGTCCTGCTGCCCAGTAGGATTATTAGTTCTCTGGAGGTATAAATCAGATCTTTGAGAGAAGCTGTACATTACTTAGCATAGTGCTATGTATGGAATATCTATAAATCTGAACTGCAATTATATGACACTGTAAAACAAATATGGAACCAGATTATTACATATTTAGTATAAAACCAATTATTGCAAAGTAACCATTATTTAACATTTACAGTGGGGTCCTCTCTTACATTTCAGTCATGCAAATGCTTCCTCTACTGCTCTAGGTAGTAAGAAGCTGGGAGGAATGACTAAAAGGAGAGTTTCTATGTGAGGTGTTATGTCCTCTTATCTCCATAAACCATTAGAACACTCCTAACTTCTAGACTTACTCTTTATACACTGTCGTACGTCAGTGTGGTAGCAGCTTCAATACGTTCCCCAAGGAACTCAACTTCCTTGTATTCACACTCTTGTGTACTTCCCTGCTACAAAGAACCAGGGTCAGCATGCAGCAGAACTGATGGGGCTCCAGTGCTTAGGTTTAAAAGACTGACTACTCTCCTGGGAGCTCTCCCACATGTTCACTTGCTCACTCTGTGGCTTACTTACCCTGAGGGAAGCCCCAGGGAGAGGCCCACATAGTGAGAAGCTGAAGCCTCCTACCAACAGTCCAGTCAGGCTGGGAGCATACCCTTCAGCCCTGATCAAGTCTTCATCTTCACCAACAGCCTGATGCAACCTCAGGAGAGATCTGGGGCCAGAATCACTCTGTTAAGCTGGTCCCAGATTCTTGACCTTCAGAAACTGTGTGAGCTAATCAATGTTTGCTTTTTCAAACTGCTAGGTTTACAGATTCTACACAACAAATACCTATTTATCATCCTTTTCTAATATGAAGTACCTGTGATTTCTTCTTGCCTAGATGATTATAACTTCCTAACTGTTGTCCCTGTAAAAGCATCAGCTCTGTAATATTCATCCTTTACATGGCTATAAGTGAAATATTTGAAATGCAAGTTTATTTGTGCCTCTCTATTGCATAAAAAAATTTTTCAGTCAGTTCAGTTCAGTCTCTCATTTGTGTCCAACTATTTGCCACCCCATGAACCGCAGCACGCCAGGCCTCCCTGTCCATCACCAACTCCCAGAGTTTACTCAAACTCATGCCCATCGAGTCGGTGATGCCATCCAGCCATCTCATCCTCTGTCGTCCCCTTCTCCTCCTGCCCCCAACCCCTCCCAGCATCAGGGTCTTTTCCAATGAGTCAACTCTTCGCATGAGGTGGCCAAAGTATTGGAGTTTCAACTTCAGCATCAGTCCTTCCAATGAACACCCAGGACTGATGTCCTTTAGAATGGACTGGTTGGATCTCCTTGCAGTCCAAGGGATTCTCAAGAGTCTTCTCCAACACCACAGTTCAAAAGCATCAATTCTTCGGCACTCAGCTTTCTTTATAGCCCAACTCTCACATCCGTACATGACTACTGGAAAACCATAGCCTTGACTAGACAGACTTTTGTTGGCAAAGTAATGTCTCTGCTTTTTAATATGCTATCTAGGTTGGTCATAACTTTTCTTCCAAGGAGTAAATGTCTTTTAATTTCTTTGCTGCAGTCACCACCTGCAGTGATTTTGGAGCCCCCCAAAATAAGTCTGACACTGTTTCCACTGTTTCCCCATCTATTTGCCATGAAGTGATGGGACCAGATGCCATGATCTTAGTTGTCTGAATGTTGAGCTTTAAGCCAACTTTTTCACTTTCCTCTTTCACTTTCATCAAGTGGCTTTTTAGTTCCTCTTCACTTTCTGCCATAAGGGTGGTGTCATCTGCATATCTGAGCTTATTGATATTTCTCCCAGCAATCTTGATTCCAGCTTGTGCTTCCTCCAGCCCAGTGTTTCTCATGATGTACTCTGCATATTTTTAGTAGCTCCCTATTACTATTAGAACATTCAAATCTCCATACCATGTCACAGAAGGCCTTCACAAACTGGCTTCTGTTTTCTCTCTAGCTTCTTCTGCACCTCAGTACTTACGCACTTTAACTCTACTTCAATACGCAAAGTGGGCTAAAGATTTTTCTTTTTCTGATATCACTATTACACTGTTCCCTCTGCCTAGACTATCTCATCTATTTGGCCAATACTACTTATCCTTCAAGATTCAGTTTAAGTGTCACTCTGTGTGTGTGTGTATTTAATTAATTATATATTTTTCTCAGATATAGATACTTCTATACAACTGCCTGGCTTGTATATATTTATAATTCAATTCAACAAAAACTTTTGAGCACCTACTATGTGTTAGGCACATTGTCTGTAAGGCATTAGGAATAACAAAAAATATTAAGGGAGGGGAAGTAGCAAGGGAGTTGGACAGTAAACAACTGATTACAAATGATATGAATGTTACAAAAATAAGGGAGTTCAGCGTATTCTGGGCAGACAAGGTGGGGGAGGGACCCCCAACTTATTCTATGGTTTTAGGAGAGATTTTCTTGAATGATTGTTGAGTAAAGGATTTAACAAAAAACTCTAGGAAAAAAAAAGAAATTAAAAAAAAAAAGAAAAAACTACCCAAAAGATGTGAAATCAAAATAAAAACACAGCCCTGAATTTTAGTCCAAAAATAAAAATCAGCAAGCAAAGACATATTTTGGCAACAATATGTGTAAAAAAGAGTTATGAACTATATTTGACAGAAAGCACAATAATATAGAAAGAAAAAAACACTTTGGTTTCCCCAGTGGGAACATACTATATAGATCCTCCTCAACTGACAGTGGGGTTGCATTCCAATAAACCCACTGTAAACTGAAAATGTTGTTAAGTCAAAATGAATTTAATACACCTTATCTTAATACAGGCATCATTTAGCCCAGCTTTTGCAGTTGTTTAGGTGCTAAGTCATGTCCGACTCTTTGAGACCGCACAGGTTGTAGCCTGCCAGGCTCCTCTGTTCATGGGATTTCCCAGGCAAGAATACTGGGGTGGGTTGCCATTTCCTTCTCCAGGGGATCTTCCCCACCCAGGGATCTAACCTGCATCTCCTGCATTGGCAGGTACCAGGGAGGCCCTTAGCTCAGTATACCTTAATTATTTATTTGGCCACATCAGGTCTTGGTCGCAGCATGTGAGATCTAGTTTCCTAACCAGGGATCAAGCCTAGGACCCTGCACTGAGAGGACAGAGTCTCAGGGGCTGGGCCACCAGGGAAATCCCAAGCCTAGCTTACATTAAATGTGCTCACAGGGGCTGCCCTGGTGCTCCAGTGGTTCAGAACCCACCTGTCAATGCAGAGGAGACAGGTTCGATCCCTGATCTGGGAAGATTCCACATGTCGTGGAACAACTGACTCCATGAACCACAACTGCTGAGTCCGCGCTCCGCAGCAAGGGATGCCAGCACGCCACAGCCAAGAGCGGCCCTCACTCGCCACAGCCAGAGAAGGCCCGGGCACAGCAACAAAGACCCAGCACTGCCAAAAAACCATTTTTAATGTGCTCAAAACACTTGTGTTAGCCTCCAGCTGGGCAAAATCACCTAACACAAAGCCTATTTTATAAGAAAGTGTTGACTACCTCATGTAGCTTACTGAACACTGTACTGAAGGTGAGAAGCAGAATGGTTGCTGGGGTGCACATTGGTGGTTGAGGGTGTCAGCTGTTGGCCCTGCTGATCACACGGCTGACTGGGAGCTGCTGCTGCCCAGGATCACTAGAATACCAGAACTAATATCACTAGCCTAGGGGGAAAAAAATCAAAATTTTTTTTTCATTTATTTTTATTAGTTGGAGGCTAATTACTTTACAATATTGTAGTGGTTTTTGTCATACATTGACATGAATCAGCCATGGATTTACATGTATTCCCCATACCGATCCCCCCTCCCACCTCCCTCTCTACCCGATCCCTCTGGGTCTTCCCAGTGCACCAGGCCCAAGCACTTGTCTCATGCATCCAACCTGGGCTGATGATCTGTTTCACCCTATATAATAGACATGTTTCGATGCTGTTCTCTCGAAACATCCCACCCTCGCCTTCTCCCACAGAGTCCAAAAGTCTGTTCTGTACATCTGTGTCTCTTTTTCTGTTTTGCATATAGGATTATCATTACCATCTTTCTAAATTCCATATATATGTGTTAGTATGCTGTAATGTTCTTTATCTTTCTGGCTTACTTCACTCTGTATAATGGGCTCCAGTTCAAAATATGAAGTATAGTTTCTACTGAATGCATGTCACATTTGCACTATCCTGAAGTCAAAAAAATGGATAGGTCAAACATTTGGAAATTGGGGGCTGTCAATATAGAGTTTGGAAATACTCCATTATGATCAGCACTCACAGCCTTTTAAAGAAAGGTGGGAAAACCAGAGCCCGTTCAGAAGAGAATGACCAGAACTGAGACACCTTGAACCCACATCACACAAAGAATAGCTTCTGAAAACTGGAAGGCATTGCTGTGTGAAGACTCAGAGGATGCACAGCGTATAAACAGCTGAAGGTCAGTCTTGTAGAAGAAATATTTTATATCAGTATATAAGCCTGTTGATTTATGGACAGAGTAGGAGAAGACTCTTGAGAGTCCCTTGGACTGCAAGGAGATCCAACCAGTCCATTCTAAAGGACATCAGTCCTGGGTGTTCATTGGAAGGACTGATGCTGAAGTTGAAACTCCAATACTTTGGCCACCTCATGCGAAGAGTTGACTCATTGGAAAAGACCCTGATGCTGGGAGGGGTTGGGGGCAGGAGGAGAAGGGGACGACAGAGGATGAGATGGCTGGATGGCATCACCGACTCGATGGGCATGAGTTTGAGTAAACTCTGGGAGTTGGTGATGGACAGGGAGGCCTGGCATGGGGTCACAGATTCAGACATGACTGAGCGACTGAACTGAACTGAACTGAAGGAAGAGACCGAAAACCATCCACAAATAGCCCGAGCTGTTTAAGGTGGACGGGTCTCTCCTTGATTCACAAATAACCCGCACTGTTTAAGGCAGATGGGTCTCATCCCTGATCCACAAGTAGCCCGAGCTGTTGAAGGTGGATGCGTCTCACCCCTGATCCACGGACAGCCCGGGGGGTTTAAGGAGGACAGGTCTCATCCCTGATCCACAGACAGACCGGGCTGTTTAAGGCGGATGCGTCTCATCCCTGATCCACAGACAGCCCGGGCTGTTTAAGGCGGAGGGGTTGCGTCCCTGGGGGTGACCATTTCTCAGTCTGTTGGCCACTGTGCAAAGCGCTGCAGGAGGGACTCCAAACAGTGGGAGGGTTAGTATGTACGACTTTTTACTAAAGCCTTTTAAACCTTGATATTTATAGCTTGAATATATGAATATTAATGAGTCTTTCTTAGTCCTAATTTACACTGCAGTGATGCCAAGTAGTTCACATTTCCCACAAGATTCTGTTCTATACAGTAAGCAGAATGAAAACAAAGAGATGAGCTTTAGATCTCTTCAAAGAGGCTATCTATATGGCCTTCTCAGCAACCCTGCTCGTAGCAACAAACTATTTTAGAGTTCATTTGTCTCATTAGTTAATCTAAATCATATGTTTAAGGCATGCATTTGTTTCTGTAAAATGTGTAACAAATCTGGAGGAAAATATCTCTATGGATATTTGGTTGAGTTCAAAGGCGACTGTTGCTTGATGTATTCAAGATCCCCAAAGCAAAAGTTCTCTGTAATCAATTCTAATATCTGTATCCATATTTTCAATTTCAACTTTCTGAATTCAGAAAAAGGAAATATAGATTTCTTCAGGCTCGCTAACCTTTATTTGTAAAAATCCAAGCATGTGTGCTTAGTCATGTCCAACTCTCTGCAACACCAGGGACTGTAGTCCACGAGACTCCTCTGGCCATAGGATTCTCCAGTAAGAATACTTGGGTGGGTTGCCATTTCCTCCTCCAGGGGATCTTCCTGGCCCAGGGATTGAACCTGTGTCCCCTGCATTGGCAGGTGGGTTCTTTACCACTGAGCCACCTGGGAAGCCCCAAAAGTCCAAGTGTGAACAAAAACTACAATGTCTTTCACATGTACATCCTTAAGATGATGCTGGTCCATCACTCTGTCTTCAATTTATGTCTTAAATACCAAAGAATTTACCATGCAAGTATTGAAAGAACTATGCAACACTCCATAGAAAGCTATGATCTCTAGTGCTTCCGACTGGTATCACTGCAAAGGAGGACACACAGAGGAGTTGAACCTGTGCTTGCTAAGCAGGTCTTCGGAAAAACAGAAACTTGAGATGATGTGAAATGGCTCAATTTTCTGACACGATACAAGGTTCTTAATTCTCCAGTACAAAGATAAATCCATTCTGAAGAGCTTAATATGTATAAAATAAATAAATGTTTCAAATTTTGGACAGTCAGTAGGAGGTTCAAACAAATTTTGTTGGCTTAAATAGATGTTGATCTGTAGTTTTTATTAGCTGAAAGCTAAACCATCTGTTTGAGTAGAAACAGATTTTGGCCCAAGGGAGGAAGAGTGAAAGTGATCTCACTGAAGCTAACAGGGCACGGAAGGTCAGTTAGGTACAGTGGGTTTGGGAACTGGCTCCTTTGGGTCAAGGAAGTTCCCTAATATCCTAGAAGACACAGTGCAAACCTGTCTAATTTAAATCTCTGGAGCCTAGTGAAAGTTCTAACAGATTAAATGTTTGATTAGTAAATCACATACAAAAAAGACAAACGCTTCATGGAAAAGACTTATACAACTGCCAATAAATTATCAAAGCAATGATCATTCTTCATAAAGTGACAAGTATTCCAAGTACAGAAAGGCAGACATACCATTAATCCTATTTTATTTCTATTTAAAAAATCTATTTTCAGATTTACTTTGTAGAAGGGGCTTCAGAAGAGGCTATACGAAGTGGGGATAACCTAGTGGTTTGGAAGGAATTAAAAACAGATACCCTGCTGACTTCAGGCAATAAATGAGAAAGAAAGACAACCAGGGAAATGAGGGTGGCAGGATACAGTAATAAGGCAGCTTTTTCAAAGTCATGGGATCAGTTTTTACTTCTTCCTCCTTTAGTTGCCAAGCACTATAGATTTTCCTTTGAAATTTCTTTGGACATTTTCCCTTTCTTTCCATTTCATGCCTTTAATAATCTCACTCCAAGACTGCTGCAATGTCTCCTTGCTCATCGTCTCTGAAGCTTCAATGTACTCTACCCTTCCTGCTAGCGCAGCTTCCCTCTGATTTTTCTATTTACAGACCTCACCCAGATTAACAGTCTCTTAACAGAGCCTTTATAGTGTTTTTAAAATTATGATAGCTTAAAGTCACTTCCTTAACTCATTAATGACCTAAATCATATATAACTGCATACCATGCAACAACCACCTCATCTCTCCTCAAGATGAATCCTCTCTCTCTTTACTGTCTTCTCCTGGCCACCTGATACGAAGAGACAACTCCCTGGAAAGGACCCTGATGCCGGGCAAGATTGAGGGCAAGAGGAGAAGAGGGAGACAGAGGGCGAGATGGTTGGATGGCATCACCGACCCAACAGACATGTTGTTGCTCAGTTACTAAGTCGTGTCCAACTCTTTCCAACCCCCAATTGATATGAGTTTGAGCAAACTCTGGGAGACAGTGAAGGACAGCGAAGCCCGGAATGCTGCAATCCATGAGGTCACAAAGAGTCAGATACGACTAAATGACCGAACAACAAAAACTACCCGGATACCTTGCTCATTCCAACACAGTGCATGATGGAGCATGCAGCAAGCAGCAGATGCGAGTTTGTCCACAGTATCCATTATTTCCATACTAAGAGAAGTTCACTTTTTTTTGTTTTTTTCAGATCACAATGTGCCTAGTTAAAACATTATACTTCTGAGCCTCCTTTGAAGCTAGGCACAAGAACGTGACATAGTTCATATCCAGTGAGAAATAAGTCTGCTAAAAATTTCTGGAAAATGTGCCTTCCTGATAGACACCATGTCTTCCTTTATTTCTGTCTGAAATACAGATATGATGGCTTGAGCTGCAACAGCCGCTTTGAGATCATCTGGGAAAGGCCAAGACAACTGCAGTAACCTTAGTCCTAGCACCCTTAAATTTCTGAATCAACACCAGCAACTGGTGTTCACTGCTGTGGATTTTTCAGAACATAAGAAAAAAATCCAACTTTTTTGGTGAGTGATCACACCATTGTGATTATCTGGCTCGTGAAGATCTTTTTTGTACACTTCTTCTGTGTATTCTTGCCACCTCTTAACATCTTCTGCTCTGTTCAGTCCATACCATTTCTGTCCTTTATCGAACCCATCTTTGCCTGAAATGTTCCCTTGATATCTCTAAAGTTCTTGAAGAGATCTCTAGTCTTTTCCATTCTGTTGTTTTCCTCTATTTCTTTGCATTGATCACTGAGGAAGGCTTTCTTATCTCTCCTGGCTATTCTCTGGAACTCTGCATTCAAATGGGAATATCTTTCCTTTTCTCCTTTGCTTTTCGCTTCTCTTCTTTTCACAGCTATTTGTAAGGCCTCCTCAGACAACCATTTTGCCTTTTTGCATTTCTTTTCCATGGGGATGGTCTTGATCCCTGTCTCCTGTACAGTGTCACGAACCTCCGTCCATAGTTCATCAGGCTCTCTGTCTATCAGATCTAGTCCCTTAAATCTATTTCTCACGTCCACTGTATAGTCATAAGGGATTTGAACAGGAGATGGCAAGAGTGAATGTCGACATTATAGGAACCAGCTTTATAGCTACCCAGTACCTAATTGATCTCTCCTTTAAAAAAAATCAATCAGCATATTATTAATGGTTCAGAACTCATCTGTGCCATCTGTGGGTCTAGATCCACTTAGTATATTAGCATCAGTGGAAGCTATAAGCTATAAAGGGACCTAAAAAATTTGGTCAGATTTTACCCAAATTCTAAAGATAATTGCATCATACTCTGCCTCCCTTAGGTGAATGTCCTCTCACTAAAAAACTGCCAATTGAATCTGCAGCTCAAAATGTAAAGTTAGTCTTTATGAAAGTATTCCTTGTCATAGTTAGCACAGTAAATGTTATTTAATGCTCATCATTTTACTTGTCAGTTATTACTATATACATAATTAACATATCTCTGACTCTGTTTCGAAAGAAAAGAATTCTTTTTTTCAGGTGAATAGTGTGATTTTTCTCCTTTCCTCAGTAGAAATTCTCAGTGTGGGAATTTTACTACTGGTTTTAATAGTGAGTCAAAAAGTGAGAACTATTTGATCATGCATTTAAAAGAAAATTAAAACAGGGCTTCAAGAGAAGACTCCGTTTACTCAACTAGATATAATTATATCTGAAATGGAATGAATTGCAATGAAAATGCAAAACTGTTCACATATTTTAAAAAATAGCCTGTACACATTTAAGGAGAAATGAATGTATAAGAAGAAAATGCACAACTTTTAGGCACAACTCTCTTGGGCAACCAGCCTGCTTGAGCAGAACAAGTCTAAGATAGGACAGTTTCCAAATGTATTTTCTTTGGGATAACATTCCTATGAAAGTAATCATCAAAAGCAGTTGTATCAACATTCTTTTATTATTAAAACGAATCCATTTATTTGGTTGGTTTGCTTTCTACCCTTCTGTTATAGTCTCTCCAACTAAAAAGGTGTTTCACTGCTAGTGACTTCTAGATTTTCCTTACCTGAAAATTATTTTGAGATTAAATATAATTACAGTTTAGCCTTGTAGTCATTTGTTCACTTACTTGGACCCTTAATAATGACAGGGTAGAATCAGAGTTACAGTTTTATTTTCATTACTCATTTACCACATTATCTGAGCTACATGGCTAAAAGAGGGAAGGAGAACAGTAAAACCAAACCAACAAAAGTGCTGGTCAAACTGTGAAATGTACCTGCTAACGGCTGTGTTCAGTGCCTGATGAAAGGAGTCTACAAAGTAGTTACCATTAAAAAAAACTCTTCTATGTTCTACTTTGTTGTATTTATCAAGAATGAATGAAGGGAAATGAGCAGTTTTACTATAACATGAGTGGAAATAATTTAAAAGCAGGAAATGCTGACTTATAGTACAAGAAGACCTTCCAGAATCCTTTTCCAAAAAAAAAAAAATAAAAAATAGCAATAGCCTTTTAATTCACCACCAACTGGCCTGCCATACATCTGCAATCTTTTTTTTTTTTTTTTAAGTTTTTTAAAAGTATGCCTAGAATGCATGAGACAAGTGCTCGGGGCTGGTGCACTGGGATGACCCAGAGGGAAGGGGTGGGGAGGGAGGTGGGAGCGGGGGTTCAGGATGGGGAACACATGTAAATCCATGGCTGATTCATGTCAATGTACGGCAAAAACCATTACAATATTGTAAAGTAATTAGCCTCCAACTAATAAAAATAAATGAAAAAAATTTAATTAAAAAATAGTATATTGTGATGTCTTTTAAAAAAAAAAGTATGCCTAGAATTTCATTTTACTTCAATAATCTTTGGTGTGAAGACTTCCTCACAGACAGACCTTCTTTCTTACAGTCTAACCTGTTTTAAACTCTCTTACAAGAACAAAGGAAATTAAATAACAAAGTTTAAGAGTAATAAACTACAAAAATTAAATAAGGCATGGAGAACACAGAACGATGCGACTAGTATTTTCTAAATGGCATTAAACTCACATCCGTATCCTACCCTCTTTAGCTATTTCTTATATAGACTTTTTTTACAGCTCAAAACCACAAAGTATAATCATTATACATTATAGCTTAAGGCCAAACATTGACCTAGGAATCTAATTTACTTTGCTAAAATTGGAAAATCAAATTTCTATTCCCAAATATCCACATACAGGATATAAGAAAATCCAATTGCTCAATAAACTTTGACTTTATGCCCTCTACACTCACTCCAAAATTCTACAAGCTCCACTTAAGTCAAAGAAAGGGATCAAACCCACAACTCATTTTTCTTTTCCAAGTTACATGTAACTTTTGAATTCAGAGATGGCAGAAAATATATTTTATTTATTGCTCAGGGTGAAAAATTTGCTGACTGTTTTTAATCGAAGAGTTAAAATAGTAATGTCCTTCAAGTGACCACAAAGTAATGACCAAATAACATTTAGCTTACTTATTGTGTCATTCAACAAACATGTGCCTATCAAATCCAAAATATTATATTATATTGAATTATGTTGCTCTCAATGAATGTGCTTAACCTTTATAACAAAGGAATAAAGTAGTATAAAAATATATCTTAAATACTGGAATCCAAATATTTTTTAATATTTACACATTTGAAATATTTAATTAGAAATTGATCAAGATATATTTTATACAATGTATTTAGCTCTTAATTCTCTGTTATATAATGGTTGAATAAATGGTACCAATTACTTCCTTGACCTTTAATGTCTTCATCTATAAAATGAAGATAATACTTAGCTGGCAGCTGAGTATTATATAAATTAATAGAGATGAACATCTTGCAATATGTCCTGTGCCAGACACTGCTTACTCTAGGTGCTGGGGTTATGGTAAATGCAAATATAACAAACAACATTCCTGTCCTTACAGAGGAGGAGAAGCTTGCTAAAGTGACCAAGGAGATGCAACTGGAAAAGTAGACCAGTCATTGTATCACAAAAGCCCACAAAATAAAGTGTTTAAAAACACAGGGAACACCAAAAATGAATTTAAGGGGACTGATTGCAAAGGGACACAAATAAACTTCTTAAAGCAGTGAAAATGTAGCTATCATGAATGAAGTGGTGGTCTCACAACTGTCTACACTTGTCAAAACTCATAAAATTGTACACATAAACTTGGTGATGTTTTATTTTATGTACATTGTATCTCAATGAATCTGATTTCTAAAAAATGCATGTGTCATGAAAAACAATTTTTAAAAGGGCAAAAGAGCTGTTCTAAATGAAAGGAGACTAAAGAGGTGTGACAAGGAGATGCCATGTATGATCTCTGATTGGATGTTGAATCCCTTCCTCCAAAAGCTATAAAGAATATTTTGGGGGCAAATTTGGAAATTTGAATATTGATTATATATTAAACTCTATTATATCAATGTTAAACTTTGATGTGGTGATTTTACTGTGCTTGTGTAGGAGAACATCCCTTTTTTAGGAGATGCGTATTCAAGTATTTAAGGGTAAAGTATTAAAGTGTTTGCAACTAACTTGCTAACGGTTCAGAAAAAAACACATGTGAGTAAAATGAGAGAAATAGATACAAATAAAGCAAATGGGGGATAATGTTAACAATTGGTGAAATCTAGGTAAAGGGTCTCCATATACTCACTGTACTCATCTTTCAACTTTTCTGTAGATGTGAAGTTTTTAAAAATAAAAATGGGAGGCTGAAAAAAAGAGGGAATAGTCAACCATGTCAAATACCATTGAGAGGTCAGGCAAGGTGAGAATGAAGACATGCCTCTTGGCTTTGGCAAGGTACTGGTCATTGGTGACCCTTTTGCAAGAACTCTTCAGTAGGGCAAAAGTTACATGAGAGTAAGCAGAGGAGAGAACAGGAGATAAGCAAACAGCGGCAACGAGTACAGAGAACTCTTCCCAGAGTTCTGTATGAAGGCAGCAGAGAAGCAGCACATGGAGTTAAGAGACTCTCCCTACACCAAAAGCAATATTAAGGCACTTTGTATGTTGACAGGGATGACCCAGCAGAGAAGAAACTGATCATTGGGGATAGTAAGCGTAAAAATGCAGCAGCAAAGTCTCTGAAATGGTGAGAAGGGCTAGGATGCATGATCCAAAAGCAAGGAGGCACCTTAGACAACGCTGACCATGATGACAACGACGAAGTAAGAGTGAACTGAAAACAGCTAGGCACTGTTTAAAGCATTTCTGCTCATTTACTTCTCCCCCAAATCTAAGAGGAAGGTGTTACACTAATATCTCCTTTTACAGGAATCTCACGTACAGAAGGAAATGGCAACCCACTCCAATATTCTTGCCTGGAGAATCCCATGGACAGAGGAGCCTGGCAGGCTATGGTCCATGGGGTCACAGAGAGGCAGACATGACTGAAGCGACTAAGCACGCACGCATGCACAAGTACAGAAAACTTAATTAATTTGTCCAACCATACATATCCAATAAATAGCAAAGTTGGGATTTACAACTCAGTGAAGAAACTTTTCTCCCAGTGCAGTAAGAAGGAAGGCAGAATTTGTGGGTATAGATGCCGCTAGGTAGTAGAAAGATGAGATAGCTCTTAAACGATTACATCTATTTTCTTAATGTAGCATTTTGATGAGTTCATCAGCTGAGAGGGTGAAGAGAGGGGATGTTGGAGATTTGAGAAAAGTAGGTGAGAAATTCTTGTTTCAGAGAGAAGGCAAGTGAATTTAGTAGCAATGATAGGTGGTACTGAATGCCCCTTTGGAATTAATTTGAAGTGAATCTCCTTGTCCTGACTGGATGATATTTTGTAGCAATTTTCAACCACTTGACAGCAGGCATAAAGAGTATAGCTGTGTTTAACTAGGGTGAGATTTTTACAGACAAGTGGGACCTAAGGAAAGAGGATTGGGGGGGAGTGGTTTGCAAAAGAGTGGTGATAGTGTGGGACACGGAATATAGGCTTGGTAAGGAGGAGTGTATGGCCATGATGGATGTAAGACACAGAAAAAGTGGCAGGGTCAAAGCACTGGAGACGTGTGAAGTCAGAGAGTAGCTGGAGTGTGGGTATTACAGTGGGAGAGCAAGTAAAAGTCAGAGTGGGATGCCTGAAGAACTTTCAAATGCATGCCATTATGGATGATGAGGAGGTCTTGAGTATGACCATGTGGATGGGAAGCTGAGGTGGTGCAGAAATAAAAGATGAGTGGATCTAAACAGGCCTGAGTGCTGGATGAACCCTCTGTGTAGATGCTGAAGTTTTACAGAGAGTTGACAAAAGCTGTGGTGGAGAAGTAGTCAGTGACAGTGGGGTAGAAGACAGCAGCAAACAACCAGAAGAAGAGTGTCATGAACTTGAAAGATGTTAGGGAGATTAAAGAAGAAAGGTGAGGTTATCTGGAAGTTGTAATGGGGAACAAGGATACTATCCACCCCATCTGCAGGCTCAGAGGAAGAAGAGTGTCATGAACTTGAAAGATGTTAGGGAGACTAAAGAAGAAAAGTGAAGTTATCTGGAAGTTGTAATGGGGAACAAGGATACTATCCACCCCATCTGCAGGTTCAGAGATATATGAGGTGGGAAGGAAAAATCAAGGTCTAATTTGAGAAGTGGCCTCAAAGCAAGAAGGTCAAGGGATGGTTCAGCAGAGAAGCTGAGGATGTGGCACAGCACTGAGCACGTGGCATCTACTTAGTCAGTATTTCCTGAATCTGAAGCAACTTTTCTAAGAGTAGTCTATACCCTAAGAAGGAAAACAAAACTTACTTACAAAGAAATTCAAACCAGATTAAAAAGGAAATGATCCTCTAATTATGGTATTTTTTGAATCCATGAAAAGGCTCATTTTCAAAAATTAGTCCCCTGGCCAAGATAATCAAACAGCATCTTATTGTTTTTGGCTTAATACCAATACAAATGGATAGTTTGCTGTTATGCAAAAGAATGCCTGGTTTTATTTTATAAGAACCTGAGATCAGAACAACTAAAATTAAGTAAATTCTGCCTTGTTGAAGGTTAGACAATAGCCTTTCTGAGCATAAGCTGACCAGAAGTTAGATCTATTATGGTTCAAGCAGAGAAATCTAGGTACTTATGGAACAAGATTAGAAATACTTCCTAAGCATATTCTTTGGAGTATACTACAGTACCCTTTTGAAGATACTGTTCCACTTGAAGTTGTAATATGATTGGTCCATGAAAGCTTCAGAGGTATGCCTTTATTGAAGGAGGATAAGTTCACCTCAATGTTACAGTTTCTTTTTTTTAAAAAGTTTGTTCTGTCTTCCTAAGACTAAGAGGATGTCATAATTCTTTTATGTTTTAACAAGAAAAAAAGTTTTATGTCTGTAACACTGACTCCTAAGCACTTCTAATAAGCTGTCTATACACAGTTAATTTAGGTTTGACAGTCCTCGATGATCTTAAAATGTACAATGAGTACCTAATACTCTTTCTCTAAGACTAAATTTTATTGGAATTTATCTAGAATTCCAGTGTTTTATAATTGTATTTGGTGGCTTCAGCATGATCATCAATCAGAATGTGGACTGGTTCAACTGCAGGTTAAAGGACTTTTCAACTTTGTCTTACTCATTAAACTATAAGGTTGTCATTATTAGACAGAAAATTTACCAGTAGTTCTGTTACACTAGATAAATGGGCTTGAGAAGGACAACCAATTCTCCCAGTTTCACTAGAATTTAATATGATGTGTCAGAGAAAGTCATCAGTCAACAATATACACTGTGCTCATTCTCAACACACAGCTGACACTGGGAGTGAGAAGTTTCTCTTTTCCATGAAGAACCCAGTTGGAAATAATCTCTTCTTTACTAAATCTCTTTAGTACTTTGTTTATTCCTTATGGGATGCTCTTTCCGGAGTACAGTGATTTCTGTGTTCAACTTATACTCCCTCCTAGACTATATATAAGCAAGTATACTACACCGTCACACCTAGGATACTCTCAAAGCACTATGGTATTAATTGTATTTTATCCAATATCCAGAATTAATGAGAGAACAAAATAGTAATACTGTCAATATAAAATTCATTAGTATCACAGATTAAATATAAACAGGTTTCTTAAGTTTAGTTTGGGAATCATATCACCATTTATGTTATACAAGAAACTGCTTTGAGCTCCAACAACCTAACTTATGAACTCACCCTCACAACACAGCAAACACTTCTTATACAGCAGGTATTACCAGAAAGGCCCCAGACAAGAAGTCTATAGATCAGTAAAGACAGTAACTTTTCTAATTTTATAAATAAAAGAGAATGAATTTACAAAATATGTAGCAATTGTAAAGGTAGCTTTAAACTAAACCTTTTACTTTTTACAAGAGAGGAATTTAAAAATAATATTTTGTGAAAACAGTGGGAAAATATTTCACAATTAATGCATGGATATATACTTGACCAGATGAATGTCTTAGCTAATCCAGAGAATCTAGGTTAAACAAAGCAATCACATGTCATTCATAAGCCAAAATTTCAACTTACCATTTATGTTTATTGCTGGTAACACAATTGACATCTTTGGTCTTGAGGTCTTGTTATGGGTGGTAGCTGGTAACAGCAGGTGATCCTAAGATGAACAAAGAACAATTTGTTAAACATAACAATCAGCTTAGTCCTATAACAACCCAAATTCAGAGTTTCTAGGATGCCAACATTTCAATGCTATCATTAAAAAAAAAAAAATAATGAGGCGGGCTAAGCCCTTTTGTACTCGGAACTCTGGTCTGAAGAACTAGGTGCAGGGCCTCTGTACTCGTCCCCTGTGAGCAAGTGAGGCCAGACTGAGCACTGAAGAAGAGAAAAAGGGATCTTCCGTCAGGAGGGAGGCATTGTCCTGGAGGATAGGAGTCCTTGAAACTGGCTTCAGACCTGTTTTGAAGACTGTGTTAAAAGCACTGCCCCATTTCTTCTGGACTCAGAGATCAAACCCTGAGCCTTTGAGTGGGAGCACTGACTCCAAGATCCTAAACTAACAGAGAACTAACCCTGCTGCTGCTGCTGCTAAGTCACTTCAGTCGTGTCCGACTCTATGTGACCCCACAGAAGGCAGCCCACTAGGCTCCTCTGTCCTTGGGATTCTCCAGGCAAGAATACTGGAGTGGGGTGCCATTTCCTCCTCCAATGCATGAAAGTGAAAAGTGAATGTGAAGTTGCTCAGTCGTGTCTGACTCTTCGTGACGCCATGGACTGCAGCCTACCAGGCTCCTCTGTCCATGGGATTCTCCAGGCAAGAGTACTGGAGTGGGTTGCCATTGCCTTCTCCGGAGAACTAACCCTAGGGAGTATCAAACAGTGAGAACTCACACAAAGGAAACCACTTGAATACAAGACCCAGCATCACTCAACCACCAGTGCAAGACACCTGTGCAGGATGCCTTATCTAAACAACAAACAAAAACACAAACCCATCATCAGCAGACAGGATTACCACCTCACTCAGCCTTACCCATCAGAGGAAAAACAAACAAACAAACAAACAAACAACAACAACAACTCAACACAAATCTCATCCTACATGAAGCTGACACAAACCACTGGGCCAGCTTTAGGAGGGCAGAAACCAAAAGGAAGAAAGAATTCAAGCTGGAAGCCTGGGAAAATGAGACCTCAAACACAGTAAGTTTAAAAAAATAATGAAAAGGCAGAGAAATACTACACAAATGAAGGAACAAACTAGAAATACAGGAGTCCAAATAAATGAAGAGGAAACAGGCAAACTACCTGAAAAAGATTCAGAATAATGATAGTAAAGATGATCAAAAACCTTGAAAACAAAATGGAGAAAATGCAATAATCAATTAACAAAGACCTAGAAGAATTAAAGAATAAACATGCAGAAACAAATAACACAAGTAATGAAATTAAAACTACTCTAGAAGAAATCAATAGCAGAATATCTGAAGCAGACGAATGAATCAGTGAGCTGGAGGATAAAATGTGGAAGTAACTTCTGAAGAGCAGAATAAAGTAAAAAGAATGAAAAGAACTGAGGATAGTCTCAGAGATCTCTGGGACAATATCAAACACACCAACACTATATGTATTTAATTATATATATTATATGGGTCCCAGAAGAAGAAGAGAAAAAGAAAGGGTATGAGAAAATTTTTGAAGAGATTATAGTTGCAAATTTCCCCAACATGGAAAAGGAAATAGTCAACCAAGTCCAAGAGGCACAGAGTCCCATGCAGGATAAACCCAAGGAGAAACAATGCCAAGACACGTACTAATCAAACTAATGAAGATTAAACACAAAGAAAGAATATTAAAAGCAGCGAGGGACAATGGTGAAAAATTGAAAGCATTTCCTCTGAAATCAGGAACAAGACAAGGATGCCCACTCTCACCACTACTATTCAACATAGTGTTGGAAGTTTTGGTCACAGCAATTAGAGCAGAAAAAGAAGTAAAAGGAATCCAGATAGGAAAAGAAGAAGTGAAACTCTCGCTGTTTGCAGATGACATGATCCTCTACATAGAAAACCCTAAAGACTCTTCCAGAAAATTACTAGAGCTAATCAATGAATATAGTAAAGTTGCAGGATATAAAATTAACACACAGAAATCCCTTGCATTCCTATATACTAACAATGAGAAAACAGAAAGAGAAATTAAGGAAACAATACCATTCACCATTGCAACAAAAAGAATAAAATACTTAGGAGTATATCTACCTAAAGAAACAAAAGACCTATACACAGAAAACTATAAAACATTGATGAAAGAAATCAAAGAGGACACAAACAGATGGAGAAACATACCGTGTTCATGGATTGGAAGAATCAATATTGTCAAAATGGCTATTCTACCCAAAGCAATCTATAGATTCAATGCAATCCCTATCAAGCTACCAACAGTATTTTTCACAGAACTAGAACAGATAATTTCACAATTTGTATGGAAATACAAAAAACCTCGTATAGCCAAAGTAATCTTGAGAAAGAAGAATGGAACTGGAGGAATCAACCTGCCTGACTTCAGACTCTACTACAAAGCCACAGTCATCAAGACAATATGGTACTGGCACAAAGACAGAAATACAGATCAATGGAACAGAATAGAAAGCCCAGAGATAAATCCACGAACCTATGGACACCTTATCTTTGACAAAGGAGGTAAGGATATACAATGGAAACAAGACAATCTCTTTAACAAGTGGTGCTGGGGAAACTGGTCAACCACTTGTAAAAGAATGAAACTAGAACACTTTCTAACACCATACACAAAAATAAACTCAAAATGGATTAAAGATCTAAATGTAAGACCAGAAACTATAAAACTCCTAGAGGAGAACATAGGCAAAACACCCTCTGACATAAATCACAGCAAGATCTTCTATAACCCACCTCCCAGAATATTGGAAATAAAAGCAAAAATAAACAAATGGGACCTAATGAAACTTAAAAGCTTCTGCACAACAAAGGAAACTATAAGTAAGGTGAAAGACAGCCCTCAGATTGGGAGAAAATAATAGCAAATGAGGAAACAGACAAAGGTTTAATCTCAAAAATATACAAGCAACTCCTGAAGCTCAATTCCAGAAAAATAAATGACCCAATCAAAAAATGGGCCAAAGAACTAAACAGACATTTCTCCAAGGAAGACATACAGATGGCTAACAAACACATGAAAAGATTCTCCACATCACTCATTATCAGAGAAATGCAAATCAAAACCACAATGAGGTACCATTACACGCCAGTCAGGATGGCTGCTATCCAAAAGTCTACAAGCAATAAATGCTGGAGAGGGTGTGGAGAAAAGGGAACCCTCTTATACTGTTGGTGGGAATGCAAACTAGTACAGCTACTGTGGAAAACAGTGTGGAGATTTCTTAAAAAACTGGAAACAGAACTACCATATGACCCAGCAATACCACTTCTGGGCATACACACTGAGGAATCCAGATCTGAAAGAGACACGTGCACCCCAATGTTCATCGCAGCACTGTTTATAATAGCCAGGACATGGAAGCAACCCAGATGCCCATCAACAGATGAATGGATAAGGAAGCTGTGGTACATATACACCATGGAATATTACTCAGCCATTAAAAAGAATTCATGTGAATCAGTTCTAATGAGATGGATGAAACTGGAGCCCATTATACAGAGTGAAGTAAGCCAGAAAGGTAAAGAACATTACAGTATACTAACACATATATACGGAATTTAGAAAGATGGTAACGATGGCCCTATATGCAGGGCAGAAGAAGAGACGCAGAAGTACAGAACAGACTTTTGAACTCTGTGGGAGAAGGTGAGGGTGGGATGTTTCGAAAGAACAGCATGTATATTATCTGTGATGAAACAGACCACCAGCCCAGGTGGGAGGCATGAGTCAAGTGCTCGGGCCTGGTGGGCTGGGAAGACCCAGAGGAATTGGGTGGAGAGGGAGGTGGGATGGGGGACCGGGATGGGGAATTCGTGTAACTCTATGGCTGATTCATATCAATGTATGACAAAACCCACTGAAAAATAAAAAATAAAAAATTAAAAAAAAAAAAAGAAAAGCAGCGAGGGAGAAGCAACAGGTATCATACAAGGGAAACCCCATACACTTAACAGCTGCTCTTTCTGCAGAAACTCTGCAGGCCAGAAGGGAATGGCAGGATATATTTAAAGTGCTGAAAGGGAAAAATCTACAACCAAGATTACTGTACCCAGCAAGGATCTCACTCAAAACTGATGGAGAAATCAAAAGCTTTTCAGACAAGCAAAAGTTAAGAGAATTTACTACCACCAAACCAGCTTTACAACAAATGTTAAAGGGACTTATACAGTCAAGAAATACAAGAGAAGAAAAAAGCTCTACACAATCAACCCCAAACAACTAAGAAAATGGCATAGGAACATATGCCAATAATTACTTTAAATGTAAATGAATTAAATGCTCCAACCAAAAGACACAGACTGGCTGAATAGATACAAAAACAAGACCCATATATATGCTGTCTACAAGAAACCTAAAGACACATATAGACTGAAAGTGAGAGGATGGAAAAATATACTCCATGCAAATGGGAAACAAAAGAAAGCTGGAGTAGCAATCCTCATACCAGACAGAATAGACCTTAAAATAAAGATTACAAGAGATAAGGAAGGACACTACATAATGATCAAGGGATCAATCCAAGAGGAAGACATAACAATTGTAAATACCTATGCACCCAACATAGGAGCATCTCAATATCTAAGATAAACACTAACAGACATATAAGGAGAAATTGACAGTAACACAATAATAGTAGGAGACTTTAACACCCCACTCACATCAATGGACAGATCATCAAAACAGAAAATTAACAAGGAAACACAAGTCTTAAATGATACATTAGATGAGATGGATCTCATTGGTATCTTCAGGACATTCCATCCAAATGCAAAAGAATCCACCCTCTTCTCAAGTGCATGTGGAACATTCTCCAGGATACACCACATCTTGGGCCACAAATCAAGCTTCAGTAAACTTAAGAAAATTGAAGTCAAGCATCTCCTCTGACAACAATGCTATGAGACTAGGTATCAATAACAAGAAAAAAGCTGTAAGAAACACAAACACATGGTGATTAAACAACATGTTTCTAAATAACCAACAGGTTACTGAATAAATCAAAAGGGAAATCAAAAAATTTCTAGAAACAAATGACAATGAAAACACAAATCAAAACCTATGGGATGCAGCAAAAGCAGTTCTAAGAGGGAAGTTTATAGCAATTCAATCCTACCTCAAGAAACAAGAAAAACATTGACTAGACAACCTAACTTTACACCTAAAACAACTAGAAAAAGAAGAACAAAACCCCCCCAAAATTAGTAAAAGAAAACAAATCATAACGATCCAAGCAGACATAAATGAAAAAGAAATGAAAGAAACAATAGTAAAGATTAATAAAACTAAAAGCTGGTTCTTTGAGAAGATAAACAAAATTGACAAACCTTTAGCCAGATTCATCAAGAAAAAAAGCAAGGAGAATCAAATCAACAAAATTAAAAATGAAAAAGGAGAGGTTACAACAGACAATGCAGAAATACAAAGGATTATAACAACTATTATGAACAACTATATGGCAAGAAAATGTATAACCTGGAAGAAATGGACAGATTCTTAGCAAAGTTCAATCTTCCAAGACTGAACGAGAAAGAAATAGAAATTATGAACCCAATTAAATCACTGAAATTGAAGCTGTGATTAAAAAATCTCCCAAAAAACCAAAGCCCAGGACCAGATGGCTTCACAGCAGAATTCTATCAAACATCTAGAGAAGAGTTAATGCTTATCTTTTAAAACTTTTTCAAAAAACTGCAGAGGAAGGAACACTTCCAAACTCATTCTACGAGGCCACCATCACCCTGATACCAAAACCAAACAAAGACAACACACAAAAAAGAAAACTACATGCCAATATCACTGATGAATATAGATGCAAAAATCCTCAATAAAATTTTAGCAAACAGAATTCAGCAACATATCAGAAAGCTCATACATCATGATCAAGTTGGGTTTATTCCAGGAATGCAAGGATTCTTCAATATACACAAATCAATCAATGTGATACACTATATTAACAAATTGAAAGATAAAAACCACGTGATAATCTCAATAGATGCAGAAAAAGCTTTCAACAAAATTCAGCACCCATTTATGATTAAAACTCTTCAAAAAATGGGCATAGAAGGAACCTACCTTAACATAGTAAAGGCCATATATGATAAGCTTACAGCAAACATTATTCTCAATGGTGAAAAACTGTAAGCACTGCTCCTAAGATCAAGAGCAAGACAAGAGTGTCCACTCTCATCACTATTATTCAACATAGTTCTCTAGTAATCAGAGAGCAAGAAATAAAAGGAATCAAGATCAGAAAAGAAGAAGTAAGGCTCTCACTGTTTGCAGATGTCATGATATTGCACATAGAAAAGTACAGTAAAGATAAAAATAGTATGAGAAAATTACTAGAGCTAATGAGTGAATTTAGCAAAGTTGCAGGATACAAAATCAATATACAGATATCATTTGCATTTCTATATACTAACAATGAAAAATCAGAAAGAGAAATTAAGGAATCAATCCCATTCACCACTGCAACAAAAAGAATTAAATATCTAAGAATAAACTTACCTAAGGAGACAAAAGAACTGTACACAGAAAATTATAAGACACTAATAAAAGAAATCAAAGACGGCATAAACAAATGGAGAGATATTCCATGTTCCTGGGTAGGAAGAATCAATTTTGTGAAAACGACTATATTAGTAAATGCAACCTAAGGTTCAATGCGATCCCTATCAAATTACCAATGGCATTTTTGACAGAACTAGTACAGAAGAATTTCACAATTCATATGGAAACTCAAAAGACCCTGGAGAGCCAAAGCAGTCTTGAGAAAGAAGAATGGAGCTGGAGGAATCAACTTTCCTGACTTCAGAATACACCACAAAGCTGCAGACATCAAGACAGTATGGTACTGATCCAAAAACAGAAATATAGACCAATGGAACAAGATAGGAAGCCCAGAAGTAAACCCAAGCACCTATGGGCATCTTATTTTTGACAAAGGAGGCAAGAATATACAATGGGGCAAAGACAGCCTCTTCAATAAACGGTGCTGGGAAAACTGGACAGATACGTGTAACAGAATGAAATTAGAACACCTCCTAACACCATACACAAAGATAAACTCAAAATGGATTAAAGACCCAAATGTAAGACCAGAAACTATAGAACTCTTAGAGGAAAATATAGGCAGAATATTCAATGACATAAAATCAAACAAGATCCTCTATGACCCACCTCCTAGAGTAATGGAAATAAAAACAAAAGAAAACAAGTGGGACCTGATTAAACTTAAAAACTTTTGGAAAGCAAAGGAAACTATAAGCAAGGTGAAAAGAGGACCATCAGAATGGGAGAAAATAATAGCAAATGAAGCAACTGACAAAGGATTAATTTCTAAAATATACAAGCAGCTCATACAACTCAATACCAGAAAAACAAACAACCCAATCAAAAAATGGGGAAAAGACCTAAACAGACATTTCTCCAAAGAAGACATACATATGGCTAACAAACACATGAAAATATGCTCAACATCGCTCATTATTAGAGAAATGCAAATGAAAACTACAATGAGATATCAACTCACACCGGTCAGAATGGCCATCATCAAAAAGTCTACAAACAATAAATGCTGGGGAGGATGTGGAGAAAAGGGAATGCTTCTGCACTGTTGGTAGGAATGTAAATTGATACAGCCACTATGGAAGACAGTATGGAGATTCTTTAAAAAACTAGGAATAAAACAACCATATGATCTAGCAATCCCACGCACAGGCATATAAGGAAACCAAAATTGTAAAAGACACATGTATCCCGTTGGTCACTGCAGCACTATTTACAATAGATAGAACACAGAAGCAATCTAGATATCCATCGACAAATGAATGGATAGAAAAGTTGTGGTACATATACACAATGGAGTATTACTCAGCCATAAAAAGGAACACATTTGAGTCAGTTTTGATGAGGTGGATGAACCTAGAACTTATTATACAGAGTGAAGTGAGTCAGAAAGAGAAAGATAAATATTGTATTCTAACACATATATACGGAAATCTAGAAAAATGGTACTGAAGAATTTATTTACAGGACAGCAGTGGAGAAACAGACATAGAGAATAGACTTATGGACGTGGGTGGGGGGGGAGAGGGCGAGATGTATGGAAAGAGTGAGATGGAAACTAACATTTAAAAAAAAAATGAAAGTTTTTATTTGAACCTGACTTTGGGATAATTAACTACAAATCATTTTATGATTCATTCATTCATAATGCAGTACACAAGAATTACTGAGTGACTATCATTAGCCCAGACCAGCCTGTGACACTCAATTATGTCTGACTCTGCCAGGCTCCTCTGTCCATGGAATTCTCCAGGCAAGAATACTGGAGGTGGGTTGCCATGCCCTTCTCTAGGGGATCTTCCTGACCCAGTGATCGAATCCAGGTCTCCCACAGTGAGGGGAGATTCTTTACCGTCTGAGCCACCAGGGAAAGACTATCACTACCAGATACTATAGAAAACTGCTAGTTCTGATAACATATCCTGCAGTATACTATAAAGAGTATTGGTCAAGCACTCAGAACAGAGGGCTTTTAATTCTAGCTCTGCCACTAAATAGCTGTATAATCTGGGTCTGTTTCCAGTCTTATAAAATGAGGAGGCCAGACTAGAAAATGTCACAAGATACTGAAGTTATCTAATAGAGTTATCTTCAAATTTCTTTTTTAAAGAAGAGTAATGTTCCACCCCTCTCCCATACTGATCCCCAAAACTGATATATAAAAGAGAGGTTCTGACTGAAGCAAGACCAAGGCCTAGAGCCTTGCCTGTTTAGCCTTCTCTTCTCCCTTTGATGCGGCCAGTGTTAGGCTTTTCTTTTGGTAAGCAACAGAAAGATGCTAAATGAGATCCATAGTTCTTCCCCTTAAAAAGCTTACAGGAAGGGTAAAAAAAAAATTATAAAAGGATGCCTAGCACAATTATATAATTCTAAATGTAATATTGGGGCTTCCCAGGTGACACAAGTGAAAGAATTTGCCTGCCAATAAAGGAGACACAAGAGACATGGGTTTGATCCCTGGGTTAGGAAGAACCTCTGGAAAAGGAAATGGCAACCCATTACAGCATTTCTTGCCTGGAAAAATAACATGAACTGAGGAGCCTGGCCAGTTATAGTCCACAGAGCTGCAAAGAATCAGACATGATTGAGTCTTACATACACACAAATGTAATATTGCCAACTTTTGATCATCTATAAGTGACCCAGAGCATCTGAGGTTTCTAGTTTCCAAACACACAAATACTGAAGCTGAAGTAAGAATGAACCAAGAGGACTTTGGCTTCAAAAACAGGGAAGAATGAGTGTTTAGGAAAAGGTATGTATGTCTTTTGTAGGTATGGAAAAGCTGGTTAAAAATGACTTTGACTTTGATATTAACTACTGCTTTCAATAACTCAGACACTTTTTCTTCCTAGCAAAAACATAGGAATTGTCACAGCAAAAAGGAAAAAGAGAAAAAAGTATACAATAGTGTTTTTTAAGGGAGCATGGTTAAACTGAGATAAAGCTGAGCCACAGTCTAACTCCTCTTGCTTTCTTTTCTTGTTCCTTTGTTTCATCATTCATTCAACAAACTTGCTCTATGGAAGGACTCATCAAAAAGTAGGATTTGACATAGCTGAGCGTGATAAAAAATTCAATGCAACTTAATTCAATGTGATTATGAAACGTAAGTATCAGCAAAGCTAAGAAAAAAATCTAGATTGTGAAAAACAAATGGAAATTAATGTACACGAACAGAACTGTACAGTAAACCTTTCCAGTAACTGCTTGTGTTTTGTCTAATTCAAGGCAACATCTCCATGAGAACATGTTTAGTTTTAAAAAACAAAAAAACAGAGGGGAAAAGATGAGTGTGATTGTTCTGTTAGAATTCCAGCACTGCAGCATGGGAAAGTTTTTTTTTTTTTTTTTTTAAGTGCATTGTTAGACACAAAGATCACATGTTTCTGAAAGTAAGATAACATATGATAGCCAAGACAAAACAAAATTTTCTGATCTTCATGCCATAAAAATTATAAATAGCTAAACTCCTATAATTAAAATACTGCTTCAGGATCCCCCAAATTGAATGAGAAAACAAACCAACAAACTTACAAGCCCCAAATTAAGGCTACTGTAAAAATAAACATACTTTGATTCCACTGGTCATGGGTTAAGGTCAGGCTCAGACTTAAATTTGAATTTCCTGTTAGGATCTAGATGTCATATCAAACATTTTTAAACATGATTTTCAGATAATAATGCCTCCTACTTTCTCTCTTCATTAAATTTCAAACAAAGTAGTTACTTTTGCAAGAGAAAACCAAAAAACCACATTATTTGTGAAAAAGAAAAAATTACATCTTGAACGCATAAAAACTATTAAAGTTAACCTTCCCTACCTCTAATTATTAAAGGTTTGCAAACTGGGAGGAAAACCTATAAAGGGCATGTTTACAGAGAGACCTATAGGTTAGACATGCAGGGAATCAAAGCTGGTATACTACAAACTCTGGGCTTCCCAGGTGGCACTAGCAGTAAAGAACCTGCCTGCCAATATAGGAGGTAAAAGAGATGTGGGTTTTATCCCTGGGTTGGGAAGATCCTCTGGAGTAGGAAATGGCAACCCACTCCAATATTCTTGCCTGGAGAACCCCATGGGCAGAGTAGCCTGGTGGACTATAGTCCACAGGGTTGCAAAGAGTTGGACATGACTGCAGTAACTTAGCATGCACCCACAAACTCTAATTGTGCCTATTTTATATTAAAAAATACTTTGTACACACACATGCCTACAACAGTGTAGTTGCTTCATTTAACATTTACTTTCACTTCCTCAAGTTAAAACGTTTCTTGCTATAACAGTGAATCTTCAATCATTTGTTCTCTCCAACTATGTTTATCTCACGTTTGATGGCATTTCACTAATCCTATCAGTGACATCTTCAGAAAGAAAGGAATCAGTCAACAAACTTTTACTGACTTTCTCATCATTCATAAAAAAAACTTACTGAGCATAGTAACCCACCATGTACTCAGCACTGTGCTACAGAGGATATTTCCTTTCGAAGAACATATGTTCAAGTTTTTCTTAGGCAAAGAATGCTAATTGTGGCGGGAACAGCACTGTGCTCAGCATCTGTTTTCCTCTTCCTATTCCTTTTCTAGTATCATTTAGCTGGGCACGCAGCTACCCAGAAAAAGGACTATATTCCTGTGCAACTAAGTGAAGACACACATTCAAGTCCTGGTCATCGGGCTGTAAGGAGGAACGGTGCATGCAACTTTGTCAGGGTGGTGATGCTGAAAGGCAAACTTCCTCCTTTTCTGTCTTCTTCCTGCTAGCTAGAATGCAGATGTGACTGCTGGAACTGGGGTAGCCATCTGGGATCACGATACGGAAACTGCAATCTGAGATTTATGAAGCAGTAAGAAGGAGCAAGGGATCCTAATGGTCAAGGAGATACCAGAAGACCTCCATGTGAGAAACAAAACTCTAATTTGTCTAAGTCACTACTATTTTCGATTTTTCTGTCACTTGAACTAAAATAACTCCAATTACTAGTTATGTTATAAATTTGTGAAATAATACTAGTGGTTTTTACTCAAGAGAAATCTCAATAACGGTTAAAGTAATCAAAGACAGCTTTACTCTTTAACAGTGTAGAAAAAAATCACATTTGTTATCTGGCCTTCTTGATAATACTCCCCTCCCCTTTAAATTATTTATTAAAGAAATTTTCTAGGAAATTCAATCCTGGAAAAGTACAATTAGATGAATCTGAACAAAATTCTTTCTTTCTTATTAAGTTAGTTAATATAATCCAACTGCAACAAAGGTGAAGTTACTTTAAGTAAAAAAAAGATGTTGCCATAGAGATAAATTATTTTGTCACAGTCTTTCAAAACCATGTCACTACCTTTAAGATATCTTCAAATGGACTGCTAAAAAGCCTTTATAGGACCGAGATACCAAGGAATATCTTTGGGGAGAAAACTATGTGGACAAATACCATTATCAATGCATTGTTATTCTCAGAGGAAGTTAGAGAAATAGTGGTGGGAAAACACCAAAACGTTTCACTGTCAGAATAAAGCATCAGTTTTCCAATGTTATACAATATTGTGTATGAAAAAATACACTATGTTCATACTCCATTCCCTCTTTCCAAGCAGTTTGTTAGAAAAAACAAAATTATTAGTGCATAATACAGCATCCAAAGTTATCTCTTTCTTCTCTCTTTTTTTTTAAAGAGCTAAAGCATTGGAGACTAACTTATCAAAAGAACAGGACCACATTTTGCTCAGCTAGAGGTTATGATGGAAAAGCACATTCAAACTAAGGTCCTATCAAGTTTTGTCTAATGTTGATTCTTCATATCTGTCTAGGTAGAAACTGACCTTAAATTAAACTAACTCACTAGGTTAAATGACCCTTCCCACTTCCCCTCTAAAACTTACTGATGGATGCTCCTAACACACTGAACATTCACGACTAGTTGGGTTATTTCTCCAAAACTACTTTTGCTAATTGCATTTGTTACTAATTGTGTAATTTAATGAACTACTACGTAACTGATAAAACAGTGTGAATAGAGAGCACTGTGGGTGGAGTGCTTCCGAACTGGCGCTAGTGCCAATGCAGGAGAAGAAAGGGACACAGGTTTGATCCCTGGCTCAGGAAGATCCCCTGAAGGAAGGCATGGCAACCCACTCCAGTATTCTTGCCCAGAGAATCCCATGGACAGAGGAGCCTGGAGGGCTACAGCCTATAGGGTCGCAAAGAGTCAGACACGACTGAAGAGACTCAGTGTGCACACAGTGAGTAGAGTTTATTGCAACAAAGACAACATGGAACTTCAGTAGATGTGCACTCAAAAAGAACCAGCCCTACCTCAAAGTTTGGCAAATGAACGCACATTTATATAATTAACTGAAATAAAGTAAAACACACAGACACACACACATATATATCTTAAAAGCAAAAGGTCCCCTGCTTTAACCGGTTCTGCTCATTAACCGATGACCCCCCAGTCTCTGCTTCCCTAGGGAGCACAGCTCTCCGCATGTTGGGGAACTGCCCACGGCTGCAGTCCCCTGGCAGAAGGCAGCGTGTTTAAGCGAGTCATTCATCGGGCTTGCGGGGTCTCTGTTGCCGGGCAGGCCCTTCACTAGGTGCAGTGTGCCCCGGCCCCCCCCCCCGCCCCAGCAGCTTCCCTTGCTGCAGGGCACAGCTCTGGGTTGAGCGGGCTTCAGCAGCTGCAGTGCCCGGAGCGGCTCCAGGGCACAGACTTCAGAGATGTGGTCTGTGTTTTCTTCGTTTCTCTGCGGCATGTGGGATTCTCCCGGGCCAGGGACTGAACAGGTGTCTCCTGCACTGGCAGGCAGATTCTTTACCACTGAGTCACCAGGGAAGCCCAGAAAAGCAGGTATTTAATATCTAACGATGTCCCGGACGGATGAAGGACAGTCATTCTGCAACAGGCAGTACTTGTGACACTGAACAGCTTTCACTTAGATCAACATGCCAAAAAGTCTTGCAAATCAGGTCCATATTAATAACAATGACCTCTTGATATTTTAAATTTGAACCACGTACACTGTATTACAGAGATGGGGGTTGGTTTTCCAACCCAGAAAACTGTTAAAAACAGATGAAAAATAAAAAAAGCATCAATCCACATTTGAAAAATAGCTTTGTATTAAATTTTCTCTAATCTATCAATATGTTCCTATCTTTTGTGTCCTGTATCACTGCCTCATTTACCTTACCAAGTATCTTTCAAACTGCCAAACTGAAGGCCAAAGCAGTAATTAAAGTCAGTTTTTCCTAGTTATTTATCAATTCAAAACATTCTGAACTAATGTTAATTTCTAGTAGTTACATTAATTGTTGATCAGGAACCAAATCTGTCCTTTCATTTAAAGCAATTATAAAGCAAAGGCAATTAGGAAATTTGAAATCATTAAACCACACAGACACGCATACTGACATATCCTGAAAATAGAATTGCAAAAAAAAAAAATTAGAGGTAGTAAAATTAAGTAGAGTGTAATCATTTAAGTCTATTAAAATGTCTATGATGTAGAACTTCCCATCATAGTAATAACATAAGTAAAATACATTACTCATCCCCAAACTAGAAACAGTTAATAGAAAGAGCTAACATGAATGCAGTATTTGTGCCACTAATATACGCAATAAAACTACAGACCAATAAAAGGAAACGTAAAGTTTGCATCTGCACCATTAGCACACATGTCAGCCAGAGGAAAAATAAATCAAAACTATTAGAGCACAACAGATGGCTCAAAAGTGAGCCAAGGTTTACATTTTGACAAGAGGAAAATTTTGACAGTAAATTCAAATCTGATATAGTGCAGGCAAGGTCACCAAAGAAAAAGTTAGTTTGAAATCCTAATAAGTACAAACTCAAGTATTGCCACAAGCAATGGTTCTCATATCAAACTCTACAGGAAGCCCCCCAAACTCCCCAACTGATGCTGAACTCCTTTTTTTTCTTAATTTTTTAATTGAAGGATAATTACAATAGTGTTGGTTTATTCCATACATCAACCTGGATCAGCCATAGGCATACATATGTCCCCCCCTTCGTGAGCCTCCCTCCCACCTCCCATCCCATCCCACCCCTCTAGGTAGTCACAGAGCCCGGGTTAGGTTCCCTGAGCCACACTACATACTCCCACTGGCTATCTATTCTACATATGTGAGCATACATGTTCCCATGCTACCATCTCCATTCTTCCCCCTCTCGCCTTCCTTTCCCCCCTCATGTCCATAAGTCTGTTCTCTACATCTGCATCTCCACTTGCTCTGCAAATAGGTTCATCAGTACCATTTTTCTAAATTCCATATATGGGCCTTAATACAAGATATTTATTTTTTCTTTCTGACTTACTTCACTCTGTAGATTAGGCTCTACGCTGAACTCTTTTATTCACACAAAAAAGGCATGATTGAACCATACAAAACTGTCATTTTTATGGTTAGTCAAATCTCAGTAATTTCATAAGGGTCAACCTCATAATTTAGTGAAGAGCCTTGAGAGTCCCTAGGACAGTAAGAAGATCAAACCAGTCAATCCTAAAGAAAATCAACCCTGAATATTCATTGGAAGGATTGTTGCTGAACCTGAAGTTCCAATACTTAGACCACCTGATGCGAACAGCCAACTCATTGGAAAAGACCCTGATGCTGGGAAAGACTGAGGGCAAAAGAAGGGGACAACAGAGGAAGAAATAGTTGGATGGCATCACTGACTCAATGGACAAGAATTTGCACAAACTCTGGGATATACTGAAGGGCAGGGAAGACTGGCGTGCTACATGGGGTCATGAAGAGTCAGACATGACTTAGCAACTGAACAACACAGTTACATAGGCCTCTCTTTTTCAAATCCAGAATTAGTTTTGAGTTTCACAGTCAAAATGATTTCTTGTAAATTTTCCCAAGAATAAGACAGCAACCTCCCAATCATTCTTCTCTCTTGATGAGAGCTTCAGGGAAAGTGTTTCTAAAGCAGGGTGGGACTGTTTTCCCTAAAGAAAGCTCTTAGACAAAATGCTGGTTACATGCCTTGAATAGGTAGAGTGCTAGGAAGTCTCTGATCTTATTCTTCCTATTTCTATTCTTAGATTTCCTGTTTCCTATCTGAGCTCATCAAACTTCAAAACTTTTTCAGCTATAATACAGAGCTTTTTCAAAGGTGGACCATGTGTGATTTAGGAAAATACATTAGGATTCCTGAAACTTGTTATCCATCATCATTTGTTGTGTGCTGAGAGTGTAGCAATCACAAAAATGTCTTGTTAAGGAGAAAGATCAAACACTAAACGTATAGAGTTTAGCCACATGAGAGCTTGTCAGACATAATGCTTACAAGATGTCTTATTTTAAAAATTGAAGTGAATATCCTGAGAATTAAATTGCAAACTACAGATATGCTACCAAAGCAAAGGATAGGGATGGGACAGAGGAAGGGTTTGTGTCTACAGAAAATTGAATCAAGTTTTCTGAAAAAAGAGATTAATTAGTAAACACTCCAAGCAAAAAGTTAAATATCGGTATCTAACAGAATTACTTTATTTTTTTGTGGGGAAAATGTTGGGTTGAGACCAAAATTTTTTTTTTTAAGTTCTAGGCAGAGGCTCTAGAAATGAGGTAAACTTGTACAAGAATGGAGCAGGGGATTAACTCAAATGGTAGAGCACTTGCTTAGCATGTGAGAGGTAGCGGGATTGATGCCCTCATTCCCCAGTTTGGGGCTTCCTTGATAGCTCAGTTGGTAAAGAATCTGCCTGCAATGCAGGAGACCCCGGTTCGATTCCTGGGTCAGGAAGATCCACCGGGGCTACCCACTCCAGTGTTCTTGGGCTTCCCTTCTGGCTCAACTGGTAAAGAATCCACCCGCAATGCAGGAGACCTGGGTTCGATCCACAGTTGGGAAGACTTCCTGGAGAAGGGAAAGGCTATCCAGTCCAGGACTCTGGCCTGGAGAATTCCATGGAGAAGTCCATGGACACGACTGAGTGGTTTTCACTTTCACTTGTACAAGAGTAGTCTCGAATGCCATGTGTGTGTAAACAGGGGATGGGAACATGGGGGGGATATGATTCTAGCTGATTCCTTCATATCTATGACTCTACAACCTTCTGCGGTGGAAGAAGAGGAGTTCTACTTAATTTATGTTTCTAAAGGTATCTCTCCCGGAGTGATTCTCAGTGTCTGGATATTTCCCCACTCTTCACTACAGATATTGGTCCTTTTCTTTCCAAAGTAATTTTGATCTCGGTTTCACATAAAGAAATAGGAGGGGCTGTAAAACATCCATAAAGTACATCTTAGGAAAGACTGGACTTGACAAGGCAAACTACAAAGCGGGCAGTGACACTGCTGTCTAGGTTTACTCCACTCCACCTCACAGTGGAGAACCACTGCCCACAGCTGAATGAAAGAAACCGAGGCTGACAGGCACTTACAGCTGATCTAAAGTCCTGAGCCTAGAAACCAAAGCTCTTCTGTGATTTGGTCCCCACTGATTTTGGTCTTTCTATTGTGATCTCTCATTATTCTTTTTCACTAACACTGGTGTCAATGCCATAGATATTCTCTATAAATTCAACCAAGGAAGGAATACACTCTGATATTTCACTTTTTTTAATTTAAAAAACTGGTGAGAGAGAAATAACAGAAGTATAAGTATTCAGAGCTTCTACTCCTATCTCTGTGCTGCTTCTAAGGATTTTTTTTTTTAGCACTGCTGATAGTGTGTGTGGGAGGGGTGAGGTTATAGGTGGAGAGGAGAGTTGGGAGAAGTTACATTGGCTTACATGTTTTTAAAAGTATTAGTTTTAGCAGAGGGGGAGAAGTCTGGAAGTTGGGAGGATAGGAAAGAATTGAGTAAAGAGGGCTAGCCTGAGCTGTGGGCTTTGTGTGACAGAAGAGAGACTAAGGCAGTGACTGTGTGTTGGGGGCAGGGCGTGGTGGTTGGAGGGAAGAGGATGTTTTCCTGTCTATTAATATTTCCTTTCCAGTTTTTTCAAGAGACTCCATTAAAAGGCTACATTACTTATCAAGTTTTTGAACTTTTGGATTTGCATTTCTTTTGGATGTGTCACTATGCCAAAATTAGTCTTTTAAAAGGGTAAGAAAAAAAATGTCTAGTTTTATTTGAATTATATAGATAAAGGGTCTTTTCTTCTGTGGGTAGACTTCATAATGGTCTTCTGGCAAGGAAACACATTTAAAAATCAAGTTAAATCCTAGTACCAAAAAAAAAAAAAAAGTTCCTCACAGGTCTAGTCATTTGAAGAATTTGGGCAGCTACTATCTGTACAACATGTGCCTTCCTCTGCTTCCCTCCACTGTTATTCTCCTACCCCAGCCAACCCCTGGCCTGGCCCAGCCACTCAGCTTCCCCTGTGGCCCAAAGCACTTTCCCCCACCCCAGCCTCAACCCAATTTTCTCTTCTGCAAAGTGCTTATTTTTCTCCCTCCCCCTCCAAAGGGTCACAGCTGCTCCTCACATCCATTTAGGTCTAGCCAAGACTAATCTCATTCCTAGACATGTGCTCCTACTACCAGGTTCAATAACATTGCCTCCATTTAGCTTGCCCAGGCTGCCATCATGAATCCCAGGGTAGGGTATAGGGGCCCAGATATCTGGAGAGAGGACACCGAAGGGCCTATACTATAAGGTACAAAGCAGGAGAGATTAAAGTCAAGCTTTTAATTTAATACTCTCGATATTTACTATTGGTAAGGCAAGCCATAGATTACATTCCTAAGCTTAATAAGTATTTTTCATTTTAGTCATATGAATTTCAAATTAGTTTCCCTAAATCTTTAAGACTTGGCACTTAGTTTTTATAGTACTAGCTGGTGATTATGGCTATCCTGCATCCCAAAAGCTTTTCTATTTGTTGGTATTACCACTGAGTGGGTTTTTGTGCAGAAAATATTTTCAGCTACAGAAACCTGAAGCAAGGAGACGAAGCCTCTCTCCCAGTTCTTTGGCAACTAGGGCATGGCCATGTGACATAAGCTTGGCCAATCAGATGCTCCTTTTAAATTTGAAAGACTCAGGCATTAGTGAAAAGAGAGTCAGAGACATACAGACTGTTCATAGCAGTGAAGAGTCTGCCACTGACAGCAGTGCTAGCAGTCTGTGGGGTGTTCTAATCCAACTTCTTGAGCTGAGACAATGGCTGTGTTCTTTGCTGTGTGGCTTCCTTTGGTTCCCACCACATTCTAAGCTGAATTCTCCAGCCTTCCATGGTATCTGTGAACTACCAAATAGACTTCCAATAAATTCCTTTTCTGCCATTATTAATTTAGTTAATGTTTTTGAAAAATGTTAGGTCAGACATTAACTGGCAATGTCAAATTGTCAGAAATGGAATTACAGCTCTGTCCTAGTAGTGTTTCTTGATTGTAAACAACAGAAACCTACTGTAACATTAACTAAATTAATAATGGCATTATTTTAAATAGGTAAACTGCAATAGAGTCATAAATCAATGGGCTTCCTCATCTCCCATTTGATGCCCAAAGTAATGAAAACTGTCACTACCATCCTACTGAAACTCTCCTCAAAAATAATACATTCTAATTGTCAAAGCCACTTGCTTTTGTCCAGTCCTCACACTAGATTTCTCTCTGCAGCATTTGACATGCAACTTTCCCTCCTCAAATTCTCTTAGTTCTCATTTCCCTCCAATGTTATTGTTGTTGTTACCTTCTCTTCCACCACATTCCACATTAACAATTGGTGTTTCTTAGTGGTGAATCTTTTTTCAACCCATATTATTATTTGGCATTCTCATCTAACCCATGACTTAAAGTATATGTCTGACTCAAACCTCCCAAACATTAACTAAAGATCCATATTTACAATTTTTCACTAACCATCTCCACTGGAATATCTATAACAGTACACTTAAACTAAAATTTATCTTCTCCTGGGTTTTCTACTTTCGTTAACTCATCAATTTCTATCTAGTTATCCAAACAGAAATCTAAAACCATCTTGGACTCCTTTGTTTTCCTTACCTTCAGCACAAAATATGCCCCCTTTTCATTCCCAAGCTTAAGTCCACATTAGCTCCTCTCATATACTTCTACTTACCCTGCTTATTTAACTTATATGCAGAGTACATCATGAAAAATGTCAGGCTGGATGAAGCTCAAGACGGAATCAAGATTGCTGGGAGAAATATCAATAACCTCAGATATGCAGATGACACCACCCTTATGGCAGAAAGCAAACAGGAACTAAACAGCCTCTTGATGAAGGTGAAAGAGGAGAGTAAAAAAGCTGTCTTAAAGCTCAACAGTCAAAAAACTAAGATAATGGCATCCGTTCCTATCACTTCATGACAAATAGATGGGGAAACAATGGAAATAGTGAAAGACTATTTTCTGGGGCTCCAAAATCACCTCAGCTAGTGACTGCAGCCATGAAACTAAAAGACGCTTGCTCCTTGGAAGAAAAGCTATGACAAACCTAGACAGCATATTAAAAAGCAGAAACAGTACTTTGGCAACAAAGGTCCATGTAGTCAAAGCTATGGTTTTTCCAGTAGTCATATATAGATGTGAGAGTTGGACCATAAAGAAGATGGGGCGCCAAAAAATTGACACTTTTGAACTGTGGTGTTGGAGAAGACTTTTCAGAGTCCCTTGGACTGCAAGGAGATCAAACCAGTCCATTCTAAAGGAGATCAGTTCTGAATATTCACTGGAAGGACTAATGCTGAAGGTGAAGCTCCAATACTTTGGCCACCTGATGCAAAAAGCTGACTTGTTGGAAAGACTCTGATGCTGGGAAAGATGCAGGAGGACAAGGAGATGACAGAGGATGAGACAGTTGGATGGTATCATCGACTCAATGGATACAAGTTTAAGCAAGTTCTGGAAGATGGTGAAGGACAGGGAAGCCTGGTGTGCTATAGTCCAAGAGGTCTCAAATAGTCAGACATGACTGAGCTACTGAACAACAATATCCCCAGATTATTTTTTTTTAATCCTAATCTCTTGCCAACAATTAAATGCACTCTTTTCCTAGTACATCTTAAATACCACCAAAACAAATTCTATTACTGATCTATATTCGTAATATGATGAGATATACCACTAGGATGTATGAGGATGAGATGGTTGGATGCCATCATCGACAAAATAGACATGTGTTTGAGCAAACTCTGGGAAATGCTGAAGGACAGTGAAGCCTGGCATGCTGCAGTCCATGGGGTTGCGAAGAGTCAGATATCACTTAGCGACTAATAACAACAACGACATTATTAGGAATGAAAGGAATTACGGCTGGTCACTACAAAGATGACTTCAAAGAGCTAAAAATGTTTGGAATTTTTGTATCCACAGCACTAGAATAAATTGGGCAAATAACAGAAACTAACTGAAACTTAAAAAAAGTAAGTGAATGAGTCAATCTTTTCTATTATTGTTAAAGGGACTCAAGTCAACAGAACATGAAATATACTCATTTAAAGAAGACTTAACTGTCTAGAGATGTTATAATGTTTCTTTACAAACTTCCTTAACTGTAAAGATGACAAAAATGAAACAAAGGAAAACACACATGCATAGAACAGAGAAAGGAGAAAGTTTAGACCACCCAAACAGAAAATATGTTCTTCACCAGAAACAGTAAAATGAGGAATACAACTGAAGAAGACCACATTTAATCGAAAATCATTTACGTTTCTCATCAGAGTTCAGCTATTAAATGGATGCCTCTAAGAAGCAGAAGCTATTATTTTAAGATACTGCCCAACACTTACCTATGGAAACACTCAAAGCAATGTAATAAGAATCTAAGCTGTAGTTCACTCTCTAATGTGAGGTCTGCTGCTGCTGCTGCTAAGTTGCTTCAGTTGTGTCCCACTCTGTGCGACCCCATAGATGGCAGCCCACCAGGCTCCACCGTTCCTGGGATTCTCCAGGCAAGAACACTGGAGTGGGTTGCCATTTCCTTCTCCAATGTATGAAAGTGAAAACTGAAAGTGAAGTTGCTCAGTCGTGTCCTACTCTTAGTGACCCCGAGGACTGCAGCCTACCAGGCTCCTCTGCCCATGGGACTTTCCAGGCAAGAATACTGGAGTGGGGTGCCAACTGACTTATCCAATGTGAGGTCTGCACAAGTGCTAATATGGTGAAGCACTAGAGGAAGTAAGATGTGCTGAGTCCAGCCCTGGAATATCAGGTCACACACAAGAGTGTACCTCATGAAAGTGAAAGTTGCTCAGTCATGTCCAACTCTTTGTGACCCCATCGAGTACACAGTCCATAGACTTCTCCAGGCCAGAATACTGGAGTGGGTAGCTGTTCCCTTCTCCAGGAGATCTTCCCAACCCAGGGATCGAACCCAGGTTTCCCACATTGCAGGCGGATTCTTTACCATCTGAGCCACCAAGGAAGCCCAAGAATACTGGAGTGGATAGCCTATCCCTTCTCCAGGGGATCTGTCCAATCCAGGAATGGAAACAGGATCTCCTGCATTTCAGGTGGATTCTTTACCAGCTGAGCTACCTCATAATTAGACTGAATAGATGGGAGATCTTAGGCAAGATACCATACAAAGATAATGTTCCTCATTCTAATAGGAGGGGTTTTTTGGGCGGGGGAGGGAGATTTTTTTCTCTGAGTTTTGAATCTTTTCTCTTACAACAAGCAAACATTTTTATTAGGAAGTATGACAATAGATATGCTCTTTAGGCCAATCAAATGGTTGTGAGCTCTGACATTCAAAGAAGATCATGAAAAATCATCAGCTAATACAGAACTCAAAAGATGAGTAGAATGACAATCTGAAATGGCTGACTGAAGTATAAGGCTAATTATAAACAGGAGCCATAAATCAAAAAGGAAAATAAAAATTTAACAATTAGGAAAACAATAGATACTATTTTAAAAAAAACAAAACAAGGCAAGTGTGTCAGAAGTGAACACTAAATGATAAAGGAGGGGAAAGTGACTCAGTCGATTAACCCAACCCCTTTCTTTGTGTCAACATACAGTTATTAAGCAAAGATACCAAACTGCTGCTTTCTAAAATATTAAAAAAAAAATCCAATGCAATCCAAAATTTCCCTTTTCTATTTCACAACTCTTGCATACATGGAATATTCAAATGAATATATATATAGAATACATACTTAACTGAGGTGATGTGTGCTAAGTTGCTTCAAAAGTGCCCGACTCTTTGTGGGACTGTAACCCGCCAGGCTTCTCTGTCTATGGGATTCTCCAGGCAGGAATACTGGAGTGGGTTGCATGCCCTCTACCAGGGGATCTTTGCAAACCAGAAACAGAACTCGCATCTCTTATGTCTCCTGTATTGGCAGGCAGGTTCTTTACCACCGGCACCATCTGGGAACCCCACATTCTTTCAGGTATACTTAACTTGGCAGTGAGGGTTCCTGTGTCTGTACTGCTCTTGATCTTTATTATTCAGTGCTGGGAATACCTTTCTATTTACATGACTCAGCTCATACTTTCTTTGTCTTTGAAGACTTTATGATCATCCCCTTCCTGACTCCACAAATCTCATGTCTCAAGTCTCATGTGGGAGATATTCTTAAAGGTCTGCTATTACATGCAAAAAACCAACCAAAATATGAGAGAAATTACACTAGGCAAAAGCACGGAGCCATAAGGCAGAAAGAGACCTCAGAGATCTTATAGCCTGTGCCCTCATTTGAAAAAACTGAGGCCCAGCTGGGATTTAGACCAAGCTCTGTCAATAACAATTTTATTCCAGTATACCAAACAATTGTTTGTTTGGTATACTGAATAAATCAAAAGTTTTTAAAATTATCAAGAAAAATGACATTGAGACCTCCAAATTAGGAAATACAACTCGTTCGTGAAAGGCAGTTTATCAAATTGCTAAGAATGCTCAATTCTGCTCATACCCAGATAGGTTTCTGGGATGTCCCTAAATAAAAGGAAATCAACATTCATCAGCACTTAACAAACATAATTATCAAAGAAATCATATTTGTCTATAACATGAAACTTCCAATCTCTCTTCTGTGTACTTCTGGTCTGTCTTTGGTGTATGTTCAGGAAGCATGCACTACCTTTAACATAACTCTAAATCATATAATATCAAGATGATAAATACACTGGAGAAAAATTGTCATCTGAGATAATCTTCATAGCTTCAAACCTATATGAATGATAATTATATGAACATAAGAAGTAGGGATGACTGTAAGTAAAATAACCTAATTTCAACATAATTACTTCAATATTATTAATAGGATTCTAAAGTGCATTTGCATGAACAATTCTAACACAGTCACATATCAAAACATCAATGTCAAAATAAGTATAGGTAATCTTATATATTAGGCATTATTGTTCGATGTTTTAAGTTATGAGTAGTGAAAACAGTCCTATAAATCTTTGAATCTACTATTTCGAAGCTCCCATGATATACCTTATTCATGAGAAAAACTGAGAATTGTTAAATGATTTTCTTTGTTCACAAAGAGGAAATAAATGTATGACTCTATTGTGGACAGTCAGAGAATGATCAAAGTACAACTGGATGACAACTCCCTGAATATAAAACTTTTCTAGAAAATAAAATCAAAATTTAAAAAATAAAATTACAGTACAGTGGTTTGTACTTTACTTCATGGCAAATAGATGGGGAGACAGTGGAAACTGGCTGGTTTTATTTTTCTGGGCTCCAAAATCACTGCAGATGGTGACTGCAGCCATGAATGTAAAAGACGCTTACTCCTTGAAGGAAAGTTATGACCAACCTAGACAGCATATTAAAAAGCAGAGACATTACTTTGTCAACAAAGGTCCGTCTAGTTAAGGCTATGGTTTTTCCAGTGGTCATGTATGGATGTGAGAGTTGGACTGTAAAGAAAGCTGAGTGCAGAAGAATTGATGTTTCTGAACTGTGGTGTTGGAGAAGACTCTTGAGAGTCCCTTGGAGTGCAAGGAGATCCAACCAGTCCATCCTAGAGGAGATCAGTCCTGGGTGTTCATTGGAAGGACGGATGCTGAAGCTGAAACTCCAATACTTTGGCCACCTGATGCGAAGACCTGACTCATTTGAAAAGACCCTGATGCCGGGAAAGATTGAGGGCAGGAGGAGAAGGGGCCGACAGAGGATGAGATGGTTGGATGGCATCACTGACTCAACGGACATGGGTTTGGCTGGACTCTGGGAGTTGGTGATGGACAGGGAGGCCTGGCATGCTGCAGTTCATGGGGTCGCAAACAGTCGGACACGACTGAGCGACTGAACTGACAGGCAGTGGTTTGAAACCACCAAACTTCAGGTGAGTACCTGCTTTAGCCATTTATTTATCTATTCATTCATTTATTCAAAGTGATTCAAGAGCAAGTTCAAATCTAAAAAAAGCTGCTGTCTGCTACACACATTAGGACTGCCAAAACTATGAGTAGAAATCCAAATTAAGGCTTGCCTACAATATACTGGGGGTGAGGGTATACTGGGTGTGGGGGTAGGGGGGAATGTTGGGACTGAGGAATATGCTTGGTCACTCAAGACTGACCGACTTTAAAAATTACTTCATGCAATTACACTCAAATACTTCATATGTATGACAAACAAGAAAATTATTTTATGACAGTTAAGGATCTCTGTTGGTTAACAGGATGGAATAATGTACAGGTGATTGACATAGTGGTCTCTCTATCTACTAGTAATTTTATACTAAAACATCATAACAATGTTACCAGTGTTATACAGCAAAAGTATTCCTATACGTAAGGTAATAAATGCATTGTACAGAAAGAGTTTCACATACACTTGAACAAAATAATAGATTTGTAAATCCTCAGGATAGGTTAACCAACAGACAGGGACAATTTGATTATATAATGAAATAATACTGCTTCTTGAAATTACTGAGAAGAGATCAGTTTGAAATTAACACATACACACTATTACATATAAAACAGATAATCAACAAGGACCAGTCTATGTATGGGACAGGGAACTTTACTCAATATTCTTCAATAACCTATACAGGAAAAGAATCTGAAAAAGAATGTACATATAACTGAATCACTTCGATATATACCTGAAACTAATACAACATTGTAAATCAACTATACTCCAAAATAAAATAAAAATTAAATTTAAAAAAGAAAATAAGCTAGCCATTAATCTGACAGTGTAGTTAAAAATTTTAGAAATAATTTCAGAGTAAATCTAGTTACTGCCTCTTTATAAACATATATTTAGAATAGTATCACCATGAAATAATACTAAAAGTCTCAAATGTATTTTCTAGGCAGGACTGTTGTTAACCCTTTTTGAAAAAACTTAAATGATTTCTGAGGTAGAAATGAAAGAGCTTAAAAAATGAGTAATAAGTAATATTTCTTTCTGATACATATTTCTTATAGTCTTTCCTATGGGAATTATCAAAATTCTCATTTTTCAAACATCAGTTTTAATTTTTAAATGTTCATATGGGGCTAAAGTTCATTAATTTTACATAAAACTTCTACAGAATGAGCATATCTCAGGTAATACATAAATTTATGTACTTGCAAAGCAAAAAATTAGCACATACTGTAAGATTAAAGAGATATTCTTTTAATAAACTACAATTATTTGCTTCCTTTAATCAAGCTATTTTGACTTCATTTTTGCCATTACTCTTAATCTTCTTTCTAAAAGTATAAACAGAAATTTGATTCTTAAGTTAACATTTAAACTTCCTACCATACTGTGTGGTTTTTTGGACTTAATATAATGTAATGCAATAAGCTGAAATTTAAATACAAAGGACTATATTGAACTTATTGGTTTATTGAAAACATTAACTCTCAGCTCATGAAGCTCATAAAATGGCCTTTTTCACTACTCCTCTACAGAAGAGCAACCATCTTAGTCTGTCAAATTTCTTTAGTTCCAGATGGGTGCCTTAAAGAAGTATTGGAGTAAGCTATGAAATACAAAGGTAATGGGTTCAATAATTTTTTGCCTGTCTCACAGCAGAAAATGAAAGAAAGAAGCAGAGAAAAACATTCACTAACATTAAAGAAGCTGAGGAATAAGACAGTGATGTCTTGAGCTCACTATACTTTTTAAACTGTTTAAAATTTATGAAATAATTTTAACCAGAATATTTTAAGTCTTTATATTAGCAAATAAAACTTAAAATCTAAGAGAATTCTTTCTTGGGTATTTAATAAACTATGTACCTTTAAATATTTAAGAAATTAACTTTTTAAAATCAGAAATCTGGAAGGGTAAAGCATTATGCTCATGATCACAGAGAATCAATTTTGAAAAACAAAACTTTTCACTCTTTGATATACTAGATTTATTTCTCCATAACTCTTGGTTAGAAAAGTAGTAAGAGAATTACTGGTGCTGTTAATGGGGTGAGAGAGTTGTTTTCAAATGGGCTTATACAGCATGGGAATTCAGTACAGATGTTTGGAATAACTTGCAGCTGTTGCAGGGTGAATAGGCCTAATGAAATCACTGGGAATATTGAAGGAGAACTGCCAAAAGTACTTTAAAGCATTTATATTATTGTGATTAAAAAATGTTTAATTAGAAGCCTAAAATTGGTCTTTAATTATGAATCAAATTTTTAGATGTCTATCATTGTTACATATCCTGGGTATACATCCACAAACATGTTCAATTGTAACAAAGTACCTCACTTACTATTAATATATGTCTTATGAGACAACAATTTTCTTTAGTTTGATCAAGTTTTGGCTCAGTTAAATTTAATTCAAAATTCTTTATAAACTTATTATATGCAAAACACCAAAAGGATAAAGAGTGAATAAAAAAAGTCCCTCACTATTCTCAATAAACTTACCTAGAGAAGGTATTATATGTGTACACATAAAAATAATACAAAGAAACAGTATTATAGGAATTCAGTGGAGTTTTCTGGATTTCACCGAGTGTTCAAATGCTGCTCCTTGAGGATGAGCCTGACTTTGCCTGAAGGTATCTGTAGGTACCAGAGGTACATTATTCCTTCATTCAGGTAAAAACTGTTAGGAAAGTCAATCTTCAAAATAAGATGTCAATCTTACCATCTATTAGGTTTCTAAAGCATATGGAATCATCCTGAATTAGCAATACAGAAGGCTAGTACTCTAGGCTCTCATCTTAAGTGTGGATAAGAGATAAGATATTTAGAACATATGTTTAAGTGGCATGCTGGCCATCCACTGCTTTAGGCACTCCAAGTTCCAAGATCAAGTTGAACTCTGAGAAGTCCTGATTCACTTTTACCATGCATTATGAAAAGATGACAAATCAGTGTCTTCAGGTAATGTCCCCATAATATGTCACCATAGAAGGTTTTGATTCAGCTTCAAGACTCAACCCAATTAACTTAGAAATCTTAGCTCTAAGCATGTTGCCTAAGGTCAATATATTGTGAACCATATATGCAAGTCACATGTAAACTTTCTAGCAATAAAAAAAGTGAAAAGAAATGGGTGAAATTAATTTTAATAATCTATTTTCTTTACCCAACATATTCAAAATACTATCATTCAATTTGTACGTGATCAGTGTAAAAATTATTGAGCTATTTTACTTTTTTTCTTCAAGCTCTTAGTCTTCAAACTCTGGTGTGTTGTTTACTCTTATGACACATCTTCATTCGGACCAGTTACATTTGAAGATTAGCAGTTACTATAATGAACACTGTGACGCTCTAGAGGATAAACTTCTTTTGGGAAATTGTCCTTTGAGCCTTCCTCTCCAACAAAAACCTACCGCTCCTCTGTTTTCCCCCTTTATTCTGTAGGTTATTAGGGACAGAGCCATAACAACTCCACTTAGCAGTTCTTTGGTGGTAAACAATGGGGTGGGGGGTAGGGGACTTGGTCAGTAAGATATTTTAAACTCGTATATTCAAAAATGAAATAAATAAAATCTTGTACTTTATTTCTCCCCACCTATCTCCAAATGTTGTAATAGCGGCTCCCTCCAACACAAATCTGTCTGCAATGCAGGAGACCCAGGTTCGATTCCTGGGTCAGGAAGATCTCCTGCAGAAGGAAATGGCAACCCACTCCAGTATTCTTGCTTGGAAAATCCCATGGACAGAGGAGCTTGGCAGGCTACAGTCCATGGGGTCACAAGTGTCGGACACAACTTAGCGACTAAACCACCACCAACACAAATGGCATGGCTGATAGTTTAGAATGTCTCCTCAGGAGAAGTGGAATGGGGGTACTGAAACTCCTGGGTTTTGTTTAGTAAGGGTCATTTCTATGACCAAAATAAAGTTACAGTTACCATATAAATTTAGAGATTGTTTTAGATACCTTTATATAATCTTTTAATAAAAATACTACAGCCCATTCTGGTTTAGAAACATTTCAACTTCTCTTAAGTTTCATAGAATAAAGTAATACATCACTTTGTAGTGATATGTTAATTTGTGGCTACTGGTTTGCACGTTTCTAGAATTCCCTTTAAACACACTATAATCTCATTTATTAAAAATGAAGATGCAGTACAGTGCAGTGAATAAAGCACTAGCCTGAAATGGAAGATGATTTGGCTTCTAGACTTCTGCCATGTAAGTTGTGTGATGTTATATAATTCTCTGAATCTAAATTTCTTCATCTGTAAAATTAAGGAGGCAAAAGTACATCAAAAACCTTAATTGGAAGCTATATATTTATTCAAGAATTTCAAAATGCTGTATTATCTGAAGCAAACAGTATTTCCAAGGTCATGCTGCAAAACTTTGTTGAGAGTGAGATTAAATAACAAAGCTAAAATAAATGGCCAAGTTATAAAAGGAACTTAATTCTGTAGGTGGGTTTAGTTCCTGTTCATTAGCTCCTGATAGTTTTTCACAAGTGAAGATAACACTTGACTTTCCCATGTGAGAGAAATCATTAAGTTCAGTTTAGTATTGAAATAGTTTAAATTTGAGTGACTGGGATCACTAAGCTTCACTGATAAGATTCTGCTAATTAACTTTAGGAACTTAAAGACTTATCACAAAAAAGAAAGCAAAGAAAAAACATATACAAATATATAATCATCTAATATTAAACACTATGACTGTTGATGAAAAGATAAGTCATGAAACTTCTACATTTCTATTTTATTTCCCACGGATAATTTCAGTTCAAGGCGGGCAGATACTTGTGTGTTAGTACTACAGTGTTGTAATGCAGCGAACAAGGGTGGTCCAACACCTGTTTCTGTAACTGACTGAGTCCTTTGTTTTTTCAAAAAGATCAGTAATTTTTAAAAAATGCCTTGATGTCAGTGCACAATAGCATCTTTCAGAAATGGTTAAATGTTGACAAAGGAAGCAGGATTCCCTCCTACTCATACCAAATCACTGTAAGAAGAACAACTCATCTAATCAGTACAAGACAATGAGTGCTTTCTTGAGCATATTTACAGAGGTAATAAAAATGTTTTTTGAGGGGGAATGGGATAAACACTAAACAATAAAGTGGCTAATTCCACTATGGAACCTCAAGTCAAAATCAGAGTAAAATCCTAATGTAAGTATCTAGACATTCTCACAGTAATCTAAGCACACTCTTCCTCGCTACTTGATCTCTATTTTCCACACTGTGGTCAAAACCCTTATCCTAGATGCATATCATTGCCACAGCTAGGTAACAGAGCCTTAAGAATCCTTGAAAGACAAAATTAAAGGGGGTTTATCTACTGCTATCTGAATCTGGGGGATAACAGCCAAATGAAATTCTAGTTAGTAAAACTTCATTTAAATATAAATGCTTATCTTCTATAGAAATATACATAATCTTTCTTGCAATAACATAAGATGTATTTCTTAAAATAAATGAAACCCATACATAAGCTTCAATAATTTCATTAAACTAGTGAATTCTCTCTGCTTGTTTTTCAAATTTCTGAGCGTTGAGATAGTCCTTTTGAAACTGAAAAAACATTTTAAATTGATCACAGTTATCTATTAATGGTTGAGGCTATTTGGTAAGAGTTCTGTAGAAATATGAAAACCTCATAAAGACTATTAAAAAAGTTGCTTCTAATAGCCAAAGAATTTATAAACAATTTGATAATTAAAAAAAAAACTTCTAAGTTCCAAAACTTAAGAACTTTGAGCCTCTTCTATATCAGTTTTATGGCTTAAGAAAGGTATGTCACTCAGCTCTAAAAACCAGATCTACCAATTTCAGAATTTCCAGTCAAATCTGAGTTAGAAGCTTTCATGAATCATAAAAAGAATTTAAAACTAAAATTATTTAATTTCAAATGAGTTTTTCAAACCATTTCCTAAGAACAAAACATAAAACACACACACTCTTTCAATTCAGCTGTTTTTTTAAAAGGAATTTAAAAGACGCTTTTAAGAACTAACAGTTAGCAAATGGTTCATATTGGCTACCATGTTTTGATACCAGTCCTGAAACAGGCTCATTACAATAAAAGCTTTTGCAACCATATGCAAGGAGAAAGGGCTTGATTTTTGCAGAAGTAGGCACCAGCTCCAAATTTGTTTGATATAGTGTTAGAACAGAGAAAAACGCAAATACCAGAAATCTGAACTAAAAAGGACATGCATATTTTCTTAGTAAAAGATATGCTTGGATATTAGAGACAATTTATTTCAATCTCACTTAGGGTCAGCATCAAGAAGTTGAAACTCCAAAACTTTGGCCACCTGATGCAAAGAACTGACTCACTGGAAGACTCTGATGCTGGGAAAGACTGAAGGCGGGAGGAGAAGGGGACGACAGAGGATGAGATGGTTGCATGGCATCACCGACTCGATGGACATGAGTTTGACCAAGCTGCAGAAGCTGGTGATGGACAGGGAAGCCTGCTGTGACTCAGTCCATGGGGTCGCAAAGAGTTGGACACGACTGAGCGACTGAACTGAACTGGCGTATGGCATAGGTTTTGACAGTTTAAGAGTATAAGGAACCAGCAAGATGATGGTGGTATCACGTATGGAACAGATATTTTAAACCTCAGATGATTAACTATGGTTGAAAAACAAGCAACAATTGGACTTCCTCACGCTGGTCTATTACACAATGGCATGCAATTAAATGCCTGTCAAACGAACTGACGTAGAATTCCTGGCACTTAATCTGAATCAAATCTAATACCTTACAAGGGAAATAAAGAGAACTCTTGAGGAAGAATGTTAAATGCAACCAGAATTCTTTCTATTAGGCAATATCTTTTGTTGTTTTACAAGGTCCAATTTGAAAGATGCAGGCTTTTCAGAAGTTCAACAAAAGAATAAACTTGTTCTATCTAAGGGCATCATTTTTTAGAAGTTTACTTTGAAAATAAAGCTTCCACTAAACCAATTTATAATCTTTTTTCATCTATATAGGTTAATATAGATACATATTCATGTATATTTTAGTAATACAGGCCCAGTTATAAGGATATGTTATAAAGTTTTTAAAGGTGATTATGTCTCTAATTCACTTCACTCATGAAGAAACAGCTATTTTACTCCTTCAAGTGAAAAAGATAAGGAAAATGAAAAAGCAAGAGGTGCCCAAAATCATCATGCTCTTCCTGCAGAGACTTTGACACCACCCCAGAAAAAAACGTAATGAACATCACTATTCACTTAGAAAAACAAAACCACCCACTAGAAATGTGGTGTAATTCAAAATAAGAAATATTTCTCTTTTAAAAAAGATGCAAAAGAAAACATCTCTGCTTTACATACTAAACAATTCTTACTGTTAAACAGGAAATGTTTTTATAGCAGCCTTTAGAGTCAAGTCTGTACAATAAAGGTTCATGCTGGTTTTCACCACTGGCAACCAAAATGCATTGTTGAAAAGAAACTCCTAAATTAAAAAGTCTCCTTCAAAAGTGATTTCATTCATTAAATGGGGAAAGGGTGGAGTGGGGGAGGATTAGGATCAATGAAAAGAGTAGATAATCAGGTTTTGATCCTATCTAAAGCAAGATCTGAAGGTTGTTTCACTTATAGCAAGGAGTACATTCTTATAAAGATATTGCAAAAAAAAAGGGGAGGGGAGTAGAATTACAAGCAAGTTTTAATAATAGATTCTAGACTCTGACTTGGACAGTTACCTAGTTTCAGAGGGTCTCATATTATGTGGGAAAAATTTCCAATGGGAAATATATTCTCATTTCTCACAAAAATAAATTTAATCCCTCATAATTTCCCTACCAAAAACTCATTTGAGAAATAATTTATTGCATGAAAGTACTACTATAAAATACATTAAAAGATTAAGGTCATAACTTATTATGCGTAGTCTTAAAACTCTCATGAGGATTCAGGGCACTGTTAGCTGAATGGGAAAAAGAGATGAAGCTGTCAATTGTACACGGGAATAATCTCACTCCTGTATATAAAAATGCAACAGAAGTAACTCCCACTCTTTCTTTTTCCAATTGTGTACTATATAACTCCCACAAATGCTGATTCTGAGTGATGAAGATCCTCAAGTAATACTAATACTGAAAAAAAAAGTGAAAGAAAGTGAAGTGAACTCACTCAGTCGGGTCTGACTCTTTGCGACTCCATGGACTGTAGCCTACCAGGTTCCTCAGTCCATGGGATTTTCCAGGCAAGAATACTGGAGTGGGTTGCCATTTCCTTCTCCAGGAGATCTTCCCAACCCAGGGATTGAACCTGGGTCTCCCGCATTGTAGGCAGACGTTTTACCATCTGAACCACTGGGGAAGTCCCACTGAAAAAGTTTTCAATAATACTTCAACTGGCTGAAGTATCTTCATCACCAGATAAAGCAGAATTCTGAAAAAAAGCAAAAAAAAAAAACCAAAACAAAACAAAAACCAAAAAAAAAAAACCCACCATGGAAGAAAAGATTCATCATATCAATAACTAAAAGAAATTCTCTGATGCATTAAGGTAACTCAGGGTATAGTAATTTACCTTACCTGCAAATGAAATCTGGAAATGCTGAACTTGAAATATACCAACAATACAGATCACCACTGAGAAGATGACAATGGTTTCCCCTAAACCGGACAGCAAAAGCAGGAAGGAGGAAAAAAACCCAGTCACATTTTAGAGACTTCAGATTTAAAAAATGACCCATATAATTTGACAGGAAAACTTTTAAGAAATAAGAAATATCTTAAGGGACAAAAGGGTACAGAAGATGAAAATCAGTTGAGGGCAAAAAATGTGATATAAAGCTTGAAGGACTTAGCAGGGACTTAAACAAATGGATACACAGAAGAAACTCTAAATTGTGTGTAAAAGGAAAACAGATGATGCTGAGATGGCAGAAGATTGTGCCAGGAAGCCATTTTCACAGATTTCTCTTCAATCTAAGGGAGGTATAAATGCCCATTTCTTAGGAACAATTGAGATCTATCCCCTTTTATATGATCATTTTTCTTACACATCAGAGTTGAAAAATACCAAAGGTATGAGTCCAGCTGAGGAGGGGGAAAACTATACATCTGAAAATTAAAGTTCAGATAAGCACAAAAGCCATCAAAAAATGATTTTTATTTCAATTTGCTAAATTAAAAGCATACAATGACCTAAACGCATCCCTTTAGACTCCTTTTCTTGCAAAAACCAAACGATGGTATAAAAGGAGCATTTCTGAGGTTTGAACAAAGTAACAGAGCAGAACCTTAAGAAAAGCTTCATTGAACTTTCTTTAAAACTTTTTTTTAACCCCCTGAAACCATTCAATATCACCAATGCCATAAAAAAAAACCCCTGGCCAACAATCATCTATAAAGCTGTTTTTAAAATGGCCATCCTCTCTCCTTGACCAACCTTACCACCTTCAACCAGATGGCTTGATCCCATTCTCTCTCCCCAAAGAAAAATCACATAAAAATTACACCAAGAGGATTCATTATGAGGATAAGCTATACGAAACTGTCTCTAAAGAGTAACGCACATTTCCAGTCGTTTCGTCACCTGTAGATAACCAGCCTTCTGGCTGCCTGAACAGCTCAGCCAACTCCTGAAGGAAAGTGGGGTGGAGAAAGGTCCTCAGTAAAGGTTGTCGGTGTTGGTGCTCCGAGGTGTCTTGATCTTCTCGATGTTTTTGAGGATTACATCATGCAAAGTGGCATACTGGTTCCGTACGTGGAGCAGGATCTGGCGCACACTCAGGTACTCATTTTCGTCGACCTCCGCTACGGTGCGGCGATAATCTTCCACCTGGGGGTATTTCACAATCTTGGATACCAGCTTGGCCCGGGTGTTGTAGTAGGTGGAGAAGCGGCGTAGATAGGAGGCTGCTGTGCTCTCCACGGTCCACAGCTGGTCCACGGTGTCTTCCTGGATGGACACTCCGAAGTTGTTGCCGTCCTCCACCTTCGGGATGAGCAGCTGCACCCACATCCGCACCGTGTTGCATTTCTCTCTCAGCAGCTCGATCTCAGGCTTTACACGCTCAATCAACTCCACCAGATGCTGGTTGCTTCGCAGAAGCTGTCCCTCGCCGCTGGGCAGTGCTAGTACCTTGATGGAGGGCTGCGTCTGCAGAGGCAGCGGGTCCCGGTTGGGCCCATCACCAGCAGTGTCTGGGGCGATGAGGCTCTCTGGGGCTGGCACTGAACGGATTCTGGACAAGTCTTGCAGGCGGAGCTCCTGGACCCGACTATCTAGCTCCGACAGCTTCTGAGGGAAGAAGGTGGACACTAGATCCTCGGCCTCCTGGGCGATGCGGGCCCGAAATGAATCTACTTTCCCCTGCATGTCCTGCTCTAGCTTCAGCGAAGAAGCCATGACCGCCAGGGGCGTCGAATGTTGGAGCGGATACAGGTTTGGGCTTCCGGTGCCACCGCCAACTCCCAACAGACCAGGGCCCGCTGGGCCGAAGTGACGTCCCAGGGTCCCTGCAGACTGGCACGTGGTGGAGGCGGAGCCGCACGCTGACCACTCCCGATGGCGCCCTGGCCACATGTGTGTAGGTGGGGAGGGGGCCCAGCCGGATCTAGTCATCTGGGCGGCCCATCCCCCATTTACTGGCCCCCCATGGGCTGGAAGACAGTTCCAAAGAAAATCGTTAAACTTAAGCTGTGAAGACGGAGGTCAAGGAAATCCACAGTCCTTAGATCCAGAATACACGATCTCTTTTGAAAGTCACCGCACGAAATGGGCTCCCAAGAGCAAGGCTCACTTCTGAAGAACCTTAAATCACATCTTTACAGGTAATCTGAGACTATCCATGCTTTCCCCTTAGAAAGTCAGAGGGCTTCCCTGGTGGCTCAGTCGGTAAAGAATCTGCCCACAATGTGGAAGACGCAGGTTCGATCCCTGGGTTGGGAGGATCCCTTGGAGGAGGGCACGGCAACCCACTCCAGTATTCTTGCCTGGAGAATCCCCATGGACAAAGGAGCCTGGTGGGCTACAGTCCACGGGGTTGCAAAGAGTCGGACACGACTGAGCAACTAAGCATACATAGGAAGTCAGAAGCGAGTTCACTATTATATTTTTAATCAAGTTAGAAAACTTCTGAGCTCTTCTATGGCTTACTTCATATAATTTTTAATTTAAATCACAAATGTTAAGTTACAGAACTTTTCTTAAAATTCATTTTGGTGAATAATTACTGTTGAATCTAGACTGTAGATTAAAGTAACAGATTTCCTGAATTTGATAAGTGTATGGTGCTTACAGAGGTTAATATCCTTGTTTTTAGGAAGCACACACTATAGTATTAAGGGATAATGTGGTATGATGTATTTTACCTATTCTCAGATGGTTCAGAAAAAGAGTGTGTATGTTTGTCAGTGTGTGCATTTGTATAGAGAATGAGAATGCTGAAGCATGTGGAGAAATGATAAAAATTGATGACTCTGTATAGATTGTATGAGAGATCAGTATTAGTCTTATAAATTCTCTGTAAGTTTCAACTTAATTCAAAATAAGTGAAAAAACTACCTTTTCCTTAAAGGTTTCTGGAATCATAAAGACAAATCCTATAGCCTTCTAAACTTTCACCCTATTTATTTATATTCATTTTCTTTTCCCTGAAATATTTTCCTTTTGTTCTTTGCAACCCACAGAGTAAAATCCATGCCACTCACTTTTATTCTAAAATTATTGAAGTTTAGGGTTTTTTTTTTTTTTTAAAGGATTATTCTAAAGATGCTATAGTATAGTTTCAAATGTAATTGTCACTTCGGTCAGGTTGTAAACTCCTTCAGGACAGGAGCCAAGTTTTAATTCATTTCCTTTACAGGTGCTCAATACATGCCTGATGAAATAATCTTGACATAGTAAGATTTTAGCTAACTAGAACTTCAGAAAATCTAGAACCAAAAGGAAAATATCAACAAGACAAATACGTTGTTACAGGTTGGGTCCCCCAGTAAGCAGAGAAGTTGCTTACTGGAAGTTTATTGGGGAGTGTTCCTAAGATAAACACCTATGGAAAGGAAGAGACAGAACTGGGAGACGCTGGACTTCAGTGCAGTCTCAGAGCCATGACGGACCCCATGGGGAGCTGGGAAGTGCCCTTTGGGGGTATCTTGAGATGGGGTCAAGGCAGTTCTGAAGAGGGCTCTTTGGCGGCAGGACTTCTTGCAGTTGGGAAATAAAAACTTAAGTTCTGAGGAGGGATCTGGGGAGCACATCACAGCTTCAACTATATATGTAAGACACTAAGATACCATAATCTAAATGGAAAAAAAATACCTCATTGGGGGTGGTGATGGGGTTGAAGAGAAGCATCAAGAAAGTCTAAGAAAGTAAAATTAACATGGTGATAGTTTTAGATGTGGCAAGATGAGAAAAAGCAGAATTCAGTATTATGCAAGTTTTTTTGGCTTAGATAAATAATTTCTATTTATACTTACAGTAAACCTCTCCTAAGAGGTGATTTAGATAGACATACATTTTTTACACACACATATTTACATTCAAGTTATGAGAATTTAGATAGAGCTGTCAAACAGAAAAGAAAAAGCAGATCTTGAAACATGACCACAATTTCACAAATGTTGATTTTCTTCATAACTTTGGCTATAAAAGATTACAATAGGGCCAGCATGGAAATTCCTTTTTGTACCAATAACATCCTCAAAGGTATCAATAAACATGGTTTAACAAATGGTTATTCTGTTTTCAAAGAGAAAACATTTCTAGCTGCTTTTCTGCTTTAACTAAAGCATAGTTGCTTTACACTGCTCTGTCAGTTTCTGCTGGACGGCACAGTGAATCAGCCATACATATGCATATATCCCCTCTCTTCCAATTGCTGTTTTAAAAAAGGAGAGAAGTTTTTTTCTGTTTATAAGTGATTAATGTAGCCATTTATATGAAATTATTTACTTGTCTAATGGTAAAATATAAAATCCTTTGGGGGATTCAACTACTCTTTTTTCTGATGTGATCTAAGAATTTTATTTATTTGTAATGTTTTCTGGTCTTGTTAATCAAAGTAGCAGTTGTACGAAAGTAACAGCTTCTAATTGTTCTTCTGCGATCAACCATCAGCGGTCAGCTATGAAGACTGTTTAATGCACTTGCATGCCTTGAGTTGACCCATGAAATTAACACTGAGTGTTAATAGGTGGAGGAAGGCTAGGGACAGCTGTAGAGAGTGTTGTCTCATTCAGGCCAGTTTCTCCTTTCTCCACAGCCCAGTGGGGTTCATCACGAACTGAAGCCAATAACAGACACCCCACTCGTCTTTTAGGAATACCAACAGATCTATGGATTGATTTGTCCTTTAAATATCTTCCAAATCTGAAACTATGCCCTGTGAAGATGGGATTCTGTGGTGCTAAGTATAAGTTCCATTTACAAAACTAAACAACTGTTGTTGTATCAACTATTAGAGACAACTGTAAGCTTGAGATATGGATTGAAATTTAATCTTTCAAAATACGCTTTTTTCGCCCACTGATTTCTGTCTATGAAAGTTAGAAGAAATATCATCAGTGGGGCTAAATCTAGATAATCTTAAGACTCTGGTGGGTGATAATATTTATGCCTTTATAAAATTCTTGCAACTCTGGGTTGCAATGGATCTTATGTTATCTAGACCAAATGGTTTCATTTACCACATGTGAATATCCCCAAGTGAGCAATTTCTAGGCCTGGGAAATATATTGCGTCCTCTTCCTTCCTTCTTCCTAGACTGCTGTAAGTAAAGGTACAGAAATAAACGGTGTGCAGTGCCTTTTGGTCAGAATCAAGTCTCCACATCTAACATGACCATGGCTTTAAATGAAGTGAGAGGAAGTGAACGTGTTAAATCACTTAGTCATGTCTCTTTGCGACCCCGTTGAAGCCTGCCAGGCTTCTCTGTCCATGGAATTCTCCAGGCAAGAATACTGGAGTGGGTTGCCATGCCCTTCTCCAGGGGATCTTCCCAACCCAAGGATCAAACCTGGGTCTCCTGCATTGCAGGCAGATTCTCTACTGTCTGCACCACCAGGGAAGTCAAGTTGGCAATATAGCATTGTGGTTCAAGTTTGAAGTTAGTCATGTTCAGATCTTAGCTCCGCTACTCACTGTGACCCTGGTTAAGTTATCTAACCTCTCTGTGCTTCATTTTCTTCATCTGTAATAACAGCTATAAAATTATTTTGAGGATTAAATTAGTTAATACATGTAAAGAGTTTAGCAGAGGGCCTAGAATATAGTAATTGTTCAATAAATGTTAGCTATTATGAAGGAGGGTTTATCAACAGTCCAAAATCTCCCTTTACTCCTTGGAGTAGAATGGTGTATTCTAGACAAACAAAACAAGATACAGTTTTCTTGTTCACTGTCTTATTATTTAGCAGTGATGACTACACAGTTGAATATAAGTATCTTTTTTAATGGCTTGAATTTCTCAGACCACCAGTATTTAGAGTCCATATCACAGAGGGTATAGGTGAAGTAAGCACAAAGGTTTATTGGCTACCTTGACTGAAAACTGTGTTTCTAAATAGAACCCCTTCTTGCAAAAACCATGTCTTCAGCAAGTTCACATTATTCTTATCTTCAGTTCAGTTCAGTTCAGTTGCTCAGTCATGTCTGACTCTTTGCAACCCCATGAACCGCAGCACACCAGGCCTCCCTGTCCATCACCAACTCCCGGACTCCACCCAAATCCATTTCCATTGAATCAGTGATGCCATCCAACCATCTCATCCTCTGTCGTCCCCTTCTCCTCCTGCCCCCAATCCCTCCCAGCATCAGGGTCTTTTCAAATGAGTCAGGTCTTCGCATCAGTGGCCAAAGTATTGGAGTTGCAGCTTCAAGATCAGTCCTTCCAATGAACACCCAGGACTGATCTCCTTCAGGATGGACTGGCTGGATCTCCTTTCAGTCCAACGGACTCCCAAGAGTCTTCTCCAACATCACAGTTCAAAAGCATCAATTTTTCGGCACTCAGTTTTCTTTACAGTCCAACTCTCACATCCACACATGACCACTGGAAAAACCACAGCCTTGACTAGATGGACCTTTGTTGGCAAAGTAATGTCTCTGTTTTTAATATGATGTCTAGGTTGGGTCATAACTTTCCTTCCAAGGAGTAAGTGTCTTTTAATTTCATGGCTGCAATCACCATCTGCAGTGATTTTGGAGCCCAGAAAAATAGAGTCAGTCACTGTTTCCCCATCTATTTGCCATGAAGAGATGGGACCAGATGCCATGATCTTACTTTTCTGAATGTTGAGCTTTTAAGCCAACTTTTTCACTGTCCTCTTTCACTTTCATCAAGAGACTCTTTAGTTCTTCACTTTCTGCCATAACGGTGGTGTCATCTGCATATCCGAGGTTATTGATATTTTTCCTGGCAATCTTGATTCCAGCTTGTGCTTCCTTCAGCCCAGCATTTCTCATGATGTACTCTGCATATAAGTTAAATAAGCAGGGTGACAATATACAGTCTTGACATACAAATTACATAATTGGGATAGTTTGGAGACAGTGATGTCTACTTTCAAGGGTCCTTAAAATCACTGATTTTAACAAAAGTCCACTGATTTTCAGGTCCTAGATTCTTGACTTTTTAAGGTGCTATGGCCAGTGACTCTCCATCCAAGTCACTGATAGCTTCCTTGTTTATCATTACTGATGCCTGCATCAGTAATGTACTGGATGACTTCCCTGGTGATATAAAGGATAAGAATATGCCTGCCAATGCAGGGGACATGTGTTGGATCCCTGTTTCAGAAGGATTGATTCCACATGCTATGAAGCAACTAAGCCCATATACCACAACTACTGAGCCCACGTTCTAGGGCCTGCAAGCTGCAACTACTGAGCCTGTATGTTGCAACTACTGAGGCCTGTGTTCCCAGCGCCTGTGCTCCACAATGAGAAGCCACTGCAATGAGAAGCCCGTGCACCACAACAAAGAGTAGTCCCTGCTCATTGCAACTACAGAAAGCATGCAGCAACGAGGACCCAGTGCAGTCAAAAATAAATTAATTAAAAAAAATAATGTACTGGATGAACAATTAATCTTCTATTTCAGTATTTTTCAAACTGAAGTCCACTGGTTCCCTATAATTATTTATGTGCCTTCATTTTGATGATAAATTAACTGATGTAAGCATATTCTGGATCATGTTATAACTGCCATGTGATCTGGGCCCAGCAGTTACATTTTTATGATTATGATAGTACCAAGAGGAGCCTATTAGGTGGTGTTGGTTTAGTTGCTAAGTTATGTCCAACTCTTGCAACCCCATGGACTGTAGCCCACCAGGCTCCTCTGTCCATGGGATTTCCCAGGCGGGAATAATGGAGTAGGCTGCCATTTCCTTCTGAGAAAGGAGCCTATTAGGTATGATTATCCTTTTTTCCCTTCTCCCAAATAACTGTTAATCCAATAGAGCAAAAGGTTTTCTTAGTGGCTCAAGTAGAGAACACCTGTGGGAGAATTAATTGGGATTAATAATATGGAAATGTTTAATTAAAAATTAAAAGCACTTGCACCATGAGAGTCAGTACTTCACTTATCAGTAGTTACTTACACAAGAACATGGTCTATGACATAAACTCATGTTGTTGATTTGAATTTTATTTTTGTAATATTTATATTTAATTTGTATATATTATATAATAGAATTATATTATTTTGGTTTAGTACTTGTAAACTAAAAGTAGGGGATGTTTTGAGTTTTATGCTTATATGTACTTAATAAACATAAGTCAATGCTGGCAGAGAATTTCTTCCTTTAGAAGTAAAAATCCTCTTCTAATGCCTTATGTGAACAATTCCAGAGTTATCTTCCTGAAATATGTTTTTGATCAGATTTCTCTCAAATTCCTTAAGCATAGCCTACAAGTTCTTTCATGACCTGTTTCCTGCCATCTTTTATTTCCCAGAACCAACTCTACATTCCAATAACATGTCCTATACTTTTACATATTCATCTTTCTCTGTGTAAAATGCCACACTGCATCATTTTTCTCTCACTCTCTGTCTTACTCATCTTGCTATGATCAACTCAAGAACTTTTCCTGATACTGCCTGCTTCCTTGTTAAATGAAGTTAGTTCTTCTGGCACAGGTTAAATAGTATAAGATCTATCTCATAAAGCTGTTTAAAGGATTAAATGAAATAACATATAAAGCATCTAGGATAATAAATTCTTCATAAATAGTAGTTTTATTTATATATTAAAGTATTCTGCATGTATCTCTTTTATAGTTCCTATCACAGTATTGTAAGTTTGGATTTACATGTCACTTTTCTCCACCATAAGTTCTTTGAGGATAAGCATTTTAGTTCTTTGAGTTCTGTGTGCCAGGTAACAGTAAGTGTTCAATGAATATTTACTGAATAAATTAATGAAGGAAGTAGAATAAAATTTATCAGACAGGACCTAACTAGCAAAAGAGATGAGATTCTCAAGCAACTGATTTTTTTCTTTTTCCCCTGAAAAATTGCTGAACCATCCTACATCAAATAAAAATCCATTTTAGAGATCTAACAGTGGTCTTCTGGGCTGAACTCTTTAGGGATTTATAGGGAAAGTAGGAAATATATTTCTTTTTTCTCCCATCAACAGCATGCAGAGTTTTACATTCTGCTTTTGACTTTGGTAATATGCCAGAATTCTACCAATCACAGTATTGCTTAGTTCTAAAAAGGAGCTCTTACATAAATATCTGGAGTTGGTGCTTTAGAACAGTAGTTATGCATTACTACGTGTTTGTGCAAAATGAACATATCAGGGAGTACTAGAGAGGTACGCACACAAGGAATACGGGTGGTGCTGGCTCTGACTCATGCTCCTACTGTTTACTTATAGCTTCTTATTAGTATGGGATTTGTTTTATTTGGCAAATATACAAGATTTCACTGACTGACAGAGGAAGATGTAAGAAAATGCCCAAGCATAAAACTTCTATAGCTGAATAATAATCTGTAACTCTGTGCTATATCAACAGACTCCCCAGGGGCCGGTGAAAGCTGAAACCACTCCAGAATTACAAATTTCATGAGCTGCAGACTTCACTGCTAGAAGTAAAGTAGTGGTTAACTAAAGATTTTATTCTTCCACAGACACTTCCATTTATAAATGCTAAATTCACTGGCTGGGGCTAAATTTTTTGATTAGTATATAATATATGTATGATGAGTTTCTAATTTCTGTAAATAATTTTCACCAGCAGAAAGAGTCAAATGTACATTTCAAAAACCAAGCCAAAGAATGTATATGCTTCAACCTGAAAAAATGTATTTTCTTTATGTTCATTTAAAATTACTCTGTCCTCTCACTTTGATTTTTCTTCTTAACCCTTATCACAAACTGAAATTCTATTACATATTTTCTATTTGTTGTTTCCAGTCTCTAGAACATAAAATCAAGGGCTTTTTTTGTTTTGTTTATTGGAGTCTTCACAGTGAGAACAGCTTGGAACATAATGGCTCCCCAATAAATATTTTGTTGGCTGAATGACAGTAAAGTTGTTTAAATCTCTTGATTTAAATAATTGAGACTAACTGCATTTGAAAAAACTTTTAAATTATGAAAGTAAGGTAATTATTCAAGTAGTCGTAACTTAGTATGAATAAAGTTTAAAACCTTAAATATCTGAAGAAAAAACATTTTATGTTATGATGATCTCTCGTATTTATGTTTTCTCTTAAAGAGCAACAAAAGAGGCACTACTTGTTTTAAAAAATTTGAATTTTGGTATTTATCACTTCCATTTACCTTCTTAAAATATATGTTTTTTACAAGATGAAAAGATTCATATTTTGATAGATGGAAAATATAACTCCTTAGCTTTCTATTTTCAACTCGGGTCAACTACACCAAATTGCAGTGAAGTTAAAAAAAATACAGATAAAAACAATTGAATTTGGATTTATTTTGGTTCTAGTAAATATTTTGCTTAAGGAGATACTATGCTTTCTGAATGTAACCTGAACACAAAATTGGTAAAATAATTCTAGGAGGATAATAGTTTTCAAAAAGCTTAGCAATCATATATTCACAGAAATTAGGTTGATCACTTCTTTTTGTATGGTAAGTAATACATATACTTATTTTACTAAAAAATATGCAAGATAAACTCCATTGCTAAAAAGCTGACCCCAAAACCTCAGTCTTAAGTTGTTTCATCAGAATAGACTTGAACTATTTATAATCAGAATTCAAATTATTTTATCATTAATTATTGATCTATTTAATAGCCTATGGTAGACTTCCCTGGTGGTCCAGTGACTAAAACTCTGAGCTCCCAATTCAGGGGGCCCATGTTTGATCCCTAGTCCGGGAACTGATTCCACATGCCGCAGCTAAGAGTTGGCATGCTATAACTAAAGACCCCACTAAGACCCAGTGCAACCAAATAAATAAATAAATATATATACATATATATATATATATATTACATGTATATATTTTTTAAAAACCTATGAGCTTCCATTATATATAAAAATGTCAGGTAACAGGTTTCATCTAAAAATGAACAACAAAATGAGAACTTTGTGCAGTAATGTCTATTAATCCTAAACCTATGCTGATGTTAACTGTTTCAAAAACTGTAGAAGATTTCATGTGTGCTATTGAAATTTATAGGAAAACAAGACTAGTTTTATGCTACAAATACGTAATATTTACTACATCTTCTGGATGACCTATCACATCCATACCAGGCATATGGTTCCTATCTGATATCAATATGGAAAGGTCAGATTAAAGATGACAGTTTCTTTTCACTTATCAGCTGATGTTACTAAAATCATCAAAATGAATGTGACACAGTCAATTTGAATAAATCCTAAAAACAGCAGAAAACCTGGAGTCTTCTGTTACTTTGTTTTCTGTCTGTCATGTAAGTATCTAGTTTCACAGGCATCACATGAAATGAACATGGAAATAGAATTAACTTAGGAAACCACTTTTTAAAAGACTCCTGTAAGAGACTATAGACTACTGAGGGAGAGTCTAGCTATCTTTCTGCTCGGAAGAGCTCTTCCTTTCAAATTACAATTCCCTTTACCCCCAAAAGGGATAAAGGGGAGGTCTAAATTATCTAAATAAAGCCTTCAAAAAACCTAATTAGATAATGGTTAGTAATATGAAAGTCACTGTTGTAAAATCTTGCAGATTTCACACTCTTTCCAATATGTTAGTTTTCTATCTGTTGCTGAATGATAATGGCAAAAAAATGAATCTTTATGGGGAGATGGGGGTGGTACGGGATCATGGATGACTGTGTTATATCTACTGAAAACAAACTCTCTCCCCTTGTCCTATGCATTTATAGGTTCTTCAAACTGTAGGCACAGGCTTCAAAGGTCAGTCCCCTGATGACAGAGAAACAGACGTATACTGAACACCTACTATGTGTTAAGCACTATTATAGTACCTGATTTTTTATATAAAATTTCTTAGCTGAAAAAGAGAGAATTATTACTATTACTGTATTAGAGACACTAAGGCTCTGAAAAGTATTTCCCTGAAATCTTTTGAGTTTGTAAGCAAGAGAACAATGCTGGTTGAAATCCAAATACATTTGACTCTAAAGCCCATGCTACATGATTTCCTACAAAAAAAAAAAAAAAAAGACTGTCTCAGCACTTCCAAAGTTATTTTCTCTACTACACTAAAAATTATGATGACTCATAACTGATTGGAAATTTTTTTTTCTTATTTCTGAATAAGGCTGCAGAGTGGTAAAGGATAAACTATCTATACCCTCGGTTACTTTTCTACTCTTTAAGCCAATGCCTAAAATATCTGTATGTGCATGTATATGCACATACATACACATATTCGTACATACATAATACATGTATTTTTAAAAGAATAATTCTAAGATCAAGTGCGATAGGTCTTTTTTACTAAAAAAGGGAGAAAAACATAGTAGATTAGACACAAAGTAGTAGACAGTTCTTTAAAAAACTATTCTTAGCTCCTCTTTCACTTACTTTTCTGTGTACTTCCTAGCACTGAGATCTGTATTGGCACATGTTATGTGTTTATTTCGTCTGGGCTCCAGAACCTTGGTTTGGCAATATCTTCTGCTACCCATTACACTTTTACTATAATTACCTACAGTATATGTTATGTTTCCAAAAGAGTATATAAATAACATTTCATTGGTTAAGTAGAAAGACAGGAAACTTGAGGTTTAAGGAGTTCAATCACAGGATACTGTTTTAAGAAGTTCCAGCAAAATGGACAACAAGAAAGTTTTAGGGATAACACAAAGAAAATAGCCTAGTATAGCTAAGCTGATAAAGAATCTGCCTGCAACACAGGAGACCCGCTTTGATTCCTGGGAAGGGAAGATCCCCTTTAGGAGGGATATGCTACCCTCTCCAGTATTCTTGGGCTTCCCGAGTGGCTCAGCTGGTAAAGAATTCACCTGTAATGTGGTAGAGAATCTGCCCACAATGTGGGAGACGTGGGTTCTATCCCTCAGTCAGGAAGATACGCTGGAGGAGGGCATGGTAACCCACTCCAGTATTCTTGCTTGGAGAATCCCCATGGACAGAGAAGCCTGGCAAACTACAGTCCATAGGGCTGCAAAGAGTTGGACATGACTCAGTGACTAAGCACATACCCTTTTAAGCTTGGCTTTCTTTTAATTCTTCTATTAAAAGCTACTGGACACGAGGAGAAAGAGTTTTTATTTAATTTTGTACTATATAAGATGATGGACACTCAACAGACTTAATGATAGTCATTTCACGATGTGTGTAAGTCAGACCATTATTGTGTACACCTTATGTGGTGCCGTGTGTCGATTTTATCCCAACAAAACTAGGAGGAAAAAACTATGAGATGAAAACACAGTATTGAATATTATACAGTACTGGATATCCACATGCAAAAAATGAACTTTGACCCATCCCTGTGTCATATACAAAAAGTACTTTAAAATGGATCACAGACCTACATGTAAAACCTAAAACTATAAAACTTCTAGAAGCAAATATGAGAAAATCTTTGTGACCTTGGGTTAGACAAAGATTTCTTAGAACCATAAAAATAAGGAAAAAGATGATAGGTTGGACTTCATCAAAATTAAGATTTCTGCTCTTTTAAAAACACTGGTAAGAAACTGAAAAGACAACAGACTGGGAGAAAATACATTCAAATCAGTAACTGACAAAGGAATTGTATCTAGAGTATTTAAGAACTCTCAAATCAATTATAGGAAAACAATTACAACCCAATTAAAAATGGGCAAAAGATCTAGACAGATACTTTAGCAAAGAAGATATATGGATGGCAAATAAGCACATGAAATGATGTTTAAAATTATTTGTCATTAGGGAAATATAATTAAAACCTGAGATCAGTCAGTTCAGTTTTTCAGTCGTGTCTGACTCTTTGCCACGTCATGGAGTGCAGCACGCCAGGCTTGCTTGTCCATTGCCAACTCCTGGAACTTACTCAAACTCAGGTCCATTGAGTCGGTGATGCCATCCAATAATCTCATCCTCTGTTGTCCACTTATCCTCCTGCCTTCAATCTTTCCCAGGGTCTTTTCAAATGAGTCAGTTCTTCACATCAGGTGGCCAAAATATTGGAGTTTCGACTTCAGCATCAGTTCTTCCAGTGAATATTCAGGACTGATTTCCTTTAGGATGGACTGGTTGGATCTCCTTGCAGTCCAAGGGAATCTCAAGAGTCTTCTCCAACACCACAGTTCAAAAGCATCAATTCTTCGGTGCTCAGCTTTCTTTGTAGTCCAACTCTCACATTCATACATAACTACTGGAAAAACCATAGCCTTGACTAGATGGACCTTTGTTGGCAAACTAATGTCTCTGCTTTTAATATGCTGTCTAGGTTGGTCACAGCTTTTCTTCCAAGGAGCAAGCGTCTTTTACTTTCATGGCTGCAATCACCATCTGCAGTGATTTTGGAGCCCAAGAAAATAAAGTCTCTTACTGTTTCCACTGTTTCCCCATCTATTTGCCATGAAGTGATGGGACCATAGCTTTAAGCCAACATTTTTACCCTCTTCTTTCAATTTCAACAAGAGGCTCTTTAGTTCTTCTTCACTTTCTGCCATAAGGGTGGTGTCATCTGCATATCTGAGGTTATTGATATTTCTCCCGGCAATCTTGATTCCAGCTTGAGCTGCATCCAGCCTGGCATTTTGCATGATGTACTCTGCATATAAGTTAAATAAGCAGAGTGGCAATATACAGCCTTGACATACTCCTTTTCCTATCTGGAACCAGTCTGTTGTTCCATGTCCAGTTCTAACTGTTGCTTTCTGACCTGCATACAGATTTCTCAGGAGGCAGGTCAGGTGGTCTGGTACTCTCACCTCTTGTAGAATTTTCCACAGTTTGTTGTGATCCACACAGTCAAAGGTTTTGCGTAGTTAATAAAGCAGAAGTAGATTTTTTTCTGGAACTCTCTTGCTTTTTCGATGATTCAACGGATGTGACAATTTGATCTCTGATACCACAACACATTTATTAGAATGTTCAAATAAATAAGATTCAAATAAATAAGGTTCAAATAAAAAAGATTGGCCATATCATATCAAGTGTTGGTGAGAATGTGGAGGAAGTGAAACTCTCATAAACTGCTGGTAAAAATGTAAAATTGTACAACCACTTTGGAAAATAGTCTGGTAGTTTCTTAAAAAGATAAACACATACCTACCAAATAACCCAGCCACTTTACTCCTAATTTCCATAAGAGAAATGAGAGCATATGTCTCTACAGAGACATATGTACACCAACATTCATAGTAGCATTATCTCATGTTGATAACTCTAAACTCATGTTGCTCAAAGTGTACCAATTTCCAGTTATATGATGAATAAGTTCTGAAGATATAAGATACAACATGGTAATTATAGTTAACAATTATTTGTATTAGCCAAAAGTGGAAGGTGAATCAATAAACAAATTGTTATATCCCTACAATGGAATACTAAGCAATAGAGGAATGAGCTATTGATAATACAACAGTAAAGATGATTCTCAAAGTAATTATGTGGGAGGAAAAAATATATACTGTATGATTTCTTCATATAAAATTATTTTCTAATGTAAATGAATTTATAGTATAATATCAGAAAGAAGATCAGTGATTGCCTATGACAGGGGGGAGAATGAGTGGGGAGAAATTACACAAGAGTAACCATCAGAACTGGGCTTCCCTGGTGGCTCAGACGGTAAAGCATCTGCCTGCAGTGCTGGAGGCCGGGGTTCAATCCCTGGGTCCAGAAGATCTCCTGGAGAAGGAAATGGCAACCCACTCCAGCACTCTTGCCTAGAAAATTCCATAGATGGAGGAGCCCGGTGGGTTACAGTCCATAGGGTTGCAAAGAGCCGGATACGACTGAGCGACTTCACAACCATTAGAAATGATGGGCATGCTGATTATTTTGACTATGGTGATGATTTCACAGATACATACATTATCAAAATAACATGTGCAATTAAGTATGCACAGCCTCCTATATGTCAGTTATATCTCATTAATGTGGTTTTCTATTTTTGTAGACAACAACAACTAAGCCACCATGGAAAACAGTATAAAGGTTCTTCAAAAAATTAAAAATAGAGCTATCATATGATGGAAAATTCCACTTCTGGATAAATATCTGAAAGAAATGAAATCAACATCTCAAAGAGATATCTGCACCCCAGTGTTCACTGCAACATTATTCACAATAGCCAAGACATGGAGACAACCTAAGTGTCTAATGATGGATGAATGCACTGATAAAGGAAATGTGATACACACAAAGTGGAATATTATTCAGCTACAAGAAAAGAGAAATCCTAGTATGGAGGATAGTACAGAGGTTCTTTAAAAAACTAAAAACAAGGTTACCATATGATCCAGCAATCCCACTTCTGGGCAGATATCCAGAAAAGACAAAAACTCTAATTCACCCCATGTTCACAGCAGCACCATTTACAATAGCCAAGACATGGAAGCAACCTAAGTGTCCATCGACAGATGAATGGATACAGAAGATGTGGTGTATGTGTGTACATATATATATGTGTGTGTGTATATGTGCTTATATATATATATATATATATATATATATAAAATATATAATGGAATATTACTCAGCCATTAAAAAGAATGAAATAAGACCATCTGCAGCAATGTGGATGGACCTAGAGAGTGTCATACTGAGTAAGTCAGATCAAGAAGGAGAAATATCATGTGACATCCCTTATATGTGGAATCTGAAAAGAAATGATAGAAATGAACTTATTTACAAAACAGGAGACTCACAGATCTAGAAAATGAACTCACGGTCGCAGGAGGGAAGGGACGTTAAAGCCTCTGGGATGGTCATGTACACACTGCTATATCTAAAATGGATAACCAACAAAACCTAATGTATAGCACGTGGAACTCTGCTTAGTGTTCCCATCAGCCTGGATGGGAAGGGGGCTTGGGGGACAATGGATACATGTATATGGTTGCTGAGGCCCTACACTGCTCACCTGAAACTATCACAGCATTGTTAACTGGCTATACCGCAATACAAAATGTTTTTGGTGTTAAAAATAAAATAAAAAAAAAAAAGATGTGGTATACATATACAACGGAATATTAGTCATACATAAAAGAGAAAGTATGCCATTTGCAGTAATATGGATGGACCTAAAGATTATCATACTAAGTAAAGTCAGAGAAAGATAATAACTGTATGATTGCACTTGGGTGGGGGAAATGAGGGAGATGTTGGTCAAAAGATACAAATTTCCAGTTATAAGATGAATAGGATCTAAAGATCTAGAGATATATAACTACAGTTAATAATATTGCATTATATACTTGAAAATTGCTGACACTCTCTAGGTCTCACTATTAAAAAAAGCAATTATGTGAGATGATGGATGTGTTAACTAACCTAATTATTTAATAATATTAACTAATAACCTAATAATTTAACTAATGTGTTAACTAACCTTTATTATAGTAATCATTTTATAATATGTATGTGCATATATATTATAAAATGATTAAAGATATATGTTATATACCTTAAGCTTACACAGTGTTATGTATCAATTATATCTCAATAAAGCTAGGGGGTGGAGAACACTAACCGTCACCTTAAAAAAATGGCATTACATGATATACAAAATCTCACTAGCAATTTTAATTATAAATGTTAAAGAATAAGTCTTTGCTTCATATAGCAGAAAATTAAATTCAATCCAGACACAAGGTTTTTTTCTTATATTAAGAGAGTCTTCCAAAAGGTATGGTTCCCTGATTGCTAACAAGATTAATTCCTCAGAAGGCCATGAGGCAGAAATCCAAGTTAAACACTAAATGTTCAAATATTCCTGATTACAACAGTATAAAAAATTAGTTAGAAAACAGTTAGGAAATGATAAAAAGAACATGCGAAATAAAACAAAACAGTATTATTATGCTCCATCTACAAATTCTTGTAATTTTCTAGTTTCCAACAACTACAACTAAACAAAGATATGACGGGGGAAAAAGAGGGAGAAAGAAGAGAAGGATGGCCCTTTTCCTCACAGCATCTCAACATATTAATGAGGTGCCTGATGATGTTTTCAGAAAGCAAACAAGCTACTGCATCAAGACATAAATAGAGTTGTGACTATCACACCCTCTACAATTATTTTTGTCACCATGAGCTATGACATAATAGTTACAGGTAAAGTATCTCAGAACAGTCAGTTCTGAGCTGTTAAGTCACCAGGAAGAGTTCCCTGCACAGTACTGTACTGTAATTATGTGTCTTTCATTTTTTACATTATAAATTCCTTGAGTGCAACGGTTATGTCTTATTAATCAGCTGTAACCCCACACCAAGCACTTTCTTGGAGAGATTTCATTTATCTCATACTGCAAACTGGCACCCACCATGGCCTGACAACCCTGTTTCTTTGGCAGGCACACTATTAGTCAAGACAGCTATTTCACACCTGCCCTCTCCTCTTTCCTCAAATCCCCTATACCTCCTCCATCAGCCTCACCTGCAGCTGATCACACCGTATTAAATCCTTCAGTGGAAAATAGAAGCCATCAGAGGGGTCTTATCTTCCTAGAACAAAACGTCCTACCTATAAATTGCCTGGCTTCTACCGTAAGACAAGAAAGGTCTCACCTTCTAGCAAAAGGACAGTGACATAAATTCCACCTATTTGCCCCGCCTCAAGGACTTCATCTTCTAATAACACTACTCTCTTACTATCCACTAGTCCATTCCTTGAAAATTTTAAATTGTTATCTTGGAATTAAAAAAACAACTACCTTTTCTCTGTTCCCTTTGTTGACTAAAAAAATACACCACCTAAAATTTGAAAATTATATTTTATTTGGCAGACAAAACTGAGGATTTAAGATTAAGATTAAGTTCTGAGAAACTGGTCCAAAGAGGTAAGGAAGGAGCCAGGGCATATAGGAGATTTTGCAACAAAGACCTGGTAGTTGGGATGTCAAAAGATTAGTATTATTAGTTAATGAAAACCAGATGTCTCAAGTTAAGAAATTTAGCGTTTTCCTATACATGGGAGGATTCAAGACTCTGGGCTCACTGAAACCAATTCCCTTGAGATGCAATGCTTGTATTTGTTGACAAATGACTTTTGTTGCTGATTATTTGGTGCTCATACTGAATGAACATAAATAAAACATCAAGTGTGTAGGTTCTTTCATTTATAGAGCAGAAAAACAATTCTATACTAGAAATACTAATTCAGTCTCCATATTTTCTAAATTATTCATGTCATTCAGTTGCTTAAATGCCTTAAATGGCCCTCAGAATAAAATTGAACTCCTTCCCATAGCTCACAGTCCTTGTGTGATATGGCACCTTCCAGTCTCTCCAACCTTATTTTCATAACTCAAACTCATCCCCCATACTATTCACTAAGTCTTCTGCCACACTGGTTTTCTTATAATACCTCAAATTTTCTTATAATACCTTCATTCTATGAGGCCACCTTGATACCAACACCAAGCACCGAGACACCACAAAAAAAGAAAATTATAGGCCAATACTCTCTGATGAATTTAGATGCAAAAATTCTCAAGAGAATATTAGCAAAACAAATTAAAAAAAAAAAAAAAGCATAGAAAAGGTTAGACACCATGATGGAGTGGGGCTTATTCCAGGGTCACAAGGATGGTTCAACATTTGGAAATCAATGTGTTATACTACATTAACAGAAGGAAGGATAAAAATCACATGATCATCTCAACAGATATATAAAAAGCATTTGAGAAAATTCAACATCCACTCATGATAAAAATGCTCCACAAAGGATGTATAGAGGGAATATAACTCAGCATAGTAAAGGTTAAGACCCATAACTTAAGGTTATTCTAAGGCCAATCATGTAAAGTTTAAGGACCACTGAAATATCTTACATGGTAAATTTATAATGCATTGGCTGAAGAAATACATACAATCAACACCTGAGAGACTAAAAACGTCTTGGATAGTTGACCCCGCTCAGTGCCTGCCTGATGAAAAGTCAGTAAAAGAAGTTATGGCACTGCTACTTTCTAGCCATATAATAACCCATCAAATTAAAGATTGGTTGCAAATATGAAGACTGATTTAATATTTCTACTGTAGAATTGTCCTGCTCAATAAATGAAAGAAACTACACACTTGATATTTTATTTACATTCATTCAGTATGAGCACCAAATAATCAGCAACAAAAATCTTTTATGAAAATGCCTGACAACAAACAGAAGCAATGCTAAAATATTCAGTGTTGAATAATGGTTTTGAATCTCATCTATCCTGGAACAACTGTGTTGATATTTATACTGATGATACAAAATCAATTCTGATACTTTAGCCTGAATGAAGACAGGGGCACCAAACTATTAGAGTTCACTGTATTATTCATCACCTCATGTTCAGATACACATATATACATCACACACACACACACACAAAGTCAGTTTAAGGATATCCTTGATAAAGCAATAAAAGTTATTAACTTTATTAAATCTTGACCCTTGAGTAGACTTCTTCTTAATATTCTATGACAAAACAGGAAATAAAGATAAAACATTCCTGCTGCATCCTAAGTATGATTGTCCAAAGGAAAATCCCTTGTGTACTGTTTGAGTTGTAAGCTCTACAAACTACTTTTTAAAAAAATTTCTTTTTTGGAAAGGCCAAGAGAAAATACTTGAGGAGATAATAGTTGAAAACTTCCCTAAAATGGGGAAGGAAATAGGCACCCAAGTCCAAGAAACCTAGAGCGTCCCAAACAGGATAAACCCAAGGCAAAACACCCCAAGACACATATTAATCAAATTAATGAAGATCAAACACAAAGAACAAATGTTAAAGCTTCAAGGGAAATAACAACAAAAAACATGCAAGGGGATTCCCTTAAGGATAACAGCTGATCTTTCAATAGAAACTCTTCAGGCCAGAAGGGAATGGCAGGACATACTTAAAGTGATTAAAGAGAAAAACCTGCAGCCCATATTACTGTACCCAGCAAGGATCTCATTCAAATATGAAGGAGAAATCAAAAGCTTTACAGACAAGAAAAAGCTCAGAGAATTTAGCACCACCAAACCAGCTCTTCAACAAATGCTAAAGGATCTTCTCTAGACAGGAAACACAGAAAAGGTTTATAAACTCAAACCCAAAACAACAAAGTAAATGGCAACAGGATCATACTTATTATCAATAATTACCTTAAATGTAAATGGGTTGAATGCCCCAACCAAAAGACAAAGACTGCCTGAATGGATACAAAAACAAGATCCCTATATATGCTGTCTACAAGAGACCCACCTCAAAACAAGGGACAGATACAGACTGAAAGTGAAGGGCTGGAAAAAGATATTTCACACAATGGAGAACAGAAGAAAGCAGGAATAGTAATACTCATATCAGATAAAACAGACTTTGAAATAAAGGCTGTGAAAAGAGATGAAGAAGGACACTACATAATGATCAAAGGATCAATCCAAGAACAAGATATAACAGTTATAAATATATATGTACCCAACATAGGAGCACCGCAATATGTAAGACAAACACTAACAAGTGGGAAAGGGGAAATTAACAATAACACAACAATAGTGGGAATCTTTAATACCCCACTCACACCTATGGATAGATCAACTAAATAGAAAATTAGCGAGGAAACACAAACCTTTAATGATACAATGGACCAGTTAGACCTAATTGATATCTATAGGACATTTCACCCCAAAACAATGAAATTCACCTTTTTCTCAAGTGCACACGGAACCTTCTCCAAGGTAGATCACATCCTGGGCCAAAAATCTAGCCTTGGTAAATTCAAAAAAATTGAAATCATTCTAAGCATCTTTTCTGATCACAATGGGGTAAGATTAGATGTCAACTACAGGAAAAAAAACTATTAAAAATACAAACATATGGAGGCTAAACAACACACTTCTAAATAACCAACAAATCACAGAAGAAATAAAAAAAGAAATCAAAATATGCATAGAAGCAAATGAAAATGAAAACACCACAACCCAAAACCCACGGGATTCAATAAAAGGAGTGCTAAGGGGAAGGTTCATAGCAATACAAGCTTACCTCAAGAAACAGGAGGAAAATCAAATAAATAACCTAACTCTAAACCTAAAGCAACTAGAAAAAGAAGAAAGGAAGAACCCCAGGGTTAGCAGAAGGACAGAAATCATAAAAATTAGGGAAGAAATAAATGATAAAGAAACAAAGGAGACCATAGCAAAAATCGACAAAGCTAAAAGCTGGTTCTTTGAGAAGATAAATAAAATAGACAAATGATTAGCCAGACTCATCAAGAAAAAAAGAGAGTATACTGTATTGGTCTTTATCTTTCTGGCTTACTTCACTCTGTATAATGGGCTCCAGTTTCATCCATCTCATTAGAACTGATTCACATGTAAATCCATGGCTGATTCATGTCAATGTATGGCAAAAACCACTACAATATTGTAAAGTAATTAGCCTCCAACTAATAAAAATAAATGGAAAAAAAATAAAAGAAAGATTAGGGATGATGAAGACGTTCTAGAAATGGACAGCAATGATGGTTGAGCAACACTATGAATGTACTCAATGACACTGAATTGTACACTTAAGTGGTTAAAATGGTAAATTCTATTTTATGTACATTTATTTTAAAAACAATAAAAAACAAACATATTAGAAAAAAAAAAGGGGAGAAGAATCAAATCAACAAAATTAGAAATGAAAATGGAGAAATCACAACAGACAACACAGAAATACAAAGGATCATAGGAGACTACTATCAGCAACTGTATGGCAATAAAATGGACAACTTGGAAGAAGTGGACAAATTCTGAGAAAGTATAACTTTCCCAAGCTGAACCAGGAAGAAACAGAAAATCTTAACAGACCCATCACAAGCACAGATATCGAAACTGTAATCAGAAATCTTCCAGCAAACAAAAGTCCAGGATCAGATGGCTTCACAGCTGAATTCTACCAAAAATTTAGAGAAGAGCTAATACCCATCCTACTCAAACTCTTCCAGAAAATTGCAGAGGAAGGTAAACTTCCAAATGCATTCTATGGGGCCACCATCACCTTAATACCAAAATCAGACAAAGATGCCACAAAAAAGAAAACTACAGGCCAATATCACTGATGAACATACATGCAAAAATCTTTAACAAAATTCTAACAAACAGAATCTAACAACATATTAAAAAAAATCATACATCGTGACCAAGTGGGCCTTATCCCAGGGATGCAAGGATTCTTCAATATCCGCAAATCAATATATGTGATATGCCACATTAACAAACTGAAAGATAAAAACCATATGATTATCTCAATAAATGGAGAGAAAGCCTTTGACAAAACTCAACATCCATTTAAGATAAAAACCTTCCAGAAAGCAGGAAAAGAAGGAACATACCTCAACATAGTAAAAGCCATATATGATAAACCCACAGCAAACGTTATCATCGATGGTAAAAAATTGAAAGCATTTCCCCTAAAATCAGGAACAAGACAAGAGTGCCTACTCTCATCACTACTATTGAACATAGTTTTGGAAGTGTTGGCCACAGCAATCAGAGCAGAAAAAGAAATAAGAGGAATCCAGATAGGAAAAGAAGAAGTAAAACTCTCACTGTTTGCAGATGACATGATCCTCTACAAAGAAAATTACTAGAGCTAATCAATGAATATAGTAAAGTTGCAGGATATAAAATTAACACACAGAAATCCCTTGCATTCCTATACACTAACAATGAGAAAACAGAAAGAGAAATTAAGGAAACAATTCCATTCACCATTGCAACGAAAAGAATAAAATACTTAGGAATAAATCTACCTAAAGGAACCAAAGACCTGTATATAGAAAATTATAAAACACTGATGAAAGAAATCAAAGATGATACAAATAGATGGAGAAATATACCCTGTTCATGGATTGGAAGAATCAATATAGTGAAAATGAGTATACTACCCAAAGCAATCTATAGATTCAATGCAATCCCTATCAAGCTACCAACAGTATTTTTCAGAGAACTACAGCAAATAATTTCACAATTTGTATGGAAATACAAAAAACCTTGAATAGCCAAAGCAATCTTGAAAAAGAAGAATGGAACTGGAGGAATCAACCTGCCTGACTTCAGACTATACTACAAAGCTACAGTCATCAAGACAGTATGGTACTGGCACAAAGACAGAAACATAGATTAATGGAACAGAATAGAAAGCCCAGAGATAAATCCACACACCTATGGACACCTTATCTTTGACAAAGGAGGCAAGAATATACAATGGAGAAAAGACAATCTCTTTAACAAGTGGTGCTGGGAAAACTGGTCAACCACTTGTAAAAGAGTGAAACTAGAATACTTTCTAACACCATACACAAAAATAAACTCAAAATGGATCAGAGATCTAAACGTAAGACCAGAAACTATAAAACTCCTAGAGGAAAACACAGGCAAAACACTCTCTGGCATAAATCACAGCAGGACCTCTATGACCCACCTCCCAGAGTAATGGAAATAAAAGCAAAAATAAACAAATGGGACCTAATTAAACTTAAAAGCTTTTGCACAATGAAGGAAACTATAAGCAAGGTGAAAAGACAGCCTTCAGAACAGGAGAAAATAATAGCAAATGAAGCAACTGACAAAGAATTAATCTCAAAAATATACAAGCAACTCCTGCAGCTCAATTCCAGAAAAATAAACGACCCAATCAAAAAATGGGCCAAAGAACTAAACAGACATTTCTCCAAAGAAGACATACAGATGACTAACAAACACATGAAAAGATGCTCAACATCACTCATTACCAGAGAAATGCAAATCAAAACCACAACGAGGTACCATCTGATGCCAGTCAGGATGGCTGCTATCAAAAAGTCTATAAACAAATAAATGCTGGAGAAGGTGTGGAGAAAAGGGAACCCTCTTACACTTTTGGTGGGAATGCAAACTAGTACAGCCATTATGGAGAACAGTGTGGAGATTCCTTAAAAAACTGAAAGTAGAACTGCCATACAGTCCAGAAATCCCACTGCTGGGCACAGACACTGAGGAAACCAGAATTGAAAGAGACACGTGCACCCCAATGTTCATCGCAGCACTGTTTACAACAGCCAGGACATGGAAGCAACCTAGATGTCCATCGGTAGACAAATGGATAAGAAAGCTGTGGTACATATACACAATGGAATATTACTCAGCCATTAAAAAGAATGCACTTGAATCAGATTTAATGAAGTGGATGAAACTGGAGCCTATTATACAGAGCGAAGTAAGTCAGAAAGAAAAACATCAATACAGTATATTAATGCATATATATGGAAATTAGAAAGATGGTAATGATGACCCTATATGTGAGACAGCAAAAGAGACACAGATGTAAAGAATGGACTTTTGGACTCTGTGGGAGAAGGCAAGGATGGGATGATTTGAGAGAATAGATTGAAATATGTATATTATCATATGTGAAACAGATCACCAGTCCAGGTTTGATGTATGAGACAGGATGCTCAGGGCTGGGGCACTGGGATGACCCTGAGGGATGGGATGGGGAAGGACGTAGGCTGGAGGTTCAGGATAGGGAACCCATGTATACACATGGCTGATTCATGTCAATGTATGGCAAAAACCACTACAATACTGTAAAGTAATTAGCCTCCAATTAAAATAAATAAATTAATTAAGAAAAGAAAAAGGAAAAACAGAAAAAAAACTTATTTTTTGGCTGTGCCACATGGCTTGTGAGATTTGTTTTCCAACCAGGAATTGAGCCTGGGTCATAGGAATGAAAGCCCAGAATCTGAACCCCTAGGCCACCAGTGAACTCCCTAGCAACTTTTTAATGTAATATCAGTTTTATTTAAAAGGATGTCAGACAGACAAATAGTTATTTTGACTTGAGTATTTGATAGACAAATGAGTTAAAGGAGGTTGCCGCTTCAAGGAAAACAACTACAATATTTTGACAGTGATGAAATCTGAGCCTTCAAGCAAAAAATAGAATTTTGAAAAACTTGCATCTGCTACCATGAACTTAATAGCTTCCTAATACTTAAAGACTCTCTTTCTTTATAAGGATGTTTATTGGATGCTAAGAGTTAGCACCACTGGGGCCTCCTGTGTGGCTCAGTGGTAGAGAATTCACTTGCCAGTGCAGGAGATGCAGGTTTGGTCCCTGGGTCGGGAAGATCCCCTGGAGGAGAAAATGGCAACCCACTCCAGCATCCTTGCCTGGAAAATCCCATGGACAGAAGAAACTGGTGGGCTACAGTCCATGGGGTCACAAAGAATCGGACATGACTGCACGACTAAACGACAATACTTAAAGACTTCTCAGGTAAGACTTGTGGTGGTATTAAACAGTATGATTTTAAAATATGGTATAATAAAATATGTCAACATTTGGAAGATCTGTATATATCAATGAGCCAAATTTTTGCAAATGGCCAGTGTGTGATGTTATAAAATCATGCATGGAGAAGAGATCCACTCAAAGGGCAAGATAAAACCAATGGATTTTAATGCATCAGAGTGCTAAAAGTTCTTATATTTGGCTTCTACACTTAAAGTACCCTTGAAGAAACTATCTCTGGTTGAATTTTGGTATTGCATCAAAGAAGAATACCCACAATTATCTGCAAAGGCTTTGAAAATATTCCTCCGTATCCAACTACATTATCTGTGTGAGGTCAGGTTTTCCTCATGTATTTCAGCCGAAAGGAAATGATTAATGCAGAAGCACACATGAGAATCCAGCTGACTTCTACTAAGCCAGATATTAAAGAGATTCATAAAAATATAAAAGCATGCCACTCTTCTCAATAATGTTTCTTTGAAATTTTGGGGGGAAATATAAAGGACTCCTGAAACTGAAAAGTCTGAGAACCTCTGATCTACATCAGTCTAAGAACCTCCACTTTCTTATCACTCAGTTCAGTCTGAGGCCTGATTTTTCAGGCAAAATAGGAGCCTGAAGATCAAAGTCAAATATATAGGAAATTAGTGGATAAATATTTGATGAGATAAATGTCTGCAAAATTCTGAGTTGGATGTTTTTTCATTCCAAAGCCAAGGAAAAATTTTTTGACCATGTATCATTTTCTTTATACTGCTTATATCTCCACAAGAATAGATAACCAAAAGCTACTAATTCAAAGCACATTTAACAGGAAGAATGCAATAGTCTTTTTAAGGAACTTTAAAGTAAACACCCCCTCCAAGGCAGATTCATACTCAGCAGAATAAAAGTGACTAAATTTCTGTTCACTAACAGAATGATAAGAAAAATGGTTATAAAACTTTAACAGAGGCTTGCTTATTCTGTATGATATATTTTATTTTCCAGATTTACTTCTAGGTGTACTATAATCGGACATAGATGATGCTATATAAATTATTTAAAATATAGGCTATGGAAGATTAGATTGACAAGCTTTTCTTGAAGAACTTTTTTCCCTTTATTGAACAGTTAATTTACAGTATTATATTAGTTTCAAGTGTACAACACGATCATTTAATATTTTCATAAATTATATTCCATTTAAAATTATTATAAAATATTGGTTATATTACATATGCAGTATAAAATGCATTTAAATTTACTAATTTTCAAAGACTGATTTCTAGATTTACTATGAGACCTAGATGGCCCCGATAAAAGTAACCAAGAAGCTGGTCTATCACAAATTGTTTATCACATTATGGTGATGTTATAAACTAATTTAGAATCCATCTGTCAAACTAATGGATTTGCTATCCAGTTTGTTCATTCATCCAATATTTACTGAATACCTGCTCTATGCCTGATACTAGGCTGGATACTATGGATAGCGTGATGACTAAGACGGAGATGGTTCTTGCCCTCAGGTGCTTAAGGCCTGACGAGGGAAACAGACATGAAGTAAACAGTTGTATAATTATGTAGTTAGACATACACCACACTCTGGTTTCAGCTAATCATCTATCCTGCTGGTTTCCAGTGTGACTCTACATTAAGAACTGGAAAACTCCTCAAAGCCCAACCACAACAGACTCTTTACAGATTAGCATCAATGTCTTGAAATAAATACCACACACCTATTAAAGCCTTAGGATCTTTCAAGAAAAACCAACTACATGTCAGTGTTCAGATTTGTTGATGGTGTCAAAGTTAAACAAATAACAGTCCAAAATGAAGAAATCACCACATATGGGGAAGGGAAGGACATAAGCATTTCAAACCTTAACCCTGAGTCAGATTGTAAATCAACAACTTTTCCTAACTATAATAACTGCTTTGTCCATAATTAAGTTTTATGACAGCATCAAAAAGCTAGCACCAAATTCTGTTTAAACATAAAATGATTTAACAGTCTACTTTGCTAGTTTTCCAACTTTTCGAGGAAAAACTTGAAGACCATCTATGCATTAGTTAAATTAGAAATTTTAAATTTTAAAAACATTTTACCATTATTAAAAACCAGCTCCCTGTTTAAGATAGAAGAATTTTGATGTCTCAAGGAATATTTTAAATATGATTTTATTTTGTAGAAATCTGGTTTTAATTCCACTTTTCCTTTTATTTTTTGTAGTCCTACTGCAAATAAAACATTTTTCTTTAACTTCCTCCATGCTCTGAGTTAAATAGAAACACATTAACACAGATGAGGAACAAACACTGACATGTTTATTTTCCTTTAAAACATCTGTCAAAAAAATAAAATATGCACTCCATTCTTATATTTATATGTATATAAATTAACCATAACAGACTCTCTGTGACTATTCTGGGAGATAGTGAAGAACAGAGGAGCCTGGCGTGCTGTAGTCCATGGGGCCACAGAGTCGGACATGACTTAGCAATTGAACAACAACAACAGATCTCTCTTTACTTTATATCTCTCCTGTCCTTAAAAATACACATGTGCACGCGTGCGCGCACATACACACACACACAAACACACACCTTAGTTCCCTTCCCTTTACCTGTATCCAGGCTATCTCCCCTTCCCTTCAGTGCCAAGTTTACCAAGCCCACCACTTTATTTCCTTCACAATCTCTCTCAGCCTCTAATCTGGATTCTGTCCTGATTACTCTACCATAACTACACTCTTCAAGTCACCAATTATTTCCATGTTTATACAGGCCAAATGGGCTTTCCTCATCTCATTCTTAGTGAGTTCTGTAACACCTGATATACTGCTGACCATCTCCTTTTTGAATTCTTCTTCCTTGACCTCCATGTTTTAAAATAGATTTTTTCCCCTTTCATCTGTAGTACTGTTCCAACTTGTCTTCTATATCTCTAATCATTTCCTCTGTATTTCCCTGGTAGCTCTGTTTCTCCTACAATATTACTCTTCATAGCATGGGTCCTGCTTTTCCACAGTGCTTTATCTTTGGTCTTGTTCTTTGGAAAATGAACCAGAAGCATTCAAACTACGTTTTGAACAGACAGATCAGTGGAATTAATAAAATCTTGAATTAAAATCCAAGCTGAATATTCTGAAAAATAAGGCACTTGGACTTAAAAGTTCTAGAAAGGTAACATTGGAAAGTGACTGGAAACACAGATTCTGGAACCAGGCTCTGTGAGTTAAATGCTGGCTCAGCCACTTCCAAACTATGTCACGCTGGACAAATTAAGCAACCTCTCTGTGCCTCAGGCTCCTCATCTGTAAAATGAAGATAATAATTGTACCTACCTCAGGATTAAAGATTGGCATATTATAAGCACTATAAAATCATTATTAGATAAATTATCAGGTCACTAGCAATTAAAAAGTCAAACTCATTAACTTATGGGTCTATCTTGTAACTTGACATTTTGTTTTTGTTATGGTTGCTTTTCAAAACTTTTAAAATGTTCTAACTCCAACAGACTGAGTCACTCTAGTAACTTTAAAGGGTTTTTAACACAATACTATAGATCTTTAAAAGGACAGTGAAACACATATACACACAAATACCTACACACACACAAATAGAAGACTACAGATTTCAGATTTCTAGAGTTAGAAGGAAAATGCAAATATGCTCTAACTTAATCATTTTACAGATCAGGAAACTGAAATTAGGAGAGATGAGTGATTTGTCCAAAGTCAAATAGTAAGTGGCAGAATGGGGGTTAGAATGCAAGTCACTAAAGGCTGCATCTAATTTAAAAAACATTTTCCCTCACATATTCATGATGTGAAGAAATATTTTTTCCTAAAATGCAGTTTTGCTTTCAGGAATGTTTTCTTACTCCATTATGAAAAATTTGAAGTTTGATGAGAAGGAAACTATCAAAACTTTATCAATTATCAAATCCCACCTGAAGAATAGGGGTAACTTTAGAAGTCATTCTATTCTATAGCTAAAAATCTATCCACATCAAAGTAGACTATATATTTAAAATTTTCCACAGTTATTCAAATAATAAAAGTAATTTTAAACATTCACTGAGAAAAATTTCCTTATTTGTTTCTGGAAACCTCATCTCTAATAATCTTTTGAACCATAGGACAAAAAAATAAGGCAAAAAGGCACAAATAAATAGCAGTTTGAGACCTAACATTTATTTTGGACTTGCTTTACAGTCTGCAGTGCATTACAACAGACTTTGTAAGAAGACCAGAGGAATAACTTTATTCCTGCCCAGAGAAAGCTTGAAATCTATAAAAGGAGCTTAAACAAATGCATGTGAAAACACACCATGAAATAAAGATTACTAAATACAGCACATTAATAACAAAAGGTTGCAAAATTATCACGACTCAGATGGACTTGCCCACCATCCTGAAAATTTTGAAGACTTGAAATCAAGAGTTATAAGTTCTTGTGTCCATGGCTATTCTAATTACAAGTCTAGTTATAGAGACTATTGAACAGTCATTTTTCAAACATAAAACAAGTTATGTTACAGTTTATAATTGAAAAGTCCAAATAACAGAAACTTTTTTTAATGTTAGCTAGAATCTGTTACAGAGCCAAGGAACAAATGACTAAATCCCCTAAAACCACACAACAGTAACTCATATTTAACAAGGAGCTTGAGATCAAAGTTTCTCATCTCAAGAATCTGGCATGCCATATACAGAATGCATAATAAAATGCATTTACACACGCACAAAAACCACTCTTTTCTATGAGAAGTTCTAGTATTCCAATCATTAAAATATTGTCTATTTTGGCTAAAGTATTTCCTTTTCAAGACACAGCAAAGATTTTTTTTTGCCCTCAACTGTTTTAAAAAGAAACCAGAAATACTCAAAGCCTACTTACTCTACTCCCTTGGTTTCAAATCTGAAGCGATATTGTAATCTTTCAGACCATTAAGTTATTCTTTACTATTATGAAAGTGTAACCTAATAAAGCACTTAATCTACAGTAAGGTAATTAACAAACAAAATATTTTAACTGTTATATAATAACTCCAGCAAAACTAACCATCAAATTTGGCAACAAAACACACTTGGCTTTGGAGGAACAGAGTAATGTTGCTATTTAAATATACTGCAATATATCTAAAATGCAACAACAGAAAGTAAAGAAAAAAAATCATTGTATTAAATTAGAACACCTCAATTATTGCTATTTCTACTGCATATGCTTTTTGTGTCCTTAGAGAAGCTACTTAACCTCTCTGTGCCTCAATATTTCCATGTGTAAAATAAAACTAGGAATACTTTATTATATGTACAGAACCAAGATTATATATGTGAAAGGGGATTGTAAAGTATAATTACTTCACTTCAGTTTAGTCGTTCAGTCGTGTCCAACTCTTTGAGACCCCATGGACTGCAGCATGCCAGGTCTCCCTGTCCATCACCAACTCCCGGAGTTTACTCAAACTCATGTCCATTGATCGGTGATGCCATCCAATTATGCCATGCCTCATCCTCTGTTGTCCCCTTCTCCTCCTGCCTTGAATCTTTCCCAGCATCAGGGTCATTTTAAATGAGTCAGTTCTTCACATCAGGTGGCCAAAGTATTGGAGTTTCAGCTTCAGCATCAGTCCTTCCAATGAACACCCAGGACTGATCTCCTTTAGGATGGACTGGTTGGATCTCCTTGCAGTCCAAGGGTCTCTCAAGAGTCTTCTCCAATACCACAGTTCAAAAGCATCAATTCTTCGGTGCTCAGCTTTCTTTATAGTCCAACTCTCACATCCATACATGACTACTGGAAAAACCATAGCTTTGACTACACGGACTTTTGTTGGCAAAGTAATGTCTCTGCTTTTTAGTATACTGTCTAGGTTGGTCACAACTTTTCTTCCAAGGAGTAAGCATCTTTGAATTTCATGGCTGTAGTCACCATTTGCAGTGCTTTTGGAGGCCTAGAAAATAAAGTCTGTCACTGTTTCCCCATCTATTTGCCATGAAGTGATGGGACCAGATGCCATGATCTTACTTTTCTGAATGCTGAGCTTTAAGCCAACTTTTTCACTCTCCTCTTTCACTTTCATCAAGAGGCTCTTTAGTTCTTCTTTGCTTTCTGCCATAGGTGGTGTCATCTGCAAAGTTAAGGTTATTGATATTTCTCCTGGAAATCTTGATTCCAGCTTGTGCTTCATCCAGCCCAGCATTTCTCATGATGTACTCTGCATATAACTTAAATAAGCAGGGTGACAGTACACAGCCTTGACATATTCCTTTTCCCATTTGAAACCAGTCTGTTTTTCCATGTCCAGTTCTAACTGTTGCTTCCTGACCTGCATACAGATTTCTCAAGAGGCAGATCAGGTGGTCTGGTATTCCCATCTCTTGAAGAATTTTCCACAGTTTGTTGTGGTTCACACAGTGAAAGCCTTTGAAATAGTCAAAAGCAGAAGTAGATGTTTTTCTGGAACTCTCTTGCATTTTCGATGATCCAGCGGATGTTGGCAATTTGATCTCTGGTGCCTCTGCCTTTTCTAAATACAGCCTGAACATCTGGAAGTTCACAGTTCACGTACCGTTGAAGCCTGGCTTGGAAAACTTTGAGCATTACTTTACGAATGTGTGAGATGAGGACAATTGTGAAGCAGTTTGAGCATTCTTTGGCATTGCCTTTCTTTGGGATTGGAATGAAAACTGACCTTTTTGAGTTCTGTGATCACTGCTGAGTTTTCCAAATTTGCTCGCATTATGAGCGTAGTACTTTCAAAGCATCATCTTGTAGGATTTGAAATAGCTCAACTGGAATTCTATCACCTCCACTAGCTTTGTTCGTAGTGATGCTTTCTAAGGCCCACTTGACTTCGCATTCCAGGATGTCTGGCTCTAGGCTGGTGATCACACCATTGTGATTTCTGGGTCGTGAAGATGTTTTTTGTATAGTTCTTCTGTGTACTCTTGCCACCTCTTCTTAATATCTTCTGCTTCTGTTAGGTCCATACCATTTCTGTCCTTTTTTGTGCCCATCTTTGCATGAAAAGTTCCCTTGGTATCTTTAATTTTCTTGAAGAGATCTCTAGACTTTCCCATTCTAGTGTTTTCCTCTATTTCTTTGCATTGATCATGGAGGAAGTCTTTCTTATCTCTCCTTGCTATTCTTTGGAACTCTGCATTCAAATGAGTATATCTTTCCTTTTCTCCTTTGCCTTTCACTTCTCTTCTATTCACAGCTATTTGTAAGGCCTCCTCAGACAACCATTTTGTCTTTTTGCATTTCTTTTCCTTGGGGATGGTCTTGAAGACTGCCTCCTGTACAATGTCACGAACCTCTGTCCATAGTTCTTCAGGCACTCTATCAGATCTAATCCCTTGAATTTATTGGTCACTTCCTTGGTGGCTCAGACAGTAAAGAGTCTGCCTGCAGTGCAGGAGACCCAGGTTCGATCCCTGGGTTGGGAAGATCCCCTGGAGAAGGAAATAGCAACCCACTCCAGTACTCTTGCCTGGAAAATTGCATGGACTGAGGAGCCTAGCAGGCTATAGTCCATGGGGTTGCAAAGAGTCAGACATGACTGAGCGACTTCACTTCCACCGTATAGTCATAAGGGATTTGATTTAGGTCAAATCTGAATGGTCTAGTGGTTTTCCCTACTTTCTTCAGTGTAAGTCTGAATTTGGCAAAAAGGAGTTCATGATCTGAGCCATAGTCAGCTTCCAGTCATGTTTTGGCTGACTGTATAGAGCTTCTCCATCTTTGGCTGCAAAGGATATAATCAATCTGATTTCGGTGTTGACCATCTGGTGATGTCCACGTGTAGAGTTTTCTCTTGTGTTGTTGGAAGAAGGTGTTTGCTATGACCAGTCCGTTCTCTTGGTAAAACTCTATTAGACTTTGCCCTGCTTTAGGACCCAGAGACCCCACAGAGACTGAGACTAAGAACTGTGTTTAAGTGTCTCCTGTGGAGGTATGGGTCAGCAGTAGGCTGACGCAGCGACAGAGGCTCTGGGTGCAGCAGACGTGGGTATGGAATAAGTCCTCCTTGAGGAGGTCACCATTAATCCCACCATAGAGCTGCCAGAACTTACACAGGACTGGGAAACAAACTCTTGGAGGCACAGACAGAACCTTGTGTGCACCGGGACCCAGGAGAAAGGAGCAGTGACCCCACAAGAGACTGATCCATACTTGCCCGTGAGTGTCCAGGAGTCTCCGGCAGATGCATGGGTTGGCGGTGGCCTGCTGCAGGGCTGCAGGCACTGAATGTAGCAGTGTATATATGGGACCTTTGAAGGAGGTCACCATTTATCTTCATTACCTCCACCATAGTTTGACCCCAGGTAGATAACAGGTAGGGAAATAGCCCCACCCATCAACAGAAAATTAGATTAAAGATTTACTGAGCATGGCCCCACCCATCAGAACAAGACCCAGTTTCTAACTCAGTCAGTCTCTCCCATCAGGAAGCTTCCATAAGCCTCTTATCCTTCTCGAACAGAGGGCAGACAGACTGAAAACCACAAGCACAGAAAACTAACCAATCTGATCACACAGACCACAGCCTTGTCTAACTCAACGAAACTATGAGTCACGCCATATAGGGCCACCAAAGATGAACGGATCATGGTGGAGAGTTCTGACAAAACGTGGTCCACTGGAGAAGGAAATGGCAAAGCACTTCAGTATTCTTGTCTTGAGAACCCCATGGGTAGTGTGAAAAGGCAGAAAGATAGGACACTGAAAGATGAACTCCCCAGGTCAGTAGGTGCCCAATATGCTTCTGGAGATCAGTGGAGAAATAACTCTAGAAAGAATGAAGAGACCAAGACAAAGCAAAACAACAGCCAGTTGTGGATGTGACTGGTGATAGAAGTAAAGTTCACTGCTGTAAAGAGCAGTATTGCAGGTCCATGAATCAAGGCAAATTGGAAGTGGTCAAACAGGAGATGGCAAGAGTGAACGTTGACATTTTAGGAATCAGCAAACTAACATGGACTGGAATGGGTGAATTTAACTCAGACGACCAGTAGAAACAGTGGCTAACTTTATTTTTCTGGGTTCCAAAATCACTGCGGATGGTGATTGCAGCCATGAAATTAAAAGATGTTTGCTCCTTGGAAGGAAAAGTTATGACCAACCTAGACAGCATATTAAAAAGCAGAGGCATTACTTTGCCAACAAAGGTCCGTCTAGTCAAGGCTATGGTGTCTCCAGTAGTCACGTATGGATGTGAGAGTTGGACTATAAAGAAAGCTGAGCACAGAATTGTTGCTTTTTGAACTGTGGTGTTGGAGAAGACTCTTGAGAGTCCCTTGGACTGCAAGGAAATCCAACTAGTCCATCCTAAAGGAGATTAGTCCTGGTGGGGTTCATTGGAGGGACTGATGTTGAAGCTGAAACTCCAATACTTTGGCCACCTGATGCGGAGCAATGACTTATCTGAAAAGACCCTGATGCTGGGAAAGATTGAGGGCAGGAGAAGGGGATGACAGAAGATGAGATGGTTGGATGGCATCACCGACACAGTGGACATGGGTTTAGGTGGACTCCGGGAGTTGGTGATGGACAGGGAGGCCTGGCATGCTGCGGTTCATGGGGTCCCAAAGAGTCGGACGTGACTGAGCGACTGAACTGAACTGAACTGACCATTTTAGCTACTATTGTGGGCAGGAATCCTTAGAAGAAATGGAGTAGCCATCACAGTCAACAAAAGAGTCTGAAATGCAGTACTTGGATGCAATCTCAAAAACGACAGAATGATCTTAGTTCGTTTCCAAGGCAAACCGTTCAATATCACAATAATCCAAGTCTATGCCCTGACCAGTAATGCTGAAAAAGCTGAAGTTGAATGGTTCTATGAAGACCTACAAGACCTTCTAGAACTAACACCCAAAAAAGATGTCCATTTCATTATGGGGGACTGGAATGGGAAAGTAAACTATAATGGCTGTATACATTAAAGGTATCCCTATTTGTATATGAATGAAAAAGAAAATGGACATATAATGTTCTTGATATAATCATTAACTAAACTCAGCTTAAGTGGATCCTCAGACAGCTCTGTTCTATTTTTTATAAGGTGCTTAAGACCTGAATAACAGTATATCTTAATAGTAAGCTAACAAATTATTTGGAAAAAAGCCTTCTAAAATAAGGATTTTTTTTTTAAGTCTCTCGCTTCTAAGAAAAGATATTTTTTTAAAAGTTTATTTTAATTGGAGGCTAATTACAGTATTGTGGTAGTTTTTGCCATACATTGACATGAATCAGCCATGGGTGTACATGTGTACCCCATCCCGAACTCCCCTCCCACCTCCCTCCCGATCCCATCCCTCAGGGTCATCCCAGTGCACCAGCCCTGAGCACCCTGTCTCATGCATCGAACCTGGACTGGCGATCTATTTCACATATGGTAATATACATATTTCAATGTTATTCTCTCAAATCATCCCACCCTCTCCTTCTCCCACAGTCCAAAAGTCTGTTCTTTACATCTGTGTCTCTTTTGCTGTCTCGCATATAGGGTCATTGTTACCATCTTTCTAAATTCCATATATATGCGTTAGTATACTGTGTTGGTGGAGAGGCAATGGCACCCCACTCCAGTACTCTTGCCTGGAAAATCCCATGGATGGAGGAGCCTGATGGGCTGCAGTCCATGGGGTCACTAAGAGTCGGACACGACTGAGCGACTTCCCTTTCACTTTTCACTTTCATGCACTGGGGAAGGAAATGGCAACCCACTCCAGTGTTCTTGCCTGGAGAATCCCAAGGACGGGGGAGCCTGGTGGGCTGCCGTCTATGGGGTCCAACAGAGTAGGACATGACTGAAACGACTTAGCAGCAGCAGCAGCAGCATACTGTATTAGTGTTCTTCTTTCTGACTTACTTTGCTCTGTATAACAAGCTCCAGTTTCATCCACTTCATTACAACTGATTCAAATGCATTCTTTTTAATGGCTAAGTAATATTCCAATGTGTATATGTACCACAGCTTTCTTATCCATTTGTCTACCGATGGACATCTAGGTTGCTTCCACGTCCTGGCTATTGTAAACTGTGCTGTGATGAACACCAGGGTACACGTGTCCCTTTCAATTCTGGTTTACTCGGTGAATATGCCTAGCAGTGGGATTGTTGGGTCATATGGCAGTTCTGTTTCCAGCTTTTTAAGGAATCTCCACACTGTTCTCCATAGTGGCTGTACTAGTTTGCATTCCCATCAACAGTGTAAGAGGGTTCCCTTTTCTCCACACCCTCTCCAGCATTTATTGTTTGTAGACTTTTGGATAGCAGCCATTCTGCCTGGCATGAAATGGTACCTCATTGTGGTTTTGATTTGCATTTCTCTGATAATGAGTGATGTTGAGCATCTTTTCATGTGTTTGTTAGTCATCTGTATGTCTTCTTTGGAGAAATGTCTGTTTAGTTCTTTGGCCCATTTTTTGATTGGGTCGTTTATTTTTCTGGAATTGAGCTGCAGGAGTTGCTCATATACTTTTGAGATTAATTTTTTGAAAGACATATTTTTAAAATAGCAAGTATTTTTCCAAATTCATTTAGTCACTTCTTTTTTCAGTCAGAGAAGGAATCTGGCTAAAAGGCCATGAAAGCAGAGATAAGTAAATGGCCAAACTCCAAGATCCATGTGTAGTTGTGAAGTCCCAAAACAAAAGGAGCTGTATCCTTTTGAAGGAGACTTTATACACTAATTTCCTTTGATTACTAAAGAAATTCCTCTTGCCTCTGAAGATTTTATATAAAGTTATATACTAAAAAATTTCCAAGAAATAAATCATATACATTAAGAAAATATGCCACTCTTCTAAGCATATATTAGGAATTACTTTAGGCATTAATTTAGAAAATGTCATTGTCATTCTATGAAACTCTCCTTTATGGCCTTCCGTGGGAATAAACCTTTGGCAAGCATTTTGAATCATTAACATCACCAGTCAACCTTTCTGAACTATTAGAGTCTTTCTTACTCCTTGTCCAAAGTTACAAGGTTCTGGTTCATGCTGCTTGAATCTGAAGAGATACTAGACACCAACCATTCTCCACAAAAAAACAAAGCAATGAGATCTAACAACAATCCACTCCAATAATTCCACCAAGGTGATTTTTTTTCTTAGCTCTAAAGTTTAGATTCAGAGATAAGCACAAAGCTGATACATCTCTGGCTAGTACAACCATAAATAAAGCAAAGACAGGTCATCTCTAACTGAACTTTCTGCTGGAATTTGGCACTGCCCATGTTACTTCTTAGATCAGCAAAATAGATTTAAATTACTCTAAGCAAAACAGATGTAAATACACACCTTAAATGATTATGAAAAACAATGAACTTTCATCACTGTGACTTCCCTTAGTGAACCATACATAAAATTGCTTTGTTCAATAAACACCAGTGACTGGCATTGTGCTGAGAGTCAGTTGCAATAATAAAAAAGCATATGACACTTCCTGTCTTTCAGAGGCTTGTGATACATATGAGAAGACAAGTCTTTGAGACCAAAAAGCTAGGGACCAAAAAAGAAGGAACTTTTTTTTACAAAAGCAGGTGTTATATGATACAATAAACAGTTAATGAAGCTCTAATGGCTCATCACAATCTTTTTCTCAGACTAGTGGTCCAAGCTATTCCTTCTGCACAAACTTGCTGGTACATTTAAAGAAATCCACCCTATTTCCTTGGTCATAAATGAATGGACCATGGATCATGAGCCAGATTACTGCAGAAATTCCATATAATTATACATATATAATCAAACTCTCTTTTATGTTTGGGGAGTCTATGTGAGAAAAAGACTAAAGTGGAATTACTGCAGCTGTTGTTGAATCAGGAATGACAACAAGCCACTATTCTAATTTTCCATGAGGACGAGTGTACATTCCAAGCTATGAAATGTAAGAGTTGGTTTATTAAATAATGGTATACTAAACAGTCAATAGCTACATCTACTTTTTTAAATATTAAAATATTTGTTAAACACATGTCCAATTATAAAATAAAATAATATGGTTTGCTTATTGGCTCTGTTAATTTTCATTTATACTAAGCAAAATCTGGGGGCATCAAAATTCCTATACTTCTTAATTTCTAATGCAGTCACACAGTATCAATTACAGTAACTTCTGTCAATGAAATTAAGAGCCTGAGTGAGACTTCTACATCTTTCCTTTTATCCCCTTATTTATTTTTATTGGGATTTCTACATCTTTCTGCACAAGAAATGATGCCACTTGCCTTTTTGATAAAACTGTTAGAATATTTTATACTGAAAAAAATGGAAAAGAAAACTAAGCATGTAAGCCTGAGATCATTATGTCTCTCATTTTCACTTTAGCAAGAACAAAAAGAACAACCCAGGATTTAAGAATCAAATTCTTGTCCAATGACATAGTCATGATGATAAAATTAACTTCCTTATCCCTACTTTGAAACAAAATAAAGCAAGAAAAAGTAAAAAAGGATGCTATCTCTCTCTAACAACTTCGACTGTTATCTAGTTAAGTTCATGCTTATCCTCACTTTTCCTTGATACAAAACACTAAGATATGATAAATCAGTAATTAGGAAATGAAAAACTCAAACAGAATGTGAGAGAGTCCAACGGTTTTCTTAAACATGAGACAGTTCCTTCCAGAACATCAGAAGATTGGAGAGAGGGTGACAAATAATTTTCTAGTAGCACTTTTCACAGCAAACTAATGAGAAGTAGCTTTTACAGATATAAGAAATGTAATATATTCATTAAAAAAAAGAACAGTATTCATCTTCCTTTGTAAAAACACAGTCCTTTTAAGGCTACAATAATTTTCTTCATAACAAATACTTATTCTCTTCCCTAGAAAAATGTTACTAGTTATGATGTCAATCTGTGGCTTGACAATTGCTACTTTTAATGTATACTGTACTGTTTTCATCAAATAATACAGAAATTATTCCAAACCTATGAAAAAGTATTCAGCTATTTCAGTGTTTCTTTTGTGGTTATATTCATTATATATATACATCAACACATTCCTTCAAGTCTTAACATCCATCAAGTCTCTTCTTCATAGTGCTGGATCCCATTTACATTTCCCCCCAACATGAAAGTATCAACCCAAAGCAACAATAAGTTCTCATCAGCCAATACAGCTGGAGCCTTGCCGAAACCCTGTTTTCAGCTGCCCCCTTGCTGCTGAAAATGAACTTTGAGGCTGGTGCAGTATAGAAATACACCAGTTACATCTGAGAGAACAGACTGAGCACAGGGAATTCTTGAGAAAAGGCAGAAGTTATGAGATACCTTCACTACAGTATCCCAAATCTCCTAACATATTTGATTAACGACCACACATACATGAAATGTTTGACTACCCTAATCTTCAAGTCCAAAATTCTGAGCCGCTAGATGTTTATACTTCAGGAAAAGAATTAACTGAAAATTTCAGTGATAGTGAGTTGTGACCATAATCAGAGAATGAACCGTTTATTGTTAGCATATGCTTATTTCTATCATGCCTCTCTACATTCTTTAAAAAAAGAAAAAGGAAAACCTAGGATACAAACTACCAAGGAATTCTAACCTATTCATATGTTGCTGGTTTAACATACTTTAACAGAGATATTCAAATGGCAAGTCTATGAAAAATGTATTTTCATTTTAGAGGAAAAGTAGATGGCATGAAAATAAGCTATGCATTTTACCCCATTTAGTCTAACATTTGTAACATTCAGAAGTGGTCATATAAACACTTTCTTTTGCATAAGTGACTAATTATCTTACACATTCTTCACTAATAAGAGTAAATGCTTAATGAAGGAAAGAGAAAAGAATAGAAAGTTTCAGTCACATATATCCAAACATTCCACAAGTAATGTATTAATCAGCCCATAACTCATATTAAGCTAAAATTTAGGAAGTCTACTTTCTAATAACCAATTGGGAAAACCACCATAAAGCCTAAAAAGAAATTTTTATGTTTTTACTTCTCCTTTAGTTATAAACAAACAATATGGCTATAGGGACAACAAAGAATAAAAATCAATAAGCATCTTATATTTTCTAAATATTGTCTGGTATCAACTCCATGTTCTTCTTCATGACTTGAACAGCTCAAAGTCAAGTTTGTATTATAGCACTTAGAGTTTTCCACTCATACAATTTATTTTATATTGCTTCCTATCCCACATATTTTTGTCTTCCAGAGTATTCAGTCCAATGTCTTATGTACAGCAAGTATTCAAAAATATCTTTTATTCTTTCAAAATGAACTTACCCTTCGAAACGACACAACATAAAACGTGTCTCCCCTTCTGCGGATGGCTTCAAAGAAGTCTTGATAACTTCTGGGTGAAGCATAATATACCTGTAGCTCACTCCCTGAGTTCCTGCTGAAGTAAGAAAATGGCAAAGTGCTCTTAAACTGATGAATTTCTATCCTCTCAAAATGCTTCCTAATCTAAGGTGATATGTGAATCATAAGAATCTCTCTCAACCAAAACATTAGTAGCATTTTGGAAGCAATTTTTATAATAACATTTTGAACAGCTAAGATCTAGTTCATTAAAGCTAAACTCTCATTTCTTAATCAAGGCTCTAAAATGTACCAGACAGTCAAGTGCATTGCAAAGTATGTGAAAACAACAGAAGTACCAGAAAATAGACTTCTGCATCAGTTTGCATGATTTGAAAATTTCAGTAACAAAAATTAAGTCTGAAGAAAAGTTTTTTTTCACCATTCTGTCAAATCTGTGAAAGTACACTTGCCTATGAGGCTGTACAAAAGGTGAAAAAGAGCTTAGGATTAGGAAACAAATATACCTGTCTCTGAATTCCTGTTCCACCCCTCAACTGGGCATTCTGGGGGAAATCCATCCCTGAGCAACTTCATTTTCCTCATCAGTAAAAAGAGGGTAACCACATAAACCTTTCAGGACTGTCACTGGGGTCAGAGATGTTAGTACCAAGCATGTTACTCCAATGGGTCCTGTTCCATAGGAGTCATTCAACAATTATTAGCCATAGATATTAAAAGTATCATGTCAGTGCCTTGGTAAAATTATATCTAAAAATGTAACACCTCAAACCACATCATATCCCAAAAGATGTACTCAAATGGTATTGATATAGATCTTACTAATATTTTCAGAGTCTTTTATTGTTTAGCACAATAAGCTAACACCCAAAAGTTAAAGAGAGTAAAAAAGTTTATTTTTCTTCAAAAACAAAAATCATATATATTGAATTCTTATAGGTTCTTCTATGTCTTCAAACTTTTATTAATAGGAGGGAAAGACTGACCTAAAAGGAAATTAAAAATGAGCCATAAAAACTTCCTCTGAAATAATTTCATGTACTCAATAGGCCATTTCTAACTATAATATTTTGCCTAAACAACTCTTATTATTTACGGTAGTTATGTTCTGTAAAGTCAGTGTGAACTCTGAATGACAAAACACTGAACCACTCTCCTAAGGGAAATACAGGTCAGGTTCCCGTGAGCCCTTAGTTACAGCATTATTGTTAACTGATCAACATATAACCTTGCTTTATATGTTTCCATTTAAAGACATTTTCTTTAACAAATACTGTTCACTCATTAACAAAGCACTCACAGTCAACAGCGTTATAACCCGTGTACAAATGAAGTTTATCTAACACATATTTTCTCTACATGGCACAATACAGCTTTCCCAAGCTCTTACAAACACTAGGCAGCACACTTCAGAACTATGCTTGGGGCAATTTTAAATGATGAATTTACAAGCAAAAATCATAGAATGTAAAAAATATGGCACTAAATATATCTCGGAAAGGACAAGTGTTTATAGTATGAGAGCTGAAATAGGAAGCCAAAGTACTAGTTTGCTGAAATTCACCCAGGAAAGCAAATGACCATGAAAGTATCTTGAGTACTGACTGGGGGTAAAAATAAATTTTCTCCAGTAAGAGAAATGCATAAATACAGAATGCATGAATAAAGAAGATCAACTATAATTCACTTTAAAACATTTTTTAAAACCTGTTTTTTAAATAGCAGTTTAGGTTCAAGCAGTTTTCAGTTTTAAATAGCAAGTTTGAGATTAAAAGAAATGCAAAAAGGCAAAATGGTTGTCTGAGGAGGCCTTATAGATAGCTGTGAAAAGAAGAGAAGCAAAAAGCAAAGGAGAAAAGGAAAGATATACCCATTTGAATGCACAGCTCCAAAGAATAACAAGGAGAGATAAGAAAGCCTTCCTCAGTGACCAGTGCAAAGAAACAGAGGAAAACAAAAGAATGGGAAAGTCTAGAGATCTCTTCAAGAAAATTAGAGATACCAAGGGGACGACATGTCATGCAAAGATGGGCTCAAGAAAGACAGAAGTGATATGGACCTAACAGAAGTAGAAGATATTAAGAAGAGGTGGCAAGAATACACAGAAGAACTATACAAAAAAGATCTTCACGATGCAGGTAATCACGATGGTGTGATCACCAGACTAGAGCCAGACATCCTCGAATGTGAAGTCAAGTGGGCCTTAGGAAGCATCACTACGAACAAAGCTAGTGGAGGTGATGGAATTCCAGTTGAGCTATTTCAAATCCTAAAACATGATGCTTTGAAAGTGCTGCACTCAATATGCCAGCAAATGTGGAAAACTCAGCAGTGGCCACAGGACTGGAAAAGGTCAGTTTTCATTCTAATCCCAAAGAAAGGCAATCCCAAAGAATGCTCAAACTGCCGCACAATTGCACTCATCTCACACCCTAGTAAAGTAATGCTCAAAATTTTCCAAGCCAGGCTTCAACGGTACGTGAACTATGAAATTTCAGAGGTTCAGGCTGGATTTGGAAAAGGTAGAGGAACCAGAGATCAAACTGCCAACATCCGTTGGATCATCAAAAAAGCCAGAGAGTTCCCGAAAAACATCTATTTCTGCTTTATTGACTATGCCAAAGCCTTTAACTGTGTGGACCACAACAAACTGTGGAAAATTCTTCAAGAGATGGGAATACCAGACCATCTGATCTGCCTCTTGAGAAATCTGTATGCAGGTCAGGAAGCAATAGTTAGAACTGGACATGGAACAACAGACTGGTTCCAAATAGGGAAAGGAGTACGTCAAGGCTGTATATTGTCACCCTGCTTATTTAACTTATATGCAGAGTACATCATGAGAAACGCTGGGCTGAAGGAAGCACAAGCGAATCAAGATTTCCAGGAGAAATATCAATAACCTCAGATATGCAGATGACACCACCTTTATGGCAGAAAGCAAAGAAGAACTGAAGAGCCTCTTGCTGAAAGTGAAAGAGGAGAGTGAAAATGTTGGCTTAAAGCTCAACATTCAGAAAACCAAGATCATGTCATCTGGTCCCATCAGTTCATGGCAAATAGATGGGGAAACAGTGGAAACAGTGGCTGACTTTATTTTGGGGGCTTCAAAATCACAGCAAATGGTGACTGCAGCCATGAAACTCAAAGACACTTGCTCTTTGGAAGGAAAGTTATGACCAACCTAGACAGATTATTAAAAAGCAGAGACATTACTTTGCCAAAAAAGTCCATCTAGTCAAGGCTATGGTTTTTCCAGTAGTCATGTATGGATGTGAGAGTTGGACTATAAAGAAAGCTGAACACTGAAGAATTGATGCTTTTGAACTGTGGTATTGGAGAAGACTCTTGAGAGTCCCTTGGACTGCAAGGAAATCCAACTATTCCATCCTAAAGGAAATCAGTCCTGAATATTCATTGGAAGGACTCATGCTGAAGCTAAAACTCCAATACTTTGGCCACCTGATGTGAAGAACTGACTCATTTGAAAAGACCCTGATGCTGGGAAAGATTCAAGACAGGAGGAGAAGGGGACAACAGAGGATGAGATTGTTGGATGGCATCACCGACTCAATGGAAATGAGTTTGAGTAAACTCCAGGAGTTGGTGATGGACAGGGAGGCCTGGAGTGCTGCAGTCCATGGGTTCAAGGAGTTGGACACGACTTAGTGACTGAACTGAGAAATTAAAAACATTTTTAACTAATGAAAAAATAATACACCATCATAATAATGTGTCAAAAAATGAATATATTTTTAACATACACATAGTAATTGAATGAAATATTCTGGTTACAGAGATCTATTAGTTACTACATGTATCTGAACAATCTATTTCTATAAGATAATGATGAGAACAAGTTAAGATGGAAGCAAAGTGTCCATTTCAACTTTACTGAAATACTACGCATTTAGAATTCCTTAACCAAGAGCCTTCACACTTTCTTACCTGATACTAGTGGTTTCTGTGTATTGGACAGCCATGAGCTGAGAATTTGAGCCCTGTTCCAGAGCACCCTGAAAGAAAAGAAAATGTTTTAATGTTACATAATGAAATGATATGAATAGTTTCCTATATTGACTATTTCTATATTTACATTTACTAAACTTCATTAAAGTATTCTTAAATATTTTTTCATGAATATTCTGACATATTAAGTTTACATAACTAAATACCAATAAAGAAATTAGAACTCATCTGGTCATATTCTGAGCTGAAAGATGTGTCTTATGGACAGTAAGACATTTAAGGGTCTTCCCATATATATTCAAGATACATCCACAAATCTTAGTCCAAGTATCACAGGTTTTATGACCCGCTCATACAAGTATTACTGAATGTATAACAACTTAAGCATTAGTCACTCAGGCATGTCTGATTCTTTGCGATTCCATGGGCTACAGCCCAGCAGGCTCCCCTGTCCATGGAATTCTCCAGGCAAGAATACTGGAGTGTGTAGCCATTCCCTTCTCCAGGGGATCTTCCCAACCCAGGGATCAAACCCAGATTGACTGCACTGTGGGGAGATTCTTACTGTCAGAGCCACCAGGGAAATCATTAACAACTTGTGTTTGTCTCAAATAATTATTTTCACAATGAAAATCTCCTAAAGCATGAAAAGAAAGTGAAAGTCACTCAGTCATATCAGGCTCTTTGCTGACCCCATGGACTATACAGTCCATGAAATTTTCTAGGCCAGAATACTGGAGTGTGTAGTGTAGCCTTTCCCTTCTCCAGGGGATCTTCCCAACCCAGGGACACATCTCCCACATTGCAGGCAGATTCTTTGCCAGCTGAGCCACAAGGGAAGCCCAAAGTATGAAAGGTCCATAACAAAACTAGATCCTAATGTTTACTTTGAGTAAACACAAAGGTCTGCATGCCTAAATACAGACCTATAGACCAGTCCATCACTAAAGAGACCTCACCAATGACTTTTCGCCTTCTGGAACCATTAGTGGTCTTCACAGACTACAGGAGAAACCTGTCTCCCACTTAGCATCTGCCCTGCACTGTGTCTTCTTACATACCCCGGCAGCTTGGAAAATTGATCCTCAAACAAGTTTTATAAGACTGTCAGAGTTCAAGAGCACATTAGGAATTGACTTTACTATTACCTTGTCAGTGACTTAACTAACTGTTTGCTAAGTCACTTCAGTCGTGTCCGACTTTGTGCGACCCCATAGACAGCAGCCCATCAGGCTTCCCCATCCCTGGGATTCTCCAGGCAAGAACACTGGAGTGGGTTGCCATTTCCTTCTCCAATGCGTGAAAGTGAAAAGTGAAAGTGAAGTTGCTCAGTCATGTCCGACTCTTAGTGACCCCATGGACCGCAGCCTACCAGGCTCTTCCGTCCATGGGATTTTCCAGGCAAGAGTACTGGAGTGAGCTGCCATTGCCTTCTCAGAACTAACTGTTTAATCACAAGATTACTAGCATTTGTTTGTTACTGTATCCATCCATTCTTCCTTCAGCAATCAAACTTTCACAGAATGTGCCTACTACATGTACAGGTGCTACAGAATTTGACTTCTGCCATCAAGAAGTCTGCAGTGTAACTGGGAAGACAATACAGTATAATGCTAAAACACAAGAATATACAAAGGGTTAAGGGAAGAGAAGAGGGAACAATTTTGTTTGGTGGTAGATGGAACCAATATGCAGGGATGAATACAGGGCTTCCAATTCCTGGCTCTGTAACAAGTCAAGGGTCTTATTTTATGAAAAACTAATATAGGTCTTAAATATAGTAAGTGCTCAAAAATGCATTAAACAAAAATAAAAAGAGCACCATAAAATGAAAAGAAAAAGATACTTAAATAATAAAATATTATACTTACTGATAATGCTTATCAAGTAGTACATAAAGCCAAAATTAAACTACAGCTAGTGGATAACACAAATTTTAAAATAAACAGATTAAATAGCTGATGGATTTTAAATGATTTTGCTACTTTGGCACATATGAAATAAGCACAGAAGTTAGAAAAAAGCCAGACTTCTTTCCATAGGCTCATTTCCATAGAAATGAGTGGGTAGGCTTTAAAGAACCCTGACTTACACAGGCAGCACGCAAAGAGAAACTGAACATGCCACTTACCTATGCAAGATTTATACCAATAAACAAAGGGACTTGTGAAAATTTGGCCATGAACTTCCACATTTTTAGCTCTGTGGACTTAGCACAAGGTTACAATTAGAAAAAAAAAAGTGAGATATTTACATAGAAGTGAGAAAGATGTTAAACTCTCCAATTATGTTGTAGATTTGTTTTTCCCTTTAGTTCTGTCATTTTTCTGCATTATGTTTTTGAAACTTTATTATGTGGAGCCTATACATTTAGAATTGTTAGAACTTCTTGATTTAATGCTCCTTCTCTCAACATAAAATTTCTTTGTCTTCTGTAATATTCTGTCTACTTTGTTTAACATAGCCACATCAGCATTCTAATGCTTAGTGTTTGCACATAAAACACACTTCACCCTTTATTTTGCATCTGTCTGTGTCTTTATGTTTAAAATGTCATTTCTTGCAAACAGCATATAGTTGAGTCTTCCCTTTTAAAAAATCTAGTTTGATAATTTCTCCCTTTTAATTGATATGCTTAGGCCATTAACTTTAATTACTAATATAACTGAGTTTGTTTCTACTACCCTGGTATATATTTTCTATTTATCCTAATTATTTTTAACTTGTTTATTCTTTTGGCTGAAATACACACTTTTTTAGCATTCCATTTTTACTGCCGGTATCACCTTTTTAACTATTCCTTGTGTTCATTTTTAGTGGTTGCTCTAGAGATTATACTTTGATCTTTAAGCTACCAGTCTACCTTCAAATATTACTTGAACAATATAAAAACTTTATAAGAGTATAATTTCACTTATCTCCCTCCCTTTTTGTTCTTATTATCCTATATTTTACATCTAAACAAACTATAAACCCCACAACAAGCTGCTATAAGTTTTGCTTTTAAAACAGTCTTTTTAAGATCCCAAATAGCTAAAGCAATGTTGAAAAAAAAAAAAGAAAATAGAGCTGGAAGAATCAGGGTCCCTGACTTCAGGCTATACTATAAAGCTATAGTCATCAAAAGAGTATGATACTGGCACAAAAATAGAAATATTGATCAATGGAACAGGACAGAAAAACCAGAAATGAACCCATGCACCTATGGTCAATTTATGACAAAGGAGGGAAGAATACACAGTATTAAAAAAAAAAAAAAAAAACACAGTCTCTTCAACAAATGGTGCCAGGAAAATAGGACCACTACATGTAAAAAAATGAAATAAGATCATTCTTTAATACCATACATGCAAATAAGCTCAAAGTGGATTAAAGACCTAAATGTGAGACTAGACACTATAAAACTACTAGAGGAAAACATAGGCAGAAGACTCTGACATATATCGCAGCAGTATATTTTTCGATCTGTCTCCCAGAATAATGGAAATAAAACAAACAAATGACACCTACTTAAACTCAAAAACTTTTACACAGAAAAGGAAACAATAAAGAAGACAAAAAGACAACCCATAGATTGGGAGAAATATTTGCAAATGATGTGACTGACAAGGGATTAGTCTCCAAAATTTACAAACAGCTCATGATACTTAACAGCATCAAAACAGAAAATCCAGTAAAAAAAAAAGGCAGAAGACCTAAACAGACATTTCTCCAATGAAGGCATATAGATGGTCAAGAGACACCTGAAAAGATGTTCAACACAGTTAATCATCAAAATGGCTATTATCGAAAAATCTACAAACAATAAATGCTAGAGAAGGTGTAGACAGAAGGGAACCCTCCCACACTGTTGGTGGGAATTTAAATTGTTACAGCCAGTGTGAAGAACAGTATGGAGGTTCCTTAAAAAACTAAAAACAGAGCTACCATATGACCCTGCAATCCCACTCCTGGGCATTTATTTGGAGAAAAACATGATCTCAAATGACACATGCACCCCAATATTCATTGCAGTACTATTTACAATAGCCAAGACATGGAAGCAACCTAAATGTCCATCAACAGAGGAATGAATAAAGCAGATTGGGCACACATATGCACTGGAATATTACTTAACCGTTAAAAAGAATGAAATCATGCCATTTTGCAGCAACATGGATGGACCGAGAGATTGTCATAGTGAGTGAAGTTAAGTCAGACAGAGAAAGAGAAAAATCATATGACATCCCTTAAATGTGGAATCTTTTTTTCTAAAAAGACATGATAAAAATGAACTTATAAAACAAAAAGACACTCAGACTTAGAAAACGGGTAAAGGGATAGTTAGGGAGCTTGGGATGGAGATGTACACATTGCTATACTTAAAACAGATAACCAACAAGGACCTACTGTGTATATAGCACATGGAACTCTGCTCAATGTTATGTGGCAGCCTGGATGCCACTCCTAGGGGAGTTTGAGGGAGAATGGATACATGCATATGTATGGCTGAGTCCCTTCACTGCTCAACTGAAACTATCACATTGTTAACAAATTAGCTATACCCCAATACAAAATAAAAAGGTGTTTTTTTTTTTTTAAGATAATACTCTTTTAAAGACTTTGATATACACAAATAAAATAAAGATACTAAAAATAAACAAACAATAAAAAAAAAACAGCCATTTACTTTTATCCAGATATTTTACCCATTGTGGTGCTTTTTCAATGTTGATAATCTGGTGTTCTGTCTGGTACCATTTCCCTTAGTCTGAAAAACTCATGTTAGTATTTCTTATAGTGCAGATCTTCTGGAGACAAATTATCTCAGTTTTTATCTGTCTGAAAATGTCTTTATTTTGCCTTCATTTGGAAAGATATTTTTACAAATTTGCCCCTTTATCTTTTCTAATAACTCACAGTCCAGGAAGAGGGTAGAATCATGAAATGGGACAAATTAAATCAAGAATATAAGGCTTAGAGATGACAGAAATTTAAAAAATAATGTTCATTTGTCAAACTTACAGAATACCTCATTGGACTTAGTAGGTCCTTTGCACAAGAAGGTCGAAATGAGCAAAGAAGACCAAGCAGAGTAGATACAGGCTTTGTATACTAAGAAACAAAACCAGATGAACTCTTCATATGCTTTGGTATCAACAACAGCAGAAGCAGAATGACTCTTCTTCCCCTAGCTGACCAAGAACTTCCAACTAATAAAAGCAAATGGAAAAAAAAACAACAACAAAAATATAGATTTATCCTTGTCATTCCTTTTTTCTGTAATAGCTAAGACTTCCATTTTTTTACCATTACCTAAGCTCCCTACTAAAAATATATGTACCCAAGATAACAGAGAAAGAGATAAGATTTTAAACTACAAATCTCCAAATGTTCAAATGCCATGAAATTAAAGCAAAAGTCTTTATCTTCCACTAAAATTTCTGTAAGATTAAAGAACACCAACCACCCTTACAAAGTTAACTCTCTGCTTATTTATCTAATGAACAGGAAAGAGTAACATGAAAAAATATGTCAAAAGATAAGGCAAAAAACTTATTTAGGCCAATGATTTAATCTATTTTTATAAAGCCCATTTTGCCAGCTGTGTGGAATTCTCCATTGGCAATAATCTCTTCCTGCTCCCTTGATGCTCTTCCCTGTATAACAAAGGATGAAAGCCTGACAACTATATTACCCAAACTTTTTTGCTACCAGGGTCTAGTTATAATTTAGGTTCTGCCAATAATATTCACTTGCACCAGATTTGGAAAGCAGAAGGGAGACAGAGTTCATTTTTTCTCTGGCTATGGAGGCAACTAACATGTAGGCTTTGGCAGATGTGAGTTTTGGCAGCAGTAGACATTGTATTCCAATGCGAGTAAGCAGCTCTGGGACTTTGAGGTAACTATGACATTAGTAATGATTGCCTGTAGCCTCCAGAAGTACTACCAACAAATAAAGTTGCTATGATAGGTGAACAAAAGGTGAGTGGCCCAGAGAAAAACACACTGGATAATCAGAGACTCTCAATGTCAGAGCTTAAGCTGATTTAGACTAACCCTCATTATTTTATAAATGAAAACAGTCCCTTAATGGTTAAAAGCCCATGTTTCTCAATATCCTTTTAATGTACTTTAGAACATACATACTGCTTCCAATTAGTTTCCAAGTAATCAAATAGTTAAGGCGTTCCATTAGCATATAACCAGGTAAACCGGTGAAACACATCCCATCCCAAAATGAAACGTCTCGATTCTTACAGCCACTCCGTTTCTCTGTTTCCATTAATGGGGATCATCCTGAAGTAATCTTCTCATTCTATTTTTACCTCCTGAACCCACATCAAGCAGTCTTTTGTCATTACCACTCTTCAATGAGACAACTTTCATCAGTCACTTGTTGTTGATGCTAAGTCACTAAAACATGTACAATTCTTCTGCTAAGCCATGGACTGTAGCCTGCCTGGCTCCTCTGTCCATGGGATTTCCCAGGCAAGAATACTGGCGTGGGTTGCCATTTCCTAGTCCAGGGGATCTTTCCAACCCACGGATCAAACCCACGCATGTCCTGCTTGGCAGGTGGATTCTTTATCACTGAGCCACCTGGGAAACACATCAAAGTCACTAACAAGTTCTAATAATCAAATCCAATGGTAATTTCTCAATAACAGTAAATCACATCCTCTTCTCTAAAATCTTTCTTTGCTTGGGTTTTTGGACACAACTATCCTACATTTTTTCCTATTCTACTGGTCAGTCACTCCTCTTCCTTCTCAAGTGCTGACGTTTGCTTGCCTTTTGGCCTCTAACACTGAAGTTGTTCCAAGGTTCAGTTCCTTACCTCTTTTCTTTTCACTTTCTCTCTCGGTGACATCATCCCAAATTAAACTTTCAGTCTCAGCCTCTCCTCCCAACTCCAGAACTGGGTATCTGACCGCCCACTTGATCCTCCCACTAGAATGTCTGACAGCCATCTCACACGTAGTACACCTGAAACTCCTGTATATTGCCTCCAACTCCTCTTTCCAGTCTCAGTCTCGGCGAACGGCATCACCATTCACCCAGCAACTACAGCACAGGAATTACCATCAATTCCTTTCTATGTTATAATAGCAAATTCTATCAGCTATACTTTCAGAATATATTTGGCATTCAAGTACTTTCCTCCACCTTCCTCTCTACCACACAAGTATAGGCTGCAATGATCTCTCACCTAGGCTACCAAAATGGCTTAACCGGTCTCTGCATTCACTAATGGGTTCCCTGTTATGGTTTACTCTATGTAGCAGATCAAGTCACAGCCTTGCTCAATCCTCTCAGGGCTATCCTCTAACACCTAGGATGAAAACCAAAGTTCTCATCACTGTCTATGAGCTTTGATATTACTTAGCCTCTTCTATCTCTCTGATATCATTTATGGCTGAAAGTGAAAGGACCTGGAAGTGAAGTCGCTCAGTCATGTCCGACTCCTTGCGACCCCATGGACTGTAGCCCCCCAGGCTCCTCGGTCCATGGGATTTTCCAGGCATGAATACTGGAGTGGGTTGTCATTTCCTTCTCCAGGGGATCTTCCCGACCCAGGGATTGAACCCGGGTCTCCTGCATTATAGGCAGACGCTTTACCGTCTGAGCTACCAGGGAAGCCCTTATGCATTTATGGCTACTCTCCCCTTAATCACTATGAATAGTGAAGTGAAGTTGCTCAGTCGTGTCCAACTCTTTTCGACCCCATGGACTGTAGCTTGCCACGCTCCTCTGTCCATGGGATTTTCCAGGCAAGAATACTGGAGTGGGTTTCCATTTCCTTCCCTAGGGGATCTTTCTGACCCAGGGATAGAACCTGGGTCTTCTGCACTGCAGGCAGACTCTTTACCGTCTGCGCCACCAAGGAAGCTTTTAATCCAGCTTTATTCCACTTCTTGATGTTCCTCAAATATGTAAACTGTTTCCTCCTGAGGGTCACTAATACTTTCTATTCTCTTGCTTTGGAAGCTATTTTTCCAGGTTTTCTCCTAGATCTTTATATTATTTGCTCCTCCATTTCCTGCCTATGGCAAAAGCAGTGTTCTCACCAAAACCCTCTTCTTCCCAGGCATATAGGAAAACCACATTTGCCAAACCTACTGCAAGGGAGACTAGGGAAAGTGACAGACTTTTAGTCAACTGAACAGTGGCAAAGGTCATGTCTTATCCCTAAAATATTTTGCATAATTTTCCAAACTTTCTTCCCCAACATCCAAAGTTAGAGGCGAAGGATTTCAAGTTGCTGAGGCCACAATGTGGAAGAACCTGGATTCCTTAGTCACTGCTTGGAGGAAAGCCATTCTAGAGAGCTATCTCAAACTCTGAGTGGGTGAGAAACAAATTTTTATTCCAATCAGCTACTGAGATTTTGAGGCTAGCTGCTGTTGTTTGGTTGCTAAGTCATGCCCAACTCTTTGTGACCCCCATGAACTGCAGCACGCCAGGCTTGTGACAGCTGGTAATAATTGACAATACCTTACTCAAGTTGAATCTCTTTAGAGAAGGCTTCTCTTACCACCCAATCTAAAATTGCTACTCAACTCTCAATTCAAACTCTAGCCCTGTTTTTCTCTTTAAAGAACTTTTGAGTCAGAGCGTCTAAGTCGCTCAGTTGGGTCTGACTCTGCAACACCATGGACTGTAGCCCACCAGGTCCCCCTATCCATGGAATTTTCCAGGCAAGAATACTACGGTGGTTTGCCATTCCCTTCTCCAGGGAGTCTTCCTGACCCAGGGATCAAACCCAGGTTTCCTACACTGCAGGCAGATTCCTTCCTGAGCCACCAGGAAAGCCCTTTAATTTTGAGTGTATTTAAATGTTTATTTACTTATTTTTTTTAGTTAATCTTTTCCCTCGTGATGAGAACTTTAAAGATCCATTTTCAGATTTCCCTGGTGGTATAGCGGATAAGAATCTGTCTGCCATCTACTGTAGAGCACATGGAAATCTGCTCAATGTGATGTGGCAGCCTGGATGGGAGGGGAGGTGGGGGAAGAATGGATAAATGAATGACTGAGTCCCTTTGCTGTTTACCTGAAACTATCACAACATTGTTAATCTACTATACTCCACTACGAAATAAAAAGTTAAAACAAGCAAAAAAGCAGAAGCCACCTGCCAACGCAGAAAACACGGGTTTTCCCCCTGGTCCAGGAACACGCCACATGCTGTGGAGCAACCAAGCCCTTGTATCACAACTACCGAGTTTGTGTGCTGCAGCTACTGAAGCCAGTACACCTAGAGCCTGTGCGCTGCAACAAGAGAAGCCACTGCAGTGAGAAGTCTGTACACCAAGACTAGAGAATATCTCCCCCTCACAACTAGAGAAAGCCTGTGTGCAGCAACGAAGATCCAGCACAGCCAAAAAAATAAAAGATCCGTTCTCTTCCAATTTTCAAATATACACTATGGAATTATTAACTAAGGTTATCATGCAGTGAACTACATCCCTATGACTTCTTTATTTCATAACTAGACGTTTGTACCCTCCACCCACCACCTCTGGCAACCACCATGAGTTTGGTATTTCTTTTAAGATTCCATATGTAAATGAGATCATACAGTATCTATCTTTTCTGGGTCTGACTTATTTCACTTGACTTGTTTATAGTTTCTTTCCCATGAGAATGTAAGTTCCATGAAGGCAGGGACTCTATCGTACTCTCTACTATATTCCCAAAGTCCAGAATAGCACCTGGCTCATTATTACTACCATAGGTAACATTTGTTAGGAGCTTGCAATGTGTAAATCTAAGTAATTTAGAAGTAGTATTGGATACTGGAATGACAGAAAGACTATAAATGTGCTTTGTGGTAAAAAAAAAAAAAAATTAAGATAGAAGCCCAATTAAACAGGTTCTAAATAACAGCTGTCAATAACCTATAGTGCTACAAGTCTAAATACAAAAATGCTCTCCATGGAGATGTGCCTTCAATCCCAAGCTGTCCTACATTTGAAAAGTTCTAAGAACAGAGAAGATAAACAGTATCATTTATTAACTTTTTGTGCCAAAAACATGTGACACAGACCCATGCGTAGGAACCCTGGACTTGAAAGCAAATCTGAGAGACAGAGCAGGAAAGGGCACCATGCCTGAAGAGGAAGCTCTAGTGCTATAAAGGCTAAATGAGTGCTGTGAAACCTGGGAGGAGGGCTTCAGTGGCCGTGACAGCTGCATCAGTAGCAGCAGGAAGTGGCTAAAGTTCAAGCTTCCCAAATCATCCAGGGAAGACAGCAACCCACCTGCAGGAAGCCTTCTAACAAGGATGCCAGGTGAAAGTGAAAGTCTTAATCCTGAAAGTGTTAGTAGCTCAGTCATGTCTGACTCTTAGCGACCCCATGGACTGTAGCCTGCCAGGCTCCTCTATTCACAGAATTCTCCCAGCAAGATACTGGAATGGGTTGCCATTTCCTTCTCCAGGGGATCTTCCCAACCCAAAGATTGAATCTGGATTCCCTGCATTGCAGGCAGATTCTTTACTATCTCAGCCACCAAGGAAGCCCACAAATATGCCACTGTTGTTAAAGACAAGCAGAAACAAACCTGAAGAATACGAGTTTTCTGTTGATTATTTGTCATTCTTCTTGACTTGGTCCTTTCCACTTCATGTCTATGAACCCATCCTCGAAGTTCATGATTTAACCTATAAAATAGCTTAATTAGTTAAACATATTTCATAGAAACAGATGTTTCACTTTTGATTGGAAAGGAATTTAAGCATGTTCTGAGGTTTCGAAGAGCATTCCAAATGCCTAATGATTCAATATTCTTTTGACTTAAAGCGAAGACATTTAATGTTAGTTGTTTTCAATGACTTGCATTTTTATATGGTAGTTTCCTCAATCATGAGTTCAAAGTTCAAAGAAAATCATAGCTAAATACCTGCCAAACATAAATACTGAATGCAAAGGTTTTTCCACAAAAAAAAGTATTTCTGTTTCTGCTCTTGGACTATGTACACACAAATACTGGAGATGCTGGAGAGCATAGAACAAGTCATAGGACTCCTAACCACAAATGGATGCATCAAGGCCTTTGAAACTCATGCTCTTTTGGGAGAAGAAAAAGAATCAATCAGCTGCTCAGAAAGAGAATTTTCAAGGTACTATAATCCAAATTTTCCAAAACGGAAAAAAAATTTTTTTTAAGTTCAATTCAAATATAATTTCCCTTTATTTTGCTTACTTTTTAAAGCAGTTGTGGAGATGTCAGACTATACTTACTTTTCTACAGCTGATTACTACATACCACACACACACAAAAAAAACTGAAGCAGTTTTTAAGGTGTGAATATAGGATCCAAAATTCACAGGAAAAAACAATTCAATGAAGAGTAAATAAAGAAAAAAACACTAATGTGAAAGTGATTCCAGAATCACATATCTTCAAATTATTACCTTCCTAATTTGAAGGAAAAGGTACCTTCTAATAGGAATGTTACCACCTGCAAATCTAACACTTACCCTGAATTTTTATATTAATGTCATTCTTTAGTTTTCAAATAAGACATATTTAAGCATATAACTCCAATATAATCACATAAAATAGACCCAATACCCCCTTTATCAGGTTGGTGGGGAAAGTGAACAATTGATATGCCTGCCTATGGTTATGCAAGAAATAATTCAGAGTTTTCTCAGCTACTTGGTTAATCTGAATTAATATTTTTCTAGGTTCCACAGCTAAGCACAGGAACCCACGCGGCTATATCTGCAACAGTTGACAACACTCACCTGAGAGATTCCGTTGTGTTTATCAGGGGCTGACAGGGAGGTGGAGGGATATAGAGTAATGGTTCTTCAGTTAGCACCATCAGGGCTTTATCATTTGAAACAGAATGGTCATATCTGAAACATAAATGTACAAAATGTGTTGCCTTGTGTCTTATATTCCTAAGAAGAAGTTTGCTATAAGAAAGTCATTGCTAGTATTGTTTTCATGGAAATAAAAATATAAACAAGTATAGTCCCACTATACAGCAGAGAACTATATTCCATATCCTATGATAAATCATAATGGAAAAGAATGTTAAAAAGGAATCTGTGTGTGTACACACAGCAGTAATTAACACAATACTGTAAATCAACTATACTTCTATACTTCAATAAAAACATTTTTGTAAATATTTTAAATAGAACATACTGCAAGCAAGAAGTGAATGTGATCTAAAATGGAGGGAAATATATACCATATAGCACAAACATCATTTTGCAATTTTCTACAGAGATTATCACAGTAGTTCACATTTACTGCCCAACTATTAAGTACTTAAAACTAGAGATATAATGATAACACACAGTTCACGTCTTCAATGAACTCAAGGCACACTCAGTGATGCTGGAACACAGGAGGTAACACAGTAAGAAGCGAAACTGGGGGGAAGACCCACTGATGGACAGGAAAGACTTCTGATTGACAGTGAAGTATTACGTAACCAGGACTGAAGTTTGTGCTCACTCTCAACACTGTGATAAGAGAACTGAATAGTCTCCTTAAAAGAGTGTCTGTGTATATCCCAATATTCATTACAGCACCATTTGCAATACCCAGGACATGGAAGCAACCTAGATGTCCACTGACAGATGAACAGACAAAGAAGCTGCGGCACATATATATAATAATAGATTACTCAGCCAGGAAAAGGAACACGTTTGGGTCAGTCCTAGTGAAGTGGATAAATCTAGAGCCTGTTATACAGTGACATAAGTCAGAAATAGAAAAATAAATATCATGTATTAATGTAGATGTACAGAATCTAGAAAAAACAGTACTGATGAACCTATTTACAGGGTAGGAACAGAGACTCAAACGTAGAAAACAGACTTTGGACACAGCGGGGGGAAGGAGAGGATAGGACACATTGAGAGAGTAGCACTGAAACATATGCAGTACAATATGTAAGACAGATAGCTAATGGGAAGCTGCTGCATAACACAGGGAGCTCAACACGGTACTCTGACAGCCCGGAAGGGTGGGACAGGCTGGAGGAGGAGGCTCAAGAGGGAGGGACATATATATACTTATGGCTGATTCATGCTGTTGTATGGAAGAAACCAATACAATATTGTAAAACAATTATCCTCAAATTAAAAATAATTTTTAAAAAAATATCTGTGTGTGGGAGGAGAAAGGAAAAGCATAAAATACTTGGCAGGAGAAAAGTAAGAGCCTTGAAAAGTTAAATGTTAGAATCATGGAGGAATCCCTAATAAAACACCTGGCTGACATTAACCAGTTATTCCATTAGCTTTAAAAAATATACTTTCCTAATCATCACAGTGATGTATATCATGTGAATTCATATCCAGAGTGTGATGTAGTGAGCAAAATGTGGGTTGAAAATCCTAATCAGATCCTAATCTGAGTTGAGGATATTATTGCTATTTATTCCCATCAGTCCGCTATTTTAACCTTTCTTACTAAGAAATCTGAATTCTGTCTTGAATTTCTTTATATACAATACTCTAGATTTAGAAAACTAGATTTATTAAAATTCAAAAAGAAAAACACAAAATTGGACATGGCTAGATTTGTGCTTTTCAATCAACAATAGATATTTATTGAATACCAACTATGTGCCAGATACTGTGCTAGGTGATGGAATTCCAACAGGGAACAGGGAGTCCAATCCTCCATGATCTTGATGGAGAAGATGGACCAAATACAAGAAAGCAAACACAGAATAAATCCAAACTGAGGTTAAGAGCTATGAAAAAAAATATGGTTGAGATAGAAAACCTAATGACAATGTCTACTTCAGATAAAATGGTCTGAGAAGGAGATGGTATTTAAGACAAGGCGTAAAGGATGACAAGAAGCCAAATCTATAAAAACTGGGGGAAGAGTGTTCTAGATAGAGGCAGGTGGGAAAAGGAAGGCTTTATGGAACTTAGGAAAACTCACCAGCTGAAAAGTTGTAAGCAAGTAAGGGGAGGCACAAGATGTTTGGAAAGACGGAGACCAATCATGATAAGGAATTATTAAATGTAATAAGAAGCCACAAAAAGGTGTGCTAGGTAGAGAAGTGATATATTTTTAATTTATATGTATCCCTTGCTATTGTATCAAAATCAGTTTTGATGGAGGCAAAAGGGGAAGCTGGGAGACCCATTAGAGTGGAAGACCACCCTGCCTTGCACTTGGTAAATTCTCTCTCAGTTAGGAGAGATCAATAGCAATCTGAGCGAGAGTTGCAGCTCAACTATGAACTAAGGTGGTGGCAGTGAAGGTAAAAAAAAAAAAAAAAGAACCAATTCAAGATAATAGTTGGAAAGAATATCAACAGCACTTGTTGAAAGGGAGGAACCAGGGTTTCTGGCTTGAGCTACAGAAACGAAGAAGCATACTATACAGAAGTGGGTGAAACTAGAATATGGAAAAGGACCTAGAGTTTCACTGTGCAGGTGTTAAGTTTGAAATGTTAAGAGAAGTGAAGGAACTACTGGATGTATGACTTTGGAGACGCAGAAGTCTGGAGAGGAAACGAAAGAGAGTCATCAGGATATACAGAAGTGGACTGTGTGCTAAACTATGGCATAAAGAGAACAAAAAAGTTAACAGTTCCATACTTTAGGATCTGGATAGAAGAGGAGCCTACGGAAATGAAGCAAAGCCCATGAAAAAAGAGGAAACAAAAACGCAGCAATACTAAAGGAGAAGACTTCAGGAAGGAGTGATCTATACAAATGCTGAGGAAAGATCAAGATAGAGATAAGTTTTCACTGGATTTGACAATGCTGAAATCACTGGTCAGCTTAACAAAAATAATTTTTGCAGTGTGGAAAACTAACTTTAGATCAAACTTAAAGACTTCTAGGTATGCCACATACAAGGGTGAAAAAGCAATAGCAGAGGGCATATACATATACATAAAGTATATGTATACATATACTTTTCCCTGCAGCTGCACCAGAAGCATTCTTGATGCCCTTTCTTCTGCCTACTGGCGTTGTTATTCAGAATAAAACAGAGATGGTGGTACACAGGTAATGAACGCACACACAAAAGGAAATCAGCTCAAATTAACTGCTGAGGGAGAAGAAAAAACTCTGCCTTGCACTTGGTAAATTCTGAATGCTTTTAAGAAACCAGAGACTGTTGGTCACACTGAAACAAAAACAAAAACAAAAAATAACCAAAAAAAAAAAAAAAAAACCACCTACAAAGACCAAAGATCTTTATATATGTGTTATTTTAAAATCAGGTCTGAATACTCACAAAAATACAAACACTGAAGTCAAGTCCATCAAAAAAATCTAGAACTACTTTTGAAACTATAAATCTGATTTATAATTTTATTTCCATGTGATAAACTCTAGTAATGATTTCTGCACATCTGTGCTGATTGGCTTTGTTCTATCAGCCAAATATATTCTTTGGAAAAGGAAACAAAAAATCTGATAGGAAAAATATTGTATAAGGAAAGGGACTAGGTGGAATTGCAGGGGAAAGAAAAGGGAGAACCTAAGCCAACATGCAATCTGGAGACAATGATATCCACATTACTCCTGAGATGGTCAGAGTTCCAGACTGCCTGCAAACCATTCCATATCAATAGAAAAAAATTCAATAAATAAAACACTGAAATAAAGGGCAGTATTAAGGAGCTACAGCTAATGAGAATTCCTGGAATAAATACAGGTTCTGGCTGATGCCTTAGAAGCAGAGTGACTATCCTTTTCCCTTCATCCAAGACAGTCCTGATTTATACCTGACATCCTGACATAATTATTACACTAAGACACTAATACTAGTAGCTGAAGCTCCAGTACTTTGGCCACCTGATGCAAAGAAGTGACTCATTAGAAAAGACCCTGATGCTGGGAAAGATTGAAGGCAGGAGGAGAAGGGGATGACAGAGGATGAGACGGTTGGATAGCATCACCAACTCGATGGACATGAGTTTGAGCAAGCTCCAGGAGTTGGAGATGGACAGGGAGGCCTGGTGTGCTGCAGTCCACGGGGTCGCAGAGTCCGACACGACTGAATGATTGAACTGATGGACTGACACTAGAACTACCTTTCATTATTAAAAGTCTCTCAGTTTGGTCGACAGATTATATGGTCATCTTATATACCACACATTTCTAAGACTGAAAAAATATATGCAGTTAATTATTAAATGATAGACAAATGTAATAATATAAATTACGAGATTAGAATCTACTCCTTTTTTATTTGAACCAGTTCTCATAACTCTCCTGAAAAAACTAAAGATAACACAAAGTAAGCTGCATTAAAAAAAAACACACAAATGTTATGGCTGAGTATAAATAAACCACCTAAAAATCAGTTTAAAACAAATTCATACTTGGTGCTTTCAAATGTTTCACAAACATTTTTTTGGTATCTTTTATTTAATATATAAAATAATAAAAGAAAGAATATCAAATTAATGGGCTAACACTGAAATCTACCAAACAGCTCAGTAATAATCTTGGGTATTTCTATAGAGACTTGCACACAATCAAGAATTGATAATCATTTCCATTTTTTATTAAGACCAGTAACCTATTAATAGCTTATGCACAAGCAATGGAGGCTCTGGGTCAGGGAGATGGCTTGCACTTCATGAATTATTTTGAAAGCTGATAAATTACAGCCTAAAAGTCATTCCAGACCTCTAGTTAGAGCTAATATGATCAAAGGACTGTGCTTTCCAGGAACCATCATATTATCTTACTCTAACGTGGACAAGTAACTGAAGGCTTTTATTTATTGTAGTTAGTGAAAAATAAGAAATATTTTTATAAAGTTTACCTGAACAGTAATTTCAAGTGTCTGATTCTATTCTATTTTTAGCAACAAGCTATATAACTTAAGAGGCATACTCTCAACTCTCACAAATCCAAAGGCTACCTATGAAAAATGTAACTTTTGCTGGATCTTACATAGACAACAACAGAACTCAAAATTACAGGATATACAGGGCTAACTTGTAAAAATTATTTAGTAAATTAAAAATACTACTACTATTAAATTCCAGTAATACTCAGGGAGACTCTTATATGATCACTAAGATCAGTATTTCAGAAGTATGGCTAACTTGAGCATGTAAAAAAAAGGCAGGAAATGTTAGGTTTTCCAACATCTCTCACATTCTATGTTGTATTACAGTTACTACCATATATTTTTTGGATCATCTGCCATATTTAGCACAGTATTTTGCACACTGCAGATTCTTAAAAAAAGTGAATACTAGCATTTTTTCCAGGAAGATTAAATGAAGACAAGCCTGAAGGATTATGGTAATACTCTCATTAAGTGGTATGGGTGTAACAGTAAAAATCAGAAGAATGATTCCCCTATGGCCTTTGGCCTTTAAAACCTTAAAGAGTTAACAGTAATCAAATCTTTAATGATTTTCAAGCATTATTCTGTGCTATGGTTGCCACACTATAACCTCCCTTTGCCTTGTAACTCAAGGATCTAGCTCCACTTGACTCTAATAAAAATTATAAATCACACAGGGAAATGGTTATCAAAAACACTTCTAAAAAGGGCCACTATAACCTTCTTCTACTTGACATAAGGCAAAAATTATATTTTCATACAGCTGTCTTTACTATTTCCAAGCTATATGGAAATTTATGAAGATAGAATTAAATTATAACAAGAAAAAGAAATTCAATAAAAATCACAATAAACAAGTATAAATGATTTTATCTAATAACTGCAAATGGGTTCAGCCATATCATTCCACCAAATCATATCCATCACAGATGATATAGTAACAAATATTACACTATATATATAAACATGACAGTAAAATAACTATATTAAAGACACTACAAACAATATAGCATGTGTAATATATAATGATTGTGTTTCAATGTGTATATTAGTGTACACAAACTGAGATTTTAAGGTCACAGTTCTACAAGAATTCTAAAACTTGGACAGTTTTTAAAAAGGAAATTTACCCTTAGAACTGATCTTTGTAAAATTTACGAACATCCTTATAACTTGTTTGCTCTACTAGTTGAAATTGTGTATAAACAATTCAAATATAAATCTAACCTGTAGCTGTTTTTCTGGATGATATCATCTGATGTGTCTTGCTCCTCTTTAGCAGAAAATCCTAGAAGATGCCTCCTTTGATTTGTAGGGTTCACACTAGGATTCATTCTCTTGGAATCTGGTTCCAACATGCTGAAAATGTTAAAATGTTAGCAAATAATTTAAAAAAAATTTGTCATACATATGCATACTACATGTTGCTCTGAAGCAAATCACAATTCTTTACACACAGCAAGAATACTAGGTATTAGAGGCAAGTCAAACAGCTTACCGATATGGTCAAATCCCTAGCTTGGCATCCTGTACATACATGAAAATAAGTTTTGAAAATAATTTTTCCAACTATAGAAGTACATTATTGATAAACTGTTTTAAAAAGTCAGTATTCTATATGCTTTAAACTATGAATATATCCCTGGAGAAGGAAATGACAAACCACTCCAGTATTCTTGCCTAGAGAATTCCATGGACAAAGGAGCCTGGGGGGTACACTCCATGGGGCAAAGAGTTGGACACAACTGAGTGACTTAGCATGTGAATATATACATCCATATAAAGTAAAAATAGGTAAATGTACATATAAACAAATTCTAAACTCAGATAATAATTAGAATAAGAAGGCTTCCTTGATGTTTCAGACTGATGTTTTCAAAGAAGAAATACTTCAAATGAAACAGAAATTATTCTCTTTATCAACAATCAAATTCACTAGATTTTCACCATTCCAGAAAGCAGGCTATCAAAGTTAACAGAAATTTTTAAAAAGTTTATTTACTTTCTCTTCACTTTCCCTAAATCTTCCTTTATGTATCTGGGGCAAAGATATATATATATATATGTGTGTGTGTGTGTGTGTGTGTATGTGTATATATATATATATATATATAATCTCTCAAATATTGCAATAGTTATTTAACACTTTTAATTAACTAATCAAGGGCTTAGAAATTTGGCTCATTGATATGATATCTTGTGTGTTTAATTTTACAGTGCCACACATATACTAGTCAAAAAATTCTTTTTGAAATTCAACACAAAGGGAATTTCCCTAGGGAAGCACAAAAGAAGGGATACCAGATTCTATTTAGAGGGATGAAGTGAAGGAAGCAAATAAGGCTGATGCGAGGGTCACAGTTAAGGGCCCTGAGATTCTAAGAGAAAAGGAGTTCTCTAGGGTATAGTACTTTGCCTCCAAATTTGGAGAAAGGGATGTTGGGTGGAAGGAAAAAGCACGCACATCACTCTAGAATCTTTTTCTGCTATCTTGTCATATTCCCCATCCTCTTCAATTCCTCATTCCTAGAGTCCCCATCACCCAGTGTCTCGCACGGTGTGCTGTGGCACGCTCGCATACTACAGACTCTTTGGAGGTGTACCACCAAAGATGGTCAGGGTGTAAAATCTAATTTTGCTACAACTGAGGCTCCATTTTGTTACAACTGTACCTTTCAGAAAGAATGTTCACCTGAGAGGTCAGGAACAGTATAAACCCTGCTACAAGTGAGATAAAAGGCTGTGGAATAGCCAACTAAACTTATGAAAACTTACCCTAGTGAGTACTTTAGAAAACATGAGATAAGCAATAAACAAAAGTAACTTTGTAGGAAAGCCAAATGAAGAGTGTGACGATAACTCTAGAATGTATTTTTTCTTTTTGAACCTTACATTTTTGAAAAGGGTTTACTTTTTAATCCTTTCAAGGGTGATGCCAAAAATTCTACTTAGGAAAGCAAGCCTAAACAAAATCAAAGGTAAAAACATGCCCCCTAGGACTTCGCAGGTTGCTCAGTGGTAAAGAATCCGCCTGCTACGCGGGAGACAGAGGTTCAAGCCCTGATCTGTGAACACCCCACATGCTGCAGAGCAACTAAGCCCAGGCACCACATCCACTGAGCCAGGCACTGAGCCCGGGAACCTGAGAGCCCGTGCTCCACAACTAGAGAGGAGCCTCTGCTCTGCAACTAGGGAAGAGCCCGCCCAGCAACAGAGACCCAGCACAGCCAAAAATAAACAAGTAAATAAAACCATTTTTTAAAAAAGAACTTACCCCAGTTTACAGAATTAATTCACCTCCTGTCAGCCTACCCCTCCACTGCATCTGTGAAATATCCACATAATAACATTCCTGTTTGGTGGAAGTACTCCATCAATTTCACCAGTGACTAGGAGAAACTCTACCACTGTAACTATTTAATTGCGTCTGAAGCCCACTCACATTTTATTTCTACTGGATTAAGTGTTGAGCTAAAAGCTCCTAGGAAGGAACAGGGTTTGGGAGAGGAGCAAGTTCTGGGTGTCCCTCCCTGCAATTCACGTCAAAGTACCACTGGTCTTGGTATAAGTTCTGGACTCTGTGGCTATTCAGAACATACCTAATAAGCAAGCCTTCTTCCAATATCCAAAGAAACCTAATATATCTCAGCCCTCACTTCAGGCTCTCTCTTTCATGGCTATAGTTTCTTCCCCGTGTTCCTCTTTATAGTACAGTCTTAGGTTCCTTCAGCGTATTTGGTCACTCCCCTCTCAGTATGCTTCTCAGAGATGATGTCCAGAACTGGCCACAGCAATTCTCAGGTGGCATGACCATTACAGGATGGAACAGGGTAATTCCTTCCCATGTTCTAAATATTATTCTTCCACCAATGCAGCCTAATATCACACAGGCTTTTTTGGCAGTTACATCAGACTCTATATTGAAGTTGGTTTAATTAAAATTCCAAGTCTTCTCACAAACTGACTGGACTATTACCCTCCCTTCCCTTCCCTTCTTCTCCCACTTCCAATTTAGAATTTATATAATTGAGCTTTGTGATCCAGCTGAATAATTTATGTCAATTCCCTTTAAAATATCATTCAAGAACTTTTCCGATCCTAATTAGCAACAGAAATTCTCCTTCAAAGCAAGCAACAACATGCCATCCACATCCTCAGCTGAGCTGTTGAGGATAGAGAAGAGAAACTGAGCCCTGGGGCATGCTCCTAGGAGCACCTTCTAAGTTTGTAAAAACCTAAGTTAAAACACTTATGAATTAACCATAGTATCTCCTAGTCCAAAATCCCTGTCTTAACCATAGGGATATTACAAGACTGGTAGACATTCTCCTAAGATGCAAATGCAGTGTAACAGCAGCTACCATTTTCTGAGCACCTTCTATGTACTAAGGAATGAAAGCTCAAAGAAAGTTGAGGCTCAAAGAGTTTAAAGTTTGCCGAAGGTCATGCTGTGATATGGTGATTTATAAAAAGAAATATATATTTGGTGGCAACATTTTCCTGGCCCAGAGCTCCTAACATCCTTGTGAATTTCCGAAGTGATGAGACCCATAAAGGTGCCATTTGCTATGTTAATGACGTGACACTGAAATGCCCTCAGGTTGTCTAAGGATGGGGGTTAGTCCCCAGAGGAATCAGTCACAGACTACAGAGTTTGAACTTTCAGTCCCAACTCGCACCCCCACCTCCAGGAAAGGGAAAAGGACTAGAGATTAGGTTCAATCACCAATCGCCAAATGACTTAATCAACCATGTCTCTGTCATGAAGCCTCCATAAAAACCCAAAACGAAGGGATTCAGGGAGCATCTCGGTTGGTAAAGATTCAGAGACAGTGGTGAGCTTGAAGAGGGCATGGAAGCTCCCTGTCCATTCCCCCATACCTTGCCCCATGCAGCTCTTCCACTTGGCTGTTCCTGAGTTATATCCTTTAATGATAAACTGTATTCTAGTAAGCAAAATGTTTCTCTGAATTCTGTGAGCCACTCCGGCAAACAAAGAGGAGCCTGAGGATTGTGGGGTCCTCTGATCTACAGCTTGCTAGCCAGAAGCCCAGGTGACAACATGGATTTGCAGTTGATGTCTGAAGGCAGGGAGGGTAACTCTTGTAGGACTGAGCCCTTAACCTGTGGAATCTGACCTTGTCTCCACACTGGCTGCATCAGAATTAAGCTGAACTGGAGGACACCCAGCTGGTGTCGGAGAATTGCTTGGTGGTATGGGGAAAACCTCTCCATACATTGGAACCAGATGATCAGAACCCTGAGGAGAACTGTTTGGTGGTGTGAAAAAACACACATTGGAATTGGTGTCAGAAATGTACATGCTCCAAGTAATTAATGAAGCCAGGATTTGGGTCCAGGATTAGAACATCATCATTGCCTTATGTTGACAACATTTCCCAGAATGACTGACTGATTCACCCACTTATTCAACATGTTCTAGACACCTATTACGTTCCAGGAATCATATTTGATACTAAAGACTCAAAGATAAAACCGAATATAGTGTGTATAAGTGTGTGTGTGTCTGTGTGTGTATGTTGGGGTGGGGTACAGACACATGGTAATAGAGGGATTAGCAGCATAATAGCGGTTAATGCCAAATGTTACAGAAGCATATAACTAGGGCATTTGATCTTTACCAAGAGGATCATGAAGTTATCTTAAATGACAAGCAGTAAATAAACAGGTGGAAAAGGAGGATGGGAGTGAGAAAAAGCATTTCATGCAGACTAATATGAAAAAGGACACAGTCACAGGAGAGTATGATTTGCTTGAGAAATTACAAGTAAAGCAGGAGAGGGTATATGGGTGGACATGTGAGAGAGAAGGGAAAGAGACGAGACTAAGAGCAATGCAAGGCTAGATTATTTATGGGTGGCCTTGACTGCCACACTATCAATAAGTTTACCAATTTATTCAATAAAAGCAAAACTGGTATGTTTTATTCTTATTTTAATTTTGGTTCCCAGTTATCATATTCCTTTCTATATCAACATCTTCCATGTGATTAATGCTAAATTCCCCAGTATAATGGGGGAAATCTAACTTCTTTCTTTTAAAAACTGATATTCCATTTGTCCCCTACCCATCTAGACTACTTGGTGATTACCACTGCCAGAAAAACAGCAGAACACTAGGACAGTTCCTCTGCTTTATCTATTTCCTGGCTAGGGATCTTAAAGCTGTTTGCAAGGCTCTCATGGGTAAGTGCCAAGTTACAGAGGCTGCTATGGCTTCTGGGAGTGGCTTTAACATTTTCCCTTCCTTGAATCCTACTATCAACTAGCAATGGACACAGTCATTTCTGGATCAGAACGCACCTTCCTCTAGCACAGTGACTCTCGCCCAGTGCAGTACCCAGGCCAGCAGTGTTTGCATCACCTGATACCTGGTTAGAAAGGCAAACTCTCGGGTCCCACTCCAGTCCTAGCACCCAGAAACCCTGCAAGCGGCGCCTAACGATCTATGTTTTAACTAGCTGTCCACATGACACACGCCAATGTTTAAGAACCACTATTTTAAACTCATCTTGTTTCTCACAATATCTTTCCTACCTCAATTCCCTAAAAGTTACATGTTTTTCACAGTAAATCCAACAGAAGTGAACAGTGTGGGAATGAGGATGGGGGAGTTAGATGAAATGGCTGCGGAAGGTCAAAATTAAGAACGATTTATGTGGTTTATGGATGATTAATAGAGTAAGTTATTAAGTTATTTTTTAAAGGTTTATATTTGTTTTTATTTATTTTGCTGCACTGGATCTTACTTACAGCATGTGGTGTTTTGATATTTGTTGCGGCATGTGGAGTCTTTAGTTGCAGCATGCAGGATTTAGTTCCCCAACTAAGGATCAAACATGGGCCCCCTGCATTGGGAGCTCGGAATCTCTGTTACTGGACCACCAGGGAAGTCCCTAAAGTAAATTATTAGTAGTTGACAACCATTAGTACTTGGGAGCTTTTAGAGTTCTTCTACTGATTATTGTTCTTTAGATGATTTTACTACCACTATGAAAACTGGCATTTCAAGTCAGAATTTATAACTGTTACAAGGAAATGCCTTGAGTTTAACTATCAGTTCAGTTTATTCCATCTGTAATTGGACTGTAATCACTTAGCAGTCATAATCACTTAGCAGCTACACTTGCTAGAAATCAGTTTTAATGTAATTTGGTTTGGCTCATTAAGTGATCACTATTTTTCCCACTGCCCACGTGAGAAAATGATTATCAGAGTGTAATGACAAATATATGTTTAACCATAACTACTTTAATAATTTTACCCTTTTTTAGCCTGAGGGCTCACTCAGATCTCATTCAATGGACTCCACAAAAATGATCTTCACAACACTTTGATTACACAGAGTCAACAAAGCATTTTTAACAAGGAAGTAAGTCAGAGAAAAGGCAAAAAATAAACATCCAGGCTAACAAATACATGAAAAGATGCTCAATATCACTCATTATCAGAGAAATGCAAATCAAAACCACAATGAGGTACCATCTCATGCTGGTCCGAATGGCTACCAACAAAAAGTTTACAAACAATAAATGGTGGAGAGGGTGTGGAGAAAAGGGAACTGTCCTATACTGTTGGTGGGAATGCAAACTAGTACAGCCACTACGGAGAATCCTGTGCAGATTCCCTAAAAAACGGGAAATAGAACTGCCATATGACCTAGCAATTGGTGTGTGCTGGGCGTACACACCAACGAATCCAAAATAGAAAGAGACACATGTACCCCAGTGTTCATTGCAGCACTGTCTTCAATAGCTAGGACACTGAAGCAACCTAGATGTCCATCAGCAGAAGAATGGATAAGGAAGCTGTGATACATATATACAGTGGAAAATTACTCAGCTATAAAAAAAAGAACACATTTGAGTCAGTTCCAATGAGGTGGATGAAACTGGAGCCTATTATACAGAGTGAAATAAGTCAGAAAGAGAAACACCAATACAGTATATTAATGCATATATATAGAATTTAGAAAGACGGTAACAATGACCCTATATGCAAGACAGCAAAAGACACAGAGATGTAAAGAACAAACTTTTGGACTATGTAGGAGAAGGTGAGGGTGGGATGATTTGAGAGAATAGCATTGAAACATGTATATGACCACATGTAAAATAGATGACCAGTGCAAGTTCAAATGCATGGAGCAGGGCACTCAAAGCCAGTGCTCTGGGACAACCCAGAGGGATGGGGTGGCGAGGGAGGTGGGAGGGGGGTTCAGGATGGGTGGACACATGTACACTCAGGGCTGATTCATGTCAATGTACAGCAAAACCACCACAATATTGTAATTAGCCTTCAATTAAAAAAAATAAACTTTTAAAAAGTGACTAGAAGAAAAAAATAATAAAAAAGCATCCAAACAGTCTATGAGTCCCAATTTTATTATCTATCCATTTGGCCTGAATGTATTTTGAAGGCAATATGTCAAGAAATTCTGTAAAGACGCTTTTAAAGTTTTTTACTTGTTTATTTTTGGTAGTTGTCCTTCGGCCCCAAGTCCTTGTAAATTTTTTTTGAAGTCTTAAAATGAAATTTCTCTTAAGCTAAATTACAGAGATGCTGACTGTCCAATTCAGCCCAAAACAACTATATATGCTTGAAACTATGAAATGACTTACAGAAACTAACTTTAACCATCTAAATAACTGAAAGTTTACATTTCCCTTGTTTTTATCAATATTTGAAATACATGAAGGAGCTTTACTTTACTGCCAGAATTCAAGACTGTCTTCATACAACTTTGACAACACAAATATGAAGGAAGGAATCTGACAGTCATAATAGCCAAATGTACAAAAGATTATGAGAAAATTATTGTTGCCAGGAACTTTCAGATTCTTGGCATGAGTGTTTTTGCATCATTCAGTGTCTCTTTTTGTTAATTTTGGAAAAAAATTTCCCAAAACACAAGGAGATGACCCAGTCACAATAAGAGTTAGTATAATGATTAACTGTTTATAGTTCATGATATAAATAAGACAATCTAATCACTCTTTTCATAATTAGCTTAAATCACATTCTATTCAGTATTTTCAAATAAACTAATAAATATTTTTAAAAAATAGAAGTCTCTATGTCTCCGTGGCAAGCTACCCTGCAAGAGTTACAAGTTTTAAGTCTCAGAATACCCATTACATCAACAAACACTGCCTATGTTGTGGGTCAACGGGCCTGAAAAGCACAGATTAATAAAACATAAATAACTTCAACTTCCCCAAAAGTCTGGGGAAAGTATTATAAGAATTGTTATTTTGTTTTTTTAATCTATGAAAGTCTAAAAGCTAACAACTGTTTCATTTATGAAGCCAACTTAATTATTAAGATATGATTTCAGATATCCAATTTTCATACCAAGTAGCTGAACCAAAAATGGCACATCTCCAAATCTATTCTACCCTTCACAAATCTGTTTCCTTATGGTACCAGCTGGTCAATTTTAAACTCGAGCCATCTCAGCAGGTAAGAATCTTACTGGTTCCCATCCCCAAAAGAAACCCATTTGGTGCTACTGCTCTCCCTGAACACTGCACATGAAAAACTGAAATCACTTTAGGCTGGAAAGAGCATGAAGATCCTTAGGTTTTAATGTGGAATAGTGGAAAGAACACAAAATTTGGAATCAAGAGGTGTGGATTCAACATGTGGCTCTGAGACTCCCCGAGTCATTCTGGGAAAGCTGGTTAACTTCTCTGAGCCTCTAATTCCTCTCAAGAAAAATAAATCTGTCAAAGATTCAAAGGAGATGATGGATGAGAACATGCTTAATAAATCAGAAAGTGCTTTGTGTCCCAAAGATGACACAGCAGTTAGTGGCACAGCTTGCCTTCCCACCTGCCAAAGTTCAGGCTATTCTCAACATAGCAACTGGAGTGATTGTTTTAAAATCTAGGTCAGATTACTATGTCACTCCGCTGCTCAAAACCTTCAGATGGCTCTCCATTTGTATCATGGTAAAAGCCCAAATCTTTAAAATGACCAAGGCCTCACTAAGGTTATTCCCTTCCTGTACCTTACCTCTCTGGCACCATCTCCTATTACTCTCCCTCCTTGTTCACTAGTCCAACCACACCGACCCCCTTGATTTTCCTTGAACATGCCAGGCACTTTTCCGCCCTAACACCTTTGTTCCCTCTGCCTGGAATGCTCTTCCCCCAAACATCTGTATGGATAATTATCACTTTTAAGCCTTGGTTCAAACGTTTACTTTACAATGACGACTATTTAAAACTACAATTCCAATAACCACCCTCACACTTGTAAAACTGTTTACCCTACTATATTTTATCCCTTTTTTCTATCATTTTACTTAATATGTTTACAGTCTGTGTGTCCCTGTATGTATATTTTGTTCTAAGACAATGCCTAACCCACAGAGGCTTTTTCTTTTTCCCTTAAGTAACAAATGTATTTTATGTAACATTCTGCCTCTTGCCAGGAGAAAAAATCCAAATCTTTATTTTAGAGAAACTAACACACTACTCAAGAATAGCAGGTGGTGAACTCATTATTATACCATCTCCAGATGCAGGAACAGGAAATTATGTTAATTTTCATTGAAACTGAGGCTAAAGACAGGGATTTCTCAAGGGAGTTCTCCAAATCTTAAAAAAGCGATTTTTCTCTGTTTATTGAATGGTTCACAGATGATTTTTGCAGACTTGTAGTAAGTGGGGGCAATTTACTAGAATCAGAAGTTTGAAGCAATAGATCAATAGTCAAGATTAAAAAAAAATTCCTCTAAACAGTAGTTCTCAGAACCACAGATTACCAGACCTTGAGAAGAAACACATACTTCACAGTGCCCCTCTGCCAAGCGAGCCAGCAAGAGCAGGAAAACAACCTGCGGTTCTTTCATCCATTCAATGAACAATCATAAAGCAAGCACTCTTCTAACAGGCAATGTTCATTCTTGGAATCTAGTCACCAGACTCTGAGAAAGGCCAAGCAGCTTGCGGAGTGGTCCAACTAAAGAAAGGAGGAGACCCCTAGCCACCAGCCCTGGCTCAGCCCCAGTTGAGGCCAGCACCAACCTGCTGGCTATGACGAGTGAGCCATCTCAAAGCAGGTCCTCCACCCTGAGTCAGCCCCGCTGACACTGCATGGAGCAAACCACTGCTGTCTCTAGTGAGCCTTCCCAAACTGCTGCTGTTTCAGCAAAGTCAATGACTGTTGTTGTTTTAAGCTCTTAAGTTTTGGGGTGGTTTGCTACACAGCAATTGGTAACTAATACACTCTAGTTATTAAATTGCTGAAGTCAATGAATCAATATTTAATAAACATAAGTTTGTGTGCAAACAAATTCTTTGGTATCCTCTCCAAAAAAGGCACTTGAAAAAGGCATGCTCCAATCATTCTTAAATGCCTATAAATTTCAGTGCAATCTCTTCTGTTATATTCCCATCAATCCCATCAACCCATAAAATAAATATTTTCTCCTTCCACATCCAATCTTAAGCTTTAGGAAAATGGGTAACACTATTGGATCTCTTTCTCTGCATAAATGGCTGTTGTTCCTTAATGATTAACACAAGGGCTCCAAATACAAACTGAATTTTAGCTCTGCCGAATGTTAGCTATGACTTCAGTTTCCTCATCTGTAAAATGGAGAAAATAATACGTACCTTATAGTTCAATATATAAAGTGCTTAGATTAGTACTGGCTGCACAGCAAATGTTTATAAATAAAAGCTCAACAGCAAAACACATAAAAAACTGCTTCCTTTACTAACCAAGCACAGGTGGTATCAACAAACAGACAGATTATTCTGAAACTGTCTTCACTTTTGCACTCATCTTTTTTCCCAACTATCTTATTTCCATTTATCTCTCATTTTCAAATTCACATTATACAAAATAGGGGGGAAGGAAAATTAAAGTAAGTAATGCTGCTTTATTGAGAATTCCAATAAAAGGGTTGAGTTGCTGTTGTTTAGTCACTAAGTTGTGTCTGACTCTTTTATGACCCTATGAACTGTAGCCCGCCAGGCTCCTTCTGTCCATGGGATTTCTCAGGCAAGAATACTGGAGTGGGTTGCCATTTCCTTCTCCAGGGGATCTTCCCAACCCAGGGATCAAACTCACGTCTCCTGTATTGGCAGGTGGATTCTTTACCACTGAGCCAACAGGGAAGCCCAAAAGGATTCGGACAGAAAGCCACATCAAGCATACGGAGTATCTGTGATTCCCCAATATGAGCTTCTCTGAGCTCATGGATTGTGATAAACTGACTGGTAACATAAGATGTCAATGCCAGTTTGTGTTCAAACACACAGACACCAAGAAGTCTAGATGCATAGCACACACTCACACTTCATGCTACACTAGCCATAACTCAGTTAAAAACCATCCGTGAAGTGAAAGTGAAGTCGCTCAGCTGTGTCTGACTCTTTGAGACCCCATGGACTGTAGCCTACCACTCTCCTCCATCCATGGGATTTTCCAGGCAAGAATACTGGAATGGGTCGCCATTTCCTTCTCCAGAGGATCTTCCCGATCCAGGGATCAAACCTGGGTCTCCCTCATTGTAGGCAGACACTTTACTATCTGAGCCAAAAACCATCTGTAGAATATACCTTAAAATATGTTTCAAATGTTTATTGAAATGGCTGCTGCTGCTAAGTTGCTTCAGTCGTGTCCGACTCTGTGCCAAAGACGGCAGCCCACCAGGCTCCCCCGTCCCTGGGATTCTCCAGGCAAGAACACTGGAGTGGGTTGCCATTTCCTTCTCCAATGCATGAAAGTGAAAAGTGAAAGTGCAGTCGCTCAGTCGTGTCCAACTCTTAGCGACCCCATGGACTGCAGCCTACCAGGCTCTTCTATCCATGGGATTTTCCAGGCAAGAGTACTAGAGTGGGGTGCCATTGCCTTCTCCATACTAAAATGACAGAACAGGTCAAATCTGGAGAAAATAAGACATTAAAGGCAAACTGCCTAGAAGCAACACATAATAATTACACATATATTTTGCAAAATCAAAAGTTTCAAAGTGATTTTATACTACCTTAATATTAGGCCAGACCCTCACTTATTACAAAGTAAAGCTGAGTATCCCTCTATTATTTATGTTTTGCACAGCTCAGTACTGAAAATGGTGTTTGAAAAAGCTGTTTTAAACAAACCGGTCACTCATTCTTGTTTCCCATTAAACTAAGATTTATAGTCTAAAGAAAATATCAAAGTAACCAACTTAAACTCTGACAGTTTTCTCATCTGCCCTAGTTTCTCCCTGATGCCCTCTCACAAGACAGAAGCAGCAGAAGTTACCACATTATCTTCTTTTATCTTTGAAAGTGACATAGTGACTGACTTACTCAAGGTAGAGAAGGAAGTTAGCAAAGGATGTACCTTTCTGATTTCAACTGCTTTCCCTTCACTATGACAAGTCAGGTCTGAGGGAAAAGGTAGCCAAGTGATACGTTATAAAGCCATTGCAATACTCCTTATATGCCTCCCTATGTGTAACTCACAAGAAAGCCAAAACTAAAGAAAATCATCAATAGAATTTTCCATGCCCTCAAAACTCTGGACTATTTATACACTCTATGTCATTTTTTTAAACAAAGGGTGAAACCCTATAGGGACTAGAAGAAAAGAGAACCAATTACTTTGCAAAGATTCTTATTTAAAGAACATGAATAAATTAGACATTTCATATCTAACTCTTTGTGACCCCACGGACTGTAGCCTGCTAGGCTTCTCTGTCCATGGGATTCTCCAAGCCAGAATACTGGATTGGGTTGCCATTTCCTTCTTCAGTAGTCTGCTACCTCTCTGCAATTCCAGATTCCATAACACCTAGTATTTAGATGTATAGTATTTCTTCAGTTTATGTGTCACTTTGATAAATGTGGAAAGTACTTTCAGCCAAAAACTTGAATTAGATTTCATTTCAAAGTCTGGCTGAACAAAACCATGTATACTTCATGGTTTGAAGTCTGACATCTAAGTTATAGAGTAACTTTTAACCTACAGCCAATAGTGATATCATACAGCAAAATGTGCTCAGCAAATGAATAAGGGGAAAAACTGAAGCCAGATTTGGAGACAGGCTCATCTCAGGATAAAAAGTTAGAACTCGTCCTATAAAAATAATGAAAAGCTGACAAACTTAGAGAATACTGTAATCAGAGACACTTTATTTCTAACCAGTTCCAGGCAACTCAAATTCAATACCATATTCTCTGTGATGATCTTTTCCCTAATAACATAGTATCCTAAGAAAACTACAGAGTAGCTGGCCCCTAAGGAGTATGATTTACCTTCCTCACCCAAGTCTGATGTCTTAAACTGTAAAGATTATGGTTCCTGTGAGAGGACAGCACCTAACCCTGAACAAAGGGAAAGTATTATCAATTTCAAACTCTTGCTTATTTTGTTGTTCAATTGCTAAGTCATGTCCAACTCTTTGCCACCCCATCGACCACAGCATGCCAGGCTTCACCATCCTGTCCTTCACCATCTCCCGGAGTTTGCTCAAACTCAAGTCCATCAAGTCAGTGATGCCGTCCAACCATCTCATCCTCTGTCACCCCCTTCACCTCTTGTCTTCAATCTTTCCCAGCATCATGGTTAAGACTTAGTGTATTTAAAACCTCCTAAGGATGTTGCTTTATTACTTGCAGAAAAGGAGAATGGTTAAAGTGACTTTTTAAATATGTAGAAAGGGGAAGAAGTAACAAAGGAATCTATATACTGCAGTCCTATGTGCCAGGAAGAAGTTCCTCTTACAGGATTCTGTTGTGGCTCTTATTCTCTCCAAAACACAAGTCCATAAATTTCCTCAATTACATAAAACAAGCCTAGGAATATACAAGTGCCTACCTAGAGATTTTTAAAAAATTCTTTCACATTCATTATCTTCTAATTTAATGGGTGGGTAAGTGTGCTTACAATTACCATAGGGGTCAATGTATAGAAGGGAAGAAATACAAAAGTATACACAGCAGTTTTCAACCCTGGACATACCTCAGGATTATCCAAAGAAAAATGCCTTATTTAAAAAGAAATGTCAAAAAAAAAAAAAAAAAAGAAATGTCAATGTATGGCAAAAACCACTACAATATTGTAAAGTAATTAGCCTCCAACTAATAAATGGAAAAAAAAAAAAGAAAAGAAATGATTTAGACCCATCTTATTAGATTCCATACGTTTGGGGTAGGGCTCAGTTAGCTGTCTTTTTAAGATTTTCATAGTGATTATGTACAGGCAAGGTTGAAAACCACTATAAAGAGAATTTAACAAAAAGTCATCCAAACTATGAAGGAGAAAAGGAAAATTAGCAAAACGTCAGACAAACTTCTATGATAAAAGCTGTTGCCCTACCATTATTCAAGAGTCAACAAAACTCAGAATATAATAAAGGTAATAATAAACAACAAACTGCAAATAGCATTCAGACTGATGTTTTTTCAACTAGCTCTTAATCATCTTGTTTTACAAAGAAGGAAGCATTTTTAGCACAATTTGTTGCTGGTTAAACATTATGTTGCTAACAGAACCTTTTAGAAATTCTTTTCTTTCTATCAAAATTTATCTATTTTCCTTTCCTCTCTATTTCCCCCTCATTTCTTAAATTATTTCAACTTCCCTCCATGAAGAAATATTTTTCAGTTCAGTTCAGTCACTCAGTCGTGTCCGACTCTTTGCGACCCCATGAATCACAGCACGCCAGGCCTCCCTGTCCATTACAAACTCCCGGAATTTACTCAAACTCATGTCCATCGAGTCGGTGATGCCATCCAGTCATCTCATCCTCTGTCATCCCCTTCTCCTCCTGCCCCCAATCCCTCCCAGCATCGGGGTCTTTTCCAATGAGTCAACTCTTCGCATGAGGTGGCCAAAGTACTGGAGTTTCAGCTTCAGCATCAGTCCTTCCAATGAACACCCAGGACTGATCTCCTTTAGTTGGATCTCCTTGCAGTCCAAGGGACTCTCAAGAGTCTTCTCTAACACCACAGTTCAAAAGCATCAATTTTTCAGCGCTCAGCTTTCTTCACAGTCCAACTCTCACATACATACATGACCACTGGAAAAACCATAGCCTTGACCAGATGGACCTTTGTTGGCAAAGTAATGTCTCTGCTTTTTAATATGCTATCTAGGTTGGTCATAACTTTCCTTCCAAGGAGTAAGCGTCTTTTAATTTCATGGCTGCAGTCACCATCTGCAGTGATTTTGGAGCCCCCCCAAAATAAAATCTGACACTGTTTCCACTGTCTCCCCATCTATTTCTCATGAGGTGATGGGACCAGATGCCATGATCTTAGTTTTCTGAATGTTAAGCTTTAAGCCAACTTTTTCACTCTCCTCTTTCACTTTCATCAAGAGGCTTTTTAGTTCACTAGTGTCTAAAATGAACAATGCCTATTTTCCCTACCTCACTATATTTCCTGAATATTTGTACAACTGTGAGATTTACACCAATCCTTGGGGCGAGGAGCAAGTTAAACTTACCTAATGTCAAAACTGTCATAAAGTTCAAACTTAAAACAATAAAACTTACAAGTCAAATAGAAACACAGCATAGAGAAGCAATGAAAAACTATGTCTTTAGTATGAACAACATCACGTATGATCTTTGACTACTCCTTGGAAGCAGGAACCCAACAGAAGGAAACTCTAAAGATAAGTTCTCTCCATAACAACAACAAAAAATTAATATCTCTCCCTCAACCTCATAACATTTAAAACATAATAACCATTTATACTGAACCCTATCTAATTTCAATGTCTGTTAGAAGGTTTAGTGTATGAAAAATGATTAGATGAAACTACATTTATAGTACAGGACATAGTAGTAGTGAGATAAAGAAAACAGCTATGAAAATTAAAGTACTTTAGAAAATGTACAACCAGAAAAAAATAAAGAAAACAGAGTCAATCATAAGAGGCCTAGGATTTGGGGTTTCAGCATGGGGGGACATATGTGACCTGTGGCTGATTCATGTCAATGTATTGCAAAAACCACCACAATACTGCAAAGCAGTTATCCTCCAATTAAAATAAATCAATTAACTAAAAAAAATTTCTTTGCCATTTTTATTTTTTAAGAGAGGGATAACTTTTTGTCCACTTTCATGGAAACTTTCATATTACTGAAATATTCATATTTCATGGTTACTGTCAGGTGTCATACATTTCCCTTGGAATGTCTCTCTCTCCTTCTCTCCTTATAAACCTTTAATTTTACTCTCCTCTGTAAAGGTCTTTCTTTATAGTAATTATCTCCATCTATTTCCCTCTTCTCAGCACAATACTCACTACATACACCACTTTACTTGGTCCTTGCTGTGACATGTCCTTGCATTAGTCACTGTTTTATGCTGTTCTCCTTTACTGTGAGCACGATGACCTATGGACCTGGACACGGTCTACCCTTTCAGCCTAATTGCTTACCATTCCCTATTATACAACCTATGTTCTTTCACATTCAATCATTCATTTCACTTAGTCCCTCAACTGTCATCCAACAAATATTTATCAAGTAGCTACAATATGTCAAACAATCTAAAAGCAAGGTAAAAAATTTTTTTAATAAAAATAAATAAATAAGAACAAAGTAAGCTCTAGCCATCCCTGACTGCAGCTTACTGTAGGTAACAGCCATCTTCCTTCACCTAAGTATTTATTCAGAATATTCCCTCTGCCTGGAAGGCCGTCCCCACTTTGTCACCATGATTAAACCTTTCTTCACAATTCAGTGCAACATGTGTCTACAATGTACTGTGCACAATACAGATGCTGTGAATATACATATATTTCTTTAAAAAGAAAAAAAAGGAGGGCATTTCCTGGCAGTCCAGTGGGCAGGACTCGATGCTTTCACTGCAGGAGCCCAGGATGAATTCCTGGTTGGGGAAATAAGATCCTGAAAGCCATGCAGCATGGCTGAAAGGAGTCAAGGAGTCAATAACAGTGACGACAGACAGACCAACAAATAATCAGTGAAATGTGACACATTCTATTATATATATACAGGATAAATGGGAACTCTAAAAAGAAATACTAAGCCCAACCCAATCAAAAAATGGGCAGAAGATCTAAACAAACATTTCCCCAAAGAAGATATACAGACAGCCAATAAACACATGAAAAGATGCTTAACATCATTCATTATCAGAGAAATGCAAATCAAAACTAAAATGAGGTATCACCTCACACAGGTCAGAATGGCCATTATAAAAAACCTACAAACAATAAATGCTGGAGGGGACGTGCTGAAAAAGGAATGCCCTTGCAGTGTCGGTAGGAATGTAAATTGATATAGCCACTATGGAGAATAGTGTGGAGATTCCTTAGAAAACTAGAAATAAAACTACCATATGACCCAGCAATCCCACTACTGGGCATATACCCTGAGAAAACCATAATTCAAAACCACACACGTACCCACAATGTTCACGGCAGCACTACTGACAATAGCCAGGACATGGAAGAAACCTAGATGTCCACTGACGGATGAACAGATAAAGAAGCTGTGGTACATGTATACAATAGGATATTGCTCAGTCATAAAAAGGAATGACTTTGTGTCAGCTGAACCTAGGTGGATGAACTGAGAGCCTGTCATACAGAGTGAAGTAACTCAGAAAGAGAAAAACAAATATCATATATTAACACACATATACATGGCATCTAGAAAAACGGTACTGATGGGCTTATTTACAGGGCAGGAAGAGCGACACAGGCAAAGAGAACAGACCTGTGGACGCAGCAGAGGAAGGAGAGGGAAGGACCACTTCAGAGCAGCACTGAAACATATATACTACCACACAGAAAAGGGAGAGCCAGTAAGAACCTGCTGGACGACGCAGGGAGCTCAACCTGGTGCTCTGTGACAACCCAGAGGGGTGGGATGGGTTGGGGAAGGGAGGTTCAAGGGGGAGGGGAATTATGTATACTTATGGCTGACTCAGGTTCTTGTACAGCAGAAATCAACACAATTGTAAAGCAATTATCCTTCAATTAAAAAAAATACTTAGCCTAGCCTAGGGGTGAGTTCAATTTGCTCTATGCCAATTCTTAAATCTAAAATAACAAATCCCTTGTTTTTCTTTATGGCTTCATATATGCACATGCATTCATAAAGTACAGTTTTCCTAATTTGAACTTGATATAATCATATTGTAAATATTTTTCTAAAATTTGTTTTTCCCACACAGCATGGTACTTCCTACAAAGTCTGATAAACAGCATTTTAATATCCAATTTAATACCAAAATTCGTTATGACTTCTTTGATCTTATTTAGAACTGTGGGTTATTTAGAACTGTGCCTTTTAATTTTTAGTGGTTTAAAAGTTCTTAGTTTCATCTTTTTTGTTATTGATTTCCAGCTTAATTGCACAGACAGTGAATATATTCCATATGTTAATTTTTGAAATTTGCTGATATTTCCCTTATGGCCTAGTATAGATCAATTTTTTAACACTTTCACATATGGTTAGAAAACTGTACTGACAGATGCAATTGTATATACATATAGCCACCAGATCAAATTTAATAATGACAATAATCAAATCTTCTGTATCTTTGCATATTTTCTTGTCTATATGGTTGATCAATTATTGAGAGAGGTATGCTAAAACTTCCCACTATGGCAGCAGCAGATCAATTTCCTCCTGTAGGTCTGTCAGTAATTGTTTACAAGGAATGTTACTGGGAACATACTAGTTTAGAATTATAATATCTTCCTGGTAAACTAAACTTTTAAATCAACATGTAGTGGCTATGTCTAATACTGCTTTTCTCCTTAAAGTATATGTGTTGATACTAGGCTTTCTTTTGACTACTATTTGTTTTTTCTATCCTTTGACCTTCTACTTTTCTGCAGCTTTATGCTTTTAGGTATTTCTCTTATAAATAGCATAAAGCCAAATTTTGCTTTTCTCCCCGATCCAGTCTGACAATCTTTGCCTCCTAAATGCAGAGTTCAGTACATTTACATTCATTGTGTGATTACAGAAAATATTCTAGATTCATTTTTACTACAGTATTTTGTGCTTTCATAATTGAGCTGTTTATTTCTCTTAATGCCATCTTTTGGAATGACTCTGTCCATCTCATTCCACAATACACTAGACTTAGCAATGATATATTCTAGTTATATTTTGCTAGAGGTTACCCTTCAAAATCTTAAAATATCAACTTAACATTCTAAACATAGTCATTATCTTTACCTACTTCTCAAACAATACAAACTTTGAGTACGTTAAGTTCAGTTACACCCCTCACAATTTATCAGTTATTATTATCCAGAAATTACAGTAGTCCCCCTTTATTTGTGGTACTGCTTTCTGCAGTTTCAATTACCTGTGGTTAACCACAATCTAAAAATATTAAATGACAGACTTCCCTGATGGTACAGTGGATAAGCCAATGCAGGGGACACAGGTTTGATCCCTAGTCCAGGAAGAGTCAACTACTGAAGCCTCCCTCTAGGGCCTGCGAGCCACAACTGCTGAGCTCCTGGCTGCAACTACTGAAGGCTGCATGCACAAGAGCCTACACTCTCCAACAAGAGAAGCCACCGCAGTAAGAACCAGCACACTGCAACTAGGCAGTAGTCCTTGCTTTTTGCAACTAGAGAAAATCTGAGACCAGCAACAAAGCCTCAGCGCAACCTAAAAAAATAAAAACATTATCTGAAACATGCCAGAAACAACAATGATTGCTTTAAATTGTGCACTGGGTAGCATGCTGAAATCCTGAACTGTCTGCTCAGTCCCACACTTCAGGCCGTCAGTTATCCCCCTGCTCAGTGCCTCCTGCTACTGAGTCCCTTTGCAGACTTCTCAGTTACTGGGTCAGCTGTCACAGGATCGACACTGCAGTGCCTGTGTTCAAGTAACCCTCGTTTTACTTAATAATGGCACCCAAGTGCAGGAGCAGTGATGCTGGCAATCTGTATATGCCAAAGAGAAGTCACAGAGTGCTTCCTTTATTTGAAAAGGTAAGGCTCTCTACTTGGTAAGAAAAGGAAAAAAACTGTATGCTGAGGTTGCTAAGACCTAAGTAAGAACAAATCTTCGATCCATGAAACTGCAAAGAAGGGAAAAGAAATCCGTACTAGTTTCATCATCACATCTCAAGCTGCAGAAGTTATGGCCACAGTGTGTAACTTGTGTGTGGCCACAGTGTATGGCCACAGTGCTTAGTTAAAATGGAACAGGTACTAATTTGTACCATAAGCTATTTTGAGAAACAGGTCACATTCACATAATTTTTCCTACAGTATATTGTTATAACTGTTCTATTTTATTATTAGTTACTGCTGTTATTCTTACTGTGGCTAGAAATTAAACTTTATCATGGGTATGTATACATGGAAACAACATAGTGTGTATATATATATTAATAGTACTTCATATTATCCATGATTTTAACCATCCATGAGGGGTCTTGGAACATAGTCCCCAAAGATGGGGGATGCTAAATACTAAACGTCTGTCTTGGTTTGTTTTAACCTTACAAACTAGACACTGTTAATGTTTTTTTTTTTTTTTTCGTGTAATTCGTTGTTTAATATATTGGCTTTTGAAAACAGACCACTCTAGATACACTTGGGAGCCTCGGGTGTGTCTGCAGAGAGAGCTGCATGAGGGCGGGATGAGGGGGGTGTGGCTGGGGAGGGGGCGCTGGACAGGCAGACACAGCACACGGGGGGGATGGCACTTTCCTCCCTGAGCTCTGGGGTTAGGGGTCGGATGGCTCAATGTGGGGAGTGCCAGCGCTGCTGGGTGAGGCAGCCGGCTGGATCCTTCTGCCTCGCCCCCAGTGAACCCAGAGCGCAGGCGTGCTGGCTGCCTGCGGTCCAGCTTACGTTCTCCCCAGCTCCACACTCCGCTCGGGCATCGAGCCCACTCGGTTTACCCAGTGGGGCCTCTTTCTGCCCCTCGCTCCGGAGCCTGGGCAGGGTGACGGGTGGGTCCCTGCATCTCCCGGTACATTGCTGGGGCCATGTGAGCCCCATCCCCAACCCCCATCCCCATGCACTGGTGGGTAGGAACCCAGGTCATGGCCAGTGCCGGCAGCTGCTCCTGACCACCGTGGCCACCCCCACCACTCCCCAGCTCCCAGTGAGGTGGGGGCCCTGGATGCTTGCCTCCTTGGGTGTCCTAGGGGGTGCTCACCAGAGGGGCCCTTCACTCCTCCCGTGAGTCTCGGGCTCACCTTGGTGACTCAGAACAGCACCAGGGGGTTCCCCAGCCGGTGGGGGCACTGCGGGCACCCTTAGGCCAGTGTGCTTATTCCTGGGGTCCATTGGCAGTTTCATGCAGCGTGCGTCCCCAGTTATAGGTACTGTGAGCTGTTTCCTAGAGAGTGGCCACTGAGACCCTTCTGTCCAGGGTGAGAGGCAGCACGGCCATGCCGCCAGGCCGTGAGATATGGAACCCAGGGCTGCCAGCTCTGCGCCACCCCGAGGAGAGGGTCTCGTCAGGGTGGGCCTCGGTCCCCAGCGCCCACGTTCAGAGCCCTGTCAGAGCACCTTGGACGGACGCGTGCCCAGCGCGGTCTCCACGCAGGGCACAGCCTTGCCGCGTGGCCTGCCGTGGATTTGGTCCTGTTAATCTGTTTGGTGTCCAGCAAAACCCCAGGAGTTGGTGGGCACGTCCCGCCCCAGGGAGCACCGGCTGGGTGTGGGTATGAGTCCTTGGCCCCAACAGAGCAAGTAGACACTGTTAATGTTTTATACCATCAATTTGTTTTAGTTTCATCCACAAAAGATTTGAACGCTTTCAGTAAATATTTTGGAACTAAAAAAAAAAAATTTCGTTCACGTTTATTATTTTGTTGTTGTTGCTGGCTACTCATTTCTAAGTCTCAAAATCTTTTCAGTCCATTTTCCTTCTTCCTTAATACCCTGACACTCCTGAAGACTACAAAAGATTTTGGATGTCCCTCAAATCTGGCCTCATCTAATGTTTCTTCATGATAAAATCCAGGTTATGGACTTTTGGCAAGATTATCCCAAAAGTGATACTGTGCCCTTTCAGTGCATCGCATCAGGAGGTACAAGATGTCAGTACGTCTCACGACTGATTACTGACTATTGGTTACTTTTATTATTTAGTTATGGTAGTATAACTCCATGCCTCTTAATAGCTCTCATGTTTTCCATCTCTACGTCTCTATGTTACATTCTGTATAATTTCTTCAGCTCCATCTTCCCATTTATTATTTCTTTCTCCAAATGTGTCTAATTTTTTGTTTTAACATGTGCATTGTTTTTCTAATTTAAACTTTTTAATTATCATGTTTCCAGATTTTTTCCAAAATGTCCTGATCAATGCTGATAGTCTTTGGTTCTTTCATCTTACTTTAACTCCCTCTTCTAATACTTATTTTATATTTCATATCTATTAATCCAAATATTGATAGTCTTTCAGAGTTTCACTCTATAGTTTATTTCCTCTCATTCTTGCTCATGGTAGCCTGTTTAACAATTTGGAGAAGGTGAGGGGATGTGCATTCACGTTCAATTGAAATCCTACCTTTGGCAATTTTTTCAGATGTCTATTTAAAGTGCCTTTCTTTGAGAAGGACTGGCATGTGCTTTGGCCAGGAGACTAGTAGTAGCACCAACAGAGGATCTCTTAAACTAGATTTTTGTCTTGGTTTTTTGGAGGCCACACAAGTAGTATAAACTCAGGCTCAAACCTCCATGAGTTAGGGCCTGTGGTAAAGAGAAAATTGTTTTTGAAATTCTACTCAAAGTCAAGGTACTTTGCAACACTCCCCCTCTGTGGTATGGTAATCTACTTTTTTTTCTTTTAGCAACCAAGAATGGAATTCTTTGGAAGTCCTGACTTTATTTGGGTGGGGGTAGGAGGGCTTCAGTTGGGACTTTTCACTTTGCTTGGGTCCAGAGCTCTCTTTCCTGTTCCCAGATGCTAGGCCAAAAGGATACGGAAGTAACTCCAGAACAAACACCACTTCCAATGATAGCTTACCAGCATAGATTCATGTTAGCTCAGTATTTCTGGCTTCCACGAAATCCTTCCTTTTTCCTCAGTTCAGCCATGAAAAAGAGTTTTGATTTGTTTTTTAATCTAGCATTTTCTGGTATACTAAAATACAAAGTTTCTTTGTACCTCTAGCTTGCCATATTGCCAAAAACAGAGGTCCTTAAGGTTTTTTTGAATAATGATAGGGGAAAAAATGCTTTAGGGTTTAATAGAAAACGCAGAGTTTTTAATGATAATTTTTAAAAAGAGATCTGGATTAAATTTCAGGTTCTTTATAAAATATGACTAATAATCATAGAATCAACCTCAATGAGTAGAAAGTGAGAAGAGGGTTTCCTACCAATTCACATTTGTCCTGTTCGGCTATTCCCTGCTGCCTAGAGTTACTGTTTTTATAGACCACCCAGAATAGGCCAGTTCCTTGAATCCTGTGCCAAAAATCACTAGATGCCTTCTTTACCATCTACGCAATATCAATAAGGTCAGAAAAATTAACCCTTTTAAATCTATTCAGTTTATTTTCTTTTTCGGTGTAGTAACTATTTGGGTACGCAAAACTCTTTAAACTAGTCAGTTTTGCTACATATTACTTTGACAAAACTCTCTTACTTTAGACGTAAGATATATTTACATTTCAACACCAACTGCCTTCAGGAAATGTTTCTTAAGGCATACCTATATTTGGCAAATGTGTGTTATATATTTTCTCACTTGGACCCATACCAATAAGGCACAAAAGTTCAATTCTACATTGAACATCTGAAACAACATTAACAACACTATTATGGTAATGTGAGCTCTTCTGAAAGAGTTCAGGTTCCTAAATCTAAAATGCTTTTGAAATCTCTGATTAAAATGTCTATTCATCTGGCCAGACTTAGTTTTGTGGTACCTGAGAAAAGTTGAGTTAGAACTCATGGTCTGTTATTTAAAAGCCTATGCAGTTTCTATACCAATCAAACCAGAAAAATGCTTGCTATATATATATATATATATAAAAAATCACACATACATACACACACATACACAAGGCCACGGATGTGGAAGTTGTTCAATAAATATCTTCCAGGTGGTACTAATAAGGTTCAACTAGGGAATTCCTGTTCCTCTGGCAGACTCCCAGGCCTAAGAAGATCCTCTGTCTTGCAGTGAAAAAGACTGCAAATGGTGAGGTCAATTAAGAAATACTTCTGAATAATACACATGATGGAATATCTTCATACCCAACATTTGCTTCAGGGGTAGATTTCAGCCTTTCAAGTCATTGTTGCTTTCTAGCTTTGATATTTCACTGTTTGTGCTGAATTTTCTCCAGAAGAAATAATTCCTGCTTTGTGTGAATTTTTGTAGCCAGTTTCTTTCCTATTTCCTTCTTGGTGTCTGGAGATATTCCAACTTGTTAAGACATTTTGATATTTCTTCATTCCTTCTAGCTCTTCTCTGTTTTTTTATCTTCAGTCTAAGCCTTTTAAACATGTTTTAAAAATCTGAACAGTTCCTAATATTCCCACTACTTCTTGGCTTTCTGTTCCTAAAGCCTTCACATAAAGACAGACATAGATTTCCTTCGGTTGCTCCTCAGGATTTTCAAGTATTTCAACTTTCTCCCATTCTTACTTACTCTTTTTGTACTATCCATCTAATTTTTTAAAACACAAACCTTTATTGATAAATTGAGACCACTATCCCCTCCATCCATAATGGGTCAATCTACTTGTTCATGGAAATTAGACCCATCCTCTGGTACACCCATCATCTCAGCATCTGTGAAGATCAATAATTCATTAAAAATTTTTTGTTCCTGTCTTATCTTTCAAATCTCTGTTGACTTATACAGACTTTCACAACAGGACATACCCAACACCATTTTCACTTCCTGCCACAAAATTCCACTGTCTTTATTCACTCATCAAATGCTACTACAAAAAGTCTCTGTGACTACCATTATCAGAGTTATTGATGTTCCTTCAAGAATATGCTCCTATCTTTACACAATGTCTACATAATGTTTTTTCATATTACAATTGTTTACATATGTGCTTCTCTTACTAGACATGCTTTTATTCATGTTTACATTCCTGGTTCCTTGCTCAGCACCTGACAAACATATAAAAGTATATGCTGTATGTCTGACTGAAAAAATAATGAGAACCTCACCTCATAGGGCCTAGATAACAAATGAGGAACTAAAAGCACACAGCTTTTAAGAAATCATGCATAAATGTGTATCTCTGGGATTCCGTGGTAGTACAGTGGATAGGAATCCGCCTGCCAATGCACAGGACATGAGTTCGATCCCTAGTCTGCTGGGAGCCAGCACATGAGATCCCACCCATGACAAGGTCATGAGGAGGAGACCTGACAAGCAAGGCAGATCAGGACTTCAGGGATTTCGAAAAGCTGCCCCGGCGCTCACCTTAAAGATGACCTCTGTCTCTCTGATGCTTGCTATATTAGACTACTCCCTAATTTCTGTGACATGGGTAGAAGGCCTTCCCCGATCTCTTTCCAAACAGAATCAACTTAGAACTTTAATAAATATGTCCGCCGGACGGTGGTATCCTATAAGATTATCCAGGATGAAAGGAGTGTTTCAATTTAGACCCCTTTGCTGGCATTCTAGCCTGCTTGGCGAATTTGTACTAATGTACATAACTGCTCGCAACACCTTAATCATAAACAGCATAAAGAACCTGATCACATAAAGGCCCTAATAGGCACAGAGCCCTTCAGGGGAGAGAAAGCCCTATTAGAGAACATAAAAATATTATTCTAAAAGTGGTTATAGTTAAAGATTTAGAAAAATAAGAGTTCAGAATTGTTCATTTTAACCAGGAATGCTAAACAGGGGCTGCCTCACTGGAGCTGCAGAGTCTTTGTGTGGTAAACCTTTTAGATAAATTTAACTGAAAACTTCTGCAAAAGGACTGACCTTTGTGTTCATTAAAGAATAGATTACAGAAAACAGCTTTGCATTCACCTAGGTCATAAAATGTCAATAGGCCCCAAGGCCAGAAGATAATGTACAAGACTCTCACAAAGAAGTATGCAGAAAACACCCTGGTTTCGTGAAGGATGAGCCGATGTAATATTAAACTATCTTCCCCTTAAAAATGTACTAACTTAGAATATAAAAGCTAAGGTAAAAAAAATAAAGATTTGCCAGACTCTGCTGCATCCCCTGTCTGGCCTCTCTCTCTCTCTCGCAGACTTGGCCCTATCAAGGCTGGTCTCACGTGTATTCTCTCGCCGACGCCGTTCATCCTGAGGGGTACCCCCTGGATCCTGCCGAGGCTGGACCCTGGCACTAGTCCAGGAAGATTCTACATACAGTGGACCAACTAAAGCCTGTGTGCCACAATGACTGAGACTGCAACTACTGAAGCCCATGCACCTAGAGCCTGTGCAATGCAACAAAAAAGCCATGGAAGTAAGAAGCCCGTGCACCACAACAAAAGGAAGCCCCTGGTCACCACAACCTACATTCACGGAGCTCCATCTGGTACTGAGGGTCCCAGTATAAAATGCTTTGTTTTGAGAACTGTTCATGACTCTACTGATGCTGTTGCTGAGTGCAAAAGAATTGATGCTTTTCAACTGTGCTGTTGGAGAAGACTCTTGAGAGTCCCCTGGACTGCAAGGAGATCCAACCAGTCCATTCTAAAGGAGATCAGTCCTAATAATACTCTTTGGAAGGACTGATGCTGAAGCTGAAACTCCAATCCTTTGGAACCTGATGCGAAGAACTGACTCATTGGAAAGGACCCTGATGCTGGGAAGGATTGAAGGCAGGAAGAGAAGGGGACGATAGAGGATGAGATGGTTGGATGGCATCACCGACTCAATGCACATGAGTTTGAGCAAGTTCCAGGAGTTGGTGATAGACAGGGAGGCCTGGTGTGCTGCAGTCCATGGGGTCACAAAGAGTTGGACACAACTGAGCGACTGAACTAACTGACGACTTTATATTCACTCTACAGTAACCTAATTCATTTTATTCAGGGAATTCAGTTACATTCAGGTTCCTAAATCAGGATGACAAAGTTTTGATTAGCATGTTTCTTACCTCCTATGTTAATCAAGAGATAGATCTTGAATAAAGAAGGTGTACTCCTTAGGACTTTACTGATGCTTCAGTGGTTAAGAATCTGCCTTGCAGTGCAGGGGACAGGGCTTTGGTCCCTGGTTGGGGAGCTGAGACCCCACATGCTATGGGACAGCTAGGCCCACACACAACTACTGAGCCCGCACATGCACAATGTGACCCTGTGCCACAACTAGGGGGCCCACACGCCACAACTGGGAAGTTCACGCACCACAACGAAGGATCCCGCATGCCGCAACTAAGATCTGATGCGGTGACACAAATAAATGTCTTTTTAAAACAGGAGTCCAGTTTTCAAACACAAAAGCAAAATACTTTTAATATAAAGAATATGGGTAAAATGTCAAAAATAAATAATGAAAAAAGTAGTAAAAAAATTTTTTTAATAATTCAAATGCTTATTTCAGGTATCTCTTCAGCATATTTTATGTAACTTGTCGGTATAGTGTCAACTTTCAAAAATAAGTCAACTTGGAATTAAGACTTTTCACTGAGTTGTCTTAGTTAACTAATTAAAAAGTTAGGTCTCTGGGACTCCATGAAGAGACTTCAAATGCTCTGGGGAATTGTGCTAACATCAAACAACAACAAAAGTCCAATATGAGATCTAGACTTTATTTTTAGAAAACAACTACATAGAAATAAAATGGGAATGGCCTGGTATGGCCATCAAGCATGTGAAAAGGGGGTTCATTATACTATTATACTATTTTCTCTCTGTTTAAAATCTTCATAAATAAAAAGAGATTATTATTATTCAACTCATAATTCCTCTCAGTTCTCATCTAATTTTAACATAGATTTCACTCCTATCCCTAATAAATCTGCCTTCCAAGATTACCACTGACCTGCTGGTCACCAAGTTCAGTATTCTCATCTGTTTTCTGCCTCTCCCAAGCCCTCAACATGTGATACCACTGCTCAAGCCCCTCCTGAAACTCTTTTCATCCTTGGCTTCAGAAAATCACCTTCTCATTCTGTCCCCAATCCTATTCACTTTGAGTGCCTTTCTATTGTTTATCTATGTTATTTATTTATGGTCTATCTATTATTGTTCATGCTGAGTCCCTCAGATTCTTCTTATTCTTCTTCCTCTATTTATCTCCTTGGATAATCTCAGCTACTCCACTAACATCTCTGTCTATCTATCAGATAATCAGTAATTCCCAATGTCTACTCACTGTCTCCAGAGAAGGCAATGGCAACCCACTCCAGTACTCTTGCCTGGAAAATCCCATGGACGGAGGAGCCTGGTAGGCTGCAGTCCATGGGGTCGCTAAGAAATGGACACGACTGAGCAACTTCACTTTCACTTTTCACCTTCATGCATTGGAGAAGGAAACTGCAACCCACTCCAGTGGTCTTGCCTGGAGAATCCCAGGGATTGGGGTGCCTGGTGGGCTGCCGTCTATGGGGTCGCACAGAGTCGGACACGACTGACGCAACTTAGCAGAAGCAGCAGCAGTCACTATCTCAAATTTCCCAATATCTAGTCAACTATCTCAAATTTATACTAACAATAAAAACCATTATTTTCTATCATGAAACTATTCATCTTTATATGTTGCCTACTTCATATAAGAGTATCACCATTCGGTCCCTCAAGAGAGAAATTCTGGAATTATGTTTACTTTCTCTCTTTTCTTCCTCACATTCCACATTGTATTCATCATCAAATCCCACAGAGTTTACATCAGAGATGTACCCTGGGATAGTCCATCCTTTCCATCACCATAGTCCAAGTTCAGACTCTCATCTATTGCTTTACATGTATCAACAGAATCCCATGCTGTCTCTGTCAAAAGTTCCTCCTCCATCCAAACCATTTTCAATACCACCTTCATAGTCATTTTAGTCGTATTCCTAAGATTCAAAACTGATTATGTTACTCTCTGCCTAAAAACCCAGTTTTTAAAAAAAAAACTGGTTTACAGTAGCACTGTACATAACAGCATACTAAGCCCTTCATTATCTGGCCTCACTTCTATCACTAGCTATATTTCCTCACACACACTTCCACATACATAAAATGCACTGAATTTTTCACTTTTTTTCTGAACATGTCAGCCACTTCGTAACTGTGCCTTGTATCATGCTGCTCCCTCTGCATGGTCTGCCTTTCCCATAGTTTTCACCAGGTGAACGATCATCATACTTTAAGATTCAGCTTCCTCTATGGGATTTCCCTTACCAGTCTGGCATTCAACAACATGAATTGAGAATCTATCAATATGACATGAACCTTCTCCTCAAGGAATGAATATTCTCATTTATATTCTTTAGTACTTTGTTCATGCTGATGTTATGACATCTATCACATTATGTTACACTCATCCTTGTACGCGTCTCCCCTCACAGCTGGATCGTGAGGTCTTTACAGGCATGGTCCCTATCTAATTCCTCTCTGGCTTCCCAGCACCTAGGGTATTGATTTTGTTCACGTGCAAAGTTCGCCACACTTAGTGGGAATCGGAAAAAGATGATTTTCAAGATCGCTTTGAATTCTAGTATTCTATGATTTCAACATAAATGCAGCATTTCTTAGTTGTGATTTAGCTGAAAACCTGTGTCAAATACAGCTAGAATGCTTAAAATATTTATATTAATTCCTGTTCCAAACCTACTGAAGAGGAAACAGAATTACTGCTCTAGTTAGGGAGGAAATCATTCAAGGGCCTTATAATCACTGACACTCAAGTATCATAGTATTGAGGGAGGTAATAATATAATTACAATTTAAAAGTAAGTAATTGAGGCACAGAGAGATTAAGTAACTTGAATAAGACAACAAAGTTACTAAGCTAAGTGGGGAAGCTAGGATTTGAACTCAGTCTAATTTCAAGGCCCATGATCTTTCTCAGGTCAGTATTCTGCTTTATCAATGCTCTGTTTAATAACCTAAGGCTTCTTTCATTTACAAAAAACATGAACTTTACTTTCTGCCAGACCTACATGAAGAACAAGAAAGAAGAACCAATCTTTCTTCTGTCATCTTGCCTCTGAAGAGGAAAAAAACAAATCCATTTTTCCCTAGCATATGACTAGAGTAAATATAATAAATAATAAAAATTCAAATTTCTAGCATTAGTATCCAAAACAAATATCTATACACTTACCTCATGGGTCCATAGTTCAGTACTATAAATGCCAAAACTATCATCACACAGATAGCTCTTCGCTTCGGACTAGGAACTTTAAGCCTCTGGTTCTAAAGAAAATGATCATATTAAATACAAATGAATTACACATCAGTCTCACAAAAAGCAACATCTAAGATAATCATAACTCTCCTCTTTACCAGCTATGAGAATGCTAAAATGAAAACCAAAATGCAAATATAGGAAACAGCACTTTTCTTTTTTTTTAATGGAAACAGTAATTTTCAAAAGACTAAAGCAGAGCCTTTCAGAGATAGAAAAAAGGAGAGGAGTAGGAGAGAAGAAACCTAGCAACCCTTGTTGCAGAAGCCTCTTCACCTAAAAGGAAAGAATTCAACAATTTTATGTTTTTATGAACCTTCAAAGAATTCCAAGGCACTGTACTTTAGTAATTTGTCTCTCTCTTAAATCACTGTTTTCAGTAACATAACATGTGCTCAGGGGAGGACAGAAAGAGCAATGTAAGAAGCCAGTCTGGGGAATTGCCTGGCGGTCTGGTGGTTAGGACTCCATGCTTCCACTGCAGGGAGCATGGGTTTGATCCCTGCTCAGGGAATGAAGATCCCACATGCTGCACTGCACAGTCAAACAAAAAAGTCCCATTCACTAGGCAGAGGCATCTGTTTGGTTCAAGAAAGCACTGTGGTAGGAAATCCTGAAAGCAGCAGATTTCATGAACAGAATTGAGATGATTAGCCTCGCTGGGACACAGCAACAAAATACAAAGTATAGTATAGAGGTTGGGTGAACTGAGAACATATTAAATTTTTAAATTTTTTATTGCTTACGCTTTTAAAAGGAAAGACCTAGTGGGACTACTTAGGAGACCTGATGTGATTCATTTAGTCAAAAAAAAAAAGAGAGTGAGAATGGATGCTATGATAATAAGGGAGAAGAAACCCAGGAAAAGGAGATAATTTTTACACACAGCTTGGGAGGTACAATTCAAAAGCTCTTCTTTCCAACACTTTATTCTTACTACAAATGTTTTTGGGCTTATTGTGCCTGCCTTTTGCTATTACTATTTTACAAAATTTAATTTAAAATGTAAAATTTCCAATTGCTTTATCAGGAAAAAGAATACTTCAACCCATCAGCTCGGCTCTATCACGAACTAGCACTCACCTCTGATACAACTTCATCCAGTTGCCGCTTCAGTGAACCGTTCTCTTTCTTCAGCTTCTCATTCTCCAAAAGGGCTGCCTTTAACCTTGCCTCTAAGCCTAGCATGTATTCTTTCTTCTTCTTGCGGGACTGACAAGCTGACTCTCGATTTTTAATCATACGTTGCTGTCTCCTTAGCACAGCAATCTAGGAAAAGTTACAGTAAATCAAAAATAGTTGGATTTTAGAATCAGATCAGTGAAGAATATACTGATTTTTATAACTATCTCTAAGCAAATTGTTCAAAAGACAGCTTACTGGTTTTTTAAAAAAAAATACTCAAATGAAATAAACCGAAATCAAATGATTAAATAAGGCCTTCTAAAACCTGTTAAATGATTTCTTCTGGTGTTTTCACCAGAAATAAGACTTATTTATTGATAAATAATAAATAAGATTTATTTATTGATCTTCCTATTTTCCCTTTAGAAATATTATATATATGTATACATACAGCTTTAATCTATATCACAGGCCCTGAATTACTTGACTGTTTTTCAGAACCATCTATCCTGTTACTTATAGAGCCACTTCTACTGGTAGAGTTACCATCACTTCAAATTCACCATGTGCCAACTGAATTCATTATCTGCCTCTACCTATTCTTTAAAATCTATTGATCTATCAATGGTATCTCTCAGGATATAAAGGAAGGTGTGACCAGTAACCTATTTTTCTTTCATTCCCTAAATTTACTGCCTCTCTCAACCTGATTTACTCACTAAATACATACTGAAGATACACGAACAACCAAGTTAATTCCAGTGAAAGTGTGTCTGTCATTCCTGCTTCTCTAATTCCACTGCCATTCTCCTAACGCAGGCACGTATTGACTCATCTCCAGGCTACTGCAACAACCTTCTAACTGCTTCAGCTGGCTTCAAGCTCCTTCTGTCTACCATCTTTAAGATAACTTTCTTCTCCTAAAAACATTTTAATCTTGCTACTCCATTGCAAAAGCAAGCTAGTCATGTATTTTACCTATCAACCTTTGCTTTCAAAATCTTCCATAATGTGACCACTCTCTACTTTTCTAACTCTACAACTATTCACACCACACCTTCCAGTCAAGGTTATTCCATGATCTTCACACATATCTAACTTGCTTCTTAATTCATACTGTTTGTTCTGATTTAGAATGCCATCTCCTCTACTAAGCTAATTCTAAAGACTGTCCAAACTCTTAATTATGATAGACCACTTGGAGTTTTTAATATTGTCTGAATTACTCACGCCCTTATAATTCAGAAGATACAGCTGAATGCTCTGTTTCAAAAATGCTGACTTTTTCTCTCTTTTCCTAGATTTTATACCTTGGAAGCCAAAACTATGTGATATGACTCACAATATCTACCATAATCAAAACTTACTGACCGAAATTATTTTTGTCATATTTTCTAAACAAAGATGTGAAATGTCTTTTAGCATTAGTCTATTTCAGAATGTTAGATAGTAAAATTTAGTCCATAAAAAGAACCAAATAATATTAAATTTATTATTGTAAGTATACAGATGACAGAATTTCTGACTTCTCTATTTTGTAAAGGACTTTTAAAAAAGTAAACATTTTACTGTGGCTGTTTAATAATTTTTACTGAGATACATAAATAAAATTAAATAATTTAATGCTAATTTCTTTTGAAATAACAATGCAATTTTCACCCCATACTACAGTTTCTAGAAATAGAGGTATACCAAATCCAACTGAGCAATCAGAATCCATAAGAAAAAAAAAAGAACCCACGAGGAAAAGAAATATTACATGAGATGTCAAGAAGTGTATCTTTCCCTCTTTTTTTTCTGTTTTAACTGAAACTTCACAAGAATGCTGACTTCTATAACCATCAATCTACAAAATTTCCATATGGCATAACTATCCCACTCTTCAATAACGCTAAACACACACACGCACAAAGCAGTGGCAATCATGACAGATTTTAATTATTCATCAATTTCAAACTACTTTCTGGACAATGCCACTTTGTTCAATCTACTGTTACTCTTAGTGATCTTCACTGTTACTGAGAATGCCAGTGTCCATAATTAATACTTAACATTAGAGTGCTGAAGTACGCAGAATGCTGAGCAAGCACATAAAAGAGAAGGTTCCCAGATGGAAGAGCTTATTTATACTAAAAGTTGGATAAAAGGTAACCTTACTTTAAAGGCTGATTAATGTATGGACTCTAGGGAGGCTTACAGATGGCACACTACTTAATACATTTCAAACAGGATTAGGGATTTCTATAAACAAGAAAAGCACCTGCATATTATACAGCATAAAGTTTCAAAGGCTGTCAGTGCACATGTCTCATACTAAAAAAACGAAAACCACCTGTAGCCAAATATCCATTTCTTCCTATAGAAAGAGATAACAATAGTTCTGAAAATGCAGTAAATACTCAGTATTACCAATAAATACAAAGGATGAATACAGTAAAAATATATGAAGACCACAGGAATCTCCAAACACAGAGCTCCGACTTTACATTTCAGCAAGCTATCTTCAGCTAACTGAATAAAATATTTAAATTATTCTGTATTTTCGAGGGTAAAAAAAAAATTAAAATTTCAGATTAAACATACGCATACTATTTATCTGTTTGTTTGACAGGTGAGGATATTTAAAAGAAAAAAAGGACTACCTGTAATTACTGTTTTGTAAACTGATTTTTCCCCCATATAACATACATGATCATCCTTGACATGCCATGAGAATGGCAGCACAGTATTTCAATTATATTGATGTTCCATAATACATTTAACTAATCTCCTCTTGTTGAGATTGTTAATAGTTTTCAAGATTCTTTAAAATAAGGCTCATCATTCAATACTGTTAGAGTAGAAGAATCAAGGCTAGAGTTTAGGGCAGTTAATTCCAAGACCAGTGCTACTTCCACAATAGCTCCACGCTGCTTTTAAATAGCAAACAGGAAGTCCTGCATTACAGTATGGAACTCTAAACTCAGTGAACTGTGTGGTTACTTTAATTATGTGCCTGATTGAAATTGAAGGCTTACGGTGCTGCTTGTATCTGGAAGTTTACCCTCCTCTGTTAGCAGTCTACAAACATAAAATCTATATTATACTCTGGCCCATTAATCAATTGACACATCTCCCTGTGGGCATATAAGATGATTCAGCATGACTGAGATGAGTGAACAGCTAGTCAGTCCCTGCTTCTGATCATCCTGCCTTCAGACAACTCTTTCACCAAGCATTATGCCTTGGAAAAGGAAAAACTCCCAAGCAGAAAAATACTCTCCCTTTAGTGCCACTGCACTATAAAACATAGTGTTTCATTAGTAAACATTTACTTGACTGTAAGAAAGACTCTCATAACTGCCATATGACCCAGCAACCCCACTGCCGGGCATACACACCGAGGAAACCAGAATTCAAAGAGACCCGGGTATCCCAGTGTTCATCGCAGCACTGTTTATAATAGCCAGGGCATGGAAGCAACCTAGATGCCCATTAGCAGACGAATGGATAAGGAAGCTGTGGTACATATACACCATGAACTATTACTCAGCCATTAAAAAGAATTCATTTGAATCAGTTCTAATGAGATGGATGAAGCTGGAGCCCATTATACAGAGTGAAGTAAGCCAGAAAGATAAAGAACATTACAGTATACTAACGCATATATATGGAATTTAGAAAGATGGTCATGATAACCCTATATGTGAGACAGGAAAAGAGACACAGATGTAGTGAACAGTCTTTTGGACTCTGTGGGAGAGAGTGAGGGTGGGATGATTTGGGAGAATGGCACTGAAACATGTATATTATCATATGTGAAATGGGTCACCTTTCCAGGTTCAATGCATGAGACAGGGTGCTTGGGGCTGGTGCACTGGGATGACCCAGGGGGATGGGAGGTGGGAGGGGGGTTCAGGATGGGGAACACATGTACACCCATGGAGGAGTCAAGTCAATGTATGGCAAAACCACTACAATATTGTAAAGTAATTAGCTTCCAATTAAATAAATTTATATTAAAAAATAGTAATAAAAAAAGAAAGAAAGACTCTCATAAAAGGAGAATTTTCACAAACGGACAAATACTTTTTGAAGGTTGGATCAATTTAAGAGTCAAAATCCTAAGTCTCTTTGCATTATGTTTCATTTTAAGTTACTGATAAACACTACAAGACATGTTCTTCTTACAAATAAAATAGACTACTTAGACCCTTGATTCTGTGACGTTGCTAAAAAATGAGCTTTGAAGTTCTGAATGGCTATAAAGATATTAAAATATTTTACCGCTAAGAAACACATCCCAATATCTTACACAAGCTCAAGACAGATCAAGTATCGGTAACATACAGGTGAATAAACCACTAGGTTACTATACGTCAGTTCTAATTCTCATTTTGCTGAATCTTTCTCTCTAAACTGATGTATAAAGCAAACACTGTCACTGATTAACCTCTTCATTATATCGAACAAAACTTTATTCAATTAAATAAAAAAGAAATAAACTTTGTCTACTTGAAATTGACACTTTAATCCTCTAAAGGTCTCATCCAATCCGAAAACAAAATGGTTCTATTACCGATGTTAAACATGTGTGCTTAATTACCATGTAGCACAATAACGACTACTGTATCATAAAATATGGATGCCATTAACTTTGCTGTTTTATCTGATCCCAGACTGTTCAAATAAAGTCAATCTTTATATTTTGTCTCACAACACTTAAAACCATCTGCTTGAGTTTTTTTCTTAATTAAGAGAATACATTTGTAGAGAGAAAGAAAAGGGAACAGCAAGTTTCAAGATACGGATAATTTGAAGTTGGCACTGCATCAGGACTGCCTTGAAAGTAAAGCCTCATTAATGGAGCACAGAGTAAAGACAACAGTGCTGAACTGAGGGAAAGCCAAGGCTTGAATCCTAACTCCATCATCGCAGGTCATATGATAGAGGTGAGGATTAAATGAGTAATGGACATGAAGGTTCTCTGTAGACTGTAATGTACCACACACATGCCCTGCTGGGCTAAGCCGCTAAGTCGTGTCCGACTCTTTGCCACCCCACAGACTCTCACCCACCAGGCTCCTCTATCCATGGGATTCTCCAGGCAAGAATACTGCAGTGGGTTGCCAGTTCCTCCTCCATGGGATCTTCCAGACCCAGGGATCAAACTCATGTCTCCTGTGGCTCCTGCATTGCAGGCAGACTTTTTACCACTGAGCTATAAGTTTCACTAAAAAGAAATATACTGCAGCTATGAATAAACTGGGTGAGGAAACAAAAATTCTTAATTCCATCAACAACGTGCCTCAGAGATACTCAGATAAACTATTCAACTACAGTAATACTGCAAATATCTGCCTTCGTTCCAGCTCTTACTTTTACAGATTTCAAATATCAAATATCAGATTAAAACAAAAACAGACAAAATCTGGAAATCCCATTTAATACATACAAAAGCAGAAAACTAGAGCCTAAGATTAAAAATCTAATTCACTCTCCTCCCAACATCCCTTAGTCTGCTCCTTATTCTGTATTTATCAGGACTCTCACTCATTTGCCTGACAAGGCCAATAAGAGGTTTTATGCACTTACAAAGTGTCTGGTATAGACCAGTTCATCAATATCAGCCATCTAAGTAATATGGCCTTGACTGAAATATTTAACCAATTGATTCATTCAATGGTAAAATGAGAATAAAGCCCACTTTACAAGGATTTTGAGAGAATCAAATAGGACTATGTGAAAATAAATGTGAAGTACTTATTAAAACTATATTAGAAAAAAGCTGAACTTCTCAGAAGTGTCAAAAAGACAAAGGCTATGGAAATGCTCCAGATTAAAAGAAGTCGAAGAGACATGACATCTCAATGCAATATCTGACCCTATAGGGATCCTATATTGGAGGGGGAAAAACTCAAGTGATAAAAGTGTCATATTGACAGCTGAGTAAAGTATTTTACAAACAAATTTATGAAGGTGATAACTGTACTGTGGGTAAGTAAGAGAATATCCCTATTCTGAGGAAATACACACTGACATATTTAAGGGTAAAGAAACTATAAGGTATGTAACTTAATGTAAAATAGTTCAGGAAAAAATGTATATATGTGTGTGTGTATATATATATGTGTGTATATACATATATATATATGTATATATATATATATGCAGATGGATAGGCAGATAAATAAAACTAACTGATAAAGTAAATGTGGTAAAATGTTAACAACAGGTGAATCCAGGTAAAGGTACATGGGTGTTCTCTGCACTAGTTTTGTTTTTACAACTTTTTAAAACTTGAAATTATTACCATATACAAGGTCTGGTACACATGTACACACACACACACATAAGACTGCAGTACCAACATAACACTAAGGAGTTATAGGAAAAGAAAAAAGAACTTTCCTTTAAAACTCATAATCAAGGGTGGTAAGAGCCACAGAAAACGTTAGCCATAACAGGTTTAATCTTTTGAGTATTATTTGTTAACCACCTTTAACCAGTCAAAAGTTCTCTTCTGTTAACAATTAATATTCTTTCACACATTTGTAGAGCAGTAATGTTCTGGAGATTACACACCTTCAAGACTATAGCCAATGATACTTTCATTGAAATAATTTGTCATTTTCCTTTGTAGATTATCTATTCACTTAATTTGTCCATTTGACTGTTGGGTTAACTAGCATCTTTCTGATTTGTAAACACTCTTTATATGCTAAAAATTGTTTTTAAAAGACTACAAAAAGTTGTACATAAATTTTCAGAGCAGCATTATTCCTAACAGCCTAAAAGCAGAGACCACTCAAATGTCCATCAACTGATGACTGGATAACCCAAACGTGGTCTATCTGGAAAATGGACTATTATTTGGCCATGAAAAGGAGTAAACATTGAAATACGACACATAAATGCATCTTGAAAAATATTGTGCTAAGTGAAAGAAGTCATACACAAAAGGTACATCATGTATAATTCTATTGATATGAAATGTCCAGGATAGGCAACTCCATACAGAAAGCAGGCTTCCCTCATAGCTCAGTTGGTAAAGAATCTACCTGCAGTACAGGAGACCCTGGTTCAATTCCTGGGTCAGGAAGATCCGCTGGAGAAGGGATAGGCTACCCACTCCAGTATTCTTGGGCTTCCCTTGTGGCTCAGCTGGTAAAGAACCCACCTGCAATGTGGGAGACCTGGGTTTGATCCCTGGGATGCGAAGATCCCCTGGAGAAGGGAAAGGCTATCCACTCCAGTATTCTGGCCTGGAGAATTCCATGGACAGTATAGTCCATGGGGTCAGAAAGAGCTGGACACAACTGAGCAACTTTCACTTTCCCTTATACAGAAAGCAGATTAGGAAGTTAGGAAACTCCATTAGGAATGGAGTTTCTTTTTAGCCTGATGAAATATCCTAGTATTAAACATCAGTGACAGTTGCATAACTCTGAGAATATACTAAGAATCACTAAAAAGTACATTTTAAAAGGGTAAACTCAGACTTCCCTGGTGGTCCAGTGGCTAAGAATCCACTTGCCAATGCAGGAGACACAAGTCTGATCCTTGGTCCAGTAAGACTTCACATGCGGCAGGGCAACCAAACCCATGTGCCACAACTACTGAAGCCCAAGCACCCCAGAGCCCATGCTCTGACAAGAGAAGCCGCCACAGTCAGATGCTCACGCACTGCCATGAGAGCAGCCCCCACTTGCTGCAACTAGAGAAAGCCTGTGCACAGCAATGAAGACCCAGCAAAGCCGAAAAAAATAAATAATTTTTAAAAATAAAAAGGTAAACTCCATAGTATATGAATTTTAGCCCAATTAAGCTATTAAAAAAACTCCAAGCAAACAAGGACTTTCATTCACCTCAAAAGGGCATGGAAGGCAGAAGCTAAGGACTCTCTTTTCAGACAAATGTACACGCATGCAAAGTATTACAAGCAAGGAACACAGTGAGGTGAAGAACAGGGAACTTGTTTAGGGGAACACTGAAACCTATTGATGGGTTCCATTAAGAAACCCTGTGACTGTCATTCTTGCACATTTAAAGTAGAAGAACAAATTACAATTACCCCTAAGGTGAAAAACTACCTAGCTTCTGATGCTCTAGTTTCAGTTCCAGGAATTTCTCCTACAGATATACGTTCATATGAACAAACTGAAATAAGTACCAAGTGATTCAATGGAAGAATGTTTACAAAGGAAAAAACCCCCACAAAACCCTTAAATGATTATGACAGCTGTATGAGATAAGACTACCAAGCACCTATTAAAATATTAAGAAAACTTTGTACGTACTGCTGTCGAAAAATCTCTAAGATATATTGAGAAGAGTGACATGCAGGACAGTGTTTATAGTATGTTACCATTTCCATAAAACAGGTAAATAGGTAAAAAGATATATTCTTATATACTAAAGAACTATCTCAGAAAGAATGCACAAAAACCTGGTAACAATGATTGCTTCTGAGCAGGGAAACAAAATGGCTAGAAAGCATCTAGGTCATGGGAGGACTGTCTTGCTAGGAATGAGTCTCCAGGGGTAGTTTACAGGAAGAGAAATCAGAGAAAGAACAGAAGCATTTAATTTTTTATTAAGATATAAATCAGCATCCCTATAAAAATAATTATTTATTAACCTTATCAAGATGCTAAACTGAGAAATAAAGAATAAAGAATGTTAAAGCTGCCATGACATAAATCTAACCTAATGCAACACATCAGAGAAAAAAAATCTGTTCACTTCTCATTCCAAAGCTACTGTAGCCATATAAGAGATTACTTGCCAAAGTCTTTATTCAGGATAAATTTTTAGGAGCCCCAAATCTCCATCTAAAGAGGAACTGCAAATATTTTAACAAAGCATGTTTTTCTTTTACGTGCAGAGTGTCTGGTAGCAACAAAGCCAAAAAGTAGTCAGCACAGAAGTAATTTCTTTACTAGAATCTGGATAGTTTTTCAGATCTCTAAATCTTCCCGTTGAATTTGTTCTGATGGATTCCTCTACTTTATAGCCTAAAGAAATATCATGATCTCAATGTCTCTGTTGCTTAAGAATTTAGTTACTAAAAAGTTCATTATTTATTCACAATTTATCTTCTTAGATCTAAGGTAGTCACACAATTCAAGGTTATTCAGCTCACACTTTGACCTAACAGAGTATCTATTTGTGGGTTTACAGACAAAATAAGCATCTTAAATGTTCAGTAGTTGCACATTTTTTTTTTCTGAAATAGAACACAGACACTCTCCATCTTTCTAACAGTTTCTCTGCACTGCTTTGCATTGTAAACAGATTGTTTTATTTCATACTTTTCTTGGAAGCTACCCCTTTAGGGGGTACCCTGTGAATCCTGCCACTGCACATCCTCCTGGGTATGACAAGAATACAAAGCCCTGACCACGCCTCATCCAGGCCATTTCTCAGGGCTGACCTTCAGAGATGAGGTAACATCTCCCTCTGGACGATGAGGAGGCTTGCTTACTGCTTGCTGTAAATGTAGTCAATTCCCAACTTCAGCATTCCGTCACTGCAATAAAGGAACGCTGGGCGTACAGTATCATCTGGGCCAGCATCACATCAACCCCATGCTGACAACACTAACAATACCTGAATCCTTGAACTTAACTATGTAACACTTGCCCCCACAGGAAAGAAACACAAAGTTTCAATTTGGTACGGATGCCAGGGGAATTCCTCCACACCACTCTAATACCCAAGGCCACGGAAAGGGATGCCCCAGCACCCACCTCCTCAGGATGGCTCTGGTGACCCAGGACAGGCACTCCCAAAGGGAAGGGATGGGGATGGAAGGAGTCAAGGTCACTAAGTAAAGAGCAAGACAGGGGGTCCAAAGTAATAAGGGGCTTGGAAGATGCTCAGTGGAGAGAATGGACTGAGAGGAAGACCTGCGGCCTTCCGTCAGTATAGCCTGTACCCCTTCATCAGTCTCCCATCTGACGTTATTTCAAGTTCTGAACTTGTTTCTGATCACTTTCTTTCCATTGTTTCCACCAACTGATTTCTATTAAGGGCTTTTGCTCCACCTTGACCCACTTGTGACATTTAGAATAGAATTTCACCACTCTTTTTTTCCTGCTCTGTTGTCCCAGTAACCAAAACAATGTTGTAGCTCCATAGTCTTTAAAACTAGGCCCATAATGTCTTGTGAATTTTATGGAATTATAATGGGTAAGTGGAAGTATTCAATGCAGATTTAAACAGATTGCTGTTTCCAAGCCCTTGGTTTGAAGTTTGGCAACATTCAATAGCACTTTAAAGAAGATAAGCATGTTCTCCCGTGAAGGCATCTTTGTAGTTCCAAGATTACCATTTACTAAGAAACTGCATAAGAGAATTTCTACACTGAAATGAGAGACCATGTTCATTTTTTCCATCAGGATCTGAGCCAAAAACCAACCATATTTCTTGAAGACTTAGGTGAGGTTTCCAAGAGTTAAATGGAACAGATTTACCAGCAAAAGGCAGGAAGAGTGAGATTATAATTTGAACCAGGCAAACTGTTTCATAACAGAAAATGTGGCACTTAATGTAGTTTGCAGAATATGGTATGCTAAAAATGCTACTTTATGGCAGAAGCAGACCTCTGGAGAGTGAAACCAGCCAAACGAAAAGAGCAAAAAAGGTAGAAAAAAAAGAAGCCATGTCAGCAATACAAAGCCACAAAAAACTGATACACTTTTTTTTGGTACCGAATTACAACTTTTCCACCACATTCTGTGGTTTAAAAACACACAAAAAAAACGCTTGCTGAAAAAGTTTTCATTTTGGCCATTTTGAATCGGGGTTATACTAACTCATATTTATCCTAATTTAATAGGACTTGACTCTAACAAACACACACATTGTTGAGGTCGCAGGAGACTACATATGTGAGCAGATCAAAGTTTTCTGCAGCTCCTTCTGGAACAGATTTATCCTGGGTTCCTGAATGGCTTGGCCAGCTGATAGAGGACAGACTGATGTGTCTTTACTTGAAATAAACATTAAGTCAAAACCTCTAACAGAAAACTCATACTGAAAAGGCTTGGCTCACTCCTTGATGTGCTAGTCAAGGAAAAACAAGCACAAAAATCTCAGTGTAGGTTGATTAGAAAATGTATTCTAATCGTCTTTACGTCTCTTGCACCAGACATACAGTACTTGAATCTTTCTTGTATAACACTGTCAACTCTGAATTTTGAAAAATAATAAGAATGCTAGTCAATAATTACTGCTTAAAAAAAAAAAGCTAATACTTGTTGGTTCTATACTTTCTCATTCTCACACATCCCCCAGTTCTTCAACGTTGACTGCATTATTCAACCAAATCTACAAAGCACTCAGAGTTTAAAACCAAAACAGACATAGTCTTTCACATCAAAGAACTTCTAAAGGATGTCTGGCTAATAGACCAACAAATAATTAATTGAAATGTTTATAAAGATTACAGAATGTGTGTCAGTGACATACAATGATGCCAACATTAAGATGCTCATTATTCAGATATTAAGCCTAGAAGAAAAACAATGATCTCTTCTTGTTATTAAATAGAATTACTGCATCAAAGACTCTTAGAAAAAAATTTTTCTATAACTTGGGCTTCCTCAGCTGGCAAAGAATCGGCCTGCAACACAGGAGACCCCAGTTTGATTCCTGGGTCGGGAAGATTTACTGAAGAAGGGAAAGGCTACCCAGTCCAGTATTCTTCGGCTTCCTTGACGGCTCAGCTGGTAAAGAATCCACTTGCAAAGTGGGAGAACTGGGTTTGATCCCTGGGTTGGGAAGATAAGGGAACAGCTGGCTACTCATTCCACTATTCTGGCCTGGAGAATTTCATGGAGTGTACATCCATGGGCTCATAAAGAGTTGGACACGACTGAGAGAGTCTGACTTTCACTTTCTATAACTTAACTGCACCTGTGCTAGATGAGTCCTCTGGAATAACCCAGAACAATTATCCTATTTTCCACATGACAACCTTCATTTTCTAGAAGATGGCTCTACTTTCAGTCTTCTTTTCTTCAGCTGACTGAATCATACCAACCCTTAAACCATTCTCCTCCCCATGACATGGTTTCTAGACCATCTCCCCATCCTAGCTATGTTCCTCTGGACCATCCCATGATTGAATGTTATAATTCTAGGAATGTAGGCTAAAATATGTTAAGATTTTCACACTGAAAACAGTGTGTGCCAAAACATGAAGGAGGAACAGCAGTGTTATATGAAAATAGACATACAGTACAGGATTAAAGCTTGACTATTATGTTAGTTTATTTTGAGTACTAAAAAAGGTAAGCACACAGTGCTACAGCATAATAGACACTAATGCATAGCATGTGTTTCAACTGAAGATAAAATGATGTGAAGCTGAGATTTGCTTTAAAATACTCTATGTGGAGGTGATGAGCACAGAACAGAGGAAACATAATTAGCAAAAATATGTTGGTACTCAGTGAGGTATGATTGGTAATCAAAAATGTTGGTAATCAAAAAATATATAGATGTCATATACATCAATATTTTTTAAATTTCTAATTAGCCATTACCTTTTTCATGTCTAAAATATTTCAAAATACATATTTTTAATGCCTAAACATATTACCTATAGACAACTTTGAATATTTTCTATTGCAAGTTTTATTTGTATTACAGAAAAAATTCAAGTTCACAATTTAAAAAGTATTAAAAGAAAATTTTAAGCAATCATTTTCAAAATCCTTGTTCAGAATAGAAATTATTTTAAGCATCTTTTCTGATCACAACAGCATGAAACTAGAAATCAACCACAGTAAGAAAAACGGGAGAAGAGTGAACACATGGAGACTAAACAACAAGCTGCTAAACAAACAATGGGTCAACAGTGAAACCAAAGAGGAAATCAGAAAATACCTCAAGACAAGGGAAAATGAAAACACAGCTTTCTAAAATCTAGGGGATGTAGCAAAAACAGTTCTAAAAGGGAAGTTCATAGTCATACAGGCTTTCCTCAAGAAACAAGAAAAATCTCAAATAACCTAACCTGACACCTAAAAGAATTAGTAAAAAAAGAACAGGCAAAACCCAAAGTCATCAAAGTGAAGGAAATAATAAAGTCAGAGAGGAAATAAATAAAACAAAGATCCAAAAACAACAGAAAAGATCAATAAAACAAGAGCTGGTCTTCTGAAAAGATAAAATCAACAAGCCTCTAGCCACACTCACCTAGAAGAAAACAAAAAAAAAAAACCCAGAAAAACAAAATAAGAAATCAAAGAGGAGAAATAACAACTGATACCATAGAAACACAAAAAATCACAAAAGGATACTATGAACAGTTATAAGCCAACAAACTGGACAACCTAGAAGCACACAGGTTTCTAGAAACACACAGCCTGCCAAAACTTAGTCAAGAAGAAACATAATTTGAACAGACCAATCACCAGAAATGGAATAGAATTTCCCTGTGAACATCATTCTCCTGTGAAAAACTTTTTAATTGAAAAGTTGGATGTATGATTTTTTAGTTGAAAATATCATGAAATATTCTTAGAGTTTTGTTATCGTTGTTCATTTACTTATTGTAGAAAACTTCTCAAATACCAAAAGGGAAGAAAGACTACACACCCACCCTCAGTGAGTACCAACTTTTTTTTGCTGATCATGCTTCCTCTGTTCTGTGCTCATCACCTCCACATAGAGTATTTTAAAGCAAATCTCATTAAGGAAACAATTCCATTCACCATTGCAACGAAAAGAATAAAATACTTAGGAATAAATCTACCTAAAGGAACAAAAGACCTGTATACAGAAAACTATAAAACACTGATGAAAGAAATCAAAGAGGACACAAATAGGTGGAGAAATATACCGTGATCATGGATCAGAAGAATCAATATAGTGAAAATGAGTATACTACCTAAAGTAATCTATAGATTCAATGCAATCCCTATCAAGATACCAATGGTAATCTTCACAGAACTAGAACAAATAATTTCAAAATTTGTATGGAAATACAAAAAACCTCCAATAGCCAAAGCAATCTTGAGAAAGAAGAATGGAATTGGAGGAATCAACCTGCCTGACTTCAGGCTCTACTACAAAGCCACAGTCATCAAGACAGTATGGTACTGGCACAAAGACAGAAATATAGATCAATGGAACAAAACAGAAAGCCCAGAGATAAATCTATGCACCTATGGACACCTTATCTTTGACAAGGGAGGCAAGAACATACAATGGAGAAAAGACAATCTCTTTAACAAGCGGTGCTGGGAAAACTGGTCAACCACTTGTAAAGGAATGAAACTAGAACACTTTCTAACACCATACACAAAAATAAACTCAAAATGGATTAAAGATCTAAATGTAAGATCAGAAACTATAAAACTCCTAGAGGAGAATATAGGCAAAACACTCTCTGACATAAATCTCAGCAGGATCCTCTATGACCCACCTCCCAGAATATTGGAAATAAAAGCAAAAATAAACAAATGGGACCTAATGAAACTTAAAAGCTTCTGCACTACAAAGGAAACTATAAGCAAGGTGAAAAGACAACCTTCAGAACAGGAGAAAATAATAGCAAATGAAGCAACAGACAAAGTATCTCAAAAATATACATGCAAATCCTGCAGCTCAATTCCAGAAAAACAAAAGACCCAATCAAAAAGTGGGCCAAAGAACTAAACAGACATTTCTCCAAAGAATACATACAGATGGCTAACAAACACATGAAAAGATGCTCAACATCACTCATTATCAGAGAAATGTAAATCAAAACCACAATGAGGTACCACTTCACGCCAGTCAGAATGGTTGCTATCCAAAAGTCTACAAGCAATAAATGCTGGAGAGGGTGCGGAGAAAAGGGAATCCTCTTACACTGTTGGTGGGAATGCAAACTAGTACAGCCACTATGGAGAACAGTGTGGAGATTCCTTAAAAAACTGGAAATAAAACTGCCATATGACCCAGCAATCCCACTGCTGGGCATACACAATGAGGAAACCAGAACTGAAAGAGACATGTGTACCCCAATGTTCATCGCAGCACTGTTTATAATAGCCAGGACATGGAAGCAACCTAGATGTCCATCGGCAGACAAATGGATAAGAAAGCTGTGGTACATATACACCATGGAATATTACTCAGCCATTAAAAAGAATTCATTTGAATCAGTTCTAATGAGGTGGATGAAACTGGAGTCTGTTATACAGAGTGAAGTAAGCCAGAAAGATAAAGAACATTACAGTATACTAACACATATATACGGAATTTAGATAGATGGTGGCGATAACCCTATATGCAAAACAGAAAAAGAGACACAGAAGTACAGAACAGACTTTTGAACTCTGGGGGAGAACGTGAGGGTGGGATGTTTTGAAAGAACAGCATGTATACTATCTATGGTGAAACGGCCCACCAGCCCAGGTGGGATGCATGAGTCAGGTGCTCTTGCCTGGTGCACTGGGAGGACCCTGAGGAGTCGGGTGGGGAGGGAGGTGGGAGGGGGGATCGGGATGGGGAATACGTGTAACTATATGGCTGATTCATGTCAATGTATGACAAAACCCACTGAAATGTTGTAAAGTGATTGGCCTCCAACTAATAAAATAATATTAAAAAAAAAAAAAAAAAAAAAAAAAAAGTGCCTATAACAGAAAATCTGAAGGTTTGCAAAGATGGGAAAAAACTAATCATTAAGAAACAGAATTCCTAACAGTAGCAAGTCATCGTTATGCAGTGGTGAAAACTCTTCAGTAAGTTAAGAGAGAAGCTAAATATAAACTCTGACCAAAAAGAAGTCTGCAGACTTATCTGGCGCATTGCCAAAAACATTTCAATCAGGAAACATGAAAGAATCCTGTAAAATACTAGTGTATGATTGAGTTGGGGAGATAGTCTGAAGTATTGCGATGAAAAGATTCAAAAGAAGGAATTAAAGAAGAGGAAGGTATGGATACCTCTCTTAGTCAAACCACTCCGGACTTTTTAAAACCTTAGATTCTAACAACATAAGCCTTACCCTTATTTTCCATGAGAGACTGGATGTGCAGTTTTAGCACATTTAACACAATACAACAAACTTTAAAAAACAAAAATAGTCTCATTCTTTTTTGTTCTCATTTTTAAAATCAGGCATTTAAAAAAGGCACTCAACTTCAAAACTTACATCGGAACCTGCACTTTTCATCGTACTCTGTAGGACAGGTTTGGTCACAGAAAGTTTCCCATTTGCTGGGCTGTTTGCCACAGGGGCGGGCACCACATTCACCACATGATTAGGTAGCTGCGAGGTTCCCACAGCAACAGCAAGAACTGGCTGAGGAGAGGGCAGAACTCCAGGTGCCTGGAGCTGAACCACGGCAGGCTGAGAGAGCACCACGGCCTGACCTGCAGGAGAGAAAACAGAAGACGAATCAGAGGGCGCGTAACTGTTGTGGCAGGGGCAAAGGGTTTAGCACTTAGGTCTCTTCTGCAGGTACAATAGGTAAAACCACATGAAATGATTTGAAACCACCAATTAAACCACAATCAAGAGCAGCACACATTCTTGCTGACTTTCACTGTTGTGTTTTTAATGAATTTAAAATGTGTTTTAAATTCATTCTCTTTGAAGTTATGATTAATGATATATTTCCACACTTTTTTTCAACTAACAAATACTAAATCTACTAAGTTATACATAGATTTCCCTAAGTATTAACCTCTGAAACTTTTGAGAGCTAGAAGTATTTATCATATTACAAAGAACAAACCTTTTATACTGAGCACAGAATCATATATTTTAAGTTAATGGGATTGAGAAATACAAACAACACCAAAAATAAATGACAGAGATTCAGTAAGTCAATACTTGGAAGAACCTGAGTCTACAAATATCAAAAATGTTAAAACCACTTGAGATAAATTCTTAGCTAACACGAGAAACATAGATCTGTAATTTAACATAACCTGCAGATAATGTTGATTCCCCTACCCACCAAAATAGTCTATAAGTCTTTTCTTTTTTTTTTTTAACAAGTCTTTTCTTAATCTTCACATTTGATCTTATTTTAAAATTATGCTAATCTTAAAATTAGTATCATAACCTAAAGAAGGCTCATACAAGTCCCAACATTGGTCTAGTAAAACGTTTACTTGTCTGCTGAGTGTTTGCTTTCAGATCTGGCCAATTTTATAAGGTGTTGAAAGCCTCACCTAACATCCACAGCTGCCTGAGCCTATCCAGCAAAATAAAGGTACTAAAGTAACTGGCAACTAAAATTTCCCATTGTATATTTACACTCTTCTTAAAGGAAAAAATTACTATGCCTTCAGACAGTAACATGACCCATGTAAAATTCAGCTCAGTATTTCAAAGGATCAAGGAAAACCAAAAATCAAAATAATGCTTCAAACAGCTGTTTGTTATGAACATGTCTTAGCTTAAAAAAAAAATCACTTCTATAAAATCAGTCTTTCTGTCTCAAAAGGTCTTGAAAAGCATACTAGAATCGATAGTATTTAATCCCTAAAAAGTAAGTAAATTAGTAAGAAAGACCTAAAAGTAATTTCACAGATTTATCATATACACAATTTAGTATAAATGATCACTAAGTATCCTTATCTTCTAATTTTCCCATGGAATAATTTACTTTATGAAATAAAAACATATAAAATATGGAAATAACTCATAAGCAGATATAAATTTGCTCTAGCCAAATATTCAAATAAAAATAATTAATAGAGAACTCCCTGGTGGTTCAGGGGTTAGGACGCTGCACTTTCACTTCCAAGGACACAGGTTCAGTCCCTGGTCAGAGACCTAAGACCCTGCAAGCGACACTGCAAAACCAAAAATAACAACAATAAATAGCATATCACCAAACGTCAGGTTTCTTAAATAACACTTACTGACCTATTACAGTTAATCTGGTACTATGAAAGACATACTCATGTATGTCAAGAATGTAAAACTCAGACCAAAGGTTCCCACCCTGAATTTAAGGACCCTTCTTTCATATCAAAAATATCATGGTCACCCAAGATGATCATAGTTGTCCTTTCAGTTTCTGTAAATTGAGAAAATATTTGATGAGAAAAGTTTAGTAAGTTTAGCAGTGATTTGAAATGAATCTGGAATTTATTATCATAAGTATAACCACAAAATTTAAAAATCAGTGCAAAGATATATGAAACAAATTATTTATTCAGTCAACAGAAAATATGGATTTGCAGATGCCCTGCAAAAAAGCCAAAAGCTATTGCCACTCTGACCACTCATGCCCCAGTATCCAGTCTACAGGTTGAGAACCACTGATTTAAAACAATACTTTGAAAAGAGCATTATCAGAAGCAATGTTCCACATCTTCTGAGTTTAAAAATTATGATAAAAAGACCCCTCAAAACTACAATGCTCAGTGAATTTAGGGGATTACTGCAAAGATCAGAGAAGGTGGTAAACATAAACAGTGAAATCATTTCAAAAAAACAATCCTACTTTTAGCTCCAGTTACAGATTTAAAGCATTGTCAGATAACACATGCAGATGGCTTTGTAATATTTCTTAAAATTGATTCAAAAAATAATCCAAGTCTGTAGTGTTCATTGTCTGGTTATCACCATATCCTTGCTAAGAGAACTATAGCATGGAGAAAGGGAGATGAACCAATATCAAGGCAAGGTCTGCATACCAAATGTGGCTCCAAGTCCTTCCAGGCCATTGATGCCTCTTTTTTAAAAAAAATGCTCATCAAGCCCTTTCATCCCAGAGTGCCCAACTAACCTCAAATTATTTAATACCTAAATCAAAGATCCTCTAAACAGTCTTGGCATGTTTGGGTTCAAGACAAAATGGGGAGAAGCAACTAAATTTCTATTACAGTGTGTTCATGGTGGCTTGCTAAATCTGACATGCTAGATGATCACCAGATCACAAAACGCAAGGCAAAGAACTGTTTCAGGGCTTAAATAGTTAGCAGCTGAACATAAGCTACTACTGTTCCTCATGTGGAAACAGTTAAAAAGGGCATACCAAAACACTGTTTATCCATTTCAGCATGCTCAAAATCCTCTTTGGCATCACACATAAATCCCCTTTCATGGAATGCTGGATACTTTTGCTGGATGACTCACTGATTGTGACACTCAGTGTCTCCCTTTTCAATTATCTTCAGAGATTTCAAACTTTGTATCAAACATTTATTGAATGTCTTCTTTGTCTGAAATAGTATGGCTGTGTGACTGACTGACTCTGTGTATTAATTTTCTCATCTATAAAATGAAGATGATAATAATAGCACCTATCCTCACAAAGTTGATGTAAGGATTAAATAACAGTTAAGCACTTAGAATGGTATCTGGCACTTCATCTTTTATGTATAATAACTTTCATAAGGGTATTTCATGTATAATTTATTCATTAGTTCTCAGAGTTACTGTTATTTAACTATTAATATAATTTTCCAATTAGATAGTCAATTCTTGAGATCAAGGACCACTTGTCTGCATTCTTTTAGAGGCAGTAGAGCATAGTGATTAATTACATAGACTCTGAGCCAGACCATCTGGGCTCAAGTTCTGACCGTGCCTCTATTCACAGAACAACTTGGGACAAGTTATTTTACCTCTATCCTCCATTTCAATGATTTGAACCACTATCTACCCAAAAGTCCAAGAGAGGATACTTTCCTTTCTTCCATCCTCCATTCCCATCACCTGATTGCCAACCCCTGTGATTCTACACTTTCTAACATCTCCACTGTCTATCCTGGATCTTCACTGATATTCCAGGTTTCAATATCTCTCACCTGCACTGTCATAAGAATCTTAATGAATGTACAGGACACAGATGTGGAAGTAGGCAGAAGTTATTTAAGGCAGACTGAACAGCATGTCAAGGAACTAGGAACAACACGAAAATTTAATGAACAATAGCCAAATTAGTTGAACCAAAGATTTATAGAAAGGAGAGTTATTATTACAAGGTAAAGTTAGAAAACTAAACTGGAGACAAACCATGATGGGTTTCACATTCCAAGTCAGAGAATTTGAACTTAATCCTGTAAGAAATACTTCTTTTTTTGCAGGACTTGCCTGGTAGTCCAATGGTTAAGACTCTGCACTTCCAATGCAGAAGGCAAGGGTTTGATCCCTGAGTGGGGAGCAAAGATCTCGCATGTCGCACAGTATAGCCAAAAAAAGAAATTACTTTGTTAATAGCAAATATTTACTTATGATACTTATATCAATTAACTGTAAAATGCCTTTCCTATATTTCTCTTCTTCTCTCCCCATTATCAAATAAATGGAAGACTGGAAGTCATACATTTAAATCTGTTATGTTATTACAAGGTTACCTCTGCAGATTTACACTATAAAAATAGTAATGAGGCCTATATTAGCATATGCTCCCCCAAAATAAATACTGTTTTCAGATAATGGGAAAGCGCTGAAGTTCTGAAGAGTGTATGATTCAGGCCTCTGAAACTGATAAACTGCTCAGAGAAGTGGTTCTTCTCACTATAGGTAAGATCTTCTATCATTCAAACACAGCCAGTGGTCTACTGAGAGCAAATTCTTAGGAATACCTCTTGCTTTACATACTGATCATATTAATGTCAAACTTTTACTTTTATACATGTGTTTTAATAGATTATGGAAACTATAATAAAGTTCTTCACACATTTAAATTGTTAGCCTTTGGGACGATGTACACTTTTGAGATCCTGATGAAAGTTTTGGAGACTATCCCTAGAAAAATCCACAAATAATATACACTAATCTTGCATTTTATTTCAAGGAGTTCATGATATCCATTCACAGGTCACAAGAATACACATTAGACAGGACTGCTGTTTTTCATATGAAAAAGGCCGTATTTTGACCCTGTCCTCAGACGACAGGTATTTCAGGTTTGTTTGGTTGGGGTTTTCTGGAAGGGATTGGTGGATTTTCACAGATCCACCCAGTTTCTCACCAAAAGAGAGTATCAATGCCATACTTTCTACGACCATGGAACAGAGCAAAGTTAACAGAGGACCTGGAAATCAAATTTATGGCCTTGCCCTCATTAAAACCATGCTTCAAAGAAATGAGCTAAAAATCTGTAACTGAAAATACAGTTATAGACTGTATAACTGTATAATACTGGTATGTATTTATAACCCATATCCCATTGATACCTAGTCTTACTTGGTGCCAATAAGGTAAACCCAAGGAAACAATGCTGCACAAGTTTCGCTTCAGTCACATATACACACATCAGTATAGGTACAATGATGAATAATCTTCCCAAGAGAGCTCTGTGTGCAAATGAATCCTGTATGTTCAGTCACTTCAGTCACTCAGTCGTGTCTGACTCTTTGAGACCTCATGGACTGCAGCACACCAGGCCTCCCTGTCCATCACCAACTCCCAGAGTTTGCTCAAACTCACGTTCATCGAGTCAGTAATGCCATCCAACTATCTCATCCTCTGTCATCCCCTTCTTCTCCTGCTTTCAATCTTTCCCAGCATCAGGGTCTTTTCCAATGAGTCAGTTCTTCTCATCAGGTGGCCAAAGTATTGGAACTTCAGCTTCAGCATGAGTCCTTCCAGTGAATATTCAGGACTGATTTCTTTTAGAATGGACTGGTTGGATCTCCTTGCAGTCCAAAGGAAGGGACTCTCAAGAATCTTCTCCAACACCACAGTTCAAACACATCAATTCTTTGGCACTCAGCTTTCTTTATAGTCCAACTCTCACATCCATACACGACTACTGGAAAAACCATAGCTTTGACTAGATAGACCTTTTTGGCAAAGTAATGTCTCTGCTTTTTAATATGCTGTCTAGGTTGGTCATATATGTGGCAAACATATACATATATCTCTAAGTGAAAAGTACCAAATCCTCAGACTTGAACTTCTTTCAATACAGACCTCAACTTCTTATAGAATCAACTACATAAGGCCATCTAGTGGACGAAATGTAGAAACACACATTCTTAATGGCTTGAAGTCAGAGGTTCAGGTATTTAATGCCCTGGACAAGCTCAGGTTTATTAAGCAATGCTTCCTATTCCTCGGAGATTTAAGAGTCTGATTCTATTGTCAAAACACATCTATTAGACCTGAAATGGACCATCGTATTTTAACTAAGTGCAATACTAACCTCTCCTTAAAAACAAAAAAAGTTCATAGACACAAAAATCTCAAAATACAATAGCATCAAGAAAGTTTCCCAGATTTTCTTCTTTGCTACAAAATCACAAGCCTTAGAGACTGGTGTTTTCACTAAAACTGTGAGAAAAAAGGAGTATCAGATATAATTGATCTGGATAGCTACCTCCCTTGTTAGGACAGGAACCACATATTAATCATCTCCATAACCTCCTCAGAGCCAAGGACAATTCTTGACACACACACCCAGCATGTGCTCAGAAATTATAACCTGAATTAAACCAAATCACATGACACATGCCTCAGTGTCCTCCACTTAAACATACAGAGCATCAAATTCCATTCGGGTACCTTTCGTGGGTGCAGGATGTATACTGATAATAGGCTGCTGCTTTGCCAAAGGCATGAGTGTTGGTACTGTCTGAATAATGATGGTTTTCGCTGGAACGCTGGGGTCTGTTTGAGTCTTGGGTGCTGCTGGAAGTAATAAAGGCTTGGGTTGAATTGAAGGTTTCGAATTTATTTGAATTTTTTTCTTTGGAGTCAGTCCATTTTCTGGAGAAAAACCAAACAAACCACATATAATTTAAGTGCAATTAAGCAAATCCTAGAAAGCAGATTCTATTATACACCTTTCTCTACACATCATCTTGACCTCTGACTACCCTTAACTGAAGTTTAAACATAGCTTAATGTACTGAAGAACAGAATTTTATCTTAGTGAACTGAAGAAGAGTCCTCAATCTGAGGTCTTCCTTTCTGACCAAGCTACAGCTTTGCGAAGGGCACACGGGAACCAGTAAAGAAAAACAGCTAAAACCACTGAATAGAGCATTGAGGTGAATGAGGTTAACAAGTGTCACATCCAAATGGGCCTCACATTCAACTTCTTTAGGTGAAACTTTTAAATTTCTCCTGAGGATGATGGGGTTCTAAATCTATTTTAGAGCATCATTCATCTATAAAGACAGAGACAACCAAAGAAGATCATTTTTTCCCTTTCCTCTTCACATTAACGTTCACAACAAAGGATATAGGTCCACTAGTTTAAAAACAGCAAGCTAGCTTAATAAACATACACTTAATCCAACATTTTCTTTCAAGATATGGAGCTTACTCTCAGTCTACAATAGAAATAATAGAAGTTAGGAGATAGAGTAATACCAGTTTTGCTCTTAGGACCAATGATGGGCTTGTCTTCCTTCAGTGGCTCTGCTGAGGAGGGGTTATTAGAGCTTTCACCATATAAGGAAAGAGGAGACATCTGAGAAGTAGAAGACAAATCCAACTCCTCCTGCAGTAAAATAAAACACAAATAAATTCATGCAGAAGAATATTATCCTTGAGCAGAAAATGGCTAAGAGAAACACTTCAAGACAATTTCAAGTCAAAGGTGTGATATATTACAACTATATCTATGCAGTAAGCACTAAGAGACGATGGATAAATCAACATTATCCATCATTACTAAAGTAAAAATAACTAAAAATGAAGTATGTCTATTAAACCCTCTTATACTAAAGATACGATCACTGATTCGACCTGCTTCTACATTTTCTACCAAAAACTTTATATTTTATTTGATTCCTAGCTATACAAACATTTAGTATCATTATAGAATTACAGTTAAAATGCTAATATCTTTTCCCCACCATCTCTTATCAGACTTATAGGAATTTCAAAAGCAAATAATTCTTACTATTTTCATCCTTTACACTACCTTTGTCCCTAATGGTTGAAAGAAAAATCCTGAAAGGAGCAGGGTTATTCTATTTTATTTAATGTGTAAATTAATAATGCAGAGATATACAAATATTAATATTTTCCAAAATTCAATATTCAGTGGATCTGTCTCATTTTGCTAAAATAAAGAAACTTAACATAGGATAAAGTAGCACTTCAATTCCAAGAGAGAAAGATGTTATGTATAATAAATAAATAGGCATATACCTATACATACATACATCATATCATCTTCAAAATAATCTACAAGATCACTGAAAGAAGAGTTAAAAGAATACTTGTTTGCTCTTAGCATGATGTAGGCCCCCTTAAGTCAAAAATCAAAAAAAAAAAAAAAAAAAAAATCCAGAAGCCAAAAAGGAAGAAAAAACAGGTTTGAATAATAATTATTTTATAATAAAAAATAGGCCATAAATAAAGTTAAAAGATATATATTAAGAGAAAATATTTGCCTAAAATGAACAAAGGACAGGAGTCATCACTTCACTGAAAAGGAAATGCAAATGGTAGCCAAACGCAAATTCAAAAGAAAATCTTTTTTTAATCATCAGATACGAAAAGTTAAAACAACCTGAAAGAGCATATGGCAGAAATGGTCACTCTCAGTCAAGCTGGTGAAAATGAGAACTGTTTCATTCATCCATCCCTAACACCTATTGTCATGTAGCCAAAACCCAGGACTGCATGAACCTTATAGAGTATAGAATAATACATTTGGGGGGGGGGGGGGGAACAGTAAGAGATAATATAGGAGGAAATGACTATCTTTATGGCCTTGATGCTTAAAAGGCATTTAATAAAATTCTGCAAAGATTCTTCACACAAGTCCTAAAAAATAAGAACTGGAAGGATGATTTAACACTTAAAAAAAAAAAAAGCTAAGCATAATTGGAAAGCCAAAGTCATACTTAATGGTAAAATACTAATACTCTGCCATTAAAGCTGGGACAAGAAAGGAATAATTGCTTTTTCTGTAATTCTAGAAAACATAGTTATATCAGAAACTAAAATAAAAGGAACAAATATTAAAATAGAAGAGAGAGAAGAGCCTTTGTTTTGCAAGATGATATGCTGTCTACTTAGAACACATTTAAGAACCAACAAAAAAATTTTTCACTATAAAAATGTACTAATAATCACTTAGAAAATATAATAAAAATAGTTCATTCATAATAATAGCAATTACAATATACCTAGGAATTAATTTTCTAAAGAATGTACAAGATCTGTATGAAGAAAATGATAAAGCTTAACTGAGACAAAAAAAAGAAAACCTCAGTAACAGAAAAACATATAATATTCTTTAACAAGATGATTACAAAGGCAATACAACTGGGAAAATTGGTTCATTTATACAGTGAAAATTAAAACTAGATTTGTCCTTAACACTTCATATTAAGGTCAACTCTTAGGCCTACAAGGGGACATCTTTGACCATGTTCGTTGTGATGCAGGTGAAGTGTTATGCAGTTACATTCAACAAACAGATGCAGACAGAGCAATATGAATTGATCTTAAAAACACTGCGCTAATTTTTTAAAGAAATAAAGAGATCTGATATAATTTACTGTTTACATAAATTTAAAATACATACACAAAACTGAAATCAGTGAGAAAAAAAATGAACTTTAATAAATAGTACTGGAATAGCCCTTTTGATAGTCATCTAGGAAAACAAAAAACTTGGATTTGTATCCTACATCATAAATCAGGATAATTCCAAATGGATCAAAGATTTGAAAATTAAAACTAAAACCTTAGGAAATATATATATTAACAAGTCACTTAGAAACTATTACTTCCTGAATAATTTGACCCTGAAGCCACTAGATGGGGCACTGCAAGACAAGCACGGAGGCAGAGAGGCAGCCTGCGGAGTGTCAGAGTCCAAGGGGAGGAAGTAGGGGCAGGCAGCCAAGCCCAGGGAGTCAGAGTAAGGTAGTAATTGTATCCATATTGCATCAGCCTGAGGTAGGGTGTCAAAGCCCAGAACACAGGAGTCAGTGTGAAGGGACCTGCACTGGCAAAATCCAGGACAACATAAGAATCAGAATAAATAAAATAATGAGTTATAATCTGTTGAATAAACTAGGAAACCATGAGTCCATACTGATATAAACAAAGAAATGAATAAATTTAAAGTCTGATGAGAAACAGGATATTTTTACATAGTATTAAAGTCAGTCAGTCAGTCAGTTCAGTCGCTCAGTTGTGTCCAACTCATTGCGACCCCATGAATCGCAGCACGCCAGGCCTCCCTGTCCATCACCAACTCCCGGAGTTTACTCAAACTCATGTCCATCAAGTTGGTGACATCACCCAGCCATCTCATCCTCTGTCATCCCCTTCTCCTCCTGCCCCCAATCCCTCCCAGCATCAGGATCTTTTCCAATGAGTCAACTCTTCGCATGAGGTGGCCAAAGTATTGGAGGGTCAGTTTCAGTATCAGTCCTCCCAATGAACACCCAGGACTGATCTCCTTGCAGTCCAAGGGACTCTCAAGAGTCTTCTCCAACACCACAGTTCCAAAGCATCAGTTCTTCGGTGCTCAGCTTTCTTCACAGTCCAACTCTCACATCCATACATGACCAGTGGAAAAACCATAGCCTTGACTAGATGGGCCTTTGTTGGCAAAGTAATGTCTCTGTTTTTAATATGCTGTCTAGGTTGGTCATAACTTTCCTTCCAAGGAGTAAGCGTCTTTTAATTTCATGGCTGCAATCACCATCTGCAGGGATTCTGGAGCCCAGAAAAATAAAGTCTGACACTGCTCCCACTGTTTCCCCGTCTATTTCCCATGAAGTGATGGGACCAGATGCCATGATCTTAGTTTTCTGAATGTTGAGCTTTAAGCCAACTTTTTCACTCTCCTCTTTCACTTTTATCAAGTGAACATTAAAGTACCTTCTCATAAAATACCTATTTATGGCAAAGGGAGATGGGCAACTTCACAGTAGAATAGCCTGGAAGATACCACCTTAATCAAATGAACGAAGTAAACCTCACCCTGATGAAACATCAGACAAACCCAACCAAAGGACATTCTATAAAATAACTAGTCTTTAATTGCCAAAAGTGGCAAGTCATGAAAGTCAAGGAAGAATGAACTGTTTCAACTGAAGGAGATTAAAGAGACAGGACAACCAAATGCAATGCATGATTCAAAACTAGCTCCTTTTGCTCTCTACAGGATATCTCTAGAACAACTGGCACAATCTAAATGAGAGCTGAAGATCAGATGATAGTAAGGTATAAACATTTATTTCCTGATTTTAATAGCTGTATTGTAACTAGAAGACATATCCTTACTTGTAGGAAGTAGACACTGGAGTATCTAGGGGTGACAAAGCATCAGGCTGGCAACTTACTCTCAAATGATTCAGGATAAAAAAGTTCTTTGCAATGTACTTGTAACATTTCTGTAAGTTTGAGGTTTTTCCAAACTCTCTCTGTCTGTCTGTCTATCTATCTATATACACATACATCTATCTATCTATATACACACATGCAAGAAGACAAGAATAAAAATATTATAACTTCTGAGCAGTTACAATCTTCCTTTGAGTAACAACAACAACAAAAGCAACAAAAGATTGGTCATTCAGCTATGGAGAAAAGTATCCCTAGAGAAAGTAAACACCAGAAATAAAGAGTAAAGAAAGTGACAAATTAGAGAAGAAAACACTCCTAACTTATTTCACAATCTAAGCGCTAATAATTCTAATATGTAATAAAATACTTTAAAAATTGAACAGAAAAAGACCAATACAATCCAGTAGAAAAATGGACAAAAATTTGACAGTTCATAGAAAGAAATGCAAATAGGCATTATACATATGAAATATACCAGAAGATGTCCAACAATACTTATAATAAAAGAATAGAAAATAAAACATGCTAACACTGTGTAGCAATAAAGGGAAAACTGGCCCTCTTACATACTGCCTGGTCAGAATACACAACTGTACAACCCTTGGAGGGAAATTTGGCAATAAACAGTAACATTAAAAATCACCTTGATCTCAGCAGTCTCTCTTTAGGAGTATAACCCCAAGATATCCTGGCAAAAATATGAAGTGTCTTATGTATACAGTTATTTATTACAACATTGTTTGAGTTCAGAAAAGACTGAAAACAACACATATGTCCATCAATACAGAAATCATTGAATGAAGTATGATATAACCACACAACAGAACACTATAAAGCCATAAAAAGGAATGGGAAAGAATCTATAACCTGAAACTGTAGTTACCTCCAGGATATATACCACTAAGTTAAATAAACAAAGTGAAGAACAGGGATGGAACATGCTACCTTCTTCCAAGGGAAGGGAAGAAAAAGGCTCTTTCAGCTGGAAGGAAGAGCACGTACAAAAATCTAAAATGGTAGAAGCAGAGGTCTCACTGCTCGTGTTCACCGGCGGTTCTCACACAACTCCTGGCGCAGCTTTTCAAAGACTAGAGCACACAGGAGATCCTGGAGTTAAAGCTAAGAGGAGTGAGAAGGTAGGAATAGGAAGGAGAGTGAGAAACAAGACTGAAAGGTAAGCCGGGGCCAGATCATGGAGGGCCTGATACACCAGCAATTTGAATTTTGTCCTTGTAATGGCTGGGAAGGTCTTAAGCAAAGAACTGACACAATCAAACCTGTGATTTTTAAAGATTTCTCTGCTAAGAAAGGTCTGGGGAATTAGGAGGCAGACCAGTCAAAATTCTATTGCCTTAAACCAGAAGAGGTGATGATAGTCTGGCAGGGTGGAGAAGATGAATCCTAGAGATAGTAAGAGGATAAAATCATCAGGATTTAGTAACTGACTACATGTAAATCATGCCAGAATGAAGATACCTCAATTTACATCAGATATAATATACTGAAACATTACTTTAAATTTTTCTTCTTATACTTTTTCCTTTCTCCATTCCAAAAAATGCCTGAGTCCTTTGGTATTTTCTTTTCCTGCCCTGAACAGTTTTTTTCTAGATGAAGAGTGGAAGCATTTTTAAGGTTTTGTAAAAACCCTTACTAACTCATTCAAAAGACAGTACTAGGCATTTCTGAAATAAGGAGACCATTCTAGGTTTTATGGCTAAGGAGTCACACAAACAGATCATGTCCTCAAAGAACATATACCCTAATAGGGAGGAAAGAGTGTACCACGGAGAAAAGACAGTAAGCTCAAAAAATAAACAAATACTGGATGCTGGTAGAGTACAATGAAACAAATGAAACAACGAAATTATAAAGACAAGAACATAAGGGGAGGATAGCAAAATCAAAGAGACTAACAACTTTCTAACTCCCTCAAGGTCCTTCCTCAGGATTAAAAGAGATAAGATTTATATTAGCACTTAATGAAAGTTAACTTCCTTCCCCATATACATATTTCCCAGATTCCACTATTACAAAATCATTGTAAAAGACCAGTGACTTACAGGCACATGCTGAGTTGATGAGTAAGAGTCCACTGATTGAGGAGATGGGATTGAACACCTTGAGGAGGCTGGCGAAAGTGGCTGAGGTTCTGCCTTAATATCTTTAACTGGAAAAGAAGCAAAAATTTTCCCACTGGACAATATAAACTCAGAATAAAATGAATAAGAAAGAAGGTTAAATCTGTTCTCAAAGTTCAGTGATAAAGAAGCTAAGGTCATCAAAATATATCATCACCTGAAAATTCAAAATGCAGAAAACAGTATACCCAATACGCTTCTATCTGTGTAATAAATTTATATGTATGTATATATGTGTATCAGTCAGTTCAGTCGCTCAGTCAAGTCAGACTCTCTGCGACCCTAATATATACATATAAACACATATGCACATACTACTACTAACATCTGCACTAATTCTCTTGAAAGATAAACTTAAGAAATTGGTCACAGTGCTTGTCTCCAGGAAGCAGAACTTGCTGGCTGAGGGACAAAAGCCAAAGGAGACATTTTTCTACTCTATAGACTTTTTGGATCTTTTGAATATTATGCCATATGCAAAAAAATTACAGATTTTCTCCCAAAATAATTTTAAAACATAAGAAACAGGAAAGAATTTTTCTGGAAAGCATTTTTGACAATACAATTACAATACAAAAATGTTCCTATCTTTTGAACTATTTTTTAAAACGGTATTGATCAACTTCAGCCCAGGCAGTGTTCCTCAGTGTCAAATTTCTAACAGGGTAGGAAGGAGGGAGAGAAGAATCTGTGCTAGACTGTGTTCTCCAAAATTAGGAGCAAAATACCTACCATGTCTCATGATCTGTACTGTGATCCTACCACTTCCCCATCAAGAAGTAGTGACTATATTCTCTTCTATTTGATCTAGGTGAGCTTATGGCTTCCTGAATCAATAGAGCATGGAAGTAATGATATGTGACTCCCAAGTCTGGGTTCCATTAGGTAGCTGAAAGACTCACATTTGAGCCTTTGAATTCTGATTACCACAAGACTGCCAGGTTTTGAGGAAGCCAGGACATTTAGAAAGATGATGGGTAGCATTCTCACTGGCAGTTTAAGTCTTCATATCATTTCAGATCAGGCATCAGACATGTGAGTGAAGAAACCTTAAGGTAGTTCAAGCCCCCAAACGTCAAGCTACCCTAATCTGCAAATCTTCCCAAATGATGTTTGGACGCCATGGAGCAGAGACAAGAAATTCCTGAAGTATCCTGTCCAAATTCCGAACCCATAGATTCTGGGAGCCTTATAAAATGGTTGCTGTTTTAAGCCACTAAGTTTTAGAGAAGTTTGTTACACAATAGTAATGAGAAGGCTGACCTTGTGGAGTCCATATTCTATGAGGAAAGAAAGGAACTGAGCAAGATATACTAATATACAAAATGAAGGGGAACAGGAATCGCAACAGAGGGGGAGGACTATAACTTAGATGGGGAAATGTGCTGGTTAATTACCCACTGTTTCTCAGCCCCAAGTTCACCTCCTATAGTCTGCGATGAAAATTAAAACAAGTCCCAGCTGGCTTCCTTTTAGGTCCTGTCAATAGGGGATTCTAGAAGGATGTTTCTTAAGGTAGAATAGGGGAGAAGGGATTTTTTTTCATCCTTCCATCATCTTTATCCCAGAAGGGACAGTTTGCTTTGGGTTCTAGCTCTTTTCAGCACACCCAAAACCCAGTTCCGTGGGCCCCTTGAAGATACTGGCATTATCCAGGTAGTGTCTCCTCCTCAGAAGTGTATACATGGGGCAGCTACACTAAGTTCCTAGGTTCTGATAATCCCAAGTCTCTTCCCTTTGATACGCTAAATCCTGTTTAATTCTCAGATAGGTTAATCTCTTACAGAGTATTACATATAATTCAAAATCGATATTTCTGAATTATAAAATTTTCATTCATTATATGACTCTGCCATAACTCTGAAATTCTATTTTGGCAAGAAATTTATGTATGCTCGGCCATACCAGAAGTAGAATGTAGTCCCTGGAATTTTTTAACAAATAAAAGTAGCCCAATAATCCCCCTAATTTTGACTATTACCAAACCATAAAATAATATGGATCCATTTAAAGTTTTTATCAATGAAATACATCATTACCTGTACAGAATTGACTGTTGACATCCCAAATGCCTGTCTCCCAAGGCATCAAATCCAAGTCAAAATCAAGATTATCAAAATTACTTTCCTGTAGATTTCAAATCAGCAAAAGAATATCAGATTAAAATATATACATCCAGAAACCAAACTAACAGAAACAACTTGCCAAAAATAACTGCTATTACCCAAATTAGTAAAAATAATTTTCTAAGTTAATCAATTCATCTTGAGAATATATCTTAGATGCCTTAGAGATAAACCAATTTAGTTACTTTAAGCACAGCAGTAACAACTAGGAAGGAGGTAATGGAGGCAACATCTATCTGAAAGAGTTAGTTGGTCTCATTCTTTTCAATGAAAAGAGACTATTACAAGAGTCACAAAATATTAACACAAAGCATGTGTTTTGTCATAAAGGAGATCCAGTATAATAAGTTTTCCCACTGTCACTAAGGGAAAAAAGTCAAAGCAAATGCCTATTTATAAAATCATCTCTATATGCAATGGAAAGAATACAGATGTATCCAAAAGACATTCAGGAATCATAAAGAGACTAACTGAAACTTCAAATATACCAAATATTAAAATGGTTATGGGGGAAGGAAGAGATCCATAGGAGGATGGGCAATTTTATCTTTTTTACTGGTCTATAGTTTTCAAATTTCTAAATTTTTTTTAATCCTAGAAGATAAAACCAAGTTTCTCAAATAGGGGTCAATATACCTTTTAGAGGGGCTCTTAGTTTCTTTTCATTTAGGTGACAATTTTTTTAATGTAAATGTAAGTGTATTCTGGGTTATAACCATTTTCTACCATATACATTAATAAAGAACTACCACATGATTTCAGAACCCTCATATCACGTAAGACAGCATCACTACTATTTTAAATGTCTGAAGTCACAGAGATAAGAACAGAAGGAAACTTAATATATAAACAGTACAACAAGTCAAAAGATAGTCAGTATTAACTTAATGTGACAAACAATAAAACAGCAACAAAAAAGAAAGTAGCCCTCAGGCAAAAAGGAAAGATTAATCTAATAATTATTAACAATCACTGGTAATAATTTCTAGAATATTATTCTTTCAAATGTCTATTATTTGGTTTATTCTTTATTGAGAATATAACAGAAGAAGGGAAACTTTTCTTATCATACTGCCCTAAACTGAGAAAATATTAGTGCAAGTTAAGAGAATACGTGAAAGTGCACACAGAAAAAAGAAAAAACTACTTAAATTATAAAAGAAACAACTTTTAAATCAATCTCCTTTGCTTTTTTCCTCATATTTGAATCTATACATAGATTCATACTTTCAGCAATGAAAAACCTTTAAACTTTCGTAGTCCAAGTAAATTGAGCAATATTTGCCTGATTACTAGCAATCCTTTGTAATATGCTCAATAGTGTCATGACCTACTGCAGGGATGTTTCATACTCAATCTTCAGCCAAAAAAGTCAAATACCTTTTACAGCATAAGAATTTTATCTGGTTGGAAATTTCACAGGCCCATTTTACTGTAAAGCAAAACATGCTGCTGCTGCTGCTAAGTCGCTTCAGTCGTGTCCGACTCTGTGCGACCCCATAGGCGGCAGCCCACCAGGCTCCCCCGTCCCTGGCATTCTCCAGGCAAGAACACTGGAGTGGGTTGCCATCTCCTTCTCCAATGCAGGAAAGTGAAAAGTGTTGGCCCTGAATCAAGGCCAGCAGTTTGCTGAAGCTGTTGGTTTCAAACAGGAGCCTAAAGAAGTCTCTTTCTATGGTCTGTTGGCCATTTCATATCTTCGAAATGTAATGGTCAATTCATTAGAAAGAAACATCTCAGTCATTGGTGATAGGGGCTAATACTTATTTGTAGTTGATTAATACTGGGATTCCAAAATTTAGAGATCCCTGGTTTAACTTTTTCATTAAAATTATAGTAATGTTTAAAAAAAAAAAAAAAAGAAAGTGAAAAGTGAAAGTGAAGTCACTCAGTCGTGTTCGACTCTTCGTGACCCCATGGACTGCAGCCCACCAGGCTCCTCCGTCCGTGGGATTTTCCAGGCAAACATGCTGATACTTATATACTCTGCTTCTTCAACTTCTCAAGGGAAACTGTACTGCGATGTAGAAGAATGATAGTATAAAGGGCCCTCTAAAATGATTTAATCCAATCTCTTATTTTATACCAGAAAAACTAAGGAACTGAAAGAGTGAATGACTTCTTTCAGGTAACAGAATGTTAGTTATAAAATCAGAACCATATTTCCCTGAATCTTTCAAATATAATATATTGTTTCTTGAAGACTAGGGTCTGGAGGTTATGAAAAAAACATCAGCTGCTTAAACAACCAGTCAATATTAAAAACCAACTTAATTATAGACAACACTATAAAGCATCTCATAGAGTAAATGAAACCATTAAAATCTCATGCATTTGGAGAAGGAGTTAGCAACCCACTCGAGCATGGGCTTCCCTCGTAGCAGGAGACCCAGGTTCAATTTCTGGGTCGGGAAGATCCCCTGGCGAAGGAAATGGCGACTCACTCTGCTATTCTTGCCTGGAGAATCCCAAGGACAGAGGAGCCTGGTAGGCTACAGTCCATGGGGCTGGAAGAGTCAGACACAACTTAGCAACTAAACACCCTCCCCACCGCCAGTATTCTTGCCTGGGAGATCCTATGGACAGAGGAGCCTGAGCAGGCTACAGTCCATGGGGTCGCAAAGAGGTGAACACAACTTACCAACAAATACTAACACTTTCACACTTAGGATGGGTTTTCTAGCTCCAAGTCACCCTTTGAGGAACTGCCTCATTTTGTACTACTTTGTGTAAACATAAAGACTATTGTTTAAGACAAAAACAACAAAAATCTCATGAATTGATTTTTTAAAAAATCATGTGTTCCACTCTCTATTGATTCATGGTAAAACAACTGTTAAATTATTCTTTGAGAAATGTCAAACTCACCTAGCAAGCTTTACTTTTAATAACAGCTTAAAAAATAAGTGATAAATATTCAACCTGATTGATGTGCATATAAAATCACTCTGTTCACTTGAACTACTTCCCAAGTCAAACACCACCTCATCCGATAAAGAAGAAAACAAAATAAGAGTTCAGGCCAAACAGCTTCACATATAATAACCCAGAAAAGGAAAAAAGAAAAAAAAAAATCTGAGCTACTTTTGAGGACTCAAAGTGTTATAACAACTTTTATGCATACTTCTAACTACTCAAAAGCAAAAAGTAAGGACATTTCTAAGTTTCAGAGCTTTCAACACTAAGGATACATAACTTTAAAAAAGGAAGTTGGTAAGTTCTCTTTTTTTAAAAAAAAAGTTTTATAATTTATTACTTTTTTGGGTGGGGGTGCCGTGCTGGATCTTCGTTGCTTTTCTCTAGTTGTGGCGAGAGGGAGATACTCTCTAGTTGAAGTATGCAGACTTCTCACTGCAGTGGCTTCTCCTGTTTCAGAGCATGGGCTCTAGTGCCCACAGGCTCAACAGTTGTGGCATGTGGGGTCAATAGTTGCAGCTCCTGAGCCCTAGAGCACAGGCTCAATAGATGTGGTGCTTAGGCTTAGCTGCTCCATGGCATGTGGGATCTTCCCAGACCAGTGATCAAACCCGTGTCTTCTGCATTGGCAGGCAGATTCTTTACCACTGAGCCACCTGGGATGCCCCGTAAGTTCTCTTAACTAATCCATGACTCACATATATCCCTTAACATCACACTGTTTCCCTTTGCAGCAAAATATGTGGAAAAACCAAGAGGTAGGGAGTTAAGTAACTTCTCCAAGGTGGGGCCAAAGGCAGACTTAGAATACATGTCCTCTACATACCAAGACCAAAGCAATTTCTACAATCGTACATTCACTGACAACAAAATGGCAACCAACTTTCATTTTTAACCCTAAAAGTTATTTAAACTTAAATAACCAGCCTAAAGGTGTTATTCTGAAATCTCCTTGCAATAGTTAAAGATTAAATATCACATTATTCAGTATTTCTCCCCTAATAAATACTTACATAAGTTTCATTTGCTGCATCCAATTGCAGGTCATCAGTGTCTGTGAAATAGCCAAGTTCAGCAAACAGGGCAGAATCTTGAAACAAAAGAAAACAATAGTTATTTCCTGTTAATTCAGCGTTTTGACTAGAGAATAAGTGCTGTGTCCTTATGCCAACTCTACTAGAGTTTCTCATCAGACTTTCTAGCAGTGTGAATAACAACCGGTGCAAAGCTGATTTCTAACCTATGTTATTATTTTCCACATACTTTTTATCTTGTGAACTAAACCATTATACTAAGGATTAAAAAATGCCCTGCCATGTCATGTTGGACTAGTTGATAGTGACTTTCTGGAACATTAACAACACAAATTCTGAGGCTTCATCTGGACTCAGCACAGAAAGGTGACACAGTTGATCAGCAGTGATGACAGGACAGGAATATCACAGCACATGTATCAGGTATTTACCACCCATGCCTTAAATTAAAAGTACAACCCATTTTCTATCCAAACAATAAAGAACTTATCTAAATCACTGAATTTATTTCAGCAAATCTAACAATGTTCCAATTTCCTAATGAGACTGCATTATAAACCAAGAAACATGAACACAGAAGGTCAAGATGCTGATAAGGCCAAACAAGGCTGATTACTGCACAATCTGTAAAATATCTATTTCCTCTAACATCTTAAGAACTTCAAGTACTTTGAAGAGTTTGCAGTCTAAGCTGGCCTCTGTACTGCCTACCATGGTGCCACTGAAATTTGCTCTGGTGATTCACATATATAGGAATTGCACCACCAGTCTATCCTTGACTCAGCCAATGGCAGAAATATTTCACCAACTTAAAACAAAATAGTATATAGCAAAATATGTTGTGTGCAGTGATAATGAAAGGTTATTCATATAACTCTCAGAAAAGGACTACCTTAACTCAGCTGTGGAGCAAAACAAAACAAAAACCCATATAAGCAGATAACTGTGACTGTGCACCTTATACACAGGCTAAAACTCCTTCAAAGACTTTATCTGCTGCCTCTGATTTCTCTCCTCCCTTTCCTTCTTGAACCTATTCCAACCAAGCTCCCCTCCCACACACACATGCATACACATCAGTTATTAATGTCACCAATGACCTCTCCTTTGCTAAACTGAATAGTAAATTCATGGTCCTCATCTTACTCTCAACAGCTTGGAAACAGTTGGTCGTTTCATATTAATTGAAGCATTTTCCTCACTTGGTTTCAAATTATCATCCTTACCTGGTTTTCTTCCCGCCTCACTGGTTGGTCTTATCTTGCTGGTTCTTCCTCATCTTCTTAATATGACATTGTCCCTGGGCTTAGTGCAAACTTTTCTCTGTTCTACTCCCTTTGTGATTTCAGCTGAGCTCATGGCTTTAAATAGGATGGACACGCCAAGGATTCCTAAATAAACACTTCCAATCTACACCTCAAGATGTATAAACAAAGTACTCGCCATCTCCTCTTGGATACCTAAAAGGCATCTCAAACTTAACACAGCCAAAACTGAGCTTCAAATCATCCTTCATCAAACCTCCTATGGCTTTGTCTTTATCTCAGTTAATGACAATCCAATTACCCCAGCAGCTCAGGTCAAAAACCTTAAGAGTCATTGTTTATTTCTCTTCCTCATTCCCTGTATTCAATCTACCAGTAAATCCTGTCAGCTCTGTCTTCAAAATATGTATTAGTAATCTGGCTTCTTACCTTTCTTTTCCATCCTTCCTACTCTTTCCATCTTTCCTTTCTTCCCCTGCTCTTCTGAACAGAGAGATGTCAGCAGAGCAAGGAGGGTGGTGGGGTTTTTTGTGCCATCATCTGTGAAAATGTGCCTGACACCCAAGGAAATAGGATGATGCCAGAGAGGGGGCTGCCTAGTGGAGGTGTAGGCACGCCTCAGCTGCCAAGAAAATGGGGCAGTGGGAGGAGGCACAGAGCAGCAGATGTAAAAAACAGCCCAAGTGGTTAGGAGAGAATACCAAAAAAATGTGCTATTTGATAAAGCAAATGATTAAATATATTTAAAATAATTGGAGATAGGTTCCTCACTGTTTGAAAAAGGACTTACAAATGTGAAAAGGGAAGAGAATAAAAAAATCCTAGGATGTTGGACTGGTATTAGAAGCATTAATATGGGCACATTTTAAAAAATACACACAGAAAGAATTACAGATGTTTGTATAAGTGTGTACACACATACACATATATATACATGTATTTCTTAGCTCTGTCTGCTAACAGGTCCAAGAAGCGATGACATCCCATCAGTATTTAAAAATCCTGTTTCCAGATCTTGGATACTAAATACGATCCTCTACTAAACAGAAGTCCACCAAAGGACTACTTAGAGTAATAGCTGATTCCAGGGTTTAGACAGGGGCATGCAAAAGAGGCCTGGGAAAATCTTGTTGTACCAGAAAATAAGTAAATTCTCGGAGAATGATGAGAACATGTCAAAAGAACAAAGAAGCTGATATGAACAGACTCTTTTTTGTGTCTTTTTATTTTCTCCTATTTACAATTCTTTCATTTAACAAATAAACCCATACTGGTCAATTCTGGGAAAATCTGAACCTCAAAATAAAGCCAGATTACAACCCATTAAGTCAAATAGCAATTAGTGAGCCCATAATTAAATAAAAAGAGAAAGCTCTTTCTTACAGTATCAGTTCAGTTCAGTTCAGTCACTCAGTCATGTCTAACTCTTTGCGACCCCATGAACCGCAGCACGCCAGGCTTCCCTGTCCATCACCAACTCCCAGAGCTTATTCAAACTCATATCCATCAAGTCAGTGATGCCAACCAACCATCTCATCCTCTGTCATTCCCTTCTTCTCCTGCCTTCAATCTTTCCCAGCATCAGGGTCTTTTCCAATGAGTCAGTTTTTCTCATCAGGTGGCCAAAGTATTGGAGTTTCAGCTTCAGCATCAGTCCTTCCAATGAACACCCAGGACTGATCTCCTTTAGGATGGACTGGTTGGATCTCCTTGCAGTCCAAGGGACTCTCAAGAGTCTTCTCCAACACCACAATTCAAAAGCATCAATTCTTCAGCACTCAGCTTTCTTTATAGTCCAACTCTCACATCTATACATGACTACTGGAAAAACCACAGCTCTGACTAGACAGACCTTTGTTGGCAAAGTAATGTCTCTGCTTTTTAGTATGCTATCTAGGTTGTTCATAGCTTTTCTTCCAAGGAGCAAACATATTTTAATTTAATGACTGCAGACACCATCTGCAGTGATTTTGAAGCCCCCAAAAACAAAGTCTCTCACTATTTCCCCATCTATTTGCCATGAAGTGATGGGACCAGGTGCCATGATCTTAGCTTTCTGAATGCTGAGTTTTAAGCCAGCTTTTGTACTTCCCTCTCACTTTCATCAAGAGGTTCTTCAGTTCCTCTTTGCTTTCTGCCAGAAGGGTGGTGTCCTCTGAGGTTATTGCTATTTCTCCCAGCAATCCTGATTCCAGCTTGTGCTTCATCCAGCCCAGCATTTTGCATGATGCACTCTGCATATAAGTCAAACAAGCAGGGTGACAATATACAGCCTTGACGTACTCCTTTCCCAATTTGGAAGCAGTCTATTGTTCCATGTCCAGTTCTAACAGTTGCTTCTTGACCTGCATACAGATTTCTCAGGAGGCAGGTCAGGTGATCTGGTATTCTCATCTCTTTAAGAATTTTCCACAGTTTGTTGTGATCCACACAAAGGTTTTGACATAGTCAATAAAGCAAAAGTATACGTTTTTCTGGAACTCTTTTATGTTATTGATGATCTGGCAGATGTTGGCAATTTGATCTCTGGTCCCTCTGCCTTTTCTAAACCCAGCTTGAACATCTGGAAGTTCATGGTTCTTACAGTATAACGTCAATTTATTAATGTAGACATAATGTCTAGAGATAATCACCCTTTGGCATTAGAGTGGTAATTGATATAGACTGGCGTTATCAATGGAGGTCAGGGCTAGTGTGTGAAGGCTTAATAAGGAATAGGATATTGGTGGCATGTCCAACTATCTCTCCCCAAATACTATTCAAATGTAAAAGGAGAAATAGTGACACTACGGTGCAGAAATCTGGCAGATACTAACGTGACCATGTGATCATAGTGAACATCACCTTGGGACAGGTCAACGTGGTGTGCCTCCAAATGCAATGCACTGAGAACAGAGCATCATGTCCCCGGCAATCCTGCCACATTCCTGCCAAGGACTCAAGGCCTGATTCTGGTCATGAGGAAACAGTGGACAGACCCAGGTTTAGAGTCACCTTACACAACAAAAGATATGCACTCTAACACTGTCAAGGATACAGAAACACGGAAAGACTAAGGAATCGTTCCAGGAGACACGACAAGTAAAAGTAATGTGGGTTTGTAGGTAGGATCCCAGACTGGAAAGGGAACAGGAACATTATTAAGACATATGGCAACATTTGAATGGTATCTGTGACCTGGAGGGGTAATGCTGTACCCTTGTTCATTTCCTGACTGGAAGGAGTATATGGTAGTTGTTGATATAGGAGAGTATCCTTGTTTGGGGGAGGAGAGGGTAAACACAGCAGTATCTAAGGGTAATGATCTAAACACAGTTTTCTGTCTTCTTCTCTCTCTAAAGAAAGAAATGGGGCCAATACAGCAAAATTGAACAATTAGGGAATATGTGTAAAAGGCATGCAACAATTCTTTGTACAGTTCTTATAAAACTTCTCTGTAGGTTTGAAACTACTCAAAAATTTAAATTTGAATAAAAAATATACATGGGTATGTACACATGCATATGCATATGTGTACAGATCCATAATCCAACCACTTCCATTTCCTCCATTCTCCCATCATAAATCACTTGGATTGCTGCTGCTGCCGCTGCTAAGTCACTTCAGTCATGTCCGACTCTGTGCAACCCCATAGACGGCAGCCCACCAGGCTCCACTGTCCCTGGGATTCTCCAGGCAAGAACACTGGAGTGGGTTGCCATTTCCTTCTCCAATGCATGAAAGTGAAAAGTGAAAGTGAAGTCACTCAGTCGTGTCCGACTCTTAGTGACCCCATGGACTGCAGCCTACCAGGCTCCTCCGTCCATGGGATTTTCCAGGCAAGAGTACTGGAGTGGGGTGCCATTGCCTTCTCCATGGATTGCTGCAGTAGCCTCCAAATAGTCTCCCTGCTTCTGCCCTTGACCTTCCTTCAGTCTATTTTCAACAGAGCATCTAAAGTGAGCCCATAAAAACATTGGATGTTACTGGGAATCAGGATTTCCACAGGAGTAAAACAGAAATAAAAGTATATAAGAAGAAAAAAACTTTCAATACTATACAATGCAAGAAAAAAACTTGCAAAAGTATATAATGCGAGAAAGAACTCTGTGTCTGTGCTACTCTTTGAACTGTGAGTATTAGTACAAATTCATGCTTTCTAAAAATAGATATTTCCTTTTTCTTAGGAAATACACAGTGAAGTGTTTGGGAGTTTCGTATTATTTGCAACCTGCTTTCAGATGATGAAAGAAGAAGGACGTGTTCGTAATACTGAGAGAGAAAGCAAGTATGGCAGGATGTTAACAGTTGATAAATCTAGATAAGGGAAATACAGGTTATCATAATACTGATCTTTCAACTTTTCTGTGGTTTGCTAATACTTTAAAAAACTGACAGTGGGTTGATAAGTACATTTGTATATCTACAGAATACCTTAGAAGGATCCATAAGGAGGTGGTGGTATTGGTTACCTATGAAGTATCTCTGAAATTTACTGCCAACTTCTATGTTTTTTTCACGAATCCCACACTATTATTTAGATTTCTACTATTTAGATTACTACTACTTAACAGTAGTAAACTATGGTAGCTTTTCGGTCTCATTTGCTCAGCAAACTTTCCCACCTGACAGCCACTTTGACCACTTATTTATTCCTTTACTTCTTATAAGATGAGAAATGGCCACTGGAAATCAGTGGTGACCTTAGAACGAGCTGTTTTAGCAAAGCGGTAGAGCCTGACTGCAGTGGGTTCAAGAAACAATGGAAAAAGAGAAACCGGAGTCAGTGACCATGGACATTTTTTAACAAAGAATTCTGCTGTAAAATAAAAAAGAGAAATGTAGTGGCAGTTAGAAGGGAAGTAACATTTGAAGTGGGTTTGGGATTTTTTTTTTTTTTCACTCTAGATAGGAGAAGCAATTACATGCAGGGAGGGAAATGATGATTCAAGGAACAGAAGGAAGAAGAGTTTGAGCAATATTCTTGAATAAAGGAGGAGGACTCTTAAGCACACATGGAAGTGATCGGCTCTCTCATTCCCACCAACAGAAGAGAAGGCAAATATGCTGGTACGCGGATGGGCAAATAAGGTAGTAGGAGACTGGGGTAATTTTCTTCTGATTCAAAGGATTCAGGAAGAGGTGCTGGAGGTTTGAAGAGAGAAGAAACTTTACAAAAACAACCATCAGAGTGAGAGGACCAGGGACATATGGTCAGCTGAGTAATACTTAATCAAAGGTCTACTGCAGGTTAGAATCATAAATTTAGTGACACCAGTCAGCATGGTTGAATTTTCTTTTTTTCAGGCACTTTCAGCTATTTGAGGGCATTCATGGAGTAGGCAGAGTTAGATTTAACCAAGGCTGAGGTTGATCAAAGAGAGAATTACAAAGCAGGAGAGAGACAAAGAATATTGAGAGTATGAGGCAATGGTTAGAGACTGTTCATGTACTGTAAACTGGATAAGGGGAAAGTGATAGCATAAAGGGGATGAGGGACAAGGAAAAGATGACAGAATCTCAGCGGGGCTGAAGGTGCCACTGGATCACTAAATAGAGTGAGCCGGTAAGACAAAAGGTGATGGTCAGAGAGGGATGTTTGAAACTGAGATTATGTTATTAGTAACGACTAGATTGAGGCTTATGACCGGGAAAGCAAATGGCTAAGACAGGGAGGAGACCCAGGAAATGAGAGGTCAAGGTATTTGAAGGATCTTCTCTGAGACGGATTCCCTGGTGGCTCAGGTGGTAAAGCCTGCAATGCAGGAGATCCAGGTTCAATCCCCTGGAGAAGGAAATGGCAACCCACTCCAGTACTCTTGCCTGGACAATCCCATGGACAGACGAGTCTGGTAGATTACAGTCCACAGAGTCACAAAAAGTCAGACATGACTGAACAACTTCACTTTTTTTTTTCTTTCTTTCTTTCTCTGAGAATACTGAAATCAGCGAAGAATCTTGATGGAAGGAGTGTTGAAGTAAGTGACAATAAGAACTAAATTTTTTCAAAAAGTGAGGGAGAGAGAACCAGAAATCAGAAGATGGCTATAACAGGGACAAGTAGAGGACAGCATGTGAGACAATGTGAAACTTAAGCCTGGATGTGGATTTTTTTTAGGAAAGACGAACAGTGAATGATCAAAAAGCAGCAATGAAGAACAAGAAAGACAGTTAACCCACCTTCAGGGACCCTAATGGTGGAAAGGTTTTGAGAATGAAAACAGCTACCATTCAGTAAGACTTCAGGGGGAAAATGTGATCAGGGGTGTCAGGTATTGGTCAACACAGGAAGGCAAAGGGAACTTTCACAGAAGACACTGAAGTTATCAAAGAAACCACAGTGGCAGAACAAAGCTTCTGATCTTGGTACATATATCTTACATGTGGTCAAAAAAAAAAAAAAAGTGGCTTTTGCGCAAATGTAAGAAAAAGGAGGAGAGTAAGGGAGGTAGGAAGGAAAGAGAAGAGGAAAGATATACAAATGACAAACACAATTTATGAAAAGATGCTCCACATCACACGTTATCGGGGAACTACAAACTAAAATAATGAGATACCACTACACATCTATTAGAATAGCTAAAATCTGAAACACTGGCAACAACCAAGTGTCGACAAGGATCGGAGCAACAGGAATATCCATTCCCTACTGGCAGGAAAGCAAGATGGCATAACCACTGTGGAAGACAGGTTGAAAATTGTCTTACAAAACTGGACATACTCTTAACTATGTGATCCAGTAATCATGCTCCTTGGTATTTATCCAAATGATATGAAAATGTATGTCCACATAAAAAGTTGTGCATGGGAGCTGCCTGGCCTGGCAGTTAGGAATTGGCACTTTCATAGCCATAGCCTGGGTTCAATCCCTAGTGAGGGAACTGAGGTCCCATAAGCTCCATGGCACAGCAAAAAAAAAAGCTGCACATGGACATTTACAGCAGCTTTATATATAATTGCCAACATGTGAAAGCAACCAAACTGTTTTTCAGCAGGTAAATGGACAAACAAACGGTGTGCCTTGAGCCAAATCGTGTCCCCTCAAAATTTAGAAGCTGAAGCCCCCAGTATGACTGCATCCAGAGGTAGGATGGTATTTAGGAGGTAATCAAGCTTACATGGGGTTACAAGTGTGGGGCCCTAATCTGCTAGAACTGTGACCTCATAAAACTAAGAGCTAGATCTATCTACCTACCTACCTCTCTCCTTCCCTCCTCCCTTCCCCTTCCACCCCTCTGCCTTGTGAGGACACAGCAAAAAGATGGCTGGCTGTAAGTCAGGAAGAGAGGTCTCACCAGAACCTGACCATGCTGTCACCTGAAGTTGGACTTCCAGCCTCCAGAACTGTCAGAAAATAAATTTCTATTGTTTCAGCTACCTAGGTATTTTGTTATGGGAGCTCAAAAGACAGAGTGGTACATCCATATAATGGAATACTATTCAGTACTATTAAGAAATGAGCATTGAGGCCACTAAAAGACAGAGGGATCTTAAATGCATTTTGCTAAATGAAGAAGTCAATTTGAGAATGCTACATACTATATCATTCCAGTAATATGACATTGTGAAAAAGGCAAAACTAGGAGACAGTGGAAAGATCAGTGGTTGTAGAGGGCTTCGGAGTAAGGAGGCAGAGACAAATAAGTGGTGCACAGGGAATTTTTTAGGGCAGTATAACTACTTCATATGATACTATAATGGTAGACACTGACATTATGCATTTGTCAAAACCCACAGAATGAACATGGAGAAAGCAAGGGAGTTTCAGAAAAACATCTGCTTCATTGACTATGCGAAAGCCTTTGACTGTGTGGATCACAACTGTGGAAAATTCTTAAGGAGATAGGAATACCAGACCACCTAACCTGTCTCCTGAGAAATCTGTATATAGGTCAAGAAGCAACAGTTATAACTGGACATGGAACAACCAACTAGTTCAAAATTGGGAAAGGAGTGTAAGGCTGTATATTGTCACTCTACTTATTTAACTTCTAGGCAGAGTACATCATGGGAAATGCCAGGCTGGATGAATCACAAGTTGGAATCAAGATTCCCAGGAAAAATATCAACAACCTCAGATATGCAGATGATACCTATGGCAGAAAGTGAAGGAGAACTGAAGACCCTCTTGATGAGGATGAAAGAGGAGAATGAAAAAGCTGGCTTGAAACTCAACATTAAAAAAACTAAGATCATGGCCTCCTATCCCACCACTTCATGGCAAACAGAAGGGCATAAAGAGAAAGCAATGATAGATTTCCTTTTCTTGGGCTCCAAAATCACTACAGATGGCAACTACAGCCATTAAAGTAAGAGATGCTGTTTCTTGGAAGGAAACCTGTAACAACCAAGACAATATATTAAAAAGCAGAGACATCACTTTGCCAACAAAAATCCATATAGTCAAAGCTGTGGTTTTTCCAGCAGTCACATATGGATGTGTGAGGTGGATCATAAAGAAAGCTAAGCACCAAAAAAATTGATGATTTTGAATTATGGTGCTGGAGAAGACTCTTGAGAGTCCCTTGGACTGCCACGAGATCAAACCAGTCAAGCCTAAAGGAAATGAACCCTGAATATTCATTGCAAGGGCTGTCGCTGAAGCTGAAACTCCAATATTTTGGCCACCTGATGTGAAAAGCCAACTCACTAGAAAAGACCCTGATGCCTGGAAAGATTGAAGGCAAAAGGAGAAGCGGGTAGCAGAGCACGAGATAGTTAGATAGCATCACTGACTCAATGGACATCAATCTGAGCAAACTCAGAGACAGTGCAAGACAGAGGAATCTGACATGCTATATAGTTCATGGTGTTGCAAAGAGTTGGATATGACTTAGAGACTGAAAAACAACAAAAAAACAACACAGAATGAACAGAGTGAATCTTATTATAAACTATGGACTTTAGTTAATGATAATGTATCAATACTGGCCCATGAACTTTAACAAATTTATTCCATCAATGCAAGATGCTACCAATAAGGGAAACTTGGGGGTGGGAAAACTCTGTACTAACCCCTCAATTATTCTGTAAGTTTAAAACTGTACTAAAAATAAGCTCTATCAAGTATTTAAAAATAATTACACTGAAAGAAAATTTCAGCATCCATAAATAAAGCTGATCTGGAACAGGGCCATGCTGTTCATACTGTCCATGGCGGCTTTCATACTACCGCTGGCAGAACTGAGCAGCTGGGACAGAGACCACATGACCACAGAAGCCCAAAATATTCACTATCTGGATCTTTACAGAAAACATTCACAGGGCCTCTCTAAAGTTCATTACCCAACATAAAAGGAATATGAACATCTTGTCAAAGGCTGTTCTGAGTAAGCCATTTTTAATTATTCAAAGTTGTTAGAATCACTATTCTAATTACATGATCTGATTTTAAAATTTTAACTGGCCAGCTTGTAATATAGAAAAAAAAAATCATATCATTGAAGTACCTGAACACCCCAAATGGCAACTCCCAGAAAAAAAGCCCACATTCTACTGAGAAATGCTGGCAGAAAGTAACCTTTCATTCCAGCGCCTGCAAAACCTATCCTACTTACTGAACACCTGAGGAATCAGAAGTAAAATATTCTAATAGGAGAAGATTTAACAGTGTCAAAAGAGAAGCCTGGAAAACCATGGGAAATGGGCATATTCAGGAAGGGGCAGGGCAAGATACCTGAGCTGAGTCAGTGAACCGACTACAAAGAACTGAATGATCTATTAAAGAACATTAAGAGTAGGAGTCAACAGATAAGATTAGTCAAGAAAATGCAGCCTGAGTATCAGAAGACATAATAATGCTATCAGGAAGTATCCCACAGTTATAGTTTAAGAAACATCATGAACATATAACAGTTGACTAGCTGAGAAAACAGATCCTAACTACCCAATATACTAGACTCATTAATAACTGGGGGTATCTTGGTAAGAATCAAATCTGTAGAAATAATTTAGGAAAGCAATATAAAATAGTGACTAAATTAACAGGTTTTGGAGGCAGACAAACGTGATCCTTATCCTGTTTCTGACACTCACTAGCTATAAGACTTTGAGCATTCATTTTCTCTCAGCTTCAGTTTCCTTATCTGTGCATCTAAGAGCTTAGCAGAGCACCTCACACAAAATGTTTAATAAATGACAGTTGTTTCTATTGTAATAGGAATATATTTTCCAAAGCCAAGTATGTTTTACCAAGCCAAATACAGTAGGCTTATGCTGTATAAGAATATACTAGGCTTATACTACTTACACCACAAGTACTCTTATAAGAGACAGTCTAGTTTTTCCAACACCTCAGAAACTACACAAGGATTGAAATAAATCTCTAACAGTATATAATTTAACAGAAGTTCTGCCCTTGGAAAATCAAATGAGAAATTCAGTTCAACAAAAAGAACTGAAATTACACTCTTGCTACTGACAATGATGGTACAATGAAAAGATGAAGGTCAGTCTGTGTTTCCCCCAAATTTTAAAGGTGATGAATAGTGTAGGTTTACTAAAGGACTCATTCAGAGAAGTATGCAACCCCAATTTCACAATGACGCTCAAGAACAGTGTAAGTACTACTCTGTTAAGGTAAGAATATTACTATTCTTATAAGGTAAGGACAAGTTTTCTCTAAACACTGGATGATAAAGCTTCTCTACTCTTATTTCGACTACATTCCACTCCTACTCTTCCTGCCACAAAGCCAAACAAAATATCCGTAACAAGCAAATTCAGAATTGTATCGGAGAGCAATCAGGATTACACCCGTTTATAAGCGTTAGGTGTAGATGAACAGCAAACTGAGGTCAGGTGCTAGGGTGCTTTGCTTCTCTGCCAATATGGACATCAGCCTCGATCAATAGTGGAAGCTCAGAAAAGGATTCACCCTCTCTCAGACACACCAAACGTGTAGATACATGCACAAACATTCCACGGCAAGCATCGCCCACATCGCACACTCTGAGAAAAAACCTTGCAGCCTTTTCGGTGGTCACGGCCACCCTGCCCTAAGCTTCCTAATGACGTCGTACTCGCCGCACCAAATCATCACCTGGTACTTTCCCAGAGGAAACAGCCAAACGCAATAGTAGTTCCAATCAGGCAATATTTTACACTCACTGTCGCCAGGACAGACACCGACAGGTATACTCTACCAGGACCACGGACGGAAGCGACGAGTGACCCTCGCTTCCCCGACAGGATTCGTCCACACCTGTCACCGAGAGGGCGCGGAAGTAGGAGGAAGGAACCTGGAGCCACCCCTGGCACAGTCTCAGAGCCCACTCACCCCAGTCTTCATCCGGCCGGTGAGGGAGTCCCGGACTAAAAGGTGACTCCATGGTGCCGGCAGCGCCGGCCGGCTCCCCCGAAACACACGTTCCCCTGCTCAGTAACTCGGTGACTAGTCCTGGGACGGCGGCGGCGGGCGGACAAAATACCCCGTAACGCTGACGCGACGGTGGCCGAACGGAGACAAACTGCTCCTGCCGCACGAGGGACGTCAGAGCCTGAACTAGTTTAAACAAATCGCTGAGCAAGTATTTTTCCCTTTTGGAGTTTTCGGCACTTTCTGTTCTGCTGTTTTAAGGAAAAAAGAAAGACACAAACACTACGTCGCTTAAATAGTATATATTGATAATATTTTGAAAAATGAGGAAAAAAGCATTCTGAATATCGCCCCTTGAATTTCATTCCACGGTGGAGATATGTCAAAACAAAATTTATAGACTAAGAAAGTAAATCTGGTTTAATTTTAATAACTCACTATGAATGTAAAAATTCTCCATATACACAAATGTGTGGAAGAAAAATACACAACTACTTTTCCACATTCGTTAGAGCTTCCTCTCTACTGGCACAGTATCTGAGATAAGCAAAAATACTATAAATCATACTTCTAGAAAGCCTACTTTTATTTAAGCAAATTTAAACGAAATAAATATAAAAGATGAACTTTCCAAAGATAAAAATCAGCTCACCGCCTTAAACATGTATTTCCAAAGCATAGCACCTAGTCGAGCGAGTCCTAGAAACCTTACCCTAACCCTAAGACCTGTAATAATGTAAATTCCGAGTCTTTTTACTACTAAAACTTATGGATCGATTTTGTTTTAAAAAAGCCACATACATCACAAACTCTAACTGAAAACTTGGGCTGACTTTGATGAAAGAGTTTCAAGAACGCTACTTAATAAAATTTCTTTTTAAAGCATTTCAGCGGGCGCATATTTAATAAAAACCTCCACCTTAAGAACACGTAAGTTCGATGCAGGAGACGAGTGCTCGGGGCCGGTGCACTGGGATGACCCTGAGGGATGGGATGGGGAGGGAGGTGGGGGGGAGGGTCAGGATGGGGAACGCATGTTCACCCATGGCTGATTCATGTCGTTGTACGGCAAAAACGACCACAAAAAAGGAAAAAACACGTATACCTTTAGGACCAAGTGGAATCTTTCCCTCGGTTACTAAACAAAACAATCGCTTCCCAGAATCCTCAAAACTCCTCGTGGCTGGATGATTACTACGGATTACACAATCCGGAACACACAGAATCGCCCTGGGACGCAAACCCCGAAAAAAAACACAGAGTTATCTTACATTAAAGGTGATTCTTTCTGTCATCAGCTAACTAATCATTTTTCATATCAGGTGAAATTTATAAGATTTTTTTCTCACCCAACTGCAAATTCAAAAATTGCCACAAAAACTAAGATAAAACCACCAAGAATCTTCTATATATACCACATACCTTAGTCTTTTTTTTTTTTTTTTAAGAAAATCGCTGTGACTTAACTCCAGAAAGTTTTCGGTTTTTAATTTAAATTTTTTAAATTTTTTATTCAAGTGGAGATAATAATAATACAAAACAAACAGTGTGTGCTTACTGCCAAGAATAAACAAACATAAACAATTTCCATTTCACTTCAGATTTTTCACAGGAAATTAAACATTGCAGATTAAGTTGAGATATGTTGTTTTCCTCTGCTTCTTTCCCCTTCATCCACACAGACAACTTCTATTACGAATTTTATGATAACCATTAAAGTCCATTTTTATCATGTTTAAATATGTGTATAGATACATACATTTAGTGTTGTTTTGGGGTATTTTAATTTACATAAACGATTAGCACTAGTCTTCTCCAAGTCACTTTTCTCATTCAACATTATTTTTTGATATGTTTTAACTGTTATATAGCATTTCCATAAATTTTTTCACTTCCCTAGTGACGGACATTGGATGGTTTCAACATTTTACTGTTACATAAAATATATCCTTGTATGGGTATCCTTGTGCATATATGCAAGAATGTCCTTTAAGGTACTTGCTGGCTCATGAAGTAGGAGTACTACTATTTGCCAAATAACATCAGTTTACACTCTCATTAGCACTGATGAATTCTCACCAATGCTAGAAGTAATCAGACTTTTACTTTTTGCCTGTGAAGGGTGTGACTATAATTTACATTTCCCTGACAATTAAAGAGATGGTACATCTTCTTATATTCATTAAACTTTATTTCTTCTGTGAATTGCCCATTCATATCTTTCATAAAATTTCCTACTGAGAAATTTTCTTTCTCTCAATGATGTGTACATTTAACCCATATGTATGTAGCAAATACATTTTCTGAGGTTGACATTTGTCTTTGTTCATGGGATTTTTGTCCTCTAGGTTTTAATTTCAATGTAGTCAGATTTATCAATCTTTTGTTAATGATCTCTGCTATTTGTATATTGCATAAGAAATCCATCCCTCTCCTGAGGGAATTTTTCTTTCCATATTTTTATAGTTTCATTTTACACATCCTTTTTTTTTAAAAATTCAGTTATTACTGACATAGATTACCACTATTGACTTTCATACAGCAATTTTGTATTAAAAACCTTACTAACCTTACTGAATTATGTGCAGTCAAATGCTCAACCCGGAACTATAACCTCCTTAGTGTAAATCCTCTAGGATTTTCTGTGTAGAATGACTTCTTGTATGTAAACATTAACATTTTATTTTTAACATTTTAAAATCTATTTTTTATTTAACATCATTTTAGATTAAGTGAAAGTCACTTAGTCATGTCCAATTCTTTGCGACCCCATGGACTATACAGTTCATGGATTCTCCAGGCCAGAATACTGGAGTGGGTAGCCTTTCCCTTCTCCAGGGGATCTTCCCAACCTAGGGATCAAACCCAGGTCTCCTGCATTGCAGGCAGATTCTTTACATCTGAGCCACAGGGGAAGCATACCATTTAAAATTAACCTTTAATATGGAATTTTTCAAGCAAACAAAAGAATCTGGGGAATTCTTAAGTCTTCATTTGGGGGAACTCCTGGCAGTCCAGTGGTTAGGACTCTGCATTTTCTCCACCAAGCACTTTTCACTGTTTGGGTTCAGACCCTGGTTGGGGAGCTAAGATTCCACAGTGCTGGGCCAAAAGAAAACAAACACTTCATTTGTTCCTGTAAATTTTTTCACTTGGTGAGTCTCCTGATTGTAATATCTAGAGGTTTGATAGGTTTGGGTTTTTTGTTTTTTCATTTGTTTCTGCAAAATCTTTTCTTTGGAGACTTTTTTTTAAAGAAACAATGTTCATTAAGAAATATGCTGTTTGTAGATCTTTTTAAGTCATACCTGTTGAATGTTATCAAATAATGTAATACATTTGCTTTCAACTCAAACCCTTGGCAGAGAAATAAAATTTCAAAAAATTTTTATGTCTAGATGCATACCTAGGACTCTATTCTGGCATCTGGTAGTATCTCTTCCCACAAATTAAGAATCCATGATGCCAAAGTGATGTGCCCAGCCAGGACATATATCCCCCTCCAGATACACTTCTGACAACACAAATAGCTCCACGCCTTGCTCAGGCCTCTGACCTCCTAAAGAATTATGACAATAGTGTATGCCAGGAGTGTAGACAGCTTAGAAATGTGAGGTTAGGAGTCCAAATAATACATATGCACAGGGTCCCCATGGACAAATCCAGGGGTAGGGAAAGAGGGGCAATCTGTGGGTAGAAGCCAATTCTCATTGCATTGCCATATTTTGTCACAAAACTCCAGTCAGAGAATTCTAAATTCAAATGTCTTCCAGGTCATTATGAAGATGTATTTGTCAAGATAAGAGATTAAAACATTTTAATAGCTTAGTAGCTTTAAGTTCAAATATTAAGACAAATAGAATGTAAACTTCAATTTTGTACTGTCTGAATCCTGTTGTTGGTAGAATGCCTGACTAGTGAATGTGCAGCTTAGTTAAAAACTGCATTTCATCAGTACTATATTTTAGTCTGACTGATATTTTCAGTGTATCTTCAAAATATCACCCTGAACAGTGAACTCAAACAATAGAGGTTAAAAGCTCAGATTTTGGAGTCAAATCTTACTTCTAATCTAGGTTCACTAGATAGCTATGTAACTTTGAGGAAGTTGACAATCTTTCTGAGCCTCAATTTTGACTGTAAAATAGAAATAGGGTCTATTTCAGAGCTGTTTTGAGGATTAAATATACATTAAGTGTTTAGGATAGTGACTGGCACAAAAGTACTCAATTAATTGCAGCTATTTTAAGAGAAACTGTTGACTGCTAGTAGGTAGGCCCTGTATAAAGTTGTCAGCACTGTATCACAAAAATCCTCGGAAAAACTCAGATGTGGATCCTATCATTATTTCCATTTTAGGTAAAAACGAATTAAAGCCAATGCAAATGACCTTTCAAACAACCCTGTCAGGAGAGCAGAGAATGTATTAATCTCATTTCATGAAGATGAAAAATGACTCCATTTTCAAAAGACCTGCTCACTTCCAACAAGATGGTGATCAGTGGAGCCAGATTAGAGCCACTCTCTAATAATTCTACTTCAGTACTGTTTTCACTGTACCACACTGCCTCTGAAAAAAGGTTAACACTGCTGTTTTCAACAAATGTATAAATCCAAATGTTTTACACTGGTATTCCTGAATATTGAAAAGATTTCTTTTTTGAGAACAAAGGCATAATGAATTTTCTATCCATCCCTACCCCCTGCCAAAAAAGAAAAAAACACTTCAAGACTATAAATCTAAAAATCTTGCTTAGAGGATGTTTCACAAAATTTCAAAATTTACATAAAGAATAGTCATGTATCCCAATTTCTCACTGGCAAATACTAATTATCACTCAAAAAAGATACTATTTTGTCAATTCCCCTGGCAACAGTGTAAATTACAAGGAAGAGGTTTTATCCAGTTTGTTCAATGTATCACCAAATTGCACATAACAGGTGCTTAGTAACTATGTACTTAATTGACAATTATAAATTAAAGTAAAATCTATGTAATTTTCTGTGTCAGATGCCAGTGTCATGGATAGGTAACTTGAACAGTATGAAACTGCTGCTACTCAACTACTTTTAACCTACAAAGAGACAAAGGTCCAACCTAATTGTTTTTAATAAGCTTTCTGGAAAACATTACAAAGTAATGAGGTAAACAGCTATTATGAAAGCTAAGACAGAAATAGAGAAATTTTTTCTCCTAAGAAAAATGTATTAAAGTTGCCAAAGGCTCCAGGTCCTATTCTGAGATACTCTCAAGAGTCAACTATACCAGCCCCACCCTTTTAAAGAGGATGGTGATTCACATTTCTTTGTATTTAAAGTAACTTCCATGTTGGTGTTTATATACATGTGAAGATATGCAATATGTATTAAGAACATGGACTACTTTATTAGCTAATTCTGATCTCATGTAAATGTTCAAACATCTCATCAGGTGCAGTTCTAACTATTATCAATAAGTAAAATAAACTCCATTCTCCAGAGATCACATTAAAAAGCTAATCTGGACATATTACCTTTCCCAATACTCTAACACACCAGGCTAAAAATGTGATTGATATGCAGTTACTCCACAATTAATTTTCTTCATCATTAGAAACATACCTAACATTAATATATTTCTTTAAGCAGATTACTTACAAAAGTATCTTAAACATGTTTTTCTAAAAACTCAGATAACCGGGATTCCAGAACAAAAACAGAAAAAAGACATTTTAGTCAGCATTTTACTGATGTCCTTTCCTTCTACATTTCCAAGAAAAATCCAGACTTATGTAGCTTTACTAATGTCCCTTAAAAGAAAATGTCAAAACACATCCAAGCAAATTTGCTTTACATTTCTGGAAATAAAAGAATGTTGCTTAAATATGACAGTTTTAAACTTTTGGACATTATCCTGTCCATCTAGACCTGAAGAATTCATAACTAATATTCCAAAAATCACAACTTTAAGGAGATGACCTATGTGTAATTATGGCTGATTTGCATTTTTCTACAGTAGAGACCAACACAAGATTGTAATGCAATTTTCCTCCAATTAAAAAATAAATTTTTAAAAAAGGGAAAAAAATCACAAATTTTAATATATATGAAATAAAGTATCCAGGTTATAGAATATTTTAATATCAAAGTATAATTTACATGATTAAAAAGTTCTGATTTCTATACAAAGTATTCTACTTAGTATAAGAAGCTGACAATGTATAATTTGAGTAACATCAAGTGATTTTATCTTCTCACATTGCAAACGATATGTTAATGGCCTAAAAACTACTGAAGAGCAGCACATATCAGCAAGTTATCAAATGTAACAAGTTCATATTTTTCTTGTTTGTGATCCCAAAACCGGCAGCATTTTCATTTCATCCACTCTGTTCTTATGTATTTGAAAAGCAGGTGTTATCCATCTACCACATGAGCACTGTTCACCATACCAGTTGAAAGAACCCAACTTGGCATTGCATTTGGGGCAGAGAAGCTAAAAGAAAACACATGTGTTACTTTTTCTTTCACTTTTATATAAAACAAATAATCATCTTTGGTAACACAGGATATAAAACAGTAAGACATGGCTCATACCTTCAAGGAGTTGATGATCTAATCAGTGAGATGAAATGTAATTGCAATTTACTATAATAGATAGACTACAGAAATTGTTAAGCATGTTGTACTCTGGGAGTATAGAAGAGGAATAGCTTAATTCCAGAATGAAAGGAGAAAGGTGAAGGCTTCAACATGAAACAGAAGGTTTTTGTGGCATTTATGTTGACTTTTTTTTTTTTTTACCTAAAAACTTAATTTTTATTTCTAATTAGCTAGTACTAAGACTAGAGCATTTCAAGCAAACAGTCAGTAACATGAGCATACCTGATCCATACTTTAAATACACTGTCATCATAAACAAGATGAGAGAGAAAAATCTTTCATTATCTATACACATTATGTGTTTACCTTTAAACCAAATATAAAGAAAGTTTGTACGTAAAACTCAGAACTAAAACTGATTACATAAATATCTAAAAGTTTTTAGTTTGACAAAATATACCACATTCCTCAAAAAAACTTAAACAAAACATAGTTACTATATGATTCAGTAATTCCAATTCTGGGTATATACGCAAAAGAAATAAAAGCAGGGACCCGAACAGATATTTGTACACCCATGTTCACAGCAGCGTTATTCCCAATACCCAGATGGAGGAAGCAACCCAGACATCCGTGGGCAGACGAGGAGATGAACAAAATGTGGAATACTCATGAAAGGGAACACTATTCAGCATTAGAAAGGAAGGAAAGTCTGACACATGCTACAACATGGATAAACCTGGAGGATATTATGCCAAGTGCAATAAGTCAGCCACAAATTTATGTGGCACCTGGAGGAGTCACATTCATAAAAGCAGAGAGCAGAACAGTGGTTGGAGGGACTGGGAAGTGGGGTGGGGGATTAGTGTTTAATGGGTACGGCACTTCAGCTGGGGAAGGTGGTGGTGATGGTTGCACAATGTGAATGCTCTCAATACTACTGAATTACACACTAAGAACAGAAATGGTAAATTTATGTTATGACTATTTTACCATAATTTAAAAAAACCACGTTCATAATATATGTATGACAGGTCACTTATGCTATACACCTTCAACTTATACAATGCTGTATATCAATTATATCTCAATACACTGAAAAAAAAAAAACCAAAAAACAAAGAACTGTGTATCTCAAAGCTGAGATAAGCAACAGATTGGAGAAAACACCTGCATTACGTGAAACATCAGACTATATAAACAGCTCCTAAATTCCTTAGAAAAAGACAAAACCCACAGAAATGGGCCAAGGATATGAAGGAAATTTCCTGCAAAACACAGTATAAATGGCTGATAAGTATATAAAGATGTCGGTCTCAGCAGTAGTCAGAGATTCAAATTAAGACACCTTAGGACTAACATTTTTCATCTCAGAGACACAACCTTACTGATTTTATAATGTCCATATGCCAAACGTATGGGGAAATGAGGACATGCATTCAATGTTAGTGAAAGGCAAATTTGTATGGGCATTGTTAAGGCCAGCCCAGAATATTAGTAATATTTTAAAATGTACACTCTTCAAGCCAGGAATTCCACTTTTAGGTATATATTCTACAAGAAAATAAATTTACAAAGAAGTATGCACAAATGTGATCTAGAATATTTCACAGAAAAATAAAATACAATGCCTTTATCTTGGGTGCTTTTCAGATTAAATAAAAGCAGCAAGGGAATTCCCTGGGCATCCAATGGTTAAGACTCCATGCTTCCACTGCTGAGGGCCAGGGTTCAATCCCTGGTCAGCAAACCAGGATCCCACAAGCCACAAGGTGCAGCCAAGATAAATAAAAGCAGCAGGGCCAAAACGTAAGCCACAAAAGAAAAGAGAGATAAAGTGGACTTCAACAAATAGCATAAAGAGTAGGAACTGACCGCTGTACAAGGTTTACCTGGCAGTGATAAGAATGGTGACAGATTCTAAAACCTGTGAACATACTAAAAACCACCGAACTGTACACCTTCCATGAGTGAATCACATGGTAAGTGAGTTATCTCTCAATAAAGTAGCAGCATCTGAAAACATGGGTTTGAATATAGGGTACCCCCCTCTAGGCAAGACATTAACTAATGTAGATTAAGTTTCCTTGTGTATAAAATGTGAATATATATCTACTCTATTTTACGAAATTATTGTATTCTTCAAATGAAATACAGTGAGAGTTTCATAAAAACTCACTATACAAATGTAGATGATCTTTAAACATCGTTACATCTTAGGTTAAGAGTATCTTTTACATTAATATCAAGTAAACCTAAAAGAGAGTTGGAGCTGTCACAGGATGCTCATATGGGCTGCATTCTTTAAAGTTAGTAAGAAATGAAAAAGAATCTCATAACAAACATATAAAACTGAAAGAATCAAGAAAACAGAGATACATAGAGCCAAAAGAGAAAAAACGAAGATTAAGAAGAAATTTTAAATCTAACTTTAAAATCTGTGATTTGCCCTACTTCTTACAAAGCTCAAATTTTGCTAAATATATTCTAGTCTGTCTTAATTTGAAAAAATATAAACAATAGCCTTAAAAGGAATTAACTGAGACCAAAAGCTCTCAACCAAAAAGTGGATCACTATTCTAGATCACCTGGTTTTTATTTAACGAATTTATCTTTGATAGAATCTTGCCTATATAACAAAGATATAATCTTTAGAAAGAAAGCAATTAAGATGGAGTAAAACACTAGTTAAAGTATGGTTTAAAATGAAAGAAAGAACAAAATACAGATGACATAATAAAACTAAAGAAAGTAAAATGTGTTCTCACCTGTCCATCCATCACTCCCAACAAAGTGGATTCCATCCACTGTACAGGTTCAATGAAATAAGATGTACATTGAGCCTGACTCCCTGTGGAAAGCATGGGGGATGGTGTCATCCTCTTGTGGGCAAAGGCTAGAGGACCACTTCCTTCATTATGATCCAAAATGCTAGAACTTCTAAATAAAGATCGCCTGCAACCCCCAAACAAAAAAAACATTAATGATTTCCAAAAGGATGAAAAAATAGATTAAATGTGCAGTATTTCTTAGAGGGCAAATTAATATAACATTGATTATGATATTTTAATTTCTGATAACCTCTCAAGTAACCAGATAACTTTTAAGAATTCATATTCTTCTTGAAACCAGATCTGAATATGAAATTTCTGTATTATTCAATTAAACAAATTCTTCCTACAAGATTTTAAGAAACTGAAACTTTCAGTACTATTCTACTGAGACAAAGTTGAATCTCCAGAGGATAGAAAATATTTTACCTGCACTTTCTACATTTGTAGAGACCTCCATCTTTCAATCCTTGTGAAATGGCAGATGGGTCAACAGCAAAGAGTTCTTGAGGTAAGTTCTGCAATTCTACATAACATAAAATGTATCCATTTGTCAGAATCAACTCTGCATTTTCAGACAAAATTCAAAAGGCAAGTTGCTCAGTGGTAAAGAATCCACATGCCAATACAGAAGACGCAGGTTCGATCCGTAGGTTGGGGAGATCCGGGAGAAGGAAATGGCAACCCACTCCAATATTCTTGCCTGGGAAACCCCATGCACAGAGAACCAGTCCATGGGGTCACAAGAGACTCAGACACAACTTAGCAACTAAACAACAAAATGCTAATCTCAGAAATTAAAAAAAATCTCCAGTGTTGAGAAATGAGGATGAGGTAGGAGAGCCCAGTGATGTAGCCCTTGGCTTCCAGGCACAGATTGCCTGACTTCAAATTCGAGCCAGCCATTTACAAACCGTGTGACCCTGAACAAGCTATTTCTTGCTAAACCATGGTTTCAAAAGTGAAATAATGCACCTGAAGAATCTGGTGTCAGAGCAAGCTACATCTAGAAAGGACTGAATGTGCTGTGCTTAGCTGCTCAGCCGTGTCCGACTCTTTGCGACCCCATGGACTATATAGCCAGCCAGGCTCCTTCAGTTCAGTTCAGTCGCTCAGTTGTGTCTGACTCTTTGCGACCCCATGAATCACAGCACACCAGGACTCCCTGTCCAACACCAACTCCCGGAGCTTACTCAAACTCATGCCCATCAAGTCGGTGATGCCATCCAGCCATCCCATCCTCTGTCGTCCCCTTCTCCTCCTGCCCCCAATCCCTCCCAGCATCAGGGTCTTTTCCAATAAGTCAACTCTTTGCATGAGGTAGCCAAAGTATTGGAGTTTAAGTTTCAGCATCAGTCCTTCCAATGAACACCCAGGACTGATCTCCTTTAGGATGGACTGGCTGGATCTCCTTGCAGTCCAAGGGGCTCTCAAGAGTCTTCTCCAACACCACAGTTCAAAAGCATCAATTCTTCAGCGCTCAGCTTTCTTCACAGTCCAACTCTCACATCCATACTTGACCACTAGGAAAACCATAGCCTTGACTAGACAGACCTTTGTTGGCAAAGTAATGTCTCTGCTTTTTCACATGTTGTCTAGGTTGGTCATAACTTTCCTTCCAAGGAGTAAGCATCTTTTAATTTCATGTCTGCAATCATCATCTGCAGTGATTTTGGAGCCCCCCAAAATAAAGCCAACCTCCTTAGTCCATGGGATTTCTGAAAGCAAGAACACTAGAGTAGGTTGTCATGACCTCCTCCAGGGGATCTTCCCAACCCAGGGATGGAACCCAGGTCTCCCACATTGTGGGAGGATCCTTTACCCAGGCTGGGCCACCAGGGACACCCAAAAAGGACTGAATACATACTGCCAATTATTACTTACCTGGATACTTCTCTGTAACCTTTTGTAAACGATATTGTTTATAAACTGCACTGGAGGTATCTACTTCACAGCCCATTGCCTGGTATAATTTCAGTTGCCACTCAAACCCCTCATTCATCCTGCAAGGGCAAACAGGTACAGAGTTAAATTTTCTTTAAATAAATAAAACTGCATCACAAAAGCAGAATTACTACTGTAACAAGTAACTCACTTGGCCTCTGGCTTGACAGTCTTAAGGTTTTCATAGGCTTTTTCAAAGGTAAGCTGGTCAGTCTTCATCATAAAAGCGGTTATTACAGTCACACTTCGACTGACCCCTGCATGACTGGAAAAAAAAAAAAACCCTTTAAAATATCAAATAGCAACAATTACAAAAACAAAAAACCCACCCCCATAAATGGTAAAGTTTGGGTCCACTTCTTGTCTGCTTCTTCTACTCAAGTAAATCTTTTGCCTCTGAAATACTACTACTTACAAAAGAAGTATTCCTTTATTTCCTTATTCATTTTAATTATGAACCATGTGAATGTATTACCTATTGAACAATAAGTACACTAAATTTTTAACATCTTATAATGGCTTCAGAACAAATCTAAACTCTTTTCCCCTTGGCTTTAAAGGCCCTGGAGATCTGGTCCGAAACCTCTATTTTATCACTACCTTATGTTTTTTATGTAATATTTATAACAAAGGCTGGCTGTAAAATTGCTGACTCAGTAAGCGTAAACTGTTGTGATTACACTCCTTCTGCCACTGCTACGTCCTAATCAATTTTTCTCTCCCTCAATCTCCCCTACATCAGCCACGCCCGCCTCAAACACACACAATGAAAATAACCTGCTCTCCCTCTGAAGTTTGAATAACCTTAACCTCTGTTAATCTCTCTTACTACACCCCTCGCATCCTAGTCTGCATTTCCTCAGTATGTGTCTGGCTACTCGAGAAGAGATTTAAACTCTTTAGGTGCAGAGACTTAGTCATTTATCTGAAGATTCCTCCCACCCTCGAAAACTTAGCGACTGCAGAATGAACCAACAACACAAACAAAATGAACTAAAACCCTGCGCGTCATCAGGGGACCGTCTCTTGTCCACTTCTCTCTGACACAAGCCTACGCAAGAGGGAGCTGAAGATTCTGGCGGTCCGGCAGCCCTCTGGTCCTCTCCGCGGCCCTGAGAGGAAAAGGGCGAGGTGGGGCAGGGTCGCAGCGCGGCGGGGTGGCTCTCCCCACCCACCCGACCACTCACCAGTGCACCAGCACCGCGCGGCCCTCGGCGCGAGCCTGGACAATGAAGGCCACACAGCGGTCCAGATGACTGAGCAGGTCGGTCTCGGGTTTGTCGAGCGCTCGCACGAAGAGACTCCGTAGACCCTCGACCCCAGCCCCCGTTTGGAAGTCAGGCTCCTCCGAGTCCACCGTCAGCACTGCCGTGACGCCCGCCTCCCTCAGGTGGTCTGGCTCCGCGACGGCCGCGGCTCCACCCAAGAACAGCCCCGGACGCACCTCCAGCATACGCCTGGCAGAGCGGGCTCGGCTCTGGCTGCAGATGTGGTGCTCGCAGTCATGGCTACCATCCTGCGCCTCCAACATGGCGGCGCCCGGAGGCCGGGCTGCGGCGGGCCCTACCATCGAGTAGGCAATCGGCTAGAACGTCCTTACTTTAGACTGGCCAGGCTGAGTTGCGCCGCTGCTGCCTTGGAGGATTTCGTCGACCGCGGGAATGTGGATTTACTGGGGAAGGTGACGTACTTCGGCCTGGGCGGAGCTAAACCCCATTCGCAGCGGCTTCTGAACCCTAACTCGAATACCTACAGGGATGCTTAGGCTCTTAGTGTTGAGATTTTTATGGATTTCTGCAGGAGCAGAAAATGGATTCAGATGGTCCCACCAACTGAATCAGTACCATAATCTTATGCTTTTGAAATACAACACTTTTTCAGTACGTATGAAACCATTTGTTTGTAGTTCTTCTCTTGTTACTTTTTACCTTTTTTTTCTTCTTGCCCCCCCCCCTTTATTGGTATGTGACTTCTTGTTGGTATATATTATTCTGTATACTTGAAAATATTGACCCCATGGTTCTGTATCAGTGCACTCCAAAGATAACCAAGGGGGAAAGAAAAAGATAACCAAGAATCCACGTGTAGTTAAATTTGAGTTTATTACTCAATCATGAACTGTAGAATTTTGGGAAATGAGGGTCTTAAGAGAATGTTGCTGCTGCTGCTGCTGCTAAATCGCTTCAGTCATATCCGACTCTGTGCGACCCCATAGATGGCAGCCCACCAGGCTCCCGCGTCCCTGGGATTCTCCAGACAAGAACACTGGAGTGGGTTGCCATTTCCTTCTCCAATGCATGAAAGTGAAAAGTGAAAGTGAAGTCGCTCAGTCGTGTCCGACTCTTCGCTACCCGATGGACTGCAGCTTACCAGGCTCCTCCGTTCATGGGATTTTCCAGGCAAGAGTACTGGAGTGGGGTGCCATTGCCTTCTCCGAAGAGAATGTTAGGAAGATCCTATTACAGGATTTTGGGCTTCCAAGGGGGCGCTAGTGGTAAAGAATCCCCCTGCCAATGCAGGAGACTTAAGAGACCTGGATTCAATCCCTTGGGTCCAGAAGATCCCCTGGAGGAGGACATGGCAACCCACTCCAGTATTCTTGCCCGGAGAATCCCATGGACAGAGGAACCTCGCCGGCTACAGTCCATAGCGTCGCAAAGAGTTAGACACAACTGAAGCGACTTAGCATGCATTACAGGATCAGAGCTTATATTAGATGAGTTAGGGCTAAGGGACTATGGAAGCAGGAGTTTGCTCTGGACTGGATGTTGTCAGGAAGTAGGGGTGATTCTGTGATTCAGTATGTTAATAAATCTTACCCAAGGGAAAGAAGGCTAGAGAGACGCTAAACTTGTATTGGTCAAGAAATAGCAGTCATGGTACTGGCATAAAGACGGAAACATGGGCCAACGGAAGAGAATGAAGAGTCCAGAAATAAACCCTCACTTATATGTTCAAATGATCTTTGGCAAGGGTACCATGACCAAACAGTAGTCTTGTCAACAACTTTTTGGACATGACACCAGAAGCAATAAGTGGGACTATGTCAAACTAAAATGTTTCTGCATAGCAAAAAAAACAATCAACAAAATGAAAAGGTAACCTACAGAATGGAAAAAAATATTTTCAAACCATATATCTGATAAGGAGTTAATATCCAAAATATATAAAGAACTCATACAACTCAGCTGTAAATAAAAATAGAAAATGGACAGAGAAACTGAGAAGAGATTTTTTTTTTCTAAAGAAGACATACAAATGGCCCACAGGTACATAAAAAGATCCTTAATATCACTACCCATCAGGGAAATACAAATCAAAACCATGATATCACCTCATACTTATTAGTATGGCAATTAAAAAAAAATAAAAACAGTAGGTAGCATGTTGGTGAGGATGGTGGAGAAAAGAGAACCCTTGCGCGTTGTTGGTGGGACTATAAATGGATATATCTACTACAGAACCTGTATGTAAGTTCTTCAGAAACTTAAAAAACAGAGCTACCATATAATGCAGCAATCCCATTGCTGGATATATGTCCCAAGGATATGAAATCAGGATCTTACAGAGATATTTGCACTCTCATGTTAGTCACAACAACCAACACATGAAGTGACCTCAGTGTCCATCTAAGCATGGACGGTAAAGATGTGATTTATATATTATGCAATATTACTTAGCCAAATGAAAGTAGGAAATCCTGCCACTTGTGATAACATGAATAGAAATTTGAAAGCATTATGCTAAGTGAAATAAGTCAGAGCGAGAAAGACAAATATTGCATCTTATCACTTATATGTGGTCACTGAAAAAGCTAAGTCATAGAAACAGAATAGAATAATGGTTGCCTAGGGTTGCAGGGAGGGAGAATTGAAGAGTTGTTCAATTGATATACAGTTTCTGTTTTTCAAGATGAAATGGTTAAAAGAGTAAATTTTGTGTTTTTTTCATCATAATTGTTTTTAAATAGTGGTTAGCCATTTTAGCTAAAATAGAAGTATGTTTGCTATTTTGTAATTGGACAATGTTCACGTTCTGTCTTATTCAGACATATTATGTTGGTCTTTGTCTTACTTCGTCATGATCTCAGAGTTGCCTTGTGTGGTGCTGATTTTCTGTGAAGTTGTTTTTGTTCAGCAGGAGAGGAAAAAACACCTAACTGTGAGGGCCTGGCCAGCTGTAGCAACACTAAGGAAGATCTACCTCACTAAGGAAGATCTACCCTGGCTCCTGGGTGCCAGGGTCTGCTTTTCCCTTTCTCATATATGACTTTATGATTTTCAAAGAGATTGAGACTTGGGGCAGGGACACTTGACCCCCGTCTAAGTCAAATGGAGGAAGCAGCAACTACTTGTGCTTGGAAACACTTAAGTGGGCAACCCATAGGGATAGAGGAAGAGTGGTATCTTCCCTTACTCCCACCACAGGCTCTGAACCTCTGAAGGGTAAGGACTTCGCCTCTTCACCTTTGTGTCCCCTGCCCCACAGAATTTGGGCTAATGGTGCTGATTATTCCATCTTTGAATGTTAGAGATGAAAGGAGTTCTAGAAAAGACACCGTATACTTCCCTTTCCGTGTCATGTCCTTCCCCATCCCAAAGGCTTTATCTCAAAGTCTCGCTTGGTGTTTTCGCTGCAGAGTCATGTTAGCAATCTTCTGAGCCCTTGGTTGGATCAACTCGGCCTTTCTCACTTTATGGTCCTGGAAACCTCTCCTGTGTGTCAGGCTCTGCAGTAGATGCTGAAGCTACAAAATGAGTAAGTCTTTGCCCTTGAGGAACTTAGAGAAAAACTGGAGTAAAAGATAAATAAATAACCTAACAGTGTTTTGACAGGAGTAAGGGCAAATCACTAAGAAGAATGCTGGGGGTGGGCATATATGGAATATATAAAAAATACTGAAATATATGTATCAAACTATTAACAATGGTTACTTCTGGGAGCTGACATGAGGAGACGTACATGATAGGGTTTATACACTTCTTCCTGTATAATTTCTTAATACACTTCTTTCTGTACAACAGTACATGAACCGTGAACTTCCAGATGTTCAAGCTGGATTTAGAAAAGGCAGAGGAACCAGAGATCAAATTGCCAACATCCGCTGGATCACTGAAAAAGCAAGAGAGTCCCAGAAAAACATCTACTTCTGCTTTATTGACTATGCCAAAGCCTTTGACTATGTGGATCACAACAAACTGGAAAATTCTTCAAGAGATGGGAATACCAGACCCCTTGACCTGCCTCCTGAGAAATCTGTTTGCAGGTCAAGAAGCAACAGTTAGAACTGGACATGGAACAACAGACTGGTTCCAAATCAGGAAAGCAGTATGTCAAGGCTATATATTGTCATCCTGCTTATTTAACTTATATGCAGAGTACTTTATGATTTGAATCTTTTCAAGAAGTATTATTAAAATTATTCATTGTTAACAATCATAAATATTTACATTATGAAACAATGGGAGGGGGGAGAATTAAGGGTTAATCTCCTAGACATTTTATTAAGGTAGCCTAAATCATTCTGTCTGCAAAGGAGATCCAACCAGTCCATCCTACAGGAGATCAGTCCTGGGTGTTCATTGGAAGGACTGATGCTAAAGCTGAAACTCCAATACTTTGGCCACCTCATGCAAAGAGCTGACTAACTGGAAAAGACCCTGATGCTGTGAGGAACTGAGGGCAGGAGGAGAAGGGGATGACAGCGGATGAGATGGCTGGATGGCATCACCGACTCGATGGGCATGAGTTTGAGTAAACTCCGGGAGTTGGTGATGGACAGGGAGGCCTGCTGTGCTGCGATTCATGGGGTCGCAAAGAGTCGGACACAACTGAGCGACTGAACTGAACTGAACTAAAATCATTCTGTCAGCTTTATTAGTTTTCTGTTGGAAATTAGCTTTTCTTCCTCAACTCCTTAAAATGAATGTAAGTTCCTTCAAGGATGGGAGTGGGAGACATATCTGAATTGTTATTGAATACTTATATAGCCTGGCTCAGTGTTTATCTGTATCTGGGTGAAATATTCCCTCAATTCCCAAAGCTGAGTATTTACCAGCTTGTGTATTTGTATGCTTAGCCACTAGGTGGCACCATGTGCCCTTTGCAAAATATATTTTCTTCATTTCAGTCGCTCAGTCCTGTCCAACTCTTTGTTCAATTGATATACAGGTTCTGTTAAAAGAGTAAATTTTGTGTTTTTTTCATCATAATTGTTTTTAAATAGTGGTTAGCCATTTTAGCTAAAATAGAAGTATGTTTGGTATTTTGTAATTGGACAATGTTCACGTTCTGTCTTATTCAGACATAATTATGTCCAACTCTCACATCCATACTTGACCACTGGAAAAACCATAGCCTTGACTTAGCCTCCCTTAAAAGGGAGAAATGCATATGTGGCAACCTGCAACAAAAGTGGATATTTGGCCCAGGGAAAGAAATTTGTCTTTAGAGAGGGAGCTGGGTTGCTTCTTGTCAAGGAGAGGAGAGGAGGCTCTATGCCTCTACCTAGCATTGGTAGGCTCAGGCATGCACCACCCCCAACACACACACAATTTATCTGTTTATTTTATCAGGAGCAAGCCTATATCATTGATAAACATGAATTAAGCAAAAATTCTAAGAGATATTCAAGTATGTGGTGGCTTGCATTTTAAAAAGACATCACTCATTCTATGTAACAAGGCCTAAATCAGATGAGAAGACGCATCACCCTACCTTTCCATTTATGGTTGCTCTCAGAATGTTTCATCTTCTAGAGCACAGTCACAGTATGATTTAACACTTTCACCTTTAAACATATTTGCTGTAAGTGCATATTTATGCTGAGCACTGAGTAGGGAAATTTCCCCTCTTCTGCCCCATCACCTCCCCATCATGGTCCAAAGAGAGGTTCCTCTTTTCATCTCCAGCATGCTGCCTGGGCCCTCCTAAACCCAATGAATTATCAATAAATGTTTGTCAATTATGTTCTTAATGGAACTTAAGATCTAGGACAGTTTATGAAGATACACGTGAAAGGTACTTTAAGGCCTCCAAATTAAAATGTTGAACAAAAATATAAATGGTGACAATACCATTATTTTGTCTGTGTTCGTGAGTAGAACGTGGATACCTAGAAAGTGATGAGTTCAGATTTGGCACTGTCTTTGAGGCGCACAATCTGCAACCAGAGAAAACCCAGGTCTGAATGCCAAGCTTCTTCTGACCCTATTACCTACCAATATGTAATCATGTGCCTGGAGAAATTTATATGATTTCTCTAAGCCTCAGTTTCTTCACCTGCAAAATAGGAATGCTGCACGGTGGTTAGTCGCTCCGTTGTGTCTGACTCTTTGCCACCCCATAAACTGCAGCTCACCAGGCTCCTCTGTTCATGGGGGATTCTCTAGGCAAGAATACTGGAGTGGATTGCCATGCCCTCCGCCAGAGGATCTTCCCAACCCAGGGATCGAACCGAAGCCTCCCATAGCAAAATAGAAATTATAGCCACATTGCAGAGTTCTAATAAGAATTAACTCATCAACATGTGTTATCACTGGGGGAAAGAAATCCCGAGAAAAGAATCCCGAGCACCTGAAGCAGCTCGGAGAGGATGCCGTGCAGGAGACGGAGCTGCGGTGAGGGAGAAACAACTACAGATGGCATGTCCTGAGGAAGTTGTTGAGCAGAGATAAATCACAGGGCGTCATCAGTCCAGGAATTCAGTGGTCATGAGACTTAGCAGTAAGAGGATCATAACTACCCAGGCTGCTTCAACCACATTCTGAAGTCACTTATAATGTAGAGTCTGTGCCTTGTAAAAACGTGTCCTCCTTCCCTAGAAGGGCACCTATTGTCAAGATTCTGAGGAAATAACTTCACCACGAAACCCTGGGAACAGAGATGACTGAAGCGAGTTGAAACCCCCTCCTTATGTAAGGATAGGTTGGTCCACTGACCCAACAACTTCTCCCGCCTTACTCCCAACTGCATCCCTCACCCACCCCTAATATTTGAAAACTCATCACATTTGGGGACTAGCCATTTGAGAAACATTGGGGCAGGAACTGGTTAGTGATATTTGGGTTGTGCTCTCAGTTCCTTTTTGACTAAAAGAGAAACTGGTAAACAAAAAGTCAGATGAGTAGAGCAAAGGAGATGTTCCCTGTTACATGTCAGAGGTTTGCCAGGTTACATAACTCCTCTCCCTCCACTCCTCCCCAGACAAACAAAATACAGATAATGGCCAAGGCTGCCCCTTCCCAACGTCACAGCCTTTGGAGTACTCTCACTGCCTGAATGTGGTCCAGTGTGTTGTAACGGAAAGAGCTCTGGAGTTGGATGCATGTTCTAGACTTAAGTTTTGGTTCTATCACGTATCAGTTTTATAACTTGGCCAAGCCAGTTAAGCCCTCTGAATTTCAGTGACCCCACCGTAAAAGAATGCCTTCTCTAACATTCCCTAAATAATTTTAAACTATAAAAATCAGAAATTCTGTAAACTTTTGGTCAGTACATAGAACATTTCTACATCCTTTAAAATGCTGTTCCTTGCCCCTCCTCATACCAAATATACTCAGCTGCTTCTTCTAAGTGTGTTTCCTATCAACTATCTCATATTTTCCAAGATGTATTTTTAGAAAAGGCAGAGGAACCAGAGATCAAATTGCCAACATCTGTTGGATCATAAAAAAAGCAAGAGAATTCCAGAAAATCATCTACTTCTGCTTCATTGACTATGCTAGAGCCTTTGACTATGTGGATCACAACAAACTGTGGAAAATTCTTAAAGAGATGGGAATATCAGACCACCTCACCTGCCTCCTGAGAAACCTGTATGCAGGTCAAGAAGCAACATTTAGAACCAGACATAGAACAACAGACTGGTTCAAAGTTGAGAAAGGAGCGTGTCAAGACTATATATTTACAAACATTCAAGATGGCAGGAGGAAATTGTCCAAATAAAGAGAAAAGGCTAGATTTGGATGTTCAATAGAAGCATTTTTATATAGTCCTGAAGTGGAGATGCAGCCTGGAATAAGATGAAACCCTTTGACTCAAGTTTCCACTATGTAGACAGAGGTGTAAATACCCACACTCTGTATTAAACTGCCAGTACAAACAATGCTTAGAAGCTCAGGCCAAAAAAATGATTCATTTTGGCTGGAGGAAATTGGGAAAAATTGTCCAGGAAGGCAGCATTTGAGTTGGGTCTTTCCCATAGGTGAAGGAAAGAGATGAGGGAGAAAGGGCTGGAAAAGGAATAGGAAGACAGAGAGCAGTGAGGGAGAAGGCAGAGAGATATGAGGGCTAAGATGCTTGAGAATGCTTCATTAAGGGTGCCCAACGTCTGAAAAACAAATGATTTATTATGAGACTTCACAAGCGGTCCTGGGACGTGTGTTAGGTCCCATTAACCAATGCAGTCCTAACAGCAGCCGCACGGAGTTGTAGCTGTTGTGAAGGGAAGGGGCCACTATAAGTCCCGCACAAGCCTCAAGTTTATACAACCCCTGCACATGAGGATCTCAGAATTCCTTAGTGAGGTCACAGAATATAACATGGATAGTGGAGTAGTAAGTGGATGAGCCCCGTCTGTTTCCATACCTTTAGGGTATCGAACCATTACTGGTTGCCTCTAATCCAAAATGATGCAGCTTACTGCAGGAATTTCTAGTAAGCACTTATAAAAAGAAGCAATTCATATGAATTCTAGCATTATCAACTGTAGAAAGCATGATGACTATAGTTAATGATACTGTTTAAAAGTCACCAAGAGAGTAGATCTTAAAAGTTCTCACCACCAAAAAATATATATGTAACTATATACAGTGAAGGATGCTAACTAGACTTATTATGATGATCATTTTGCAACATATACTAATATCAAATCATTATTTATAGAGCTGAAACTAGTATTAATATAACATTATGTATCAGTTGTTGTTATTCAGTAGCCCACTTGTGTCTGACTCTTTGGGACCCCATGGACTGCAGCACACCAGGCCTCCTTTTCCCTCACCATCTCCCGAAGTTTGCCCAAGTTCATGTCCACTGCACTGGTGATACCATCCAGCCATCTCATCCTCTGACACCCTCTTCTCCTTCTGCCCTCAATCTTTCCCAGCATTAGGGACTTTTCCAATGAGTCAACTGTTTGTATCAGATGACTGAAATACTGGAGATTCAGCTTCAGCATCAATCCTTCCAACGAGTATTCAGGATTGATTTCCCTTAAGGTTGACTGGTTTAATCTCCTTGCTGTCCAAGGGACTTTCAGGAGCCTTCTCCAGCACCACAGTTCGAAGGCATCAATTCTTTGGCATTCTGTCTTCTTTACAGTCCAGCTCTCACAACCATAGGTGACCACTGGGAAGACCACAGCCTTGACAATACAGACTGTTGTCGGCAGAATGACATCTCTGCTTTTCAACACACTGTCTAGGTTTGTCATCGCTTTCCTGCCAAGAAGCAATCATCTTCTGATTTCATGGCTGCAGTCACCATCTGCAGTGATTTTAGAGCCCAAGAAGAGGAAGTATGTCAATGATATTACCTCAGTCGAAGAAGCAGGGGGAGAGGAAAGGGAAGAGAAAGGGGGAGGAAGGGAAGGGTGGGCTGTGGGTGGGGCGGAGAGGCAGACGCAGCATCCGCTAGGGGCCAGCATGGCCTTACCAAGAGCAGTCTTGCCCTGCTAGCCTGTTCTTCTGACTATGACTAAACCGGCAGACAAGCGGAAACTCTCACCCACTGAATCTGTACCTCTGCAGTCTTGTAGACAGATCTCACGAATAAGGGTAAGGAATAAAGGTGTCCCTCCCAAACTCCCTATCCCTTCTTCAAACTCCCTTCTAACTATCCCTTCTTCCCACCCTTCCCTCCAGCAACCATAAGCTCATTCTGGAAGTCTGTGAGTCTGTCTCCAGAAAGAGAAAGGAAAAAACCATGTGGTATCACTTATACACAGAATCTAAAATATGATACAAATGAACTTACTTACAAAACAGAAAGAGATTCAGAGAATGAATTTACGGCTGCCAGGGTAGAGGGATAGTTGGGGAGCTTGAGATGAACATATACACACTGCTATATTTAAAACGGGTAACCAACAAGGACCTTCTATATATCACATGGAACTCTGCTCAACGTTGTGTGGCAGCCTGGATGGGAGGGGAGTTTGGGGAAGAATGGATGCATGTACCTTTGCTGTTCCCCTGAAACTATCACAACATTGTTAATTAGCTATACCTCAATACAAAATAAAAAGTTTTTAAAAAAATGATGATACATATATGTATATACACACATATATACACATACATACATACAATAGAATACTACTCAGCCATAAAAATGAATGAAATAATGTCATTTGCAGCAACATGGATGGACCTAGAGAGAGTCATACTGAGTGAAGCAAGTCAGACAGAGAAACCATGTGATATCACTTGTACACAAAACCTAAAATATGACACAAATGAACTTATATATGAAACAGAAACAGACTCACAGACATAGAGGACAGACTTGAGGTTGCCAAGAGGGAGGGAAGGTAGGGGAGGGATGGATTAGCATTTTGGATTAGGATTATATAGATATAATAGACAGATAGATAGATATAGATATATATCTATCTATATATTTATAGATAGACAGATATATTATATATAGATATATAGATATTGGATTTAGATTAGGATTTTATAGATATAGGATGGATAAACAACAAGATCATACTATGTAGCACAGTGATTCTATATTAAATATCCTGTGATAAACCACAATGAAAAATAATAATATGAAATAAACTTTTTTTAAAAAGAAATAAAGGTTGGATAGTAGAGCAATTGAGTTAGCAATTGGTTAAATAATTACACCCAAAGACAGAAAAAAAATGGATCAATGGCAATCATGAGAGAAATTTCTAATAAGATAGAGCCATCATCTGAATTTCTTTAATCTGTTTTATTTAACTTTCTTTCTTTTTTTTTTTTTTTAGTAATTTGTATTACAGTGCACAAGACATGTTTATCTAATCTACATGTGTTAGAGCTGAGAGGGATTACATTTGGATCCAAAATTGTCTTTGTCTTTGTCCAGCTAACAAAGACTAAATTCAAAAAAGACAAATATAAGATCCTGGACTTTGGTCCCTCAAATGAACTACATAAATATAAATTGGGGGTCAAAGAGGTATGGCTTAGATAAAATATTCTCTTGGGTTTGCAAGCAATAGCTTAATGAAGCTGGATAATACTACCTGACTCCAGGGAAAGTGGCTATCCTTTAGGCTCACTGAATTCCTTGTCAAAAGACCTGAGCTCTATTTCTACCCCACCACTAACAAGTCTTTCAGTTTCTGCATCTTCATTTACTGACCTCTAAAATTAACAACTTGCAGTAAATCTTTATGTCCTTCCCAATAGTAAAAGTCTACATAGGAACCAGCCCTTTATTGTCCTTGGAAGTGGGATGAAAATTCACTTCACTACCTTTTCAAGTGCCTTTCTCAACTAAAGAGCCTGGAAAGCAAAAAGGGATCCAGACTCCCTTGCTAGGAGTCCCCAGACTCCCTCCAGCTAGGTCTGGCCACTCAGAAGCCCTTAGACAACATGTGGAAAGTGAAAGTGAAGCAGAGGCTGTACTTCTGCAGCTTCTGTGGCCTCTGGAAACCAGGTGGATGACACTCTTGGTTTCTCAGCAGCAGCAATATCAGTGATCCCAGTGGATCCCAGTGAGTCTCTGTGGTGCTGAGAGGCAGGGCCCTGAGCACCTATTTCTTGGACCATAGCAGACAGGGCGTGCTGAAAGCACAATCCACGGAATGATCAAAATTCAGCTTTCTTAATCTTTCATAATCCATTTCAGATTCATTTAATGGAGTAATTCCCTGCTCCTCTCGCTACACAGTGTGATCCAAGAATTAGCATCACTGGCATCAACTGGGAACTTGTTAGATATGCAGACTCTCAGGTCCTACCCCAGACTCACCGGATCACAATCTGTATTTGCAGAAGAGCCCTGGCTGATTCATGCATACATTAAAGTTTGAGCCAATCCGTGACTTTTCTGCTTCTCTTGGCAGTTCATATTCCTTTAATGACTTTAGGTCACAAATATAGTTTCAATTTATCAATTAGAATGCCCAGTCTTAGATGCTAGTCAGAACTTCAAACTTAATTCAGAGATAACTCTTTGTCTTCATACATATTAGGTTTAGGTCCTGACTTGGGAAAGGAGCTTGAAGGAGCTTGATTGGTTTTTCTCTGTCCCTCTTTCTGCATCTCCTCCCCATCTCTTCAGTGTTTGTTTCCTTTTCACCTCCCCCAGGCCAAAGAAGGGGATAATAGGGAAGGCAGGGAGGATAGGTAAGGAAGTAGAAAACTCTTTGGATGAGCAGCTTCCTCCTCTCTGAATTTGGAGGTGACTGTGGCCAATTCGTTCTCCCATGAACACATTTTGTGGACTTTTTAGAGGTGTTCATTTTGGGAGACTGATCCCCTCTGATATTCAAGACAGGTGTATCTTTTTCCAGGTGTTCACTTGCACCTCTTTCCTCAATCTCTAGGAATTCAGACTCACCTCCAGCTTTTTAGTATTTTTTTCAATCCCTTCTGGTGGCCTTATTATACAGGAACCAAGACCCAGTTGGCACTAGTGGTAAAGAACCTGCCTGCCAATGCAAGAGATGTATGAGATGTGGGTTCCATCCCTGGGTTAGGAAGAGCCCCTGGAGGAGGGCACAGCAACCCACTCTCCCACTCCAGTATTCTTCCCTGGAGAATCCCATGGAGAGAGGACACTGGTGGGCCATGGTCCACAGGGTCGCAAAGAGTCATGTCTGACTGAAGCGACTTAGCACACACACACACGACAACCCCACGGCAGCTGTCTGTCTTTCACGGACCATGGAAATATGTACATACTTAGCTTTGCCCCAGCAAATGTAGTATAGAATCCCAACATAGACTTTTCCATCCTATGGCCACAACCCACCTTAGCTTTCTCAGGAGTGAGTCAGGCCCAGTCCCTGTGTCTCCCAACTGTGAGGAACACATTTCAGACCTCTCTGGGTGAGGCCATGGGACTGCCCTCATTAGGCTTGAGGAGGAGAGGATAAGCTTCCCCAGACTCCCCACTATGAGTAAAATTTATGATGGAAACTCTTCCTATGTCAAAGAAATCTCTTCACAGACTCTCTCTCCCCTCCATACTCTAACCCCTTTTTGATCTTCTTGATGTGATTACAGAATCCAAAAGTCAGAGAACAAATCTTTAGTCATTTCCTTTGTAAATTCTGTGTATGATGATCTGGCTTCAGAATTCCATGCCTATTGCATCATTAAATATCACTTTTGTCATCCTGTCACAAGTACAATTACTTAATTGTAAAAATAAAAATAAAATTCTGCCTTCCTGCCTTTTTCTCCCTGGACACACCCAGTCGGTTATGGGTCTCACATTTTAAATCAAATACAGAGATGTGCCCAGAAAAGCCAGGATGGGGAAGGGAACTCAAAATTAAGAACAGTTGAAAACACTGAAACAGTCTATCTTTAAGAAAACTAAGCATGACTTAAGCAGTGTCTTTAAACATCTGAAGGCCTAACAAGAGGATGAGGAATTAGATCTGTTGTGTGTAACTCTCGAAGGCACCGTGAGTAGAAGCTATAACAAAATCATTTTGCTCATTACCCAACAGGAAGAACTTTCTAATTGCCAGGGCTATCCCAGACATCGCAATGGTAAAGAACCCACTTGCCAATGCAGGAGACACAAGAGATGTAGGTTTGATCCCTGGGTTAGGAAGATCCTGGGAGTAGGAAATGGCAACCCTCTCCGGTATTCTCACCTGGAAAATCCCATGACAGAGGAGCCTGGCGGGCTATTGCCCATGAGGTCCAAAGAGTCAGACACAACCGAGCATGCTGACACATCCTAATATAAAGTGAATTGTCCTTGGGAGGCAATGAGGACTGTATACTCACAGAAAGTCAAATGTGGCCACATGGCAGAAGTTTAGAATCTTAATAAGTGGTTTCTTGGTTGAGCTAAACAGCTTTAAATTCCTTTCAGATTTTTGAGGACTTCCACTTCAACTGAAAAAAAAGTCCATCTTTAGTCTCAGGCTACACGTAGGGTCATGTGTAACTTTTTTTCTAGATATATTGAAATTTGCTTTTAGGATGCACTTTGTATTTCATTAATTCTAAGAGATAATTTTGTTCAAACTACTTTTAATGTCTCTGAAGCTACAATGCATCTAATAATTGTCATCGTGTCATAGTTTTCATCACTTAAATAAACACGAACATGAAAGTACTGGTATCAAAATTTAAGAATGGGTATGAGCATCTTGGGAGAAATTTCCTGAGATGACAGTGAAACGTTCATAGGTTGTGAGAAGAAGTGGAATGGGTGGTGTATCAGACATGTTTAGCAACACTCCTGAAAGTGTTGGTCACTCATCGTGTCTGACTCTCTGTGACCCCATGGACTGTAGCTCACCAGGCTCCTCTGTCCACGGAATTTTCCAGGCAAGAATACTAGAGTGGATAGCCGGTCCCTTCTCCAGGAGATCTTCCCACCCCAGGGCTCAAAACCAGGCCTCCCAGAGCTGAAGTCAAAAGTAAGTTAACTCCAGATGATTGCAAAACCAGCTTACAAGTCTGGCAATGATGACTGTTACTCTTGTTGTGGCTTCCTTTAAGAAATGCTGCATCACTAATGCTCTTCATGTTACAAGAATGGGGAAAAAAATCTTTGATAAATATGAGTGGGAAAAGTGATTTAGAGAAGTCAAACTCTGAAAGTGAATAGTCTTAGGAATACCTCACCCAATTTATATATTTCCCTTATGTTGTCCTTTTTATGCATACTTAAGAGTGATTATAGGGCTTCCCTAGTGGCTCAGATGATAAAGAGTCTGCCTGCAACACAGGAGATCTGGGTTTAATCCCTGGGTCGGGAAGATCCCCTGGAGGAAAGAATGGCTACCTACTCCAGTATTCTTGCCTGGAAAGTTCCATGGACAAAGGACCCTGGCAGGCTATAGTCCACTGGGTAGGAAGGAGTCAGACACGATTGGTAACTGACACTTTCACTTTCAAGAGTAATTACGATTTTAACATTTTCTATTTCTAATTAAGCCTAAAAGACATTGTGTGGCTATTTGGCCACAATTTCCTTCCTTAATGTTCTGTTCAATGGTGCATCCTATAGTCAATGTCATTTTAGATGCTGTGAATTACAGTCATAATAACCACTTACTGCTTCTATCAAGTATGCTACTTGTATAACCTTATTGAATCCTTCTAGCAATTCTGTAAGGAAGATACTATTATTATTGTGCTTTGCAGATGAGGAAATGCAACTTCAGAGATAAAATATCTTGCCCAAATCTTGCTGTTGTCGCTAAGTTGTGTCTTACTCTTTGTGACCCAGATGGTAAGTAGTAAGAGTGATGTTTGAACCCAACTCTACTAACTGCTTGGCCAGGGTTCTTAACCTCCATACTCTGCCACCTCTAGGTCCAGAGTTAATTAGCTTGGCTACTACAACTTAACATTCTACATCAAGAGCATATTTACTGTAAAGAAATGGGAGAGGTCATCTCCCACACCAGCTCCTTTGAACTGAAAAATAATTTAGTTCTTGAGCCTTTAGTACCAGTTCTTTAGTCTCAGATGTTAGCTGAATCAGGGATGTACAGTTATATGAGGCCTCTTATAATTAGAATGTCAAGCACTGAAACCAATTCTCTTTGAAGGTGTAGTGCAGGTATAGTGACTGGGGAATAAACTAAACTAATACAGGCAAACTGCAGTACACCTTGGGAACTGGGTGGAGAACTAGGATGATCTGGCTTGGAATAAGAGCTCTACTTGGCAGAAAGTCCACATTTAATAAGGAAATATAGTCAAGAGTACATTCTCTTAGTTAACTGCAGACCTGCTAACAAGAATTCAGACAATGAATGGGTTAGAACTACAAACAGGGACATTGACTCTGAAAGGATTGCACTGCTGAGCTGTTGCACAACACAAGGTTAGTAATGTTACCAGGATTCAACTGGGGGAAGTCAACAGTAGACAAAGGGTCAAGAGTTTCTCTGGGTTCATTAAGAAATATAGGACTTCCCTGGTGGTACAATAAATAAGAATCCACCTGACAATGCAAGGGACACGGGTTTGATCTTTGGTCTGATGAGATTCCACAGGCTCTGTAGAGCAACTCAGCCTTTGAGCCACAACTACAGAGCCCGACCTCTAGAGCCTACGAGCTGCAAATACTGAAGCCCGTGCAACTAGAGCCTACACTCTGCAACAAGAGAAGCCACTGCAACAAGAAGCCTGTGCCCAACTAAAGAGTAGCCACCCCCACTTGCTGCAACTAGAGAAAGCCCTCGCGAAGTAATGAAGGCTCAGAGAAACCAAAATATATTAATTAACTTTTTAAAAGAAATATATAACTACAGTGATGTGCTTTCCTGACCAGGGTAAGAGAAACAAGCTCTCTCTGACATAATTTGACAACATCTATTAAAATTTAAAAAGACTCATTTTCTTTGATTTAACAATTCTACCTAAGGCTAGGAGTTTGCCCTACAGATATATTCAAATATGTGTCTAAAGACCTAAGTGTGAGAATCTTAATTGCAGCATAATTTAAAACAGCAAAAGTGTGGAAATAACCTAATAGTTCATTAATAGGGTCTGGCAGATGTCATCTCTTTGGAAAGTGACTTGTGAGCCTCCATGATGAGCTTAGTACTCCTCCTCTGTGCTTCTAAGCACCTTAGCATCCCCTGACTTAAAATATTTAGTAATGAAAAAAATCTGTTTGTCTTTCTCTCTCTAAGGGTACTCTTATTTCCCTCTTTTTCCAGATGAGAAAGCTTGAACTCAGAAGGCCTGTGTGGCCCATGCCCTACAAACAGAGTTGATACAAAAGTATATGCAAAGGCACCGAGGCATGAAAGAGGCTCCATGGGGAGAGAGCAAGTGGTCAGTGTGACTGCTCTATCTGTCATGATAGGGAGTTCGGACTTTAACCTAGAGGATTTAATTCACTCTCTTAGGGAAAAACTCATTAAGTGTGGGACCCAGAGTTGAGTTCCTTCCTTCCACAGTCAAGTCCAGATGAGAAATTTAGACTCAGGGAGGACAGTATGAGAGAGGGAGGCTGAGATCCAAAGGAAACTTGCCAGGACCCTTTCTGCTCTCTGATGGAGGACTTTTGGGTTCCTTGTCTGATATCTGGTATGGACACTCACAGGTTTAGGGTCAAGGCCTGAGACTGAGACATAGAAGTGATCAGAGAACCTGAGAGTAGTGGCTTCCTCCCCAGGTTTCTCCCACATCCTGTTGCTACCCTTGCTGCTTGAGAAGGAACTTGAGATTGTCCTTGGGTAGCCTGGGCTAGCCAGCCTTCTGTTTCCCTAAAAGCATGTTGGAACCTGATGAAGCTGGATGAGGACTCGCGGAGGCCCCCAGAGAGGCATGGCCAGTAAGCTGCCTGTCTGACATTCCTCAGTATTTCCTTAGTGCAGGTCTTCCTGGGAGATCATTAATAGGTCCTGTAGGGAAAGATCAAGGAGACCCGGGGTGCTTAAAGACATGGAGACTAAAGGGCATAAAAGTTACTCCTTCTCTCGCCACACAACATAAATAGAGAACTTGTGTCATGAATGATTTTCATTCTAACCCATAAGTTCTTATTCTTCCCCATCCCTCATATCCCTGGCCCTGAATGGAGGTAGGTGGCAGGAAGGAAGATATTGTGGCAGGAAGGCTGCTAACTGTGAAAGGGGAGATACTGAAGAGATAAAACTCTCTTTTGAATGGCTATTTCACTCTTTCACTCCCTTAAGAAATGATCAACTGATATTTAAAAATTACTTATTATTGAAGTATAATTGCTTTACAATGTTGTGTTAGCTTCTATTGTGCAGCAAAGTGAATCAGTTATACATATCAACTGATTTTTTTTTTTAATGACGAGATTCTTTGATTAGGTAATCAATGCTAGTCATGACACTAATGCTAGTCATTCTCTATCTGGATAAAGAGACAGCAGAAACATCAGGGAAACAAAATCACAATGAAGGCCACTGAAGTGGAGTCGGGTTAGCCAGGGAAGGCTTGCCAAGAAAAGATTCTAGGAAGTGAGCTAAGCCTGCATAGAAAGCTGAAAAGCAGAGGCACAAAGACCAGAACCCCAATACTGGATTATAGTGCCTGAACATACCTTCTCAAGGCTATGAGCAAGTGTCCATTGAGATCAGTTTATTTGATTGCTCTTTTGTAATTTTAAATTAGCTTTTCCTCCAGTAAGGTTTATTTATACCCTTGATAAAGAATGCTTCTGCATATCCATCCCAATTTTCCAACAGGTTTAAGAACCTCTTAACAAGAGTTTCATGTTCTGACCCCTTTCTACTTCCCCATGTTCATCTCCTGCCATCTTCTGCCTAAAATATACCCCACCCTGCCACACACACACACATAAACACGTATAGTTCTCCAGCCACTTTCAATTATTTGCAACGCTACAAACACACTATGGTCTTCCATGTCTCTGCTTTTGCATCCTCAGCCTGCATCCCCCACTCCTCAATATTTTCCCAACTTCACTTGGTGAAATCTTGTTCTCCTTCAAGATTCAGTTTCCTCTACTCAATTCCTAGTGTTTCACAGAAGCGCTTATCACATTGTACTGTAATACATGTGTGAACCCACCTGCCTCTCTTCTTATGTAATTTCAGTGACTTTGTAGTAATAACATGGTGAAGATAATACTTGAAGAAAATAAGAAGGTAAGAAGAAGAAAAAGATGAAGGATGTTAATGTGATACTGATTAATCACTCAAAAAGAAAGGGAAATTGCATTGTGACTGAATACCTATAGATTAGAAGGGTGGGAGGGTGGAGGTGTTATCAGTTCTAAGCCTTAACAGTAAAGGTTAACTGATGAAGGGTATAGACCTAATGAGAAAGAATTCTCCTGGAAATAATTCACACCAGCTCTGCTGAGATCTCATAATTCTAGTAGGCAGACGAGGAACTTATAAAGATTGAACTGTGTGTTCGTGTTGGAATGGCTCTTACAGAAGTAAGAAGCTGGCAAAAACTAGAATTCAGCAATTTTGAGAATTTGTCTTAAACTTTCTTCAAAGAGATTTCTTGATGCACTTGTTTAATTCAGGCTAAAATGAGCAGGGCCTAACTGCTGCCACCAGAGCTTATCAGAGTCTGTCTAGCTACGCTGGCCTGGGAGATGCATCTGGTTGGCTCTAACTGTACACTCACCCTTAACCTGGAATGGGAGACCCACACAAGTCCCTTTCTGTCTCTAAAACTACAACACAGGACTTTGAAGGTATAAACTCATCAGAAACAGAACTGAAAACCTTTTAAATTTTAACATTAAATTCATGATGAATAATTACATCCTGACCCTTAAATGTTCCAAAGCGCTTAGTACCAAAATAACCTTAAGTTCCAGAAAACTGCCTGTGCTGAAATATGTGTCGTGTGGGTTTACATGAAAAACCAAGGATGACTAAATTCACTTCCAAAAGTCAACCTCAAAGCAGTAAATAGCAGATTGCTACTTCCCTAGTGATATCTTTGAGGCGAAGGAAGAGATGAGAGGGAAGGCCTGTGGTAACAAACTGCTCAGATGTGCTGGGTGAGACTGACATGTCAGCTACCACACTTTATAAACCACAGCAAGACAGAGGGATGAAACCGAGACGGCTTAGTAAGGTCTCCACGTGACGCGAGCAGGGGAGACGGGAGGCGGATGTGCCGGGAGGGGACTGTAGCCACCCTCTCCCTCAGCTCTCCACAGTAGTGGTCTCAGGGGTTCCCTGACTCACAGCCGAGTGGGAAGTGGGGGTCTCGACTGTGTGCCCTGGGACGGCCTGTGTCTCCTTTAATTCCAGGACCACCCGGCTGAGAAGGCCTTGGAGCAGCTGCATTTCTCGGAGCAGAAGGGCCACGTCGGGTTTTAGGGCGCCAGCGGTTTGTTGCAAGGGTGTCGGTGGCGCACAGGCCGGGGGCCCAGCGGTGGGGGCTCCGCCCGCGGGGAACGGCGGCCCCGCTGAGGTGACATTCGGGACGGAGGGGACCGACGGGACCGATCTGGATACCGGGGGCTTTCTGAAGGAAAGCGGCTGGTTATCGGGGACCGGGGCGGTGGTGGACGCCAAGTCCAGGGGAGAACCTGCGAACACAACACACAGAGAACCGCTCGGCTGAAACCGTTCTCCCATGGCCTGGCGGGGGGAGAAGGGGGCAAAGGACTGAAGGTGAAGGATGGGCCCGGCCGGGGAGGGGAGTGAGGACGGCGAGGAGGATGGAAATGAGCGGCAGGGGCGAGGGAGGCAGGGGTGGGGGGAGGCGGTGGAGAGGGAGGGCGGGGCAGGAGACGGGGTGGGGAGTGACGGGCATTTCCGGAAGGCGTGGGCGGAGGCGGGGCGGGCGGGGCTGCCCGCAGGGTGGGCTTCCGGAAGGGCCGTCACTCACCGCGGCCTGGGAGTTGCAGCCAAGGGCTGCGTTTCCGGACGCTGCGGGTGGTTGTAGCCGCCTCGCACCAGTACGATTCCAGCTCCTCGACCTCTGGCTCGGGGACCGTGTACTCCGCATCCCAGTCGTAGCGGCGCACAGGGCGACTGTACTTGTAGAAGGCGAACTGCAGCGGCGTGTCGCGCTTCTGCGGGTGCAGGCGCGTCTCGCAGCGCAAGACCACTCCTCCGAAGGCCGCGCCGCGAGCCTCCACCCGGCCCATCACCCTCAGCACGGGCGCCTGGAACAGCTCTGCGGAAGCGGGGGCCCAGTGGTCAAGGATGCCCTTTAGGCCCGGTGCAAGGGTCCCAGGGAACCGGGACCCAGCTTTGTAGACCCACGACCCCTCTCCGGGTTCGGTTTCCCACGAGGGCCTCTGACCCACCGGGGAGGAGGCTGTGTGTACACGTGAAGGGAGGAGCGTCCACGAGGGAAGGGGCAAGCTTGAATGGAGGCGGCACCAGGTCAGACGCCTCGAGTCACTTCCCGACTGACATCCAGCTCGGGTCCTCCAGCCTAGACGGGGTCTCAGGACGCCTGGGAGCAGTTCCCTCGCCCAGTCCCACCGTGATCCCATTTACTGCCACTGTCATTCTGGCTGGGGCTGCGAGACAACTGTCCCCTACATGGGTTCCTACCCAGAGAAAGAAGCCGGGACCCCTGCCCCCACCCAGGCTTACAGATCAAGAGCGACTTCACACTAAGAAAGAGAGGAGAACGTGCTCATGGTCCCGCAGAGAAATCCCCAACTTGCCAGCTACTATAACCTCCGCCCCTTCCTTTCCTCGCCGGGTTTCTGTCCCAGAATTTCCCAGAGCTGGTTTATCTCCCTGCCCGGGCCCGTCTCCCCCACCTTGCACGGTCACGGCCACCTTGGCGGAGAACATGGGCGCGCTCTCCACGGGAACGCGCATGGTACCGGAGCACTGGTAGCGCCCGCTGTCGCTGGCGCGAGCCTGGGGCACCGTGTAGTTGGCGCTGGAGTGGAAGTAGCGCACGGGTTGGCCGTCGTGGTAGTAGTGAAGTTTGTAGACGATCTTGTCGTACCAACCGCGACAGCGCAAGACCAGCGGCTCGCCCTCGAACACGGCAGCATAGGGCACTTGCAGGATCAGCCAGTCTACGACAGTCAGCACAAACAGCCTGATTCCAAGAGAAAGTCCAGCCCTTGGGGTGACCCATCATTCTCCACCTCCCTGCTCCGGTCTTCCTTCCCCTTCTCCCCCACCAATTCCCTTCTCCCTTACTGGACACCCCAGGAGCCTCATGGTGAGTGGCAAGGGGAAGGGGAAGGCCAACCTTAGGTATTGATGCCTGAGACTTGGTTCCAGCCTCAAAGAGTAGTGTCCGTCAGAATCTAGTCTAAACGCCTTCAGATGGCATCAGGGCCTTCCTGACCTGGCCACTGCTTACCGTTTCAGCACCATCTCAGGATTCTCCCCTGCCGCCTGTCTCCTTTTCCTTTTCCACCTTACAATGCAGGCTAAGTCCATCCATACTGTACTGCTGGGCCAAGTGGCACTGCTCTAAGCCCAGAGCCTTACTATAGGCCAAAAGGACCTCTTCACCTACTTTAGTTGAGGCCTGCTTATCCTGCAGGCCTGAACTTAGATCTTATCTCCTCCAGAAAATACCCGAGGGCCTTCCACCTCCAAGGACAGCCTTAGGCACCTTCTGCAGTGCACTTGTTTACCTGATCATCATGATAGCTAGCGTTTACACAGCTCTAGTGTCTGCTAAATGCCACTTTAGGTGTTTTACATGGAGAAAAAATTCTGCAAGTAATAGCCACAATCTCTATGGTACTCTCAGTTCTGCAAGCAGCAACTACTGTCTATCATATTCAGTATCTTATCTGTACTTGCTATCAGTTTCCAAACAAGAAGCCATGAAGTGTGAATGAGAGTTGGACCATAAAGAAGGCTGAGCGCGGAAGAATTGATGCTTTTGAATTGTGTTTGAGAAGACTCTTGAGAGTCCCTAGGACTCCAAGGAGCTCAAACCAGTCGATCCTAAAAGAAATCAACTCTGAATATTCATTGGAAAGACTGCTGCTGAAGCTGAAGCTCCAGTACTTTGGCCACCTAATTTGAAGAGCTGTCTCATTAGAAAAGACCTTGATGCTGGGAAAGATTAAGGGCAAGAGGAGAAGTGGGCGGCAGAGGATGAGACAGTTAGATAGCACTACTGACTCAATGGACATGAGTTTGAGCAAACTCTGGGAGATAGTGAAGGACAGGGAAGCCTGACATGCTGCAGTCCCATGGGGTTGCAAATAGTCCGACGTGACTTAGAGACTGAGCAACAAATGGGTATGAAGTGTAAATGCTAATCTGAACATTGAGTGATAACCTTTTAAAATCTGAATACAAAATATAGCCTACCAGGCTAAAATGACAAAATATTCCCTACAAAGTAGCCAATCCTATGCCCTAATGAACAAATTACTGTTACTTCTCTTATTCTGTTTGGAAAGTCTTTATGTCTTCTCAGGAAATTAGTTTTTTAATTGACGTGTGTGTGTAATAAAATTTGGATGAAGTGCTTTGCTCATCTGCGTTTTTCTTTGACATCCTCTCATAATTCATTTTTAATCTTCACAATCACCGAACAGATGGATACTATTATTGTCCCTATTTTAGTAGTGGGAGGCACAAGGAAGCATCGCTCTGTTCAAGCAAGAGTAAGCCCCCAGTTGCAGGCAGCCTGTCCAGGGAACCTCACTCTTCCTGCTCTGCTCTGCCCTTTCCCTTCCTGCCCAACCCTCTTCCACAAAAGTATTCAGTATCCCAGGTCCTTAGACTGTCTTCTCTTGTGAGCTAGTAAATGAACAGAAATGTTTATCTACTGCCCACTGTGGCAGGATGGTAAAGGGACCTTTGAGGCCATGCAAGCCTTACTGCATCTCTTACATAGTGCCAGGCAGACTCAATACACCCCTCTCTTCCTACCCCAATGAGAGTGGCCCAATATCCTCTCCCACAGGAGGCCCAGCCTTGCCAGAGGACATGTGTGCTGCCCCTCCAGTGTTCAGACACTCACCATTAGATACCAAGAGGTGGATGGGGTCACTGACGGGTGCTCCGCGTGTCTGGCATCTGTACACCCCTGGCGTGTGCACCTCAATGCTCTTCTTATAAGAAGGCAGGAGTAGGTGGCCCAAATACCAGAGGGTGCTAATGGGTCGAAGCTCCAGGAGCAGTGGGTGGTACCCGTCACACCGCAAGGTTACCTTTTCCCCCTTGAAGATTGTGGTCCAGGGTGGGTGTAGAGACAGTACGGGCTTCTCTACAGTAGCTGGGGGAGAGGGTATGGGAGGCAGCAATGTGAAAAAGAGAATCAAGGTGAGGTGCCCAAGGATGTGATCTAAGGTTGGGAAATACTGGAAAATGCCAGTTTCCAGGACCCAGGTTACTAGTCCATCCCTGGGAGAGGAGAGACCACACTGGGCCATCAACCTGTCCCTGGGTGAGCACCCATGTCTAAGTGCCAGGCCTGCAGGCAAACTGAGTCACAGGGACCGAGAAGACATGAGAAGAGACACTACCCTGGAACAGTTAAGAAGTGGGGAGCACCCAGGCAGGTCACTTCGGATGGTTGGAGTAGAAGTCACAGAAAATTGGGATGAGGGATGTGTGAGACTCACCAGCTTGCCCACTGCTTGGAGCTACAAAATAAGAAAGAAGAAGGAGAATGTTGGAGATGAAAGGAAAGAAAGGGGGCTTTCTTGACCATAGGAAAGATTCAACAAATCCCAAGACATGTTTTTCTTCTGCCTTTAGTTCCCTCAACCCTGAGAAAGCCCCTTTCCTCTTTTCCTCTCCAAAAATAGATAACAAATTGAGGATTCAATATCCCCCCAACACACATATACACCCTGACTCCCACTCTTCCCCATACCTAAAGCTCTTAGGCCGGTGTTGCCTCACTGAGGACTCACCCAGGAGCAGCAGGACTGTTAGTTCCCACATGGTGGATCTGCCAGCAGCAGCTGCAGGGCAGTGGAGACACGCTGACGCAGGATGGGAGAAGCAGCAGAGAGACAAGGTGACCAGTGCTGACCCCGGAGTCCTGGGAGCACTGCTACTTCTCCCAGTCATTCCTAGTTTCTGAACATGGTGGACTGGAGGGAGCAGGAGACAGGCTGGACATGTGTCAACTCTCAGATGTCCCAAGTACCAGACACTGTCCCACCTACTGTGCCTAAACCGCCTCACATCTCAGGCCAGCCCCAGCTCCCGTAGAGAAAGCCTTTGTTCCCTCTGCAGCCCAAGAAAACCGCATAGAACCCCAGGCTCTGGCAGGTGACCCTGCCACCTTCAGGCTCCCAGCAACATCTCACTCCCTACCACTCCCTTCCTACCCAGGAAGGTCCCATAAGCCTCAAATGAGAAAGACATCTTATTTTGTCCTCAGTGGCGAAAACTCCATATTCCCAAAGCAGGTGGCCTGGATTCGATCCTTGGTTGGGGAATTAGATCCTGCCTACTGCAACTTAAGTGGCTTAGATGGTAAAGAATCTGCCTGCAATGTGGAAGACCTGGGTTTGATCCCTGGATGGGGAAGATCCCCTAGAGAAGGAAATGGTTGCCCACTCCAATATTCTTGCCTGGAGAATTCCATGGGGTCACAAGCAGTTGGATATGACTGAGCAACTAACACTTTCACTTCATTTTGCTGCAACTAAAGATCACTTGTGCCCCAATGAAGACCCAGTGCAGCCAAATAAATAAATAAAAATATTTAAAAAAATAGATCCACCCTGGATTATTCTGCTCACTTCCCAGTGATAGGCACTGGTGTGAAGTGAGATGGACGTTGGGTTCTGTAAACCTAAAAGTCACGTCCTTCCCTGGGTGAGTAGACAGAAGAGCATGATTCATCAACCACCTTCTGTGTCACTGTCTTACAGTGTCACTGTCAAGAGGAGAAAAGATTATGTGTTTCCTCTTTCTATCTCCTTTCCTATAACCTTAAACCTCAGAAATTAGAAAGCCCTTCTTTCCCACCTATCCCAATGATCTCCTCCGTAGCATCTCCACTCACTTGTCTTTCCTTCCTTCTCTCTATCCCCAGCCATGCCCTGGTTCTAATAATCCTTACCTGTGTTAGAGAAGTCACTGCATCAACCCCTCGGAAGCTTCTCAGATCCGACTTCTTGCCTCTGCTTCTTGTGCTTTTCAAGCCGTGTGATCATACCCTGAGCAGTGGGGAACCTGAATTCTCCTGTAAATACTTAATGAATTTTCCAACCTGATCGTATGTCTCCTTGGACAGTGTTCGGTCCTCATCTGTGGCTGTTTAATAATGGGGTACCTCCTTCCTTTGGAACTCTGGCAGGAAGGAGATAGATGATCAAACTCTCTCAATTCTCTTTAAGACAGTCTCTTCCCCCCTTCCTTGCTGATGCCCAAAGTTTCAGTCTGAGAATTTCCTCATAGTTTCTCTTAATGTGCTAGCCTTTGTTAAAAATGCAGATGCACCTTAGGGAAATGTGATTGATCCTTTAAATTAAGCTGGTCACTTCAGATCATGTTTGGAGAGCATGTTTTGATAGAAGAGAGAGAGAGTTATATGGGTCTGAAAACCAGGGAGGTAATTGATAAGGTGTTCCGGAGTAGGGGAAGGAGAGAATTAGATACCAGAACAGAGACTATAAACCGCCAGCTTTAGGAGGGCCCAGGCTAGGCAATGTCCCCAGCTTCTCCTGACATGCCTGATGCCTCATCCGGGGCCAGCGTGAGCCTCCCCACATCATCCACAATGTCCTTCAAGGTCTGACCTCTGTACCAGGCCACCACCTTTATGATAAGAATGTAATGCACACCTCAATTCTTCCCTTAGGCTACCCAAGTTGACTCTATTTTCGCTTCCTATCACTCAGAATACAGATCTCATCCTCTTCCCCCAGATTCCACAAAAAACTTGATTACACTCAAAATTCATGAGGTGTACAATCTTCCCTGAAAATCTCTAGAATCACCCATAGGGTTCATATCATATAGTGCTCAAATTTTGGCTTTTAGTATCTCCCACCCAGCATTTCTGCATTCCAGGCTTTCTTTTGCACTTTCCTAAATTGGATCTTTTTCTCCATCCAGGACTTTTTCCTGAAGAATTTCTAATTATTCACACCTTTACTGTGAAGAGAAAATTAGCAATGATCATTTATTACCTGAGCAATTCTGTGAAGCTTATCACAACATCATTTCTGGACAAGATATACCATTATCTGCTAAGAATTCTGAGCAATAAGATGCTTTCAGTGATGACAATGGAATGCTGCTGCTGTTGCTATCGATGAGGACACAGTTTACTTTCAATGGGTGCTACAGCCCTGAGCATGTAGCAGGCACAATACCGTATACCTCACAGGTATTATTTTTATTTATTTGACTGTGCCAAGTCTTAGCTACAGTATGTGGGATCTAGTTCCCTGACCAGGGATCAAACCAGGCCCCTTGCATTGGGAGCTCGGAGTCTTAGCCGTGGACCATCAGGGAAGACCATATTACTTTAATTCCTGCAAGGGCACTTTAAGGAAGAATTATTATCTCCGTTTTACATATGCTTCCTGTGGTGATAGAACAGGAATTTGAATAGAAATCTATCTCAACTCTAAAATTTGTTTTCTCATGGTCATGGCAGACTGTCATCATTAGTCTTTTCAAGTCTCCTCTCTCGTTTTGTTTTTCATCTTTATTCACACTGGGGCTTCCCTGGTAGCTCAGATGGTAAAGAATCTACCTGCAATACAGAAGACCCGGGTTTGACCCCTCAAGGGGAGTGGCTTCACACTATGGTTGTTGTTGTACAGTCTCTAAGTCATGTCCAACTGTTTGTGACCCCAAGAACTGCAGCACGCCAGACTTCCTTGTCCTTCACTATCTCCTGGAGTTTGCTCAAACTCATGTCCTTTGAGTCAGTGATGCTATCTAACCATTTCATCCTCTACCACCCCCTTCTCCTCTTGCCCTCAATCTTCAGCCTCAGGGTCTTTTCCAATGAGTCAGCTCTTTGAATTCCAATGGCCAAAGTATTGGGGCTTCAGCTTCAGCATCAGGCCTACCAATGAATATTCAGGGTTGATTTCCTTTAGGATTGACATGTTTGACCTCCTTGCTGTCAAGGGACTCTCAAGAATCCTCCAACACCACAATTCAAAGCGTTAATTTTTTGGTAATCACCTGGAGAATGGAATGGCTACACACTGCAGTATTCTTGCCTGGAGAATTCCGTGAATAGAGGAGCCTGGCAGGATACAGTTCATGGGGTCGCAAAGAATTGGAGACAACTGAGTAACTTCATTTTTCACTTTTCATTCATACTTCCATTCTCCTCTGCTCCACGTGAACACCCACTGTGCAAACTTTACTTTCTAATCCTTCATACATGCATATATTTACATTTGAGGAATGTTTAGTATTATTAATTTACATATATGCTATTGTGTTTTAGATATTTCTCTTTTAGAATAAAAGCCAGAGTTAAGAGGAATTTGGCAACCCCCCTCCCCCTTTTTTCCTGCCTCAGTGATTGTGCTGAGACATCTCACCTCATCTTCTCTGGCCCTTGAACTGGAATTTACATCATCAATTTCTCTGGTTCTCAGGCCTTTGGATTCAGACTCAATTTCCCTTTCCCAGGCCTCCAGTTTGCAGATGGCAGGCAGATCATGGGACTTTTCAGCCTCCATAATCTCGTGAGCAGATTCCTCCTACTCACTTTCTCTTCTCTCTCCCTGAGCCTCTGAAAACCACTATTCTACTCTTTGCTTCTACGAGTTTGGCTCTATCAGATTCCACACAAAAATGTGTGCATGCAAGCAAAGTCACTCAGTCATGTTTGACTCTTTGCAACCCTATGGACTGCAGCCCTCCAGGCTCCTCTGTCCATGGGGATTCTCCAGGGAAGAATTTTGGAATGGGTTGCCTTGTCCTCCTTCAGGGGATCTTCTTCACACATAAATGAGATCATGCAATATTTGTCCCTCTTGTCTGGCTTATTTCACTTGGCACAGTGCTTTCCAAGTTCATCCATATTGTGAATGGCAAGAGTTTCTTTTCTTAAGGCTGAATAATATTCCATTACATATATGTATAGTACATGCAACATATCTTAGATACATTTTAATTATCCATTCATTTATTGACATTTAGGTTATTTTCATATTTTGGCTATTGTGAATAATGCTACAGTGAACATGGAAATGTAGATATCTCTTGAGATACTGATTTCCTTTTCACTTAGGGATGTATATATCCCTCCCTCCTTCCCCTCCATTTGGTCCTTCCCTCCCCTTCCCTCTTCCATTTTCTCCTTTCCTGTTCCTCCCCTTCCTGGCCTTTCTTCTCCTCTTCCACGTCTCCTTCCTCCCTGCTCCCTGGGAGCCCCCTGTTTTGGATTAGCTGGGGACCACCACCGGAGGCAGGGGAGGGGGCCCTGTGGACTGCCTTCACCCCTGGCCCCAGCCCCCCCACCCAGCTCCAGAATATCTCTGCCTTGTTGATCCTCAGGCCTTGAGGAAGCCCAGCCCTCTATCCCACCAGGAATCCTGGCGAGTGGGGGCCAAAGCAGCTGTGTCCCCAGGAGGAGGGGAGGAAGATTCTGGCTGAGCTACTGCTGCTGCTGCTGGCTGTTGCCTTGGCCAGCCCCACCTGCCAGGTGCTCTCATCACCGCTCACGGCTGCCATCCTGGACGACCAGACTGTGTGGGGCCACAATGAATGTCTGGCCCTGACCCTGACCCGGGAGCAGATCAACGGGATCATCGAAGTCCCAGCCAAGGCCCGTGTGGAAGTAGACATCTTTGAGCTGCAGCAGGACAGCCAGTAGAGGACCACGGACACCATGTGTCAGATCCTGCCCAAGGGGGTCGTGTCTGTCCTGGGACCCCCTTCCATCCCCACTTCTGCCTCCACAGTGAGCCAAATCTGTGGAGAGAAGGAGATCCCCCACATCAAGGCGGGTCCCGAGGAGACGCCCCACCTTTGGTACCTCTGCTTTGCATCTGTCAACCTGTACTCCAATAACAAGAACACCAGCCTGGCCATCTCCCGGATCCCCAAGTTTTTCAACTACCCTTCATCCAGCCTCGTCTGCACCAAGGCTGAGCGCCTGCTGCGATTGGAGGAACCGGTGCGTGGCTTCCTCATCTCCGAGGAGACTCTGTGAGGATGCTGGACTACAGCTGGGACCCCACCCCGCTGCTCAAGGAGCTCCACAATGACCAAAGTGTCCACCATCCTCATGGACACCAACGCAACCGTCTCCCACCTCGTTCTCAGTACCGCCTCGGGGCTGGGAATGACCTCCGCGTTTTACAAGTACATCCTCGCCACCAGGGACTTCCCCATTCTGCACCTGGACGGGGTGGTGGAGGACTCCTCCAACATCCTGGGCTTCTCCAGGTTCAACACCTCACAACCCTTCTATCCCAAATTTGTGCACAGCCTCAAAGTGTCCTGGAGGGAGAACTGAGAAGCCAGCCCCTACCCCAGCCCAGCGGTGAGCTCGCACCCTACCCCCAGCTCGCAGACACTTCTGGGGCCCCTTCAGGCCTCAGCCAGTCATGCTCAGAACCCCTGGTGTCCCTTTTGCTTCTGAGTACATCCAGGAGGCCTCACGGTGCGGCCGGGATTAAGTCTGACCCGTTTCTTCCTCTCCACCAGCTCTACTCGGCTGTGTCCCCTCCCCGTGCCCAGCACACACGTACCCAAGAACCTTTACACTTGCTTTTCCTGCTGCTTTGCATGCAGGTCCCCAGGAAACTAGTGATTTGATCCCATGTCACCAAGTTACTGCTCAAATGCCACCCCCTCCCCCATTAAAAAAGTGGCCAACTACCCACTATTTGCAATGCTGGAGACTAGGTTTCCATCCCTGGGTCAGGAAGAACCCCTGGAGAAGGAAATGGCAACCTGCTCCAGTGTTCTTGCCTGGAGAGTTCTATGGACAGAGGAGCCTGGCATGCTACAGTTCATGGGGTGGCAAAGAGTCAGACAGGACTTAGCTGACTAATGCACTGAAGTGGGATTCTTGTTCATTAGGCAGTTCTATTTTTAAATGTTGAGGAACCTCCATAACTTTTGCCATAGTGGCTGCACCAATTTACATTCCCAGCAGTAGTGCACAAGAGTTCCCTTTCCTCCACAGCCTTGCAACACCTGTTATCCTCTATCTTTTTGATAATAGTCTTTCCAATAGGTGTGAGGCAGTATCTCACTGTGGTTTTAATTTGCATTTTCCTGATAATTAGTGACATTGAGCACCTTTTAATATACCTATTGGCCATCTGTACATCTTCTTTTGAGAAATGCCTATTCAGATTCTTCATTTTTTAATCAAGTTATTTGCGGTTTTGCTACTAAGTTGTTCGTGCTTCTTATATATTTTGGATATTAATCCCTTATTGGCTATAGGGTTTGCAAATATTTCCTTCCACTTCATAGGTTGCCTTTTCACTCTTGATTATTTTCATCGCTATGCAGGTGTTGTGTCTTCTCACAGATGAACAGAGGAAAAAAGAAACATGTAGTATAACCAACTTAGACTCTTAAAGAAAGTGTCCACTTAAAAGCATTAAAATGACTGAGCTGAGATTGAGGTCAAAATTATTTTATTATACCTAGAGAACTGACTAAGGAATCGCAAAATAAATAGGTTCTTCTCTTCAGAAATGCGTAAATATTGAGATTTCTAAGGGTAATGTCAGACTGGGCCTTCAGAATGATCTAGTTCAGTAATTCTCAGTTTGGTCTAGAGATACCTGGGGGTTCCAGTGACCCTTTAAGGGATCTGCAAAGTCAAAATTATGTTTCTGTGCTGAGTCACTTCAGCCATGTCCGATTCTTTGTGACCCCATGGACTATAGCCCACCAGACTCCTCTGTCCATGGGATTCTCCAGGCAAGAATACAGGAGTGGGTTGCCATTTCCTCCTCCAGGGGATCTTCCCAACCCAGGGATTGAATCCACATCTCTTACATCTCCTGCATTGGCAGGGGGTTCTTTCCCTCTAGCTTTGCCCCCTGCTAAGGGGTTTCTTGCCTTTTTCATTAGGTCACACTTGCACGGATGGTGCAAAGCAGTGGGGGATAAAGCTGCTAAATCTGAAGCATAGTTGAAGGCAGGGGCACCAAACTGTATTTTTCACCATTATGTTATGCGCTCACAGTCAGAAAACAGAACAAAACCTTGAGGAAGTCATTTAAAAATTAATTTGGTTACATTTTCAGCTCAAAGTATACATCTTTTAAATATTTTGTGTGCTGAAATAGGAAGTGTGCACTTCTGTTCCATACTGAAATACAATGACTGTCTTCAGGGAAAGCTCTTACACAACTGAGTTCTGAGTTGAACTAGCTGCCCTTTTTCTTGGAATACCACTTTTAATTTTAAAAAATGACTGAAAAACTATGGTCATTCAGACATGGGTATTTCTCAGACATTTTCTTAAAAGTGAACAAAGTGAGACTGTCACTTCAAGGAAAACATCTGACAGTGATTATTGCCAATGGTGAAATTCCAGATTTCAAATGAAAATTAGAGCTTTAGAAAAACTTGTATTTGTTATCATGAGCTTCACAGTTTCCCAGTAATTAAAGACTTTTCTGTTGATACTGAATCTGATTTTTAAAATATTGTGCATAATGAGATGCTATCAACATTTAAAAGATCTCTATAACTGTGTGAACAAATATTTTCAACTGCCGACACGTGAATGAAAGATCTATTTAAAGCACAAAAAGGACCAATGAATTTTATTGTAGCAGAGTAAGAAATGCTTGTTGGGGGCTTCCCTAGTGGTCAATGGCTAAGAATTCATCTGCCGAGGCAGGGGACAAGGGTTCTATCCCTGGTCCAGGAAAATCCCATATGCCACAAGGCAACTAAGCCGGTGCACCAGAGCTCCCAAAGCCTGCACGTCCCAGAGCTGGTGCTCTGCAACAAAGAGAAGCTACTGCAAGGAGAAGCCCATACACCGCAACTAGAGAGTAGCCCCAACTCGCCACAACTGGAGAAAGTCCTAATGCAGCAACAAAGACCCACCGCAGCCAAAAAAAGAAAGAAATGCATGTTTTATGGCTTCAGATTCCGTGATGCAACTCAGTGTGTAAGAAACTATCCTTGTTGAGTTTTCATGTAGCATCAAAGAAGAATATCTACAATTATACAAAAAAGTCTCTTAAAATGCAACTACAAATCTGTATGAGGCCAGATTTTCTTCGTAAACTTCCACTGAACTCTCCTTTGAAAGCAGAGTTCATGTTAAATTTATCTTTTTTTTTTTCCTTAGAGCACCTTGCACAGTACCTTACATATAAATACCACATTAAATGAAGGTGCTTTGGTACTGACAAAAATTAGCTGTCTTGTCTGGCCGGGAAAATGTGTGAAACAGCTATAGTCATGTCTTTAAGATCAACAAAAAATGATTTACCAAATCCAACAATTCTAACAGTATACCAGGGGCAGTCTTTAGCAAGTTGAGATTACTTGGGGATCGATAAAGAACTACTTCACACTGTAGGTAATAAACTCGGCTTCTTATTACCTGTAAGAAAAGACAAAAGCAGATAACATAAAGGAATTTGAAGATGATTTAGAGAAATATATATGTATATGTTTCTAAATTTCTACTCCAAGAAGATTTTTTAAATTAATAATTTATATTTACCCATGTGGTCCTCCCCAATGGTCTCCCATTAGCTCCTCAGAGGTAACTACTATCCCGACCATGGTGTTTCCATTTTTGTGCCTTTTTAAAAAGCTTTATCATATGTATGAATGAATGGTTAAACAAATATTCCTTTGGATAAAGGACATCACACCATATGGTATCTTCTGGGACTTTTTTTTTTTTCACTGAATATTAATATTCCTGATATTCTTTTATGCTGTTGCATTGTAGCTACGGTTCATTTATTCTGTTGTATAATATTCTGTTCTGTGAAGATACACAACTTATCCATTTTTTATGTTGGGCAACTGAATTGAATTCAAAATTCTGATTTTACAAATAGTGCTATTATGAACACTGTCGTACATATCTTCTGGTATACACGTATATATGCTAATCAGCATATATACTCAGGCATGAAATTCTGGGTTATAGACTGTGTAAGTATTCAACTTTACAAGACAACAGGTGTGCTTGGTATCTAACGTTTATTTCAGAGATAACATCCGGTGCAGCTGCATTAAGGTCTCTTTGGGTTACAGAATCCTACACTGCACAGGCCATAAACCCAATCTAGTATAACAATTCCTCTTTGCCAGCCTTTCTCCAATTTCCCCAGGCTGGACAGAAAGACGAGGACAAGTAAAAACTCTCTCCTTCTCATTCCTTCATTTCTGTTCTTGCCTTTCTTATCCCTGATGATAGCAGTTTCTCTCCCTCAGGCATCCAGTTCTTGACCTAATCTGGGTCCTCCTAATCTGGGTCCAGGGGAGAACCTGGACATTTTGCTGATACTAGATGTCCTACTCATCCTTTAAGGTATAGCTTAATTCCCATCTTCTTCACAATGCTTCCCTTATTATGCTGACCCAATTCAGTTTAATGATTCAAAATTCACTGAGAGTTTAAATATGCCTCATTAAACTAGACACCAATGAGTCAGTGTGGAACAGAGAGCTCAAGAAGTCCTCAAAGAGTTCACCCTTTAGTGACTAGAAATAAGATAGTAAAAAAATTAAAATGCAATGTGATGATAAGGGTCCACCTAGACACAAGGATGAGGAGTATAGAAGAGAGACACTTAGCCAGCTACACCCATTTCTTCCTTATTTTTCCTCTGAGAGCTTTTATTATCTGTACATGACTCCCTTATTTAGCACAGGCTTGCAGGATGCATTTATGAATGTGGTACCACTAGTTGAAATCAATTCCATGTAGAATGGCTATAACATAGAACCTTCGAAGGTACATCCTGTGTGGCCCATCGGCACCTGAGTTTCCACTTTGGTCATCTACCAAATGACATATTTCTGGTCATCATTTCTCACAACTCCCACTCGTACACTTGTTAATCCATCCCCTCATGCTACAGTGATATTTGTGGACTTTTACCAATTTTCATTTGCTTCTTGATCTTTCTCCTTGTAGATGATAGGAATCACCATAAAACTGGCATTTTAGAGGGAGCTAAGAACCACCAGGGAGGAGGGCATGGCAACCCACTCCAGTACTCTTGCCTGGAGAATCTCCATGGACAGAGGAGCCTGGCAGGCTACAGTCCATGGGGTCACAAAGAATCAGACATGACTGAGCATCTAAGCACAACACAGGAACCACCAGAAAACTTGAATTTTAACATTCAACGTGATTCTCTTCCTTTGTTTCTTTGTGGCATTTCTGGGACAATCAAATACACATCTTTGTAAATCACTGTGGGTCCAAACTGCACACAGAATAAATATCAGAAGAAAACCGTCCACTGAATAACCTCACACAATGTGATTTAAGATAACATGGGAGAGTACTCACTGGCTGAGGTCACAAAATGAAGTGCTAACTCATTGACCAAAGGTTACTGTAGAGTATGCCAGGCTAGCTCTCACTGGCTGAGAAGGCATAGTAGCTGTCCAAGCATAGAAAAAAGTACTATTATGGTACCAAAATCAATTTATGCATATTTTTAAAGAAAAATATTTCAGAGATGAATTAAAACAAATAATTGCTGTTCTGGCAATGCTGTTGTTATTGTCTAGTCACTCAGTCATGTTTGATTCTGTGAGCCATGGGCTGTAATGCTTCAGGCTCCTCTGTCCATGGGATTTCCCAGGCAAGAATACTGGAGTGGGTTACCATTTCCTTCTCCAGGGGATCTTCTTGACCCAGGGATCGAACCCAAGTCTCCTGCATTGGCAGGCAAGTTCTTTACCACTGAGCCACCTGGGAAGCCCAGCAGCGTTATGCTTTATCACATATTTCTGTAAGCAAGCATGATATTTTGGTAGGATCCTGTGGGGAATTTGTATATGATCTGCTTTAATTGCTTAATGGGTAGGAGTATTACTGTCCTTCCATCTCAAATTATAAACCTTCTATAGACAGAAACACTGTTTTATAGGTATATTTAACATAGCATTAATTTGGGTGTGTAGCAGAGGCGAGAAAATACCAGCATATAATTAATATTTGCTGAATTAAGGCCAGCGGGCGAGAATTAAGTAAAAGAGGCAAAAGTTCATCTCAGAGTCCAACACCTATGTGAAACTGAGGTTCCCTAACCTCAGCACTATTGCCATTTTGGACCAGATAATCCTTTGTTGTGGAAGGCTGTTGTGTGTATTATTGGATGTTTAATAACATCCCTAGACACCAGCAGCACCACCACCACCCCCCCCCCCCCCGCAATGTGACCACCAAAACTGTCTCTAGACATTGCCAAGTGTCCCCTAGGATGGAGAGAGATTGCCCTTGGTTGAGACTGCTGCATTTAATCTGTCTCATTGCTTCTCTTTCATTCACCAGATTCTGGTCTGGGCCATGGAAGGCAACTCTCTAGGTCAAGCAGAATATGTCTTCATGTTAAGAGAGAATACACAATTATAGTTAAACTCCAGATATAACTTGGTACAAATTTATTTATACTCACCTATCTCTGCTGCTCTAACAAAACACTGGGCAACTTGTAAAACTATTTATGCGTAAGTATAGAACAGAAAGATGAAAACTAGAAGAAAAACTGGGTTTATTAGGGGTAGTCAAGCAATACAGCTGGTGAATTATTTATTCATGCTTGGCAGGACCCTCTGTGGTCTCAAGTTTCAGGTGGCTAGACAAGTCCCTCAGCTCCATGACCAGGTGACCAAGGAGAACTCTCATATCCTGTATCTGCTTGAGGAGAACACCCATCTGGTGATACAGATGAGGGTCTGGGCCTTGCGGAGGGGAAAAGGAGTCTGCATCCTTAGAAGAAGGGGTGGGAAGTGGAGGCAGTGGCCCAGGGGGCTTTGTAGAAGTAGTTTCTGGAGCATCTGGTTTCTGAGGAGCTGGAGTCAAGATAGTGGGTGCAGCGGAACTGGAGGGACCTGGATTAGGGGGCAGGAGACACAGACAAGAGTGAAGTCTGACTCTCGTCCTACCCTCATGCTCCTGGCCAATTTTTCTTATTCTCTGAAAGTAGCTTTGGAGACCAATGGTGGCAAAAACTTGAGGACTCTGGTCCAAATTCCAATCTGAAGAAGTCTGAATTTCTTCTGCTTAAAAATCTTCTACAGGGAGGCCTTATCATTAAAAAAGTCCATGGATATTAGCCAGTTCCTCCTGTTTTAATTGAATTTCTTACAATAGACATGTTGTACAACAGGTAACTGGTCCTAGGTCAATCTCTTATTGTACATGCATGCATGCTAAGTCTCTTCAGTTGTGTCTGACTCTTTGCGACCCCATGCACTGTGGCCCGCCAGGCTCCTCTATCCATGGGATTCTCCAGGCAAGAATCCTGGCGTGCATTGCCATGCCTTTCTACACTAATGTACATGACATTAGTATAGTTCCTTATCCTGTGCCAGGCTTCAGTGTTTTGAGGACATGTCTGCAGGCCCCATGAGTCACTTCCTCTTCAAGATGAGCATCTCCCATCCCTTCCATTATTTTCCTTATGGCATGACTTGAGCGTCCTCCTTACCCTGGACACCTCCTGTGGGTATATTTCAGGTCAAATGCAGCCTTCTTAATGGAGATTCCTAGAATTGAATATAAACTCCAGCCTACTTCATCCTCACTCTAGAAACTCTGTTCCTACAAATGCCCAGGGTTCATGAAGGGAGTGTCAAGTCTACGGGGCAGTAGCTGTGGAGCTGGCTCAGGTCTTAGTTTGGTGAGTTGCACACCACAGTCTGAGGGAGAAGTTCTCTATCTGTGCCTTTTTCCACCATCAGGGACACTGGCTTATTGTTCTTGCCTCCTGTGTGTCCTTTCTTAACCTGCTTAAACCAAACCCTAGCTCATGGACCCAACTGTCTTATCCCCTTCCTTCCTGCTTTTTCACACGCATCATACACACTCACACACTCACCCTGCACCCTGATCTCCAGCTTGGGGCTCTGTTTCCAAACTTGATTGTCCTCAGTGGCTGCCTCACACCAGTAGGACCCAGAATGTGCCTCTGACGCGGTGGGGATCTGGAATTCCGAAGAGGGGCCCCTGCTGCGCACTCTCTTGCCGTCCTTGTAGAAGGAGAAGAGGAGGCGGGCGGCTGACCTCTGCAGGGGCAGCTTTGTCTGACAGCTCAGGGTCACTGGCTTCCCCTCCTGGGGCTCAGCTGAGGGTGTGACTCTGAGAACTGGGGCTCGAAACAGCTCTGAGGGAGAGAGAGGTGAGAAAGAGCAGCTCAGCCATCCTACATTCAGGTGAGCCCCCAGCAAGCAAAGAACCCTAGTCCCACCTTCCTTCCTCTATTTCTAGATCAGGAAGGACTTCTCTTAGAGAAGTTCCACTTGAACCTTTCAAGCTGTCTCTCTCTTCAATAGACAGGACAAGAGAAGATCTAGAGATGGGCAAATCTGACAGTAATCCAGATATCCAGTCAGTGAATGTCGGGAAGCACAGAACTGTAGGATAGAGCAGTAAGAAAGATGTTGAACTTGGATCAAGCTGAAGGACTTGAAAAGGCAGTGCTGAGATGCTGCTCCTCCTGAAGGCCAACTGGGGCATCTGCCAGCAACCTACTGCTTAGGCCTTCGGTGATCTTGCCATCTCCAAGGAAAGACATTTTTAGTTCATCTGTCTTTCCCCACCTGCCTCCACCAGGATGACACCGCCTCTAGTGCTTACCTTGAACTGTGAGAGCCACAGGAGACGCCGTCTCTGGGCTCCCAGGACCCGGGTTCCTGAACACGGCACTGCAGTGGTAGTGTCCGCTGTCGGCCTTCTGCGCCACAGTGATGGAGATTTCCTTGTTAGGTCCGGGGGGACCAAGGGCTGAGCCATCTCGGTAGAAGGTGACCTGGGTCAGTGGCCAGTTTTGCCAGGCCTGGCAGCGCAGAACCAGAGGGTCTCCTTCGAATATAGGCTTGGCTGGACTTTGGAGGATCAGCCAGTCTGTGGTCCAAAGCAAAAGCTGAGTGTGATCTACTGCCCTCCTTGGGAACCCCCTCAGTGCTGCCCACAGTAGACCCATCTAGTCTTTCTCTGAGGGGCCAGGCCACCTGCCCTCTGGTTGGGAGTATGGGACAGCTTCTCTAGGGTCTAACACAGAGGGTACCCTAGCTTCTTGGGTTGAAGATGGAGCAGATGGTATCTCTTCCCATGGCCAATTTCCTGGGAGTACCTTCCTGAGTGGGCTGTGGGGCTCAAAGGAGAGCTTTGGGAAATGGGAGAAAGAGCTGCCTGCACTGGTCAGTCCTTTCTAGGACCTCACCATAGGACACGATCAGGTGGAAGGGTTCACTGAACGTGAAGCCCTTGACCTGGAAGTTGACTTCCTTTGGGTCCATGAAGTCATCCTCGGGGCGGCACATGCCCTCCTGGGTGCTGGCTGGTCTTTCACACTGGAGCGCCTCAAAACGGGCGGCTGCGGAGAGCACGGTTGGAGAAGAACCAGAAAATGATGCTGCAGCTTGGAGAAGGAGGACTGGAAATAGCTGTCCATGGGGGTCCCTCCCTCTCCTTGGGGAATCGTGCATTTTAAAATAGAGAAAGAAGGCATCAAAACCTTTTTTTCCCAAGAGACCCATGTGGCTCTCTCAGAGGGATACGTTTGACTTGATTCACCGGCTCCCGGGTGCACTCAGTGAGTGGACTGTGGGTTTGAGGAGGAGGTTGGGGAGAGGATGGTGAACTCACCAGCATGACATCCAGCTGCAGGTGCAGGAAACCAGAGGCCAAAGGCAAAGAGGACCCCAGAGCAGACAGACGCGGGCCAAGAGGGGAAGGAGATCAGATTCTAACATTTGTTGAGTGTTCACCGTGTGCCAGACATTGCCAGGCACGTTCACACTTTATCACACAAATCTTACAAGATCTCTAGGCATGTGATATCACCCCCACTTTATAAGTCGTATTAATAAGTGAACAGGTTTTGAAAAGTCAATTCATTTACCCCCTATTTTAAAAGAGAGTAAGGAGTACAGCAAGAAAGTCAGGTATGTCTGAGCCCAAAGTCAGTATTCTTTTTACTTCGTTGTCCAGACACGATCTATTTTAGTCCTCAGACCTTCCTTGGGGGCTTTCTTCCATATGTTCATTTTCCCAGATTCACTTTGCTCTTCATCCTTGAATACGTCATCTACCAACTAGCGCTTAGGACCTGCTTCCTGGCTCCTCCCTGCAGGTCTTCCTTTTTCAGCCGCCTTTACCTTAACGTCCCCTGTCCCTTGAGCTTTCCCTGGCAACGGGAGAGTCCGTCCTACGTCGTTCCCTCCACCCCGACCCTCTACTCCGAGTCTGTACTGGTAGCTATGAAACAGTTCTTTCTTTGCTTGGGGGTTGAAACTTAGTGTCATAGATTTTTCACCACATTTCCTCAACCTACCTCTTAGTTCCATGGTTGACCCAGGCAAGGTAAATCTCTCTCATCTCCATGACTGCTTCTTGACCCTCTTAATGCATCCTTCCCTCTTCTGGGCCCATGGCCGTTCACATGTCCTCAGTTCTTTACTGCGTCCTTTCCTGTCCCACTTGCTTTTGCTCCCTTTCACTTCCAAAGTCCCAATACTCTTCTTTGACCTTATACCTTCTCTTAGCAAGGCCCCTCTCTACTTCCTAATTCTCATTACATTAGCAGCAGGTGCTTTCTTTAGATCCTCTCTCAGACCTCTTCATCACCCTGCTACCCCTTTTCAGTTCCTCCACTTTCACTCAACTGGACTCAGCCTCTTCTCATTTTGTAAAATAAAATGTTGTTAGGCCAGGCACTTTGACTCAATAAACTATGTGACAGGTATTATTATTCTCATTTTATGGATAGGAAAACCGAGTTCAGAAGTATGAAAAGTGGCTTTTCCAAGTGATACAGAGCTAGTAAATAAAAGAAGAGTGGCTTGAAACCAGAGCATCTGATTCTGAGTCTGGGCTTCTCACCACAATACCACTGCTGTATCATAATATAGTCACTCATTCCTGTTTCTGTGCGTTCAATAAAGCAATTCAACAAAACTATTGTGTAGGGAAAATGTGGGTGCTGAGAATTCAAAGATAAATAAGATACGGTTTTAAAAATCAAACAAAAAGACATTGTCCCTGCCTACAAGGAACTCCCAGTTCAGCGGCTGGCACAGACATATGAGGAGATTGTTTCAGATGAGGAAGAAATTAGTAAGAAAGAATTCGCACAGGCAGCCATCAAAGCAGAGAGGAGGGCTCAAGGAAGATTTCCTGGTAAAGATGCCACCTAAGCTGAGTCTTTAGGGATGCCCAGAAGTTTGTAAGTGAGAGGAGTAGGGAGCAATGGCGGGGGCAGGGAGGGAGGCTAATTTCAGGCAGAAGTAGCAGTATGAACAAAACTTTGGAGATAAATAAGAGTTTGTCGGTGCATGAGACAAGTGCTCGGGCCTGGTGCACTGGGAAGACCCAGAGGAATCGGGTGGAGAGGGAGGTGGGAGCGGGGATCAGAATGGGGAATACATGTAACTCCATGGCTGATTCATGGCAATGTATGACAAAACCCACTGAAATGTTGTGAAGTAATTAGCCTCCAACTAATGAAAAAAATAATAAATTAAAAAAAAAAAGAGTTTGGCGGGTAAATATAAGCAGGTTGAGATTTATTGCAAGGCTCAGAGGATGAGAGAAGAGGTTGAAACAGGGCCAAGTTATGGTGGGCCTTGAATGCCATGATTAGGAGCTTGGGCTGGCAGACTTGAATTTTAGAAATTACTCTGGCTGCACAGTCAGAATTTATTTGAAGGACACAAGGCTGAGATATGAAGATTAGTTAGGAAGTTGTTGGATCAGCGCAAGACAGAAATGATGAGGGCTTGTCCTAGTAGATGCCATTAGTCATGTTTCGGGAAAGAGACTGGCTCTGAGACCAATTTAGAAAGTAGACTTTGCCAAACTTGATAACTGATCATGTGTAGAGGATGAAGGAGAGGGAGGAATCTACATTATCTCCCAATTTTTGACCCAGATGTCTGGATGGATTCCATTAACTGAGATAAAACAGTGAAAAATGAAACTTGGGGACCTCCCTAATGGTCTAGTAGTTAGGATTCCGGGCTTTCACTGCCATGGCCCAGGTTAAACCCCTGGTTAAGGAACTGAGATCCCTCAAGCCACATGGTGCAGTCAAAAAGACAAAAGGATGAAATTAGGAGCGGGAAGGACCAAGCGGACAGATGAGTTCAACTCTGGTCATATTGTGCTGAGATATCTTGAAACATGCAAGTAGCTATGTCTTGTGCAAAGCTTGATGTTTGAATGTGAAACTCAAAAGCATGATTAGGGTGTGATGCATCATTTAGAACACTTAATTATACAGTTGTGATGGTAAAAGTTAAATAGACAAATAAGTTCACTAAGGAGACTGTAAATTAAAAACTAAGGAGGCAAGGATGCAACTGTAGAAAACAGCAGTCTTTAAGGGAAAGAGAAGAGAAGCCACCAAAGGGACCAAGAGAGATACACGAAGCATACAGAGAAGCCAGGGGAATAGAGATTGCCGAGGAAGAATAAGTGGTCAGCAGCACCCGATGCAGCAGAGAAGTCCAGCAGGGTAAGATCTTAAAACTCTGAAGTGTCCGTACAGAGTTTGTTGTGCTCTGGCCAAAACTGAGTCCAGTGGAAGCCAGACCACAGTCATTGAGAGTGAGTGACAAGTGGGCAAATAGAGAAGGCAAAAATGCAGACTACTCTTTCAAGAGATTTATCTGAGCAAAAGAGTTGTGATTGTAGCTAAAGAGGGCATCATAGTCAAGGGGATTTTTAGGATGAAAAAAAATACCATTCAGAAAGAGCCATCCAGTCCTGCACGCGAAACTTTCTTACACTAGCCATATCCCACCTGAACTTGGTTTCTGAGTGCTGAAGTTAGTCCATGCTGCTTTCCTTTGGGTCTTTTCCCCAAAGTCCAACATATCTCCATTTCCACAAATTCAAAGATTTTACTTACCCAGTAGCATCTGAGCTGCCCAGAGCAAAGCAGGAGAAAAGTAGAAGACCCCAGCCATGAGGACAGAGCTTAGCTTCGTGGTAACTGTGTTTAGGTCTCCTGCAGCTTCTAACACACTGATTTTCTTCAACACTAAACCTCTCAAATTAGAAAAGAGGAAGTAAGTCTAACTGTCTGATCTCCTTGCATCTGGGGCCCATTTTCAACTTTGCAATTGACTTTCATCCTTCAGATTGACCAGGTTGATTCTGCACCATCAGCACCCTGATGGTTGTGGATGACATGATAATCCTCCCAGTTATTCGAGAATTCCCACATAGAACTCAGAGACCTTGCAAAGTATGTTGGAAAGCATGTTTCAAAGTCTGCTATCCCACGGCCTTTACAAACCCTGGGCAGAATCAGTGCAACAATCGTTCATTTCACCAATGAAATTACTGGGGATAGGAGGCAGGAAATTGCTTGAAGGCTACACAGAAAGTCACAGGAAGAGCAATGGTGAGGATTCAAGTGTCCGATCTTGTCCTGTTCCAAGTCTTACACGCTCTCGTTACCAAACTGGAGCAGGATGGAAGGGAGAAAATTGGCAGTTGTTCACTCACTCAGTCGTGTCCGACTCTTTGTGACCCCACGGACTGCAGCATGCCAGGCTTCCCTGTCCTTCACTAACTTCTGGAATTTGCTCAAACTCATGTCCATTGAGTCCAAGATGTCATTTAACCATCTCATCCTCTTTTGCCCGCTTGTCCTCCTGCCCTCAATCTTTCCCAGGGTCTTTTCTAGTGAGTTGGCTCTTCACATCAGGTGCCCAAGGTATTGGAGTTCCAGCTTCAGCATCAGTCCTTGCAGTGAATATTCAGGGCTGATTTCCTTTAGGATTGACTGGTTTGGTTTCCTTTCTGTCCAGTTGGTAATGGCACCAAATTACATATGAGATTAGCCCCCTGGTATGCTCCTTCCATCCAAAGTCCAGACAAATTTGTTTACAAATTTTTCTAGACTCTGGCCTCAGCTCTCTTTTTCTACAGTACAACTAAGGCTGTTCAGTCTCATTGGAAATCTGAGTAAAAGGCAAAGAGGGACTCCTGGGAAAGAGAAGAGAAAAAAAGAAAGTCAATTTCCAGAGGCCCTGTCTGTAAGCTTAGGGCTCAGGCTCATGGCCAACACTCAAGCCACTGATCCTGAAGAAATTAGAGACAGAAGGTATCTGAGAGCCTGAGAAACCTGAAAAGAGTTGGGAACGAGGGCAACATGAAGACCACGACATCGCTCTTCAGCTCCAGGGGGCCTCATGGGAACCACGTGCCTACCTCTGCATATGTGCTATTGGACTGAGAACTCCTCAATGGAAGGGCCCAGGCCTCTTTCTACAGGGACCACAATCCTCTCCCCTTCCCATCATAATACACACCAGGCCCTCAGCTGGTGACTCAGAGATGAAATGAGCTGTCAGAAATGGGGGAAGGCAGTCCTGCTTGAAGGCAGGAGGAGAGTCAGCATGACCCTTCAACTGTGCAAAAACCACACTTCAGAACAGATATATTAGCAACAGAGACCCGAGACAGCGTGTACTTCTCAAGCTAAAATAAGCATTTAGAATAAATTTTCCATTATCTGAGAGACAAATTTTTTTTGCAGGTGGCCCCAGGGAATCCAGTGGGACTGGGGGGTGAATATGAGTATAGGGAGAAGCAGTGAGGCAGTAAGCCTCGCAGGTGATGTGACGTGAAAGAACCCACAGGCTCAGAAGAGGAAGAGAAGTCTAGGCCAGCCCTAATAAAAATTAAGAAAATGAAATGTGTTTAGAACTTCCAGACCTAATACTCTGTAAAATAAAGACTCTCAGAGTTAGGTCTTTAAGGAGCTTCCACATTAACCCCAGAAATCTTTTCATTCTCATGCCTCCAACTTCTCCTTAACTGCCCTTACCACCTAGATGGAGACCTTCATCTCTACACACCATCTCCATCAACTCCCACAGCATCCCACGCTCAGTATGGAAAGCAAGAAGGCCTCTGAGGACGTGGGATGAAGCTATCATGCTCTTTACACTAAAATTTCTACTAAGCCTCTGGAAAATTTCACTCACTTGAAGTCTGATCCATGAACTATTTAGAACAGGTGTGAATCACAGGGAAAAGAGAAACATTGGGCCTCTTATGTGCTTATGGAGGCTGATCTCAGTTTAGTGAGTTAGTCGCACCCTGAAGATTACCCCAGAATTTTCACAGATCAGTGGGGCAAGTCTCTGTCCTCATTCCACCCCAATACTTATTAGACCTTTGATATCATTCCCAACTGCTTGTCACAAGCAGGTGATCTTTATTTTTTTGTTATTTTTAATTGAGTAGATTAAAAAATTTAGAAAAGATATGATGGTATAGAGAATAATGATGCAATGAAGACTTTTGTACCTGGTTCAGTGGAGGAAATAGAATATTACCACTATCCTTGAAGCACTGTGTGTGTTCCTTCTGATTTCATTATCTTCTTTCCTGGTGACAACCAACCACAATCCTGATCTTATATTTATCACTCCCCTTACTTTATTTTTTGCTTTTAAAATTTTATTATTTATATTTGAATTGAAGTATAGTTGGTTTATAATGTTGAGTTCAGTTTCTGGTGCACAGCAAAATGTCACTCCTTTATTTTATAGTTGCAGTCATTTCGCACTTGAAACTTTTATTAAACTGATTAATATTGTATGCATTGTTTTGAGATTTACTTTGTTCTCTTTTTTGGTGTGTGTGTGAATTCTTTATTAGCCTTGTGCTGGGCTTGGACAAAAAGTTCTTAATTCCTTTTCTAGAACCCTTCAGGTCAGGGGTGTGTGTGTGTGTGTTTTATGTTTAAAAACTTTTTTTTCAAGTAGTTTTAGATTCACAGCAAAGGGTAAGGTGCAGGGAGTTCTCATATCCCTCCTGCCCCAACACATGCACAGCCTTCCTCACTATTGCCATCCCCTGTTGGTACTTTTGTTAAAACTGACAAACCTGATGCATCATAATCACCCAAAATCCATAGTTTACTTTAGAGTGCATTCTTGGTGTTGTGCACCAAATTTTAAAAATTTCTACAGGTTTAGACAAATGTATCCATCAATATAGTAACATACAGAGTATTTTCACTGCCCTACAAATCCTCACTGCTCTGCCTATTCATCAATCCACTTCTGCAACACCTGGTGACTGCTAATATTTTTACCGTTTCCATAGTTTTACCTCTTCTGGAACGTCATATAGTTGAAATCATACACTGTGTAGCTCTTCCAGATTGGCTTCTTTCAGCAGTGTGCATTTAAGATTCCTCCATGCCTTTTCAAGACTTGATAGCAGATTTCTTTTTAACCCTAAATAGGATTACATTGTCTAGATATACTAGTCACCTACTGAAGAATATCTTGGTGTTTCCAAGGATTGACGGTTATCAATAAAGCTGCCATAAACATCCATGTACTAATGATATGGAACATCTTATCATGTATTTATTTACTAACTCTATATGTTCTTTAATGAAGTATCAATTCAAATGTTTTGCTCATATTTTAAAGTCGGGTTGTTTATTTTCTTATTATTGAGTGGTAAAAGCTTCAACTTTTAAAAATTCTAGATATATGTCCTTTATTGGGTAATATGTTATAGAAATGCTTTCTCCCAGTCTGACTCATCATTTTATTTTCTCATCATTGTCTCTTTTTGAGGGGGTATCATCCGAATGAATTTGCATGTATGTATTTGTGGGGGTTTTGTCTGTCTGTGTGTGAGGTCTGGCGCTTCTTTTCTTTTCTTATTTTTATTACTGAGTATAATTGACCTAGAAACTGTGATAGCTCCAGGTGCACAGCAGTGATTCAATATTTTTACACACTACAAAATGATCACCACTCATTGCCTTTTTTTTCTCATCGTCTTTTGAGAAGCAAACATTTAAAATTTTTATGAAGTCCAATTTACCAATTTATTCTTTTATGAGTTTTTTTCCTTTATATATTGCTTTTTAATCCTACTTAATAAATCTCTGCCAAATCTAAGGTCATTAAGATTTTTTGTTGTTTTCTTCTAGAAGCTTTATAGGCTTAGATCTTACATTTAGATATAAGATCCATTTTTAAATGTTTTTTAAAAATTTTATTGGATTATAGTTGATTTACAATGTTGTGCTGGTTTCAGGTTATAGCAAAATGATTCAGTTGTACATATACATATATCTGTTCTTTTTCAGATTCTTTTCTCACATAGGTTGTCACAGAACATTGAGTTTCCTGTGCTACACAGTAGGTCCTTGCTGGTTATCTATCTTATATATGCATTCATGCTAAGTCGCTTCAGTCATGTGTAACTTTGCGACCCTGTGGACCACAGCCCACCAGTCTCCTCTGTCCATGGGATTCTCCAGGCAAGAATACTGGAGTGGGTTGTCATGCCCTCCTCCAGGGGATCTTCCCAACCCAGGGATCAGACCCACATCTCCTGTGCCTCCTGCATTGGCAGGAGGGTTCTTTACCACTAGCACCTCCTGGGAAGCCCAGCTTATATATAGTAGTTTGTGTATGTTAATCCCAAGCTTCTGATTTATTCCTCCCTACCCCTACATTCTCTTTTGGTAACCATAAGTTTGTTTTTAGGATCCATTTTAAGTAAGTTTTTATATATAGTGTGAGTTAAGGACCGAGGTTTAATTTTCACTTTGGTTATCAATTGTTCCAGCACCATTCGTTGAAAAGATTATACTTTCCTCATTGAATTGCTTTGGCATCTTTATCAAAAATAAATCAGCCATATCTTTATGATTATATGTCTGCACTCTCTTTAATTTCGTTCTCTTTTTTTTTTAATTTCATTCTCTTTTTTCAAAATTTCAAAAGCTATTCCGTATAGATTTTGCATTTCCATGCAAATATTGTTACATTTCCATATAAATTTAGAAACAGCATGTCAACATTTTTTTAAAAAAAGCCTACTAGGACTTTGATTCCATAGATCAGTTTGGAGAGAATTGACACCTTAACAACAATTCCAAGCCTTTGATCTATGAACACATGTTGCCTCCACTTAAGTCTTCTTGAATTTCCCTTAGCTGTTTTCAGTATATGTGTCTTGCACATCTTTTGTCAAATGCATCCCTAAATATGTCATATTCTTCATGCTATTTAAGTAATACTATAAAAAATAAAGTTCTGATGGTTCAGTTAGTATATAGAAATACAGACAGTTTTGTATATTGAATTTGTAAACTTGTTAACTCACTCATTAGCTATAGGAGTTTTGAATTATAGATTCCTTGGGATTTTTTTATACAAACCATTCAGTCATTTTCAAATACAAAAAATTTTATTTCTTTATTTTCATCTGTACATTTAAAATTTTTTCTTTTTTTGCCTTATTTCACTAGCTAGAACTTCCAGCACTATGCTAAAAGAGTGGTAAGAGCAGACATCTTCACCTTGTTTCTGACCTTGGGGAGAAAGCATGCCGTCTTTCACTATTAATGACGCTGAATGTAGGTTCTTTATATATGCCCTTTATCAGGTTAAGAAAGTTTTCTTCTGGTCCTTCCTGTGCATGCTTTGCCATTGAGTCCTGTCCAACTCTTTGTGACCCCAAGGACTGTAGCCTTCCAGGCTCCTCTGTCCATGGGAATATCCCAGCAAGAATACTGGAGTGGGTTGCCATTTCCTCCTCCAGGGGATCTTCCCTCACCCAGGGGTCAAACCCACATTTCCTGCAGCTACTGCATTGGCAGGCAAATTCTTTACCACTGAGCCACCTGGGAAGCCCACCTGTTCCTACTTACTATTTTTTTTAAAATAATTAATGGGTGTTGAATTCTGTCAAATGGTTTTTCTGCCTCTACTGAAATAATCATATTTTTGGCTCTATTAATACAGTGAATTCCATTAATTGATTTTCAAATATAAATTCAATCTTGCATTAGTCAAGATGTCTGTCTATAGCTACACTGTGGCTACTGAGTGCTCATATGACTATTTGCAAACCTATAGAACCCATAGTGATGCCATCTATCTTATTCCTAAGGTTTGAAAATGTATTGCAGCACACAACGTTATTCCTCACTTCTTGACTGGCTTGTTGTCATATTTCTTCAAAGAAAGAGAAGGAACAAAGGAAGCGGGGGATGAGAGAGACAGGGAGGGAAGAAGGAAAAAAAAGCGACTACACTCAGGTCCAGTTTCATACTGCTCAGGTGGAAGCTAGAAGTCTCCAGGCGTGCCAGATATGAACTGACACGTCTCTCTTTGGATGCCTTGTACACCTACAGTTAGGGTTTTAGAGCACACGCTCGGAAAGCATAAACAAAGATGCTCTGAGCTCTCCAAGGCACGAGACTTATGACCCTATTGTTTCTCTTCAAGGGGACAGTCTCCTGTTTCCAAATAAAGCCAATTCCTTACCTCTGGGGGACTAGAAGTATGAGGAAACTCACTCTGCTTCCAGGCGGACCTCATTTTCATAAAGAAAACTCACATATTCCTGGAAGATAGTGCTCAGACCTGTTCCTTTAACTTGATCGCTGGCAGCAAATAAAAGAATTAATATTTCATAGAGGATAGTGCCCTGGGCCCTTTCTTCTTGAGAAATTGAATCTGCCTGAAGTCCTTCGACCCCAGAGGATTAAACAATATATTTGTGTATATTTTTTCTTACTCTCTTTGTGTTGGCTTTGCAGATTAGTTCAGCAAAACAGTCATTCTGAGCTGGCAAGAAATACAACACAGAGACAAGCAGTCTCTTGCTCGGGCCCAAAATGACAGTCTATCTCCCTTTCCTTTGTTGCTTTATTTGGGTCTGTCAGCACAGACAACTGCCTTCAGCTTTCAGCCCCACATGGATTTTTTAATGTAATTTGTTAATTAATTGAAATAAATCTCTCAATGTCTTTGTTGAAGGAGACTATCTAGAATACCACAGACTTCTTTCCCCCATACACATGACTGAGAAAGTGAAAGCGTCAGTAACTGCTTCTTATTTGACAGAGCAATTTTACGAGTTATTTACTCAGTACAGGAATACAGAAGGGTCAACTACATCATTGCTCAAGTAACACATTATGAAATAAGATAACCAAATTGAATTATGCATTTTAGATCTTTTGATAGTCTCATCAAAGTCTTCAGTTTAACAACAAATCAGACTAGGTTTTTGAGCCAGCTTCATCATGCAGAAGGATAATGCCCCTTCTCTTCATTCAGGAGAGAGGGGACATCTCTTTCAGAGACTTATGAAGCTGCATTTTTCAGATTAGAACCTGCCATTTTATTGTTAGCATTGTGAGCAAAAAGAAGGCCTATAAAATTCTATTTTGCTGGTAGAAATGATGTAGAAATGAACAGGGTTTTACTTCATAATAGTAACATAAGGTGCACAGAACATTGTGCTTTCAAATGCTATTTATAATGATACATGCTAATTATAGAAAGCATAGAAAACACAGAAAAAGGAAATAAATGGGAAAAAAATCACACACATAGAGACTTTTCCTATGGAGGGTCTGGTCAGGTGTTTTTCCCTCCAACATTTCAGGAGGAAACTACAGACTGTGATTAACTCTATGTATCAGTAGAAAGCATAAGTTTAAATATATATATTAAAAATATAAAGTTTCAGACATCTTCTGAGAATATGAGTAAAAGGTACTTGTCCCTATTTCTCCTGTTAAGTACAACTAAAAATCCTGGACATTGTATATAAAACAAAAATGAGATTCTTAAAAACTGGGGAGAAAAAGTAGACCAGTTAGAGACCTTAGACTCTGAGGAATGACACAATGGTGTGTTCCCTAGATTTTCCTTTGGCCTTATATACCTCAAATTTTGAGTGAAAAACCAGTGACCCAGAAATGGCACAGACAAAAATGAAGCCCTGACAGAACTATGTTCTCTCTAGCCAAAGGACTAGAAAGGACCAGCTTAGCATGACCCAAAGCATTCAGATAATAAATGTTCCACTCCAGCAACATCACAGGAAAAACTGTGGCCTCATGCTACCCACAAAAGCATCAGATAAAGTAAACTTCAGAGCTAAGAATATTACCAGAGACAGAGAGGGATATTATATAATGACAAAATGATCAATCCACCAAAAAGACCCTACATTAATATATAGCAAGCAATAGAGCTGCAAAATGTGAAGTAACAATGATAGAATAGAAGAACTTGATGAATCCACAATTACAGTTGAAGGCTTCAACACCTCTCAAAAATTGCTAAATCAACCAGACAGAAAATCAACACGGATATGGAAGGGTTCAATGACACATTAGCCAACAGGATCTAATCAGTATTTATAGAACACACCACTCAGTAACAGTGGAATACACATTTCTTTTCAACTCTTTTCAACTTTTCAACCGAGGAATATACACCAAACTAGACCATATCCTGAGCAAAAACAAAACAAAAACAAATAAACAAAAACTCAACAAACCTGAAAGAATTGAAATCATAAAGAGTATGTTTTTCAGACACAATGAAATCAAACAAAAAGAAAACAGAAAAAAAATCTCTAAACACTTGGAAAGTAAAAAGGATACTTCCAAACAATACATGGGCCAAAGAGGAAATCTTAAGAGAAATTAAAAATACACTGAGATGAATGAAAATAAAAATGCAACATATCAAAATTTATGGGACACAGTTAAAACACTACTGAGAAAGAAATTTCCAGCCTGAGCCACTACATTAAAAAAATGGAAAAATCTCAAATCAATCATTTAAACTCCTACTTCAGGAACCTAGAGAAAGAAGAGCAAAATAAATCCAAGGAAACAGAAGAAATTAAATAGTAATAATAACAGCAGAAAACAATGTAAACAGAGAAAATCAGTGAAACAAAAAAATAGTGAAAATTGATCTTTATTGAGAATATTTTAAAAATTGACAAACCTCTAGCAAAACTGACCATAAAGGAAGACACAAATCACCAATATCTGAGCGAAACAAGAGCTATCACTACAGAGCTTGCATAAATCAAAAGGAAAATTTTTAAGTACTACAAACAATTTTATACACATAAATTTGACAACTTAGATAAAATGAAACAATTCCCTGAAAAGTACAAACTACCACAATTCACTTAAAATAAAATAGATAATTGAATAACCCTGTAATTTAAAGGAAATTGAATTCATAATTTTAAATCTTCCCCCAAAGAAATCTCCAGAGCTGTGTTTCACTGGAGAATTCTGCTGAACATTTAAAGAAGAATTAACACCAATTTTTTACAACCCCTTCCAGAATACGGACAATAAGGGAGTGCAACCCAGTTCATTTTAGAAAGTTAGTATTACCCTAACATCATACTTAACAGTCAAAACTCCATGATTTCCCACTAAGAGAGGAAACAAGGCAAAGATGTCTGCTCTCACCACTCTTACTTAACATAATGCTAAAAGTTCTAGCCAGTTTAATAAAGAAAATAAAATTAAAAGGCTTTCAGATTGGGATGAGAGAAATAAAAATATCCCTAGTTGTACATGATATGATCACCTGTGTAGAAAATCTGAAGAACTCATAAAAAATTCCTAGAAGCTACTAAATGAATATCCAGCAAGTTTGCAGAACACAGGTAAAGAGTAAAAAAATTGTTCTTTTTATACATTTAGCAATGAACATGTGGAGTCTGGAATTAAAAATGCAATTTCATTTATAACCACTGAAAAGAAATAACAGGTGCAAGTCTAACAAAATATGTACAGGATTTGTACGATGAAAACTGTATAACACTAGTGAAACAATTTTAATATAAATAAATGGGGAGATTCATGATGTTTTAAGGATTAGAAAATTTAGCATCTTTAAAAAGCCATTTCTCCTTAAACTATTATATTGGTTTAACACAATTTCTGTCAAAATCCTAGCAAGATATTTTTGTAGGTATAGACAATCAATATTATTCTAAAATATACATAGAAAGACAAAGGAACAACAGTAGATTCATGTTGAGGTTTGACAGAAAAGAGCAAAATTCTGTAAAGCAATTCAGTTCAGTTCAGTTGCTCAGTCGTGTCCGACTCTTTGTGACCCCATGAACTGCAGCACGCCAGGCCTCCCTGTCCATCACCAACTCCTGGAATTTACCCAGACTCAAGTCCATTGAGTCGGTGATGCTATCCACCATCTTATTCTCTGTCATCCCCTTCTCCTCCTGCCTTCAATCTTTCCCAAAAAATAAATAAATAAAAAATACTAAAAAAAAAATGCTGAAAAAGAATAAAGTGAGAGAAATAAATATACAGTAATTAAGACGTGATTGGCTGAGGAGTACACATGAAGACTAATGGAATAGAAAAGAAAGTCAGCCATAGACCCACACAAATGTGCCCAACAGAATTTGACAAAGGTGCAAATGTAATTCAATGTCAAAGACTTTTTTAATAGGTGGTTGGTAATCCATAGCAAACCACACACCCCCTCAATTTAAGCCTCATACCTCATAAAAAATGAACTCAAAATGATGATGGACTTCAAAACGTGAAACAATAAAACTTTTACAAAAATAGAGAAGAAATGTCTTTTGGGCCTACTACTAAGCAAAGTGTTCTTAGACTTGATACCAGAAGTGTGCTGTATTCAAAGAAAGAGATTTTCATTGGATATATGAAAATCATAAATTGAAGGGCTTAACTTATTTGGATTATAGTTGTTTTACATATTTTTATTGATATAAATACTTATATAATTTAAATAATCTGATGAAATTGTGCTTTTTCAGCAAATGAAAAAGAAATTAAAGAATATTTAATCACAGTAGTCACAGGAAAACAGTAAACCAGAGACTAGTGGGGCAAATATTATAGATGATTTAAATCTATACATATTCTTTATTTTTTTAATTTTTATTTTTTAAATTATGAAAATATGATAATTCATTTATAGGAGACTTGGAAAATGCAGAGCAAGGTTGCATATAGTTCCACTGCTTATTACAATTATTTTTTAAGTAGACAAATTAAGATTTTTAGTAGGAGTTTCGATATCAAACTGTCAAAAATTAATAGAATGAATATACAGAAAAGTAGAAGAATATAGTAGACCTGAAAAGTTCTGTGAACCAATTCAACATAATTAAGATTTATACAATTTTCACACAAGAGTAGGATATAAATTCTATTCAATCTCCCATATAGTGTAAACTAAAAGACCTTGGAACATATCCAGGAACATAAAACAAGGTACAAAACTTTCACACTGTAAAGATATTCATAAACAGTCTGTTTTCTTATCATTGTCAAGTTACATAAGAAATCAATATCAAAAGATATTTGAAAGTAACCCACATATTTTCAAGTGTAATATGCATGTTCTTTAGTATTTAAAAACTGGGCTCCCCAGGTGGCACTATGGTAAAGAACCCTGCAGGAGAGGTAAAAGACATGGGTTCCGTCCCTGGGTGAAAATCCCCTGAGGAAAGTAAGGCAACCCACTCCAGTATTCATGCCTGGAGAATCACATGGACAGAGGAGCCTGGCGAGCTACAGTCCATAGGGCTGCAAAGAGTTGGACACAGCTGAGTAACTTAGCTTGCTCGCACACAGTGTTAAAAAATACAGACTTACCCTGGAGAAGGAAATGGCAACCCACTCCAGTATTTGTACCTGGGAAATCCCATGGACAGAGAAGCCTGGTGAGCTACAGTCCACGGACTCCCCAAAAGAGTAGGACATGACTTAGCGACTAACACTATCAATGTAAAATTCTTTTTTTTAAATGTGTGATGATTTTTTAAAATTTATTTTTTAATTGGAGGAAAATTGCTTCACAGTGTTAAAACACTTTTAAACAACTAATACTCTCCTTCAGAATTCTAAATCACTTCTTCTGATTTCCCTTTTGTGTTTGTTAAGAAGCAACTTTAACCTGTGCCCTGGGAACGACAAGGGTGATGCTTCCTGTGTGATGCTCTCATGGACATCACTCATACATAACCTTAAACAACAAGCACAAAACATCACTCAAGAGACAAAATGGAGATTGGAAAAATGAAAAATATGAGATTTATAAAATACATACATACAAAACCTTACTGTTAACCAACCCTGAGTGATGATACCAATTACCCACTGCAAATCATATACATTCAAGCTTTATTTTTTAGAGCAACCTTGTCAAAAATGTGTTACTGCTCTTTTATGAAAATCTTGTTCTTTACTTCTACGTGTGCTACTTTTTTATGTCATAGCTTACTGGTTTTACGTAACTAGGTTTAAAGCATTTTATAGTAAAAGTTTGTTGAGCTCTTATAAAGGTACTTAAATTGATGGGTCAAATTAAAATATATGATGTATTATCATCACCATGTTACATATATAAGAGAGATTTATTTTATTATTTAACTTATAATCCATAAATTATTCCCCAAAGGGTCTTCTAAATGTTTTTTTTGGGGGGGGAGGTGAGGATTGATAAGGTTGTTCAGTTGATAAAAAAGTACAAACTTGAAAATAAGAAAGAGGATATTCTTCAAGGCTAAAAATCATTACAAATATAAAAGAAATTTCAATGTACAAAATAAAAAGCAAAGAAAAGGAAACACTTGATCAAACAATCAGAAGTTAACTCTGTGGAAAGATCAATGAAATGTAACTTGGACAAGTCTGATTAAGATAAACGGAGGTATAAAGTTCTCTTTTTAGTATTCAACCATTTAATAGCAGTATTTTGTTTGGTATCTCCGAAGTAACGTGGGGATGACCATAACATTTGTGGGGACGACCACAAATCTTGGTCATGTTGTTACAGAAAATTGAGTCACAGGGAACTGATCTTATTTCCATAATGAGAGGAATGCTACTGAGAAGCAAAACAATTTTCCTGAAAGTTCCTGGAAAATTTCAGGAATTGGAAGAACTAGGTACTACACAAGATGTGGATCAGGTATGATTTTGAAAATAAGGTGATAACTGGAAAATCTGTAAAAGGAAAAGTTGACTTAGAGCCTCTCTCATACCCAAGATGTTTCCAAGGTCACTTATTTTCCTTTTACCTTTGTTTAATTCTCAGGAGAAATTGAACTAGTCAGCAAGTATGAGTGAACTCAGGTGAACCAAGTGAATCTGAGGTGGGGCACCAGTGGCAGCAGCTACACCATCTGCACACCCTTTCTCAGGATGCCCTGGCAAACTTGCTCCAGCCACGTCAATCAAGAAATGGGGATACATAAAATTCAGGGGAAAGAGGGTTTAACACAATAGCCATGCAGGGAGCCTAGAGTGCAAACCATCCAGATTAGTGTTGAAGAAGGGCGATTTCCAGGAAGGACTTCTTGTTAAAGAGAAAAAAATAAAAGAAAGAAAGAGAAAAATTATTTGGAGCATTTGCCTGTGTAAGAAATAGCATTAAGCTGCCTCAGAAACTTTTTGAAAAATTGGGAAAAGCTAGTAAGCGATAAGCACATAGAAAACTAAACGCATGATGAAAGTGAAGCAGTAATTATCTCTAGAGGGAAAAAAAAGATTATTCAGGAGAAGAAACGTAATCAGAAAATACTATTTGTCTCCATAATGAACAGTAGTTATACAATGGTGATAAAACTATATCGGAGCACTGGGTAAGGAGAATGAGAACTGAGTGACCATGGTATAGTAAAAATAGTCTTCATATCCTATAGTAGGAAATCAAGTGAATAATATCTGACATTTAAAATCAAGAAATAGTTGTAAATGTATTATTTGGAAATATGGAGATAAATTAACAGATGATATAGTTGAAATTGTTGAAAATGATTGCCTCTGGGGGACAGGACTGAGGAGATGCAAGAGAAGGGACAAGAATAAGTTATTTCTTGTTATATGCCTTGTGTTCTGTTACATAAATCAAATTCTGTCTTATTACTTTAACAGAATATTAAAATTTTATTTAAAAACAGAAGAAAGCATTGTCTTCACAAATATATTTAAGACATTCACACGGAAAACTCACGCAAACAACATCTCTGTGCAATAAAAGTGGGAAATAACAACAAAAAAGACAGTGCTCATTCCCTTTGGAAATAAAGCAAGCAAATAGCGTGAAACACTCATCTAAATAAACCTTATGTTAAGAAGAAAACAGAACAAAAATTATAGATTCTTTAAAGACAAATAGCAGTGACAAAAGTACATACCAAAATCTAAGGGATGTGGCTAAAATAGCAGTAAGAGGAAATGTTATAGCCTTTTGGGATTGTTGAAAAACAAATCCTTAGAACTTTAGAAATAAATGAATAATACAATAAGTCTAAATAAAGTAGCAAAAAGAAATAATCCATTAGAAAACAAACAAACAGCAAAGTCTTGATCATGAAATCAAAAGTCGTGACAAGACAAAACAAACAAAAAACTAGACAAACATTTGGGAAGCCTGATTAAGATAAACAGATATGACAGTCAGGGTGGTTGACTCTCCGAAAATCATTCCACCTCCAAATGATTAAGCTAAAGTAAGTTATTCCCTTTTCTAGTGATTGATTTAGGAATGGGCATGTGACCCGGGCCTGACCAATAATGATGTGATGGGAAGATTGCTGGAGAAACATTTTCTCACTCTTAAGAAAGAGACACATAGAAGAGGTGGTTAGCCCTTTTCTTTGTCTAGATCTTTGGAAATGATGCCTGGAACTGCTGTAATCGTCATGCTGCTAGGCCAAGGGCAGCGCGTGGAAGACTGCAGGACAGCACACCCAGAGTCCTGGTACACAGGAGACACGCTGTCTCTGAGCTTTCTGTTGTGTAAGATAATACATTTCCCTATCCTTTAAGCCAAACTGAATCTGATTTCCTGTTATTTCCAGCTGAAGTCATCTGACAAAAGAAAGCAAGCCCAAAAGCTAGGTATGAGAGAGAGAATATAAATGCAGACACATAGTAATAGTCGCTCAGCTGTGTCCGACTCCTTTGTGACCCCATGGACTGTAGCCCGCCAGGCTCCTCTGTCCATGGGATTTTCCAGGCAAGAATACTGGAGAGGGTTGCCATTCCCTCCTCCAGGGGATCTTCCCTCCCCAGGAATCAAACCTCGGTCCCCTGCATTGCAGGCAGATTCTTTACTGTCTGAGCCACCAGGAAAGCCTACAGATACATGGATTATTACCAAAAGATAAAAGAAGATACAGTGTATAGTTGCATATCAATAAACTGGATGGTTTCTAGGAAAGTAACATTCTTTCAAAATTGACTCCAGTGAGATAGAAAAGCCTTATCAAACCAGTAATGATAGGGGAGAAAAACTTTGTCAAAGATCTATCCTAAAAAAAGTATCAAGCCCATAGGATGTGTCTTAATATTGATTTATTTTTGGTTGTGCTGGATCTTCATTGCCTTACATGGACTTTCTCTAGCTGTGGAGAGCAGGGGCTACTCTCTAGCAGTGTCCAGGCTTCTTACTGCAGTGGCTTCTCTATTGCAAATCTCAGGCTCTTGGTGAGTGCGCTTCAGTAGTTGCAGCCATTGGGCTTAGTTGCTCTGCAGCATGTGGGATCTTCCCAGACCAGGGATCAAACCAGTGTCCTTTGAACTGCAAGTCAGATTCTTATCTATTAGATCACCTGGGAAGTCTTCCCACCCCCGCCAGGATATTATAGGAGACTTCTATCAAATCTAAATTAACTGATATAAAAGGAAGTTGAAGGATCCTAGAAACATAAAAAGCAGGGCAGATTCAGGCATGTAGGAAGTTAGTCTAATCTGGGCGGTGCCATTGGGATGAATGAACTTCATTTGTTTTCAGTCACAGCATCACTTTCCTCAAAGGCATGTGGTACAGGCATTCTCATAGACTAATGGTGGCAATATTTCTATGAATCTTCTTGGTAATGTGAATTGAGCCATAAAAAATATTTGCACTGTTTTTAATCTAGTAATTTCTCATCCATGTCAATTAAATACCCAGAAAGAGGGGAGGAAAATCTGTAAAACATATACATTGCAGCACTATTTTAAGAGCAAAAAGTTGTAATGAAGCTTTTTCTGTTTAAATGTAAGACAGAGTATTAAAAGATTAAAGTATTTTTGAAAACTAATTAATCTTGTGAGAAACTAACTCCATGGTAACTTTTAAAGTATGAATTTGTTAACTAATAAACTAGCACCTGCATGTGTTGATTACTTGCAGATTTGTAATAAGTGTATGTGTGTATAAGTATGTGTATAAAATGGATGATTTAATTTTTCTTTATTCTGTGTGTGTACGTATGTGCATGTGTGTGTACACAAGAGTTGTTCAAATCTGTTTCTCCTATCTATACAGGAGAAAAAAAGTCATTAAACTCAAATAGAAAATGTGAAACTCAAAAAAAATAAGGTAAATTCCAGGGAAACAGCTCCTGATTGAGCCAGCTTGGGGTGCATGTTCTCCTCTGGAACTAGGGATGAGGTCAGCCCACCTACCTGCATGGAATGAGAGGAGGAATAGAGCTATTTAGTCAAAGGGAAGACGGGCTCTGTTACTATTAACAGAATCAGGAAAAATCAATGCTGGGTAAGAAAATAGTCCATTATAATCAGATTGGAAAAGTTAAAAATACTCAGCATTGACAAAGGGGTCAGGAACTGGGTACCCTAATATACTTTGGGAGGATATGTAGACTGCTTTTTCAAAGATGAGAGTATCCTTTGAGCCAATGATTCTACTTCTAGGAATTTATCCTGAAGAAATACTCACATATGTAGTCAAAAACATCATTCAAGCATGTTGTTCACCACAGTATTGCAAATAACCATGAAAAATTGTTAATATTTAAGATATTAGTTAAATAAAATATAGCATAGCATTTGTGCTTTGGAATACTATATAATCCTTAAAAAGAAAATACTTCCATGGAAGAGCTCCATAATATGCTATTAATAAAAATAAACTGCATAAGTATATGATCCCATTTATGATCTTAAAAACCTGTGTAAATACTCAGTTGCTCAGTTGTGTCTGACTCAAAAAAAACTCTAAATATGTATTAGATGTGTATTAAAAAATCCAGAAATATACTCCAAAATTCAACAGTAGTTACCCACGGAAAAGGAAACAGGATTGGGGGTAAGAACAAAATGAAACTCTCACTTTTCCTCTCTATATTTCAGTATTATTTAAGTTTTCATGCTCACAATGAGTATGAGTTTTTGCCTATGTGTATTTGTAAACAGGCGAAAATCCAATGTGATTTAATTTTAAAAACCCATATGCTTATACATATTATTATAGACAGAAACGTGGATTGAAATTTTTTAAACATTAGCATTGATTGTTTCTATTTTGTAAATTTATAGGTGATCTTAATTATCTTTTTTAGTTACCTGTATTTTAATTTCATTTTAAAAATTAGCATAGTAAAATAATTTACATATAAGTAAAATAAATTGCTAATATGTAATGTATAAATAGAGGGACATACATTGTTATTGTAAAAAGGGCTTGAGTATGTGAACAAGAAAACCACAACAGAAGAACTATGAATGGCTAATACTCTTAAACGCTCTCATTCTAAAGGCACATATTTTGGCATAAAGTAAGCCCTCAATAACCCAATAATTGCAATTACTATTCCTCATTGTATAGCAATACATGAACGTGAAACCTCATGAAAACTACTCAACAAAGGAAGCTGCTAAATTCTGAATGCAAAAATGTTGCACAGAGTTCCTGTTAAAGTCCCAGGAAAATGAGGCCTCTCTAAGGACATCTCCTGAGGAAGCTGTCAGTCATGTTTCTAACCTCCCGGAACCTTCTCGAGAAGTTCACATCCTTCTGATAACTCTAATAGGGGAAGAGCAGGGCAGAAAGAGTCAGTAAATCTCCGTTCAGGACTCATCTGAAGTTTGGCTTCCTGAGAACTGGTGTTTATTTACCATGAGAGGAAGAGAAAGAAGACATGGAAACAAGAACACAAATTCATTGAAAGAAGGGTGTATGGTTTTAAGATGAGGGATACTTGTCCAACACTCCAAACATTATCTTTGCCCAACCTCCTGCCCATCACTACCTTCCCAAGATTTTTACCACTGAAAAGAAACAGACCCCAGATCAGTCCATATTCTAATTGGTTCAGTGATTAAAAGATGAGGGGACTGTTGTTTGTGTAGTATTTTATTATAAAAGTAATATATGGTCTGTACAGAAGAATTAACAAAGCAAATGAAAAGCACCAATAATTCCATCCACAGAAACAATCACTTTTAATATATTGGCATTTGTTAGTTTATTTCCAGATTTCTGAAATCATCCATGTTTATGTAATTTTTCTCATATAACCTGTAATGTATTTCCATGTTGCTGCAATCTCTTAATGAAAGTAACTTACACTGGCTGTGTGAATGTATAATAGAGAAGTCCTGATGATGAGAAGTGCTGAGGCAAGGAATAAGTCAGCGGTCAGTTATCTGAGGCTGTATCATCTGTGAATGTCAGAACAGGGAGCTTCAGGATTCAGAGGAGCTAACTCCGGAAAAGTCATTCTCTTTCTTTAGAACTGCAGCATCCTCTTCTCCTCCCTAAGAGGAGTTCAGGCCAGAAGACACCAGATCCTGGCCTCTCCGATTCACCCCTCAAGTCCCAGGCAAGACCACGAAAACTAAAGGTGTTTCTGGTAATCAGACTCTGTATCCTCCTCTGCAATGTCCGGGTGCGAGAGGAGTGAATAGGTGACTGTATTCTCAGCCTAGAGAAAGCAGAAAGGAGCAGTGAGGATCCACAGAGAGGTCACAGGAAGGAAGGCCACAGAGGAGGCAGCAGGGGTGAAGGAGGAGGCAGAAGGAAAAGCAGGTGGCTGGACGGCTCACCTCAGTTCTGGCAGCATCAGCTTCAGCATCATTGAGACCAGCTACGGGCAAAAAGAACAGAGATGAGCGGGCGCACTGCTATAGCGTGGGGCCTATCCACACTGCTGCGAGGCCCAAACCAGGCTTGAGGTGAGGACCACTGACCCCAGCTCAGCCCTGCAGGCCAAAACCTTCATTCCCAATCCACCCTCAGTATCCCAGACATGGCGCCGCCACCAGCTACATTAGCAAAGGGAGACAGTCATCTGTACTACACCCTTTTCAGAAAATCACTGTTTTCTTCGAAGCCACCAGGTAGCTTTTGGGATTGGAGATACTGGGGAAGAGGTGTGTGTGTGTGTGTGTGTGTGTGTGTGTGTGTGTGTGTGTGTGTGTGTGGTGGGTGGGGGGGTGTTCACTATTAGAGTGAAGTAATTCAGATTTTTGCCAGCCACAGATAGAACCTTTCCAGGTTGGCCACATGTATTGGGTTGGCCAAAAGTTCATTCAGATTCTTCTGGAAGCTGGTATAGAAAAACCTGAAAGAACTTTTTGGCCAGCCCAATAGTATATCTTTGTTGGAGTGCTGAAGAATCTCATACTCCCTCATATCAAAAAGAAATAAAGCGTGAGAGTGAGCAAGGGAGGCGTAAGAGAAGGAAAGAAGCAAGCAAGCAAGCCAGCCAGCACTCTCCTTGGTAAGGATCTAAAACACATCCAAATTTCCTCGAGTTTTTGCCAACAGACTCACTTTGCCTGTGCGGGAAGCAGCTCAGCATCTGCAAAGCAGCATTCCTCAGGAAGTGGGGAAGGAGTCTGACACAATACATCTAGTGTCTTCATTCATCTCCAGGACACAACGAGTCCCTGTATGCCATGCTCCAACTTCTGGAACAAACCACGTCCTGAATTCTCCTTCTAATGCATCCCTCTACAATCCCAGCAACCTAGATGAGCCTTTGGGGAAACCATCAGCCCCAGTGCCTTCCTGTGAAATAAACACCTTGTGAAATATATTTATCCCAGTGTAGGGAGCCAGTGTAGTGCCTAATCCACTTGTGTTTGGACGTTTTCTCCTACGTCGGTTTGGCCCCAGTGCAGACCCAGGTCCATGCCCCACTCGGCCTGGCCACAGGACCTAGGGGTCTTGCTCAAAGCGCAGCCAGACAGCTGGGCCATTTTGCTCAAGCTCTCAAATCTGTTGCTCTGCTCTGAGCCATACTCCAGCCATCCGAGGTGTGGTCCTCAAAAGCTTCTTTTTCCTGTCTATTTCTGCTGTCTGGGAGCCCCCAGAGAAAGCTCCAGGTCCCTCCGAGCTCTGGTTACAGTCAGGAAATCGCCTGGAATACTCCTGCTCCTTTAACATATTCCCACTTGGGCCAGGGTTGATGGGCACTGACTCTCAGAATGTCAGACCTGGAAGGCTTAGAAGTCCTCCAGGCCAATCCCCTCATTTCCTCCGTGAGGTGATTAAACCCCAAGAGAGGAAACGACACTCAAGATTCCATTTTATGATAGCGACCGAGCTAGTGCCAGGCCCACATTTAACTAACCTATAGGAGTGGGCATTATATCCAGCCTTTGTTGACAGAGGAAAGCCCGCTAATGTAGCAGTACACAGAAATTTCTTGGCCTAAAATCTTCTCTTCGTGTTCCACTAAGAGTTGAGCCCTTACCCCATCGCTTACCCCATCTACTCTTCCCCCATCGCTGCACAGAGACAGACTGCAGCAAATCTAGACTTCATTCTCTTGCCCTCTTTCTCCTTTCCTCTAGAGTTTTATCTTTTTAATTCTCTTTGCCTTAGTCTTACAACATCTAACCCCCACCCTTTACCAGCTCTTCCGAAGCTCCACAGAAAGACCTAAATATCTCTGATGTCCTGCTCTGGAAACACCCCTAGCAGTTCTAGCCCCAGAAACTCAGACAAGGCCACTGTCTCTCTATCTAGGATAGGTGTTCATCTCCAGTGAGGTCCTCTTCAGGCCCAGGAGTTAGTCTCAGAACTGACCAAGAGATCTGAGCCCTGCCCTCCTCCCCCCGCCCCCTCCCTCCCCTGTGCTCACAAGCTCCTCCAGGCACACAGCAGGGTGTCACTGAGCCCCAGAGGGGGCTGCACTCACCTGGCTCCTCAGGGAGGGTCTCTCCCATTTCCCTGTGCTCAGGGGGTCCTGGGAGAGCTAGGAGGGGCACATAGGAGGTTAGTAGGATTACGGGGTAGACCCTAAGTCTTCAGGACCAAGGACCAGAGGCAAGACTGGGTTAGAACCAATATGCACCCTTCTCCCACAGACACCCCTCTCCTCCCCACTCCCCAGAGAGTACCTTAGCCCGTGAAAGGGCTGGTCTAGAGAGATAGAAGTTGGCTGGGTTAATAGTCGGGGCTCATGGGACTGTCAGAAAGGCCATTCCATTGCACCTTTCTGCAGCTTGCTCTGCCTTTTAAAAGCATCTCTTTCTCCCTCTCAGTTTTTCTCACTGAGTCTCTACATTTACTTATCATCGGTAACGGAGGTCTTAGCTGTGAACCAATTGCGAAGTGCTTTGTGAGGTATAAGTAGCAGTATTTTCTCTTTGTCAGTGGCTCTGAGTCTTTCTTCCCTTTTACTTTCTCCGTGTCTGGATAACTTTAGCACTTTCTCTCACCAGTAAGCTAGCTTTACAGTGTTAAGAATTGTGATTGTCTGCTTACTAGATTTCTATAGCACCTTCCCTCCTCTCAGCAATTTTACATTAATATTAATACTATGGGGGGAAGGAGACTGCTTTCCAAGAGTTGAAGTTCTTCAGCTGATGAGTAAAGAGATGTTTATTAATCATCTTGCTGTGTGGCAAGCACCGTGCCAGGTGCTGATGGGAAGGGGAAGGAAGCACAGAACAAAGAGACATGCTTACTGCCCTCCGGTGCCCTTAGGAATACACACTTGTTCTTTAAAGGTATCCTATGCCAATTCCACGAACTTTCTGCCCCGCTTCACCTTCTTTTTTTCTACATCACCATTTATGGCTTCGATGGCATCAAATTGCTTACATCACCTTCCTTACTGTTCCCCTGATCTCCATCCTAGCCACAGTGTTTCTCATTTCCGTGTCTTGGCCCCCACGCCTGGAATGCTCATCTACCCTTTGAGCCTTTGCGTGAATTAACTGCTACCCTCAAACATCACCTCCTCCACAGTGTTAACAGCCCATCCTGTATGATGTGAGCTGTGTGCTGGGCACTGTTATAAGAGCTGCAGGCTCATTCATTCTCGTAACCTTATGAGGTAGGTTCTATTTGTGTCCTCACTTTTCAGGTGAAGAAACAGGCACATAGAAGTTGAATATGATGAGAAAAACAACTGTTTTCCTGAAAGAAAACAACAACTTTGTTTCCCCGAGTTGCCATCTAAGAATTTTACAGTATGATAACCCTGCTTACCCCCAGAGTCTGGACATTTAAGATAAGGACTTGAGTTTAGGATTCCCGCCGTTAAGTTCTCACTTTGATTTTCCTGGGGCATCTTTCAAAATAACCACTTAGATGTTAAGCCCACAAATATGTTAGTGTTCTCCACCTCAATCACTTTATAAATAATAGTTGCTTGATACCCTGTCCTCTCCTGCTCACCCATGACCTGGGGCAAAGGACTGCCAGCCCCTTCTCATTTCTGGGATCTCTAAGTGGCAAATCTTGTGACTCTACTTCCTTTATGAGAATGTATTGAAACTGTATTTTCAATCAAAATGACCCAGGGTTTTCACTTCCCCAATCTAGGAGCTCAGATGCTGAAGGAGCTGCCAACCCTGTGTGGGCGGCTTATGCCTCCTCATTCAGCTGGTCATAATGTGCATATTCTTAATACACCAGCTCCATCGTCTCGACACACAGAGAGTAACTCACCCAATGTTATTCAGCTGGTGAGCTGAAGAGCTTAGGTTTGCACTTAGGCAGTCTGACCCCACCAGCTGAGCTTCAATCACAATGCACTACCTCCCTATGAAGTTTTCTCTAACTGGCCCAGCCCACGCTGGGTCATTCAGGTTCTTCTATCCCTGTCATAGCCTATGCATTCTCTAATACTGGTCTCATCCCCTCTAATTACTATTTGCACTATTGTTCTATTTGTACTTCAGTCCACAATATTATGGACTCCCTAAGGGCAGAGGCTGAATAACTTGGCATCATCCACAGAGTCTATCACAGTGCTTGACACATAAGCCAATTTGTTCAGGCCTGTTAAATGAATGAATGAATGAATAAAATATGGGACTACGTCTGAATGCTAAGGATTCTCTAGCCCAAAGATAAGGGTTCTAGCAATGTTTGGGGTTAGGGCCTCGGCTAAGAAGGAACTGATAACAAGAGGGACCGAGAGGAACCACAAACCTGAAATTGGCTTTCTCCTGAGGCGGAACCAGGCTACTACGGCAGCAACAATAGCCACTGCAGCAAAACAAGCGCCTATGGCCACAACTGTCATCGATGATGAGGGGTCGCTGGAGCTGGACTCTGGGGAAGACAGACCTCAGGACAGGCAGTACCCTCCCTATGCCACTTCACCCTCCCTGCCCTCCTCCAATGCAACACTCGCTTCCTCCCCCAACCTCACCTGCACAGGAGTTCTGTGACCGGGCTTATGCCTCCCCCATACCCTTTTGATTTCTCTGCTAATCAAATGAAGGCACACAGTTGAGTGTATAAGGTGGAGGGAAGGGTTCCTCTTAGCCCTTGGGGATAGCAGGGAGGATGAATCTGAAGCCTCCAACCTTGGACCCCTAAACTGTTAAGAACATGCTATACCTTTGGGAGTGAATGGACATATCATGAAACATGAGAAAAATTTTGGAAAACTTCAGTTCTTAGGAATGTCCAGGAGCTTTGGGAACTTCTATACCAATGAGAAAGCTCTGCTCCACTGCTGTGCTTGACATGATGGGCTTATATTTCAAAGTAGAATAAGAGCCTCCTCACCTGTCACCTGAGAGCTGAGGGTTCCAAGCTCTGGATAGCATTTAACAAGTTGCCCATACCCCTGCCCTTTGCCCAAGCCCAGGTTTGCTACTATGGCACTTCTCAAATCTCCATTTGAGACCATGTGACTTTATTCCTAACTATCCATCCCTTCTCCCACCCTTTCATCTTGAGAGAGCCCCCACCTTGGACAGTGATGTTCACCGGCTGGGATGAGTGTGGCGTCTTCCCGATAAACGCTGTGCAGTGATACTTGCCACTGTGACTGAAGTTGGCACGTGGGATGGAGAAGTTGGAACGCAGGTAGGAAAATGTCTTGGATTTCCCATCCTGGTAGAATGTGATCTTATTCAGAGGGTGGTTTCTCCAGCTGTGGCACCTCAGCACGATGGGCTCCCCTTCCTGGAACACGAGGCTGGGGGTCTGGAGCAGCAGCCAGTCTGAAAGACACAAAGGGACCGCAGGACCCAGAAGGTCTTGATTCAGATCTGAGACCCAGACCATCCCTCCAGGGGCCAGTATGTGCGGAGGGCAGTTTAAATGTGGAATCGCATACCCCTGGTCTCTAATTCTGGCTCCTTCATGTACGCATCCTGTGATCCTGGGTAAATAATGAATTCTTCTGGGCCTTAGTTTGCTCGTATGCGGAACTAGTCACAGTAGTTCCATTAGCTGTACTGTCTACTGTAGTTGCTGGCACACAGTAGGTGTTCAGATAGGCTTGTCTTCTCGTTCCTGTCCTGGGAGATGCCAGCTGCAGCCCTGTCTGGCCCAAGAGGCCTCTGCAGGAGGACACAGGGGACCCGGGAGTGAAATCCCTTCCCTAAGGGAGGGAGGGAGGGAGGGAGGAAAGGGAGAAGCCAGTCTGAGAGAAGACACAGCATGTGAGGGGGACACAGAAGAGACCTGTGTCCTTGGGGAAAGCCATGGGCATCCAACAAATATTAGCTTACTTAGTGCTTGTTAGTAAACGTGGAATTTCACTTCAGCAGGGACTTCATCTCAAGCCAGCAGTGACATGGGTGGGCCATTAATTAGCCTGCTGTGTACTTTCCCCCCAGTCATTTTAATCCTTTTGCTGAGGAAATATTTTTAATTTCTTTATAGTTTAAGGAATAGAGGCTTGGGTAGATACTTATAATCCTGACCTCAGCCCATGCCCTCTGTTTTCATGAAACTGTAGGACAGAGAAGAGTTGGAATTGGAAAGGAAGGGTAGAAAACAACAGATACATTGGAAGGGAGAAGGGGAATAAAAAAAATATATATATAGCCACACGTGTGCCAGTCAACACACTTAGTCCCTTCAGCAGATCAGAATGATGCCAACCAAGCCTCTACATTGGCTGGTGAGCCTGCCACATATGGGGAAGGAAATGTTCAAAGCAGAGGACTGAGTGACAGTGAAGAGAAAACCATGGGCTACAGCTATAGTGAGACAATGCAGAGGGAAGGTGGGGGCACCTGAGTTTTGCACTATGTCACACAGGCTAGAAAATCCCATGCCTAATACTGGGGGGCAGTCCTGTGTTCCACCCACTTCCTCCCCAACCACCCTGTGTAGCCCTCTTCTTGAGACACTCAGACCCTAGCTAGGCGTTTTATTCCAGGACTAGTTGTGCAATCCTTGGTCTCTAGTCTGCTTCTTTTATAAAGGTTGGATTAAGCTAGATGGGAATGCTGAGAACTGTAGAGATTTTTTTTTAATGAAGTAGAATCCAGAGAAAATGTCAAAGCTGCTTCCATGTAGCACCTGCAACCAATTACTTCTCCTACCTGTCTGGGGAATCCCCTCGACAGAAGGTGTACATCCTTAGAGCGGCACTTTCTTCTCAGCAAAGGCCCCACTGGTGCCAGATTTTAACCTGTACAGTGAAAGCCTCAGCCTTAGGGTGGTTTGTATAAGAGGGCCATCTGAGGTCTCCTTGAGGACAATTCTTTGGTGCAGATCCTGAGGGTAGGGCCCAGTTTCATGTTCATGGCACTCATGAGGTGTTCTTTAAGTCATAAAAGGACATTTCCATCAAACTCCTGGGGAAAAAACTCCTCTGCAATCTCCTGGAAGCCTTGTAGAGAAGCAACAAATCTATATACCTCTACACTCCAAAGGCTAAACTTACTAGACAGGAACACAGGGTCAATGCCATGAATCCTGGCATAGGCAGAGCCAAATGGAAGTTTCCCAGGTCTAATTCCCCATGCCCAGCTCTCACTGATAAAGGTCCAAGATGTTGGAGAGAGTGCTTTCATCATAACTGAAATTCCCTGAACCCCAGCTAGAGTGCTCTTGACCCCTGCTGCACTTGCCCTGGATGATAGCATGGAGGATGTCAGAGGAGCAGAAGCAGGGTCCACACTGGTGAACACAAGATAGTGAGCTTCCTGAAACTTTCATTTTTTTCCCTCTTCAGCCAGAACTGGCAGCTACAGTTCACACAGTACCTCTTAGTGCAACTCATGAAGCAGAAGACTCTTGGAGCCATAGAACTCTTCTGCAGGAGTGTACTTCCCACACCGCTGGAACTTTGGGAGATTTGTCTTCTTTACTGCTGAGTAGACGGGTTGTCCCCTTCACTGGAGCCGCCTGGCTGATTCTTATTCAGCCCTGTCGGGAGGCCAGTCTACAGTGGTTTATTAAACTCTTTCTGTAATGGAGAAATGTGGGAAAGTTTCTGCTCAGTCCTGGATACCAAAGCCCTCAGTTATCTGGGTGAGCATCTGGGGCTTCACAGTGCCTTGCTGAGGTTTGAGTCTCCATCTGTCTGGATACCATGGCTAGAGTAGAAGGTGGTGTTGATGAGCAGGGGCCTTGGCTGCCAATTCGTCGCTTGGTGAATTAGCATTCCCATTGGTCACTAGTTCAGCTTCTTCTCCAAGACTGCTCTCCTCATCCATGGTCTTGGACTCTCTGCTGCCTGAGAACCCTTGGCAGGAGCATTGAACTCAGCGTGGAGACATCATCTCCCTCCTCCTTGCACCGGACAGCCGATGTCTGGGGTTGTCCAGTCAGTGCAGAGACTGCACGAGAACAGCGGGGCCCTGTGTTGTGGTGGCTGAGGGGCAGTGAGGCTCGTGGGTGCGGGTGCTGCTGGGCCAACTGGAGGTGCGTAGCTGGGTGGACGAGTACTGGGTCTGACGGTGCTGGAGCTGTAGCCAGTGGTCGAGAACAATCTGCGATCGGATAACCACTTGTTTCTTCAAGAGCTGGATCTGTTGCTGTTGCTAAATCAGTGAACGGGGCTTGATGGGAGTGACCGAGTTCATAACGGTCTGGCTGGGAGCAGGTATGGCTGTCTGTGTCAGGTTCGTGCCCTGCTGACCACTCCCATCTGCTTCTGCCTTCTCGGCCACTGCACTTTCTGCCTCTGGCTAACATTCCGGCTCAGTCACTGCCTGGATGTAGGCATGGGCTCCACCTCTCCTGTGCCTTTCCTCGGGCAGCTCCTGCCACCACCTATTCCTCATGAGGGTGACTCACCCAAAGGCCCAGGTGTGTGCCCACCTCTTCCTGGACCCATGAGCCTATGTCCAGCCTCCACCAGCGGACTAAGGTTAACAAACTGACCTGAAGTTCTAGAGGGAGTCTGAGCCACAGCTAGAGCCTGGCAAAAGGCCTGGGGTAGGCCAGAAAAGAGGCATTAAAAAGCAAAAACTTTGCTGTCAAAGATCCATACAGTCAAAGCAATGGTTTTTCCAGTAGTCACGTATGGATGTGAGAGTCGGACCATAAAGAAGACTGAGCCCCGAAGAATGGGTGCTTTTGAATCACGGAGCTGGAGAAGACTTTTGAGAGTCCCTTGGACAGCAAGGAGATCACACCAGTCAATCCTAAAGGAAATCAATTCATTGGAAGGACTGATGCTGAAGCTCCAGTACTTTGGCCACCTGATGAGAAGAGCCAACTCATTGGAAAAGACTCCAATGCTGGGAAAGATTGAAGGCAAGAAAAGGGGATGACAGAAAATAAGATGGTTGGATGGCATCACTGATTCAATGGACATGAGTGGGAGAAACTCCAGGAGATAGTAGAGGACAGGGAAGCCTGGTGTGCTGTAGTCCATGGGGTCACAAAGAGTCAGACATGACCTAGTGACTGAACAGCAACAAAATGGGGAATAGCATTCTGAGTGGAGCCTTGGGCTGAGACCCGTTGTTCCTCATTGCCAAGTTCTGTACTCAACTGTATCTGCGTGGACTCCAGGAGCCTGAGCAGATGGTACCTCCTGCTGGAGTACAGCCACTAACAGGCAACAGGATGAGTTGAAAACTAAAGGCACATTCTAGACCAGGGTCTGCTTTACCTAGGATTGGTTTCCCAGATGTGGTCTTGGATACACCTAGGCCTGGGATAGGTAGAGGCAGAAGGACGTCGTGCTCCCCAGTAGCAAAGATTGGGTCAAAGCTGTAACACCGGAAGAGTTCATTCTGGGATTGGCTGGTGAATGGGGAGGCTGATGCCGTGGCCTGACTGACTGGGGCCTGGGTGGTGCTCAGCTGCTGCATCTTGCTGGCATTTGAGGCGCTGGTCTGCTGCCTGGCAGCAGTTGTGGCCAGCTGGACCACAGCCAGGCCATGCAGCTGGGCCTGCTGAGCTGCCGCTGGACACAAATTGGTGTAAATACTGAGGCCCACGGAGCTGCCCCAGCAGTATCTGCAGAGCCTGCCCTGCCTCTTGTTTATAGCGTGCCTTGCCTTCTGTTGGCACTAGTCTCCATGGTAGCGGTCCAAGTTCCCCCGGGCTGGTGTTGGGCTCGAGCACTTCATATCTAGCTCTGCACCTAGGTCCCCCAGGGTGGCCCACCTCATGTGCCAGTTGTTCTGTCATCAGTCACAGTGGTGGGGGGTGTCTCACAGAGTCCTGAAGAGAGGAAGCCCCTCAGCTCCACCCCTTCATGGAGGGGCAGGGCACTGGGGCTAGAGCCCTGCCAGGCCACTGAGGCTTCCCTCCATGACTGTCCTTTCCTGCTAAGCCCAGAGGGTAAGATGACAGGACTGGGACTGAGGCCCACCTGGCCTATTAGATACTTATGAGGAAAATTGGGTTATTCAGTGAGGGAAGGGGACTAAATGAACAGTAATAATGATAGTATTTATCATAATCACATTGCAGCTTTTTTTTTAATGGAGAAACTATGTCTTGCCAAGAGTTTTGGAAAATCATTGATTTGTTCAACAAACATTTATTAAGCCCTGCCCTGTGCCTGTGGCTGGAAATATAAGGAGATTAAGACACAGTCTCACCTGAGAGAGAGGGCAGGGATTAGGGAAATGCTGATTCTCACCAGAATCTCGTGTGGGAGGCAGTGGTATCTCCATTGGCAGGTGATGAAACTGAGGCTCAAAGGTAAATGAAATCATGTTTACACAGCTAGTAATTCCCAGGGCTAGGATTCAGTTGTGCTGTGTCTATACATTTGACTCTGCCATAAAAATGGAAAGATTTCTATGAATTAGAGATTTTCTTCTGCTTCTCTCACACCCAGATGCCTGTTGGTGGCCTTGTCACCTTCTTGCTCAATCAGCACCAAGACAAAGGAGCCCAACATATTCTGAGAAATCTCTTAGGAACTTTTACCTCACCGCTCACACTAAGCCAAGGAGGTGGGTTGAAAAGGGAAATGGGTGGACCAAAACCACTTCAAACAACTCACAGCCATGCTTTCCAGTAAGTAGGCAACTGCCCTTTCCTAAAAACCTCTGCCATGTCAGCAGATTCCATCTCCCCTTGTTCTCCCAGACTCTCCAGGGCCTTCCTCCACTGACCGGAAATCACATCCAGATGCACAGGGTCGCTGAGGCTGGTCTGCTCCCTCTGGCACCTGTAGGATCCACTGTCATTGCTGCCGGCCTGAAAGCTGTAGCTGGGCTGATTCTGGGTGTGGATGGAGCTCCCGTTATGGAACCACATGGTGAGGTTGCCTTCATAGAAGCTGGTCCCCTGGCACATCAGCGTCACACGATCCTCCCTGAGCACATTGATCCACGCAGGCTGGATGCTCACCACAGCTTTTGGGAGATCTGCTGAGGGGCAGAGAGAAGAGGCAGCGTGAGGAAAAGGGACCCCAAGGGCCTAAGCAGACCCCAAATCTCAGATGATGGAAAACTGTGGCCATGCTGGGGAGATCAAGAGAAGAACCCAACCCAGAACAGTTCTGCAACTGAAGGCAATTCCTCCAACTCATGTGGCCACACAGGGGCCCTCAGGAACCCAGATTCTCTCAGGGAGCTTGGCTCCTCGGAGGAGGAGAAGGTGTGGGGTAGGGAAATGGGAGAGGGGGCAAGCAAACAGTCTAGAAACACAAACACACCTCATCCAAGGAACTCTACCCAGTTTCTTCTCTCTGTCTCTATTTCTCTTTCTTTCTCAAACTCACACTCACAGACATGCACACACACACACTACACATACATCCTTTGGGGAATCACTCCCCCACTCTCATAAACTGAGGCATTTGGACACTAGTGGATAAACTGTCTTCCCAGCTGGATGAAGACAAGGGGGCCATCTGGTGGAGGTGCCAGGCTCAAGTCAGAGGTCACATTTCTCATCTGACCTGTTTCATTCTTTGTCCTTTAGAATAGACCTGTCCTGACACCCAAGAACAGAGGAGTCTCTATGGCCTCAGAAGAATAAGAAAGAGTGAGACAGGCTGGAAGACCAGTTTAGGGAGCCCTGGATTCAGTGACCCAGGGAGAGCCCCACCCCCTACCAGTCCTGGGTGGTGGAGAGGTTAGTGGTGCTGAGAAAGCAGTGCCCAGCAGTGTTCACCCCACCCAGCTGCAACCAGTAATACCGCCTCTTAGTTCTCTCCAGGGTAACAGGCCCTGAAGACTTCAGATATATGCAAAGTAGATGATTTATCAACCCATGGGGATAACCTAAGCAGATCATGTGCTTCTGGATGTGGCTGAAACTAAAATGTCCTGGGCTTGAGGTTTAGTTTGGGGAGAAGAAGGCAATTGAGACAGAGGACAGTTAATTTCTGTGACAGAATCTGTGAGGTCTCATCATAACAGAAGCAGTAGGGCCGAAGCATCTGTGTCCCTTGGCTGCCCACCCCCTGGTGGCTTCAGTGGGAGGATGGGAAGCAGGAAGGAGAAGGGTGCAGGGCTTCTTGTAGGTGCAATTCCTCTTTCCTGGCTTTACTTCGGTCCTGGGTTGCTGGTGCATCCAGAGTTCCTCCAGACAGGGTGCAGGCAGCAGAGAGAGAGGGTGGCTGGGGGACAGAAGGGATGTGGGGGAGCACTTACCAGGTTTCCCAGCAACAGGAGCTGTGAGAGAAAGCAAAGATCAGCCTGGTGTTTGCATATGATGATTCATTATTACAAATAGTCATCAATCCCAGGTCAGATTCCCTTCACCTGCACAAAGATTTCCCTCTCTGCGTTATTCCCTTTCTCTTCTGCATTACCCATTTCTCCTTCTTAGTTGGGTTTTTCCTACCAACATAAATATGCTCCAGGATGTTTCATAAAAAGGATAAAAATTTCACTTGACCCTGCATAGAATTCCAAAATTGTTTCTCTGCTCCCTTTCCCAGCCTGATTTCTCAGTTCTTTTTCACATTGGCTATCTTCATTTCTTCTCTTTCCAATCACTGAACCTCACTAGTCCACTAAAACTTTTCTTGTCAAAATCACCAGTGACCTCAATGACAAATTAAATGGACATGTTCTATTTCTCTCCCAGATTCCCCCCATAAAAGTGTATATCTTTACCATCTACCCAGATATTCATGCCAGAAAACTGCAAACTTTCTTTTATTCTTCTCTCTCCCATCTACCTTTGCACCAGTACATTCTTGTTTATCCTGCTTCCAATTAGTCCTTAAGTGCATCGACTCTAGTCCACGTCCAAACTACTTTAGGCTACCATCAGCTTTCTTCCATCTCCTAACTTAGCTTTTCCCTTCTTCTGTTCCCCCTGCAGTTCATTCCCCACAGAGAAGCTAGAATCATTTTTAAACTAGCAAATAAGATATCACCCCCCAGCTTACAAGCCTTCTAGGTTCCTCCTTTGCTCTTAGAGTGAAATGTAAATATTTACAAGGCCACACCTGATACGGTTCTTGCTCACCTCTCCAGCTTCATCTCATGCTCTACTTTGCCGATTCACTGAATTCCAATAATACCAGCCCTCTTTAAATTCTTCAAACTTGGGGCTTTTCTGTATGCTGAACTCTCTGAACCCACTTCCTTTGTATCTTCAAATGGCTTAATTCTTATCTTGCTTCAGGTTCTAGCCTAAAAGTCACTTCCTCAGAAAATTCTTTCCATATCATCCTGTTAACACAGGCTATTCTCTCATCTCCTCACAACAACTGTTCTTATCAGAGTATCCTGTTTACAGCTTCATAGCCACTTCCCAATTTATATTTATGCATCGTGCTTTTTTATTTATTGTTTGTGCCCCTCAGTAGAATGTAAGCTCAAAGAGGGCAATAGCCATGTTAATTTTATTTACCAACACTCTGAAAATCATTGAGTGTTACCTAGGTGAGAGATAAGGGAACCCAAAGTTGTGATGACATAGAAAGTGAAGATGAGGACATAGGCATAAGAGAAATTTAATAGGCAGCAAGAAAGTGGCACTGGATGAGGTATGGGGGTTTGTAAATGGGTGACCAGGAAAATAGCTAATTGTGTCCAAGCAAATAGAAATGTTAGGAGGAGAAGAACATTTGTGAGGGGAAGATGATAGTTGGAGTTTGAATGTGTTTTGTTTCTGAGCTGACAAATCAATTTGCAGGTTTCCAACCAGGAAAGTGGAAATATAAAATTGTATCTGACACAGCAAGAAAGATAGGTTTGGAAGTTATTGACATAGAAGTTAGCTAAAAACCAGAGTGTGCAGAAGTGACAAGTGACAGTACAGGAAATGGGTAAAGAAGTAGGACTAAGAGGAGGAGGAGAAAAACAAGTCAGAGATGAGAAAAGTAGAGAGAAGTCATCTTCCACTTATTCACTAAACAAATGCTAGTGAATATTAAATATGCTCATAATCTGTATTGTCACTTTAAGGGAGACAAAAGGCTGTCTCTCCCATTCACTGATAAATCCCCAGGTCCTAGAACCGAGTCTGTACATAGCATTTATTTCATGTGCAAACAAGGTAGTTTGTGGAATCTTTGGAAAGCAGAGAGTACTTGTACACACTGCCTGGCTCTGAGGAAAATCTCCCTGTAAGAGTAGGATTGAGCTTTATTAAATAGGCAGTGCAGCAGCGCTGAAGGCGTTCGTGAAGTACAGTGGCTCACCCATAGCTATAGTTGAAGAAGCCCTGGCTTCAGTGTGTAGTGGGGATTCAGAGAAGAGGAGACAGGAGCAGTCAAGACTAGACCAGAATGTGTTGTAAAAAATGAGTTACAGAGCAGTGGAGACCTAAATCCTTGGTGACACCAAAAAGGCAGGTGGACAAAAACACCAGAAGTCTCTCCCAGGAATCTTGCCTAGGCCTCACATGGATATCACCGTGGAAGGGGCAGGGGCAGGGAAGTCTGCGCCTCTCCAGGCCTGAGCTCCTTTGTGTGAAAAAGTGAGGAAGTTCAGTGTGCTCCTTTTTCATACTAGTCTACTTCATTCCATTTCACCTTGCTCATGGGGGAATCCTCTGCCTTCCTCATCTCCACCTCCTGTCCCAGTATCACCCAGCACCAAGGGCCAGGGCTCCCAGCACTGATCAGATTTTACTATCCATCATAGCATGTAACTTGGGAAATGGCTGGTTGCATGTCTTCCTCTGGGACCATCCTGAGGTGGATTTGATGGTCATACTCCAGAAATTGAATTTGGTGGGATATTCCTGGCGATAAGGTTCCTCTACTTGGCCTTCCCTAGACTCTTTCTCCCACCAGCATTATCAGTCCATGGTCCGTAGCCCAGGGCTGAGAACATGGCCAGAAAGTAGCTCTCAATCACAGCCTAAGATCCTCTCCTTCTCTTTAATCAGTGATAGGATACACCTCCCTGTCTGCACAGTGAAAACAGACATGCATGATGTCTCTGGTCTCACAAATGATGATTCTAGAATTGCCTGGGTTATGTATTCTCTGGTCCCTATTCCCTGGATAACCAGGACTCTCTTGTGCTTTTTCCCAGGTGGATCTCCTTTCGCATAACGAGAACAGGCTTCTTCTGCCTGAAGTGGTTTCAGGGGCACAGAGAACAGCCACTGCCCCCCACCACAATGTGTTTTATTGCTTCCCCACATCTCCATGGTATCACTGACTCAATAGACATGAGTTTGAACAAACTCCAGGAGATGGTGGAGGTCAGGGCAGCCTGGCATGCTGCAGTGCATGGGGTCACAAAGAGTCGGACACGACTTAGCAACTGAACAACATCATCTCCTATTTGCCTAAGACATCATCAGCCCTCTGGCCTAAGATTTCGTCCCAGTGAAACATATATTTCTAAGGAAGATAAACACCTTGGCCATCATTAGTCCTTCAGGTCTGGCTCACTGGACTTTCCTCAGAGCTGGTTCTGCGTGGGAGGTGGTAGATTACCAGGGACCTTGGTGCCCAGTGACTTTGGGCAAAACACGTAAAAAACAACCCTACTTTTGCCAATTTCATAATTTCCCAAGTCCAGCAAGGTTGTCAGAATGTGATTTTCATCAGCCTGGCTTCACCCTCCTGACTTTCTTGATGTGCTGCCCACTGCAGCCCTCATCCTTGCCCCAGCTCAGCCCCAACCCAGGTGGCGGCAGCTGACTTAGAAAAGCAGACCTGCCCATGGTCCTGCTCTGCTGTCCCTGCTGGGACCCCGACTCACCCAGGAAGAGCAGAGCTGTCCACAGTAGCATGTGGCCCCAAGGATGCCAGGGTGTGGAGTGAGCTCGGTTCCTCCTGGCAGCAGGGAAGGCTAGGAATGAGGGGATCCCCATCACCTCCTGGAGCGAGCAGGTTGCTCTGACAGCCCAGCACGGCAGACACTGGCTTCTCTCGAGGCTTGATAGATTCCACCCAGAGGGCAAATTCTGGAGTCCAAAAGAGGAAGTGAAAAGAAGTGTTGTTTTATCATTGGCTCCTCCCCTTCCACCCTCTTTCATCTAGAGAGTTCCCTCCCAGAAGATTCAGGGCTTCCCAGAATGAATCTGGCTCAGTATCACTCCAAATTCACAGAAAATGTAGGAACTGGGAAACAAATTCTCCTCGTCCTCTGGGGCCACAGCTGGGCTCAGCCCCAGGAAGGAAGAGGGGAATGGTCACCCCTACTCAGCTCAGAACTCCCTGTCTGTCTCTGTCTCTTTGGAAAAGGCGATGGACAAGAGTGTGCCAGGGGACTCCTCGTGCTTCTAGATCCATTTAGAGGTGCAGACACTGGCATCAGACTCCTCCTGAGACTGAGCAGAGGGACTTGAGGCCACCTTCCCCATCATTTGTTTGCCTTCATTATCATAATCCAGATTCCATTTTGGATTGTGGAACAAAGACAGAGAAATGTGTCAGGGTGGCAATAGAATGATCATACCTATCTTTTATCACCCCTTGTCTTTCATTCTTTTTAAAAAAATATTTAGTCATTTATTTATTTGACCACCCCGGGTCTTAGTTGCAGCATGTGGGATCTTTAGTTGTGGCATGCAGACTCTTAGTTGTGGTATGTGGGATCTAGTTCCCTGACCATGGATGGAATGCTAGGGCCCCTGCATTGAGAGTGTGGAGTCTTAGCCACTAGACCACAAGGGAAGTCCCTGTCATTCATTCTTGTACTCATCCCTCCAACAAATATCTTTCGAGGAGCAACTAGTGCCCTGGTTCTTCTCACCCTCATTCCCATCACTGTTCCCGTCACTATGGCATGGTGAAAGAGCAAGACTTTGGAGCCCTATTGGTCTAATGTTGAATGACAGATGGCTTCTCAGAACTACAGATTCCTCATCTGTATAAATGAAGATTAACTTGTCTATCCTTCAAGCAGAATTTCTCAGGCTCAGTGTTATTGACATTCGGGGCCAAATAATTCTCGATGTTAGGACCTGTCTCATACATTGTGGAGTGTTTAGCAGTATCCCTGACCTCTCCCCACTAGAAGCCAGGGGCAACCCCTAATTGTGAAAATAGAAATGTCTCTAGACATCGGCAAATCTACTCTTGGGGGCAGAACACGTAAAAAACCTCTTGGGGGCAACATTGTTGCTGACTAAGAATCTCGGTGGTCACAGTTTTTGAAAATTAAAAGAGACTGTGTGCTAGCACAGACCCTGGTGCATTGCGGGTATCCAGTCAATGCTAGTTTCCCTTTTCTGCTTTCTGTCATCATGCTCGTCACCATTTGTTCACCCTCAACAGCCCCATAACATGAGATGCTCTGGGATCTCTCTCAGGACCCTCTGCTGGGGCCTCTCTCCCAAATGCTCTCTCAGGAAGCAAGCTGTAATATTCAAGGAAATGATATTGTAAAATCTGTTCTTACACTCTGTAGTCTTCAGAAACCTCAGCAGCAACCCCTCTACCCCCGCCCTGCGTTGGACAAGGCTTTACTACTGGCCCCATTCTACCCCATCTCCCACTCCCAACCTACCTCCAGCCTTTGTCTGATTTTTAGGGGAAAAAGTTTCTTTAACCAATGTCAAGACTCCAGTGAGCTGTTATCAACACTTTAAAAGTTAATTTATATAATGTGACCCACAAATTGGAGCCACCCCAATAGAGCAGCCCACATCATAAATCCAAGCTCAGGTAAGCCTGCACTTGCAGGAAATCCCTGTCCAGGAACTTAACATACACCAATCACTGTCTTCCAACTCAGCCTTAGCTACTTTACCTTACTCTAAAAGTCAGGATCTTCTAGCCTTGTAAATAAACTCCCAACTTCCTAGCCAATGAGGCCCTGTTTCCACATGTCCTCTTGTAAAGCTCTGTAAAACCTGACCTTGCCCAAATCCCTGGGGAAGAGTTCTGCTTATGAGGAACTGTACTACCTCAATCCATGGCTTGCTTTCCCCTGAATAAGGGATATCAATCTTGTAACTAAATCACTTGAGCTTTGTCATTGGTGGGGTATATCTCATTTTATTGTGCTAACTTTATTGAGCTTTGCAAATTCATTTTTCACAAATTGAAGACTTGTGGCAACCTTCACTGAATAAGTCTATTAGTACCGTTCATTTTTTCAACTGCATTTGGCACACTTGGTGTCCCTGTGTCATATTTTGGTAATTCTCACAATAGTTCAAACCTTTTCATTATTATTATGTGTTATGGTGATCTGTGATCAGTGATCTTTGATGTTCCTATTGAAACTGTTTTGGAACTTTTAGCAATAGGGTCATAAATTAAGGTGTGTACATTGTTTTATAGACATGATTCTATTGCACACTTTATAGACTATGGTATAGCGTAAACATAACTTTCATATGCACTGGGAAACCAAAAAAATTGTGTGACTCATTCAATTGCAATATTGGCTCTACTGCAGGGGTTTGGAACCAAACGCGCTATCTCTCTGAGGTATAACCAGTAATGTCAATGAAGTGTAGAATGAGCACAGCTACTGAGGCTCTGGGGTTGGCTCTGAGATGAAAGTGAAGGTTCCTGCAGAGCCACTTTACTTTGCTGCCTCTTCAACTGCTCTTCAGCATCTCCGGTAAATTTCTCTTAAATCGAGCTCCACCTATTTGCCATTTGGAGATCAAGTTTGTTTGTTCTAACCCTTTTAGGTGGAAATTTGGGGTGTGAGCAACTCCAGATATTTCATGGTGAGACCTAGTAGGCCATAGCATTTGAGTTTACGCCCAATCTCAGCTACAATGCAAGCACCTACAGGAAGTACAAAAAGATCTCAGGAACATGCTCTGGCAGTCAGAAACAGTAAGTCTGGTTGAACTAAGGAGGATCATTTAAACAAAGGAAAATAATAAGAGCCCCTTATGCAAAAGACTGGAAAAGGGAATGGCAACCCACTCCAGTATTCTGGCCTAAGAAATCCCATAGACAGAGAGTCTTGGCAGGCTACAGTCCATCAGGTTGCAGAGTCAGACATGATTGACTGACTAACACACACACACACAATACAAAAGAAAGATGATGGCAGCCATCAGGAAACTCAGAAAACTTGCAGTGAGCCCACAGAACAAACTGCTGAGGGACATGGGGAGTGGAATTAAGACTATAAATTTGGACTATTTTGACCAAAAGTACATCAAAATCTAAGTAGGCACAAGACAGACTCTTGAAAGCCATCAGAGCATCTGCCACTATAAAGACATATGGGAATCTTAGAAACCAAAGCAGCAAAATTGGTGGGTCACAGACTACACATTTAAAAGCTGTTAGAGTGATTACCACCTCTGTCTCAGACTCCTGGATTAGGATAAGTTGGTCAAGGAATGGGATAGACTGGCAGTACGTCATGTGCCAACCTCACAAAAATTTTCTAATAACCAGGTACACCGTTGAATACCATATAATCCCCAACCTGGAGGCACATCCCTATTAGGCATTAACTTGGCCCTGAGGAAGGCTTTCTTATCTCTCCTTGCTATTCTTTAGAACTCTTCATTCAGATGGGTATATCTTTCTTTTTCTCCTTTGCCTTTTGCTTCTCTTCTTTTCAGAGCTATTTGTAAGGCCTCTTCAGACAACCATTTTGCCTTTTTGCATTTCTTTTCCTTGGGAATGGTCTTGATCACTGCCTCGTGTACAATGTCACAAATCTCCATCCATAGTTCTTCAGGCACTCTATCAGACCTAATCCCTTGAATCTATTTGTCACTTCCACTGCGTGAAGAGCTGACTCATTTGAAAAGACCCTGATGCTGGGAAAGATTGAAGGCAGGAGGAGAAGGGGATGACAGAGGATGAGATGGTTGGATGGCATCACTGACTCAATAGACGTGAGTTTGAGTAAATTCTGGGAGTTGGTGATGGACAGGGATGTCTGGTGTGCTGTGGTCCCTGGGGTCGCAAAGAATCAGACATGACTGAGTGACTGAGCTGAACTGAACTGAACTGAACTGTATGTAATCATAGGGGTTTGATTTAGGTCATACCTGAAAGGTCTGGTGGTTTTCCCTACTTTCTTCAATTTATGTCTGAATTTGGCAATAACAAGTTCATGATCTGAGCCATAGCCTGCTCCAGGTCCTGTTTTTGCTGACTGTATAGAGCTTCTCCATCTTTGGCTGCAAAGAATATAATCAATATGATTTCGGTGTTGACCATCGGGTGATGTCCATGTGTAGAGTCTTCTCTTGTGTTGTTGGAAGAGGGTGTTTGCTATGACCAGTGCATTCTCTTGGCAAAACTCTATTAGCCTTAGCCCTGCTTCATTCCGTACTCCAAGGCCAAATTTGCCTGTTACTCCAGGTGTTTCTTGACTTCCTACTTTTGCACTCCAGTCCCCTATAATGAAAAGGACATCTGTTTTGGGTGTTAGTTCTAGAAGGTCTTGTAGGTCTTCATAGAACCATTCAACTTCAGCTTCTTCAGCATTACTGGTCAGGGCATAGACTTGGATTACCATGATATTGAATGGTTTGCCTTGGAAAAGAACTGAGATCATTCTGTAGTTTTTGAGATTGTATCCAAGTACTGCATTTCGGACTCTTTTGTTGACTATGATGGATACTCCATTTCTTCTAAGGGATTCTTACCCGCAGTAGTAGATATAATGGTCATCTGAGTTAAATTCACCCATTCCAGTCCATTTTAGTTTGCTGATTCCTAAAATGTCGACATTCACTCTTGCCATCTCCTGTTTGACCACTTCCATTTTGCCTTGATTCATGGACCTAAAATTCCAGGTTCTGATGCAATATTGCTCTTAAGTATCTCCAATAGTTGGAAAAGCATAGCTGCCTGTTTGCAATTCATTGTGAAAGGGAGCAGAGTATGTCATCCCAAAATATGCTTCTTTGGCAAAAGAATTGTCTTGACCTGGTTATATTTAAGAAACAGCAGACACTGGGAAAGTTCTGAAAACTGAGAAGTTATTCTTTGTAAGGGAAATCTACATCTATAAGGGAGAAATATAAATAACCTGAGATATGCAGATGACACCACCCTTATGGCAGAAAGTGAAGAAGAACTAAAGAGCCACCTGATGAAAGTGAAAGAAGAGAGTGACACGACTGAGTGACTGAACTGAACTGAAGAGAAATTTCCACTTATAAGTGTCAATGTATACCAGGAACAGAAGATGACTCTAAGCACAAGAAACTCTTATCAATGGAGAAGGCACAGACTTAAATCTACATAACAATCTTATTCTTTACTGTACTTTTCTTGATAATCTCCCCAGACTGGCTCCTCAAATTCTGGGAGTGGCTAAGATTCCCTGCTCCCAATGCAGGGGACCCAGGTCAATCCCTGGTCAGGGAACTAGATCCCATGAGCTGCAACTAAGACTCGGTGTGGCCAATAAATATTTTTTAAAATTTTAAAAATAAAAGGGATAGCTTCATTTAAAATGTATATATCTTGAAATAGGAAAGGTATGAATAATTGAAAAATCAGAAAAGCCCAGTGATCAAAAGCATGGACTTTGTAGACAGGCAGACACAGATCAAAAGCCTCATCCCTTACCAACTGTGTAATCTTAGATATGTTAATCTTCCTTTCTAAGCTCCATTGCCTCATCTGTAAAATGCAGATTACTTCTTACCTTAGGATGTTGTAAAGATTAAATGAGAAAATTCATAAATCATGCTGTTAATAAATAAAATTCAACTGACTCTATTTTAAATATCTTATTGGCTTTATTCGATAATTCATGAATCAGGTAGCATGTAATCTAGCAGATAGGAAAGAATTCTGAGATGCTGTACAAAATGAAAGACTCTTATAGGCTGGCCAGAGCAGGAACAGGAAGTTGTATTAGGGGGAACAAAAAAAACACAGATTGCCTGTGTCAGCGTTACTTTCCTTCAGGAGATAATAGGGGGTCTATCCCTGCTATCTGGGCAGATTATCTAACTGGTGCTTCTTAGGCAATTACTGACTGATCAGTTTAAAATTCCATTTCTGGGAGAGCCCAAACTGCAATAAAATCTCAATTTCATGATGTAGCATTTAGCACAAGTGACTCCATTTTGGACTTGTTGTTTTTAACAATCTTTAATATGGAACCTGGCATACAAATTTAGTCTTTACCATTATTATTGCTATTAAAAGAATATAAGATGAAAGAAATTGAAGGTTACACAAACCAATGGAAAGATATACAATTCTTAGGGATTGGAAGATTCAATATTCTTAAATAGTTCATATTACCCAAGACAGTCTATAATTTCAATGCAATCCCTATCAATATATTGATGGCATTTTTCACAAAACTAGAGCAAATAATTCTAAAATTTGAATGGAAACACAAAAGATCCTGAACAGCCAAAACCATCTAGAAAGAAGAACAAAACAGGAGGTATCCCATTCCCTGATTTCAAACTTTACTACAAATTTATTGTTGTCAAAACAGTATGTACTGGCACAAAAACAAACACATAAATCAATGAAACAGAATAGAGAGCCCAGAAATGAACCTATACTTATACGGTCAATTAATCTATGATAAAGCAAGCAAGGATATACTATAGGAAAAAGTCTCTTCAATAAATGGTGTTGAGAAAACTGGACATCAACATGTAAAAGAATCAAACTGGATTATTTTTCACACTATCTATAAAAATAAATACAAGATGGGTTAAAGAATTATTGTAAGACATGAACCATAAAAATTCTAGAATAAAACATAGGAAGTATGCTCTTTGACATTGGTCTTCACAATATTTTTTTTGGATATGTTTCCTCAGGTAAGAAAAACAAAATTAAAAAAAAAAAAAAATGGGACTACATCAAACTAAAAAGCTTTTGCACAACAAAGGAAACTATCACCAAAATGAAATGGCTGTCTACAGAATGGGGGGAAATTTTGCAAACAATATAAATGACAAGGGGTTATTATCCAAAAGATGTAAATAACTCATGCAGTGAAGTGAAGTCAGTCAGTCGTGTCCGACTCTTTGTGACCCCATGGGCTGTAGCCCAACAGGCTCCTTTGTCCATGGGATTTTCCAGGCAAGAGTACTGGAGTGGGTTGCCATTTCCTTCTCCAGAGGATCTTCCCAACCCAGGGATCCCCACACAACAAAAACCAAAATCAAAAGATGAATCAATTAAAATGGCAGAAGACCTGAATAGACATTTTTCCCAAGAAGATTAAAGATGGTCAGTAGGCACATGAAAATATGATCAACATCGCTAATCATTAGTTCAGTTCAGTTCAGTGGCTCAGTCGTGTCCGAATCTTTGCGACCCCATGAATCACAGCACGCCAGGCCTCCCTGTCCATCACCAACTCCCGGAGTTTACTCAAACTCATGCCCATCGAGTCGGTGATGCCATCCAGCCATCTCATCCTCTGTCGTCCCCTTCTCCTCCTGCCCCCAATCCCTCCCAGCATCAAGATCTTTTCCAATGAATCAACCCTTTCCATGAGGTGGCCAAAGTACTGGAGTTTCAACTTCAGCATCAGTCCTTCCAGTGAACACCCAGGACTGATCTCCTTTAGGATGCACTGGTTGGATCTCCTTGCAGTCCAAGGGACTCTCAAGAGTCTTCTCCAACACCATAGTTCAAAAGCATTAATTTTTCAGCGCTCAGCTTTCTTCACAGTCCAACTCTCACATCCATACATGACCACTGGAAAAATTGTAGCCTTGACCAGATGGACCTTTGTTGGCAAAGTAATGTCTCTGCTTTTTAATATGCTATCCAGGTTGTTCATAACTTTCTTTCCAAGGAGTAAGCGTCTTTTAATTTCATGGCTGCAGTCACCATCTACAGTGATTTTGGAGCCCAGAAAAATAAAGTCTGACACTGTTTCCACTGTCTCCCCATCTGTTTGCCATGAGGTGATGGGAACAGATGCCGTGATCTTAGTTTTCTGAATGTTAAGCTTTAAGCCAACTTTTTCCGCTCACTTCTTTCACTTTCATCAAGAGGCTTTTTAGTTCCTCTTCACTTTCTGCCATAAGGGTGGTGTCGTCTGCATATCTGAGGTTATTGATATTTCTCCCAGCAATCTTGATTCCAGCTTGTGCTTCTTCCAGCCCAGCGTTTCTCGTGATGTACTCTGCATGTAAGTTAAATAAGCAGGGTGACAATATACAGCCTTGAGGTACTCCTTTTCCTATTTGGAATGAGTCTGTTGTTCCATGGCCAGTTATAACTGTTGCTTCCTGACCTGCATACAGGTTACTCAAGAGGCAGGTCAGATGGTCTGGTATTTCCATCTCTTTCAGAATTTTCCACAGTTTATTGTGATCCACACAGTTGAAGGCGTTGGCATAGTCAATAAAGCAGAAATAGATGTTTTTCTGGAATTCTCTTGTTTTTTCAATGATTCAGCGGATATTGGCAATTTTGTCTCTGGTTCCTCTGCATTTTCTAAAACCAGCATGAACATCTGGAAGCTCTTGGTTCACGTATTGCTGAAGCCTGGCTTGGAGAATTTTGAGCATTACTTTACTAGCGTGTGAGCTGAGTGCAATTGTGCCATAGTTTGAGCATTCTTTGGGATTGCCTTTCTTTGGGATTGGAATGAAAACTGACCTTTTCCAGTCCTGTGGCCACTGCTGAGTTTTCCAAATTTGCTGCATACTGAGTGCAGCACTTTCACAGCATCATCTTTCAGGAATTGAAATAGCTCAACTGGAATTCCATCACCTCCACCAGCTTTGTTTATAGTGATGTTTTCTAAAGCCCACTTGACTTCACATTCCAGGATGTCTGGCTCTAGGTGAGTGATTACACCATTATGATTATCTAGGTCATGAAGATGTTTTTTGTACAGTTCTTCTGTGTATTCTTGCCACCTCTTCTTAATATCTTCTGCTTCTGTTAGGTCCATACCATTTTTGTCCTTTATTGAGCCCATCTTTGCATGAAGTGTTCCCTTGGTATCGCTAATTTTCTTGAAGAGATCTCTAGCCTTTCCCATTCTGTTGTTTTCCTCTATTTCTCTGCATTGATCGCTGAGGAAGTCTTTCTTATCTCTCCTGGCTATTCTTTAGAACTCTGCATTCAAATGGGAATATCTTTCCTTTCCTCCTTTGCTTTTCACTTCTCTTCATTTCACAGCTATTTGTAAGGCCTCCTCAGACACCCATTTTGCCTTTTCGCATTTCTTTTCCATGAGGATGGTCTTGATCCCTGTGTCCTGTACAATGTCATGAACCTCCGTCCATAGTTCATCAGGCATTCTATAATATCAGATCTAGTCCCTTAAATCTATTTCTCACTTCCACTGTATAGTCATAAGGGGTTTGATTTAGGTCATACCTGAAAGGTCTGGTGGTTTTCCCTACTTTCTTCAATTTATGTCTGAATTTGGCAATAACAAGTTCATGATCTGAGCCATAGCCTGCTCCAGGTCCTGTTTTTGCTGACTGTATAGAGCTTCTCCATCTTTGGCTGCAAAGAATATAATCAATATGATTTCAGTGTTGACCATCGGGTGATGTCCATGTGTAGAGTCTTCTCTTGTGTTGTTGGAAGAGGGTGTTTGCTATGACCAGTGCATTCTCTTGGCAAAATTCTATTAGCCTTTTGCCTTGCTTCATTCCGTACTCCAAGGCCAAATTTGCCTGTTACTCCAGGTGTTTCTTGTCTTCCTACTTTTGCACTCTAGTCCCCTATAATGAAAAGGACATCATTTTTTGGTGTTGGTTCTAAAAGGTCTTGTAGGTCTTCATAGAACCATTCAACTTCAGCTTCTTCAGCATTACTGGTTGGGGCATGGGCTTGGATTACTGTGATACTGAATGGTTTGCCTTGGAAATGAACAGAGATCATTCTGTTGCTTTTGAGATTGCATCCAAGTACTGCATTTCGGACTCTTTTGTTGACTATGATGTCTACTCCATTTCTTCTAAAGAATTCTTACCCGCAGTAGTAGATATAATGGTCATCTGAGTTAAATTCACACATTGCAGTCCATTTTAGTTTGCTGATTCCTAGAATGTTGACATTCACTCTTGCCATCTCCTGTTTGACCACTTCCAATTTGCCTTGATTCATGGACCTAACATTCCAGGTTCCTATGCAATATTGCTCTTTACAGCATCAGACCTTGCTTCTATCACCAGTCACATCCACAACTGGGTGTTGTTTTTGCTTTGGCTCCATCCTTTCATTCTTTCTGGAGTTATTTCTCCAGAGGAGCTACCACTAATCATCAGGGAAATGAAAATCAAAACCACAATGGAATATCACCACACGTCTATCAGAATGGTTATTATCAAAAGACAACAATAATAAGTGTTGCTAAGAATGTGGAGAAAAGGAAACCCTCATGCATGCTTGGTGAGAATGTAAATTTGTTAGCCATTATGGAAAACAGTATTTGAGGAGTTTGCTCAAAAAATTAAAAATAGAGCTACCATATGATCCAGCAGTTCCACTCCTTGGTATTTGTTGAAGAAAATGAAATCACTAGTTGGAAAAGTTATATGCACCCCTACATTAACTGCAGCATTATTTACAAACCCAAAATTTGAAAGCAACATTAGTGTCCATCTATAAATGAATAGATAAAGAAGGTTGATGATGTATATATCCTATGGTATATTATTCAGTCATAGAAAAAGAAATCTTGCATTTGTGACACCATGGATAGACCTTGAGAGTATTATGCTAAGTGAAATGAGTCAGAGGAAGACAAATACTGTATAATTTCACATATGTGTAGAATCTAAAAAGCAAGACAAGACTTTCCTGGTGGCCCAGTGGTTAAGAATCCACCTGCCAATGCAGGGAACACAAGGTTCAATCTTTGGTTTGGAAAGGTTCCACATGCCACATGGCAGCTAAGCCCACATGCTGCAACTACTGAAGTTGTTGCATGCTTCTAAAGCCCATGCTCTGCAACAAGAGAAGCCACAGTGACAAGAAGCCCGTGTGCTGTAACCAAAGAGTAGCTCCCACTTGCTGCAACTACTGAAGCCCTTGCACAGCAGAAAGAACCTGGTGCAGCCAAAGATAAATAAATAAAATTTTAAAAAAATAGAAAAGAAGACAAATGAGCAAACATAATAGAGTCATAGACTCAGAGAACAAACAGGTGTTTGCCAGGGGAAAGGGGTGGCCAGAGAGAAATAAGTGAGGAAGAATAAGAGGTAGGCACTTTCAGTTGTGAAATAAATGAGTCATGAGGACTTCCCTGGTGGTCCAGTGGTTAAGAATCCATCTTCCAATGCAGCAGACATGGATTTGATCTCTAGTTGGGGAACTAAGATCCCACATGTCACAGGACAACTACCCCATGGGCCACAACTACTGAACCCACACACAGCTAGAGAGAGAAGCCCATGAGCGGCAGTGAAAAAACCCACACACCACAACAAAAGATACAGCATGCCACAACAAAGATCAGGCATCCCACAACTAAGAACTGACATAGCCAAATAAATAAACAAAATGAAAGAAGACCAGTGTCATAAAAAAATAATAAATGAGTCATGGATATGAAATGTATAGAGGGGAAAATATAGTCAGTAAAAAAAAAAGACAGGAGAGTCTAGTCCACTGCTTCCAGTGAGGGATGGTGTTTATGGACCCTCATTGGGAAGGACAGATAAATGACCAGCTCTAGACATGCTTGGATTCCAGCCACTTGATTCAGAAGATGTTTCTTTCTTTTCTTCCTCTTGGGTTGGGTTTTGTTTCTCTTCCTGTTAATACAATGACCACCCTTTCAGTGGATCCCTGTAATCCCTTTATCAGTCCTTTGTATGGTTTCCTTGTTACAGCGAGTTTCTCAAGAACTGAGGAACTACTGACCCTAAAGGAGGAGCAAGTCTGAAAGGAAAGGCAACCACAGAAGGAGAAGAAAGGATAAAGAATGATGGAGTTATAGAAGCTCTGGCTTGAAGGGGCTCAGCCAGTTTCACATACAAGTATCAACAGCCCAGCCTGAAAACTTTCGAACTTATGTCTTTGCATTAAAACATTGTCACCTTTAACAACCTTTTAGAAATGCAAATACACTAAGCTGTGTGGATCGTTAACTACAAGTGCGGCTTTGCTCACCAGTCACTCATTTTCAGAACAACAGAGTGCTGAAGAATTATCACGACAGGAGAGAAAAATAATATAAGAGAAGGAAACGCTATTTCTCAGGAAGCAAAGATCCATGACAAAGTGAGGGTCTTAGACAACAGAGGGCTATTTATCTCTGAGGACCTAGATTAGGAAGGGAGAGATGAGGTCAGATTTCAGAGAGAGCTTAGCCATTTCATGGACCTGAATGAAGTGAGGGGAATGAACAGGATGCTCTTTATCCAGAATGCTTTTGTAAATATTTTCTCCCAGTTTCTGGCTTTTCTTGTTCTCCTGACAGTACCTTTTGCAGAACAGAAATCCTACATTTTAATAATGTCAAGTATCAATTATTTCTTTCATGAATCATACTTTTGACATTGTATCTAAAAAGTCATTGTCATACTTGAGGTCGTCTAGAATTTTCTCCTTTTTTGTCTTCTAGGAGTTTTATAGTTTTGCATTTTACATTTAAGTCTATGATCAATTTTGAGTTAATTTTTGTGAAGTGTGTAAGGTTTGTGTCTAGATTTTTTTTTTTTTTTTTGGCTTGCAGTTGCCCAGTTTTTCCAGTACCATTTGTTGAAAAGACTGTCTTTTCACTGTTGTATTACCTTTGATTCTTTGCTGAAGATCAGTTGACTGCATTTATGAGGGTCAGTTTCTGGGCTCTTTATTCTGTTCCAGTGATTTATTTGTCTATTCTTCTGCCAATAACAGGATGTTCTTTGAGAACTCTTGCTGATCTAACCACTTCTCCTTGGTCATTAGGCTATGTTAATGAAGATAGACATTGATTCATTTCCTTTACCCAGTTCAGGATCCATACTCTGCTTTCTCTTCAACAGTGATTCCAAGGCTGAAAGTGACCCATCTTTCACAACCTATCAGCGACAACAGTGTTGAAATCTTAGGTCACACCCAGGTAGGCTGCTCTATGGAGCAACACACAGAAGGGTGGGATATAGAGGTAGCTTACCATGACTCCGATCCTAAGCAGATGCTGTGCCACGAGGAAGGAGGTATGCCATCACCTGGAGAGAAAAACAGAAGAGTGAGGAGCCAGAGAAGCCCATCAATCGAGTATTCAGAGAGGTAGTGCTGGAGGATGAGGAGTCAAAGACAGATGAAAGTGTGATGGCTCCAGATTCAGTTTGGAAGAAATCTTGTGAAAATCAAGTTCCATTCACTCATTCCTCTTCTACATAGGCTGATTGCTAAGAAAAGACAGGTTGTAAAAGGATAAGAATATAAATAAAGGAGATCTCCATAAAACTATGGAGATGGTTGGTGGATGAGGAGGCTTATAGATAAGTCCCTCCATGGTGGGGGAGGGAGGGCTGCTGGGAGGTCACTTTATCATTCTAGAAACTGGGAAAAGTTATTTTGTACAAGAAGACAGTGGGAATTCTCAGTTAAGTATCTGTTCTTTCCTGTGGTCCCTAGTCTCAGTAGCGGACCCCAGAAGAGTTTTCTCTGGTAAAGGTACAGAGAAGGTGGGCAAGCTGGACTAAACTTGGACCTTGGCAGAATTGCAGAAGTGAAGCTAAAGTCTTCTGGGACACCTAGAGGGCAATGACAGTGAGCCTGGCAATAGCACCAAAGGCTGACCAAGGGAGAGCTTGCCCAAGGGGAAGTGATTACCTAGAGACTGAGTGACTGAGTGACTCAGTCAACACCCAGTGCTTTAACCCTATACTCATACTATACTCATAAAATGGGGTGACTTAACAACAAGGTCCTACTGTATAACACAAGGAACAGTAATCAACATCATATCATATATCATATTATGCATATAATCTTTTATATGCATACATATATGTAGCTGAATCACTTTGCTATACAGCAAAAATTAACACAACATTGTAAATTAACTGTATTTCAATAAGAAAATAAAATAGAGTGATAGTGGCAGGATGAAGAAATAAATAGAGGCAAGAAGTTGTGTCCTGAGAAACATTCATTATAATGGGGAATACAGGCTGTCGTGGTCTGGGAGCAGGTTGGAAAAGAATTTCCAAACATGAGGCAGGATGAAAGAATAGTTTATGAGAGTGGGGGGTGGGGGGGTAGTGTGGCTGCCAGCACAACAGGCTGGCTTCCTGTTCACCAACAGTGAACAGGGGTTCTTGATTCATTTTGATACCCTGGGTGTAAGGAGTGGGATACAGGTCTTACGGGTTGTTTGTTGCTTGGATGAGGAAGGTATTTTGGTTGGAGGAGTAGGGGGGAGAGTAAGGCAAATACCTTCTCCCTATATGAGGGAGGGGAGACAGGTTATACTGGTCAGGAAGACCTGAAATTCGTTAATAATTACATCATTGGGGATGGGAGGGAAGGTCAATAAGTGTCTGGTTTTTCCATTCCTGCATTCCAAGACCTTCCTTGGTTTTATTTGCTCTTTTGTCCTTGGGTCACCACATTCCACCCTCTCTTTATTTTTAGGGCCAATTCTTTGGCCCCTTTTCATACCCTGCTCATGTCTATCTACCTATTTCCCTTCTCAGGCATTTGGGAACCCGGTCGCAAGGGAAAGGGGGCAATGATTGCTCTGGCTTCTTCAGGCTGTACAGCGGTGTCATTGGGCTCTGGGTTCCCTTTGCCTGTAGGGTATACTTAGGGAGGAAGGTGGGGTCCCACCGAACAGTATGGCAGCTTGTTCTAATGTTGTCCGAGTATCCACTGGCTGGTATCCTTTTTGTAAGACCATTTGGAATTAGATCTTCTGAACCTGCTGGGAGATGAACTTAGATGTTAATAATACATGATCCAAACAGTAATATCAGGAGGAAGATGGTGGCAGGTCCAAGGAGAGGTAAAAACCATGTTATATTAGATAGGACTTTTGATAGTTTGATAGTTTGGTATTTGCATCTGGGGTCCCTTTTTCCAAAGGAATGTAACCATTTAGCTTGTTCATATATTTTCTTAACATTCTCTTCTACTAGACCACTACTGTTAATATATGTGCAACAAGTTTTGTTGAGACCGCACAGACTCCCCCTTGTTCGGCTAGAAAATAATATAAGGCCCTCCTGCTGTCCATTACCACCTCTGCTAAAGAATTTAAAGACTGGGAAAGTCTCTCCATTGATCTTCCTAGACTTGGCTGAGGTCATACAAAGTGTCTGATAAATTACTTACAGTTGCTTCATGGTAGATGAAGCCTCCCCAAGGAGCAGCTAATCCAATGACAGCTCCAATGCCTGCTAAGATGAGTCCTGTAGCTCTTTTAGATCTGGGCTGAGTGGCTTGGTAAATAATCACTCCTACAGAGCTGTTTTGCATAATCCCCAAGGTACATTGTCCTTTACACCATGCATTATCAAGACATTTGAGTGCAATTGCTTTACCTGGGTAAGGTGATGAGGGTTGTATGTGCCCATCATATGGCAGTGGATTAGTAGGGAGACCATAAATGAAGTCCTGTCTGACTGGGGCACAAACTTGTCTCACCTGGGAGGAGTTAAACCAGTGTATTATCTGGTTTCCCCAAGCAGGGGTATCATTACAATGATAAGATAGATGACCAAAGGGAAAAGGAACATGGGGATTTGGATCTTTAACACATGCCTTAGGAGCACTATATACTAGGCACCAGGTGACCCTAAGTGTCCCCCCCCCTCCACCGCCGCCATAAGCACATTGATTGTAAGGGGTGGAGGACAGTGGTGTAGAGGTCACAGATATTGGGCACTTGCCGCGCCAGCCGGAAGATTTCAGCGAGCAACATGACGCGTTCCTTTAGACTAAGAAATAAAGACACAGAACAGATGGGGTCAAGAGGATCGTTGCAGTCAGCGATGATTCTTTATTTCTCAGGGTTACATTTATACTAAACCAAGAAGAGAATCTTAAGAAGAGAAAATATTTTTCCATAAACATCACTTTGAGATAACAATCACCAGAACTCTCTGATAACACCAAAGGCATCCCGTTTATCTTAAGGGTGGTCGTGAAAGGCTTATCCATCTGCGTCATGTGTGCATTCAAGGCTTACAAATGTTCTTTAAGATTAACTTAGATAATAAATTCCAGAGAGGGGTGGCGGGACAGAGAGCTATGTCTGCGAACAGACCCTTGAGGATCAAGGCAGCTCCCAGAGCCAGCCTTTTGGTTCAGGCCGCTCCCCACAGCTCCCCCTCTTTTATTTAATAAAATGACGTGCCTGACTTTTATGGCACAGATAATTATTGTGTAGGGCAGCCTTGATGTCCCACAACTCAGTAATGAATTTCTTTATAATACAAGGTATAATGCACACCAAAAGCGCAAACACTAGGAGCACAGCCACGACCCCCGAAAAAAGGTGCCAAACTGTAGTTACAGAGGGAAAATTGGAAAACAAACTGTTAACAAACTCTTCAGCATTTTTTGCCAAATCCATACTAGCCCGAGGAGCATTTTCTATATCAAGAATTTCCTGATGAAGTTGTATTAGATCTAAGGAAATGTTTTCATTATACCAAATACCATTTAAATGTAATTTTATCTTATTCCAAGGGGTCTCAGTATTATTATAAACTTTTGGCGTAACACTTCATATCAATGTATGACAAAATCCACTGAAAAATAAAAAATAAAAATAAAAAAGGAAAAAAAATAAAGAATAACATTAAAAAAAAAAAAAAACTTTTGGCGTAACACAAATCCAATGATAGTTAGCATGACATCTAATCTTGGTTCTTAGCTTTAACCCTTGCACCTCTTCCCCCAAAAATCTTACTGCATCATAAAGCGCATTTAGTCTACCCTCCAACTTTCTATCTATATCTTCTTGACTTCCTAAAGCTTTAGAAGTATTTTTCGCTAAATCATCTACAATGCTAGCAGTATGCACAGATTGAGCTAAAGATACAGAAGCAGTAACAGCAGAAACAATTAAAGTTACAAGCGTTGCTATTCCTAGAATTATTAATCCTATCCCCCTTCGTGGCCTAGCAAGGGCTGTACGCATCTTATTCCACAGCTTAAGCCCTGACTCCTCATACCAAGGTTCAGTGAGGTTCACAGGCATCAAGACGAAGGGCGGTTGTTTGACTATCAGAGCCCCAAAATTATTTTTCATACCTCCTATACAGTTAGTCAGGGTACAATTAAAACAATGAACATGATATAGACTAGCATTTTTAGAAAGAGTCACAGAGCCAACAAGGATCATAAAGGGATAGGGTACACAGGCCCGAGGATATATCCAAGTCTCATTCCACCAATGCGCTCTCCAGGATCGTACTCCTTTGGTCTTCCCTCCAGTCTGCAAAAGGGACCCATCTGTTCCAAAAGCGGCCAACAGCTTCCATATCTCGGTCTGGTACACCATGGTACCGCCAAGATTCCAAATTCTGGCTGCAAGTTGTCTGCTGCCTTCTTTCCGGGGTTCCTGTTGGAGTCTGGCGACCAATCCCAAAGGGAATGTGTGTCATTAGTAATAGAATATACAGTAGCAGTCTCATCTCTACAACAAAGTTTCCATGGCACAGCTATATATCGTCCTTTTACCCCCAGGCCACAAAATGGAATGTCTTTAGGTCCAGTTCCATTGACTCGTCGCGCGTATCCTGTGGATTTCATAATGCTAGGAATATCCACTATCCAACTACAGTCATGGTCATCATCATAAGCAAAGTATCCTGCATCTGTAACAGTAAGACATCCTGAAACATTATGATTTCAGAAAAAACACATTGGTAATTGTGAAGAGGATCCAGTATAAGAAATACTAGCACTTTGAGGAGAGATGTGCTTATCAGAGAAGCCTCCTAATAAGATTGTATCATTTACATACACGGGAACAAAACTCATTTCCCACTCAACTGGTTGTAATAGTGGAGGATCAGGAACATATGCCCAAAAGACATCAGCATTCATGGAACTTATCTGGTTTAAAAGAAGTAATAGAGAAATCAATATATTAGTAGGCGAAGCGGTGGGAAGATTTGGAGAATTCTCACACACCATTTGTAACAGCGCCTGTATCTGCTGGGCTGTTGGTAGCGGGGCTGTCTCCTGGATTGTAAGTCGTCTCATTTGTTCCACCAGCGATTGCCTCCGCCGTGCATACCAACCTTTCCGGGAGCCAGCGCGGCGCTTCGGCATTCTGTGGGAACACAAACATGACCTCTCCCCCATATTAGAACTGGATCCAGCCCATGCCATCTGCCTTCCAGCGAGTCCTTCCAGCTGACCAATGGCCGAGCCTTTTTATTATCATAGTGCCAAAAACGTTGAGCTGCTGATTTGCCATCTCGGTCAAGGCTTAAAAAATTCAAAACAAACAAAGCATGACTAAGAAGATTGTTAGGCATAATAGCATACAAACTCCCCCCTTTTAATTTTTTCAACTGGTGCTGAAGGGTTTGATGTGCCCGCTCAACAATTCCTTGGCCCTGTGGATTATATGGAATACCAGTCTTATGCACAATTTGTAATTGGGCACAGAAGGCTTGAAAATTGCGACCAGTATATCCAGGGCCATTGTCTGTTTTGATGCATTTAGGTAGGCCCATAGCAGAAAAGCTCCGTAAGCAATGCTGAATACAATGCTTACTAGCCTCTCCAGGTTGAAGTGTGGCCATGAGGAAACCAGAAAAGGTATCAACAGTAACGTGCACATATTTTAATTTATCAAAATCAGGGATGTGAGTAACATTCATTTGCCATAGATCATTAGGGAGCAAGCCTCGAGGGTTGACCCCATATGTTGGGAGCACAAAAAATTGTGGACAAGTAGGACAAGCTTTTACAATTTGACGAGCGGCTTCCCAAGAAATTCCAAATTGTAACCGTAAAGAATTGCTATTCTGATGGTGTATTGCATGAGAGGCCTGTGCTGCAGAGATAGGGGTTAAGGAAGAATAACATACCATATGGGTGGCTTCATCTGCCAGAGCATTCCCGGCCGTTAAAAGCCCAGGAAGGGCAGTGTTAGCGCGTATGTGCCCAAAAAAGCAAGGATGAGTTCGGGCTTGAATGAGATTCTGAATTTTCAAAAACAAGGTCTGAATAGAGGCCTTTGCAGCTCCAATGAGGGGGTACTGTTTCAATGACTGAGAGAGCTCTGACAACATAATGACTGTCAGAGTATAAATTAAAACTTTGAGGAACACGTTGTAGAGCCTGGAGTACTGCAAAAAGCTCTACTTCTTGAGCTGATGAATATGAGGTTTGACAATAATAAGATTCATTTTCAATCACCAAACTGGCCATGCCATTGAAAGATCCATCAGTAAAGACAGTGGTCCCCTTTTCCAAAGGGCATTGCTGCACGACTTTTGGAAAAATAAACTGATGCAGCTGTGCAAATTGTAACAATTTATTAGCAGGATAGTGTTGTTTAATCTCCCCTGCATACTGTGCAAGTGCAATTGCCCAATCATCAGAAAATTGAGAAAGCCATAGTTGCTGTTCGGTTGAAAAAGGAATACAGATAAAGTGGGGATCTCTTCCCAAATAAGTCACAGATTCCTGTCTACCTTTTGCTATTACTCTGGCCACAAGAATATGATAAGGACTTAACACCCATAGGGGAGAAACTGGCAAGTAAATCCACCTTAGAGGGTTATCTTGAAACAGGACACTGGTAGGTGAATGTTCTGAGGCAAGGATATAAAGTCCCCTAAGGATATAAAGTCTCTTCTAATGCTGCTGCAACAAATTTTTGACATAAAGTCGGACTATTAGCCATACCTTGAGGCAAAACTTTCCATTGATAGCGGCGCATTGGTTGAGAGAAATTAGCAGATGGAACAATAAAGGCAAATCGAGGACAGTCTTGAGATGCCAAGGGAATAGTATAGAAACAATCCTTTAGGTCTATGATTATTATATGAGCATTTCTCGGAATAGCCATGGGGGGAAGGTAAGCCAGGTTGTAATGCTCCCATGACTTCCATAGTTTCATTGACTCTTCGCAAATCTTGCAAAAGCCTCCATTTTCCAGATTTTTTTCTTAATAACAAAAATGGGCGAATTCCAAGGTGAATTACACTGTTCAGTATGTCCCAATTCTAACTGTTCCTGCACCAGTTGTGGGCAGCGTCAATTTTCTCTTTGGAAAGGGGCCACTGATCAACCCACACAGGCTCCTCAGACTTCCAAGTAATAGGATCTGCGTGAATTACAGGAGGATCAGAGGTCCCTTCTAAAAATACCCAAGTCCACTTTTATCAGGCAATCTCTTAGGCTGGATAGGTGTAACATTTCCCTGGTTATTTCTTCCAAGTCCCGAGGTGGGAAGAAGCCCTTGATCTAAAAGCTGATTACTAACCTGTTCACTGGGGCTGTATAAATATACTCCCATATGGGTCATAACATCTCATCCTCACAAATTTACAGGGAGGTTTGGGAGGATAGAAGGTCTAATGTCCCCTTTATGACCCTCATGGTCAATCCAATGTAACAGCTCTGTACTTTGTTCAGGGTTATTAGTTTGACCAATTCTTTGCAATGTTGATATAGCTATCTGTTTAGGCCATTCTCGGGGCCAGTGTCTCTCAACGATAACAGAAACATCAGCTCCTGTGTCCAAAATATCTGTAAACAACTTTCCATTTATTCTTAACGTTAACTCAGGACGATTATTAGTTATTGCCTGGACCCAGTAGGCGTCAGAGGATCCAAAGGCCTTTTCCCCTCTCCTGGAAGCCAATGCTTTTCCTGTCTGCACCTCAGGGACCAATATCAATTGAGCTATACGCTGTCCACTAGCTATGGTGGTAATGCATCGCGGGGAATGGGCCATAATTTTGATTTCTCCTGTATAGTCAGCATCAATTACTCCAGGAGCTATGAGCAGCCCTTTTATGGTAGAGCTACTACATCCGAGCAAAAGACCCACGGTTCCATCAGGCAAAGGGCCGTATACCCCAGTGGGCAGAGCTTGCATTCCCATTTCGGGAGTCAATACTCTGTAGGAGGAGGAACAGAGGTCCAAGCCTGCGCTCCCTGAGGTGGCTCTGAACAAGTCTGTGACTCGCCTTCTACCATCTGATTTCCCTGAATTGCCCCATAACATTGTTTCGGGGCCAGGGGCTGGCCCCTCACCCAGTTTCCCGACAGCGAGGGAAGTGGGTTGCCCTGGACATCAATTTTTGATTTACAATCTTTTGCCCAATGTCTTCCTTTTTTGCATCTAGGACATAAATTAGGAGTTTTAATATTCCCCGAATTGGCTCGTTGGGGGCAAAAGGCGGCACGATGTCCGGGCTGGCCACAAACAAAACAGCCAGCATTTCCTCTACTAGGTAATCCTCGTTTTTTTTTTTTATCTGCTGTTGATATAGCACTTCTTTTATGCTTTTACCTTGTAAAGCTGCAGCCAGGGTAATACCCTGCATATAGGAAGGTCCAATATCAGCTCATATACGAATGTAGTCTGATAGGCCCCCCTTTTTTCTGTATGGTCTAAGCGCAACCTGACAGGCAGAATTTGCATTTTCATAGGCTAACTGTTTAGTAAGCACCATTCCAGCCTGCTCATCAGCCATAATCTTACCTACTGCTTCAAGAAGATGAGCCACAAAATCTTGATATGGTTCATCAGGCACCTGATGAATTTTTGAAAGATCCTCAGTCTTATTACTAGAACAAGGGAGCTTTTTCCAAGCCTGCTGAGCAGCATTAGAAATTTGAGCATATGCTCCAGGCAAATAATTTAATTGAGTATTCGTAGCCTGATAAGCTCCTTCCCCTATCAACATCTCAAATGTAGTATTAATCCCTTGTAGCTGGTTTAATTCAGCTATAAGGCCACAATGTTCCATAAATTCTGATTTCCACAATAAATAGTCCCCTCCTGTTAAGCAAGCTCTCACTATTTGTTTCCAATCACTAGGTGGCAGATTTTGGCCTCCTAAATTCTCTATCATAGCCTGGGTGAAGGGAGCCATGGGGCCGTATTGTGCACAGGCAATTTTTAATTCTTTTAGTTGTCTGAAAGGTAAAGCTTCATAATACCATTGGTTTTCATGCTCGAATACTGGGAAAGCAGCAGAGAATCCCTGAACAGTTTCTCCAGCTCTTTGGGCCTGTTGCATGGCTTTTTGCAAGGGGGACAAACTGTGTGATTCATGAGCTATAGCTAACGATTTTTCAGGTTTGGAAATAGGCGGAGGATCTAATCCAGCAATAATTGAGGGTGCATAAGCAGGAGGCGCAGTAGGGATTGCACCAGCACCTTCATCCCTACCTTCCCTTTTTATTTCTTCCTGTATTGTTATTAATAATTGCTGCATGAGTGCCTCCAGACTCTTTGTCGGAGGGGCAGCTGCTGCCTGCACATTTGAATCATCAGTTACAAGTAATTCCCAATGATCTTCCTTATGGTAAGCAGCTGCCTGTTCCTCTAAACTTTCCTCATCCTTTGGAGCCAACGTTCCCTCATTTTCCTTCAAAGGTTTGGCAGATTCTAATTCAAAGGTTGTGGGTTCTTTCCCTTCAGGAGTAGCATAAATTGGATCTTCGGGAGCATGTGTTTTAATTTACTACCTTCCTCATGTTCAAAATCAAGGCAGTCTCTTATTAAAGACCATAATGAAAATGTTTCCACAGGAACCTTATTAGGTCCGTGAAGAGTATAATATGTTTGAATCTGTTTCCCTATCTTTTTCCATATCTCTAAACTCATAGTCCCTTCCTCCGGAAACCAGGGACATACTTCCTCAACAAAACTGAGAAAAGTCTGCAATTTTGATTTAGTAACTTGTATTCCCTGATCCTTCAACATTATCTGTAACATACGCACAAACAACTGACGACTATGATCTTGCCCCATAGTTTATACTCTCGACAATAAACCTTCCTGCCCCTCAATATACAAGTATATACACTCTTACTTACCTTAATAGTTTCAATGGGCAGCGGCCGCAAGGAACTTTCGTCAAGCCCCACGCTGATGGTCGCCACTTGCCGGGCCAGCAGGAAGATATCAGCGAGCAACATGATGCGTTCCTTTAGACTAAGAAATAAAGACACAGAACAGATGGGGTCAAGAGGATCGCGGCAGTCAGTGATGATTCTTTATTTCTCAGGGTTACATTTATACTAAACCAAGAAGAGAATCTTAAGAAGAGAAAATATTTTTCCATAAACATCACTTTGAGATAACAATCACCAGAACTCTCTGATAACACCAAAGGCATCCCGTTTATCTTAAGGGTGGTCGTGAAAGGCTTATCCATCTGCGTCATATGTGCATTCAGGGCTTACAAATGTTCTTTAAGATTAACTTAGATAATAAATTCCAGAGAGGGGTGGCGGGACAGAGAGCTATGTCTGCGAACAGACCCTTGAGGATCAAGGCAGCTCCCAGAGCCAGCCCTTTGGTTCAGGCCGCTCCCCGCAGGCACTGATGTGTAAAGTTACCATAGCCTAAACCATTTTTGCATCTTGGATGGTTAAAAGTCAGAAGTGAAATCTGGGAGACATCAAATCCCTGGATATTAGTCAGGAAGTGGTTGCATGAGCCTCCACTGGGCCCTGAGCAACAACAGTTCCCCTGCTGGGTACAGTTCAATGGGCCTGGCTTTTGTTTCCTGTCAGGTTAAGGTGGGGAGTTAATTGTAGCCATGGGAGTATCTGGGGACAGGCTGGATGAAAAACCTAGATTGTAATCTTGGATCTCTTGTGAAAGAGGGTGGTAGGAGAGAAACTGTAGGCCTCTTTCCGGGTGTTGGTGATTTATCCAGTAGTCCCTAAGGTTCTCCCCTTATGCTATAATAGTGGAGATATTTACTAAAGAATTGGTTGTCCATTCCCCTGATGTGTCCCTGCGTATACTAACTAGGCTTCCAAGGAGGAAAACTAAGAGTCTCACGGCTCCAGGTCTAAGAGGGGACAGACTTGTTTGGTGAAGAGTCTTGGAAGTTTCCTCAAAGGACCTTGTCCCGTGCTAACTGTAATATGTACTGTTTTTGGTACTTTGAAGGCCGTAAGGATAGCTGAGGCTCTTGGGAATTTATATCTTCTAGTAGAGCCCAGTAGAAGTCAAATTCAAAAGGGGAGATGGAAAGCTGGTGTACAGGGGTCTGTGGAAAGAGCAGATTTAGTAATTGTCATAAAGTGTACATTATTAAGAAGAAGTAAGATTATTGGGGTGAGTTGTAAGAAGGAGTGATCAAGACATATCAAGGCTCAGAACTCAAGGAGGGGTCACCACCTGATTTCCTTTTGAAAAGAAAGCGAAGGCCATCCAGAGGTTTGCAGTCATAAGAGATGTCTGTGGAATCTTCTGTTGGCTGGGTATCTTCTTCTGGAGGAGGAGCTGTCTTCAGTTTTGACACACGGATTCAGGGGGTGAAGCCTTGGATCTTGGCAGCTCCATGAGTGACCAGTAGGACTTGGTGTGGTCCTGTCCACATGGCTTCAAATGGTTTTTTATCCTATGGAAGGGTCTTTACATCTTCCCAATCACCAGGGTTCAGGTGGGGAGGAGTTTCTGAAAATTTAGGATCTGGCTTGGGGATGTTTTGATCCTGGTGTCCCCAGATGTTTTTAAGGGTTAGTCCCAAAGTTGGAAGATACTGCACTAAGTAATGGGTTTCTGGATCAACCGGGAGGTCTGTACTTAAGAATGGTCTCCCGTAAAAAACTTCATAAGAGCTTAAATGAGACCAGGATTTTGGGATGATCTGAACTCTTAAAAGAGCGATAGGAAGAAGAGTGTTGGAACAAGCACAACAACAAACCGACCTGAGGCAGTGGTGCCACAGAAGAATAAGGAAAAGTAAGACTCAGATATAAGGTGGGGATCAGGGGGCTGATGCCATTCACAAGCAAAAGACCAGATCCTAATCCTAGCATGCCTTTTATTGTTAACATCTACTTCCTTGCTCTGGAGATATCTGTTCTTTACAATCCCAGATCAGGGATAAAGATATACAATGCACAGTCCTCAATGTCAAACCTTCAGACCTTTCATGACTTTGTTTAGTCCTTCAGCTAGTGATGCCGTTTCTCAGCAACTCCCTCAAGGCTTTGGTTACGGGAACAGTCACTAATGGTTTTCCATCAGTCACAGCAGTACTTCAACATCTTGCTTTCAAGATATCTTCCACAATATACTTTTGACTGCTCCCAGCCCTTCGCCTCTGGGTGATGAGAAAGTCATTCTTATTTTTCAAAGAGGCCCCAGTAATTATAGTACAGGTCTGTGCGTAGCCTGAGGACTTCCCCGGTGGCTCAGATGGTAAAGCGTCTGTCTACACTGTGGGAGACCCAGGTTCAGTCCCTGGGTCAGGAAGATCTCCTGGAGAAGGAAATGGCAACCCACTCCAGTACTCTTGCCTGGAAAATCCCATGGATGGAGAAGCCTGGTAGGCAACAGTCCATAGGGTCACAAGAGTCGGACATGACTGAGCAACTTCACTTTCACCTGTGCATAGCATATTCCCTATATATCCCCCTTTTTATTTTTTGAAGCTTATTTTTGGTGATTATTGGAGATCATAGAAGCCAAAGTGATAGCCGCTAATTGCTGTTGTTGTCTGTTGACTTCCTTGGTGATTCATCACCAGACTATGTAGAAACAGAAAAAAAGACATGTAAAAGTTAACATAAAACCAGCCATTGATCCTCCAATAGTTTTCAAGTGAGGGATGGACTTTAATTGAGAAATCCCATCTGCCACTGCATCCAACAGATTAGATCTTTGCAAAAAGTGTAGTTTCTGAGAGGAAGTTTCCATAATCTCTTGTTGTAAGTTATATCCAAAGATAGATTACCTTGACTTAAGAGGTGTTGTTTAACTTTGTCCCAATGAAATGAAGATTCATTATATTTGTGAGGAGTGACACAAAAAGAAGTAATATTCCAGTCATTCTTAAGACAAATCAAGACTATTTACGTGATTACCTAGTAGTATAACAACCTGTTGTAAATCAGTCATTTGTGCAGCTAATTTTCCATCTATTTTTCTTTGGGTAGACCAGAGAACATGAGAGTCTTTATGCCATTCTTGCACAAAGCTCACAGTCTGTACACTCTGATGTAATGCCACTCCTGCTACAGCTGCTGTAGTAGCTACAGCAGTAATTCATAAAATAGCAGCAATTAACAGTTCAGTAAACTGATTAGTGCAGTTTAACACTTTCTTAAGGATTTCTTCTACAATCTAGACTGTAGGGCTATCCTGCCATGGTCTATTCATTTTTACAGGAAGCCATACTCCGGATCTGGTTCTTAGAATATACAGAGAATAGTCACTCTGAAGTTGGAGAGAAGAATTGATACAAGTGTAAAAGGAACAATTTTGACAAGTAGTCCAGAAGAGGCATTATAAAAAGTAGGTCCTACCAAAAATACAAAAGATAAATGAACATATGCTTTAATCCAATGGGTTGAATTTTTATCAAAATGTAAGGAATGACCAGATACTGTTGAATTAAATTGCCCCTTCCATGCTGTTATGGGTTGAAAGGCAGTTGATATTTTCCACAGTTTTGAATGTAAAAGGCATATAAGGTAATTGAGGTAAGGGAGGGGAGAAACTCCCTCCATGTGAATATATAGAGCTATTAACAATGTTATTCATGGAGTCTAAAGTATTGTTTAACAATATAGGCAAATCCAAATTATTATTTTTATCCAGAGGATCTCCTTCGGGACTCCAATCAATAATTTCTACATCAGAATTATTGGCTATAATATATCCAGTATTAGCTTTACATAATTTCCATTGTACCCAATGTTCTACTCCAGATTTTATAGAAATAATACAGCTAGGTAGATGGGGCAGATACAATAGTAGTATTTTCTCCTGCGATATTAAAGGAAAATGCTTCTAACAAGAAAAAATGAATTTTGTTCACTTAAGGTTATTTAACTATAGATAGTCAACTTTGTAATCCTCTCTTAAGACAATGAGTGTTCACCCCCATGCGTATAGGGGTAAGATCTGTTCCCACAGTATAATTAACACTAACATTTGAAAGTTGTTGGCCCTCTTCTTCTGGTTTTAAAGGAAGGCTCAGTTCAAAAGGTCCAGATAACCAAGTAGAGTCATTTATGAAAACTGCAACAGAAGAATCCTCCCATGTAATTGGTCTTAATAGGGGAAGATTGGGCACATATGCCCAATAAATATGATTGGCACCTACTGTGGTAGTTACCACAGATAACATAGCTAAGAACAGGGTAGCCAAGGTCAAAGGCTTTCCTTGTTCTTTGACCAATTATTCCCTTTCAATGGTCAATTTCTTCAATTGCCCCCAAGTGGGCGGTTTGGCTTTGTTGGTCCTTGGAGCCGTTACAGGGCTATTGCTGATTGTCAGTCTTGTTATCCCCATCACTGGCGGCTCTCCAGGAGGATCAATGTAGAACCATGTCCTCTTCTTTCCTTACTTTGACATGCCTTTCTGGTATCCAATGGTGTTGTCCATCATCTGAAATGACAAGAGCATTTCTTAAGACCTTTCTTAAGTCTAAGGCCCTTACACCAATTGTTCATAGCATGTTTCCACCATACCAGAGTATTATCTGCAATCATTTGACCAGGAGTATAATCTTCACTAAGAATGGTGTTCTGAAAATGCAATGTTGCTGCTGGCATTGTATGATCCAATTTTAAATCCAGAAAATTTAAAGTAAATAAAGCTTGGTCTGATTTCTCTTTTGGTGTCATCAGTATGCCATACTTTTATCCCCCTTTCTGTTTAAATAACATATTTTTTAGAGTACAATGAGTGCATTCAATAATAGCCTGGCCTTGAGAATTATATGGAATACCTATTGAATGAGAAATATTCCAATCAGATAAAAATTTTACAAAACCATGACTCACATATGCAAGGTCATTATCAGTTTTAACATGTTTTGGTAGACTCATGTGAGAAAAGCCTTGCAAAAAATGTAGCATGTGTAGATGTTTCTCCAGAATGAGCAGAAGCATAAATCATGCCTGGATAAGTATTCACAGAAACATGAAGAGCTCCCAAACATCCAAAAGAAGGAACATGAGTAACATCAGTCTGCCAAATATCATTGGGATAAAGGCCTCTGGGATTAACCCCCGTAGTTGTAGAAATGTTGTGAGCAACAGTACATGTGGGGCAGGCAGAAACAATATCTTGGGCTTCTTGTCTGGATAATTGAAATTTATTCATCAAGCTACATGTATTTATAGGTGTGAGTTGGTGAAATTTATAAGGAGTAAGAAAAGCAATTAACAAAGAGTCGATGGAATCATTGCCCTTTGCCAATGGTCCAGGCAATTTAGAATGAGATCTGATATGTGTAATGTAAAAAGGGGCAGAACAAAGACTTACTATATTTTGTAATTGAGGTAATATTGTAATAATTGATGATTTAGAAGAAGTCTTTGGTAGAGATATGGTTTCAATAATTTATGTTATCCATACAGCATATTGAGAATCTGATATAATATTTAATGCTGTATAAACATCCTGTAATAAGATAGCAATAGCCTCTAATTCAGTTTGTTGAACAGAGACTAGGGTATAGATTGCCAAATCTTTGTTGTGGGCCCAGTATAACCAGTTTTGAGAGTTTTATTTGCATCAGTAAAATAAACAGGGGCATTAGCAAGAGGAATTGTTTTAGTAATAATAGGAATTATCCATTTGTGCTTAGCAGCAATAGCAATCAAAGGTGACCTTGGAAAATGGTTATGAACCTCACCTATGAAATCAGCAATGGCAATTTGCCAATCTATACTGGTAACAAATAATATATGGATCTAATCATTAGTGAAAGGAACAACAATTCCATATGGATCATAACCAGAAAGTTGTATACATCTGGATCTCATTTTTGAAACTAGAAAGGAAATGAGTATTATGTAAGTAGTCATTATTTTCTTAGGAGTGTGGGATAAAAGTCCCCATTCAAGGATAGCTTGTGGTTGCCGTAATATTCCTGTGGGGGAATCTAAAGTAGGAAGAATAAATAAAGAAATTGGTCTTTATCTGCTTGGTCTTTATCTACAGTCAAATCTACTTGTTTAAGTTGTCTTGCTGTATAGCTTGATTCACAAGAACTAATTCCTGTTTAGCTTGTTCTGTTAGTATCTGGGGCTATCTAAATCAGAGTTTCCTTGTAGGATTTGAAATAGGTGTGTCAAGGAATGATTAGGAATTTCTAAAGATGGTCACAGCCAGTTTGTATCTCCTAATGATTTCTGAAAATCATTTAAAGTTTTCAAGGAATCAGTTTGAATTTGTTTTTGTGGTTTAATATTTCTTTGCAGTATATATCCTAAATAGGTATATGGTTCCTGCTCTTGTAATTTATCAACAGCAATATGTTTTATCAACAGCAATACATAACTCATATTCTTTTAATTTAATCTCTGTATTTAAGAAAATACATTGAAGTTCCTCAGCAGAAGGAGAAGCTAAAAGAATATCATCCATATAGTGGATAATATAAGCATGAGGGAATTGGTTTCTAATAAATTCAAGTGGTTGAAAGTGAAAGAAAGTGAAGTCGCTCAGTCATGTCTGACTCTTTGCAACCCCAAGGACTGTAGCCTACCAGGCTCCTCCGTCCATGGGATTTTCCAAGCAAGAATACTGGAATGGATTGCCATTTCCTTCTCCAGGAGATCTTCCCAACCCAGGGATCGAACCCAGGTCTCCCGCATTGGAGGTAGACGCTTTACTGAGACATGTAATTGACATAATGTAGGACTATTAAGTATTCCTTGTGGCAATACCTTCCAGTAATATTGAGACACTGGTTTTTTATTATTAATTGGCAGTATAGTAAAAGCAAAATGGATAACATCAGATTCTTGTATATGAATAATATTTTAAAAATCTTTAAGATTGATGATTTTTATTTTCCAGTTTTGTGGTATCATAGAGGGTGATGGAATGCTTAATTGTAAAGCACCCACAGGTTCGATTCTAGAATTAATTTTTCTTAAATCAGTTAACATTCTCCATTTCCCAGATTTCTTCTTAATAACAAAGACAGGAGAATTCCAAGGACCAGTAGTTGAGGTAATATGATTAAGAGATAATTGTTCCTCTACTAGCTGTTCAAGAGCCTGTAACTTTTCATGTGATAGGGGCCACTGCTCTAAATACCCTATCATCCCATGGTGTATCAGGATCCAATGGAGGGGGGTTCCTGAACTACAGTGGGCTCTGGCCAAGGAGCCAAATGCTGTGAGACTGGTGATAAAGGGAAAGCTTCAGGGTGTTATCCAGTACCATAGTTAACATGGGATTTAGGACTCAAAAATTGAGTCTCATTTTCCCCTTCCAAAGGATTATATTTCCCTTTATCCAGATTTTCATAAATATGAGGTGGCCAGACAGGCAACTCCTGAGATGCAGGAGGAGCAGGAGTATCAGATTCTGAATCAGAGGAGTCAGACCATTCAGATTGTAAAGGAGCCAAAATAGTATAAATAAGGTTTCAAAGAGACCATACATTTATAGGAATAGGTTCCCCACACTGATAGGCTCTACACAAACAATGCATCACTTCTTTCCACTCATTAAGACACAAAGCCCCTTTTTCTGGGTCCAACCAGTAACAGTGCTTATGAATTGCCTGAAATAATTCCCGAAAAGTCTCCTCTTTCACTTTCACTCCAGAGCTATGCAGTAAAGTTTTTAGAAGCACAATATAGTCAGCATGCTTAGAAGGAGATTGCCCCATTGTGTCCCTGATTGACAAATCCACGGGGGTGTACTCACCAACTACTTTCACTGTCCTCTGTTTTCTCGCTGGAATTCCCCACGTCTTCTGGCACTGTCAAAAAAGCCTCGAAAGCTACTTGCTCCCTCAGGTCCCTGTTCAGGCGCCAAATGTTGGGACCAACCAAACAACGAATTGGCCTGACGGAGCGGTGCAGCAGAAGAATAAGGAAAAATAAGACTCGGAAATAAAGTGGGGATCAGGGGGCTGATGAAATTCACAAGCAAAAGCCCAAATCCTAATCCTAGCATGCCTTTTATTGTTAACATCTACTTCCTTGTGTGTGCTCTGGAGATATCTGTTCTTTACAAACCCAGATCAGGGATAAAGATATACAACGCACAGTCCTCAATGTCAAACCTTCAGGCCTTTCATGACTTTGTTTAACCCTTCAGCTAGTGATGCCGTTTCTCAGCAACTCCCTCAAGGCTTTGGTTACAGGAACAGTCACTAATGGTTTTCCATCAGTCACATCAGTACTTCAACATCTTGTTTTTAAGATACTTTTGACTGCTACCAGCCCTTTGCCTGGGGGTGATGAGAAAGTCATTCTTATTTTTCAAAGAGGCCCCGGTAATTATAGTACAGGCCTGTGTGTAGCATATTCCCTACAGAAGAGTGACCCATGTTTGATGAGTTTCAATTGCTAACTTGATTAAATACCTTTTGAGGGTTTGATTGGCTTTTCCTACCTTTCCAGATGCTTGGGGGTGCCAAGCCAAGTGAAGATAGTAATTAATCTGTAGGGCTTCATGGACTCCTTGGGTTAAACTGGAAATAAATGCAGGGCCATTATCTGATTGTAAAGAGCGTGGGAGTCCAAATCTAGGTATAATATATTCCACAAGGGTCATAGTGACCTCAGATGCCCTCTCAGTCTTAGTAGGGTAGGCTTCACCCCATCCCATAAAGGTGTCTACCATTACCAGGAGGTATTTATAGCCTTTGCAAGGTGACATGTGAGTAAAATGTATTTGCCAACCTTCTCCTGGTTGGTTTCCTTTCCTCTGGATCGGGTGGAGCAACGGGGGTGGTTTTACGGCCCCCTCTGGGTTAACCTGAGGACAAATAGGACAGGCTTGGGATATAGATTGAAGGGTTGAGAGGATTCTTTTTCCAGTTAATATTGTCCCCATTAGTTTAAAAAGGATTTGGCCCCTAAGTGGGTGGCCTGATGTAGGTGGTTTAATATCTTCCATTGGGAAGCTTCTGGTAAGAGAAGTTTGTTGTCTGGTCTCAGTAACCATCCTTCAGGGGTTAAAGTAAACCCACAGTTCTGTTCTTCTTTGAGTTCAGAGGGTGAGTAATGAGGCAGTGAGGGATCTAGACTTGGGATAAGAGGAGCCTGTAGAGTGCTTAGGGTGGCCCTCTAGGCTTCTTTATCTGCTTTATTATTTCCTTAACTTATGTCCAATGAATCCTTTTGATGTGCCCTGCAGTGCATGATGGCCACTTCCTTAGATTTTACAGCTTCTAGTAAGTCCAGAATCTCCGGTCCATGCTTAATTGGGGTATTATGAGTAGTTAATGAGTGGCTGCATGGTCACAGACTACATGGAAGGTGTATGCTGAGTCTGTGTAAATGCTGTCGTAGTCCCTCTCCTAGTTTGAGTGCCCTAGTTAGAGCTATCAGTTCTGCCTTTTGGGCTGAAGTATTGCTCCATGGAGTGGGCCTGACTCTATTACTTCTGTAAGGCTAACTGTTGCATACCCCGAGACCCTTCGGCCCTCCTGAATGGAACTCCTGCCAACAATAAACCATTCTACATCTAGGTTGGGTAAAATGGTATCTCTCAAGTCTGACCTAGCATTATAGGTTTGGTCAATTATTTCTAAACAAGAATGTAGACATGGAGAAGCTTTAGGATTTGGATCAGGCAAAAAGGTGGCAGATTTAGGGTGGTACAAGGTTTGATGGGCATCTCTGGCCCCTCTAAAAGTCTGATACTTGTGAATTCTGCTATCTGAAATCCAATAGAATGCCTTGGAATTGAGAACATCTAAGACCTGGTGAGGAGTGTAGACTGTCAGTGGTTGTCCCATTGTGAGTTTGGAAGCTTCTTCTGTTAGAAGTGCAGTAGCAGATAATGCCCCTAGACAAGGAGACCATCTCTGAGACGTTATGTCCAGAGCTTTAGGTAGAATGTGCTACTGGGCATTGCGATGGTCCCAGGGACTGGATTAGTACTCCCAGAGCCATACCTTTTCTCTCATGAGCAAAGAGAGAGAAGGGCTTTGCTAAATCAGGTAGGCCTAAGGCTGGTGCTGTGATTAGGGCCTTCTTTATTTGTTTAAAATCTGTCTCCATTTCTGGGATCCATTCAAGGGGCAGCTCTTCTGATCCTTTAAGGGCATCGTAAAGGGGTTTAGCTAATAAGGCATAAGTGGGGATCTAGATTTGGCAAAAGTTCATCATCCCTAAAAAGATTCTAAGATGCTATTTAGTGGCTGGCATGGCCATGTCTGAGATTAACTTCCTTCCATCAGGGGCAACTCTTCTTTTTCCTGGGTTAATATCAGCTCCAAGAAAGTGATTTGTTGTGAGGTAATCTGTGCCTTGGCTGGGGATACCTGGTACCCTCATTATGCTAAATGTTTAAGAATGAGAATAGTGTTATTATCTGAGGTTATTTGATCTGGGCTACAGATTATAAGATCCTCAACATACTGGAGTAATATGTTCACCCTCCAATGTTAGCCCTCCAACATATGCTTTCGCCCTCCAATGTTAGAGATGAAAGGTCCTTTGCTAATGCTTGGAAAAGGCAAACAAATGAGGACGATTTCTAAACCCCTGGGGCAGGTGAGTTGTAGGGTAAATTTAGTAATTGGGTCTTTCCATTCAAAGGCAAATAAAAATTGGGAGCCAGGGTGGGCTGGAATGCAGAAGAAGGCATCTTTGAGGTCAAGGACAGAGTAATATTGGATTTGTGAAGGGACTTGACTTAAAAGGTTATATAACTTTGGTACTATTGGGTGAATAGGGATCACTGCTTGATTAACAGCCCTCAGCTCTTGGACTAAATGGTAGGAGCTGTCAGGTTTCTTTGTTGCCAGGATCTGGGTATTGCCGAGAATTACATGGGATTAGAAGTCCCATTTGGAAGAATTTGGAGATTAGAGGCACTGATCCTATTAATACTTCCTCCCTTAAGAGGATATTGTGGTGGTTCAGAGGTTAAAGCATCTGCCTCCAATGTGGAGACCTGGGTTCAATCCCTGGGTTGGTGAGATCCCCTGGAGAAGGAAATGGCAACCCACTCCAGTATTCTTGCCTGGAGAATCCCATGGATGGAGGAGCCTGGTAGGCTACAGTCCACGGGGTCACAAAGAGTTGGACACGACTGAGTGACTCCACTTTCACTCTAGGGAAAGAGTTAGGATCCTTTAGACGGATAACTCGGAGAAGGCAATGGCAACCCACTCCAGTACTCTTGCCTGGAGAATCCCAGGGACGGGGGAGCCTGGTGGGCTGCCGTCTATGGGGTTGCACAGAGTCGGACACGACTGAAGCGACTTAGCAGCAGCAACAGCAGCAGATGGATAACTACTTGGGTGGCTGTTACAGACCTGCCGAGAGTAGAAGTATCCCATACCTCTGGAGGAACTTGCCTGAGGATACTGGGTGGAATTTTAGGTAGGACTGGTTCCATGGTGGTTGTTAAAGTCATATTTACCCATGTAAATGATAAAGTAGCTTTAAGTTTAGTTAATAGATCTCGGACTAGCAGGGGTGGGGGGCAGGTTGGGAGGACTAAGAAGGAGTGCATGAACAGAGTATTTTCGAGGGAACAAGGTAGAAGGGGAGTGAAATAGCCGTAGGAAGGTTGTCCGTCTATCCCTGTTAGGAAGATTGAGGAACAGTAAGTGGGCCCAGAGAAGGAAACTAGGGCTGAATAAGTAGCCCTGGTGTCAATCAGAAAGGTTACAATGGCCCCCACCCCATTCAGGGTCACCCAGGCTCTTCTGGTTTTATATGGAATTAGGAAGCCTGTAGACTAAGCCCCGGGCACTTTCAGCCATCTGCCTCCAGTAAGTCAAGACCCAAAATGCAGTCTGGCTCCTGTTCTTGATAGTCGACTACCACTGACAGTGGAAGTTGACTTCAACTCTGGCTCTGACTGCCAAGTTCTGAAGTACTCCTGGTTTGGGTTGGCAGTGGTGTTGGCCTACCCACCTGAAGGCAGGAGGGACAACTCCTCTTCCAGTGGCCCTTCTGGTGACAGTAAGGGCAAGGGGTATCAGGTGGTGGAGCATGGCAGTTCCTGACAGCGTGCCCTGGCTGACCACACTGGAAGCAAGTCATTAGAGATTTTTGAGAAGGGGAAGGAGCACCCATTGATCCCTGCCGTGGGAGGGACTGACTAATGGCAAGAGCCATGTATTGAGTGTGTCGCTTTAATTTTTCTTCGTCCTTCTGTTCCTGCCTATTCCTAGAAGTTTCCTCCCTGTTGTTAAATACCTTTAAAGGCCATATCAAGCAAAACAGAGGATGGGGTTTGTGGACTTTTTGTAACTTTTGTCTAATGTCCAGAGAGGCCTGACATATGAAGTGGGCTGCAAGAATGGCCTGTCCTTTGGGGGTCTCTGGATCTAGATTGGTGTATTTTCTCAATTAGCTTATACTAATTGGCCCTGGAAAAGGGCCAGGTTCTCAGAAGATTCCTGCATAACTCCCCTAAGTTTATTATAATTAACATGTTTGATAATTGCCTGTTTTCATGCCTTCTAGTAGACAAGTAATCATGTAATTTCTCCTAGTAAGTCCACCTGCTGGCCCATTTTCATTTGCTTGGTATTTGCATCCTGGGTCTTCCAGAGGGACTGCCTCTGTCCCTGCCCTTTCTTCATTAGGGTTTCGGGCATGGCCTCATCTGCCTAAGTTTAAGCTAAAGCCCAGATCCTGTTCTTTTCTTTATGGGTGCAATAAGTAGTTAGAATTATGTGAAATCTCACCAAGTTAGTTCAAAGGCTATGGTGAGGGCCTAAAATTCTCTGATAAAGGTGATAGGGTCCTGACTAAAAGAATCTATTTGCCCTGGATATGAGAGAGGTCAGACATAGGGAAGGGGACTTGGACTCTGATAGTGCCTGAATCTCCATTAGCAATTTCTCTTGGGGGAGCATATTGGGACTTGGCTCCAAGCGTTGGGCTCTCCAATATCAAGTACGGGGAGGAGAAAGAAGATCTGCTACTGGATAGGGAGGCAGGGATTGTGGGGCAAAAGGTTGAGAAGAAGGATGAGATCAGGGGTAGGAAGAGTCATCTAGAATATCTGGTGTAGGAGGAGGTGGAGGGGAGACACGAGGCAATAGAGCTGTAGTGGATAGGCACAAGCAACATGTCTTGCTCAAGTCCAGATTCTGGCTGAGGGCCATGAAAGCCTGAATATAAGGAACCTCAGAATCTTTTCCATGTATCCGACAATAGAGGTCAAGTTGGTGGATTGTATTAACAGTTTAATGTCCCATTAAGAGGCCATTGTTCTTGATTCCCTAATTTGTATTGTGGTCAGGATGAGCTACAAAAGTAAACAAGTCTCATTTCCCTGAGATTGTCTGGGTCAAACATCTTCCAATTCCTGAGGATACAACCAAGGGGTGAGTCTGAGGGAGGCACCCAAGACGTACCAGAATTCATCCTTAGCCTATAAGCCGTAGAATGGGGCTATTGAGAGTCACCAACTGGCAAAAGGCGTCCCTTTTTGTCTCAGTGACGTCTCCCTGCAACTGAGGCAAAATGTCAACCATCCCGACAGTCACATCTGCCTGAGAGGCGACCAGTGTAAACCGTAAGACCGTGCGACTAAGGCACCAGTGGCAGAGGGGAAGATCCCAGCCACCAGCCAGTTGACTCACCGTTAGAAGATCCTCAGGGATATGGAGGCAGGGTGACTTGGGGTCTGTGAGGTCCTTTAGAGCCAAACCAGGCCAAGGAAGAGGAGGCGAGAGTAGGCAGAAAGAGAACTGAGGATTCCTCCTTAAAATCCCATCAGGGAGGCGGTGGCCAGGGGACAATGGTCTCTGTTTTGCTTCAACCACTATGTGTCTGACACGGTGCACAGAAGTTGTCTTGCTGGGGGTGGATGCCCTTGTGGCCTGATCCATTCCATGTCCCCTTCATCCTCAAACGGGAGTCCTCATGTGGCAGGAGCCCTAATGGCTTTTAAGTGCATGACCCATGCCCACACAGTATTGGTTGGCCTAGTCCTCAGTTGAAAAGAAGAAAAAGGAGAGACCCTCACCCATTCGAGCGGCAGCTGCTGGGGTGCAGTGAGCAGTGGGGCCTTTGGAACACACCAGAGGGTAACCCTGGCCTGAGTTCCTCAGCTGCTTCCACAGCATTTGCCTGTTTGCAGAGGGTCCCTATGAGAAAGGAGAAGCAAGGAGGTGAGGGAAGAGACCCCAAGGTCCCCGTACGGGCCACCAAAAATGTTGTGGTCTGGGTGCGGGTTTGAAAAGAATTTCCAGACATGAGGCAGGATGAAAGAAGAATAAAGTTTATGAGAGTGGGGAGGGGAGAGTGGCTGCCAGCACAGTGGGCCGGCTTCCTGACAGTCAGGGAGAGCCGACAGTGAACAGGGGTTTTTGATTCATTTTTATTCCCTGGGTGTAAGGAGTGGGATAGGGACCTAATGGGTCATTTGTTGATTGGGTGAGGTAGGTATATTGGTTGGGGGGGCGGGGGGGGGAAGGGTAAGGAAAATACCTTCTCCCTATATGGGGAAGGAGAGGAGACAGGATATAGTGGTCAGGAGGACCTGAAATTCATTAACAGTTACATCACTGGGAATGGGAGGGAAGGTCATAAAGAGTCTGGTTTTTCCATTACTGCATTCCAAGACCCTCCTTGGCTTTATCTGCTTTTTCAACCTTGGGTCACCACACAGGCCACATGCAAGAGACAGTATAAAAACCGCACAAAAACATCCTGTCCTTCACTTGTATAAGCGTAATATTGGGTTGGCTAAAAATTTGTTTGGGTTTTAAACTTGTTGACCAACCTAATAGAAAAAGAGCTTTGAGTTTGTGACTGGAATTAAAAATTGAAGAAAAGTATGAGTATTAGACAAGAAAATTATTACTTGTAGAATCAAAGCATTTAATCAAAAAAAGTTTGGCTTTCAGACACAACTGAAGGTTAACTGCAAGGTATGTCTGAATAGAAAGCAGACCTACATTTATGTAATAACATAAAACATGGCAGGTTTGTACCATAAATGGTTATGATAGTCATAAAATTGAAATCATGTTTGTGTTGCAAACAGTATAGTCTCAGGAAAAACAAATACCAATATCACCTGTGGTGAAAATTTAGCACAAAGAAAGACTGCAAATTGAACTAGTGATGAGAAGAACACATGGAAATCAAGCCATCATGGCATGGTTTTGGCTTGTATAAAACCCTAGTCATAGTTAGGGTCTAACTCTTAGTCACTTTTGATGAGGAGCTTTAAAACAACCATTCTGAGATAGAAAGAGAAGGGAAAAAATGGTACAAAAAATACCAGAAGGCAAATGATAAAGTAGTAGTAGCAGTAGTGTTAGTCACTCAGTCATGTCCAACTCCACGACTCCATGGAGTATAGTCTGCAAGTCTCTTCCGTCCATGGAATTCTCCAGGCAAGACTACTGGAGTGGAAATGATAAGACGGCAATAGTAAATCACTATATAGTGATAGTCATGCTAAAGATAAACGGATTTAATTCACCAATCACAAAATATAGAGTGGCTGAATGGATTTAAAAAATAAAGAAAAAGAACAAGACCCACTTATGTACTGCCTACAAGAGATTTGTTTCAGCTCTAAAGACACACATAGGTTCAAAGTGTAGGGATGAAAGAGATTTAACTCAATCCAACCATCTTTTCTGACTACAGTGGTATGAAAATAGAAGTCAGCAACTGAAGAAAGCTGGAAAATTTACAAATTTATGGAAACTAAACAACACATTTCTAACAACCAGTGGGTCTAAGAAGAAGTCAAAGGGGGGAAAAATGATCTCTAAACAAATGAAAATAGAAACACACCTTATTAACACTTGTGGGATGCATCAAAAGCAGTTCTGAGAAGAAGATTAATAGCAATAAGTTCATTTATTAAGAAATTAGAAAGATCTAAAATAGCCTAAATTTACACTTCAAGGAACTAGAAAAAGAAGAGCTAGGGTTTACTTCCCTGCTGGCTCAGTGGTAAAGAGTCCATGCTAAGCAGGAGATGTGAGTTTTATCCCTGAGTTAGGGAGATCCCCCAGAGAAGGAAATGGCAACCTATTCCAGTATTCTTGCCTGTGAAAAATCATATTGACAGAGGAGCCTGGCAGACTACAGTCCATGGGGTCACAGAAGAATCAGACACATCTTAGCAATTAAACAAAAGTAAACTCAAAGTTTGCAGAGGGAAGGAAATAGTAAAGATCAGAATGGAAAGTAAATAAAATAGATACCAGAAAAATAATAGAAAGGATTGACAAAACCAAGATCTGGTCCTTCAAAAAGTTAAACAAAATTGACAAACATTTAGCATTTTTCTTAGAAAAAAGGAGAAAAGATTCAAATATATAAAATTAGAAATGAAAAAGGAGACATTACAACTAACTACAGAAACACATAGAATAATAAAAGACTATTATGAACAAAGATATGCCAAAAAATTAGACAACCTAAGAAGTAGATAAATTTCTAGAAGCACACAACCTATCAAGAGTGAGTCATGAAGTAATAGAAAAGTTGAATAAACCAACAACGAGAGCTTTAATCAATAATCAAAAACTTCCCCACATAGGAAACCCAGAAACATATGAGCTCACTGGAAAACTTCACCAAACATTCAAAGAGAAAGTAATACCATCCTTCTCAAAATCTTCCCAAAAATTGAAGGGGAGGGAATACTTTCAAACTCATTCTACAAGGCCAGGATTACCTTATTCACCATAGCCATTTACAATTTATCCATGAGATGCAAGGGTGGTTCAACATATGTAAATCAATAAAGGCAGTATGATTTATTAATAAAATAAAAGATAAAAATCACCTGATTATGCAATAGATGCAGGAAAGCACCTGACAATACATTCTTTCATGATTAAAAAAAAGAAAAAAACTCAGAAAATTGGGTATAGAAGGATTACAGCTCAACATAATGAAGGTCATATATGACAAATTCACAGCTAACATTATGCTCAGTGGAGAAAAGTTGAAAATCAGGAACATGAAATCAGGAACATTCTCACCATTCTTATTCAACATAAAACTGGAAATCCTAGCTAGGACAATTAGTCAAGACAAATAAATGGGTATCCAGATCAGGAAGGAAGAAGTAAAATTTTCACTAGTGCAGATGATATAATTTAGTATACAGAAAATTTCAAAGACTCAACCAAAACCCTTTTGGAACTAATTAACAATTTCAGTAAATTTGTAAGCTACAAAATCAACATACAGAAATCAGTTGCTTTTCTATGTAATAACAATGGAACATCTGAAAAAGAAATTTGAAAAAACTATTCCATTCACATAACTTCAAAAACAGTAAAATACTTAGGTATAAATTTAACCAAGAAACTGAAACTACAAGACTTTGCTGAAAGAAGTTGAAGATGATATAAACAAATTGAAGGACATTCTGTGTTCATGGATCAGAACAATTAATGTTGGTAAAAATGCCTATATGCCTCTAATCATCTATAGATTCAATCCCCATCAATTTACAATGGTATTCTTCATAGAAATAGAAAGAAAAATCCTAAAATTTTATAGGACAACAAAAGATCCCCAATAGCCAAAACAGCTCTTAAGAAAAAAGAACAAAGTCAGAGGTATCACATTTCCTGCTCAAACTATACTACAAAGATACAGTAATAAAAACAGATTCATAGAACAATGGAATAGAATAAACAGCCCAGATAGTAAATACTTGCTTATACAGTAAATTAATATTTGACGGGAGTCAAGAGTACCCAGTGGAGAAAGGATAGTCACTTCAACAAATGGTATTGGGAAAACTGAACAAACACATGTAGAGCAATGAAATTGGATCCCCATCTTACAAAATCCATGAAAAATCACTCAAAATGGATAAAAGATTTAAATATGAGACTTGATCCTGTAAAACTCCTAGGAGAAAATGTAGAGTGGAAGCTTGTCAACATTGATCTTGGCAATGATGTTTTTTTGGATATGACAACAAAATCATAAACAACAGAGGCAAAAACTGACAAATGGAACTATATCAAATTTAAATTTGCATGGCAAAATAAACAATAAAGGAAATGAAAAGACAACCTACAGAATGGAAAATAAAGTTTATAAACCATGGTGTTGCAAATCATGTATCAGATAAGGGGTTAATATACAAAATATACAAACAACTCAGAATTCAGTTGCAAAAAGAAACAGTCTGATTAAAACCTGGGTAGGATAACTAAATAGACACTCTTCTAAAGAAGACATGGTACAACAGGTACATGAAAAACGGCCAACAAGTACATGAAAAATAATGGTTAACATTGATAATCATCAAGGAAATGCAAATCAAAGCCATACTGAGACATTGCATCACACATGTTAGAATAGCTATTATCAAGAAGACAAAATATCTTGTCAGTGCTATTGACAATGTGGAGAAAAGGGAACATAAATGTGTTGGTGGGAACATAAATTGGTTCAACCACTATGGAAAACATCATAGAATTTTCCTCAAAAAATTAAAAACAGTATTACCTAATGAACAGACATCCCACTTCTGTGTAGATACCCAAAGGAAATGAAGACAAGATTTTAAAGAGATAAATGCACTCCCATGTTCACTGTAGCATTATTCACAAAAGTCAAGATATGGAAAAAACATAGGTGCCTATCAATGCATGAATGGATAAAGAAGATGTGAGATATCTTCAGTTTTTTATATTATCAAGTCACGTGAGAAATCTGATTCTTGTGCCTAAACTTATCCTGACATGCATTTCTGGTGATTTTTTTACTTTGGACTTGCCCATTTTGGAGAAGCTCTATACAGACAGAGAGCTCTATCAGTTCAGTTCAGTTCAGTCACTCAGTCATGTCCAACTCCTTGTGATCCCATGAACCGTAGCACGCCAGGCCTCCCTGTCCAACACCAACTCCCAGAGTCCACCCAAACTCATGTCCATTGAGTCGGTGATGCCATCCAGCCATCTCATCCTCTGTCGTCCCCTTCTCCTCCTGCCCCCAATCTGTCCCAGCATCAGGGTCTTTTCCAGTGAGTCAACTCTTCGCATGAGGTAGTCAAAGTATTGGAGTTTCAGCTTCAGCATCAATCCTTTCAATGAACACCCAGGACTGATCTCCTTTAGGATGGACTGCTTGGATCTCCTTGCAGTTCAAGGGACTCTCAAGAGTCTTCTCCAACACCACAGTTCAAAAGCATCAATTCTTCAGTGCTCAGCTTTTTTTATAGTCCAACTCTCACATCCATACATGACCACTGGAAAAATCATAACCTTGACTAGATGGACCTTTGTTGGCAATGTAATGTCTCTGCTTTTTAATATGCTATCTAGGTTGGTCATAACTTTCCTTCCAAGGAGTAAGCATCTTTTAATTTCATGGCTGCAATCAACATCTGCAGTGATTTTTGGAGCCCAGAAAAATAAAGTCTGACACTGTTTCCACTGTCTCCCCATCTATTTCCCATGAAGTGATGGGACCAGATGCCATGATCTTAGTTTTCTGATTGTTAAGCTTTAAGCCAACTTTTTCACTCTCTTCTTTCACTCTCATCAAGGGGCTTTTCAGCTCCTCTTCACTTTCTGCCATAAGGGTGGTGTCGTCTGCATATCTGAGGTTATTGATATTTCTCCCGGCAATCTTGATTCCAGTTTGTGCTTATTCCAGCCCAGCGTTTCTCGTGATGTACTCTGCATGTAAGTTAAATAAGCAGGGTGACAATATACAGCCTTGACGTACTCCTTTTCCTATTATAGTCAGCAAAACAAGGAGGAGCTGACTGTGGGTCAGATCATGATCCCCTTATTGCCAAATTCAGACTTAAATTGAAGAAAGTAGGGAAAACCACTAAACCATTCGGGTATGACCTAAATCAAATCCATCACAATTATACAGTGGAAGTGACAAATAGATTCAAAGGATTAGATCTGATAGACGGGGTGCCTGAAGAACTATGGACATGGAAGTTTGAGATATGGTACAGGAGCCCATGATCAAGTCCGTCCCCAAGAAAAAGACATGCAAAACGGCAAAATGGTTGTCTGAGGAGGCCTTACAAATAGCTGAGAAAAGAAGAGAAGTAAAAGGCAAAGGAGAAAAGGAAAGATATATTCACCTGAATACAGAGTTCCAAAGAATAGCATGGAGAGATAAGAAGGGCTTCCTCAAAAATCAATGCAAAGAAATAGAGGAAAACAACAGAATGGGAAAGACTAGAGATCTCTTCAAGAAAATTAGAGATACCAAGGGAACATTTCATGCAAAGACGGGCACAATAAAGGACAGAAACGGTACAGACCTAACAGAAGCAGAAAATATTAAGAAGAAGTGGCAAGAATACACAGAAGAACTATACAGAAAAGATCTTCATGACCCAGATAATCATAATGGTGTGATCACTCACCTAGAGCCAGACATCCTGGAACTCGAAGTCAAGTAGGCCTTAGGAAGCATCACTATGAACAAAGCTGGTGGAGGTGATGGAATTCCAGTTGAGCTATTTCAAATCTTAAAAGATGATGCTGTGAAAGTGCTGCACTCAATATGCCAACAAATTTGGAAAACTCAGTAGTGGCCACAAGACTGGAAAAGATCAGTTTTCATTCCAATCCCAAAGAAAGGCAATGCCACAGAAAGCTCAAACTACTGCACAATTGCACTCATCTCACACGTTAGCACGGAGAAGGCAGTAGCACCCCACTCCAGTACTCTTGCCTGGAAAATCCTATGGGTGGAGGAACCTGGTGGGCTGCAGTCCACGGGGTCGCGAAGAGTCGGACACAACTGAGCGACTTCACTTTCACTTTTCACTTTCATGCGTTGGAGAAGGAAATGGCAGCCCACTCCAGTGTTCTTGCCTGGAGAATCCCAGGGACGGGGGAGCCTGGTGGGCTGCCGTCTGTGGGGTCGCACAGAGTCGGACACGACTGAAGCGACTCAGCAGCAGCGGCACACCTTAGCAAAGCCGTGCTCAAACTCTCCAGGCCGGGCTTCAGCAGCACGTGAACCGTGAGCTTCCAGACGTTCAGGCTGGATTTAGAAAGGGCAGAGGAACCAGAGACCAAATTGCCAACATCCGCTGGATTATTGAAAAAGCAAGAGAGTTCCAGAAAATTATCTATTTCTGCTTTATTCACTACGCCAAAGTGTTTGACAGTGTGGATCACAACAAACTGTCAAAAATTTTTCAAGAGATGGGAATACCCATCTGACATGACTCCTGAGAAATCTGTTTGCAGGTCAAGATGCAAGAGTTAGAACTGGACATGGAACAAAAGACTGGTTCCATCCAAACTGGGAAAGGAGTCCATCAAGGTTGTATATTGTCACCCTGATTCTTTAACTTATATGCAGAGTATATCATATAAAATGCCGGGCTGGATGAAGCACAAGCTGTAATCAAGGTTGCCAGGAGAAATATAAAAAACCCCAGATAGGCAGATAACACCACCCATATGACAGAACTAAACTAAAGAAGAACTAAGCTAAAGAAGAAGAATTAAAGAGCTTCTTGATGAAAGTGAAAGAGGAGAGTAAAAAAATTTGGCTTAAAACTCAACATTCAAAAAACTAAGATCATGGCATCTGGTCCCATCACTTAATGACAAATAGATGGGGAAATAATGAAAACAGTGGCACACTTTATTTTCTAGGCTCCAAAATCAATGCAGATGGTGACTACAGCCATGAAATTAAAAGACGCTTGCTCCTTGGAAGAAAAGCTGTGACAAACCTAGACAGCATATTAAAAAGCAAAGACATACTTTGTCAACAAAGGTCTGTCTAGTCAAAGCTGTGCTTTTTTCAGTAGCCATGTATGGATGTGAGGGTTGGACTATAAAGAAAGTTGAGCACTGAAGAATTGATGATTTTGAATTGTGGTGTTGGAGAAGACTTTTGAGAGTCCCTTGTACTGCAAGGAGACCCAACAGTTGATCCTAAAGGAAATTACTCCTGAATATTCATTGGAAGAACTGATGCTAAAGCTGAAACTCCAATACTTTGACCACCTGATGCAAAGAACTGACTCTTTGGAAAAGACCCTGTTGCTGGGAAAGATTGAAGGAAGGAGGAGAAGGGGGTGACAGAGGATAAGGTGGTTAGAGGGCATCACCGACTTGATGGACAGGAGTTTGAGCAAGCTTTGGGAGTTGGTGATGGACAGGGAAGCCTGGCATGCTGTAGTCCATGGGGCTGCAAAGAGTCAGACATGACTGAGCGACTGAACTGGACTGAAAATTCAAATGAAAAATGTGTAAAAAGAAAGAAAATAGAACAAAATATCTAAGTGTGAAATAATTATAAAATAGTCCAATGTATGCGTGATATATATATCAAAGAAGAGAGAAAGAATGGGGCAAAAGAGACATTTGAAGAGATAATGGCCAAGAATTTTTCAAAAATAATAGAACTGTCAAACCACAGATCAAAGAAACTGAGAGAACTATATACAGACTAAGTACATGCATGCATGTATGCACATACACACACTCCACCTAGACACATGGGGCTCCCCTGATAGCTCAGCTGGTGAAGAATAGGCCTGCAATGCAGGAGACCCTGGTTTGATTCCTTGGTGGAGAAGATCCCCTGGAGAAGGGGCAGGCCACCCATTCCAATATTCTTGGGCTTCCTTGGTGGCTCAGATGGTAAAGAATGTGCCTGTACTGTGGGAGACCTGGGTTCTATCCCTGAGTTGGGAAGATCCCCTGGAGAAGGAAACAACTACCCACTTCAGTATTCTTGCCAGGAGAATTCCATGGACAGAGGAGCCATGGCAAGCTACAGTCCATTGGGTCACAAAGAGCTGATTTTCAGAAAGAAGAAACACTTCATATTCAAATTCTTAAAAACCAAAGATAAAGTGAAAAATCATCAAAACACCAATAGATCTGAATTTTTAAAAATCTTAGAGAGTTAGGATATCAATGTCACACCACAGCCAGGCCCCAAAGGCATAATCGCTCCAGAGACTATTTTAGCAGAAATGTGAAGACATTTAAATCTGTCTCTTGGCCAACTCACAACTGTCTAGAAGGTTTAAAAAAGAAATTTTTTTAAGAAATGGAAATGAGAAAAAGAATGTTAGAACTCCGTTTCTAAAACATGCCACACAACAATGTCCTTTTGGAACAGATGTAAAACCCAGTGGTGTCTAGACCTTGTTTTCTAGTCTTCCCTGCAAGATGAAAATTTTAGGTCATCTCAGACTCCAGATGGCTGCCCTGCAGTCTTTCTTATTACTTGTCTTGAAGAGGAAGTACATTTTCTTTTTGTATCTCAAACATTCCTCCCCTGAGTTGTCCTAGATGTTGCCTTGGGTCCTGCCACATGAAAGTTTCCCTTCATTCCAAGCCCAAGGAGTACTCAAAATCCTCTCACTTCTCTAAGAAATAACTTGTGAACTTTATGGGCAGAATGTATCATCACAGCTTGCAGGGCCAAAATGCTTTGATGTTGTTCAGTATCTCTTTCATCCAGATTTGGGTTTCTCGTTCTGCCCCTCTGATGACTCTCGCTACTTTCTGTGAATGCTCCTCTGTCTTCACCCATTCATTAAATATTGGTACTTGTTCATCTCTCTATCCTCAGTACACTTTTCTCTTTTCCAGTGATTTTCTAAATGGGGAGAGAGTGCCCCAGGGTGGGTATCAGAATGGGAAGGGGAAAGAGAAGAAGAAGTGTAATTTGAAAAGATTATTCAGTACTGTAATACAATTTTATAGTTGCAGTTTGACAGATAAATCCTGAAATTTGAGATAAAATTAAAGGAAGATGAAAAGTTTTATATTTACATTTAAAGGAGTTGAGAATAGACTTTAAAAAGTTGGGAAACATGGTTTTGCACATTTGTCACTTCTAAACGATTTTACCCACACCCATAATTTCTACTAGACTAATACTCAAAGTGATTCCCCCATCCCCACCCCTGGGGATATTGGCTAATGTCTGAAGATATTTTCGTTTGTTAAAACTGGGGAGAGTTCCTCCTTACATTTACTGGGAAGAAGCCAAGAATGCTGTTGAGTATCCTCCAATGGAAAGAACAGCCTTCCATGACAAAGAATTTTCTGACCCTAAAGGTCAATAGTGCTAAGATTAAAAGCCTCTGTTCTACTCCCTATATGCTAATGACGCCCAAGTCTTTATCTCCAGCCAACACTTTTCTTCTGAATTCTAGAAAAGCATAGAATAATCAGCTAATTATTAGGCATTTTCACTTCAAAATTTTTTTCTTCCAAAATGAGACTCATCTATTCCTTCCACACTTGCACTCTATGATCTGTTACCTAAGTCAAAACCCTTCAAGTTATCTTAGGCCACTACTCTCTATCATTCCTATCCAATCAATCATTAAATTTTCTTAAATTTCTTTCCCTACTGCCAATTATTAGCAGGATAAAGTTTTGAGCAAGTCACCTAATCTCCTTGTGCCTTGGTTTTCTGATTTGTAAAGTAGGGACAATAATAGTTCAACTATCTCACATGTTTGATATGAGGATTAAATAAGTTAATTATTGCTTAGAAAGCTTGGGATGGTGCCTGCATATAGTAAGTACTATGTAAGTGCTTGCTGTTATTATTATTTATTTCATGACCTAATTATTCCTTGCCTAAAATATTGAAATAGAATCTTAAATAGTCTTCCTTCCTCAGTCTTGCCCCATTCAAATCCACTTTCTATAGCTGTTTTCAAAAAGACATATCAAGCTATTCAAGACATATCAAGCCTGATATATAGCTATATCAAGCTATATATCAAGGTCATCAAAAGACATTATTTAAGAAGTGAGTGACCACAGACTAGGAGAAGATATTTGTAATAGGCATATCTAACAAAGGATTTGTATCAAGAGTACATGAAGAACTTCTACAAATCTGTAAGAAGACTGATTAAAATGTGAAGAACCCAGTTAAAATTTGAACAAAAGATTTAAACAAGCACTTCACAGGAATTCCCTGGTGGTCCAGTGATTATGACCCTGTGCTTTCACTGCTAGCGGCCCTGGGTTCGGAGAACTAAGATCAAGCAAGATGCATGGCCAAAAAAAATTTTTTTAATAAAAAAAAAAAAAAGGCACATCATGAAAGAGGATACCTAAATGGCCAAATAAGCACATGAAAAGATACTCAGCATCAGTTTATCAGGGAAATGCAAATTAAAAACACAATAAGTGATCACTATATGCTTATGAGGTTCAGGATACGCAGTCCCAAAATATGATAGCTTGGCGTATTGAGTATTTTAAGCTGAAAGAATTTTTTTTTTTTTAATGGCAGAAACCAGAAGCTTCCTCTGACATCACCACCTCTGCAAACAGGAGATAAATGTCCCAAGTAAAAGGTACCCTCCCTGTACCAGGAGGAAGGGAAACATTTATCAATGGAGATGGGGAATTTAGGGCCAAGAAGACTATACAAACAACCTTGTTTATTCTTTGCCATTTACTACCCACAGATAGTTCAAACTCCACTGCCTCGTCTATGTTTCACAAAGTTGTCGTTTCATTGTCTGAAAGGCATAAAAGCTTCCCTCTCTGTTTACTTTTTTGAGTCTCATCTCTTAGTGGGGCTCCTATTCAAATATATGAACGTACAAAGTTAAACTTATTTTCCCCTGTTAATGTGTCTTATGTCAATTTAATAATTACATTAGCCAAAGAACTTCAAGGGGAAGAAGGGGAAGTTTTTCCTCCCCTACAACATCTACCTGATTGGCTAAAATTAAAAAGATTGAAAATACCAAAATAAACTCAATTAAAACCAAAAAACCGAAAACCAAAATTGTCTAACAGATCGAGTCACTGCTTTGCTCAAAATCCTTCAATGACTTCCCATTGCCTTCAGGATGATGTTCAACCCTTCAAGATGACATCTAAGACCTTAAGGATGGCACAAAACTTCTGAGACTATACCTATTTTTACCAAAACTCTGCCTCTTTGTAATAAAGTAGCATAGCAACATGGAACCATCTTGGACATAGATTACAAATACAAAGCCTCAGTAAATACAAAATTTCAATATCCAAAAAGGTATATTATTTTAAAATTTTTAACTTAATTTACTGATTTATTTATTTTATTTATTTTTGGCTGCTCTGGATCTTCATTACTGAGTGTAGGCTTACTCTGTTGTGTGCGAGCTTAGTCTAGTTGCAACAAGCAGGGGTTACTCTCTCGTTGTGGTACACAGATTTCTCATTATGGTAGCTTCCCTTGTTGGATAGCACAGACTCTAGGTCATGAGGGCTTCAGTCACTGCAGCACATGGACTCAACAGTGGCACTCGGGCTTTGCTGCCCTGTGGCAGGTGGAATCCTCCTAGACAAGGAATTGAATCCATGTCCCCTGCATTGGCGGGCAGATTCCTAACCAGTGGACCACCAGGAAAGTTCTTCACCAAGGCATACTATTGAAACATAATTTTTCTCTCTCAGTTCAGTTCAGTTCAGTTGCTCAGTCGTGTCCGACTCTTTGCGACCCCATTAATCACAACACAACAGGCCTCCCTGTCCAACACCAACTCCCGGAGTTGACTCAAACTCATGTCCATCGAGTCGGTGATGCCATCCAACCATCTCATCCTCTGTCGTCCCCTTCTCCTCCTGTCCCCAATCCGTCCCAGCATCAGGGTCTTTTCCAATGAGTCAACTCTTCGCAAGAGGTGGCCAAAGTACTGGAGTTTCAGCTTCAGCATCAGTTCTTCCAATGAACACCCAGGACTGATCTCCTTTAGGATGCACTGGTTGGATCTCCTTGCAGTTCAAGGGACTCTCAAGAGTCTTCTCCAACACCATAGTTCAAAAGCATTAATTTTTCAGCGCTCAGCTTTCTTCACAGTCCAACTCTCACATCCATACATGACCACTGGAAAAACCATAGCCTTGACCAGATGGACCTTTGTTGGCAAAGTAATGTCTCTGCTTTTTAATATGCTATCTAGGTTGGTCATAACTTTCCTTCCAAGGAGTAAGCATCTTTTAATTTCATGGCTGCAATCACCATCTGCAGTGATTTGGGAGCCCAAAAAAATAAAATCTGACACTGTCTCCACTGTTTCTCCATCTATTTCCCATGAAGTGATGGGTCCAGATGCCATGATCTTAGTTTTCTGAATGTTAAGCTTTAAGCCAACTTTTTCACTCTCCTCTTTCACTTTGATCAAGAGGCTTTTTAGTTCCTCTTCACTCTCTGCCATAAGGGTGGTGTCATCTGCATATCTGAGGTTATTGATAATTCTCCCGGCAATCTTGATTCCAGCTTGTGCGTCTTCCAGTCCAGCATTTTTCTCTCTAGATTATATTCATTTTTACTAAACCCAGCAAAATTAAAGTTGACTTGTTCAAAGTAAGTCTTGTTTCGATAAATATGGCTCAGTTATTCATATAAATGTAATTGTTTATATGAAAGTGAAAATGAAGTCGCTCAGTCATGTCTGACTCTTTGTGACCCCATGGACTGTAGCCTACCAGGCTCCTCAATCCATGGGATTTTCCAGGCAAGAATACTGGAGTGGGTTGCCATTTCCTTCTCCAGGGGATCTTCCCAACCCAGGGATCGAACCCGTGTCTCCTGCATTGTAGGCAGACGCTTGACTGTCTGAGTCACCAGGGAATCCCCAATTGCTTATATAGGCTCCTTTAAATTGGTTGCACTGGAACTTTTCATTAGGAATCTCAGATAGGACCTTTAAAGGGCCTCTCAAGGCTGGGAGAACCATGCCAATGGCTTGTCTTCAGATTCTGCCTGTCATATCTGTAGATTGGGTCAATTTGTGTCTTTTTTAATTGGTTGCACTGGGACTTTTCATTAGGAATCTCAGATAGGACCTTTAAAGGGTCTCTCAAGGCTGGGAGAGCCATGCCAATGTCTTGTCTTCAGATTCTGCCTGTGATATCTGTAGATTACGTCAAGTTGTGTCTTTTCCAGGTCCCTAGACTACCTAGATTCCTGCACATACCAAGACTTAGTCTTTTCCCTTCACCTGATAAGTTTGCTCAGAACCCAAGAGTCTCCAATTTCTGGAGGAACTAGACAGAAAGAAAAGAAAAATATTATAATTTTACTCACAAGTATAAATTACTAAATTGTTGTAAATCATAAGTACATGAGGATAAGGGTTTTTCTATATCTGAAAAACAAAGGTTAGTAGTTCATTTAATCCCATATAATTAATCTTTGTTCTAAGTTCAGCTTTTCCATTAGTTTCATTGACTGTGGCTGATAATTAAAGATGATAGTAACAGTGATAACTTTAAGATGTTTATGAAGGTTTTGTTAAGGCTTATATGATTTCTCCAGTGAAGTGGGTATCTTAACCACTGGAGATTAAAGAAACTATACTCCAAGTGGGAAACACATGATTTCTGATCATCAGCCCCGCAGCTGGGAAAGCTTTAACCCATCAAACAGAAAATGAAGTTTGTCAGGGAGCCGGAAAAAGTCAAGCAGCTGTCTTGGATTTCCCATAGCCCTGATTTTTTTATTTACTGCTGTTGTTTATTCACTTTAATTTCTCTGATTTAGGAGTAGACCATTTCCATGCTAAAAGGGCATCAGGGAGGGAGAAGTCTGACAAATGATCTCTGCTTGAGATCAATCTTAACAACATACAAAATTCTTTTCTTGAAGTACCCGTGCACAACACTTTTTATCAGTTTCATATTAATGTGTCCCTTAGTTTTTCCACCCAAGAAACAACCAACTGTAGGATAAAATTATCATTATTTTTTTCTCAACAGAAATATCTCATCTTTATATCTTCTCTCACTGGCAATAGATCTCCTATTTGCTTTACCCACTGAGATGTTTCCCTTACCATTTCAGTGGATTTACTTATGGATTATAATTTTTAACCCTTTATAAAACCCCTCAATCTCTAGTGAGAACCAAGAAGAAAGTAACTGTGAACTATTTGATATATTGGCATTCTCTGATTGTCAAACTTAATAATATATTCTATAACTTCTAACAACCAGCATTTTCCCAACACACGATTTCTTTTCTCAAAGTGGCATAAGACATGTGTCTAATAGATGAAATTATCTTTAGTTTCCCTTTGTAAGAAGACAAAAGTAGTTAAATCTAGGTTGTTTCATTTGTAAGCACTTGCTTTTCTTTAAGCCAATTAAATAGAGCCCACTTAGAAATTTAACACAGCAATATTATCCAAAGACAAAGACACATACTGAGACATACATACATTCAGGCAGAGATCTCATTTTTCATCTTTTTATATGAATCAGGTATTGCAATTAAACATCAGTTTATGAATAAGAGTCAGCATAGTCAAATTTATATATTTAGCTTTAAAAAACTTATTTTTCTTCCCTTCTTCCCCCTGCCCCTGCCCCTTTGGCTTGAAGTTCTACTAAATAACCCAAGGCTAACGTCCCAGGCAAAGTGAGCTGTGCTGTACTTCAAGAACATGATGAGAGTTAACTTCAAGTTTTCTCCTAAGAATATTTTTGTTCTCTCAGGGTCAGTGTTCTGGGGAAAAAAAAAATTTTTTTTTATTAAACCAGCTTTCTCTAATTACACATACAAAGAAGACCAGTTTTGGAATTTTCAAAGAGTTTCATCTCAACCAGTTTTCTCTGGAGTCTAAAGGAAACTGTGACCATAAGGTGTTAAGTTACTGTTATCTAACTTACAGTTTTATAATGATAGGTTGACCAGTTGGCCAAAATTTTCCCTAGGGGGCTATCAGATGGAATCAAAAGTGCTTCCCATGTTGAGTCAAATTGAACAGTTGCCAGCAAAACCAAAAGCAAACCAAATCCTTGCCAGCCAAACAGAAGCCACACACACACAAAAAACAAACCCCAAGGTTCACATTGGCTTCTAATCCCGTGCCTTAGCCCAAGTGGCACCTTACAATGAGATCTTAAAATTTCCATTTCCCAAATGGAAACAGATGTTCCCCAAATGGACAAGATTGAGGGAACTCATAGCACATGCCGACGGACTTACCAAAGTGCTGGCAGAAGTGTCACGACATCCCAGTGCTTTCTCCTTGCCCAAAATATTTTCTCAAAGTTCAGACCAGTGCAGGCAGAAGGAGAGGGGAATGTCCTCATGGCAAAGGTGGCCTTGGCAGCTGCTAGAGCAGCCTCTCTTCTGCCTTCCATCCCAGTCCAAGAGCTCCAATTACCGTGACAGCAGTCCAGGTATGATTGTGGCATAGCCCTGTGGCGAGGGAGCCCTGGCGATCCAGCCTGCAGAGGAGTCTTCCACCTCTATCCTGAAGAAGGCAGTCTGGAGAGAAACTTCAGAGCATCCACTCAAACTGAGGGGCCCCATGGGGCTGCCTGCCCACTAGTCGATCCTGGATCCCAAGATTCTATTGCCAATATTCAGCTTCTGTTCACTTGTGCTGAATAGAAACAGGGAGACAGAGTTTTGGGTTAAGTAAAAAGAATGGATTTTATTGCTTTGCCAGGCAAAGGAGGTCACAGGGGCTACTTCCCTCAAGACTGTGACCCAACCTGGAAAAGGTAGTAGCGAGTTTTATGGAGTTCAAGGAGCAGGGCGTGATCAACTTATAGACAATTCTCGGATTGGCATCAAGGTGATATTTCAAGCATCATCATCAACCTTCTGGCTTCAACCAGTTCTGGGGTCTGCAGTTTTCATCTGGAGGGGATCTGCTTCCTGTAAAAATAACTTAGGAACGTGTGTCAGGGCTTTATCCATATCTTTCAGGGAACTGTGAGCTTGGTAATTCAGCTGTGTGGCAGTTATGGTCAAAATTGTTCCCAATTCCTTATCCCAAGAGCTAGCCTTTGTTTCTACATCTTCACATTTCCTAATCATGAACTCTTAAGTCAGCATTTTACTTCAAAAGACAAGGACATACGGGCTTGTACATGGTTTTACTATTACTATAATTCCCACCCCAATCCTATGCTCCACCACTATCACATTTCTTACTGTTCCCCAAATTTGCCATATTTTTACCTATGTCTGTGAACAGAGCCATTTTGCCAACTCATACTTATTGCTTAAGACCAAATACTGCTCCATCCTTTTCAAGACCAAATTCCTTCTCCATAAAGACTTCTGTAAGTTGCACATAGCTAAACTCTAGTTTGCAAGAGTCACCTAAATGTTGCTGACTCCAGCAGTGGCCCTGCCTCCACAAAAATCTCTCTCATTCTTAAATATGATGTGCCATATTTTGGGTCCCTTGACTTTGGAATAATGTTCTTGTTTTATTTTCTCCTTGGCTAGCAAAAGAAGGCTGTTTGCTGCTCTCTACTGCCCTCTGTTGAAACAAAGTGGACAATGTGAGTTTCCTCTGTAGGACAAAAAGCCCAGTTTTCAAAAAAAACTAAGGATCTAAGCAGTTTAATATAAAAAGCAGCCAGTTAATGGGCTAGAGTGGTGAGAGTCAGGTTCAGGAGCAAGAAGAACCTGGGGGTGTTGTTTTCTAAGCCACTTGCTCCGCTCTTCTGCTTGAGTGACCCTTGACTTCAGACAGTGAGATCAAAAACTTGCTTTCATTCACTCACATTCTGGCTTTAGACCCTTAGTAGTGAGGGCACAATTTGAAGTGGCAGTAGAAAGCTAGGAATTAGATCCCAACATCTAGGATCTGCTGAGACTGGCTGGGACCAGAGACCCTTTGCTAGAGTGCTGCAATCCTTGCAGGTAGAGCAACAAAATACAAAGAAACTATATAGCGCAAATTCTGGACATAAGTTACAAAAGAGACCCCAAAACCCAGCCAGGAGCACAAGCAGGGGATGGAGAGCAAAAGCAGAGTACAGAGCATGCCCCCTGCACACAGCACCCACCTAAGGTGTAGGAAAACCACCAAGCTACGCCTCCTGCTGACCCCTGGAAACACTCCTACCCTCGCCCCATGTAAGGAACAGCCACCACCACCACCCAACCACCCCCTCATCTCCCCCGGGGCGAGCAAGCAAGGGAATCTGTTCCTGCTTCCCCCTGCTGCAGCAGAAGACCCAGTAAAGCCTTGCCTGAATTTCTTGTCTGGCCTCTAGTCAATTTCTATTGATTGGGGAAGGCCAAGAACCCTAGTGGTTATCACTGCTACTCAAATGGCTTAGAACATCCCCCTCAGGCCTACTTTGTCCTTTAGCTGTATCAAGTGCATGGTCCCCAGCAAGGGTATTCAGGAGGGTAGGAACACTGTCTTAAGCCAAACATGCTAAGAATTGCTAGAAACTGCTCCTGGGTAGGGCTGAAGCTGCCCTGCTCAGTAGCAAATCAAAATTAGATAAGAACATTTGAAGAAGTATAAATGAGGTTCTAGGGCTTTCCTGATGATTTAGTAGGTAAAGAATTGGCCTACAATGCAGGAGACACAGGACACATGGGTTCGACCCCCTGGGTTGGGAAGATTAGATAAGGAAATGGCAACTACTCCACTGTTCTTGCCTGGAAAATCCCACGGACAGAGGAGGTTCTAAATGAGGTTCTAAGTGATTCAAAATTATCATCTTGTCATTGGAAATAGGCCAGTGACAAAATGATAATTTTCATCTCATCAAAATGAGGCCCCAAGGCCTCAATAAATAAAGGAAACCCTTCTATGACTTCCAGGTAATTTCCTAAAGCACAGTTCTGCTTGAGGCCATGTCTCTAGTTCTAACTCATACCTCTCCTTCCCAATATCTAACGGATTCTGACCACTCCACCACTGTGTCCCACAGGCATCTCAAACTCAGAATATCCACACTCAAACTTATATCTCCTTACTCCATTCCGGCTAAAATTCTTCTCATCTTATTTTCTACCTCAAGAAATAGCACCTCCCAAGCCAGAAATCTAGATATCATTGGGTTTCCTTACTCTCTTTCATAATCCACATCTAATTTTTCCCGTTCTCTTTGCTAAATATCCAAACCCCGCTACCATTAACCCTTACCTTGGTCCCAAGTCATCTCCATCTGCCACCACGCCTACTGCAGGGGCTAACTGATCCTTGTGCTCCCAGGCTTACTCCTTCCAGCCTGTTTATAAGCCACAACCAGAGTAATGTTCAGACACACCGGAAATCAAAGAAATGCAAATTAAAATAATAAGACCGCATTTCTTGTCTACTACTTGCCTAGAATGTGATTAAATGGATTCTCATAGATTTCTGAATGAAGTGTAAACTAAAATAATTGTTCTGGAAAAAAATGTGGAAATGCTATTAAAAGTTGAGCAATATGCATGTGTATGCCATCATAATTTCACTTCTGGGAAAATGGCCTTTGGAAAAATGCCAAAATATATTTTAAACTGCCATTCTTTGCAGCACTATTGAAAATAATTAAAATCAGAAAGTCTGTGAGATGACAAATGTGTTAATTAACTAAAATGATAAAATCCTTTCACTATATATGTATAAAACCAGCCACCGCAATGTGCACTTTAAATATCTTATAATTTTTTGTACTACCTATGTCAATAAAGCTGAAATTTTTTTAAAAAATTAGAAGCAATCTAAAAATGTCCAAAATCTGACGTTATGTAAATCGCTCGGAGAGAAGTGTATGTATCAGTTAGGTGACTTTCCGCAGCAAGTACCAGAAAACTCTCAGATGGCTAAAACAACAAGTGATATTTTGCTATATCATACATCAAGTTGTCTGAAGACAGGGTGGTTCCAGGGCTAGTTAAACGATGACTCAATAATGTCACCAGTCCCCCAGATGTTTCTCTTTACTATCATTAGCAGTTTAGCCACTTCCCTTATGGAGGCAAGATGGCTGCAGCAACTCGCAGAATCACATCCTTAAACATCACCATGTTCAAAGACTGACAGAGAATTTATTGCTGCTTGTGCTCCAGAATTGCCCCCCTATGCCCACAATGAGATTGCCCTTGAGGATTCATTGCCCAGAGCTGTATTACACATTCAGTTCTAAATAAATCCCTAGCAAGGGAATTGGTTCTCAAAGCATGACTAGCAGTATTAGCATCATATGGTTAGTCATTCAGTTGTGTCTGATTCTGCAGCCCCATGGACTGTAGCCTGCCAGGTTCCTCTGTCCATGGAATTTTCCAGGCAGCAATACTGGAGTGGGTTGCCATTTCCTACTCTGGGGATTAGCATCATAATCTGTTAGAAATGCAAATTCTGGAGCCCCATGAGAATCAGAAAATCTGAGAGTGGGGCTCACTAATTTGTGTTTTAACTGGGCCTCCAGATGACTCTGATAGAGCTCAAATATGAAAACCACTGACTTAGACTAACCAGAAGCCACCTCCTGGGGCTAGGAAAATGTCTAGTCTTCTCTCAAGTTCATGCACACCATGTGAAAGTTGCTCAGTCATGTCCAACTCTGCCACCCCATGGACTATATGTAGCCTTGCCGGGCTCCTCTGTCCATGGGATTTTCCAGGCAAGAATACCGGAGTGGATAGCCATTCTCTTCTCTAGGGGATCTTCTCAACCCAGGGATCAAACCCAGATCTCCTGCATTGCAGGCAGAGTCTTACCACCATATATCTGAACCAAATCATGTTCTACCAGCAAGGAAGAAAGGGAGAAGTAACTTTGGACCAGGCAATATCTGTAAGAGATAATCACATTCTAATGATGATGAGTCTTTTAAGGATACAGGGAGTGACATGGTCTCTTCCTTTTCACACATTCCTCAAAAATAAATATTTCTTAGTATGTTTTCTTCAGTTAAAAAATGTGAGGGAATTCCCTAGTGGTCCAGTGGTTAGGGCTCTACACTTTCACTGCCAGGGCCTGCGTTTGATCCCTGGTCAGGGAACTAAGATCCCACAAATCTCATGGTGTGGCCAAAAAAAAAAAATGAAAATGCTGACTGATATGTGCATTTGCAGCCTATGCGTATGTGGAATTGTAAATAATTGTTGCAGAATAATTATGTAATGTAATATGTGAACAATAGGAATAAAATAAGCAAAATACAAATACATAGGGTAGATGTGTGTTTACATGAATATAGATGTATAGGGAAAGTTTTGGAAGGACTACAAACTTCTCAGTGGTTATTCCTAAGTAGGGGAGTGAAACTGGGGGAGAGATGTACCACTGTCACTTTTACTTTATTTACTACTTGTGGAGTCCTGCCCCAAGGCCACAGGTATGAGGGCCTTGTACCAAGGCCACAGAAGCAGAGCCCAGAACCAGGTCATCTCTGAAACTTACTGAGACCCTTTGTAACTCACCGTTGCTAAAAGCCCCCCTGATCATCACCAGCCAGCTTATCACCCCAAGTTAGGCAAAAATTTCCACCTTGGTAGTTACCCAATAGCGCCATAACCAACCACATTATGCTTCCAGCAGGATTTTCTTTGTCTTCAGGCTATAAAAATTGGCTACTAACCCACAAAAAGTGTTGGCTCTCCCTGACCTGTTAGGAGGTGTCTGTTTGCTGTGCTCCCAGGGCCCACGTTAACTCTGCTCTTTGTTCTTAAAACCTCCCTCCTGTCTGCCATATACTATGTCTGGAAATTCTTTTCCAAGCTGCATTCAGGCTGCCTCGACATTTCTTAATTGTTTCACTTATTTATAGAAAGACTATATTATAGATCACATGTGTAGTTTCAAACAAGTAATTGTTTAAAATGCCAACACAAAATATAAGCAAGAGGAGAAAGGACTGAAGTTCTAGGAATGATTCTGAGCTCTGCTCACATTTCCACTGATGAAAAGATAACACTAAAGAAAAACTATTTCAAAACTAAGCATTTTTGTTTTGTTTTGTTTTTGTTTTCTTGGTGTCAGTTTCATTTTTCTAGTAAGTTTGACTGACTTGCATGGAAGAGAAAGCATGAGTTCAGCTTTATAATTAACTGTTAAATCTTAGTACTATTAATTTGATAGCTCTGCTAGAAAATTCCCTGGACTCCCAAAAAATAGCCTTATGGCCTTCATAAGAATTTTTAAAAGACAAAATTTATTACTTTGGGTACCAGAAAAGCTTTATCAAAAGTGCAAGCTCTTATCCAACTCATCCAAAAAAATCTGGACAAGGAACACAAAACTCAAAGGAAAAACAAATACTGAGGTTGAGGGACATAGAAAACCAAGAAGCAGTTTATTTAGGGCAGAAGCCAAAGTTACAGACTCAGAGAATAGGGTGGGTGTCTTCCCAAGTGATGGACGCCTGAAGATTTCTTTATCCCACTTTTATGCTGTTTTTAGCCCTTTGAATGGGTGAGGGTCTTTTTGATTAAGGATGGAATATTCATTGAGGGGAAGGTTGAAGGATGGTCTGAATTGCACCAAATTTCTTCAGTTCCTGATCCTGAGCACTTATCTCCTGAAGTACCACAAACACACTCTAAGAATTTGTTGGTCAGCTGCTAAGTCATGTCCAACTCTTTGCTATTCCATGGACTGCAGCATGCCAAACTTCCCTGTCCTTCACTGTCTCCTGGAGTTTGCTCAAACCATCGAGTTAGTGATACCATCCAACCAGCTCATCCTCTGTTGCCCGCTTCTTCTCCTGCCCTAAACTTTCCCAAGGTTTTTTTTTTTTTTTCCAATAAATCAACTCTTTGCATCAGGTGACCAAAGTATTAGAGCTTCAGCTTCAGTATCAGTCCTTCCAATGAATATTCAGGGTTGTTTTCCCTTAAATTTTCTATATTAGTTCAAGGCCACCACACATGGAAGTTCATACAAGGTCATCAGCAACCTGTGTGTTTTATTGCCCATGCTCCTTGATTTTCATGGTGAGAGTTTCTTCCTCAGATGCTACCAAGTTTCTGTTTTACATATTCTTCCTCCCTGTGTCATGGCCTCATTAAGTGCAAAACGAGAAAGTGTCTTTGCCTTCTCCTTAATGCCTACGTGTGAGAAGGCTATCCTTAGGCTTGGCCCTGTATTTCTTGCATCACTTTCTGCAAGGCTTAGAAATTCAAATTGAAGCCAGCATTCAAAATGATAGGGCTTTCCTGGTCACTCACACAGTGTAGAATATGCCTGCAATGCAGAAGACCTGGCTTGGATTCCTGGTTAGGAAGATCCCCTGGAGTAGGGAATGGCCACCCACTCCAGTATTCTTGCCTGGAGAGTTCCATGGTCAGAGGATCCTGGTGGGATACAGATCATGGGGTCGCACAGAGTCAGACAAGACTGAGTGACTAGCACACATTGAAAATGATAGAATGTTAAAAGGGAAAGAACTAGATATAATCTAGCTCAATTACATCATTTACAGATGAGCTTAGGAAAGAGAAGTGGCTTGACAGCTAGCCTCTGTCAAACTGAAACCAAAACTTGGATTTCCTTCCTCTTCCACCATTATCTTTCCCATACCACATCACCAACTTAAAATTCTCCAAATCTGGGGGGAGTCTAAGTGTATTCTGATGTGAGATAATGAAGTAGGGTATGTATAAGTCACTCTAGCAGATAGCATCTGTTTTCTGGAAAGCTCTTACACGTCAATAGACTGTTATTTTAATGGCAACAGCTAAAGTACAGGCTGTGGTTTAAGGTCCCACCACAAATATACTTCAGTTCCTTGTAGTTTTCTTCCTTTCTGTCTGTCTCTTCCTGTTTTTGGAGCTGTTCTCTCACCTTGACTGCCTTTGTGTGTCTCTATAAGCATGTCTGTTCTCAGACCTCTCAGAGTTGCTTCATTCTGGGTGCATTTTCCATCTGTATTTGAGATTGAGTATCTGTGAAGTGGGGTCCTGTCCTCAGTATTTTTTTTACTTTCTGAGCCTCTTTGTCTTTCTCAGTGTTCCCCCATTTTTTCTTTTTAATGAAAAAGCTTCCAAATGATTCTAGCCCTTAGCTGTTTGATTCTTCCCAGAGCACCCCCCAGATATTATGGAGCAGATATAAGCCATCCCTACTACGCTCTATTTGAATTCCTGACCCATATAACCCATGAGAACAATGAAATGTCTGTTGTTTTACACCATAATGATTATTGTTTTAAATTTGAGTGTGGTTTGTTTCATAGCAATCGATAACTAGAGTTCTAGTTCTGGGCTACATCGAAGACAACCAGGCCAGCCTGCCGCTCACACTCCCTCTCACGACTCTGTGTCTTGGATGACTTCACTGAATTTCTGCCTGTCTTCATTCTAGTATTTCCTCAATCCAATTGTGCTGCTTTGGAGGTGCTACAGGTGGCATAATCTCCCTGGATTCCTGCTCAGGACTGCTGTCAGCAAGCTAGTCAGAGAATACTTGACCTGAATACTACTGGAGAGAAGTTCCTGAGACCAAGGACTGGCCTAGCTACAAACCCATAACCTTCAACCTCTGCTGGGCCCTTGGCACTGCTTGGCAATCCTTTTACATGTAAATTTCTCCTGTTCAGCTCCTTCTCCTGTTCACCGTAAGGACCACTCTAAACCTTCTCAGGCACCCTTAAGTCTTCTTACTATCACCTTCACCTCCTCTTTCTCAACAGTTGACTGCCTCCTTACCCAAGAAAATCAAGGCAATCAGGCATAAAGTACTTCACCTTTCTTAATCATTGTCTAAAAATAGGTTTGCATATGACTTGCCTTGAGCACCGAAGAATTGATGCTTTTGAACTGTGGTGTTGGAGAAGACACTTGAGAGTCCCTTGGACTGCAAGGAGATCCAACCAGTTCATCCTAAAGGAGATCAGTCCTGAATATTCATTAGACGGACTGATGCTGAAGCTGAAACTGCAATCCTTTGGCCACCTGATGTGAAGAACTGACTCATTTGAAAAGACCCTGATGCTGGGAAAGATTGAAGGCAGGAGGAGAAGGGGACGACAGAAGATGAGGTGGTTGGATGGCATCACCGACTCAATGGACATCAGTTTGAGTGAACTCTGGGAATTGATGATGGACAGGGAGGCCTGGCGTGCTGCAGTCCATGGTGTCAAAAGAGTTGGACACAACTGAGTGACTTAACTGAACTGAACTGATGACTCTTCCTCACCTCCTGCTTTTAGCTCAGAGGGAGAGGTGTTCCATACCCACCTCAGAACCGACTCTCCACCCATGCTCTATTCTCATGTCTTCAGGACCTGCGCTTGCTTCATCATATATTCCCTCTTTATCATGCACCCAACTTCTCCCACTCCACTGACTTCTTCCCAAAGAACTGTAAGCAAGTTCAAGTCTTTTACTTAAAGCAAAATCTCCATTTCTTTCCTTGACCCCCTTCTACTTATTGTCTTCTAATTGTCCTTTCTTACTGTGTCACTCAGGGCTCTTGATAATAAGGCACAATATCAGAATCTGGATATATTCAGAGTCAAGAAAGGAGTCTATTGGAGGGTCACTGGAAGTAGGTCAGCCAATCCTACTGTTGTGGTGACTGGGACCCAAATGTGTCCCTCTCTTCTAAGGGCATCTACCTTATACGTGACCAAGTCTTACTGATTCAAAATTTAACATCCCAGGAAAGACAAACTGGCCAGGCCTAGATCACATGCCTGATCTTTGGCTTTCTGCATTAGTCAACTCAGGCTGCCATAACAGAGTATCACAGACTGGGGAGCTTAAACCTCAGAAATTCATTTTCTCACAGTTCTAGGGCTAGAAGTCAGAGATCAGGTGTTTTATGGGTTGTTGCTTTTTTTTTCTGTGATCTCTTTCTTTGGCTTGCGGATAGCCATTTTCTAGTGTGTTCACATGGTCTTCCCTCTGTGCATGGCTGTGTCCTAATCTCCTCTTCTTATCACCATACCAGTCAATCCTGGGTTATGGTCCACCATAATGACTTCATTTTAATGTAATGACCCTTTAAATACCCTATCTCAAAATATGGTCACATTCTAGAGGTACTGGGAGTTAGGACTTCAACATATAAATTTAAAGGCGACACAACTGAGCCCATAACACATGCCCAAGATGGAATAAGGGGGGTTGCAGAGAGGGGAGATCTGTCTCCTTTGGCTTCTGCAATAAAAAGCAATCACCACTTTCTATTACTACTCACAGTGGGGGCTTCCCCAAGGAATACTGAGGTGCTGGTAAGAAGGGGAAGAGGAGTGGATCCTGTCATGTTTTCATAACACAGACACTTAAAAGCAGTAGTAACTCATGGCCTTCCTTGATGGCTTCGTGGTAAAGAATCTGCCTGCCAATGCAGGAGAAACAGATCTGATCCCTGATGTGGGAACATCCCACATGCCGCCGAGCGACTACGCACATGCGTGACAGCTACTGAACCAGTGCTCTAGAGCCTGGGAGCAGCAACAGCTGAGCCCACAAGCCACAACCCCGGAAGCTCAGGCGTCCTGGAGCCATGCTCCACAGCAAAAGACGCCACTGCCACGAGAAGCCCACTTGCCACAACTAGAGAAAAGCACGCACAGCAACGAAGACCCAGCACAGCCAGAAAGATATAAATAAATATTAAATAAAATTTTAAAAATTAAAGCACTTTTTCACATCTACCCAATCTTCAGCAGAAAGTTATCAAGCTCGTATCCCCAACCCCAGCCCCTGAAATTGCTCAAGCAAAGGTGGTAAACAGTTCTTGGATTGCCAAGTGGAAAGAACTTTCTCTTAAACTTTTCTACAGCATTTTATGCTGTTGAATTCTCTCTCCTAACAGACCCATTCTCCCTGGGCTGTCTTGCTGTGCTCTCTCCTTTAGCCCCTCCTACCCAATTTCCTCTGTCAGCTATCCTTCCTTTTCACACCCTGTCAAAGTTGCTGAGTGTTAAGTTTCCGTCATTGGCCCTCTCTTCACCCCCTTCCCACCTCTCCCCTCGCTTCCCCTTTCCCTCACTGTTCCCCTTTTTTTCTCACTCAGTATTCTTATAAACAAAGAGATTTTTATACTTCGTCTTAACCTATGCTCTCTAGAAGGGCTTCACATGGAGGTTCTTAAATTATAGGGAAAATTGTATGTATATGTGCATTTTTTTCTTAGGAGAGGGCCTAGAGTTTTTATCAAAAGTTTAAAACATCAACCATGTTGATGCCTCCTAAATGTTTTGTCCAGACCCTTCTGCGTTCCAGAGCCATATATCCAACTGCCTACTTGACATCTTCACCTAAAATCACCACCAATCTCCAAGTCAGTGTCAAAAGCTGAGATCATTATCTCTCTCTCCCAAAGCCTGCTCTCCTTCCTCTATTTCTTATGCCCAAGAAATGTGTTACCATCCTCCTGATAACCCAAATCAGAAAGCTGAGCATCACCTAACCCCTCCTTCTAAACCACTCCTCATTGCCGTTCATTCATCCAAATGCTGTCCAGTCCACCTTCTTAACATCTTTCCTAAAGGCTTCCATTGTCTTTTCACTTCTTTAACAGAGAATCTCCCATCTCTCAACTCAACTGTTAAAATAACTTTCCAAGTTTTTCCTCCATTTTCAATCTCTTTCCCCTCCAACCTATTTCTTGGACTATGTCATTCCCAGCTTAAAACTTTGAAGATCAGTTTTATGTTTTGTAAAAACTACCATGATAACAGTTCAAGAAAGTCCAAATTTTTCACCATGGCATACAAAGTCTTTTATGATCACCTAATAAACATTAATTGAGTGCCTTGTCTACTCAAGGGTTTCCCTGGTGACTCAACTGGTAAAGAGCCTACCTGCTAATGCAGGAGAGCCAAGAGATGTGGGTTTGATCCCTGAGTCAGGGGATCCCCTGGAGAAGGAAATGGAAATCCACTCCAGTATTTTTGCCTGGGAAATCTCATGGACAGAGGAGCCTGGAAGGCTACAGTCCATGGGGCACAAAAAGTCGGACACAACCAAGCACTCACACACACACATGGCTTATTTGGGGGCTTCCCTGGTGGCTCAGACAGTAAAGAAGCTGCTGCAATGCAAGAGATGCAAGAGATGTGGGTTCAATCCCTGGGTCAGGAAGATCCCCTGGAGAAGGAAATGGAAACCCACTCCAGTATTCTTACCTGGGAAATCCCATGGGACAGAGGAGACTGGGGACTTACAGTCCACGGGTTGCAAAGAGTCAGACATGACTGAGCCACTAAGCAGGAGCCTACTCAAGGCACTGTATTGTATGCTGGGGATACAATGATGAACAAGAGGAACAGATTCTCTGCCCTCAAAGACCTTACCGTCCACAGTGTGATGAGTGCTACAAAGGGTGAGCACAAGCACCCCAGAACTGTGGGGATGTGAGTGTCATAACTCACATCAGAAGACGGGGATGGCCTTAGCCTCTCGTGTTCCACTTCTGGGAGTCATCAACAGGTGCATATCTAGATATGAAACCGACAACTTTGTATGCGTTATTTCATTTAAACTTCATAACAGCTCCTTAGGGTTGGTACCATTTCTGTTAGCCCCATTTTAGAGATATGGAAACTGAGACCGAGAAAGTTAAAGCAGTGGAATTGGAATTCCATCCCATGCTCATCTGAAACCCAGCCCTCTTAGACCTTTAAAAGCTGGTGCTTCTCTTTTGTTGTATTCACGAATCCTCTGGAACTGTACTCAGCTCTGTAAACATGCCAGCCTATTTCACTTACAGTCTTGGCTCATGATGCTGCTGTTGCCTGAAATGCCCACTTCCCTCAAAAGCCTTCCTGCTAAACATGCGATTACCTTCTATGATCCCGTAAAGGTGTTCTCTCTTCCATGTGGGCTCTTTCCCCAGAATCAGTCACTGCCCTCTCTGTGGATACACAGAATCTCACAAATCTTTTCAAAGTTCCTGAAGCACTTCACATGCTTATGTGGGTAGTCTTCCCCTGTCATGATCATTCACTCAGTCACGTCTGACTCTTTGCAACCCCATGGACTACAGCCTGCCAGGCTCCTCTGTCCATGGAGTTTTCCAAGCCAGAAGAAACTACAAGTCCCAGGGGATGATAATTGAGGACCTCTGTAATCTCAGAACCTTGTGCTGCGGCTGCCATTTCAACATGAAGGAAGAGAAGAACGGAAGGAGTAAAGAAAAAGATGAGGGAGAAAAGGAAAAGCAAGCACAGAGACAAACACTCCAGTATAAGATAATACCAAGACCATCTGTCCTTCTTTTTAAAATTTGCATTTACTGCAAGATCAATCCTTACCACCCCAACCATAGTTGACTGGAGGACTGTTCAGGAAAACCTGCAGAATGGTTCCCACTCTTTTGGGGTCCTCCTGTTCTCCCTCCTCTCCTTCCAGTCTAGCCTATCCTCTCGACAACTGACAATCCCTCCAACTGAAGGCCACAGACAGAAATGAGGCAAGAGGAAAATAAAACCTCAAAGGAGGAAAACTAAAGTGAATGCCTGGCAGCACGTATGTGGCAGAAAGCCGCTTCAGGGAACAAAGAACAACAGAGAGCATTGAGAGGTAACCACCTTTCACGCTGAAGCCACAGAAAGCCTGGAAGCCTCTCGGTTTTAGGCTTCCCAGATAAGCCACCACAGTGCCGTAGCATGGAGCCTGAAGATTTCAAATACAAGTCTGGATTTTGGAAGATGCAAATGAAATCACCCGAGAGGGAACACTAGAATGGCTGCTCCATTCGTTTCCACCGTCCATCCTAATCAGACATTTAATCCAAGTGCGTGTGGGGGAGGGGCCGCTGTAGGAGCATGTTGGGGGCAGGGCAGATGATAATAGAAGAGGACAGATTAACTCTGCTCCAGAGAAATCAAAACCTGGGAAGCAGTTTCTATATGACTCCGGAGTGAAAAGGGGCATGTGTCCGAAGCAGTGGTCACTTGTGCCAGCCTCTGATTCCACACTACCCCTGCCAAATATCACTGGCCCACTTTTGTCTGCTGCTCACTTCTTGGGATTTTCCAAGCGAGACCTGCCCTAGATGTCCAGAAACCTGCTGGGGGCCTGAAATAGCCAAGCAGAGCTATTTGATTTTCTGTGTGAGAACTAGACTGATGTGAGAGCAGATAGGGTGAGAGTGGGGGAGTGTATGGGTGTGTATATTTTGGCAGAGCAATGTCAAGAAAGGAGGAAAAGAGGTTAACAACTTTACCACTTCCTAACCACTGCACCTCTACTTTTTCCAGTAAGGAGCTGGCTCACAGATCAGCAAAGGCCCCAGTGGGTCCCTGAGGGGTCCAAGCTAACCTGAGATACTGTGGCCCATTACAGCCCTAGTAACACTGGGGAGAAGTGTTACCCTTATTCTCACTTCACCCTACTTCCTTTTCTGCCTTTCCATCTTCTCTTCATTCCTTCCAACTTTTTGGTGGTATCTCCTCCTCCAGAGCCCATTTCTCCCACTGCCTGTTTCTTTTAATGGAGGATTCAAATCTTACGATCAAATTCCCACTCAGTTAGTAGCTCCTGCAGTTTACAGATCCCAGAGGTATACACATCTCCAATTTTAAAAGAGAATATTGCTGCAGATAATATTGGGGTGAAGGACACTTCTAATGATCTGAAGATTTAAATGACTCCTTTCTGTGGGTAGCTGCTGGTTGCTCAGACAGTAAAGCATCTGCCTGCAGTGGGGGAGACCCGGCTTCAATCCCTGGGTCAGGAAGATCCCGTGGAGAAGGAAATGGCAACCCACTCCAGTACTCTTGCCTAGAAATTCCCAGGGACGAAGAAATCTGGTAGGCTACAGTCCATGCGGTCACAAAGAGTTGGCCATGACTGAGTGACTTTACTTTCTGTTTTTCTTTCTGTAGTCAGGCCCTGGCTGCTTGGAGATGGGTCTGGGCCAAGCAGAAGAGTGAGAAGTTTTGAGATAGAACAAGGGACCCCCCTCAGGAAGTGTTCTCCTTCTTGAGTCTCATTCCCAGGCTCCTATTGTCTCGAACAAGGCACTGGTGGGTCCTAAACCAAGAAGTGGGCTCACTCATCTGCATTTATATTCAGGAATTAGATGAAGTTCCCAGAAATGAAAACTGGTGAGTAATAGGTTAGGGGTGGGGAGAAAGGCTGTTTACTTCCTCTCTTCAAGTCAGCTAGGTCTCTTGAGGGTTCCCATCTGTGGTGACTTGCCCACTCAAACACACAGCATGTGGCAGCTGCTACGACCAGCAGCTTTGCTGCTTCTAGGTAAGTCAGAGTCACTTGGCCTGGGGGCAGAGCACAAGATGCTCTGGGCACAGCAGGCATCTCTTTTCAGGCAAGGAGTGAGACCCTTAACCAAGGACAGAACCCCTTACCATGTCTATAGACCTTGGTTTAGCTCCTAGGACACAGCTTCAGGGGGTAGAGATATGGGAAATGGGCATAATCAGGAGGTGAAAGGGGAGGACACGAGGCCTCCGTCACTTCACTCCTCTAGGTCTCAGCTTCTCTGGCTATAAACTGACAAGTATGGACCAGGTGGTCCCTAAGGTCTGTCTCCCATCCTCACTTTCCGATGCTCCTCTCTCAGTCTTTTCATTTCTATCCTTTCCAGAGGACTTGGGTGGAGATAGTTTCTATGGCTTGATTCAGAGATATTCAGCCTGTGCCCTTAATTTGGGGGTTTGAACAGGGACCAAGGAGGAAGGGTATTGAAAACAGGGATTTGGGCAGACACCAGATTAGGAGGTATAGACACTGGAAACCAGAAGGCAGGCAATGGGAGCATTCCCCACTGTATTTATCTTTTTTTAAGATATCTTTACTTGTTTGTTTATTTAACAGCTGTACTGGGCCTTCACTGTGGCGCTCAGGCTCTTCATTGCTTTGTGTGTGTGTGTGTGTGTCTCTAGCTTCTTGTTGCCGTGGTCTCCCTTGTTGTAGAGCACAGGCTCTAGGGTGTGCAGGCTTCAGTAGTTGTGGCTCATGGGCTCTAGAACATGAGCTCTGGTTGCTCTGCAGTATGTGGGATCTTACTTCTGGCACCAGGGATTGAACCCATGTCCCCTTTACCGGCAGGTGGATTCTTAGTCACTGGACCACCAGGAAAGTCCCCACTATCCTTATGTTGGTTCTTGGGAACACTGGCCTCCAAAGGCAGAGGTGGAAAGGGGAGATTAAATACCATGCTCCAGTCACCCTGTTCTCTGCTGCTGATCAATATTTGTTTCATTCTTTTTTTCTTACAGTTTCAGCTGACACACGAGCTGGTGAGTTTGCTTCATGGCTTTGGATTGATCAAGTGAGGCATGTAAATGTGTAATAGCTGCAGGGTACTGTTAGGAAATGTTCTTTGAACCAGAAACTGCTGACATGGAGTTGGTGGTGGTGGTGGTTTAGTCACTAAATTGTGTCTGACTTGCAATCCCAGGGACTGTAGCCTTTCAGGCTCCTCTGTCCATGGGATTCTGCAGGCGAAATATTGGAGTGGATTGCCATTTCCTTCTCCAGAGGATCTTCCTGATCCAGGGATTGAACCCAAGTCTCTTGCATTGCAGGCAGATTCTTGGCAGGGGCAATTCCCCCAGTACAGTGGGGCTTGGCTCTACCAAGGAGGAGGTCAAGTCTCTCCAACTCAAGATGCTCAGACTGAGTCCAATACTAAGGCTGAATTGCCAACTCTCAGTTTGCAATGGGTTTTGAGCCTCCCTGGGAATGCCAGTATAGAGCCTGCTCACTTCTCTGCCCTTATCTACATTCTCTTAACTCTTCAGCAGATCTCTCAAAGGCTGTGGTGCTCCTAGACCCTCAGTGGGACCGAGTGCTCAGGAATGATAGTGTGACTCTGACGTGCCAGGGAGCCTACCCTGTTGAAGACAATTCCACAAAGTGGTGGCACAATGGGACTCTCACCTCAAAACAGACTTCCAGCTACTTCATCGCAGATGCCCAGGTTGAGGACAGCGGCAAGTACAAGTGTCAGACAGGCCTCTCTGCACCCAGCGACCCGGTGAAGCTAGAAGTCCATGTAGGTGAGTGGGAGAAGGGGAAAAGAGAACTGAACAATAAAGGATAAAAAAGAGGCCCTGAAAAAAATAATGTTCCCGGGGGTTAAAACTAAGATGAGATGATCTGTAGTCTATTGAATTACATCAGAATTGTAGTCCTAGCTACAGGTAGGCCTTAGATAAAATGTCAAAGCCTGGCATACACTAGGTACAGGGCTGCTGCACTGCACAATTCCAGGAATCTACATTCACATAGAATATGAATATATACAGCATGAATGGTGTCATCTGATGGTCAGGGCATGACATCAATGCTCTATAATCGTTATTGAATAAATTAATGAATCCACTTTAGGACCTCAATCTCCTCATCCTCAGGCACAATCTCCACATTCTCTAAGCTACCCCACAAGCCACCCCTAATCTAACATCATATCTATCTCCTCTTCCCATCAACATTACACTCAAATATACACTTCAGCCTAAATTTGGCAATGTGAAATCTCTCCTAATAGAGACAGATAAATGTTCAGCCTGCACATTCATCATGGAATGAAAGTCTTTGTGTCTTAACGAAATTCATGCTTTAGATGCAAGGAGAAGTATGTTGAGGCAGAGATCTCTCCTGGTGTCCCTGAAATCACATCACATAGCCTGGTACCTGCTGTGTCTTGTAAGCTTGACTCTATTTGCATGGCTACCCCTTCTCCATAATGTATGTGAGTGGAACAAGCTTGGAGGGAAAGGTGGGTTTAATGGAGGTGGACCTGCAACAAAATTCCATGGACTTGGGTCTCTGAAGCTGATTTTCGGGGCTCCTACACCTGACTGTGTTACTCAGTTGACTTAGCTCTCGATCTATAGAGCTACTGAGAGGAATGTCTATCATCTAGCTAGGTGAGAGATGGCCGTGCATGTGTGCCAAGTTGCTTCAGTCCTGTCTGACTCTGTGTCCCCATAGACTGTAGCCTGCCGGACTCCTCTGTCCATGGGATTCTCCAGGCAAGAACACTGGAGTGGATGGCCATGTCCTCCTCCAGGGGATCTGCCCCACCCAGGGATCTAAGCCACATCTCTAACATCTCCTGCTTTGGCAGGCAGGTTCTTTGCCACTAGTGCCACCTGGGAAGCCCAAGAGATGGCCACCTGTGACCAAATAAAATGGGAAATTACCAACAGGAAGCAAGAGAAACCTCAAGTCTGGGAGTTGTTAGTTTGTCTTAAACTTGGCTCTAGAAACTGACTTTAGAAATCTAATTAACGTAAGCAGTTTTAAACTCTGACCAAGAGCATTAACTTCACCAGGCAAACTCCTGCTCATTATTTTGGACTCACTTCACTTATCTCCTTCCCTGAGAAGACTTGCTGACTTTCTTTGGGCTGAATTTTTTTGGTGCATTCTCTTTGGTCATGCAGTCCTTTGTTCTTAGCCTGTGGTAGCACTAATCAACTGGTATTATAATTATTTCTGAGTATATGTGTTTCTATGTCTAGACCACAGGTTCTTTGATGTGCCTTAGTCATCTGGGTGTCCCCAATCTGTACAACATGACTTAGTAAGTTCTCAATAAGATATTTGTTTAACTAATGTATCAATGAACATTCACTGAGTCCATGACAGCCAGAATGGAATAAGAACGTTCTCCCCTCTAAGAAACCAAACTATATATGTGTGTGCACGCGTGTACGTATGTGTGTATGTACAACATACGTTATGTATATATGTGTGTATGTATCTATATATATATTGATTATATATGTAACCCCCTGTTAATATTTAAGTAAATGTTCTTTCTTTTTTTATGAGCATACATACGTTTTATATTCTTTTTAACTTAACATTCTCTGTTAATGTTTTCTCATGTCATTTTAAAATTTCTCTGCAGTCATTTTAAATTATTCAGGTCAACTTCCTGACCATGACTTCAAGTTCTCTGTGTGTGTGAAATCTGGTTACTTGGCAAGGCAGTTATGAAAAGAGTTGTTTTGATGATTAACTTTTTCCATCTTGAAGGCTGTGCTCTGTAATGAAATGGTCTTTCTAAAACACTGTGACCCCTGAAATTAGCAGTTACCATCAGCACTACCAAGCATGCTTTTCTCTCCTCTCCCCGGCTTTTACAATGAGTTTTCCTTCACAATTTATGTAGCCACTCCTGCGGATACTTAGTAACCTTCTTCCTGACTGGTTGCAACAGTCTTGCAAAATCCTAAAACTGTCTATTCCTTCTAAAGTCTATCTACCTTTCCTTATTTTCTAATATGACTTTTACTCTTTGATCTAGAACTTACAATGGCCCCTTATCACCTTCCATAGCAAATTCAAGTGTAGACTTTACGGGTGCAGCAGCTTGCTTCTCACCTGCCTCATCACTTAGTCCCTCTGCTCTAACTTTATGCTTTGATCATGTGTGTGTCTGTCCCTCTCTCCTATTAGACAAAAGATCTTGGATTGACTTTAGTTCTCATCTAGAGTTCAGCTGTCTTTTTCCCAAAGAAAGTTATATAAGGATGGTGCCCAGTCTGGAGTTCCATTAGCCCTCAGGACCTGAGTGGTGAGCATCCCCTTCGGAAGAGCTCTATGCTGGATGCTGAGGCCTCCTGGGCCTGTGTTCTCTTTGTGTTTTCCAGGCTGGCTATTGCTCCAGCCCACTCAACGGGTGGTAAATGCGGGAGAGCCCATTCAGCTGAAGTGTCACAGCTGGAAGAAAACTCCTGTAGTAAAGGTCCAGTATTTCCAGAATGGCAGAGGCAAGAAGTTTTTTCATTGGAATTCTGACTTCCGCATTCCAAAAGCAAAACTTGAAGACAGTGGTTCCTACTTCTGCAGGGGGATTATCGGGACAAAAAATGAGTCTTCGGAGTCTGTGCAGATCACTGTTGTTCAAGGTAAGACATGTGCAGCCCTAAAGGGTCCAGAGACCCCTGTGCTGGGAATCTTGCATTCATGCTGGGAAGATGAGTTGGGAGGAAATTGCTGACAATTCCACAGACTTCTTTTTAAGTGTCATTCACTCCAAAACATGACAGCAGGTGCAAAGGCCACATTTCCTCCCTCATAAATATGCCTGTCCTAACTTACCTCATTCAAACCATATCCACACTCTTGTATGTCTCTATCGCGGTGGCCCTTTTTAACCTGGTCCTGATCCCTTTTCTCTCCCAAGCCTCAACTCTTAGCCAATAGTCCAGCTGGCAGTAACCCCTAACTTTCTCACAGAAAGTCCCAGAACCTGTGTTCTGGCTCTGCTGATGATTAACCACATGACTGTGGCCAGTTAGTCTCTTAAACCTCAATTTCCACTTCTGTAACAAAGACAAGCTGACATTTGTTGGGCATCTTTCAGTATGCTGGACACTGTGCTGAATGCTTCATTACACGCACTTAATCTGATGATCATAGTAACCCTTCAAAACAACATTAAGAGATTGGTAATAGTAACTCTACAGATGAAGTTTTCTGTAATTCTGAAGTTTTCTGTAATATCAAAAGTGACAGAATGATCTCAGTTCATTTCCAAGACAAGCAGAACAATCCAAGTCTATGACCCAATCACTATTGCCGAAGAAACTGAAGTTGAACGATTCTATAAAGACCTACAAGATCTTCTAGAACTAACAATAAAAAAAAATGTCCTTTTCATCATAGGGAACTGGAATGCAAAAGTAGGAGGTCAAGAGATACCTGGAGGAACAGGCAAGTTTGTTCTTGGAGTACAAAATGAAGCAGGGCAAAGGCTAACAGTTTTGTCATGAGAATGCACTGGTCATAGCAAACACCCTCTTCCAACAAAACAAGAGATGACTCTACACATGGACATCACCAGATGGTCAATACCAAAATCAGATTGATTTTAGTCTTTGCAGCCAAAGATGGAGAAGCTCTATACAGTCAGCAAAAACAAGACAGTCTGTCTTCTTGTCAAGACCAGAAGCTGACTATGGCTCAGATCATGAACTTCTTATTGCAAAATTCAGACTTAAATTGAAGTAGGAAAACCACTGTACCATTCAGGTATGTCCTAAATCAAATGTCTTATGATTATACAGTGTAATTGACAAATAGATTCAAGGGATTAGATCTGATAGACAGAGTGCCTGAAGAACTATGGTTGGAGGTTTGTAACGTCATACAAGGGGAAATGATCAAAACCATACCAAAAAGAAGAAATGCAAAAAGACAAAATGGTTGTCTGAGAAGGCCTTACAAATAGCTGAGAAAAGAAGAGAAGTGAAAGGCAAAGGACAAAAGGAAAGATATATTCACCTGAATACAGAGTTCCAAAGAATAGCAAGGAGAGAGAAGAAAGGCTTCCTTAGCAATCAATGCAAAGAAATAGAGGAAAACAATAGAATGGGAAAGACTAGAGATCTCATCAAGAAAATTAGAGGTACCAAGGGAATATTTCATGCAAAGATGGGCACAATAAAGGACAGAAATGGAATGGACCTAACAGAAGCAGAAGATATTAAGAAGAGGTGGCAAGAATACATAGAAGAACTATACAAAAAAAGATCTTCATGACCCAGATAATCACAATGTTTGATCACTTACTAGAGCCAGATATCCTGGAGTGTGAAGTCAAGTGGGCCTTAGAAAGCATCACCATGAACAAAGCTAGTGAAGGTGATGGAATTGCAGCAGAGTTATTTCAAATCCTGGAAGATGATGCTGTGAAAGTGCTGCACTCAATATGCCAGCAAATTTGGAAAACTCGGCAGTGGCCACAGGATCAGAAAAGGTCAGTTTTCATTCCAAGCCCAAAGAAAGGCAATGCCAAAGAATGTTCAAACTGCAGCACAATTGCATTCATCTCACACACTAGCAAAGTAATGTTCAAAATTCTCCAAGATAGGCTTCAACAGTGCAGGAACCAAGAACTTCTAGATGTTCAAGTTGGATTTAGAAAAGGTTGAGGAACCAGAGATCAAATTTCCAACATCCATTGGATCATCAAAAAAGCAAGAGAATTCCAGAAAAACATCTATTTCTGCTTTATTCACTACGCCAAAGCCTTTGACAGTGTGGATCACAACAAACTATGGAAAATTCTTAAAGAGATGGGAATACAAGACCACCTGACCTGTCTCCTGAGAAATCTGTATACAGGTCAAGAAGCAACAGCTAGAACCAGACATGGAGCAACGGACTGGTTCCACATTTCAAAAGGAGTACATCAAGGCTGTATTGTCACCCTGCTTATTTAACTTATATGCAGAGTACATCATGTGAAATGCTGGACTGGATGAAGCACAAGCTGGAATCAAGGTTGCCAGGAGGAATAACAATAACCTCAGATATACAGATGACATCACCTTTATGGCAAAAATCGAGGAGGAACTAAAGAGCCTCTTGATGAAGGTGAAAGAGGAGAGTGAAAAAGCTGGCTTTAAACTCAACATTCAAAAAACTAAGATCATGGCATCTGGTCCCATCACTTCATGGCAAATAGATGGGGAAACAATGGAAACAGTGACAAACTTAATTTTCTTGGGCTGCAAAATCACTGCAGATGGTGACTGCAGCCATGAAATTAAAAGACGCTTGCTTCTTGGAAGAAAAGCTATGACCAACCTAGACAGCATATTAAAAAGCAGAGACATTACTTTACTGACAAAGGTCTGTCTAGTCAAAGGTATGGTTTTCCCAATAGTCGTACATAGATGTAAGATTTGGACCATAAAGAAAGCTGAGCACCTAAGCATTAATGCTTTTGAGCTGTGGTGTTGGAAAAGACTCTTGAGAGTCCCTTGGACAGCAAGGACAGTCAATCCTAATCAGTCCTGAATATTCACTAGAAGGACTGATGCTGAAGTTGAAACTCCAATACTTTGGCCACCTGATGTGAAGAACTGACTCATTGGAAAAGACCCTGATGCTGGGAAAGATTGAAGCAGAAAAAGAAGGGACAACAGAGGATGAGATGGTTGGATGGCATCACCGACTCAATGGACATGAGTTTGAGCAAGCTCTGGGAGTTGGTGATGGACAGGGAAGCCTGGCGTGCTATAGTCCTTGGGTCCCAAAGAATCAGACATGACTGAGCAGCTGAACTTAACTGATATTGAATTCCACTTTCCAAATCACTTAGAAAACATCTCCAGTTTCCATAGCACCATCCTCCAGGGTCAGAGATGCCCTGCCATGGTGCTCCTGTACTTCTAATTTCCCAAAACTTCCACCTGGAATCAGACTGGGATAAAAACCCTGATACTGGGAAAGATTGATGGCAGGAAGAGAAGGGGGCAACAGAGGATGAGATGGTTGGATGGCATCATTGACTAAACGGACATGAGTTTGAGCAAACCCTGAGAGATAGTGGAGGACAGTTAAGCCTGGCATGCTGCAGTCCATGAGGTCACCAAGATTTGGACATGACTGAGTGACTGAACAACAATTAATATGTAAGCAATTAATATGTAATAAGACAGCAAGATAGACACACATCTTCTGAGATTCTAACAAAACAATGCCATAGTTTGCATAAAAATAACTTCATCACAATTTAAATGGAAAGTAAATACTCTCAAATAGCTCGGAAAAGAGAGAGCAAATAATAAAGAAAATGGGGGCAAATTGCAAACAATTAGTAAATCTAAGTAAAGAATATATCTAAGAGGTATTTGTTCTTTACTGGCAACCATTTTTTAAGTTCAAAATTATATCAAAATTAAGATTTTAAAAATTGAGACTAAAAATCCACTCTAATCTTACTACCTTATAGCCAACAGCAAGGAATGACTTAATGGCTTAACTTAACAATCTTAATGGCTAAGAGGTTGAGAACCAAGAAATTCTACCTCTTTCCATCTTGGATTCTTAGTTACTGAGCCTTGATAAAGAAATATTTTCTAATGATAAGTAGGATAAATAGTAGATTTCAATGACTCACTTTGTGTGTGTGTGTTGGGTTTTTTTTTTTTTTTTTTAGATTTCCTTGACTGGGATGAATACAATGAGTATAGTTTTGAGACACAAGAGAAAGTTAGTGAATTAAGAAATAGTGTTCTCACAACTTAAACTTTGATATCTCTCATTGCTATTGTACAGTCGCTAAGTCATGTCCGACTCTTTGCCGCCCCATAGATAGCATGCCAGGCTTCCCTGTCCTTAACTATCTCCCAGAGTTTGCTCAAACTTACATCTATTGAGTTAGGCATCTCATCCTCTGTCGCCTCCTTCTCCTCCTGCCCTCAATCTTTCCCAGCCTCAGGGTCTTTTGCAATGATTCAGTTCTTCGCATCAGGTGGCCAAAGTATTAGAGCTTCAGCTTCAGCATCAGTCCTTCCAACGAATATTCAGGGTTGATGATCTCAAGCAAAACCCAGCTACAAATGCCTCCATCAAACATGAAAACACTATTGCTCAAGAAGCACTAGAATCCAAAGCTGGTAGGAGGAAGCTATGGCTCTCTTCCAGACTCCCCCACATTCCACAGAATCTGTTTCTTAGCAAGTGTCAGAAAGACTTTACATTGATGACCTCACTGTTTATTCCAATTTAACAAATGTCATTTTTTTCTCATCCCTCTGCTCAGATCTAGAAACTTTACAAACCGTCTCATCATTCTTTCCACCTTGGCACCAAATCACTTTCTGTCTGGTGATGGGACTCCTATTTGCAGTGGACACAGGGCTGTATTTTTCTGTTCAGAGAGACCTTCGAAACTCAAAGGAATGGAGGGATGGCAAAGTCACATGGAGCAAGGACCCTTAGGACAAATGAAGGTAATAAAAGCAGCATCCCCATCCCATGGGGGTGACAAAAGCAGCATCTATAAACCTCTTTCTAATTTCACAGCCTTATCATCTACCAACAGGCATCTCTGGGAGCAGCAGGAAAATTACACTTCAGACTCTAGGGATCTGAGGATCCTTCACCCAGTTCTGTTTCTTCTAGTATCCTATGGAAAGAAAGTGCCAACAGTGAAGGACCAGCAAATATCTACATTACCAGAAATAGAAGTCTCAGAACTACTTGGATGCTTTCTCTATTCCAACCATTCTATCCCAAGAGAATAACAATACAGACTCTCAAAGATTACCCCTGATGTATGAAGATTGTGCTTAAATAAATGGATATGTAAATACGAGAATTCGTGGTGGAGAGGCAGCTGGATGGTGGTCTACATCTGTTGCTGCAGACTGGCTGCCTTCAAAGCACCCTAAAACTCCTTCTAGATAGACTTTGGGTACATTTGGGGGTCTAGAGAAGAGAGCACAACCAATGAAGAGGGTGGCTAGGAAAGAGCAGGTAGTCCAGGATAGACTAGACAAGACCACCACCTGGGCTGTCTTCCTAGAACATGAACCATGGTGGAGGTAAAAGAAAATCACAGAAGTGAGATAGGATTGAGTTTTCCAGGGGAGCCCCTGTCAAAATACACAATGTGAGTCTGTGAGTATACAATGATAAACCCTCTCAATGTCATAAGTAGAAAATGATCCAGGAAGGGGGTTAGGGGTTGGAGGATTTGCAAAAGAAAGCACAGAATAAACTCATTGGAAGGAACATTGCTGTCCCAAATTAAGCCCAGTGAACAAAGATATATCAGTGTCTAAACTGAAAAAGCATTACAAGAAAAAGTCAACCACAGCTGCACAGGAAGGAGTCGGCAGGAGATAAGGATGCTTTTATACTGAGAATTAGAGAGAAGGGGCATATAAAACCAGAATTTTCACTTCAGTATCTAATTCAGCTTTATTCACATCACCCTTAAACAAATGTTGGATAATCACTGTTAAATGTACTAAACTCTACTGAATTAAATCATGAACTTTGAAATCCTTCAGCATGTCAATAATAATGGAGTAGAGGTGAAGTCAATCATTGCTTATGGAAGAAAGCTTTAGCTATCTCTCTTTGTGTTTTAGAAGCTTTAAACTGAACATTTCTTGATTCCGGTAAGGCATTTTACAAGATTCTGAATGTTATTGTTAGATAGAAGGTGGAAAAACCATGATAATAAAACATGAATGATGGAATCCTTTTGTCCTCCCATTGTCTCAAATTTTATCAGAGATTAGTAAATGAGAAATCCCTCTCCTCTCAGCAACCACCTCACCACAATTCATATGAATTAGTCAACTTGCTAATTCATCAAATCTTGCTGGAACAACTAGACAAAGGGGAACTTTTCCAGGTGGTCTGGGATAGGAGGATGAATGGGAATTAGAGGTAGTTTTAGAGCATGGGGCAGGTAAGAAAAGGTAGAGCTAGGAAGGAAGTAGGTCAACTATGAGCTTTATGCCAAGCCAACAACTCAGGTTTGGTATAAGAATATTAGAAGTATAGGGATATCAGATTTGGACATGAGACAAGGGCATTTGGAAACGTTAAACATTCAACTCACATTTACTTAGTACTTAAGTGCCAATTTAAAAAAAAAAAAACACTTTTTTTTTAAAAATTTTTGGCTGAGGCTGGCCCTAATTGCAGGCATGGGGATTTAAGTTGCCCTGGGGGTTGTGGGATCTTAGTTCCCAAGGCAGGGATCAAACCCATGTTCCCTGAATTGGAAGGCAAATTCTTAACCACTGGACCACCAAGGAAGTCAGTCCCCAAGCTCGCGTTTAGCTGTGGAAGATATGAACAACCCAGGGTCATTCCCTGGAGCAATTTCCATTCCAGTGAGAAAAATAAAAAGCATAAATAGAGGATGAAGAAAGGGCTGCCAAAAAGGGGCTGAATGTTTGGTGTTATGGTCTTGGGTGACCAAGAGATCACCAGGCAAAAAGGAGAGGCGCTGAAGGTTCATGGGCAATGATTCAAAAGCCAGAGAAGGGGGTCAAGAAAGTGGTTTGGTTCTGTTGCAGTCTAAGGAGCCAGTGAAGGACAGGAGAGAGTTCAGGGGCCAGATCTTGAAAGGCACTGCCTTCCAAGCTAAGGAGGTTGCCATTTACCCTGCAAGTCATTGAAGGATTTTAAGCAGAACAGGTCTTTTCTAAAGAAAGCCTCTCTGGCAGCTGCTTGGAGGCAGGAAAGAAGAGGAGAGTCGAAGACAGGAAACTGCTTAGGCAGCAAGGTGGCTATTGCAGTAACTCAGGGGGCAAGTAATGAGAAAGTAAGTATCAGCAGGCAGAAGAGGAAGATGGCTATTCAAATATTCAGAAGGTAGTTCTCCAGAAATTGTTAACCAGCAGGACGGAGCATGACTGAGCGCCCAGGGTCTGGAAACACGGTTTCACAAGTTAAGAATACAAGTACAAAGGGCAAGACAAGCAGAGGTAGGGTTAAAGAATCCAGTTTTGGATTATGAATGCTTACTTCATTTGGTTGGTAAATATTTTTAAAGCATCAGTTTCGTGATGCAATTTTAGTAGAACCTTACGCAAGCAAGAAAAAATCGTCTTACTAGTTGCAACCCTGATCTCATACGCCCATTATTTAGAAACTGCTAGCAAAATATACAGTAAACTGAAAGAGATGAGACTTGTGGTTGCCAAGGGGGAGGAGGGAAGGGAGGAGGGAAGGACTGGGAGTTTGGGGTTGGTAATGGAAACAATTGCATTGAGAATGATAAACAACAAAGTCCTGTACAGCGCAGGAAACTATATCCAATTTCTTGGGATTAAGCTATAATCATGTGTATAACAGAGTCACTCTGCTCTACAGAAAAATGCCATACAGTGCCACAGAACGCCAGAACTCTGCTATACAGGGTTAGGCCAAGGAGACTGGCACAACCCTGTAAATCAACTATTGTCGTTGAGTCGCTAAGTCGTGTCCGACTCCTTTGTCACACCATGCAGTGTAGCCAGCCAGGTCCTCTGTCCATGGGATTTCCCAGGCAAGAATACTGGAGTGAGTTGCCATTTCCTTCTCCGAGGGGTCTTCCTGACCCAGGGATCCAGCCTGCTTCTCCTGCACCGTCAGGTAAAGCGGGTGCTTTACTGCTGAGCCACCAGGGGGGCCCAAATCAACTATGAAAATTAAAGTCAAAGTCGCTCAGTCCTGTCAGACTCTTTGCGACCTGCTGGACTTTACAGTTGGTGGAATTCTCCAGGCCAGAATACTGGAGTGGGTACCCTTTCCCGCCTCCAGGGGATCTTCCCAACCCAGGGATCAAACCAAGGTCTCCCTCATTGCAGGCAGATTCTTTACCAGCTGAGCCACAGGGAAAGTCCCAAATCAACTGTACTTCAATTTCTAAAACAAACCAAAAAAAGTAGTACATTGGACGCAGGCTGGGTGGAGATTTGCAAACTTTCACAGTATTAGTGCTATTTGGTTTCCTGTGAGAAACTGACAGGTCTGTCTCAAAGGTCAAAATTGCTACCCTTCGTCCCTGGGTGGGCTCGAACCACCAACCTTTCGGTTAACAGCCGAATGCGCTAACCGATTGCGCCACAGAGACAAATGGTGCAGACATGGTTTGTCAAGTCGGCCACTGAATAATAAACTCGAAGTGTTCTGTGCCTCCAATGTGGTTGAGGCCGGCGTAGGAACTGGTAAAGATATCCCCTCCAGAGCACCAGGGAAGTAAGTAGCCCAGAGAGAAGTGGGTCCTTTTCCCGCACTAGCACCTGCTTAGATCTGAGACAGGACTCAGTTTCTACCCGGAAGAAGCTAAGAAAACGAGAGCAGCCGAGGGTGAATGAACCGGACTCTTCGTCGTCGTTCGGTCGTTCAGTCGTGTCCGACTCTTTGCGACCCCATGGACGACAGGCCTCCCTGTCCATCACCAACTCCCAGAGCTTGCTCAAACTCATGTCCGTCCAGTCGGTGATGCATCCAACCATCTCATCCTCTGTCGTCCTCTTCTCCTGCCTTCAGTCTTTCCCAGCATCAGGGTCTTCTCGAATGAGTCAGCTCTTCGTATCAGGTGGCCAAAGTATTGGAGTTTCAGCTTCAGCATCAGTCCTTTCAATGAACATTCAGGGTTGATTTTTCTTTAGGATTGACTGGCTGGATCTCCTTGCAGTCCAAGGGACTCTCAAGAGTCTTCTCCAACACCACAGTTTGAAGGCATCAGTTCTTTGACACTCAGTCTTTTTTATCGTCCAGCTCTCACATCGGTACATGACTACTGGAAAAACCATAACTTTGACTATATGGACCATTGTCGGCAAAGTAATGTCTGTGCTTTTTAATTCACTGTTTAGGTTTGTCACAGCTTTTCTTCCAAGGAGCAAGCATCTTTTAATTTCATGCCTGCTGTCACAGTTCACGGTGATTTGGCAGTGAAAGTCTGTCACTGTTTTCATTGTTTCTCCATCTATTTCGCCATGAAGCGATGGGACTGGATGCCATGATCTTAGTTTTTTGAATGTTGAGTTTTAAACCAGCTTTTTCACTCTTCTCTTTCACCCTCTTCAAGAGGCTCTTTAGTTCCTCCTTGCTTTCTGCCATAAAGATGTTGTCATCTGCATATCTGAGGTCATTGAAATATCTCCCGGCAATCTTGATTCCAGCTTGTGCTTCCTCCAGTATGGCGTTTAGAATGAGGTACTCTGCATATAAGCCAAATAAGCAGGGTGACAATATACAGGCTTAACTACTCCTTTCCCACTTCTGAAACAGTCTGTTGTACCATGTCTGGTTCTAACTGTTGCTTCTTGACCTGCATACAGGTTTCACAGGAAGCAGGTCAGGTGGTCTGGTATTCCCATCTCTTTAAGAGTTTTCTACAGTTTGTTGTGATCTGCACAGATGGGGTTCTTGGGGGGAGTCCAAAATGAATGCTGTGGGTTCAGGAGTTCATTTGGTTTTACTCAGAGAAGTACATCATCATACTTTTTTGCTGATTTAGGCAATTTATGCATTCATGTGTACATGTGTGAGTGTTAACTTATAATAACATTATTACTGTGAAAAATTTAAATACTGCATCACATGTCCAATCATATCTGGAAAAATGTTATTATCTAAGTAAAGGGGCATAGTGAAACAAAACTTATCTTCAATTCCACCTGTTTAGAAGGATTTCTACTAGCTTATTAGGCTCCCAGACAGAACATAGAGTTTATAAAATGCCTGTAATTTAAGGACTTTCACTCTGACATAATCCAGATTCAAATATTCACAGGTCCTTATCCAACAAAATCAACCTAGGGATTCTGGTCAGTGCTGGGCCTGATAAAGTTCATCTCTTCTCTCCACTTTGGAGAGAAGCTCTTCTCTTTGTTCTTGAGCCATTTAAAAAGCCCAGGCTTCCTAGGCTGCATCTTCTCTGCCACAGGCATCCCCAACCAGGTTACAACATCAGTTCTTCGCTGAACCCAGGCACTCACAAGAAGCGATTTTCTCTGTTGCCCAAGTCCCAGGGCACCTCTAAAACCAAATAGAATCTCCGTCTTCCTTCTGTACCACCATCCTCTTAATAATGGGTTCCAGATTAGGTGCAGGTCCAAGTTTTCACTGACTTCCAGTGAAATGAGAATACACACTATATATATGTGTGTGTGTGTGTGTGTGTGTGTGTGTGTGTATCTCAGATAAGTTTGCCAAATGACCTCCAAGCCAACATTGTTTTTTCGCACTTTAAATTTTTGTTTTTAAATGTCCCTTCTTTTATAACATTAAGATGAGGATAGATGACAGTTGATGTGGCTGTGATTGTGTTATTTATTTCCTAACTTAGCAAAGCAAAAAGTTAGCAACCCTATGTTGGTCACCAAAATTTGGGGGAAATTTTTACTTCTCTATGAAGACCTAGTTTGGGAATCACTACTTTCATCTTGGCCACAAAAAATAAAAATAACTTTCAAGTTTATTCTAAATAAATATACATTCCCGTACTTCACTTTGCATGTACACATGATAACAATCCAAAAGAAGGTGGGAAAAGAATAAAAGAAAAACTGAGGCAAAAAGAAAGTACAAAATGGGATAGTGAAGAGAAATGCAAATCAAAACCACAATGAGGTACCATTACACGCCAGTCAGGATGGCTGCTATCCAAAAGTCTACAAGCAATAAATGCTGGAGAGGGTGTGGAGAAAAGGGAACCCTCTTACACTGTTGGTGGGAATGCAAACTAGTACAGCCACTATGGAAAACAGTGCGGAGATTTCTTAAAAAACTGGAAATAGAACTGCCATATGACCCAGCAATACCACTTCTGGGCATACACACTGAGGAATCCAGATCTGAAAGAGACATGTGCACCCCAATGTTCATCGCAGCACTGTTTATAATAGCCAGGACATGGAAGCAACCTAGATGCCCATCAGCAGATGAATGGATAAGGAAGCTGTGGTACATATACACCATGGAATATTACTCAGCCGTTAAAAAGAATTCATTTGAATCAGTTCTAATGAGATGGATGAAACTGGAGCCCATTATACAGAGTGAAGTAAGCCAGAAAGATAAAGAACATTACAGTATACTAACACATATATACGGAATTTAGATAGATGGTGGCGATAACCCTATATGCAAAACAGAAAAAGAGACACAGAAGTACAGAACAGACTTTTGAACTCTGGGGGAGAACGTGAGGGTGGGATATTTCGAAAGAACAGCATGTATATTATCTATGGTGAAACGGACCACCAGCCCAGGTGGGATGCATGAGTCAGGTGCTCGGGCCTGGTGCACTGGGAGGACCCTGAGGAGTCGGGTGGGGAGGGAGGTGGGAGGGGGGATCGGGATGGGGAATACGTGTAACTCTATGGCTGATTCATGTCAATGTATGACAAAACCCACTGAAATGTTGTAAAGTGATTGGCCTCCAACTAATAAAATAATATTAAAAAAAAAAAAAAAGAAAAAAAAGAAATGGGATAGTGAAATAATCCAAAATATATCAGTAATCACAACAAATATAACTGGAGAAAATGTGCCAGTTAAAAACAAAAGTGGATTTTTAAAATATATTTTATTTTTATTTTGTTTAGAAGAATGACATTAAAACATAAACAGAAAGACTAAATGTAAAGGAATTGTTACTCTTGAGAGTCCCTTGGACTACAAGGAGATCCAACCAGTCCATCCTAAAGGAAATCAGTCCTGAATATTCATTGGAAGGACTGATGCTGAAACTCTGCAACCAATATATAAAACTGCAACCAATTATATATGTATATAAAACTCTGCACCCAATAATTACAGTTTATACATTCTTCTCAATTGACTTTGTATGAGGCCATAAAACAAGTCTTAACATACTCATGAAATTGGCACTATTACATATATATCTTTGAACTGAATGAAGTTTCACTCAGAAAGCAATTACAAAATATAACTTTTAAAGACCTCATGTATTTGGAAAATTTTAAAACATTTGCTTTTAAATAACTCATAATAAAGATAAATTGAAAGAAAATTGAAAAATACTTAGATTGAGTAATTAAAAGTAGAACATACCAGAATTAGCAAATGCTAAATGTTTTACATGTGCTCTTGGGAAAAGGAATACTATACTAACTGTCAATGTTTAGACTATATGTTAAACAGTATTTTCTGTTGAATAAATCTGCTTTTAAAAAATGAAATACAATTTCACCCTATTACATGAGAGGAATATTGGTCAGCGCCATACCAATGAACTCCTCAGAAAGAATCGTCCTCTGGGTTCTGCTTTGGCTCTCCCTAGACACTCCAGAAACCTTCCCCATACCACTGCCAGCCAACTCTAAGAAACTCTAAGTAGTCACTTCCAAGGAGGCCACTCAGTGCCTCCCAATATGCAGGTCTAATTTAAGCCAGCCTACTGCAGGTCCTGGATATAGGTCCCTGTCCCTAAATGTCTCCCAGGACAGGGCTACCTGAACCACAGTCCAATTAACAAGCGCTCAGTATCAGTCTGACCACTACTCAGCACACTTCTGTAGTCACCCTTGCTTGTAGCCATCTGTGGGAACTGCAGCCTCCACCCAATCTTGGCACCAAGAGAGCTGGAATAGCAGAGAGAACAGGCAGGCAGTGATAGGTCATGGTAAAGGCATCAGCCAGGTGTTGTGGGCTCTGCTGGCACTCTGGCACTGGAGTGTAAGAAAAATCAGGGACTAAGGAATGACTGAGATGCACTTGTTCTCTTTTTCTATCTGTGTTGTACTAATATTTTACCTTCTTTTCTTGGGATGAGGTGGGGGTTTTTTTGTTTTTTTTTAACCCAAACATCTTCCCACCATGGGCATTAAAATTTGTTTTAGTAATAAAATGAATAATTAATGTTTGCGTGTTGTCAGGCACCATTCTAAACATTTACTAACTCATTTGAAAATTGTAATTATTATCTTTATCCCCGCTGACAGAGAAGGAAACTGAGACAGAGAGCCAAAATTCCAACACGGGAAGCACAAGAGACCCCATGTGCTTAACCACCACATTATGTCACCTCATCCAGCCTAAGTGGTTGAGGTCAACCTAACTGCTTATCTCATTCCAATAAATGATTTTTGTATGATAGAGATAACACATACATAAAACCCTTGGACAATATTTTAAAGGCTGGAAAAAATGTTAATACAATTGCTGCTAGCTCCACAGAAGATGACAGGGAATTCACTATCAACTCTATCCTTTCCTAATTTTAGGAAAAAGTTTTCTACTTATTGAGACAAGTTACCTAAAGATTATCCATTTTGGGGGAAAGGAATTGGAGGAATTTGATGCATTTTCCCTATGCTAAACCAGGGTTCAGGTAGAAGCATCATTTGGCTAGTGACAACTGTATAAAATAGAGCCAACAATTATTAAAAATTGGCTAATTTGGAGATGAATAGGAAGATTTAACATAGTACTTGCCCTGACATTACCCAGAGATCAGTTTTATAAGATACAAAAACACATTTATCTACATACATAAACAATAATAGAGAATTTTTGAAATACATATTCTTATAAATGTTTTAAATCTTCAGAATATTCCTAGCTAGACACATTCCTAGCTCTGTGTTTCAACATAAATGAATCCCATAAAACTAATATTTAATGGAAAAAATGCTAGTTGCAAAAGAATACTTACCACCTGATGCTAATTATGTAAATTTTAAATCCTTGTGTTTCAATACCCTGTTTAAGAATGAAACAGAAGAAGTCTTCAATGTTCCTCTATTTTTCTTCTTCCCAGTAAGAAGTCTTATTTTGGATTTTATATTTATTATTCTTTTGGTTTTTTAAGCTTCACTACTTGTGTACGTGCATGTGTGCTGAGTCACTTCTGTCATTTCTTTGCAACCTTTATGCAATTCTTTGTGACCTTATGGACCATAGCCCACCAACTCCTCTGTCCATGAGATTTTCCAGGCAAGAATACTGGAGTACCTGGGTTGCCATGCCCTCCTTCAGGGTCATTATTTGTGCATATATTATCAAATATCTGAAGAACAATTAAATTAGATAGAAAATAAAGAGGATTCAAGCTTTGGAAGAAGGAACCACAATGGGTAATATCTTCATTCTGAGAGCACTCATCAATCAGACAGTCAGGCATATGAACATGCTGAAAACCAACCTTATACCTCATGCATCAAGGTACAGTTTAGAGCTGCCAGACTGGCTGGTAATTGAAGGAATAAATTTCAGAGAGCAGGGAGCATCATCAGGGAAAAACAATGTGCAAATGAGTCACATTTCATATCTTTGGTTCACCCTAGTACCTGCTGTGTACTGATTTGAGGGAGGCCAGGGTGAAAATAACAGCTGGAAGTCTAAAAGAATACTGAGCAAAGATTTCAAGAGCTGCCCTCACCAGAGGAGGAAAAAACACTGGAAATGACATAAATACTCAAAAACAGGAGACTTGCTGAAGAAATTTTGATGTAGCCATATAGTATAACAATGAAGTCTTTAATGTTTTAGGCTAGTACTTAATGAATATAGAAATATTCACATTTAAGTAAACATTCAAGTAGCTTTAAAAATGTGTACAGTATGATTACAACTTTACAATTAAAAATGCCAAAGAAATAAAACATACAGCAAAATATTAATAGAGATATTCAGGATGATGGAAATATGCGTGCCTTTTATTTCTTTGTGAGTGGCTTATTTTCCATATTTTCTGTAAGGACTATATATTACCCTTATATTCAGGAAAAATATTATCCTTTGGGGGAAAAAATGAGCATATACTATCTACCAGGTGTTCACACAAGGCACTACTTCAAAGGACTCTAGCCTTGCAAAGTATCTCAAAAACTGTACTTTTGTTCCTCTCCTTTATAAAGAAACTGCAGCCCAGAAAAGCTAAATGACTTGCAAACAAGCCAACCATTTTTAGTGATAAGCTCAACATTCAGAAAACTAAGATCATGGCATCTGGTCCCATCACTTCATGGGAAATAGATGGGGTGACAGTGGAAACAGTGGCTGACTTTACTTTTTTGGGCTCCAAAATCACTGAAGATGGTGATTGCAGCCATGAAATTAAAAGACGCTTACTCCTTGGAAGGAAAGTAATGACCAACCTAGATAGCGTATTAAAAAGCAGAGACATTACTTTGCCAACAAAGGTCCATCTGGTCAAGGCTATGGTTTTTCCAGTGGTCATGTATGGATGTGAGAGTTGGACTATAAAGAAAGCTAAGCTCTGAAAAATTGATGGTTTTGAACTGTGGTGTTGGAGAAGACTCTTGAGAGTCCCTTTGGCTGCAAGGAGATCCAACCAGTGCATCCTAAAGGAGATCAGTCCTGGGTGTTCATTGGAAGAACTGATGCTGTAGCGGAAACTCCAATACTTTGGCCACCTCATTAGAAGAGTTGACTCATTGGAAAAGACCCTGACGCTGGAACAGATTGGGGGCAGGAGGAGAAGGGGATGACAGAGAATGAGATGGCTGGATGGCATCACCGACTCGATGGATTTGAGTTTGAGTAAACTTCGGGAGTTGGTGATGGACAGGGAGGCCTGGCGTGCAGCGATTCATGGGGTCGCAAAGAGTCGGACTGAGCGACTGAACTGAACTGAACTGAACTGAAGCAAACAATAGGCCTTCTGACTGTCAAACCAGTGACTCATTTGTTTGTAAACCAGTTTAGACATAAAATCTTGGTTTATTCTTCATCATCCCTTGTAGAGGAGAGGTTGTTTCATAAATTGCATTCTTTCGTGTAGTATGGCTGTGTAAAGAGTATGGGCTTGAGAATATAGGTTGGCCCCTACTGAATAGCAATATGAAGGAAGGGAGCAAATGAGAGTTTAGTTAATCGTCCATCCAGGAGAAAATAAGAAGGAAAAAGGGTGAAAATCTGGAGTACAGGGATTAAGGCAAAGCCTGAATCCTGGGATGGGATTCAAGTGTGCAGCAGGAAAACAATGGGGATGGCCCACTTAGCTGAAGAGCAGGTGGAAACTTGATTGCAGAATTAAATGATTCAACGCATTTAACGCAGAACCGGGGCTCAAAATAACCGCAGCAAATAGTACTCTTGCCCAGGATCCAAGAAATTTGCATTGAAGAGAAGTACTCTTGGAAAGAGCCTGAAGTTTTTTTAGTCTTTGTTTTGGCAGTGGGAGAATAAGATAAAAGTTAGTTCTTTGTCTCCCCGTCGGGGAATCGAACCCCGGTCTCCCGCGTGACAGGCGGGGATACTCACCACTATACTAACGAGGAAAACGACACCTACAGAGCCAAAATTGCTCCCTAGGAAGTTACTTCTAAACTGCTATAGTCCTTGAAAAATGGCTGTTATTCAACTTGTCACTTTACTGTATCTAGACTGTCACGTTGCAATTGAAACATAATGGGAGCTCCACGTGTAATTTAAACTTTCTAATAGTCACCTTAAAAAGTAAGAAGAAACAGGCGATATTTTAAATAATACATGTGATTTAACTCAAAATTCCGAAATAAGAACTAGATTCTTTTACATAATTTTCAAGCTGGTAAGTACTTTACATTTATAGATACCACATTTGTGCTCAGACGTTAAATTTTCATTAGAAAAAAATGACTAATATTTAGATTTCATGACATTCACAACTGAAATTCAAGTGGATTCATAACGTACCAAGTTGCTCCTAACGTACTTTAACGTTCTGCAATAGGAAAATGGAGTATCTGTTTACTTTTTACATCAATTTATTTTAATTAATTAATGCATTAATGACAATTAACTAGACTTTGAAATGCAGTTCCTCAGACACATTTGCCAGTTTCAAGTGCCCAGCAGCTTTTAGTTACCGTATCAGTCTCGGAAATATAAAACCATAGCCCCTTTCTGAAGTTCAGTTTCAGACAGGACATCTGGAAAATCCCAAATATTTCTCAAGAGTTTAAAGTTTAATATGGAAGTTTAAAATGGAAGGCAGGAGGGAAGGTAAGAGAGAAAAGAAACGCTTCGGATTCTAACCCCTCCAAAATGTAGCTGGGCAGAGAACGAGGTAGAGGGAGAAAGTGAGGCGTGGCCGCAGTTCTAGTTTCAGTTCCGCTCAGGCTTTAAATTGTAACATACATTGCACGCTCTTCTTCTCTCCCTTAGGAGCTTGTTTATCTTAAAAGAGGGAAAACGAAATACCTGCGTTGGCCGGGAATCGAACCCGGGTCAACTGCTTGGAAGGCAGCTATGCTCACCACTATACCACCAACGCTTGCTTAGAAAGCTTCTCGAAAATCATATATAAGAGTAATAGAATCTATGACTCTGCAAATGTTTTTTTAGTACTTGTTCTGTGTCTGAAACCCCAAAATACACAGAGCCTTTTCTAGGCGAGGGTGGACCCGGTCCTTACTCCTCTTAATCGGCCCCGCCAACTAAGGACGAGGGCCTGAAACGCAGAGACCACCAGTGGCCCAGAGTTGGAAGGATGGAATAGCGGGAAGTCCGGAGGGAAAGCCACTGACTCGCTCGGCAGAGCATTTTCTGTCATCCGAACTCCCTGCCCCGCCGCTTGGCGCCGCCCCAGGACTAGATCCACAGGGTGTTGCATTCAGTAAGGGCGATTTGAAGTGAAGGGGCCGAGGGGGAGCAGCCGACAAGGGAGTCCACTCTGGTGTGGCTAAGTCTCCCGAGAGAAGGAGCGAGAGGAGCGTTCGAAGGGGCACTGGAGAAATGGATCTTTGCAGTTTAGGATGGTGAAGACGTAGGAAATAAGAGTCAGAAACAGTTTTATTATCCCCATTTTGCGAAGAAGTCCAGGGGGAGTTCTAGTTTTATTTAAAATGAGAAACTAACATCTTGCTATTCTTGCCTGAAAAATCCCATGGATGGAGGAGCCTGGTAGGATACAGTCCGTGGGGTCGCAAAGAGTCGGACACGACTGAGCAACTTCACTTTCACTTTCAACATCATGCTACAGCACTTTTTGACAGTCTTAGAAAGAAATAAGAGAACTTGTTTTCCGGGTGTCAGGATGGCCGAGCGGTCTAAGGCGCTGCGTTCAGGTCGCAGTCTCCCCTGGAGGCGTGGGTTCGAATCCCACTTCTGACAACACTGGGTTTTTGTTTTCTTCAAAGATTTTTTTGTTTCCCGTGAACAAGTAGGATTTAATTCGTCTAGAAACGACTATTGATTAATCAACACTTTATGTTTTAATCAACGCTTTTTCTATCAAGACTTTTTAATGCTCCCTATCTACATATGAAGACTGTGCTTCGCTTTGAATATAAAACTGAATCTATTTAGATCTATGTCTGTGTTGTGTGTTAGTCAGTCGTGTTCGCCTCTTTGTGATCCCATAGACAGTAGCACACCAGGCTCCTGCGTCCATGAAATTCTCCAGGCAAGAATACTGGAGTGGGTTGCCATTTCCTTCTCCAATTTAGATCTATCCCTAGTTACAATTCCGCCCCCCCCTCCCCCGCCCCCGCCCCCCTTTCCTTTAGACTCCAGTTTCTCAGTGCTTATTCACTTCACGGAGAAAAGCCCTCAATCCAGATCTCTTAATTTGCAATTGACCCGACTCTTTTTGTGCTCAAGATTGTAGAGTCAAGCTTTGGTGGGACTCTTGATTCCCCACCATCTTGCCAAACTGGTCCCACCACCAATTTTTATTCAATAGGCTTGCTGTACCACCAAAAAACAGGGAAAGAAATCAACATACCAAACCCAGGGAAAATTAATAGAGAGGGAAAATAAACTCATGGAGTTGTTTCAAGAACTTTTTCTTCAAGATCTAAAAAAGTTACTTTCTCATTTGAGAGGAACTGGTTGTAGAAAAATGTCCTTTGCGGAAGAGAGAAGAACTGTCGATCCAAAGAGGCTGAATGTGTGAGGTTCATAAGCATGAAGATGGAAGGATCTTTAGGTTGGTTAGTGAAAGTTTACATTCTTTGTTATTTACTAGACTATGACCTTGGGAAATGTATTTGACTTTTCTGAGTCTTAGTTTGCTTGTTGTAAAATGGAGACAAAATTGTTGTCAGGATTGAGTGATATGACCTAGGGGCTTATTAGAAATACAAATCTCAGGCTACACCTCTGATTTACTGAATCCACATTTTATGATTCTCAAATGATTCTCATGCATATTAAAGTTTGAAAGCACAGATCTATCTAATTTAGATGCCTTTGCGCAGGTAGATCTTTAACTCTGAATATCCTTTCCCTTGCCACCTTTTACTTTGTATCATTTGAACACTTACAATATGCCAGTCACTGCTTAAAACAGAGGATAAAAAGCTAAATTAGATACTGTATCTAAACTAAAGACAATAAGAGTGTATCCATAAGAGAGACAGGTAAAAAATAGCAAAGCTGAACCTTAACTACATGATCAAGATTAAGATCACCATAGTTCAGTCACATTGGTATCACATACCTCCCGATATAATGCAATAAGATGGGCACTTCACCCTGTGATATACTGCCCCCAAATCCCACCCTAATCATGAGAAGTCTGACAAACCCAAATTGGGGGACAATCTGCTTCCCTGGTAGCTCAGCTGGTAAGAACCCACCTGCAACGCGGGAGACCTGGGTTGGATCCCTGGGTTGGGAAGATCCCCTGGAGAAGGGGAAGGCTACCCACTCCAGTATTCTGGCCTGGAGAATTTCATGGACTGTATAGTCTATGGGGTCGCAGAGTTGGACACAACTGAATGGCTTTCACTTTCTTTCTGCCAAATGCCTAACCAGTACTTACCAAAATGTGAAAGTTTTTTTTTTTTCTTTTTACACTGCTTTAGGTCTTTATTCATTCATTCATTCATTTATTTTTGGCCATGCTGAGACTGCATTGCTGCATGTGGACTTTCTGTAGCTGCAGAGACTATTCTCTAGTTGGGCTTCTCACTGCAGAGCAGAGGATCTATGTGCTCCGGCTTCAGTAGTTACAGCACAGGGACTCATTAGTTGTTGTGGTTCAAGGGTCCTAGAGCATGCAGGCATCGGCAGTTGTGGCACGTTGGGCTCAGTAGTTGCAGAGCTTGGGCTTAATTGCTCCAAGGCTCCATGTAAGACCTTAACATTAAGAGAAGGTGGATGAAGGATATACAGTGACTTTCTATAGTATCTTTACAACTGTCAGTCTAAAATTATTGCAAAATAAAAAGGTCTTAAAAAAAAAAAAAAGTGGTTACCTGTTAGGAATAGTAGTATTTGGGAGCGGGACAAGGAAGGAACTGCTATTGCTTTTGTTCTGCCCCCACCACCACCACGAGGCTTGTGGAATTTTAACTGCCCCTACTATGGACAGACCCCATCACCTCATGGGAAATAGATGGGGAGACAGTGGAAACAGTGTCAGACTTTATTTTGGGGGGCTCCAAAATCACTGCAGATGGTGACTGCACCCACGAAATTAAAAGACGCTTACTCCTTGGAAGAAAAGTTATGACCAACCTAGATAGCATATTAAAAAGCAGAGACGTTACTTTGCCAACAAAGGTCCATCTGGTCAAGGCTATGGTTTTTCCCGTAGTCATGTATGGATGTGAGAGTTGGACTGTGAAGAAAGCTGAGCGCCGAAAAATTGATGCTTTTCAACTGTGGTGTTGGAGAAGACTCTTGAGAGTCCCTTGGACTGCAAGGAGATCCAACCAGTGCATCCTAAAGGAGATCAGTCCTGGGTGTTCATTGGAAGGACTGATGCTGAAGCTGAAACTCCAATACTTTGGCCACCTCATGCAAAGAATTGACTCATTGGAAAAGACCCCGATGCTGGGAGGGATTGGGGGCAGGAGGAGAAGGGGATGACAGAGGATGAGATGGCTGGATGGCATCACCCACTCGATGGGCATGAGTTGGTGATGGACAGGGGGACCTGGCGTGCTGCGATTCATGGGGTCGCAAAGAGTTGGACATGACTGAGTGACTGAACTGAACTGAACTGAACTACGGACAGAAACCCAGCCAAGGCAGTGGAAGTATAGAGTCCTAACCACTGGACCACCAGGGAATTTCCAAAACTGCTGATTTTTCATTGGAAGTGTTGTAGGAAGTTTTGATTTTTTAATAATGGGATGTATTTTGTTTCAATATTTGGGGAAACAAATTAATATTGTAATCACACATAGTTGTGATTACAGCAATCAAACTAAAACTATATATACACAATACAATGACACTTAAATATCAGGCCTTCCTCCAACCCAGGGATCAAACAACATCTTCTTCATTGTAGGGGGTTTCTTTAACTCTAAGTCACCAGGGAAGCCCATTAACAGGAAACAATCCCCAAAGTATCTAAAGCATCAGCAACAGTCATTCAGAAGTAGATGAAGTGGTTAGTTTGTTTAAATCTCTCTGTAGAAAAGTAGATACCATCCAAATGAGATCTGAAGTGTTTTCACAACTAAGCATGATGAAATTCTCCTTCTTATAACCTGTGTCTGTTTAGAGAGAGAGATTGTTGAAATGTGAGGAAACTATCCAAACTTTGTAGGTGTCATCATTCTGCTTGAGAAGTTACAAAACAGGTTGCAGTGGTCAATGTTTGGAAGTTGGAAGAACATTCAGGAAAGGGGAAGTATAATACAGAATATGTGTATGATATCATCTCTTTTTTGCAGGTTCTTTCAATGTGAAGCCAAGTCACAAAAGACTTGGGCCAGGTGCATGAAGAAGCAGTTAAAGATGACAACCAGACAGCAGGTTGGTTGTTACTGAAATCTCCTCTCAACCTGCAAGAGATCACCCTTAGCTAAATACAGTGTAGCATCCCTCTAACCAGGGCCACCTTCATTTCTGAGATAAAAATAAGTCTTTGGGCTGATTGGGAACTAACTTACACAAACTTATCCTTCTCTTATGTCATTTAACTGGCAGTAAAGTTGAGCCTGAGGATATTCCCCAGGTTCAGTCACTTGCTAAAAAACACATATTCACTTAATGAATAATGCAAAGATACAATAAAGTATACTTTTTCTCTCAGGGATCAGTACCCAACTGTGTTCTAAAGGAATAATATGTACAATTTCACAACATCTGGGATAAAAATTTTTTTATTATTTTTTTTAATGGTCTGTTTGTGAGGTAACAGTGCACAGAATGTAGAAGGAGGCAGGACATAGTTCTTAATTCCAACTCTCCCCACTACCCATGTTCCCTGAGTTAATAGCTATGGATATTGAGTACATTGTTTAACCTCTTTTAACCTCTGGATCCTCACTTTCAAAACAGATAATACACTGTGATGTTGCTGTGATGATTAAATTAGATTGTGTAAAGTACCTGGTACGTAGTCAACAATCAATCAGTAATAATTAGTGATAGTGAATATTTGTTGCTCAATACTAGATGCCTAGCCTAACATTCTTCTTCACTCCTCACATACTTATTTAATTGTACCCTCATAACAATTCTGAGATACTATTTGATCATCCCCATTACATAGAAGGGAAAACTGAAGCTCAGAGTTTAACTAGCAGAGTAGATAAAGTAACACCCATCTGTTTCCAGTATAGCCATTTTACTATACAGTTGCCACTGTCGTCATCGTCATTGTCATCATCCTAGGGCTCATCAGCCGAAAGAAGATGGGACCATGCAATTTCTCTCACACAGATAAGATCAATAATAACTTTAATTACACCACTAGACTTACTCTCTTAATCTAACAAATACTATTCCCCAGAATCCAGGACTTGGGGTCCATTCACTAAAAGAACAATAATAATGTCACATTATGAGAGGCAAATAATTAGCATATAAACTTTTTGTCCATGTATTAGGACACATAGACTGTCTAACCTAAGCTCCCAACACAGAATTTTTATTTTAGGGTCTTGCCAAAACTTGTTTCTCTTCTTTCTCTGCTTTTCCAACTCCACCTCCCTCCGTCTTTCAACAACATCACAATTCTCTCCTCTCTCTCCTCACACTTCAATACTATTTCAATGTGCCTTCCTCAAACTCTTCCTCTTGCTTTCCCCTATAGAAATTATGCACATAACCTCATGAATTTCCTTCCCATCCCTCCCTCAAAACCCACCCAAACATTTCTGCTTCTGAAAGCCCTGCTCCTTCATCTACTTAATTGGATAGAATGAAAACTAAGAAATTTTTAAAGTTCATTTAGCTTTATTATTTCATATAACAAATCCACACATGCAAGTAACAAAGTACATTAAATGTAGGTAAAAGCAATATTAAAGTGCCACACAAATGCTCATAATGATTACTTCTGCTTGTTTGATGTAGGAGAAGATTTTTTATAAGTCAAATGACAAATACCTCAGTAATAAAACATACTGACAAAAAAAAAATTCTCTGTCAGGGGTAAGAGTCTCCTCTACTCCCATCCCTGAAGTTAGGCAGGATCACAGTAGACAGTCTAGAAAGTCCCCAAACCCAGCCCTTACAGTCTCAGCTGACCTGTCCAGAGGGGCCATTTAGTCGACCTCCTCAATGACAGGGCCAGTACTGGGGGCTCCGTGTCGGGCCTGAGCTCCACAACTGCTGCCCACAGGGACCCCAGGCCCCCCATAGAGCCTGGAGAAGATGGGGCAACAGATCTGCTCCAGCTCCCTCTTCTGATGTTCATATTCCTCTTTCTCCGCCAACTGGTTGTGCTCCAGCCAAGCAAGGACATCCTGACACTTGTCTTGTACTTTGCGCCTGTCCTCTTCAGGAATCTTATCTCTAAGCCTCTCCTCTTGCAAGGAGCTCTTCACCTGGAAGACATAGGCCTCCAGAGCGTTTTTGGCAGCCACCCTGTCTCTCTGGGCCTCATCCTCAGCCTTGTACTGCTCAGCCTCACGAACCATCCTCTCCACCTCCTCCTTGCTCAGCCGGCCCTTGTCATTGGTGATGGTGATCTTGTTAGCTTTGCCTGTGCTTCTGTCAGTGGCTGTCACACTCAGGATGCCATTGGCGTCGATGTCGAAGGTCACCTCGACCTGGGGGACTCCTCGTGGGGCAGGAGGGATGCCACTGAGCTCAAAGCGCCCTAGCAGGTTGTTGTCCCTGGTCATGGCCCTCTCACCCTCATACACCTGAATCAGGACCCCAGGCTGGTTGTCTGAATAGGTGGTGAAAGTCTGGGTCTGCTTGGTTGGGATAGTGGCATTCCTCTGGATCAGTGTAGTCATCACTCCACCAGCTGTCTCCAGCCCCAGAGACAGGGGAGCCACATCCAGCAGCAGGAGATCCTGCACCTTCTCACACGTGTCCCCCATTAACACTGCTGCCTGCACGGCAGCCCCATAAGCCACAGCTTCATCCGGGTTGATGCTTTTGTTCAGCTCCCTGCCATTGAAGAAGTCCTGCAGGAGCTTCTGTACCTTGGGGATTCGGGTAGAGCCGCCCACCAAGACAATGTCATGGATCTGGGCCTTGTCCAGCTTGGCATCCCTCAAGGCCTTCTCCACCGGCTCCAGGGTGCTGCGGAAGAGGTCCGAGCACAGTTCTTCAAAGCGGGCTCGAGTGATAGAAGTGTAGAAGTCTACACCCTCAAACAGGGAATCGATCTCCAGAGTGGCCTGGGTACTGGACGACAGGGTGCGCTTGGCGCGCTCGCAGGCCGTGCGGAGCCTGCGCAGGGCCCGCTTGTTCCTGCTTAAATCCTTCCCGTGCTTCCGCCGGAACTCCTCCATGAAGTGGTTCACCAGACGGTTGTCGAAGTCCTCTCCACCCAGGTGAGTGTCTCCAGCCGTGGCCTTCACCTCAAAGACACCAGCGTCAATGGTGAGGACCGACACGTCGAAGGTGCCCCCACCCAGGTCGAAAATGAGCACGTTGCGCTCCCCGGCGCCCAGCCGGTCGAGGCCGTAGGCGATGGCAGCTGCTGTGGGCTCGTTGATGATCCTCAGGACGTTGAGCCCCGCGATGGCACCCGCATCCTTAGTGGCCTGACGCTGCGAGTCGTTGAAGTAGGCGGGCACCGTGATCACAGCGTGCTTCACGGGCTGGCCCAGGTACGCCTCCGCCGTCTCCTTCATCTTGCTCAGCACCATGGACGAGATCTCCTCGGGGTAGAACGCCCTGTCCTCCCCGCGGTAGGACACGCGCACCTTGGGCTTGCCGCCCTCGCTCACCACCTGGAAGGGCCAGTGCTTCACGTCCGACTGCACAGTGGGGTCCGCGAACCTGCGCCCGATCAGTCGCTTGACGTCGAACACGGTGTTGTGCGGGTTCAGGGCCGCCTGGCTCTTAGCCGCGTCGCCCACCAGCCGCTCGGAGTCTGTGAAGGCCACGTAGCTGGGGGTGGTGCGGTTGCCCTGGTCGTTGGCGAGGATCTCCACCCGGCCGTGCTGGAACACGCCCACGCACGAGTACGTGGTGCCCAGGTCGATGCCTATGGCCAGCTCCCTCGCGGCGCACATGGTTGTGGCTTCTCCCGCTCCCGGCGACGAGTGCGATACGGAGTCGGGTGCCCAAGCCTGAGGAAGTTGGTGCTGCTCAGCCGTGGAGGTGCGCTCAGCGGTGCCGCTCTCCTGCCTGCCCAGCTCGAATCTGCCCAGCTCCGGCTCCACGAGCTTTTTATCCAGTTGCGGGAGACCCACCTCCTCCCGCTGCCGCCGCCGCGAAACTTCTAGCGCCTTCGCGGCAAGCCCAGAGCCGCCCGGCCCGCCGGCTCCGGCTGACTCAGCCCGGGAGGCGCTGCGCTGACTCTGGGAGAAGGTTCGAGCGGAACGGGCCGTGCTGGGAGCGGCGGCCCCACCGGCGTCGGACTCAGAGCTGCAGAGAAAGTTCCAGCTTCTCCCGGCTTGTTCTATGGCCTAGCAGTTGGTGCAGAAGAATGGTAAGGCGAAAACTTGTTCTCCCTCTGGTTGGTTGAAGAGGGTGGTTTTGAGTTCAGCGGCTCGAGAAAAACCGAAAGCATTAGAGCCATGGCCTCAAGGACAAGGGTTTAAAGTTTTATCATTTTAGTCTTGAAACATAAAGGCAGTGTTTTCAAAATTGTGACTAAGAGGGGTGGCCAGATTTCTGTTAAGGGCTGGCCCTAGGATCAGAGATGATGATAAGTGACAGCGCTGCAAGCGTCGTTTGCGGAAATAGCATTGGTGGTTCAGTGGTAGAATTCTCGCCTGCCACGCGGGAGGCCCGGGTTCGATTCCCGGCCAATGCAATCTGCTGTTTTCTTTCAGGATACCCTCATTTTAACTTTTTTTTCTTCTTCTTCTTTAATTCAGCTTCTAAAGTGGATCTTCATTAAAAAAAATTATTGGAGTGTAGTTGTTTTAAAATGTTTCTGCTGCTGTACAGTAAAGTGAGTCACTTATACATTTACATGTATTCACTCTTTTTTTAGATTCTTTTTCTATAAAGGTTAATTAATTATAGAGTGTTGAGAAGAGTTACCTGTGCTTTACGTTCTTTATTAGTAATCTTTTATATTTGGTAACTGTGTATGTTGAGACTTTCTATTCTAGGATTTGTAACGTTGAGACAAACAAAATCAGTTAGTTGAGGACTGAGTTCTTTTGATTTTCCTTCCCTTACCAAGTAGCATTCCTGAAAAGAGCTGGGATCTGACGCTGTGGCTTGGACATCCGGGGGTGACCCAGCCTCGGAGGGAATACAGCACAGGGGGAAGAAGGATGCAGATGAACTGTAGTGAGAATGTCCCCGTCGTTGAGTCTCCTCCCTGGACTGGTGTCTCCAAGGAGCATCACCCCGAGGGGCCTGTTGAAAAGCCATCTTGTGCGGTTTTTCTCTGAGGCCTGGACAGTTTCCAGCTGGAGCCCAGGATGCAAGTGGGGAGTAAATTCCTGGAGGCTGCAGTGCATCCTGTGCCTTGAGGCTAGGGGAGGAGATGCATTCAGGGGTCTGTAAAGCCACATTTTTTTCCCATCAGCCCTATGGCTTTACAAATTGAGTCTTGGCCATGTCTCACTTTCTTTAATTCAGAATATCCCATTTTGAATTTTTTGGTGTTTCTTTTGGGTGTGGACTTCCAAAAAGCCCGAAGGAGGAGACTCTTCTGGAAACACGAGGTTGGAAATGGAAGAAAGAGAAGCAAATGTTCTCTGTAACCTCCCCATGAAGGAAGGAACTCTAGTTTCCTGCATGACAGATGGGGATAGTCACCACCATACTAAGAGCATAGTACCCAGGGAAACATGGTACATTCTAACGTTAAACTTCAGTAGCTTCAAATTTAATATGTTATTATTCACTTGATACAAAGGAAACTACTAATTTTTAAAAAGAGGAAGTAAAAACCTTTGCTCCATCAATTGGTCTTTTTTCCTCATACGGCTCAGAACCCTTTGGAGTACTTCAGTGCCTTTGGAGAGGGCAGAGGAAGTCAGGATGCAGATGTCAGTCCCACTTCTGTACTGGGTTTCTGGGCCAACCCTTTCCCAGTGTGGTGATGAAAAAGAGCTGGCAAAGTTTGCTGCTAGTATGCTCAGCTGTACTGGGAAGGTGATCAGTCCATGAAATAAGAGAATGTTTGAAGAAATGTGCAATGAGCTACTTCTGCAGTAAAAAATCAAACCATCCTCAAAAAGAAGGAACCTATTTTATAACCCAAGAGGGAGAGAAGCTGTCAACTTTGAATTCATTCTCTCTCAGTGTTTAGGCTGGCCAGGCCTGTGTGTCAAAGTCAGGATATTTTAGGCAAGGCCCTGCAAAAAAGGGTGCTCACTTGAGAAAGAAAGATGTGACCTGGCCTGGGGTCTGTGCCCTATAGTTCAGGGACTACCTTGTCCAAGCTGCTCCAACTTTCTCTCCCAGTCCTCAGCAGCCTCAAAAGCCCTGCACATCTACCCCCAAGAGTTCCACAGCTTCTAAAACAAGCTGAGAGCAAAATATACAGTACGATCCAATTACAGTATGTACAGATCTGTGATACCAACTACTTGTACATCCTTGAGCAAATCTTTTCAGCCATCTGGCCTTCATTGCTTTCTCAGTTTTAAAATGAGGAGATTGAACTTCATCTTTTCTAAGACTTTCTAGCTGTAGAAGTCTCTGATTTTATCCAGGAGCAAAAGAGGATTCCTGTTTCCCCTAAACTATGTACCTGTTCTATACCTGAATAAATCATGCTTCTGTTGATAAGAAAAAGAGGCGTGATCTGCTGTGTCTGTCATACGGTGCCATATATACTTTATTCATTTGAGCCCTTAATAACAGTACAGTAAGGAACCTTAGTCTGCTAGATATTGATGATGCTTAAAAATATGTTTGAATCTCCTCTTTCCAGCCTCAAAAAAGGATTGCAATTTCATGCCTCTTGAGGTCAGGTCATACGACTTGTTTCGATTAATGAAATTTAAGTATGTGTGGTATGTTACTTTTGGACAGAGGGCATTTAATTGCTATTCTAATTGCTACTGTTCTCTTTGCCTTCCTTGGCAATGTGTGGTAGTTGGTGTTAAAATGAAAGTATACTATAAACCCAAACCATCCCATGAGAGATAGCTTCCTTAGGAAGTCTTCCGCATTTATAACAGAAAATGAGTGAGGAATAAACCTTTGATGATTTATGCCACTAAGATTGTATTTTTACAGCATATGAGCTTAATATGCTGGCTACAGCTAGTCAAATGGGGTTATCCCCATTTTTTTCCCAATGTGACTAGCCACAGAAATGTAACTCACCCACAGTTCTACCTTTGATTTCGTCCCTACTCCAACTTAGACCTTCTTATTTTTTTTCAGTTACTATAGTAAAAGCAGTCTTATCTATTTAAAGGGAAAGTGCCAGCCAAATTGTGTGCTCTGAAGACATCAGATTTCATAAGCATTTATCAAACATCTACTATGTTCCAAAGACATTATGCTTCCATGTATGTTGTTACACTTCAACCTCACATGATATCCCTGGGGAGGGAGATAAAGATATTACTTCTTCACAGAAGAAGAATCTAATTCATAGAGTAGTTAAATGAATTCTTCAGGACAAAGCACCTAGCAAATGGTAGAAATGAAACCCAAATCCAAGTTGTTCGCCTCTTTTTAGTACGCTTTCCATTGCTGCTGTACAGGCTTAGAGAGTCGATTCAATTAGAGGGAAGCAGGTCCAACTGATACACTCCTTTACAAGAGGTGATGGGTGAAAGTAAAAAATGAGTTTAGACGGGTAACATTCAAAACTGAAATGCATGTACTAGTGGGATATTTTGGGTAGTATCTAATAGGGTGTTCAGTAATACTGAATTGGACTTCTGCTTCTGGTAAGGTGGAGTAGATGTACTTTTTAAAAAGTCTCTGATTTTGAATGCTGAAGGATTGACTCATTCCATAAATATGTATTGAGGGCCTTATCATGTGCCAGACACCAACCTTGACTCTTAAGTATATAGTAGTGAACCAAACAGACAAAGGCCCAGATCTCCTGGAGCATGTTTTTTTTTTTTTTTTCCTGGAGCATGTTTTAATGAGAGAGGGAGTAGTCAGTTGGTGATACATACATGGGGAAAAAATACAGCAGTAAACAACTGAATAAGTGAACATATTCGGTTGGACATGAGAACAATGGGGAAAATAAAGCAGGAGAGCAGGATTAGGAGACGGCAGAGGAGTGAGGTTAGGTTGAATGACCAAGGAGACCTCACTGATAAGGTGATATTTGAGTAAAGACCATGAAGAAACCTTATGTGGATATCTGTAAGAACATTTCAGAAACAGTAAATAACATAAACCTGTAGCAGAAGTAAAACTGAGGTGTCCGAGGAAGCAAAACAGAGCAGTAAATGAGGTCAGAGAGGCAGTGAGGAGCAAGATCATGTAGTACCTTGTAGAATATTGCAAAGGCTTTAGCTATTACTCTAAATGCAAGGGGGAAGCTATTAACATGGCTTTCAGAAAAGAAGTGACAGATATAACACACATTGGCTGTTGTGAGAATAGACTGTTGGGTGATATGGTTGAGTGCAGGAAGACCACGCAGGAGGCTGTTGCAGGAATCCAAGTAAGAGAGGATGGTGGCTTGGATCAAGATGCTGCCACATCCACCCCTCCTCCTGGGGCTGCACCATCCCTCCAGGCAGCCCCAGCCCCCACGACGAGCCCATCTGCAGGCTGTGAGAAGTGGGAAGATTGTTGGATTTGCTTTGAAAGAAGCACCAGGATTTACTGAGGTTTCATTTATTTGAGGAGCCTCTGGCGAGGAGCTGGGAGAACACAATTGTTGTGAGTCCATGTAGAGCTGGATGAGTTGGGACTGTGCCTTAGCCTTTGGGAAATCAGTGAAGGCAGGGCCTGTTACCTTCTACTTGATCTGGAGATCACAGGTCTTTTCTTTCCCTGGAGGCTCCTTAGCCCAGGTTGTTGTCAAGGAGAGGCCAGGGAAGGGGAAAGTTATGGACTGAAGAGCGCTGCCACCACTGCTGTTACACCATGGAATGAGGGGTCATTTGTCCTGAGGGTCTTGGCTCCATCAGACTTTGTAATTCCTCCGGTCTCCCATGGAGCTTTGAAGGTCTCTCTGCACTGAAAAATACAGGCCTGTATCCACTGTAAAAAGGAGCCCCATCACCAGGCAGAAAGTGATTTGATGCCAAGGTGAAAAGATGAGTGGAATTGCTGGACCTAATCAGAGAGGCAGAGGAATGGGAAAAATGACAGTTGTTAAGACAGAAATTTGGAATAAACAGTCATGTCCCTAGTGAGGAGTCTTTGCAAGGCAACCCAAGCCAAGGCCAGGAGCAGACAGCTACTCCAGGAAGTCTGCAGTGAGTCACTTCATCTCTCTGCCTTCCCGTCAGCATTTCCCAAAGGATGACCTCCAACACATCCGTTCTGCAGGACATTAAGAGAAGTTATAGAGGAAGAAGGGTTCTGTGGCTACCCGAGTTTAGCAAATGCCTTACTAGACTTAATTTAAAAGTTTTCTTTGAGACAGGGCTTCTTGAACCCTTTGGTGTGCATTATGAATATAAAAGGAGAGAAAAAGAATACATAGTGTGTTCTGCATTAATTTGACCACAGAACCCTTCATTCTGAAAGGGTTCTCAAAGAGTTATGTGATTGGGGAACAGCCTTTGGGGAACACTGAACTTGGGAATACACAGATGACATCAACACATCTTCACTCACCACCTCCTCTGAACCCAGGACTGGGTACTCACTAATGAACATTAGGTTGGCATAAATAATTTGTGATACCATCTGAAAGGACATAATATGAATTCCACAATGTACAATTTCTCAAGAACAGGCAGAAGTCTAGTTCTTTGTGTGTAGAGAGAGATTCTCATGCCAACATGGCTGCAGCAAGCTAAGATTTGATCCTAGGCTGAGAGGTTCAGTAGGGAAACACAGCAAGCATTAGACTCTGAGAGAGGCATGTGATAAACTGGTTTGAATGAGATGCAAAAGAGGGAGAGTGGCAATGTCTGGTAGTTGGATATGGAGGATAAAAAGGTGGACTTTGTCCCCTGAGAGTTAAAACACCAAATGAATGACACCCATTTCTATAATCCCTGACAAATGACCTGGAACAGAGCTTCACATTCACACAACCATCAGGTCAAACTAGGACTTTCAGGGTTCTTGTTTATGTCAAACAGGCGCTCCCAGGAAAACAAACATTCTGGAGTCCAGAAAAGATTAGTAATCCCCTCACTACCCATCTCTCCAAGGTGTACATCTCCTTGACCAACCTTCATCCCCACCTTGGACAGTGATGTTCACCGGCTGGGACGAGTGTGGCGTCTTCCCGATAAATGCTGTGCAGTGATACTTGCCACTGTGACTGAAGTTGGCACGTGGGATAGAGAAGTTGGAACGCAGGTAGGAAAAGGTCTTGGATTTCCCATCCTGGTAGAACGTGATCTTATTCAGAGGGTGGTTTCTCCAGCTGTGGCACCTCAGCACGATGGGCTCCCCTTCCTGGAACATGAGGCTGGGGGTCTGGAGCAGCAGCCAGTCTGAAAGACACAAAGGGACCGCAGGACCCAGAAGGTCTTGACTCAGATCTGAGACCCAGACCATCCCTCCAGGGGCCAGTATGTGTGGAGGGAAGTATAAATGTGGAATCGCACACCCCTGGTCTCTAATTCTGGCTCCTTCATGTACGCACCCTGTGATCCTGGGTAAATAATGAATTCTTCTGGGCTTTAGTTTGCTCGTATGTGGAACTAGTCACAATAGTACCATTAGCTGTACTATCTACAGTAGTTGCTGGCACACAGTAGGTGTTCAGATATGCTTGTCTTCTCATTCCTGTCCTGGGAGACTCTGGCTGCAGCCCTGTCTGGCCCAGGAGGCCTCTGCAGGAGGACACAGGGGACCCGGGAGTGAAATCCCTTCCCTAAGGGAGGGAGGGAGGGGAGAAAGGGAGAAGCAAGTCTGAGAGAGGACACAGCATGTGAGGGGGACACAGAAGAGACCTGTGTCCTTGGGGAAAGCCATGGGCATCCAACAAATATTAGCTTACTTAGTGCTTGTTAGTAAACGTGGAATTTCACTTCAGCGGGGACTTTGTCTCAAGCCAGCAGTGACATGGGTGGGCCATTAGCCGGCTGTGTATTTTTCCCCCCCAGTTTTCATTCTTTTACTGAGGAAAAATATTTCATTTCTTTGTTGTGTAGGGAATAGAGGCTTAGGTAGCTACTTCTAACCCTGATCTCAGCCCACACCAACCTTTTTCCTGAAGCTGTAGGACAGAGCAGAGTTGAAATTGGAAAGAAAGGGTAGTAAACAACAGACACATTGGAAGGGAGCAGGGAGATAAGAAAAAATGACAACAGTCACACATGTGCCAGTCAACCACACTTAGACCCTTCAGCAAATCATGATGCCAACCAAGCTATATTTATGGAAGCCACCTCAATAAGAAGCCCATGCACCTCAAGTAGAGAGCAGCCCACACGCAGCAGCAAAGACACACAGCAACCATAGATAAATAAATAAATAAAAATTTAAAAGACACGAGTCTCACCTCAGTTGCACAGAGAGAGGGCAGGGATTAGGGAAATGCTGGTTCTCACCAGAATCTCGTGTGGGAGGCAGTGGTATCTCCTCTAGCAGGTGAGGAAACTGAGGCTCAAAGGTAAATGAAATCATCATGTTTAGATGGCTAGTAATTCCCTGTGCATTTGACTCTGCCATAGAAATGGAAAGATTTCTATGAATTTGAGATTTTCTTCTGCTTCTCTCACATCCAGATGCCTGTTGGTGGCCTTGTCACCTTCTTGCTCAGTCAGCACCAAGACAAAGGAGCCCAACATATTCTGAGAAATCTCTTAGGAACTTTTACCTCACCGCTCACACTAAGCCAAGGAGGTGGGTTGAAAAGGGAAATGGGTGGACCAAAACCACTTCAAACAACTCACAGCCATGCTTTCCAGTAAGTAGGCAACTGCCCTTTCCTAAAAACCTCTGCCATGTCAGCAGATTCCATCTCCCCTTGTTCTCCCAGACTCTCCAGGGCCTTCCTCCACTGACCGGAAATCACATCCAGATGCACAGGGTCGCTGAGGCTGGTCTGCTCCCTCTGGCACCTGTAGGATCCACTGTCATTGCTGCCGGCCTGAAAGCTGTAGCTGGGCTGGTTCTGGGTGTGGATGGAGCTCCCGTTATGGAACCACATGGTGAGGTTGCCTTCATAGAAGCTGGTCCCCTGGCACATCAGCGTCACATGATCCTCCCTGAGCACATTGATCCACGCAGGCTGGATGCTCACCACAGCTTTTGGGAGATCTGCTGAGGGGCAGAGAGAGGAGGCAGCGTGAGGAAAAGGGACCCCAAGGGCCTAAGCAGACCCCAAATCTCCGGTGATGGAAAACTGTGGCCATGCTGGGGAGATCAAGAGAAGAACCCAACCCAGAACAGTTCTGCAACTGAAGGCAATTCCTCCAACTCATGTGGCCACACAGGGGCCCCCAGGAACCCAGATTCTCTCAGGGAGCTTGGCTCCTCGGAGGAGGAGAAGGTGTGGGGTAGGGAAATGGGAGAGGGGGCAAGCAAACAGTCTAGAAACACAAACACACCTCACCCAAGGAGCTCTACCCAGTTTCTTCTCTCTGTCTCTATTTCTCTTTCTGTCTCAAACTCACACTCACAGACATGCACACACACACACTACACATACATCCTTTGGGGAATCACTCCCCCACCCTCATAAACTGAGGCATTTGGACACTAGTGGATAAACTGTCTTCCCAGCTGGATGAAGACAAGGGGGCCATCTGGTGGAGGTGCCAGGCTCAAGTCAGAGGTCACATTTCTCATCTGACCTGTTTCATTCTTTGTCCTTTAGAATAGACCTGTCCTGACACCCAAGAACAGAGGAGTCTCTATGGCCTCAGAAGAATAAGAAAGAGACAGACTGGAAGACCAGTTTAGGGAGCCCTGGATTCAGTGACCCAGGGAGAGCCCCACCCCCTACCAGTCCTGGGTGGTGGAGAGGTTAGTGGTGCTGAGAAAGCAGTGCCCAGCAGTGTTCACCCCACCCAGCTGCAACCAGTAATACCGCCTCCTCTTTCTCTCCAAGGGAACAGGCCCTGAAGCCTTCAGATACATGAAAAATGGACAATTTATCAACCCATGGGGATAACCCAAGCAGATCATGTGATTCTGCATGGCCTGGGCTCGTGGTTTAGTTTGGAAAGAGGAAGCAATTGAGACAGAGGACAGTTATTTTCTGTGACAGAATCTGTGAGGTCTCGGACAGAAGCAGAGGCATCTGTGTCCCTTGGCTGTCCACCGCTGGTGGCTTCAGTGGGAGGATGGGAAGCAGGAAGGAGAAGGGTGCAGGGCTTCTTGTGGGTGCAATTCCTCTTTTCTGGCTCTACCTCGGTCCTGGGTTGCTGGTGCATCCAGAGTTCCTCCAGACAGGGTGCAGGCAGCAGAGAGAGAGGGTGGCTGGGGGACAGAGGGGATGTGGGGGAGCACTTACCCGGTTTCCCAGCAACAGGAGCTGTGAGAGAGAGAGCAAAGATCAGCCTGGTGTTTGCATATGATGATTCATCATTACAAATAATCACATTGTGAAAGGTTGTTGCTGAGCCATGAAACCAGGACTCTCGGCCTCTGGAGGAGAGGAATTCAATCCAGGTTAGTGACAAGGCATGATTGCTCAGAGCTTTTGTGTAATAAAGTTTTATTAAAGTATAAAAGAGATAGAGAAGGCCACTCAGACTGGTCTTTCGACATAGACATCAGAAGGGGGCAGAAAAAGTGCCACCTTGCTAGTTTTGAGCAAGAAGTTACATTCCTATCAGCAGGTTGCTAATTAGAGGAAGGGAATGTCTCAAAACTCAGAGAGTGGTACCAGGCCCCTTATCCACAACATACATTTTGAGGTAACATTGGCACAAGGTGAGTCGTCCCAGACCATAACATGATTGACATGAATCTTGAAGAAAGGCAGATTTCCAAACAAATACATAGTCTCATTAACATAGCTTAAGAGAACATTTCCATTGGTAAAACATACTGGTCTGTTGAGCTCTTGTGGGTTCTGCGTGTTAGGTAAAACCGACTTGAAGAAAGACAGAGTCTAAGGTTCATTAACATAGCTTAAGATAAACATTTCCATAAGAAAAACGTATTGGTTAGCTCAAGGTTTGAGAAAAGTTAAGTTTAGGTGGAACCAGGTGTTGTCATGGCAACACAGAATTTTAAGGGAAACCTCCTTTTAATTTTGTGTAGAGAAGGGGAATAAAATCTGACACTTGTCGTTTCCTCCTGCTGTTTAAGAGAGAGATAAAAAAATGTCTGACACTTGCAGCCTATTTCCTCCATTTGGGGCCCCAGCCTTCCTGCCTGTTACCCTCTCACTTGCAAACCTCCTTAACTCTCTCGTGAGTCTCTTGTGGTCCTTTAACATAAGGTCTGCATTTTGGTCACCTGTGTTGTTCATGTCTTAACTTGTTCAGCTGCATTAACAAAATTACTACAAAGGGGCCAGTCTGATATCTTCATAAATTTACTGTCACCATATTCAGAAAGACACTAAACTGCAATTCTGACACTTCAGTAAATTTGCGTTGATTCTCTTGGTAGTGATACTGATCTTTTCCTCTCTTCATGCTTACAGTGCAAGGAGGCATTCATGATGTCTCTGGTCCCACAACTGATAATGCTAGAGTTGCTTGGCTAACATATTCTCTGGTCTCCATCCCTGAATAACCCAGACCCTCAGGCGCTTTTCCCCGGGGGACTCTCATTTCACATAAAGAGAATAGGTCCTGCTGCCTAAAGTGGTAGGCATAGAGAATGGCCTCTGCTCCCCAATGCAATTTTTATTGCTTCCTCACACCTCTTACTGCTTAAGACAGCATCAGCCCTCTTGCCTAAGATGTGTGTCCCAGTGAAACAAACACACATTTCTAAGGAAGGTAAACACCTTGGCCATTATTAGTCCTTCAAGTCTAGGTCACTGGATATTCCTCAGAGCTGGCTGAACTGTGGGAGGTGGCAGATTACCAGGGACCTTGGTGCCCAGTGTCATTGGGCAAAATGTTTTAAAAAACCCTACTTCTGCCAATTTCATAATTTCCCAAGGCCAGCAAGGTTGTCAGAATGTGATTCTCATCAGCCTGCCTTCACCCTCCTGACTTTCCTGATGTGCTTCCCACTGCAGCCCTTATCCTTGCCTCTGGAGGTAGAGACGTTAGTGGTGCAGAGAAAGCAGTGCCCAGCAGTGTTCACCCCACCTAGCTGCAACCAGTGATACCGCCTGCTATTTCTGCAACAACCCAGGTGGCGGCAGCTGACTTAGAAAAGCACACCTGCCCATTGTCCTGCTCTGCTGTCCCTGCTGGGACCCCGACTCACCCAGGAAGAGCAGAGCTGTCCACAGTAACATGTGGCCCCAAGGATGCCAAGGCGTGCAGTGAGCTCGGTTCCTCCTGGCAGCAAGGAAGGCTAGGAATCCCATCACCTCCTAGAGCGAGCAGGTTGCTCTGACAGCCCAGCATGGCAGGCACCGGCTTCTCTCCAGGCTTGATAGATTCCACCCAGAGGGCAAATTCTGGAGTCCAAAAGAGGAAGTGAAAAGAAGTGTTGTTTTATCATTGGCTCCTCCCCTTCCACCCTCTTTCATCTAGAGAGTTCCCTCCCAGAAGATTCAGGGCTTCCCAGAATGAATCTGGCTCAGTACCACTCCAAATTCACAGAAAATGTAGAAACTGGGAAACAAATTCTCCTCGTCCTCTGGGACCACAGCTGGGCTCAGCCCCAGGAAGGAAGAGGGGAATGATCACCCCTACTCAGCTCAGAACTCCCTGTCTGTCTCTGTCTCTTTGGAAAAGGCAATGGATGAGAGTGTGCCAGGGGACTCCCCGTGCTTCTATATCCATTTAGAGGTGCAGACACTGGCATCAGACTCCTCCTGAGACTGAGCAGAGGGGCTTGAGGCCACCTTCCCCATCATTTGCTTGCCTCCATTATGATAATCCAGACTCCGTTTTGGATTGTGGAACAAGGACAGAGAAATGTGTCAGGGTGGCAATAGAATCATCATTCCCATCTGCTATCACCCCTTCTTTCTTGTACTCATCCCTCCAACAAATACCTTCTGAGCAGCAGCTAGTGCCCTGGTTCTCTATCTTTCTCACCCTCATTCCCACCACTGTTCCCATCACTATGGCATGGTGAAAGAGCAGGGCTTTGGAACTGTATTAGTCTAATTTTGAATGACAGGTAGCTTCTCAGAACTACAGATTCCTCATCTGTATAAATGGAAATTAATATGTCTATCCTTCAAGCAGGATTTCTCAGCCTGCTATTGACATTTGGGGCCAAATAATTCTCAATGTTAGGAACTGTCCCATACATGATAGGGTGTTTAGCAACATCCCTGACCTCTACCCACTAGATGCCAAGTGGCATCCCCTAATTGTGAAAATAGAAATGTCTCTAGACATTGACAAATCCGCTCTTAAGGGCAACATTTCCCCTAACTGAGAACCACTACACTCAAGGTTTTTGAAAATTAAAAGATAATTTCTATGCTAGCACCACCCTTGGTGCATTGTGGGTATCCAAGCAACACTAGTTCCCCTTTTTTGCTTTCTGTCGTCATCCTCATCACTGTTTGTTTACCCTCAACATCCCCAGAACAGAAGATGCTCTGGGATCTCTCTTGGGGCCCTCTGCTGGGGCCTCTTTCCCAAATGCTTTCTCAGGAAACAAGCTGTAATATTCAAGGACATGATATTGTAAAACCTGTTTTTATACTCGGTGGTCTTCAGAAACTTCAACTATCCCTTGGCCCCATTGGCCAAGTCTTTACTAGTGGCCCCATTCCACCCCACCCCCCACTCCCAATCTACCTCCAGCCCTTATCTGATTCTTAGGTGAAAAATTTTCTTTAACCAGTGACAAGGCTCCAGTGAGCCGACATCAACACTTTAAAAGCTAATTTAGGAATAACTTGGTGGTCCAATGCTTAAGAATCCACCTGCTAATGGAGTAAAAATGGGTTTGATTCCTGGTTCGGGAAGATTCCACATTCTGTGGAGCAACTGTGCCTGTGCACCACAACTACTGAAGCCCACGTGCCCTAGTGCCCATGCTTTGCAGCTGGAGAAGGCTCTGCAATGAGAAGCCCATGCACCGCAATTAAAGAGTGGCCCCCACTCGCAGTAACCAGAAAAAACCCATGCACAGCAAAGAAGACCCAGACCCAAAGGAAAGAAACTAAAAATAGAGTTATCATATGATCCTGCAATCCCATTCCTGGGCTTGTATATATCCAGGGAAAGCCATAATTCCAAAAGATATATGCACCCCAGTGTTGATTGCAGCACTGTTGACAGTAGCCAGAACATGAAAAGAAACTAAATGTCTATTATCAGAGGCATGGATAAAGAAATGGTACATATATAATTAGAGTATTATTCAGCCATGAAAAGGGATGAAATAATGCCATTTGTAGCAACATGGATGGTCCTAGAAATTGTCATATTGAGTGAAGTAAGGCAGACAAGGACACATATCATATGATATCACTTATATGCAAAATCTAAAAAAATGAACTTATTTACAAAACAGAAACAGACTCACAGACTAAGAGAACTTATGGTTATGAGGTTAGTGGGGAAAGGGTGGATGGGAGGGATAGCTGGGGAGTCTGGGGATTGATGTGTACTCACTGCTATTTTCGGAATGAATGGCCAGCAGGGACCTGCTGTGTAGTGCAGGGAACTCTGCTCAATATTTTATGGCAACCTATATAGGAGGGACTTGGGCTCCAGAATCACTGCGGTTGATGACTGCAGCCATGAAATTAAAAGATACTTACTCCTTGGAAGGAAAGTTATGACCAACCTAGAGAGCATATTAAAAAGCAGAGACTTTAACTTGCCAACAAAAGTCCGTCTAGTCAAGGTTATGGTTTTTCCAGTAGTCATGTATGGATGTTGGACTGTGAAGAAAGCTGAGTGCCGAAAAATTGATACTTTTGAACTGTGGTGTTGGAGAAGACTCTTGAGAGTCCCTTGGACTGCAAGGAGATCCAACCAGTCCATCCTAAAGGAGATCAGTCCTGGGTGTTCGTTAGAAGGACTGACGCTGAAGCTGAAACTCCAGTACTTTGGCTACCTCATGTGAAGAGTTGACTCATTGGAAAAGACCCTGATGCTGGGAGGGATTGGGGGCAGAAGGAGAAGGGGACGACAGAGGATGAGATGGCTGGATGGCATCACCGACTCGATGGACATGAGTTTGAGTAAACTCCAGGAGTTGGTGATGGACAGGGAGGCCTGGTGTGCTGCGGTTCATGCGGTTGCAGAGTCGGACACGACTGAGCAACTGATCTGAACTGAACTGAACTGAACATGGGAGGGAAGTTTGAGAAAGATGAATGCGTGTGTGTGTGTGGCTGAGCCACTTTGCTGTCCACCTGAGGCTAGCACAGCATCGTTAATCACCTATAGTCCAATAGAAAATAAAAAGTTAAAAAAGAATGACATAACCCCTGAGAATACAACAGAAAATGGTTAGAACCAGCTAGGTCCAGGATGGTGGAAGTTTCGACTTCCAGTAGACCTTGAGCTGCATTATACACTCATTGTAATAGATTAGCATGTGCTTAATGACACACCTTCAAGTACCATGAGAGTTCTGAGGCCAACCATAAAAGGTCAAAAGGTCGACAATGGCCCAATTCTTGGAAATCTCTGCTCCTTCCCTGAAATAGATGGAATAATCCTCCCACTCATTAGCTTAGGCAGTTACCCAGCCCACAAAAACTAACCACCATGCACATATGGGGGCCTTTAGCCTTCTGAGATACCCCACACTGTCTATGAAGTGTGTCTCTCCCAAGGCTGTTCTCACATTTTGAAATGGACTGCACTGGGAGAAATTGGAATGTATTGTTATTCTCTCAGTTACGTTCAACTCTTTGTGACCCCATTCTGCAGGCAATGATACTGGAGTGGATTGCCATTTTCTTCTCCAGGGGATCTTCCTGACCCAGGGATCAAACCTGGGTCTCCCACATTGCAGGCAGATTCCTTCCCATCTGAACCACCAGGGAATGTAGTGGTACGTGATCTCAATGAAAAGACCATGGGTTCAGGTCCCAGTATGAGTTGCTCAGTTTCACTACTACCTGCTACTCTCCTCCTTTACCAGTACTCAGTAAACCAGTTTGTTGCAGGAAGAGACACCCCTTCCAGGGTCCAAGAGTGGGCTCTTATGTAACACTTGAAAATGAATTGTCCTAGGAGACACACATTTTGACAAAGCAAGAGACTTTACTGTGAAGGGGCGCCCGGCTGGGCAGAGAGCATCAGGGTAAGGGAACCCAGTGGCACACACATGGCTCAACCGAGATGAATTCCAGCAAGGAGGATTCTGGGAGGTTGGTAAGACATATGGACTGGTGTCTCCTCTCTCCTTTTGACCTTTCCCGAATTCTTCTGGTTGGTGGTAGCTTGTTAATTTTCCATTCCTTACCAGGGCTTCCTGTTAAGAGAATTCCTGCAAGCTGGCTACTTTTGGGCCCAGCCAGGGCAGGCAGTATTGGTCAGTGTTTCCCCTATCAAATCCTGTATCTGAATTACCCTTTCATTCTGAAGAGATCGTAAGACTGTAAACAAAAGTCTGCCAAGTTTGAACTTATTTGACACCCCGTATCTACTCTTAAAGGAAGGCTGCCAAATGGGCCCCTCATATGGTTGATGAGACTCTGATAAACTGCTGTTAGTTATTCCCCTAAACAGCCCAGGCAAACTAAAATTAAAATTAACGGGCAACCTTACAAATTCTGATGGATACTGGAGCTACACTCTACTTGAAACCACTCTTGCTTCAGAGCCTCCAGAAGGGATCCTGGATGCAGTGGCAAAGGACCCTGAAGGGTGAAATTCTTACCGGAGTCAGGGTCTCCCAAATCTCTGTCCTATAAAGTTGGAAGCAAAGAAGGGTTTACAACCCCTCATGGATAAATTCCTAAGGCATAGCCTCTTGGTGCCCTGCCAGTCCCCACATGACACTCCTGTCCTTCTAGTTGCTAAGCCAAACGGGGAATATAACATGGTACAAGACCTCAGACCAGTAAACGATGCAGTGGTTCCTATGCATCCCCTCGTGGCCAATCCTTATTACCTATTAGCTGAAATCCCTGAGGACGCTAAATGGTTTACTGTATACCATCTCAAGGATGCCTTCTCCTACATCCCACTTCATTCCTCATCACAATATCTGTTTGCCTTCGTGTGGACTAATCCTGACTCAGGCTGAACACAGTAATGTACCTGAACAGTATTGCCTCCAGGGTTTCAGGACAGTCCACACCTGTTTCCCCGGGCCCTGGGAAAGGAACTAAGGGAAATACACCTAGAAGAAGGTGTTATTCTACAGTACATAGGTGATACTTTAACAGGTAATCCCTCCATGGAGGCCTCAGATCAAAATACCATTGAAGTATTAATTTAATTAATTTCCTTGGGGCCCGGGATTAGAGTCTCTCATAAAAAGGCACAAATCGCAAAGCAACAAGTATCTGGGATATATTATAAACCCTGGATATAGACAGTTATCTCCAGATAAAAAACAAGCTATATTATGCCGGGAGCCGTTATGGGGGGTCCCGCCCGTGACGAGGTCATGAAGAAAATACCGGGCAGGCAAGGCCGTCCGGGACCCCATCCATGACGAGGTCATGAGGAAAAAACCTGACAGGCAAGGCCGTCTAGGATAAGGGACCCTCCAGGTTGGCCTCGGCCTCTACCCCACCCTGTATCTTCCCCCCTTTTCTGCTGTTGTTCTTGTTTGCCCTGTTGCAGATTCTTGTGTTGCCTGCCGAGAGCTCTCCTGCTCCTCTTTCACTGAATGAAGACCAACTTAAAACCCTAATTAATAAATTTCCTGGATGCTGCTGCCCTATGAAGGGGCCAGAGATGAAGGAAATGCTTCCATTCAAACATTTTGCTGGCATTCTGGCTTGTTTGATAAATGTGTGATCTTATTGCACAAAATGCTCTTGATTGTTCTAAACATCCTAAGCACAGTACGCTAACAAAAGAAACTATCAAGCATAGGCCCCTTCGCAGGGTGAGAAAAGCTCCACAAATATGATAGCCACAAATGTGCCTAATAGAAAATAGTTTAGATAGAGATTAGCTGGTGGCTTCTTGCAGGTGGGTAACTTTTAGACTAAGAGCCTGTTTTGTGCCATATCTGCTGTTTTTGCAGTCCTTCGCATTTCTGTTCTGTAAAAAATGTAATCCTATTTAGTTCCCATAGAGATGACGCTTATTAGAAAGAAAATAGATTAATTATGAGAAAAACAGGGTCGGCTACTGAAGTTGCTTAAATCACACCAGGTGCAAGCCATAAAATGTTAGCAGGCCTGAAAGCCAAATGATAAGAAAGACTCTTGTGAACGAAAAAGTATGTGGGTGACATCCAGTTTCTGTTGAAGGTCAAGTTGCTGTAATGTTTTTAGATGGCCTGTGTGTAAGCAATGTGCACTTCCCCCAAAGATGTTGTTAAGGGTATAAAGGAGCCATGCAAAAATAAACTTCAGACTCAGCCCCGAGCTTTGTCTCACTCTCTCTCTCATTTGCCGACGCCATTCATCCTGAGGGTTCCCCTGGATCCTGGGGGGGACCCCGACAATATTAGGCCTAAGCACTCCAAAGACTAAGGAAATATCTCCATACCTTTTGGGGCATGGCAGGATTTTGTACATTTGGATTCCAGGATTCAGGCTAATGGTTACGCCCCTGTATGAAGCCACTAAAGGCCCATATACAGAACTGCTGGCCAACTGGAGGCCGCCTTATCAAGTACCAGGCTTTGCTCCTTGACTTCTCAGAGTTAATCCTCAAAACTTGCCATACTGTTAACTCCACTACCTTAATGCCTGTTGAAAACCCAAAGCTAACACATTCTTGCCTCCAAACCCTTGGTAAGGTCTATGCCCACAGGTCTGACCTAACAGACCCAGGCCATAGAAAGTCCTAATGAAGAACGGTTTACTGATGGCAGGAGTTTTGTTAGAGATGATCAGGAGAGCAGGGGATACGATTGTGAGCACTCATAGCATCATAGAAGCAAAACCCTTGCCACCTAACATCTTGGCCCAAAAGGCTGAACTGATAGCTCTATCCCAAGCCTTAATCCTAGGGGAAGGAAAGATTATAAATATATACCTAGTCTCAAATTATACCTTCCTTATTTTACATGCCCACATAGCTATCTGGAAAGAGAAAAGACTTCTAAATGTAAGCAACTCCCCTGTAAAGTATGAGACTGAGATTTTACATCTCATAGAAGTGGTCCAGAAACCAAAACAGGTAGCAGTCATCCACTGCCATGAGCACCAAAAGGGAAATTCTCAAATTTCCCAAGGAAATGACAGAGCAGATCAGGAAGCAAAGTAAGCAGCCCTGATGCCCATAAATGAAATGGCTTTAACCTCGTCTCTTATCCCTTCTAATGTTACACCCAGTTACTCAACTGCCAAAGAGAACTGGAGATGAGATAGAGGGGAACTAAGAGAACAGATGGTTGGTGGCACGTAGATCAGATATGGCTCATACTTCTCTGAACGATGGAAAACTATTAAAGAAGAGCTACGTGATTCTCTCCCTCTGGGGAGAGATGCAATGTCTATCATTGTTTTCTGACTTTTTACAGGGAAAGGACTCCTGGAGGAAATGAAAACAGTCACTCAAGGCTGTGTCACCCATAATCCTGGAGGCAGTGTCAAGCCTCCCCCTTTTGTTAGCCCAGTCCAGCATCATGGGACTTATCCAAGAGAGGACTGGCAAACAGATTTCACTCAGATGCCCTCTTTCCAGGGCTTCAAATACTTACTAGTCTTTACAGATAACTTTACTGATGGATAGAAGTCTTCCCCACTAGAACACAGAGGGCAACTGAAGTGACTAAAACAATCCTAAAGAAACTTATTCCTAGATTTGGATTGCCCTGTCACTTTCAGAGTGACAATGGACCTTTGTAGCAAAGGTTTAACATTCAGGCAGAAGGGCAGGGTCACCTGAGGCAGGCCATCATGTATGAATGATCTCCTCAGCCTGCAACAGCTTGAAGTGGGGCTTCCATTCCCAGCGAGAGAGTGAGCCAGGTTGCCATGGTGAGAGCCAGTAGACCAGTGGTCAGTGACAAGAGCCCTGGCCCTTCAGCTTTGCAGAAAAGAATTCCCACAAAGATGGAAACTAGTGAAACAAGTGAAGTATTTATTAAGAGGGAAAAATTAAGGACAGTATGTGTGGATAGATGCACAGGCAGGCTGAGACGGAGAGTCCCTGAGTCTCACTCTCGTAGTGGTTTGAATTACTATTATAGTGCATTTCTTCTGGGTTTCCTTTAGCCAGTCATTTGATTGGCCTGGTTCACAGTCCATATTTGGTATATCTCAGGATCCTCCTACGTGTGTGCATGCATCTTTAAACCTAGATGGGTTTTACTGAAAAGGCATATGGGTAGCCTGGCATTAATTAGCATCACTCCCCTTTGACCTCCCAGGAGCTTTTCTGCTCATGTGTGGTTGAGGAGATCTCCTGACTTCGGGAGCGAGAAATATTTTAAACCAAAATGTCTTTGTTCAGGATGTTCCATGTCTTTGTTCAAATGTCTTGTCCATCTGTGGATGACTACAGGGAGGAAGAAATTAACATATCCCTTCCCTGAGGCTGGCTATTCCAGGAGATATTTGCAAGACTGAAAGTGAAAGTGACATCGCTCAGTCATGTCCAACTCTGCAACCCCATGGACTGTAGCCTACCAGGCTCCTCCATCCATGGAATTTTCCAGGCAAGAGTACTGAAGTAGGTTGCCATTTCCTTCTCCAGGGGATCTTCCCGACCCAGGGATCAAACCCAGGTCTCCCGCATAGCAGGCAGATGCTTTACCTTCTGAGCCACCAGGGAAGCCCCTTTGCAAGATTAACTGCCTTTTAACTACTTCCTCACTTCCCCATTTCTCTGTTCTATAAAAGAATCTGGCATCCAGACTCCATAAGGTAGCTATTTTGAGACATTAGTCTGTCATCTTAGTCAATCAGCTTTCCAAATAAAGTTGCATTTCTTGTCTTAACACTTTGTCTCTCCGATTTATTGGCCTGTCTTGCGGTGTGCTGACTGAGCTTGGATTTGGTAACACTTCGTTTTAGAGATTCTGGTGGATTTAAATAACTAATCAATTGGTCTACATGGTTTTTGTTTTTTATCATCCTGTTCTTTAAATCCCTGCTCTTATATAGTAAATACACAAATAAAAAGTGAGGCCCCAAACCCCTAGGCACTCCCTCTCAACCCCAATAAAAGTGTTAGGGGAAGAACACTGACTGAAACCCCCCACCCTGGCCAGGCATCATAGCAACTATTTGCGAGTTATTTTATGACAGGAGGTCCTAGTAAGGAAATGGAACTGATAAGCCACCACCAATCGGAAGAGTTCGGCAAAGGTCAAAAAGAGACTCCACATGTCTGACCACCTCCTGGAATCCTTATCACTGGCATCCATCTTGGCTGAGCAAGCCATGACCACCAGGAAGGACTCTGGTCAGAATGATTGCCCAAAGACAACCAGGAAACTAATGCCATCACCATAAAACCCGAGACTTTGAGCCACGTGGCAGAGCAGTTCTCCTGGGTTCCCTTACCCCCCTGCTCTCTTCCCAGGCGCCCTTTCCAATAAAGTCTCTTGCTTCATTAGCTTGCTTGTCTCCTCAGACAATTCATTTCTGAGTGTTAGATAAGAGCCCACTTTTGGGCCCTAGAGGGAGTTTCCCTTTCTGCAACAAAAGCAGAACTCCAGGTCTGTTTGTGTCTCCCCGTGACCTTGTTGTGTGGCCCCAACTGTGCTGGGTAATTGCTAGGTCTTGTAAATAGCCTCTATTTTTTCAGTTTGCTGATAGTTATTGCTAAAGGACATCTTGCAGTTGTAAGAACTAAAAAAGCTGGTTCTGTTAGGGGAAGCACACTGATTGAAACCCCCCACCCTGGCCAGGCACCATAGTAACCATTTGCATGAGCTGTTTTATGACAGGGCGTCCTGGTAAGGAACAGGGAACTAATAAGCCTCCACCAACCAGAAGAGTTCGGGAAAGGTCAAAAGGAGACACCACCTGTCCAACCACTTCCCAGAATCCTTCTCTCTGGCATCCATCTTGGCTGAACCAGGCCTGCACCACCAGGAAGGACTCTGAGTCAGAATGATTAGCTAAGGACAACCTGGAAACTAATCCCATCACCATAAAACCCGAGACTGTGAGCCATGTGGCAGAGCAGTTCTTCTGGGTTCCCTTACCCTCCTGCTCTCTGCCCGGGCTCCCTTTCCCAATAAAATCTCTTGCTTTGTCATCACATGTGTCTTCTCGGACAATTCATTTCTGAGTGTTAGACAAGAGCCCAGTTTCAGGCCCTGGAAGGGGTCCCCCTTCTTGCAACAAATGGCGACTGTGGTGGGGACTCTTCTTCGCTGAGACTGACATCCTGACCACTCGGGGTACTCAGGGGCCGGCTTGCCTGCCAATGGACCAGACCCAGCGGCCGCAACTGGGACCTTTTTGTCCCTGGTCTCCTCCTGATGCAGACAACTGGCCAGAGTGCCCTGACCAAGTAAGGAACGAGGGCCTTTATTGACCTCTCTCCCCTTCCCTCTCTCTTTCCTCTCCTTAACCCTTCCTATCCTTCCCTATTTTTCTAGTCCCTCAGTCCTGGATGCAGGAATCTGGTTGAAGGGCCTCAGCCTGAGCTGAGGATTGGAGACTGATCACCTTCTCTTGGCAGAGAACTCGAATTCTGGTTCTGTTCTGGTCTGATTTCTGGTAGGGCCAAGTTCCAGCCCTCCCTTCTCTGGAGGCCCAGGGTAAAGTCCCATAACGCCTGGGTGTCTGCAGGTGGCAGGAGACGTCTGTAAGGCCACCCCTTTTGCCCCCTTTCCCGCCTCCTCCCCCTTCTTCTTTCAACCTGGTTTCCTTTCCTCCCTTTGAAATCTTTGAAGACCTGAGATATTTTTATTTGCTCTGTTAGTACTTGGATCTGAAGTTCTGTGTCTCTATAGAAGACTTTCTGAGAGTCTGTATTCTTGTATTTAAGGGAGTGTCTGATGAGGACAGCCAGGTCTATATGTGTGTTTTAACTCTGTGTTCTGTGCTGTGATTTCTGATGGCCATTTTGCTTTGTCTGGTCACCATTTGGTTTAGATCTGCCACCATGTTGTTAGAACTTGATTTTCTTTCCCTGTGCCTTGAGACCAGGGCTTTCAGGAACACTTATCCAGACCATCTCTAACTCCTGAGACTGAGGGAAAATAGGAAAAAGCCTTTAAAATTTTTATTTATTCCAACTGTTTTTTTAATAAACTAGTAAATTTTATATTGTAATGTCTAATTCATGACTAAACTTAGAAAATGAAGCTAAGATCTTGCACTGCGTCTGTCTAAATATGTCTTGGTATGTCTTTGTCTCTGAGTAATATTTTCGAGATTAATTTGTAAATGAGCTCTATTTAATTGGTTTAAAGGAAGGTAAGCGCTTACAAATAAAATAATTCTAAATTAAACAATAAATTCCAGGTTCATGTGAACTGGTAAATATTCAGTATTAAATATTTGATATTAATGTTTGTTTATTGACCTATCTAATATAGACATGTCTTAGAATAATTAACATTAAATGGAATATTTTCATTGTACCTTGGTTTAATATGTTAAATATTATTATATCTGTTATAAGTTTGTCAACAAGGATATTACCTTGAGTGAAGAAACTTCTAAAAAAAAAAAGTAAATGAGATATGAGCTTTTAGATAATCTCTATTATGAATAATTATGCTTTAGGGATATCTGTCTAAAATAGTCTCTCCAGATTGGGGTAACTTGAATTTCTAAAGGTTCTAAACTAAGTATTGAAAGTCTATTGAATAATTAAGTCATTTCCAAATAAAATAAGATGTTAAAACATTTACTACCAAACACTGATTTCCTTTTACAGAAAAACTAAAGAGATTTGGGACTATAAATGAATAATGTTTGGTGCCATCCTAAAATGTTCTAAGAAAGCAAAGGTTTTAGAAATTATCACTGGTATTTATGCTCACCAATCTATAAAATGCTAATATAAAAGTTAGTTCTTGGTTGCTAAAGGAAAGTAGGAAGTGTGTTTTTAGTAAGGAAAAAAGGTATAAAAAATACTAAAAAGAGTTATGCATGATCAGGAGTTTCTAAAATTGGATTACAATTAGTTAGATAAATGGATTTTGTTAGGAATGATAAGAAAACTGGTTAGAGCCAACTAGGTCCAAGATGGCAGAGCTGACTTTCACCAGACCTTGAGCCTTGGTGCCCATTGTGACACATCAACAAACTAAATGATACACCCATCAACATTGACTAAATCTGACCAAATGTTCTAAACCCTTTTAATTGATCTTTTCAATAAAACTTCCTAAAATGAATTCTTCTTTTGAAGTTCCGTTGACCTCTAGCTAACTTTGGGGTGCTTCAGGGCCCTTGAAACATCATCCGAAAGAGAGATGTTAAACTGTGTTTATTTGGTTGGTTAAATTGCATGAAAAATATTATCAAATGAGTAATAAATCCACTCATGTTATAATGTATGGTAAAATTACTAATACAGATATCCTAGAAATTATATAGAGTTCTTAACATTTTGATATGTCCTGGTATTCTAATGAAAAACCTGATGACTTCACAAAAGTTAACAAAGGACTGAATGAACCAGCGAATATGCTTATAACTTTTCTGGTTTCTATCTGAAAAATTACAGGTTTGAATCTTGTGTTCTTTGGGAGTAGGGAAAACCTTCCTCTCAAACTAATTATGAAAATAATTTGGTAAAATTATACATTATAAACAAAATAATTATTTTCTCTCTATCTGACTCCTCCAGAAATTTGAAACTCTTAGGTTTCCAGTAAGCTTACGAATGAGCTAGGAAGGTTATCTCACTAACAGGTAGAAAAATCTCAAGGAATTTTTGAGACCTTAAAAAGGGAAGAATTCACCTAGATTTATTAAGCAAAATCTGTGATAAGCCTTTGGTGTGAGTTTCCCAGCCCTGTTTTATTTTAAAAGTTCAGCCTGAGATTCTATAAATGTTTCACAAAATTAAAAGTCTATGATCAGTTATGGTTATATAAATCATCAGATCGAAATTTGTGAGAACAGACCTATTTTGCAAACAAGCTAGCCTTAATTTGGTTATATTTGATAAAAATAAGGGTAATTTTAGGGAGAAAAAGATGTTTCAATAAATGTTAAATCCCACTTTGTTAATGGAGGTCTGCATGTAGTAAGAATCATTTCTTAGATAGTTCTTTGCTGTTATGTGATATTAATGTAAAATTTAATTGAATTCTTAAAGAACACCCCAAGTTTGTTTCTGAAGCTTATCTCAGTAATCTGTCTTTGGATGAAGATCAGATGCCTCATGACCTGCAACCAGGACTGGAAATAGACATAATTTAAGGGACTGTCTCCAACCTGGATGGAAAGACTTTTTTTAATCAGGTACTCTTAACTAGCTCATGCACAATGAAACTGAAGGGAAATTAACTCTTAGACTAATTCCCACTTCCAAAGGCCCCTACACTGGATTGGTCTATAGAGAAGATGGCTAACCTGAACTCACCTTAAAATGATGCTCAAACAGAGGAGAAACTACACTACACCAGGATGAGAAGATGACAACACCGGACGTAGACAGCCTGCCCAAGATGCTGGACTTAATTCGTATGATCATTTATAATGTTTTCTTGACTTCTTGACCTTTGCATATAAATCAAATGCTTTTCTATCATAGGCCTGATCCTGTGCTAGTTTTAGAAATCAATCTAATTGTTGGGTTTGTGGCCAATTACCTGTGTCTAGTTCTGGGTTGCCTTGGTAAATTTCTCTACTATAAGACTCTATCTAACTGGTTGGCCCTGAGAAAATTTACTTAAAAAAAAATTATAGTCATATTCAGGTCATTGTGATATTACTAGATGGGATTCCCTCACCAGGTCAATTAATAATGCCTGCTCTGACTCTGGCCATAAATTTGAGCTTTCTTCTATTACTCAAACCCAATCAGAGCAACAAGCAAAGTTTCAGCAAAGGAGGAAAAAAATCTCCCACAATTATGGGATGGATTTATATAGATAACACCAGGCTATGGTAATTTAGGTTTAAAGCCTCCTCTGTGTTGGAAACAATTAAATCATACTAAGGACAATCAGTCTAGTAACACTAGAAAACTGGGCTATGTGCCTTATAGACGGTGGTGCCAATATATAATTTCCCTGGAAGATAAAGATTTAGTAAGACAGGTGGTCCAGAGAATTTTGGAGACTGTTTTATGGCCTAGTCCAGTAACAGCACATTGAGTGGCCTGTCAACAAAATCTTTGCCAAACCTGACAATGGACATTCTCAGCACCATGGGATAAAATGGTCATGAAATGCCCCCCTCAAAATCATGGTCTAAAGGGGCATGAGCAAAAAGGGGCTCTGCCAACTGAAGACTGACACTTGCCATCTACATCTACAGAGATTAAATCATGGTCACTGCAACTGCTGACTTTCAATGCCCCTGAAAGGAGTGAAAGAATCTGAAAAACACCATGAAATTCCCTGGCCTGTGTAAGAAAATTTTCCACTTGCGCAGAATTTTCCGTTTGCAAAATAAGGATAGAGAAATGTAAACGGAACGTCTATAGGTTTCCCAATAACTGCACAAACAAGCCTGCTGTTTTCCGGAACCAACTGACGTCCAGCACCTGTACTCACAGATAAGATAACCCCATATGATACACATTATGTTACTTTTATGTTACTCATTCACTGTACTGGATGTGCTAACAATGTGGCTTCTGCCTATAAAAGTCAGCTTACACTGCTATACGGTGCGACTCTGCCTCTGAGGAGACTAGAGTGGCCCGGCTTGTGCAAACCGACAATAAAGCCTCTTGCATATTGCATCTGCTGGACTGGTTTATTGAATAGCGGGAGCTCCTCTCCGGAACAGAGACCTGACGTTTGGGTCTTACAGGAGTTCAGGGTGAAAATCAGGAACGAGGCACTTTGTGCTCTGGGAAAAAAACTGGTAGAACAGGCCTTCAGATAGTTAGATCTTTTCAGGGGAAGATTTTATGAGTCCCAATTCTTGCATCTTCTCATACCTAGAGAAACACTGACGTCATTAATGGTGACATCTGGTTTGGCTATTAAGAAAAATTTTACAATTAAAAGTCAAAATAGAGTAGCTATAGTTTGGACATCCTGGAAAATAACTATTTCCCAGATATCCTGAGAAGCGATATTATGGGTGTAATTTCAGATTAGACGTTATATTACTAAACACTTGAGTTTTCTGAGTCGTGTCAGGCTTAGATGCCACCATTCTCGAAACAATGTCTGCTGGAAGCTAATAAGTGCAACTTTACTTTTTATAAAACTAGGCAACTGGCTACCTGACTACAAGTCTCCCCGAAGTGCCAGGTCCAGACTGAGTTTCAGGCCTATTCTTCTAAAAAGAAATGAGATTTATTTTGTCTATTAAAATTCCAGTTATCCCTCCTCCAGCTGCTTCTAGTTGGGTCTGTTACAACAAAATGGCAGACCAAGGAACTGAGATTTTAATCATACAAGGCTCAGATCTAGGACGTGGAACTCAGGAATACTTCCCATTCGGTGTCTATTCTCCAAGCTGAGGCAGTCCTATGCCCTATTTTGACAGAAAGTTATCAAAGTCATACTTGTACTGTTCCCTAAATGAAAACTGAGCAGGACTCTGTGGGGCTCTGGAGTACAGATCTGCTGTGTGTTCTCCATTTCTTATCTGTAGGTTATAGGCTTCATTCAGCCTCCTTGACCTTCCCTGAGTTCCAAAGGGTGGATTCAAACAATTGCTAATCAGGGAAGCGAGGGGATACGGAAACAGAAGAAAAACAATCAAATGGTGGTACAGCCTTGAGACAGGGTCCTAGTTCCTACTCAAAGAAATATGCATAACAATGTCTCTGAGTTCTACAGAACTGGAGCCCTCACCCAGGGGGAGGATGGTAACTTCAGACTAAACACAAGATTCCTGGAGCACAGTTCTGTTGCTTCACCACCAACCAATCAAAAAAAAAAAAAAAAAAAAAAGTCACAAACCCTGCAGCCCTCACCCCAAATGTTGCCTCCTGTTTCTGGGAACCAGTGATGACCATCCTGTTAGGTTTCCTATTTGGCCCCTTTCTATTTCATCTCTGAGAGAAGTTAACAGTTTCAAACTAAATTGCTATTATTACAAGGATGAATGCTGGTTTCAGGCAAAAAATACCTTGACTTAGATCAGGTAGAGAGAGACTTCTGCTCTGCCAGGCAGTCCTAAGCCCATGCACAGCAGGAAGAAGTTACAGAAGAAAGAGACCTCCGCCCCAATTCCCAAGAAATATCTTGAGTATGAAGTCTCTCAGGGGAGAGGTTGTTAGGGGAAGCACGCTGATTAAAAGTGCCCACCCTGGCCAGGCACCATAGTAACCATTTGCATGAGCTGTTTTATAACAGGGCGTCCTGGTAAGGAACAGGGAACTAATAAGCCTCCACCAACCAGAAGAGTTCAGGAAAGGTCAAAAGAAGACACCACCTATCCAACCACTTCCCAGAATCCTTCTCTCTGGCATCCATCTTGGCTGAACAAGGCCTGCACCACCAGGAAGGACTCTGAGTCAGAATGATTAGCTAAGGACAACCTGGAAACTAATCCCATCACCATAAAACCCGACACTGTGAGCCATGTGGCAGAGCAGTTCTCCTGGGTTCCCTTCCCCTCCTGCTCTCCACCCAGGCGCCCTTTCCCAATAAAATCTCTTGCTTTGTCAGCACACGTGTCTCCTCGGACAATGCATTTCTGAGTGTTAGACAAGAGCCCAGTTTCGGGCCCTGGAAGGGGTCCCCTTTCCTACAACAGTCCAACCACAACATTAGTTGTTGGTAGCCTGAGACTAGCCCAAAACAAGGTTGCACCCCATTTATAGCTGAGGGCCTACTGTTGCCAGCTCTCAGGGGAATTAGCTAAGTATCTTGGTGACTTTTGTGAGTGGCTCTGGATCTTGGGAGAGCTATTGTGTTTTGCATCCTGTTTTTTTAAGGCATTCTCCCCTAAGCTAAAAGACACTATATACCCAGAGAGAAGAAAAACATTCTGAGGAGAAACAGCTATGATCTATGTATAGAACATAGGATTCTTTTTTTTTAAGTTGAGCAATTCAATCTTTTATTTATTTGTTTTCATTGAAGTATAGTCGATTTACAGGTTTCTTTTCATTTCTTAGTTGAAGATTTTCTCCCCTTAAAAAAGAAGTAAATTGAAGATAATATAGTTGGACGGGTGGGTCAGTCAGTCCTTTGAAGTATTCAGGTTGCCATGCATTTCTTTAAGGAATTAAAAACAACTGTTCTTTTAAGAACTGAATACAGCTTAAGAAACAATTTCCCTTCATCTTCTAGGTCTTGTAGAATTCTGGATTTAGAAAATAAAATTCCTCCTTGGAGAACTTGCTTTTCTTTCCTTGGTCTTTAAGATGTAAATGTACACCCAGTCTTCTCCAGGAACTCTTATCATATCTAGCCCATATCTTTGAAATGCAAATCTCAGTGAGGTAACTTTTATTTGAAAAAAAGGAAAAGATACTTGGAAAGTAGGTAGATTAAAAATCTTTAGAGCTATCACAAATATTATTAAAAAGCTATGCCATCTGAGCAGGTAACTTTAACTTATTCCATCCACCAGAAACATAATTTTGATCCAACTGTCTTTTTTTTTAAAACTAAACTTAAAAAGTGAGTTTTTATCAGCTATAAGTGAGTTTTGCCTTATCATAACGGAGCAGGACCATATGGGGCCTTCCTGGGACAGGCCTTACTCCATATCCTCTGCTTTAGCTCCTCTCTGAAATACTTAGATAACAGTATTTGATATACATTTCCTGAATTGTTTAGTTAGGGGAACCACTGACCAAAACAGCCTGCCCTGGCCAGGCAAGATAGTAGCCACTGTTGCAGTGAAAAGGGGGGGAAAAAAAAGAGTGAATTTTTAAATGTTCCTTTCCTGAGAACAAAGAAGATAAAAGAGTGAGCAGGAAGGAACATTCCTAGTTTTTTTTTTTCTTTTTACTTTACTGCCACTGCTAAGTCACTTCAGTAGTGTCCGACTCTGTGCGACCCCATCCCTGGGATTCTCCAGGCTAGAACACTGGAGTGGGTTGCCATTTCCTTCTCCAATGCATAAAAGTGAAAGTGAAGTCGCTCAGTCATGTCCGACTCTTCACGATCCCATGGACTGCAGCCTACCAGGCTCCTCCGTCCATGGGATTTTTCCAGGCAAGAGTACTGGAGTGGGGTGCCATTGCTTTCTCCGTCTTTTTACTTTAACTGCTCCTAACTCTGAATGTCTATAACTAATCAGTTTGCTTTTCTCCCTCCTAACTCTGCAGGAGCTACACTTCACACCTATTTTCCTTTGACTCTATGCTAAATACATCCTGTGTCTGGTGTTTACCCTTACAACACCCGTTCCCTTGTAGTTAGTATCAGAAAGAAGGCCCCAGAACCACCAAACTGCCAGACTCAATTACTGGGTTGCCGACGCCAGCCTATGATTGTCTTTGAAACAATGCAAAAGGAAGAAATCAAAATCCTAACCCCTTTGTTCCTCATTACTGACTCCTAAATGCAAGCCCCCATCTTATATAAGCCCCTAGACTCCTCATGGAGGGGTGGGCACAGTTCTTGAGGCATGAGTCCCCTGGGAAATAAAGCCCTTCTATTTCCTCCAAACTCTGTATCTGTATTTTTTATTCAGCTTTAGTGGGCAAAGAAAGCCTAGATTTTGGTGAGCAACACCACTTTCATGAATAATCTTACAACAGGAAGTCCTAGTAAGGAACTCAGAACTAACTAGCTACCAGCAACTGGAAGAATTCGGGAAAGGTCAAAAGGAGAGCGGATACTCCGGTCCGACAAACCTTTTACAATCCTCCTCTCTGAAACTGCTGTAGGTAGGGGGACCCACTCCAGAGCCGCAAGAGTGGGCTTCTGTCTCACACTTGGAAATGATTTGTCTGAGGAGACATGCTGACAAAGCCGAGACTTTATCGGGCACGGGGACCCAGGCGGAGAGCAGTGGGGTGAGGGAACCCAGGAGAACTGCTCTGCCAGTCTCGTGTTTTATGGTGAGGGGATTCGTTTCTGGGTTGTCTTTAGCCAATCATTCTGACTCAGAGTCCTTCCTGGTGGCGCACACATCACTCAACCAAGATGGATGTCAGCGAGAAGGATTCTAGGAGGTGGTTGGACACCTTTTGACCTTTGACACCTGTCTCCTTTTGACCTTTCCTGAACTCTTCTGGTTGGTGGTAGCTTATTAGTTCCCTGTTCCTTACAGGACATCCTGTGGTAAAACAGCTCATGCAAATGGTTACTATGGTGCCTGGCCAGGGTGGGCGGTTTCACTCAGTGTACTTTCCCTAACAATGCCCCCCTGAGAGACTTCATACTCAAGATATTTATTGGGATTTGGAGCTAAGGTCTCTTTCTTCTGTAACTTCTTCCCTCCGTGCATGGGTATAGTCTTCCCTAGCAGAGCAGAAGTCTTTCTTTACCTGATCTAAGTTCAGGTGTTCTGTATCTGAAACCAGCTTCCACCCTTGTAGCAACATCAATTTGGCTTGGAACTGCTGGAGCCTGATGGAGATAAACTTTGCAAGGAGTTGGAGTATACAGGGGCCAAATAGGAGGCCTAATAAGATAATTATCATTGGACCCAGAAATGGCCATATCCAAGAAGGGAAAGGAGAACTCCAAACACCTCTTGAACTCAAATGCCAGATCTTTGTGGCCTGTTTCAAAAGTCCTTTGATATCTTCTTGGAGCTGTCCAGACTGGTTATCATAAAAACAGCATTCTTCCATTAGATAGAGGCAAGTGCCCCCTGCCCTGCAATCAGTAAATCTAGGGTCTGATTTTGTAGGACCATTGTCACTGACATTGTGCATGGCATTTCATGCAAAGATGGGCACAATAAAGGACAGAAATAGTATGGACCTAACAGAAGCAGAAAATATTAAGAAGAGGTAGCAATAATACAAAGAACTAAACAAAAAAGATCAACATGACCCAGATAACCACCTAGAGCCAGATATCCTGAAATGTGAGTCAAGTGGGCCTTAGGAAGCATCACTATAAACAAAGCTAGTGGAGGTGATGGCATTCCAATTGAGCTATTTCAAGTCCTAAAAGATGATGCTGTGAAAGTGCTGCACGCAATATGCCAGCAAATTGGAAAACTCAGCAGTGGCCACAGGACTGGAAAAAGTCAGTTTTCATTCCAATCCCCAAAAAGGCAATGCCAAAGAGTGCTCAAACTACCAGACAATTGCATTCATCTCACACACTAGCAAAGTAATGCTCAAAAATCTCCAAGCCAGGCTTCAATAGTATGTGAACGGTGAACTTCCAGATGTTCAAGCTGATTTAGAAAAGGCAGAGGAACCAGAGATCAAATTGCCAACATCCACTGGATCATCCAAAAAGAGAATTCCAGAAAAACATCTACTTCTGCTTTATTATCTACACCAAAGCCTTTGACTATGTGGATCACAGTAAACTGTGGAAAATTCTTCAAGAGATGGGATACCAGACCACCTGACCTACCTCCTGAGAAATCTGTATACAGGTCAAGAAGCAACAGTTAGAACCAGACATGGAGCAACGGACTGGTTCCAAATTTCGAAAGGAGTACATCAAGGCTATATATGGTCACCCGACTTAAATAACTTATATGCAGAGTACATCATGTGAAATGCCAGACTGGATGAAGCATCATGAGTTGTCCAGGTTTCCCACAGACACCGCTATTTGGAAGTTGCTTTTGAGACAGTTAAGGAAGATCACTTGGGGAACATTAGTTAAGAGAGAAAATAAGGGCTTGGGTGGGATGCAGATGTTATCATGGGAGTAAATATAGACAGCTATTGCTGATGCCAAGGTGTGAAGTTTTTCTCCCCTTTTACTTAAAAGGACGTGCCATGACCAGATGGTGTGCACTGGGTGATGGCGTGTAGCTGGGCTGGAAGGGTGGGCCACTGATATCCTGGGATAGGTTGGACATATCCCCAGTTTCTATCATTAATGCAGATTCAGTAAGAGATGGTTAGGTTGAGTTGAGAAGCAGTGTGGTTTGCAAGATTATATGCATCATTAAGGGAGAGATTAATAGCTGTGTAGGGAGGCATGATCAGAATGAGGAGGAACATCATAGGATGCATTTACTTATCTGAGGGAGATTTGATGGTGTTCCTCCTGAACAAAGAGTCTGAGGTCTTCAACAAGTTCACAGGAGTAGTTGTCCTCTGGCTTTGGAGTCTCAGTCCCCATCTCCCCCTCCTGTAGATCATAGGGTTTTATTCTAGAATTGTGGACCCAGGCAGATAGACCCTTCATTTTACACAGGTTGAGGTTACTAGGACTTGATATGCCCCTGTCCATTTCTCAGAGGGTTTGGACTCCCTTTCTCTTCCCAGGTCTTTACTTGGTCTAATACTTGGTGCCTCGGCTGTACTTGGGGACTTTTCAAGTCCTCCTGTGGTCTAGGGAGGACCTGTTCTCCATATCTTCGGAGCTCTTGTTGAAACCTTCCCAGTTCAATTATATGTTTTAGGAGTGCATTTGTGTCTTCATCAAAAAACAAGTCAGAACTTAAGAATGGACATCCATACATCACTTCATAAGGGCTTAATAATAGTGGTCATTTGGGGGCTGCCCGTACCCTCATGAGGGCTATGGGTATCATATGGATCAGTTTATTATGTGTTTCTTGACATAGTTTGGCCAAAGCCCTTTTAAGAGTCTGGTTGGCTCTCTCCTCCTTCCCTGAGGCTTGAGGCCGTTAGGATGAGTGGAGGCACTATCTCCTTTAGCAGAGCTTTACAGACTTCTGTAGTTTTCTTTGTTCTAGTAGGGAATGCTTCAATCCATCTTGTGAATGTGTCAACAAAGACTAGCAAATAAGAGAACACTTGGGTCTTTGGCATGAATGTAAAATCCACCTTGCCAGTCCTCCCCTGGGTATGATCCCAATGTTGGACAGGTTTAATTAGAGGAGGTGGCAAGGGTCTGGTTTTTGGATTATTTCTTAGGTGTCACAATTCTGTGTGACCTGCCAGATGACCATAGCCAACTGGGGTAGAGAATGGGTATGAGCAAGTTTTTCAGATTATCTGTCCTAAAATGGGTACTTTTATGTGAGGAGTTAGTAATTTTACAAACCTGAGAGCCAGGGAGTATTATTTGGGCCTGATCAGTCTGGAACTACCCATGTGACCCAATCTCCCAGCACTGCTCAGCATATTGGGAATATTCCTCTGGGGCATAATTTGGAGTCAGGATTTCCTTGGGGAAAGGGGGGCAGGTAGCAGTGACAGGAGTAGCTTCCCTAGAGGCTCGTTTTGCCTCTTTATCAGCTTTCCTATTTCCCTGGGCCTCCTTTTCTTGTCCCTTTTGGTAACCTTTGCAGTGGATGACAGCTAGTTTAGCAGGAAGTTTGACCACCTCCAGGAGCCTGAGAATGAATTTTTTGTGTTTAATAGGTGAGCTTCGAGCACTGAGCATCCCTTTTTCCTTCCAAATTGCTACATGGGTGTGCAGGATGAGGAAAGCATACTGAGTCCATATATACATTAATCCTCTTTTCTTCCCCTAATTCCAAAACTCTTGTCAGGGCAAAAAGTTCAGCTTTTTGGGCTAAGGTGCCTGGGGGAAGGCACTGTCCCTAGTTTCTTCTAGGTTCACTGTGGCATATCCTGCTTTCCTCTCTCCTTTTCTATAAAGCTACTGCCATCTGTGTACCATGCTTCCTCTGAGTCAGATAAAGGTGTCTCTGATAGGTGAGGGTGAGAAGAGTATATCTCGTTATGATTTGCATGCATTGGTGATCCAAAGGGGAAGTATGGGGATCTGGCATTAAGGTGACTGGATTTAAAGTCTGATAGACTCTTAATTTTATTTCTGGAGTGTCTTGGAGGGCTTGTTATTGGGTGATCCTTCCCCCTGTCATTCCATCTGTCCCCTTTACTTTCCAAGACTGTCTGCACTGATGAGGCATATACACTGTGGTAGGCTGACCCAGCATCAGCTTTGATGCTTCTTTAACCATAAGAGCGGCGGCGCTACTGCCCCGAGGCAAGTGTGTCATCCTCTGCCTACCTCATCTAGTTGTTTTGAGAGGTAGGCCACAGGTTGTAATACAGGCCCCATCGTTTGCCCTATTATCCCAAGAGCAGTTCCTACCCTTTCAGAGACATACAGCCTGAAAGGCTTTTCCAGGTTCAGGAGGCTTAAAGCTGAGGCTGTAATGATAGACTCTTTCAGGGCATTAAAGGCAACCTTGCAGGTCTCATGCCAGTCAAGTGACTCTTCCTCTTTCCCTCTTAATTTTTCATATAGGGGTCAGGCCAGATTCCCATAACCAGGGATCCAGATCCTGAAAAACCCAGTCATCCCTAAAAAAACCCTAAGTTTTTTTCTCATTTGGGGGTAGGGGGTACTTAACATGAGGGATTTTCTCTAGGGGTCAAGCATTCTTTTCCCCCCTGTAATTATAAATCCAAGGTATCTTACTTGGATTAAACTAATCTGAGCTTTTTTGGGGGAGGGTACTCAATAACCCTTTTCATAGAGGAAATTTAAAGTTTTAATAGTATTCATTTGAGAGCTGGTAAAATCTAGGCTAGCTATGAGCAAGTCACCTCCATACTGTATTATATTACTGTTTGTTAAGGTTAATTCCCTTAGTTCTTTCCCAAAGGAAGTCCTAAAAATATGAGGGTTGTCCCTAAACCCTTGTGGTAGTCAAATCCAGCAAAGTTGTATGGCCTCCCTTGTTCCGGGGTCCCACCACTCAAAAGCAAAAAGAGCTTTGGGGATTTAGGATGGAGAGGAATGCAAAAGAAAGCATCCTTAAGGTCAAAGACTGATAAATACTTAGCATTTCCTGGGACTTGGGATAGGAGTGTATTTGGGTTCAGGACTATACTGCCCTTAGATCCTGGAAAAATCAATAAGATCCATCTGGTTTCTTAACAGGGAAGATTGGAGTATTTCAGGGAAACTCACAGGAGATTAGAATTCCAATATCCTGGTATTTGTTAACTCATGGTCTAAGACCCTCAAGAGCTTCTGGTTTTAAGCGATATTGTCTTTTTCAGGGGTAAGGAGCATTTGGCCTCAGAAGAATCTTCCCTGATGAAATATTTATGGTTAGCCCAGGACTGGAGACATCCTGCACCTGGGGACTGACCTCATCTAAGAAAGGGAAGGACTCCTCTTTTTCTACATCTGACTGCAAATATTCAGACACAAGACAAAGGAAATTACCGGTTTCTAGCTTTCCCCAAGTCACTCTGTTCTGGAGGCGGCAAAGAAGGTCTCCCCCATTAGGGGAGCAGGGCAACCAGGGATGTATAAGAGAGGGTGGGTCCCTTACCAATTACCCACCTTACAATGGAGGGGCTTAAATTTCAGCTTTGGGGTTTTCCATCTACCCCCATCACCATTTTATTCAGGGAGTCTAAAGGTCCTAATCAGAAAGGAAGAACAGAGAAGGCAGCCCCCGTGTCCAGAAGAAAGTTCACATCTTTACCTTCTATTTGCAGAGCCACCCAAAGATCAAGAGGAGTGATCTGGATCTCACCATTCGGGGGAATTTCTCAAGCCGCTGGGCACCGTCAGTCCCGGTCACCCAGGACTAACACAGAGGGAGCAGGTGTAGGGGTCTCCATACGCCTTCCCTTAGGGCGATATGGGCACTTCCCTTTCCAGTGCCCATACTCTCTGCAGTAGGCATGCTGGGTGCGTCTCAGCCACAGTGAATTTCTAAGATCCTTTCTTCCTTACGCTCCCCATGACTTTCACATAGTGGCAGTGAAAGGTTGTTGCTGAATCACGCAAAGACACCGGGATTCTTGGCCTCCGGAGGAGAAGAATTCAATCCGGGGTCAGAGACGAGGCTTAATCGCTCAGAACTTTTGTGTAATAAAGTTTTATTAAAGTATAAAGGAGATAGAGAAAGCTTCTGACATAGGCATCAGAAGGGTGTAGAAAGAGTACCCCCTTGCTAGCCTTAGCACTGGAATTATATACTCTCAAATTAGTTGTTACAGTGAATCAAAAGAATGTCTGGAGGTTGTAAAGCCCTCACCAGACCCGCTCCCATGGTTTGCATTCTGAGATAACAGGATTCGCCAGGAGGCTTTCCAGAGAAGGTCCTCAAGCACGATGCATTACTGCTATATAATCCTAAGGAATGGGGGAGGGGGGGAGGAGTTTGTCCTTTCTTCCTCCTTGAGAAGTCCAAACCCCTCTCTCCATGGGGACCCCGAGACTTCTTATCAACCTGCCTAGGAATTGAATTTCTCAGCAGGATGAATCAAGGCCAATATTTTAACCTGTTTTGGGGCCAAGGTTTGGGTCTGCCTCTCTATCCTCCTATCCTTTTGGGCTTCCTTTTGCTCCCCTTTGGCTTCCTCCTCCTGGTCCCTTTTCAAAAACACCCTATTTGCCTCCTTCACCAAATCAGAGATTGGGGTCTCTGGTCCTTTTCCTAGATTTTGCAATTTTCTCCTTATGTCTGGGGCTGCCTGGGTTATGAAGGAATGGGCCAACAGGACTCTTCCTTTCATACTCTTTAGATCTGCCTGGGTAAAGTTCTTAAAGACCTCTGTGAGTCTTTCCCAAAAAAGAGCTGGATTTTCATTCTCTCCCTGTGTAACCTCTTTTATCTTAATATAATTAATGACGTTTTGGACAACCCAGGCTATTCCCTGTAGTAGGCAAGTAGTGAGGATTCAAAATAAAACAAAAGACCTGTATACAGAAAACTATAAGACACTGATGAATGAAATCAAAGATGACATAAACAGATGGAGAGATATTCCATGTTCCTGGGTGGGAAGAATCAATATTGTGAAAATGACTATACTACCAAATACAATCTACAGATTCAATGTGATCCCTATCAAATTACCAATGGCTTTTTTCTCAGAATAGAAGAAAAAATTTCACAATTTATATGGAAACACAAAAGACCCCAAATAGCCAAAGCAGTCTTGAGAAAGAAGAATGGAGCTGGAGGAATCAACCTTCCTGACTTCAGATTATACTACAAAGCTACAGTCATCAAGACAGTATGGTACTGGCACAAAAACAGAACTATACACCAATGGAACAAGATAGCAAACCTAGAGATAAATCCATGCATCTATGGGTACCTTATTTTTGACAAAGGAGACAAGAATATACAATGGGACAAAGACAGCCTCTTCAATAAGTGGTGCTGGGAAAACTGGACAGCTACATGCAAAAGGATGAAATTAGATCACTATCTAATGCCATATACAAAGATAAACTCAAAATGGATTAAAGACATAAATGTAAGACAAGAAATTATTAAACTCTTAGAGGAGAACATAGGCAGAACACTCGATGACATAAGTCAAAGCAAGATCTTCTATGACCCACCTCCTAAAGTAATGGAAATAAAAACAAAAATAAACAAGTGGGACCTAATTAAACTTTAAAGCTTTTGCACAGCAAAGGAAACTACAAACAAGGTAAAACGACAACCCTCAGAATGGGAGAAAATAATGGCAAGGGAAACAACTGATAAAGAATTAATTTCCAAAATATACAAGCAGCTTATACAACTCAATACCAAAAAAAGAAAACAACCCAATCAAAAAGTGGGAAAGGGACCTGAAGAGATATTTCTCCAAAGAAGACATACAGGTGCTAACAAGCACAGGAAAAGATGCTCAACATCACTCATTATCAGAGAAATGCAAATCAAAACTACAATGAGATACCACCTCACACCAGTCAGAATGGCCATCGTCAAAAAGTCTACAAGCAATAAAGGCTGGAGAGGGTGTGGAAAAAAGGGAACACTCTTGCATTGCTGGTGGGAATGTAAACTGATACAGTTACTATGTAAGATGGTATGGAGACTCCTTAAAAAGCTAGAAATAAAACCACCATATGACCCAGCAACCCCACTCCTAGACATATACCCTGAGAAAATCAAAACTGAAAAAGACACGTGTACCCCAGTGTTCACTGCAGCTCTATTTACAATAGCTAGAACATGGAAGCTGCATAGATGTCCATCGACAGATGAATGGATAAAGAAGCTGTGGTAATATATAAAATGCAATACTACCCAGCCATAAAAAAGAATGCATTTGAATCTGTTCTGATGAGATAGATGAAACTAGAGCCCATTATACACAGTGACGTAAGTCAGAAAGAGAAATATAAATATCGTATACTGACACATATATATGGAATCTGAAGGGATGGCACTGATGAATTTATTTTCAGGGTGGCAATGAAGAAACAGATATAGAGAACAGACCTATGGTCAAGGTGGGAGGAGAGGAGTGAGAAGGGGAGGTGTGTGGAGAGAGTAACATAGCCTTGACCAGATGGACTTTTGTTGGCAAAGTAATGTCTCTGCTTTCTAATATGCTGTCTATGTTGGTCATAACTTTTCTTCCAAGGAGTAAGCGTCTTTTAATTTCATGGCTTTTGTCACCATCTGCAGTGATTTTGGAGCCCCCCCCCCAAATAAAGTCTGCCACTGTTTCCACTGTTTCCCCATCTATTTGCCATGAAGTGATGGGACCAGATGCCATGATCTTTGCTTTCTGAATGTTGAGATTTAAGCCAATTTTTTCACTCTCCTCTTTCACTTTCATCAATTTGTTCTTAAGCCACTTACTAACTCCTACAACCAGGACCCTGCCCCTTTGTAGGCAACATTACTCCACCTCGTTTATTATTATTAAAATACTCCCAACACCCCTAACAGGACCAGAGAAACTGCTCCTTTGTCATTACTTCTGTTATTACCTAAAGTGGGTCTATGACAATGAGATGTTTACCATTGGAGACACCCTAAACTGCTCTTGTGGAGGACTAGGGGAAGAAATCAGTGACTTACACTCCCTCAGAGTAATAAGAGGATAAGGCTTATGACTATTTCCCCAGTTTCCCAGTAGGGCACAGAACTGGATTGCTTTACATCATGATATCTATTCCCATCCATGGTGGACAAACCGGCAATGAGTTAAGATTACAACCCCTTAATCCTACCCAGCACTGGTCACACTGGAGACCTTGGGGGTGCCCAACTCCAGTCCAGGGGTTCCAGGAGGTCAAACTGCCTTGACCTGCCTAGGAATCTGGTCCTTGAAAGGTTGTCACACCTCAACATGCTCGGGGATCCACCAGTCCAGGGGTTCCAGGAGGTCAACATGCCTAGACCTGCCCAGGGACCCAATTCTCAGCCTGCCTGGGGATTTGATTGATCTCCAGGAGGCTGTCACACCTCAGCCTGCCTGGGGATCTGCACCCTGACCTGGGGATGCCTGGCTCTCAGGTTGCAACAGTACTGGGTAGGATAAGCTTCAGAAAGACTCACCCCTAAGGAAGTCCACCCATGGAAATAGAAAGAGGCCTATTAGTTTTTTTCTTTTTTCTTTTCCTCCCTGTCATCACTGTCTTTCAGATGGGAAATAACCAACCCACTTCCTGACAGATGCCCTTGAGATGCATTCTTGATAGCTGGAAGCTGTTCAATCCTCAAACCCTAAGGAGAAGTCGCTTAAAATTCTTTTGTGCCACTGCATGGCCACAGTATCCTCTGGGGGGCAAGGAACACTGGCCTGAGGATGGGAGTTTAAATTACAGTACCATCTGGTGGCTAGACTTATTCTGCAAAAGACAAGGGAAATGGACAGAGATTCCCTATATCCAAATTTTCTTCCACCTAAGAGATATGAAGGAACTATGTCTTAAGTATGGGATTGTTTTATGCCCTAAAAGTGAGCCTACTAGGCAGATGGTGTTAGGCACAGACAACCAAGAGAAGAAAGCCCTCTGTGAAGACTAACCTCTCATGGCTCCCAAGCTGCCTGATGCTCCTTCCTTGTATCCAAACATGCTCCCATATTCGAGAGCACACCCTCCACAGAAACCAATTCGAGTATGTCCCCTAGTTGAAACTGGAGAATTTGGACCAACCCAGGTCCATAAGCCCTTTTCCAAGACAGAGCAAACAAGACCTGGGAAGCTATCCATAGATACATTCCAACACATTACCTTGGCCTTTGACTTGACATGGAAGGACATCGTGGTCATATTTAGTCAAACTTTATCGACCCTGAGCATGCTAGGGTCTTAAAGGAAGCCCGAAGGTATGCTACAGGGCTTCACATGTCAAGCGATAAATACCCAATAGGGGAAACTGCAGTCCCCTCCTTAGATCCTAATTGAAATTATAATGACCCTGAGCACAACTGGGAAAGGGATCATTTTCTGATCTGCATAAAGGCAGGACTAAAAGCAGCACAGCAAAAAGTAATCAGCTATGCCTGGGTCTCAGCAATAACTCAGGAGCCCAACAAGAACCCCACTGTCTTTCTGGAAAGGCTAAAAAAGGCCCTCCTAAAGTTTACAAATCTGGACTTAGACTCTTACAAGGGACAGGTGATTTTAAAGGACAAATTCCTGTCCCAATGTGCATCAGACATCAGGATAAGGTTACGACAGCTACAGCAGCAGGACCCTGCTGCCTCTTTAGATGAGATGGTCCAGACAGCCACCAATACCTTTTATAACAGAGAACAGGAGAGGGAGGCCAAGGTTCATGAAAGGGATAAAAGGAAAGAGACAAGCCATGCCCAGATGCTGGCTGCCCTCCAGGAAAGCCCTATGGCAAACCTCAAGTCCTTGAAGGACAAGGCACAAGGCAAATGGCTAATCTGTAGACAGGTGGGACATTGGGCCAAAGAGTGTCCAAACTGTGACAAGTCTGCTAAAATGGCTTGCTACAAATGCCATCTACTGGGACATTGAGCAGCACTCTGCCCTGGGAACCCAAGAGCCTCAAGGTCAAGCACCAAGCCTACCCTCACGATGGTTCAACAGGACTGAAGCAGCCCACTCCAGCCAGCCCACCTGTTGCTGGAGGCGAGGGTGCAACTGGATGTGGCAGGTAGGTCTGAGGGTTTCCTGGTTGACACAGGAGCCACCTATTCTGTCCTGACCTCCTACTCCGAGCCTTCTCCTCCCAAACCTGTACCATTTTAGGTGCTACAGGGAAAAAAAATTACAAAAATACTCACCTGAGCATTTCTTTGTTGCTGGGATGGACAAATATTTTTCCACCAGTTTCTGGTGGTCCCTGAGTAAAAGAGATATACTCAGTAAACTGGGGACCACCCTTGCGATGGGAAGCTTTTCAGTCCCTAGAGCCCTACAGTTTCTTGTTACTACTGAGAAACCCATTACACCCTCTCCAATAGGGAAGGGCCAAAAACTATGGGAGGATAAAATTAACCCCCAGGTGTGGGACCAGAAGACTCCTGGACGACCCCACCAAGCTGAATCAGTTGTCATTGTCCTCTGAGATCCTACTCGGTTTCCAAACCGGAAACAATACCCCCTCAGAAGAGAAGCTTGGGAAGGACTACAGTCTCTAATAAAATTCCTTGCCTGTGGGCTATTGGTCCTCACCAATTCACCATGTGACACCCCAATCCTCCCTGTAAAGAAAAATGTTGGGACCTGGCAAATGGTTTAAGATTTCTGGATCATAAATGAAGCTGTAGTCCCTCTCCATCTCACAGTACCCAATCCCTATGTTATCTTGGGAGAAATCCCACCCAGTGCCAAGTGGTTTATGTGAAATGTGAAACCCCGTCCCGAGGAGAGAAAACATAGCACCGCCATTTTGAGTAAAACCCCCTTCCGAGGAGAGAAAACGAAACTTTAAGACAAAGAAACTCAACGAGCCAATCAGGGGAGGACAGGAAAGTCCTTCACCACCACCCCCCCCCTTACTCTAACCCACCAATCACTAGCTAACAAGACATCCTTAGTTGAAGAATTAACCAATCCCCTTAAGCTTCCCTTCCCCCTTCCCCCGCTTCCCCTGCTATACAGTATAAAAAAGATTCACCGCTTTCACTCGGGGCTCCTTCGCCGCTGTGTGAAGAGAGTCTCTGCTCGAGCTTGTAATAAAGTTCCTCACTGTTTTTGCATCGAGCCGCGGCTCCTGTGGTGTTTGGTGGGATTCCGCGATCAGGGTACAACAGTTTACAGTCTTGGATCTCAAAGATGCATTCTTTTGCATACCACTGGCTAAAGAACCCCAATATCCCTTTGCCTTCCAGTGGGAGGCTCCAGGAGAAAAACCCAACAGATAACTTGGACAGTATTACCTCAGGGGTTCAGAGATAGCCCCCATGTGTTTGGGTAGGCTCTTAGCCAAGATCTATATCTGGACCTTGGACCTAATGGGAAAATATCACAATAAATAGATGAACTACTAGTCTGCTCTCCAGATGAGAAGAATGCCCAACAACATGCAATTCAGGTTCTAAACTTTTTGGCAGAGAGGGGATATAAAATTTCCTGCGATAAGGCCCAGATGGCCAAGACAAAGGTCACTTACCAGGGAGTCCAGATTACACATGAGTCCAGGAGGCTGTCCTCTGATCAAGTACAAGGAATCCTCCAGTTGCCCTCCCCCATGACTTGAAAACAATTACAAGCTTTCCTGGGGCTAACGGGGTATTGTAGACTCTATACCCAACTATGGTCTAATTGCCCAGCCCTTATACAAAAGCTTGAAGGGATGGGATGATGTGATGCCTCAAAAGAAGGCAGAGGCCACACTAAAACAAGCCTTAACTCAAGCACCTGCCTTGAGGCTGCCAGACTCAGAAAAAGCACTCCAACTTTATGTCCATGAAAAGGAAGGAATAGACTTGGGAGCGTTAACTCAAAGGTTGGGACCTGAGCCCAAGCCTGTAGCTTACTTATCCAAGAGGCTTGACCCAACTGCCCGAGGCTGGCCTCCCTGCCTTCAAAATCTTGCAGCTATTGCAATCCTGATAGAAGATGCTTTAAAACTCTCTTCTGGGGGTAAACTAGCTATTTTTACCAGCTGCCAAGTAAAACAACTAAATGGGAGATGCCATTTATGGATGTCTGATCAAAGAATCCTCAGATATCAAGTAGTGCTGATGGAAAATCCAGACCTGACTATATCCCCTTGTGAGGTTCTTAACCCAGCTACCCTCCTGCCTACCCCCGAGGGCTCTCTCCCTTCAATCTTGTCTAGATACCTTGGACCACTGGACAAAACCCTGAGAGGGATTGTTGGAAGATCCTCTGAACAATCCTGAGGAAATCTGGTACACTGATGGAAGCAGCTTTGTCTTGGATGGGAAAAGAGCCAGATATGCAGTAGTCTCCAATTTTGAGACCATAGAAGCTAAGCCTTTTCCACCAGGTACTTCAGCTCAATTAGCTGAGCTCATAGCCCTGACTCGACTGTTAGAGCTGAAAAAGAGTAGCCATTTATAAACTGACTCTAAATATGCCTTTCTGGTGCAACGTGCACATGTGGCTAATTGGAAAGAAAGAGGCCACTTGACCACCCGAGGGTCCCCAATCAAATATGGTGATCAAATTCTTAGACTCTTGGAGGCAGTCCATCTGCCCACTGATGTTTCAGTCTCACTGTAAAGGACACCAGAAAGGGAGCACAGAAGTGGCACGAGGGAACCAAGCAGCTGATCAGGCAGCTAAGAGAGCAGCATTACAGAACAATGACCTAATAGGGGTTGCCACCTTAGTTCCACAGACTAATTTGCCAGAAACTCCTTCATATACTGAAGGTGAGACTCTTAAAGCTAAGAGTGAGGGCTTTCATATGGGGTGGTTCCAAAAGGAGGGACTCCTTTTTCTGCCTGGGAACCTCCAATGAAAGTTGGTTAACTCCTTACATGCCACCACTCATTTAGGGGAGAAGGCCCTCCAAAGATTACTAGAAAGGTCCTTCAGAGGAACAGGCCTCCAAACAACTATAAGGCAAGTGGCCTCCTCTTGTCCCTCTTGCCAATTAAACATCCCCCCAGGAGCTCAAAGACCCCAGCTGGCCCAGCCCATCCAATGACTTGGGACCTATCCAGGAGAGGACTGGCAGATGGACTTCACCCAGATGCCAGTTTCTCAAGGGTATAAATACCTATTAGTCATGATAGATACATTCACAGGATGAATTGAAGGCTTTCCCACCCAGACTGAGAAGGTTGAGGAGGTGGTAAAAAAAAAAAAAAAAAAAAAAAACAAAAAAAAAACTGCTCCATGAAATCATTCTGAGATTTGGTCTGCCCAGGTCATTACAAAGTGACAATGGGACATCGTTTACTTCTGAGGTCACCCAAGGGGTCTTTAAAGCATTGGGCATTACTTATTATCTCCATTGTGCCTGGAGGCCTCAGTCTTCAGGAAAAGTAGAAAGAGCCAACCTATTCTTAAAATCAGTGATAAAAAAGATAACCCGGGAGACCTCTCTGGGATGGAAGGAGACTTTACCAATAGCTCTCCTCCACACCCATATTGCCCCTAAGGAACAGGTTGGTCTTAGCCCTTATGAGATGCTATATGGGAGACCTTTTGTTTATGTCAATGACCTCTTCTTAGATCCAGAGGTTCAGACCCTCCAGTCTTATACCATGGCCATTGGGCAATTCCAACAGGATATACACTTGTGGGGTATGAACCAGGACCCAAAAGACTCTAAGGACTCACCACTATATGCTCCAGGGGCTCAAGTCCTAATTAAAGTCTGGAAAGATGGGTCCCCAAAGGCTCAATTCCAGCCCACATGGAAGGGCCCCCACCCTGTAATACTTTCTACCCCCACAGCAGTCAAAGTACCAGGACATGACTCCTGGATTCACTACTCATGAGTCAAGCCGTGGAAGAAAACTGAAGAGGACACTCAATACACCTGTGAGCCCCTGGGAGCTCTCAGATACCTATTCAGGACTACAAATGAGTGCCATTCTAATGAACACCCCAAAATTAAGTTTCTGGGGGTAAGATTTCTCAGGACAGCTCTAAAGAGCCAACACAGCTTGGCAGGGGTTGTACTCCAGAACAGACAGGAGGTAGATCTCCTGACCCCTGAACAAGGAGGGACTTGAGCCAACTTGAATGAGATGTGTTGTTTTTGGGTAAATACCTCCAGCTAAGTTAAAGAAAGTCTCACAGTCTTCAAGAAAAACATTCCAGATCCTACAGGACCTCAAAGAATAAGATGGAGAATTCTCAGGGTGGCTACAATCTCTCCTTGGGGATCCTTCTCCTGGCGAGGGAGGATTTGGAATTGGCTAATGCCCCTACTAATCCCTGTTATCACCACATTGATGCTGCTTATGATTGCTCCATGTATTATCAATTGTCTAACCCATTTTTTCTCTGCCCATGTCAACAAGATACAACATGCAGTGCCAGTTCAACAAGAATGTATAAAACTACAGCCAGCCATGGAAAATAACACTCACCCTTAGATGGACACCACTATAAGGATTCTGAGGCTTGAGACTAGTAAGAGGAGGAGACCCAATGCCCCTCGCCATCCCAGTTCAGCAGGAAGTAGCCAGAGAGACCTCAGTGCCCCTACTCCCCAAGAATTGGACCTCCCATCTCTTGAGGGGGGAATGTTAGATAGTTAGAATAGGAAAAAGGAGCCCAGAATGGTGGTGGCTAAAAGACAAAGAGAAAAACCCACAAAAATAGAACAAAGGAATGTCCGAGGACCAGAGTGAGAAACTCAGGTGAAACAAACAGCCCTCCTGGCTTGCCCAATTTATATAGGGCAGGCTCAGGGGGAAGAGAAAAATCATACAAAAAAGGAGCCAAATTTCAGTGGGGGGTTTCTCTTCTCCTTGTATCTTTTGGGTCGGCCCGCCCTCACCCCTCAAGGATGTATTTTCCTTTGCTTGCCAAGTAAAACTGAGCTGTAACACGGAGCTCTAACACTTGTCTGTCCTTCACTTCAAATTTTTGCTGTGGCAAGACAGAACCAGGGAAGTTACACACTGCCCTGACATAATGTTATTAATAACTTCTATGACACTGCCCTGTTACCTATCAGCCAGTCAGAGAACTGTGCCTAAGATGATCACAGATGCTTGCAACCCTCCTCTGTCACCTGATTTTTAAAAATGCTCAGCTGAAACCCTTCAGAGAGCTGGGGGTATTTTACAGCTTGTGCCACCTACCTCCTTACCTGGCCCTGCAATAAACCTTTCTTTGTTCCAAACTCTGACATTTCAGTTTGGCCTCACTGTGTCAGACTCACAGGCTTGGGCTATCATTATCATAATAATCTTGTGACTAAAATCTTTAAACAGAAGCATAAGATCTCTGGGTCTCTACGTATGTTTGTGTATGTCTATGAGTATGTTTTATAAATGTGTAATTTTTTAACACCTCTGGATGATATTGCCAAAATTAATTGGTGAGGAGTTCTAATTGGCTTAAAGAAAATTAAGCATTTATATAAATCAAGTATACTCTCAGAAATATGGAATATATTTTTCAATTTCACATAATCTAGGATAAAGTTTGCTTAATAAAAGTTAGTTTAAGCTTGTCAGTGTTGTTAGGGGAACTCTGATTGAAACCGCCTACCCTGGCCAAGCACGATAGTAACCACTTGAATGAGTTACCTTACAACCAGAGGTCCTGGTAAGGAATACAGAACTACCAAGTTACCAACAACCAGAAGAATTCAAGAAAGGTCAAAAAGAGAGAGGAGACTTCAGTCCATATGTCCTACTGACCTCAGGTGATCTCGACCTGCAGTGACTTGAAGCAGGATTTTGGTTCCCTGGCCAGAGAGTGAAGTCAGGATGAGGCAGTGAGAGGGCTGAATCCTAGTCATTTGACAGGGGGGCCAGTAGCCAGTGTCGCCTGTGACAAGGCTCTGGCCCACTGGCTTTGTAGAAATGAATTCCCACAAAGAGAAAGTAATGAAACAAGTGAAATGTTTATTAGGAGGGAAAAGGATACATGTGAATTGACTCACACAGGCAAGCACCATCATGGGAGTTGAATTACTTCTACAAGGCATATCTTCTGGATTTCCTCTGGTTAACCATCTTGCTTAGCCTAGTTCTGAGTCTATCCTTGGTTTACCTCAGGGTCCTCCCCGTGTGTAACTTCCCCTTCTTTGGGCCAGATGTACACATGTAGTCTGCACACATGTAGTCAGGAAGACCTCTTGACCTTAAGTATGAGAAATATGTGGGCTTGGGACTTCCCTGGTGATCCAGTGGCTAAAACTCTTCACTCCCAGTGAATGCCGGGGGCCTGGGTTTGATCTCTGGTCAGGGAACTAGATCCTGCCTGCTGCAAGTTAGAGTTCTTATGCCACAACTAAAGATCTGCACTAAGATCTGGCACAGCCAAAATAAATAGTTTTTAAAAAGAAAGAAACATGGGGTCTCTTATTTGGGCAGGACTCAGCTCCTCTCTCCCTTTCTGCTATTAATATTATCTTCATCTTGGAGTACCTGTCTACAGGGGACAAACTCTAGCTATTCAGCCTGGAGCTCATCAATCTCCTGCCTCACTACCAACCTCCCAGAATCTTCTTGCTGGAATTCATCTTGGCTGAGTAATGCATGCACCACCAGGAAGGACCCTCAGTCAGAAAGATTGGCCAGAGAAAACCTGGAAACTAATGCCATCACCATAAAACCCAAGTCTATGAGCCACAGGGCAGAGCAGTTCTTCTGGATTCCCTTACACTGCTGCTCTCTGCCCAGGCTCCCCTTTTCAATAAAGTCTCTTGCTTCGTCAGCACATGTGTCTCTTCAGACAACTCATTTCTGAGTGTTAGGTTAGAGCTCACTCTCTGTCCTTGAAGGGGTCCCCCTTCCTGAAACTAAGAGTCGTGTCCAACTCTTGAGACCCCATGGACTGTAGCCTGCCAGGCTCCCCTGTCCAAGGGATTCTCTAGGCAAGAATACTGGAGTGAGTTGCCATTTCCTTCTCCAGGGGATTTTCCCAACCTGGGAATTGAACCCGGGTGTCCTGCATTGCAGGCAGATTCTTTACAGACTGAGCTATGTGGGAAGCCCCTTCCTGAAACAGTTTGATTAAAACAGGCATGTTTTTAGAAAATCGGCATTAAATATAACACTTTTGTAACTGAGCAAGATGCTATGGGGCCTTCTTGGTGCAGATCCCTCCCCCATATCCTCTGCTTTTATCTTCTTCCTGAAGTACCGAAATAATAATATCTGATGCACATTTCCTAGATCGTTTTATAGATGCTAAGTTCAGTTCAGTTCAGTTCAGTCACTCAGTCGTGTTCGACTCTTTGCAACCCCATGAATCGCAGCACACCAGGTCTCCCTGTCCATCATCAATTCCCGGAGTTTACTCAAACTCACGTCCATCAAGTCAGTGATGCCATCCAAACATCTCATCCTCTGTCATCCCCTTCTCCTCCTGCCCCTAATCCCTCCCAGCATCAGGGTCTTTTCCAATGAGTCAACTCTTCGCATCAGGTGGCCAAAGTATTGGACTTTCAGCTTCAGCATCAGTCCTTCCAATGAACACCCAGGACTGATCTCTTTTAGGATGCTCTGGTTGGATCTCCTTGCAGTCCAAGAGACTCTCAAGAGTCTTCTCCAACACCACAGTTCAAAACCATCAATTCTTCAGTGCTCAGCTTTCTTCACAGTCCAACTCTCACATCCATACATGACCACTGGAAAAATCATAGCCTTGCTAAAGCCACTACCAGATGGAAGAAATTAACTACTTGATCATGAGTAGTAACTTCCAGACCAGTTGGTATCTGAATAAAGTTGATGTTAACTCCTATAGCACTACCCTGTTACCTCACCATCGCCAATCAGAAAATTGTGCACAAACTGATCACATACCCTGGGACTTCACTCCCTCATCTTGCCTTTAAAAATGCTTTGCTGAAACCCACTGAGGTGTGTGGGCTTTTTGTCACTAGCAAGTTCACTAGCTGTCCTGAGCTCGCCTGCCATCCTGCAATAAACACTGCACTTTACCACAACCTGTGTCAGGAGATCGGCATTACTGTGCCTGAGCCAGCAGACCCACATTTGGTTCAGTAACATTTTTATGCTACCTAGGCTCTCTAAAAGTCAAATTAGCTCATGTTATAGCTTATACAGAATTTGTCAGCAAGAAACTAAGTTAAGATCATAGTTAGCAATTTAAACAAAATTGTTAAGAGCAAATAAATAGATGTAACTAAGATACAAGTTTATAAATGAAGTTTTCAACAGTAATTAAATTTCATGATACATCTACTTAAAAATAGTTTCTAAAATCTTTCTGGTAACTTAAAATCTTAATGTTATACTAAACTATCTTAAATCATGGATATTCATTGAATATCTAGATCATTCCAAATAAGATAAAATTCTGAAACATTAATTACCGAACATAGGCTTATCTGCTTTTGGCTTCCTTTTACAGAGAAGCTAAAGATATTTGGGTCACTTAGTAAACATGGTTTTTGGCACATTGAAAACTTTTACTATGAGGAAGAATATACTTCTAAAAATTATGAAATGTTTTTTGTATATTTGCCAATTCACAAAATTGGCTAGTGCAACAGATAGTCCACAATTACTTACTTTTTAGTTTTCACTAGGAATTAAGGGATTCTAAGGGTAAGAATTATAATTAATACATAAAATTAAGACTAACAGAAATAATAAGGGAAACATCTCTATGCAAGGTGTGGAGATGTGCTTTTCTTAAGGGAAAAAGAGAGTAATTTTGTCCTAATCTAAAATGATTGTTCCAGAATGAGAAAAAGAAGAATATAAGAAAAAACTTGAATGGAGGTAAAAAAAAGTTATAGAATATTTGTGGGAAAGGATTCTTGTGGGAAAGCAGTTTTAAGTGTGGTCAAGCTGGAAAATGTGGCTAAGATTGGGATGGATTTACTTAAAGTGTTTTTAATGTTAATATCACAAGTAAACTGGTGCAAAATTAGAATTTGGCTTTCTATTTGTAAAAAAACAAACTTTTATTGCACTATTGATAAGAAATTAGGAAAGTCTTCTTTTTTTATATGCTTTGGGTAATCTACTTGGAGAGCAAAGCTTTTGAGTCTTACCAAAACAGTTTCCTGGGTTTCATATTGTCTTTATCAGATCTTTAACTACTTAAGAAAACTCAGTCTTCTCAATATTAAAAAAGCAAAGATTTGTTCACAACTATAACCTTCCTCATTGGCCTTTAAAAATCTCTTAGTGTCACTCTATTTAAACAGATAAATATTACTTCATAATGATCTGTGACTCTATGTAGTCAAATGTTCGAGCATTTTTGCCGTCTTCAAGTTCCCAAATTCTAAGTAGATTCTTATTAACCTCGAATTAACTTTGAGATTTCCCGAAAATCCCTGGAATGCTCAAGGCATTTGTCTCTCAGCTTGTAAAGGAGAGATGTTAAACTATGTTTATTTGTTACATTAAATGATATGCAAAACACTGTTAAATAAAAATTGTTGGTAAACCTTTTTAAGGTAAATGTGTATGAGTATTTGTTACTAATATAGGTATTCCAGAAATTGTTTTATGGTGCTAGAAATTTTTCAGTACTCTGATTTCCAATCATCCTAAATTACTTTATGTCATAGAATTAACCAGAGAAGGCGATGGCAACCCACTCCAGTATTCTTGCCTGGAGAATCCCAGGGATGGGAGCCTGGTGGACTGCCACCTATGAGGTCCCATAGTGTCAGACATGACTGACGTGACTTAGCAGCAGCAGCATAGAATTAACTATATTTCCTTATGAAATGAACTCTCATCAGATTTGTTTCCATGGGCATTAAAGTCTTCTGTCATTGACAGACAGTTATTATTTTACTTTGATGCTTTTGCAAAATGAGATTCATGGAAAGGCCCTATGAAGAAATTTTGATCACTCACACTGCTGCCTGGAGAAGGAAATGGCAACCCACTCCAGTATGCTTGCCTGGAGAATCCTGTGGACAGGTGAGCCTGGTGGGCTGCTGTCCATAGGGTCACATAGAGTCAGACATGACTGAAGCGATGATTTAGCATGCATGCATGCATTGGAGAAGGAAATGGCAACCCACCCCAGTGTTCTTCCCTGGAAAATCACAGGGATGGAGAAGCCTGGTGGGCTGCCGTCTATGGGGTCGCACAGAGTCGGACACGACTGAAGTGACTTAGCAGCAGCAGCACACTGCTGCCAAATCACCGGTGGCAAACATACCATGCAGGGCCTTGTGGGGCTCCTGGGCACTAGGCCTTCGTGTCCCCGTTTCTCTGGTTACAGTAAATAGCCTTCATTCCAGGACCTTCCCTGAGTTCCAGTGGGCATATTCAAGCCACTGTTAGTTAGAGAAAGGAGGGGATGCGAGACCAGGGAAAAACAGTCGAGTAGCCTTGGGGCAAGGTCCTATTTACCATCAATGGATACACACAATATCTTTGAGCTACTTTGCAGATATTGAAATCCCATGTGGGAGAAGTTAGTGATTAAAGATGGTATGCTGCCCACAAGCATGTAGACCTCAGACCATGAAGGTTGATGATATTAACTCCTACTTACATCACCACCAACCCATCAGGAAAATGTGCATGAGCTAATCATGCTCTTTGAACAATTACCATAAAACTTCTTACTATCTTCCCCAGGTTGGGACACATGGTTTTGAAGGCATTAGCCTGCTGTGGCCTCCTTGGTTGGCCTGGCAAAACAAAAAAGCTAGTCTTTCCTGCTCCACCCCAAACTGTCTCCAAGACTTGATTCGGCACTGGTGTACAGAGAAGCTGAGCTTTGGACATCAAAACCTTGCATGTACCTTTCACAACTGAAAAAGGCTCCACCTGACATCTGGTTCTGTACAAATGGTGGAGAACTCGCAATCAAGCTTACTAGAATGAGAGGCTATTGCCATCATGAAGTAGACTGCTTGCACCCTGGACACTGTAACCAGCAAGAATCCTGGTCCCTTTGACTCTCATCATGAAACACCTTCTCCCCTTTGTACCTGCTTCACCATTCTTCTTTCCTTCTTGTCACTTATAAAGATAAAGCTATCATATGTATTTCTGGGGCTCTTGCGAAAGGGGAGACTTATCTGATTATTGAATTTTCCACCAAAGCAACAATTACTATGATACCAGTAACCCTGTAGTTCTGCCTGTTACAAACTTCTCCCTGATTTGCAATGCCTCAGTTTCTTTGGACCAAATGAAGCCCCCCTCTCTATGTTATTAGACTCCTAGCCCTGACTCTGCAAGTCAATTTCTCTGCTTTCAGTTGACAACTCTACAAAGAGAAATCAGAACAATACTCTCTGTGCAATCTACAGACCCTTAACTCTTTAGTCATATATCATCTGACCTCTCTGCACTCCTGTTCCAGCATTCCCCACCATGGGAGTATTTCCTTTTGTAGGCCCTCTGTGCTTTTCCCAGGTTTATCTTTGTCTATGGATGATAGTGCCCATCACACATGGGAAACTTGATGTTTAAATAATTGGGAAATGGTGGGAAACTGTGGTCTGAGCTAACTATGTCTCTGACTGTCCACAGTCAAACCAAGGCTTCCCACCTGGCTGCACCTATCTATCTACATTACAGATCAAATGGGAATTACCAGGAGGCATCCACAATTCAAAATTTTCTTCCTTTGGATTCCTTAAAAAACTGGAAACAGAACTGCCATACGACCCAACAATCCCACTGCTGGACATACACACTGAGGAAACCAGAATTAACATTGCAGCACTGTTTATAATAGCCAGGACATGGAACCTAGATGTCCATCAGCAGATAATGGATAAGAAAGCTGTGGTACATATACACAATGGAATATTACTCAGCCATTAAAAAGAATACATTTGAATCAGTTCTAATGAGGTGGATGAAACTGGAGCCTATTATACAGAGTGAAGTAAGTCAGAAAGAAAAACACCAATACAGTATATTAACGCATATGTATGGGATTTAGAAAGATGGTAACGATGACCCTATATGTGAGACAGCAAAAGAGACACAGATGTAAGAACAGACATTTGGACTCTGTGGGAGAAGGCGGGGGTGGGATGATTTGAGAGAATAGCATTGAAACATGCATATTACCATATGTGAAAATGATCTCCAGTCCAGGTTCGATGCATGAGACAGGGTGCTCAGGGCTGGTGCACTGGGATGACCCTGAGGGATGGGATGGGGAAGGAGGTGGGAGGGGGTTCAGGATGGGGAACGTATGTACACCCATGGCTGATTCATGTCAATGTATGGCAAAAACCACTACAATATTATAAAGTAATTAGCCTCCAACTAAAATAAATTAATTAATTAAAAAAATTTTTTTTCCTTTGGCAGATCCCTATTTCCTAGGCTAGGAGTCAGTGTAAATGAGGCTGTGATTAGGAACCTACCCTTAACTCTTGAAGATATCATAGAAATCTACTGTTAAACAATAGCTGCCCAACCAAAATCCCTAGATTCTCTGGCCAGTGTTGTTCTTGAAATACGAGAGCCCTTGATATCTTTTAGAGGAGCAAGAAGTGTCTGTGCCATTGCTAACACCACTTGCTATACTTGGATTAACACTTCTGGGGAAGTTAAAACTCAGTTACCTGAGATAACTGAAAAAGTCACTTTGCTTAGTAAAGTGTCTCCTTTGATGCAGCCTTTCTTTGATCTATTTGATCTAAGTGGTTTTGGGCCAGGGGACTGTAGTGTTTGAGCACTCTGCAAATGTTGGGAATTATTCAGCTTATAATCTTTTTGATAGTCTCCCTGGTGCTCATGCATTTTCTCTTAAAGGCATGTGTGCAACTGCAGGAGACCAGAAAAATGATCTACCTTCACCTAGAATGCCAAAGATAGGATGAAGAAAATTGCCAGTTGTGGGACTGAGACCTCAATATTCTAACCTATAGATCCAGTCAGAGAGCCAACATGATTCTATGGCAGCTCAGAGTTGTGCCAATACTTTAATTTTGATCAATACTCTCAATACAACTGAAAGTATGATCAAAGGGGAGTGGAATCAGTAAAATTAATTTACATATCATGATCCTTAATATGGAGACTGCTCTCCATATTGTAGACCCAGCCCAAGCACTACACATGTAAATCTAAGTCAGCCTGCACTGACAGAAAACACCTGTGCAGGTAACCTAACAAACACCAATCACAATTCTCCAACTCAGCTTTAGCTAGCATATCTTATCCAAAGATTAGGACCTACTGGGATGTCTGATTTCAGTTTGGGAGAAAAGGTTCTTATAAGGAAAATTTGGGGTGAGAGATGCATGGTGTATGACTTTCTTCTGATCAGTGGATGGTGAGGTAATAGGATAGTCCAGGAATCCGGTGCTCAGCATGAAGTCACCATCCTCCACCTGGAGCAGGGTGTGGGGTGACGCGGGGCTGAGTTTTGAAACCAGGCAGGACCCTGTGGGGCTCATGGGCACAGAAGCTTTTCAGTGCCCTCTGTCCCTTGTTTGCAGGGAATAGGCTCCACATTCATTACCTTCCCTGTGTCCCAAAAGGCAGATTCCAACAGTTGCTCATCAGGGAAGGGAGGGGATACAGAGACAAGTCAAGAGAGGAGCAGCCAAGAAACAACAGTCTGCGAGCAGGGTCCTGGTTCTGCCTCAAGGGATGCACATAGCTTTCTAAGCTCTTCTACAAAACTAAAACCTCTAACACATGGAATATGAACTACTAATGAAGCAAAACTCATTCCAGAGAGGTTAGGGTTTGATAACCTTGAGAACCGGAGCCACTTCAGGCCAGACTAAAGGACTGCAGGCCCAGTATACACCCTAATTTTATCAACAACCCTGCTCTTGAACCATTCCTGTAAAACTCAACAGATCTTCCTGGATTGGAACACAGTTTTTCAGGGCACAAGCCTATTGTGTTCCCCTTTGCCCAGTAAAGCGGCAGTTATTCTTTTCTACTTCACCCAAAATTCTCTTTGAGATTTGATTCAGCACTGGTGCACAGAGGCCAATTGTTCAGCATCGGTTTCTGCAGAACTTAAAGATATGTGTCATATTGCTATGCACATCCCTTGAGGAGGACTAGGACTCTCTGTTCTATCTCTACATTGTTTCTTGACAGCTTTTCCTCTGCTTCTGCACTCCCTCAGGTCCCTGATTAGAAACTGCTTGCATCTGCCCTTTGGAACCAGAGAAGTTCTAGGTGGCTGAAGCCTTTTCCCCACAAATAAAACACAAGGAACATGGAAAAGTTTATTTACCCAGGAGTGTGGCAGGAGATAGTGGATCCGGGGCTGAGAAACTGGAGTCTTCTCAGTACCTATGGATACTCTAAGATGAAGATAATAGCAGGAGGATAATAAAGGAAGCTGAGCCCTGCTCAGATGAGAAGACAGAGGCCACATTTTCCTCATTCTCAAAGTCAAGGAGACCGTCTGGACTGCACATGTGCAGAAAGCCTCCCTGAGGGTCGGAAATGGAGGGGACACCACCCTACGGTAGGTGATGTCAACCTACCCATAGGTCTCTTCAGCAGAATTCATCTTGGCTAAGAGATGTGTCTACACACACGGGAGGACCCTGAGATAAACCAAACAGGGACTCAGGCAAAGCAAGGTGATTGGTCAAAGGACACTGAGAAGATTTGCCCAACATAAGTGGTTCAAACTACCACAGGTACTTGATGCACGCTCTTTGAGTCTGCCCTTGTGTAGACTCACACGTACCATTTTTCCTCCTAATAAACATTTTACTTGTTACACTATTTTCCATATCTTTGTGGGAGTTCATTTCTACAAAACCCTCAGGCCAGAGGCCTTGTCACAGGTCACTGTCCCTTGTAGTCTAGTGGCCAAGGTTCAGGGCTATCACTGCCACAACCTGACTTCAGGCTCCCAGGGAACTGAAATCCCGCTTCAAGTTACTGCAGGCTGAGGCCACCAGATATTGGGAGGGCCCAGCAGAGTCTGACTTGATTCCATTGCCTTTAGCTTAAAATAATTCTCACACAAAAACGACATTTTGCGGGAGACTCTTTCCGAAGCCCTACACCCTCATTTGCATAAAAAGAAACTGTTAAAAGATAAACCAGGGCATATTTTAAAAAATCTTACGAGTTCATTTAAGCAATAATCAGTTCCAACTGGGCAGCACCACATTGGAAGTGGTCATGGTCCATACACAGGTTGGAAAAGAATTTCCAGACATAGGCAGAATGAGAGGAGAATAAAGCTTGAGTTACAGACACTGTTAAAACAGCAAGACAGCTCAAGGGAGAGCTGAACCCTTTCTCAGGCTAGTAGCCAATTTTTACAGCCTCAGAATAGAGAAAATTCCTACTGGAATGGTGGCCATAGATGATTGGTTAGGATGCTATAGGGTGGGTAAGAGAGTGAATATTTTACCTAATATGGGTCAGGGAACTGGCTGGTTTAGATTCAGAGGCTAATGACCATAGTTGCTATAGGGCTTGGTCAGTCCCAGAGACTTTTAACCTGTGACCTTGGTACAGGGCTCCACCCGTGACTTTGGTATAGGGTTCCACATTACCCCCTCTTTCTACTTGTGGGCTTTGGCCCCTTAACAGCCTGCTCATGACTGTAACTGTCTACCTATGGAATAGACCATGGGGACTCAGTCTGGGGGCCCAGATTCACTGGGGAAAGGGGTGATGACCTCTCTGACTTCTTCAAGCTGGACTGGGGTGTCATAGGGTCCTGGGTCCCAATGCCCACTTTCTGTCAGGGTTCAATTATGGAGGGAGATGAAAGTCCATGAAATGATAAGGCAGTTTGTTCCAGCATTGTCTGGGTGTTGGCAGTGATATTCCTGTCTTACTACCACTTGGTGATTTATTTGTTGTATTCTAAAAGAAAGAAACTTAATAAGAAGGTTAAAGATATATGGCCCAAAGATTAATAGAAGTAGAAAAGCTGCCAGGATATAGAAGAGGGGCTAGCCAGGAGAACCAGGACCAGAAATCAATCTGTGAGGTTAGTGTTTTCCTAGGTATGAGAAGATGCAAGAATTTGGGCTCATAAAATTCTTTACCTGAAAACGTCTGACTGTCTGAAGGCCTGTTCTTCCAGTTTTTCCCTTTGCCTTATTTCTGATCACCACCCTGAACTCCTTTCAGCTGACCCTGAAAGTCAGCAACTTGCAGGGGTCGTGATTTAATCTTTGTAAAGGCAGATGGTAAGTGCAATTTCCAGTTGGCAGAACCCCTTTGGGTCACAAATTTGACCCTGGTTTGGGGGCATTTCATGGTCATTGTGTCCCATGGTGCTAGGAATGATCATCCCCAGTTCTGTCAAAGCTTTTGTTGATAGACCTCTCAATGTGCTGTTATTGGACCAGGCCTTGCAAGTAGCAAAGTCTCTGGACCACACGTGTTACTAGCCTCTTGGTCCAGGAAAATATTCCCCCTTATTGCTTCTTCCCATGTCTGATCTCATATGAAAGTATATATCAGCATTTTATCAGACATTCAGTCACACATTTGGTAATATAAAAAACAATCTTCTGAAACAGGCGACATAGAAGATAATATAGCTAGCTGTTATTAGTAATGTCAAAAGTAAGAAGTTAAGTCAAGAACTTCCACCAAGTATAATCCATTACATCCCCAGGTCATCTGACAGCTTGTTACATGACTGTAGCCTGGTATTAATTTGCTGGTTGTAGATCATAGATCATCTGGTCTTCATCCAAAGACCGATTATTGAGGTATGCTTTAGAAACAAATTTAGAGTGTCTCTTTTAATAGCTTAAATAAAACTTTTAGCAATATAACATAACAATTATCTTGGAAATGAGTCATAGTAAACACAGACCTTAATTAACAAAACTAGAATTTAATGTTCAGTGAAACATAATTTCTTTTTCATTGTGAGGGCATTAACACTACAGCCAGGAAAGGGTTTAACCCATCAAATAAAAATGAGGTTTTTCAGGGAGCTGGGAAAAGCCAGGTGGCCTTCTTGGATTTCCAAAGCCCTGACTGTTTGATTTACAGCTATTATTTACCCATTTTAAATTCCCTGATTTAGGAGTAGACTATAGTAAAGTTTTAAAGGACATCAGGATAGCAAAAGTCTGACAGTGAGGGGTTAATTTTTTGTAGAAGCAGAATGAGTTTATCTACATGTACCATAATCTTCATAGATAACTGTGAAATAATATTTATTTACTTTACCAAAGTAACAAAATGTTTTAGAAACAAATAGAAATTATTTAAAGGCAAAAAAAATTCACATAGTCTGTTATCAAAAGCCACATTCCAAGTAAACTTTGTTCTCTTAACAGAGACAGAAAACCAAATTCTAGTCTGATACCAGTTTACTATTAATCTAATCTTAGAAAGTCCTTTCCATAAATCTTGAAGAGGTTATATATAACCTCTCCCCCTCCCCCCACAAAGGCATCAGAGTGAAACCATAGTTTTCTATGATGACAAGAAGGCACATTCAAAATCTGACTACAATGCACCTGAAAAAAAGTAACCTGGGGACGTCCTTGGTGGTAAAGGATTAAGACTTCAATTTCCAATGTAGGGGGTGCAGGTTCAATCTCTGCTCAGGGAGTTAAGATTCCACATGCCTCCTGGCCCAGAAACGGAGATATAAGACAGAAGAAATATTGTAACAAATTCAACAAACACTTTAAAATGGTCCCCATTAAAAAAAAATTTTTTTTTTAAGTAACTTGGTTACTGCTGTGACACACAACACTTAGAAAATAACTAGAATTAGGACTGATATTTTACCAGGACATATCAAATCATTATGAAAAATTAGGTTAACAAACAAGCATTAATACCAGATATTAATTTAATACTCAATATTTCCCAGTTTGCACAAACCTGAAATTCATTTAGCTTAATTTCTCTTGTATTTAGAATTGCTTTATTTGTAAGCACTTACTTTTCTTTAGGCCAGTTAAAATAGAGCACATTTACAAATTAAATTCAGCAATATTACCCAAAGACAAAGACACACAAGGAGAATACAATAAAAACAGAGAGAGATCTCATAGTTTTCCACTTGAGATGTACTGTCTGTTTACCCTCCCCCACTTTTTTGGCTTGAGGTTCTAATTTGCCCAATGCTGAGGTCCCAGGCCTTCTCATACTCCTTGGAAGGAAAGTTATGACCAACCTAGATAGCATATTAAAAAGCAGAGACATCACTTTGCCAGAAAAGGTCTGTCTGGTCAAGGCTATGGTTTTTCCAGTGGTCATGTATGGATGTGAGAGTTGGACTGAGAAGAAAGCCGAACGCCGAAAAATTGATGCTTTTCAACTGTGGTGTTGGAGAAGACTCTTGAGAGTCCCTTGGACTGCAAGGAGATCCAACCAGTTCATCCTAAAGGAGATCAGTCCTGGATGTTCATTGGAAGGACTGATGCTGAAGCTGAAACTCCAGTACTTTGGCCACCTGATGCGAAGAGTTGACTCATTGGAAAAGACCCCGATGCTGGGAGGGATTGGGGGCAGGAGGAGAAGGGGATGACAGAGGACGAGATGTTTGGATGGCATCACTGACTCGATGGGCATGAGTTTGAGTAAACTCCAGAAGTTTGTGATGGACAGGGAGGCCTGGCATGCTGCGATTCATGGGGTCGCAAAGAGTCAGACACGACTGAGCAACTGAGCTGAACTGAACTGAAGTCTCAGGCAAAGGACATGATAAGTTAATTTCAAGCTTTCTCCTAGGCATATTTTTGTTTAACAAGCTAACTTTTCGTAGTTGCATATGTAAGAACCAGTTTTGTAATTTCAAAAAAGTTTCATTTTAACCAGTTTTCTCCAGATTCTAATATCATGGCCATACGGTCTTTTTCTTTCTGTGTTCATGGACTCAGAGCTAACATTTAGATAGTACTCAAAACGGCTCTGATAAGAGGGGCAGACTGACTGATAAGATGTTGTCCCAGTAGAGACTGTCCCTCTGGGGAGGTGAAGTCTTCTTTTGATCAGAAGAATCTGGAGGGGTTGGGGAAGTTTGGCCCCTCCCCACCCTGAGAGATAGGGGTAGTTAGAAGGGGCTTCTTTAGAATGTTAAGAGAGTTTTTTGATCCCTCAGGCATTTGATTATCTGAGAAAGTCCAAGACCAAAGGGAACCTCAGAATCCTTTCCTTGTCTCTGACAATAGAGATCAAATGTGGATACGAATGGAAGAGGGCACGGCAACCTATTCTAGGATTCTTGCCTGGGGAATCCCATGGACAGAGAAGCCTGGCAGGCTACAGTTCATAGGGTTGCAAAGAGTTGGACATGACTGAAGTGACTTAGCACATGTGCACATGGACAGGAAAGGTCAAGCAGGGGTCACCTAGGAAATCTGATGGAGGAGACAGAGAGGGATGGGGGATAAAGCAACAACAGAAAGACACATGTAGTGTGAGCCCCTCAAATCTGAATTCTGACTAAGGGCCACAAAGGACTGAACATCAGGAACCTCCGAGTCCTTTCCTGCTTGTGGCAAATGCGATTGAGTGGAAGGATTGTGCTACAATCTGGTGTGCCATTCAGAGGGCTTTTTTTTTTTTTTTTTTTTTTTTGGGTCCTCCAATTTATATTGGGGCCAGACTTTTTTGAGATTTTCAAGATCAAATTTTTTCAGTTCCAAGTTGTTAATTGCCAACTTGTCAGTTGCCAAGGGGTATGTCTGAGAGAGGCTCCTGGGATATACCGGAACCCATTCTTAGCCTACATGCCATAGACTGCAAGTACTTAGTCACCACTACAGAAAGGCACACCTTTGTCCCAGTGATCTCTCCACACGACCAATGGCACAAAACAGCCAATCGTCCTAACAGTTGCATCTGACAGTGAGAGGTGACTCTTGAGAACCTAGCAGCTAAAGAACCGTGTGACCCAGGCCGGGAAAGAAAAGAGATTCCTAGGAGCAGCTGGGTAATTCACCATCTGGCAATTCCCTGAAATGTGGAAGGCACTCTTGGGATGGCTCACAGGCAACCCCTAGGCTCCTTAAATCAACCCAGATGGAAAGAAAAAGAAGTGAACATGATAGGGAAGACAGGCTGACGATTCCACCTTACAATCCTGTTGGGGAGGCAGTGGCCAGGGGACGATGGGCTCTGCTTTGCTTGAAGTAATATGTGCCTGACATGGAGCACGCAAGTTGTCTTTTTGAGGGTGAATGCCCTTGTGGTCTGGTCCATCCCATAACTCCCTTATCCTTCAAGGGAACTTTCAAGTGGCAGACACCCTAATGTGTCTGACCCATGCCTGCACAATATTGATTGCCCTAGTCATCATTTGGAAAGAAGTCAAAAAGCGAGACCCTCACCCATTTGGGGCACAGTCAGCAGTGGGGCCTTGGCAACAGACCAGAGAGTGACCCTGGCCAGAGTTCCTCAGTTGCTGCCACAGGCTCTTGCCTGCTCACAGAGGGCTTCTCTGAGAAAGAACAGGTGAGGGAAGAGACTCCAAATCCCCATATAGGCCACCAAAATAGTGTGGTCTGTGCATGGGTTGGAAAAGAATTTCCAGACATAAGGCAGAATGAGAGGAGAAATAAAGTTTATTACAGTGGGAGACACTGTTAGAACTGCAAGGGAAATCTGAACCTTTTGCAGGCTAGTAGCCAATTTTTATAGCCTTAAGACAGAGAAAATTACTATCGGAATGGTGGCATTAGGTAACTAGTTAGGGTGCTATGGGCTTCCCCAGTGGATTAGTAGTAAAAAAAATCTGCCTGCAATGCAGACCTAGGTTTGACCTCTGGGTCAGGAAGATCCCCTGAAGGAGGGAACAGCAACTGACTCCAGTATTCTCCATTCTGGAGAATCCTGTGAACAGAGGAGCCTTTCAGGCTGCAGTCCACAGGGTTGCAAAGACTCAGACACAGCTGAAGTGACTGAGCATGCATGCATGCAGGATGCTGTAGGATGGGTAACGGCGGGGGGTGGGGGGGGGTATTTTACCTAATACAGAGTCATGAAACTGACTGGTTTAGATCCGAAGGCTCATGGCAACAGTTCCTATGGGGCTTGGTCAATTCCAGAGATTTTTGTCCTGTGACCTTGGTTCAGGGCTCCACACCTATGACTTTGGTATAGGGCTCCACAGAAGTGATTGAGTGGTCCACAAACAGGAACTTGGAGAAAGACTATTTTAGAGAAAAGATGGAAGCAAAGCAAAGAAATTATTTGATTGACTATAGCTTAAGTATTATTTTAGAAAAGCCTAGTGATAGCTTATGGTGAACAAGGTCAGATTTACGATCTCCAAAGGAGAGAATTTAGCTTCGGGACCAAAGATGCAGCTTCGGTTACTCAGAGCTTCATTCAGCAAAAGATTTATAACGGTGAAAAGGGGATAGAGAAAGCTTCTGACATAGGCATCAGAAGGGGGCAGACAGTGCCCTTGCCCTTTTTAAATTGGTTACTAACAATAGATCAAAAGGATGTCTCACGTTTGTAAAGGTCTTAACAGACCCACTCCCACAACATACATCTTAAGATAACAGGATTAGTCAGAAGGTTTCTGTTAAGAAGGAGAAACATATCCTCAAGCAAAATACATTGTTGTTACATAACCATTAGTACAGAGCTTAAGGGAAAACATACCTTGAGCAAGATGTTTTGTTGTGTAATCACTAGCTCTGGGCTTAAACAAAGTTAGTTCAAGGCAAAATAGATTGTTGTCATAACAACTCAGAGCTTAAGAAAAAAACATCTTATGTGACTAAGATGAAGGAATGTAGAAAAAAAAAGTCTGTCCCTTCCTCCTCCCTGAGGGCCTACCTTATCAACCTTTCCTTATCGACCTACCCAAGAATTAGCTCTCTGACCTCAGTGTCTCTTTGTTTCTGGTTGAAAAGGGAAGCAGAACATACCACCCCAAAATATGCGTCACTGTCACAAGGATTGTCTTGAGCTGCTTACTTTTTAGAAATATAAAAATAAACTAGAAAAGCTCTGAAAACTAAGCAGAACTTTCTCTGAGTAAGGGAAACTTACATTTAGAAGGGAAATCCCCAATGGCACAGATATATCACATGTATACCAGGAAGAGAAGAATCACCCTAAATCATAAGAAATTATCTCTGGGGAAGGCACAGACTAAAACCTGCATAACAATCTTACTCTTTAATGCACTTTTCCTAACAACTTGCCATAACTCACTCCCCCACTTCCAAAATCTTTCTTCTGTCTTTAGCAGAATATAGTATTTAAGGTAATGACTTGAGCCATTTCCGGGAGCCATGCAGCTTTCCTGGGAGTCTCTCATATATACAGGAGGTGTGCTGTTGTTGTTGCTGTCCAGTCGCCCAGTCGAGTCTGACGGTTTGAGACCCCGTGCACTACAGCACATCAAGCCTTCCTGTCCCTCACCATCTCCCTGAGTTTGAGAAGCCCATGAACTGCAACTAGAATTACCCCAACTAGAGAAAGCCCACATACAGCAATGAAGATCCAGCACAACCAAAAATAAATTCTAAAAAAAAAAAAAAAATGATGGGGGAAAACAAACAACTTTAATAATACACATAACCTCCTATATAAAGTTAATGTTGGCTGCACTGGGTCTTCACCACTGTGTGTGGGCTTTCCCTAGTTGTGGTTAGCAGGGGCTACTCTCTAGTTGCAGTGCACCTGCTTCTCATTGGCAAGGCTCCTCCTGTAGCAGAGCAGAAGCTCCAGAGTGCACAGCCTTCAGTAATGTCAATGCATGGGCTCAGTAGTTGTGGCATACAAGCTTAGTTGACCCAAAACATGTAGCATCTTCCTGCACCAGGGATTGAACCTGTGTCCCCTGCATTGGCAGGCGTGTTCTTGACAAAACGACCACCAGAGAAGTCCTCCATTAATGCTTTACTATTGGGCAGATTGAGGAGGGTCATCTCAGCCAAGACCCTAGAAGAATAGAGGGAAAACTATTTTTCCTTCTGTATAAAACAAAAACATATCTCTCTTTCCCATCACAGCTGAGAAAAGACTAAAGAAAGAACAAATGACAAGATGTTTCTAAAAGAAAACTGAAATGAACAAGACCCTGTGGGGCCCCCTGGGGTGCAGATATTTTTCTGTTTCCCTTTCTTGTTTTCAGAAAAAAAGGCGTCAGCCTCCTACACTTTCACTGATTTCCAAAGAGCAAATTGAAACACTTCCTAATCAGGGAAGTGAGGGAATGCAGAAACAAAGGAGAAGCAGTCAAGAAGTCAAATCAAGGCATCTACTGAGCAAGGTCCTGCTTCCTCCTGAAGGATTATACATAACAATACCTTTCAGTTCTGTAGAAACTAAGTTCCTCACTCAGGTAAAGGATGGTAACTTCAGATTGAACCCTTGATTTCTGGAATACCACCCTGTTTCCTCACCATCACGCAATTAGAAGTCACACCCTGCAGCCCTCACTCTAAATTTTGCCCATAAAAATTCTCCCCCAAAACTATTAGAGAGTTCCTCTTTTTCTGAGCACAAGCCACTCAATCTCCTTGCTTGGCCCTGCAATAAAATTTTCTCTGCTCCAAACTCTGATGTTTCCATTTGTTTGGCCTTACTGTTAGGCACACAGAGTTGAGTTTGGTGAGCCAGTCGGGAGTCTGTGTCGATGGCAGGCTGACTCCAGCCAGGAGCAGCCTCTTGAGCCTCTAGCAGCTGCTGGAGCTCATCTTGCTCTGGGGAAGATATAGGGACTCTTCCTGACAGGACCCAGCCACCCCATCATGAGGCTTTTTGGAGCCAAGAAACGTCCTGAGCTACAATCCACATTCTGCATCACTTGGGGGTGATTTGTTCCAGTTTGTGCAGGCTGAAATTTTCTCTCTCTGTTCTATCCAGGGTCTTTACCTTGCAGGAACTTAGTCACTCTGGGCTCATTGTGAGCCAATCTGGGCTTCAGGCAGGAGGCATATTCTCCCACCACCCGCCCACCCCCAGGTAAAGCATTCTCAGTTGACAGAAACTCCAAGGCAAGAATAGCAGAGCAATTAAGGCAAGGAGACTGAGCCCTGCTCAGACCACATGTTTCTCATTCCCAAAGTCAGGAGACCTCCTTGACCACACAAGTGCAGAGAGTTTCCTTGGAGGTCAAAGGGGAGTGATGCTAATTAAAGCCAGGCTACTCAGATGCCTCTTTGGTAAACTCCATCTTGGCCAAGAAATGCTTATACACATATGGGAGAAACTTGAAATATACCAAATACGGACTGTGAACCAGGCATATCAAAATGACTGGCCAAAAGAAACATGGAAGAAATACCCCATAAAAATAATTCAAACTACCATAAGGATGCTACTCAGCCACTCTCTCCCTGAGCCAGCCTGTGTGTCTATCCACATGTACTGTATACTCTTTTTCCTCCTAACAAATACTTTACTTGCTTCACTAATTTCCATCTTTGTGGAAATTCTTTTCTGCAAAGCCAAAGGGCCAGGGCCCTTGTCAGTGACCACTGGTCTAGTGCCTAGGATCTGTTACTTTCACTGCTATGACTCAGCTCAGTCTTTGGCTGGGAGCCCAAGCCTTGCTCCAAGACATTGCAGGCTGAGGACATCCAAGAGCAGGCTCATTGCAAGCCACTCTGGATCTTTCTTTCAAGAGCTGGGCCAATCTGTTTGGAGACTTCCATCTGGGAGTGGGAGTAAAACTTTGGACTATACCCCTTCTGATCTTCTGTCTGTGTGACCATACCTTATTAGTTGTTGTGGTGTTTTTGTGTGTATTGTATTGGGAAGAGCCTCCCTGGATTGTGCAGGTTGGGAAAATTCTACCTGCACCATCTGGGCTCACTTCCCTTTCACGGACTGAACCATTCAGGACTGATTATGAGACACTCTAGATTCATTCTCTTTCAGGAGACAAGTCAATTTGGAAGTCTCCATCTGGCACTGGAAGTGGAATTTCGGGACTACAACTTGTCTGATCTTTTGTTGGTGGAAACATATTTGTTGTTGTTAAGTAGGTCTATGTGTATCAGTACTAGGATTGGCTGGTTGAGATATCCATCGCCTTTGAGCCGCAACAAGGGTGTTTTCCTTTATTGCATTGGCTTTGAATATAGTTAAACATTGCTTGGAAATTTCCCTTTTGAGGCCTAGGGAACTGCAACCCTGAGAGACTGTTCTACATTGCATTGGTTTGCTATTTGACCATGAATGAATAAGTATGGGTGACCAGAGCGCTGTCATCTTATAGTTCCCACAGGGTATTTATGCTCCCAAGAATGAAATCAATCAGTATTTCTCTTACTATGCCTTTGAAATGAGATCACCTATCTAGTTTAAAGGAAATTTAATCATAATCTAACTTAAATTTTATTGATCACAGCAGTCGGTGTTGTGGTTTATTAAACATACCGTCTACACCTATTTTCACGGTTGATGAGTGTAGTGCATTAAAGAGTCAAAATGGGAGCACCTATGCTTCAGAGTCCAAAGTAAAAGGAGGTAGTAGTCACTGTGGAGGTGATATCAGACGCATTCATGTATTGTTGACAAATTCAGTTTTGTAAACTGTATAAGATTTAAGAACAACACCAGCAACCTCATCAATTACCACCAACTATCCCACTGTCTGAGGCACTATCCCAACCCGAAAACCACAATAATTTGCATAACAAGGATTAGGGAAGTTTCGACATTAGGGGGAAAACTCCAAAATGAGGGAGTATCCTGCAATCAAATTAAGAGTTCAACAGAAGTTCAAAGCTCCTGGAAAAGTCTAATATCTATTCATCTTTTGTCCTTCAGCAGAAATGTATTTCTAAATGCATCACCAAAGCTCACGCCCCGACCCACACCCAACCACCAATTACCCTACCAAGCCCACCACCTCAACACCAACACTGATAGCAGGAGAACTACCACAAGCCCAGGAGCATCGCCTCAGCCCCTCAGGAGGGAGGGGGCGGGGGCTGGGAGGCCTGAGGCGGGTCGTGGTGGCAGCGGCGCGAGGTGGCCAGTGCGGCCAAAAGGTTGGCCCCGGGGGACGGCGGGGGTGGCCTGAATCGTGCTTGGGCTGGAGGTGCAGGGTCCCGGGGCCTCTGTGGCAGCGCTGCGCAAGCGTAGGCTAAAAGGGTGGTGGGGTCGCCGGCGAGGAGATGGGCAGGTGGCGGGCGGAGGGGAAGAAGAAAGGCTTCCCTGACCGGGAATCGAACCCGGGCCGCGGCGGTGAGAGCGCCGAATCCTAACCACTAGACCACCAGGGAGCGTCGGGGCTCGGTCCTCGCCTGCTCCCGCTGAACCCAGCGCCTCCGGGCCGCCCGCCCGCGCCACCGTGGTGCCCACACCCGGCCTTCGCAAGGCAAGGCCAGCCGCCCGCCGCGGCCCTGTCAGTCTGCCTGCCCTGGCGTGCCGTCTTGCTCTCAGCAGCCTCAAAACACTGCGCGCGCCGCCGGCTTCTCGCACACACGCCAAAAGCCGCGCGCCGGCTGCCTGGCTCCCTGCTCCCAGCTCTCTCTGCCCCGAATGCCCCTGCCGGGAGGGCGGCGGAGCTCAGCAAAAGGCCGGCCCGCTGCGTTGGCCGGGAATCGAACCCGGGTCAACTGCTTGGAAGGCAGCTATGCTCACCACTATACCACCAACGCTGCTCAGCCCGGGCTGCCGCCAGACGCCGGCCCCGGGCTCGCCCCAGCACACTCTCGCCGCCGCCGCCGCCGCCGCCGCCGCATCCCTGCCTCGACGCCCGGTCAGCCGGAGGCTCTGCGCCGCCGCCGGCGCCACCGGCAGCCCACCAGCAGCCCCATCCGCGCCAGCTCTACGCAGCGGCCGGGATCCCCCGGCCCCAGCGTCCCCGGGGCGGCGCTCCCGCGGCATTGCGGTCCCCCGGCGTTCGCTCCCCGCCGCGGCCCGCGAAGGCCTCCGTCCTCACCCCCGGGGGGCAACGCGGGGCACGCAGCTTCCAGCAGCCAGCCGGCCAAAGCCCTTCTCCACCGTGCGCTGGGAGAGACCACTTCCGACGACGACAGGGGGACACTGGAGCCAGCCGCCTGCAGGCGTCCCCGCGCTGTGCCGCCCCGCGCCGCTGGGGCGCGGCGAGCCCAGGAGCCCACTGGGGGCAACCGCTGTGGGCGGGCGGGCCGCAAAACCCGGCTATGGTCGGGCAAGGCCGTGGGGTGGCCAAGGAGGCCGTCGCTCCGCCGTGGCGACCGAGCGCCCGGAGACGACAAAGGGCTCAGGCCGGAGGGCTGCACCGGTAGAGGGGGTCGGCGGTGGCCAGGCCGGGCCCCGCCTGGCCCAAAGGCGGACGGAGGAGACGAAGGGCCCTTGGGGGCCAGGCGGCAGGACAGAGAGCCACCGCGGCCACCAAAAAGGCTGTGTTGCCTCCCCGTCGGGGAATCGAACCCCGGTCTCCCGCGTGACAGGCGGGGATACTCACCACTATACTAACGAGGACGGCGGCGACCGCTCAGCCGCCCGGCCGCTCTCGGGCTTCCGGGCTGCCTGCCCACGCCTCCCCGTGCCCACCACGGGCCCCGACCCGACCGCCCACCAAACCAACCGCCTCAGTCACAGAGGCGGCCCGCGACCCCGACAGGGACCCGGACCCCCCCAGGGCACTGGACACTCCTCGTGCGCGCCGCCTCTTGCCTCCAACGCGGCCATTCCGCCGGGAGAAGGGGGTCCGAGAAGGCAAGCGAGGCTGCGAGGACACGGTGGGCGCGCGCCGGCCCGCGTCTGGCGTGAAGGGGCGCGGGTGAGGAGGGGCCGGTCCGCCAAGGGCCGGGCTGGGTCCGGGGCGCGACCGGCGGCGCAGTCAGGCGCCTCGGCCGGCCCCGTCGCTCACCCACACCAGACGGCCGCCTGCCTGCCTGCCTGCCGGCCTGCCTGCCCGGCGCGGCGCACCGCGCGGCCCGCCACGGGCGCCGCGGCTCGCGCCGCGTCGGGTCTCAGCCAGGCGAGCGGCCACGCGCCCGCCCAGGCCCGCCGTCAGGATGGCCGAGCGGTCTAAGGCGCTGCGTTCAGGTCGCAGTCTCCCCTGGAGGCGTGGGTTCGAATCCCACTCCTGACAAGCCAGCCTTTTGGCCCGCCGCACGAACGCACCCGTCCTCCCCGCGCCACAGCCTTTCTCCACACACACCCGCCCCCTGCCACCTGCACCCCACAACCAGGAACCTTCAGTCCTTCTCAGCGCATCTTTCCTCCTCAGCTGGCTGCGGCTGCAGGTGCTGCTTTTCCGGCCTCCCCGCCTGCCCCTCGCCCACCCTCGCCCACCCTCCCCCTCGCACGGCCCCACCCCCGTCGCCGCCCACGCACGGAGCCCCGCGGCGGGTGGCAAGCCCTCCTCGCTTCGCCGGCGCTGCGACTTCTGCCTGCGGATCGGCCAACTCGCTCTCGCAGCCTTGCTTCCACGTCCGCCCCCCAAGGCCGCTCTCCCGCCGGCCGGCACCCTGTCGGCCGCGCCCGCCCCGCCGGCCCCCCTGCGCCACCCAGCCACACCGAGGCGGCCGAGCCCCCGCCTCGCCCGCCAGGGGGCTGCTGCGTGCCCTCCACGCTTCTCCGCCTTGCGGCCTCGGCCGGGCCACACCTGCCGGCCTCCCGCCCGGGACGCGCGCCACGCAGCCTTGCTGCGGGTCGGCGAACACCGGCCTTCCGTGCACGAGCCCGTCCCGGGAAGGGCGCTCGGCTGGGGTGGGAGCGGAAGCCCTTCGTGCCCGTCCAGCCCACCCACAGGCGCCCAGCCCGCGCCCCGGCCGTCGGCGCCACCGCGCCCGTTCCCGGTGGGGAAGCCGCAGCCCGGGCCGGAGCCAAGCCCGGCCTGGCGTGCTCCCTGCCTCAGCCGGCAGTCCCCGAGCCAGAGGCCGCTCTGCCCAAGGGCCCCTCCTCACCACCACCACCCACCCTGTCAGAGCGGAGCGCCCGGGAGCGCGGTCGGCCAGAGCGCAGGAGCCAGGCTCACACGCCTTTGGGTCCTCGGGCCTGAGCGCCGCTCGGGGCGGCGGCGGGGGCGCCCCGGGGCGTCGCGCTCCCGCGCCCGCGCGCAGCCCGCACAGGCCGAGCCCGGGGTCCCGGCCCCCGCCCGCAGTGGCACGCCCCATCGCGCCCCGGCCGGAAAGCCAGCCCACCAGACGGATTTTGAGTCGGGACCCGGCAGGTCGCTGAGAGGAACGCCGGCGCGCGGCTGCGGCGACCACGCAGCGACTGCCTCCGCCTGGGATCCCGGCGCCGGGCAGACGGCGTCGGCGCCTGGGCCCCTCGGGCGACACCGACAGCGTCGCGACGGCCGTGGTCGGCGCAGAAGGCGCGGGACGGGCCGAGTGGGCCGGCGGCACGCCGCCCCGGGGTCCCTCCGAGAGCGCCGCGCCCCGGGGTCCCGCACGGGCCCGGATCCTGGCTTTCAGGGCGGCCGCCCGTCGTCTCCTGCTCCGATGGAGCAGACAGATGCCCACGGGCGAGCGGTGAGCAGTGACGGGTGGGTGGCGGCCAGCGGCTCTGGGGCAGCGTCGGGCGGCGGCGGCCACCGGTGCATGGGTGGTTCAGTGGTAGAATTCTCGCCTGCCACGCGGGAGGCCCGGGTTCGATTCCCGGCCCATGCAACCCCAGCGTCCCCTTTTGGTCCCGCACTGCAGCCCCAGAGCCGAGCTAGGTCTGCCCGCTCAAAGGCACTCAAGGAAGCGCTCCTGCAACCGCTGGCTGCTACCTGCCGCCCGCTGCCTCTCCCACGCAGCTGCCCACGACCCCTCCCGCCCCCACACACGGTCCTGCTGCCAAGCCGCCGTGGCCCCAAGCCCTGCGGGCTCAGCCGCCCGTGCGCCCAGACACCTCCCTTGTGCTTGCTGGCTTCCTCGCCCGGACCCAGCCGGTGGCTCAGGGATTGCGCTGGAAGGCACACCCCACGGCTCTGGCAGCCGCCGGCCCCACCTCTTCACCTTTCCCAACGTCTGTCTCCAAGCTCCCTGGCTCACTCTCCCCACACTCCGAGAATCACTCACCCTCCGTTTGCACAGCCAGGAGCAAGGAAGTTGCCACATCTGGCAAGGATACCTCCCTTGTCCCTGGAGGGTCCCTGGAGCATCGTCTTGCAGGAGGAGTTCCTCAGAAGGCCACACACTCCCTCCCGGCCCTGGGCCCAGATCGGTTTCCAACAGCAACGCCCTCACCACCTCACACACCACCCCCTCCCCTGAAAACCTCCTGCCCGTCTCACCTCAGCATCAGCCCTGCTCTGCCAGTAACACCACCTCAGCCTGCGCCCTCACCATGCCCCTGCTCGCCCAAATGCACCCATCCCACCCAACCCCCACCCCGGCTCCCCACCTCCCCCATCTCCGCTACGCCCCCCCCCGCCCCACCCCGCCCGCGCGGGCACACACACACACACACACACACACACGCACACACGCACACGCACACACACACGTCCGGTTCCTCCCCGAGCCATCCCAAATCCTACTCTTGTCAAGGAACCTGCCTTTGCGTTTGTCCCACTGGCCCGTCTCCCCCAGCCCCCACCCCAACCCTTGGCCTGCTCCTTTATCTGCTTCTTCCAACGCGAGTAGAACTGATTTACTTTCCTGGGTTCGTCTCAGGTGCACGGCACAGTGCTTCAGTCCCCTGTTCTTTTCCAGTGGAGGTTAAGGCGAGATACGAATACAGATCTCATGCTACAGAGGAAAGCTTTGTTGCTTATCTCCTCTGAGTATACTAGTTCCTCTCTCTTGATCCGACTCCAACTTCGTCCGTCCGCTGCCTCTCCCCTTGGGTAGCCCTATGGACGTTTTCTACGTCTGAACGTCGGTTGCCCCTTTGCACATAGATTCATTTGCATTCATTGGCACAGTCCACAGAGCTTTGTCGCTCTCCACCCGACTCACTTCACTCAGTGGACCCCTTCTATGGGTCCGTCCAGCGTTGGGGCCCGTGGCGATGGCCGCTCCTTCTTGGAGGCTGCGTCAGATTCCACGGTACACACATACCTCTTCTTCTCGTGCCGGCCACGTGCCGCCGGGCACTTGGGCGTTCCCCAAGTCTCGGCTCAGGCACAGAGGGCTGCGATGACCCTGGGGGATGCCTGCATCTCTTCCCATCAGGGATGTTGTCTTTTCCCGATGGGTACCCGGGATTGGGTTTGCTGGATCATGACATAAGCTCTTCTTTTTCCTATTGCTGGACTGATCCTCGACTGATTGACTTCCAGGGAGCAGTAGTTGTTGTTCTGGAAGTGTAGCTGATCTACACCCTGGTGTCCGTTTCCGCTGGACAGCGTAGTGATTCAGTCCTGTTTGTGTACCATGATGTTTTCAGATCGGTTTCCATTACAGGGGGTGACAGGAGATTGGATCCTCTTCCCTGTGGTATCCTGTGTGTCTTTGGTGGTCGTCTCCTTTCTACTCAGCACTAGTACGGTGTATCCGTTGAGCCCGGCTCTTCATTCATTCCTCCGTCCCTGACTTTGCCCTTGGGAAGCCCAAAGCTGCTTTCCTGCCTCTCGGGGGCTGTCGCTGTTTGGCACAGGGATGAATTTGTACCACACTTTCGACTCCACCCATCTGTGATCTTGTCTGTTTGACTTCCCTCAGCAAGGGTCATATTCTGCAGCTCCGGCCGCTGTTGCTGCCAGTGACGCTACGTGACTCTTGTGGACGGCTCAGGGACATCCTGTTCTCTCCCTTTCTCTGACAGCGCATCTTCGTGGGTGAGCCGCTGGGGATGGGCACTAGGGGCTTCTCCCCGTCTTGGCTATGGCAAACGGTTCTGCTACGGCCGTGGGGTTTGCATGTGCCTTTCTGAATGAAGAGTTAAGCCTTTCACGGACATGGACCCCGCTCGCCTGTCTCCCGCTTACTTACTTACCTATGTATTCATAGGTAACTTTTGAAAGCTACTCCAAAGTCGTAGTAGCGGTTGTTGTGGAAGTAGAGTGGATTTCCAACACTGTGCTCCTTTCCGATGGACCGCAAGGTGATTCTGGTTTCCAGGTACAGATTTCAGATTTCATGTATGTTTTCAGACTCTTTTCCACTTGAGGTTATTACAGGGCACTGACTCCTTTTGCCTGTGTTGAACTGGACAACCTTGGTCCGTCTCCCTTTATAGGCGGTCCTGCGTATCTGTTCGTTGCAGCTCCAGAGTCATCCCTCCACCGCTGCCTTTCTGCCTGCGTTACCCTAAGGCGGTGTTCTGCGTGAGTCGGTCTCTCTTCGGCAGATAGGCTCGTTTTATAGCCTTTTGCACGTTCCACAAGCCTTTGTCCAGCTCAGTCTGATATTCTCCACCAGGTCTAAGAGTCGCTAGGTCCATCATTGCTCGTGACAAATGGCAATCCTTTCCTTTCTTCTCTAGGACCGAGTGATCGTTCCATGGGACATCTGTGCCACATCTCCCTGGGCCCGCCGTCTGTGGATGGGCACTGGGGTTTCTTCCGTGTCGTGGCTATGGCAACTGGCGCTGCAGTGTGCTCGGCGGCGTATGGACCTGTAGACCTCGCCCAGGCGTGTTCTCTGCGGGTATGTACCCAGGACGGGGTGTGCTCGGTCAGATGGGAGCTCTCTTTGGGCCTCATGAAATCCCAGGCATCCCCGCTGCCAAACACCACCCCCATCCCACCCTGAGCGCCCAGCAGTGGCACACCCGAGACCGGACATCAGGTCCTGATGAGTGGGGACTTGGGTCTCCGGGGCGGGACGGTGGGCCCACCCTGTGCCGACCGCGTGCGGCCCCCGTTCTGGCACTCCGTTTCTGTGGCTCGCTTGCCAGCGTCCTAGCCAGCGCCCGGAGCCCCAGCCCACCGCCGAGCCTGAGCAGTCTGGGGCACCGCGCCCCAGGGTGGCACGCACGCTCACACGGCGTGCTCTACCACCGCCTCCCTCACGCCACCGCCGCCTCACGGTCACCGCCTGCCCTCTGCCTCTCCCGCCAGCACCCAGGCTCGGCCCCATCTACCCGCCACCGTCCCCCTGCAGCCCCGGGCCATCTCTCACACGTCCTGCCCTGCCCTGGCACTCACCAGTGCGGGCCTGCGTCCGGCTCCGCAGACCCGCCCCTACCACCCGCCCACCCCGACCGCAGACCTGTCCCAGCCTCACACATGTGCCTGGCACGGCGTCGCCACAGCCTCCACCCTTCTGCAGAGGCCCTGCTCGAGTGGCCAGCCCATCTTTCGGCCAGGTCCCCGCGAGCCCCACGCCTCCCCTTCCCGCCGGCCCTCCACGCAGACGCCCCGCCCAAGCGCCCCTGGGCCCGCCTCCCTGCGCCGCCCCCTCCCCCTGCGATGGCTCTGCTCCGGTCCCTGATCCACGTGGGGGCGTGCACCAGCCATGGCCCCAGGCACCCTCGTCCCGCAGTCTCACCCACGCACGCTGACGCCCACGGCCCGGCAGGGGCGTCGAGGAAACCTCCTGCGGCGCCGGCGAACACGCGTCGGGCCGCAGGGGCTCCTTCTCCCCAGGGGACACGCCTTTGTCCCGTCGCCCCCGAGCGAGCCGCCCTCGCCGCACGGTGGTGCCCTTCGTCGGCCGTCCACTCCCCCACCCCTCCAAAGGACACAGTCGTTCAACAGTCGTGAAACCCTTTGGAGATAGATGGGCCCAAGATTGGGTAAGAGGAGACTGTGGTGGGCGATGACCCCCGGGGAGAGTTCCTAGGGGAAGACGAAGACAGTATGTGGAGGGGAGGGAGTCGATCCTGGACAGACAGTTTGGAGAGAATGGCAAAGTAGTAGATGTCATATCTAGGGCAGGGGTGCGTGGAACAGGGCGCTTGTGTGTGTGTGTGTGTGTGTCTGGGTGTGGGTGCGCCCGGGTGCCCAACTTTGGTTAGTTGTCGGGGACGGACATCTGGGTAAACCTTGCCTCACTCCGGTAGGATTGAGAGCTGTGGTCAGGCAAGGGAAACACCATGTTGGTCGGCTTGTCCACCCTGGCCGGCATCGCTGCCTCGGGCGCATCTGCCGCCTCCCGGCTGGTTGGCTGGGTTTTCCCGGCCGGCCCGGCCCGCCGGGATCTGCGTGCTCTCTCACTTCCCCCGCGCGGTGCTGTGACTCGCAGCACAGGCCCACATTCGTCTTCACCCCCTTTGGCTCGGGGAGAGCGAAGAAGAACTCAAGAGCCTCTTGATGAAAGTGAAAGAGGAGAGTGAAAAACTTGGCCTCAGACTCAACATTCAGAAAACTAAGATCGTGGCATCCGGTCCCATCACTTCATGGCAAATAGATGGGGAGACAATGGAAACCGGGAGAGACTTCATTTGGGGCGGGGGCTCCCACAAATCACTGCAGTCGGTGGCCGCGGCCATGAAATTAAAAGACGTCCGCCTCTTGGGAGGAAAGCTATGACCAAGCTAGACAGCATGTCGAAAAGCAGAGACGTGACGCTGCCACGAGGGTCCATCTCGTGAAAGTCACGGTCTGTCCAGCAGTCACGGACAGATGTGAGAGTTGGAGTATAAAGAAAGCTGAGCGCTGAAGAATCGATGCTTTTGAACTGCGGTGTTGGAGAAGACTCTTGAGAGTCCCTTGGACTGCCAGGAGATCCAACCAGTCAATCCCAGAGGAAATGAGTCCTGAATATTGACTGGAAGGCCTGAGGCTGAAGCTGACACTTCAGTCCTCTGGCCACCTGAGGCAAAGGACTGACTCCCTGGAAAAGACCTCGATGGAAGGCAGGAGGAGACGGGGACGACACGACACGCCAGAAGGTGAGATGGTTGGATGGCACCGCCGACTCGATGGACACGAGTTTGAGCAAGCTGCGGGAGTTGGTGATGGCCAGGGAAGCCTGGGCTGCTGCAGTGCACTGAGCGACTGAACCCATCGATACCGATGCCTCCCGGGCGCCGTGGTCCGCCTCCCAGAGCCCACTCAGGACCAGAGCTCACTTGGAGTCACCGGCGGCGCACGGGAGTCACAACCAGCCCGGGACCTGGCACTCAATGGCCAAGCCGCCCAGAGAGGTGGCTGGGCATGCGGGACATGGGAAGGCAGGCGTGTCTGTGGCCACTGGCCCCACTCCCAGAGGCAGATCCCCCTCGCTCGTCTTCGGCTGTGGCCACCGCCGCGGCCGCTGCCGGCCCACGCTGGCGACCACCACAGCCCACGCCCTGACCCCTATCCCCACCCGCCCTGTCCGACCCCACCTCCTCCCCACCACTGACAGCAGGAGAAGCAGCACAAGCCCAGGAGCATCGCCGCCATCGCCGCCGCCACCAGGGGCAGCAGCCGCAGCCCCTCAGGAGGGAGGGGGCGGGGGCTGGGAGGCCTGAGGCGGGTCGTGGTGGCAGCGGCGCGAGGTGGCCAGTGCGGCCAAAAGGTTGGCCCCGGGGGACGGCGGGGGTGGCCTGAATCGTGCTTGGGCTGGAGGTGCAGGGTCCCGGGGCCTCTGTGGCAGCGCTGCGCAAGCGTAGGCTAAAAGGGTGGTGGGGTCGCCGGCGAGGAGATGGGCAGGTGGCGGGCGGAGGGGAAGAAGAAAGGCTTCCCTGACCGGGAATCGAACCCGGGCCGCGGCGGTGAGAGCGCCGAATCCTAACCACTAGACCACCAGGGAGCGTCGGGGCTCGGTCCTCGCCTGCTCCCGCTGAACCCAGCGCCTCCGGGCCGCCCGCCCGCGCCACCGTGGTGCCCACACCCGGCCTTCGCAAGGCAAGGCCAGCCGCCCGCCGCGGCCCTGTCAGTCTGCCTGCCCTGGCGTGCCGTCTTGCTCTCAGCAGCCTCAAAACACTGCGCGCGCCGCCGGCTTCTCGCACACACGCCAAAAGCCGCGCGCCGGCTGCCTGGCTCCCTGCTCCCAGCTCTCTCTGCCCCGAATGCCCCTGCCGGGAGGGCGGCGGAGCTCAGCAAAAGGCCGGCCCGCTGCGTTGGCCGGGAATCGAACCCGGGTCAACTGCTTGGAAGGCAGCTATGCTCACCACTATACCACCAACGCTGCTCAGCCCGGGCCGCCGCCAGACGCCGGCCCCGGGCTCGCCCCAGCACACTCTCGCCGCCGCCGCCGCCGCCGCCGCCGCATCCCTGCCTCGACGCCCGGTCAGCCGGAGGCTCTGCGCCGCCGCCGGCGCCACCGGCAGCCCACCAGCAGCCCCATCCGCGCCAGCTCTACGCAGCGGCCGGGATCCCCCGGCCCCAGCGTCCCCGGGGCGGCGCTCCCGCGGCATTGCGGTCCCCCGGCGTTCGCTCCCCGCCGCGGCCCGCGAAGGCCTCCGTCCTCACCCCCGGGGGGCAACGCGGGGCACGCAGCTTCCAGCAGCCAGCCGGCCAAAGCCCTTCTCCACCGTGCGCTGGGAGAGACCACTTCCGACGACGACAGGGGGACACTGGAGCCAGCCGCCTGCAGGCGTCCCCGCGCTGTGCCGCCCCGCGCCGCTGGGGCGCGGCGAGCCCAGGAGCCCACTGGGGGCAACCGCTGTGGGCGGGCGGGCCGCAAAACCCGGCTATGGTCGGGCAAGGCCGTGGGGTGGCCAAGGAGGCCGTCGCTCCGCCGTGGCGACCGAGCGCCCGGAGACGACAAAGGGCTCAGGCCGGAGGGCTGCACCGGTAGAGGGGGTCGGCGGTGGCCAGGCCGGGCCCCGCCTGGCCCAAAGGCGGACGGAGGAGACGAAGGGCCCTTGGGGGCCAGGCGGCAGGACAGAGAGCCACCGCGGCCACCAAAAAGGCTGTGTTGCCTCCCCGTCGGGGAATCGAACCCCGGTCTCCCGCGTGACAGGCGGGGATACTCACCACTATACTAACGAGGACGGCGGCGACCGCTCAGCCGCCCGGCCGCTCTCGGGCTTCCGGGCTGCCTGCCCACGCCTCCCCGTGCCCACCACGGGCCCCGACCCGACCGCCCACCAAACCAACCGCCTCAGTCACAGAGGCGGCCCGCGACCCCGACAGGGACCCGGACCCCCCCGGGGCACTGGACACTCCTCGTGCGCGCCGCCTCTTGCCTCCAACGCGGCCATTCCGCCGGGAGAAGGGGGTCCGAGAAGGCAAGCGAGGCTGCGAGGACACGGTGGGCGCGCGCCGGCCCGCGTCTGGCGTGAAGGGGCGCGGGTGAGGAGGGGCCGGTCCGCCAAGGGCCGGGCTGGGTCCGGGGCGCGACCGGCGGCGCAGTCAGGCGCCTCGGCCGGCCCCGTCGCTCACCCACACCAGACGGCCGCCTGCCTGCCTGCCTGCCGGCCTGCCTGCCCGGCGCGGCGCACCGCGCGGCCCGCCACGGGCGCCGCGGCTCGCGCCGCGTCGGGTCTCAGCCAGGCGAGCGGCCACGCGCCCGCCCAGGCCCGCCGTCAGGATGGCCGAGCGGTCTAAGGCGCTGCGTTCAGGTCGCAGTCTCCCCTGGAGGCGTGGGTTCGAATCCCACTCCTGACAAGCCAGCCTTTTGGCCCGCCGCACGAACGCACCCGTCCTCCCCGCGCCACAGCCTTTCTCCACACACACCCGCCCCCTGCCACCTGCACCCCACAACCAGGAACCTTCAGTCCTTCTCAGCGCATCTTTCCTCCTCAGCTGGCTGCGGCTGCAGGTGCTGCTTTTCCGGCCTCCCCGCCTGCCCCTCGCCCACCCTCGCCCACCCTCCCCCTCGCACGGCCCCACCCCCGTCGCCGCCCACGCACGGAGCCCCGCGGCGGGTGGCAAGCCCTCCTCGCTTCGCGGGCGCTGCGACTTCTGCCTGCGGATCGGCCAACTCGCTCTCGCAGCCTTGCTTCCACGTCCGCCCCCCAAGGCCGCTCTCCCGCCGGCCGGCACCCTGTCGGCCGCGCCCGCCCCGCCGGCCCCCCTGCGCCACCCAGCCACACCGAGGCGGCCGAGCCCCCGCCTCGCCCGCCAGGGGGCTGCTGCGTGCCCTCCACGCTTCTCCGCCTTGCGGCCTCGGCCGGGCCACACCTGCCGGCCTCCCGCCCGGGACGCGCGCCACGCAGCCTTGCTGCGGGTCGGCGAACACCGGCCTTCCGTGCACGAGCCCGTCCCGGGAAGGGCGCTCGGCTGGGGTGGGAGCGGAAGCCCTTCGTGCCCGTCCAGCCCACCCACAGGCGCCCAGCCCGCGCCCCGGCCGTCGGCGCCACCGCGCCCGTTCCCGGTGGGGAAGCCGCAGCCCGGGCCGGAGCCAAGCCCGGCCTGGCGTGCTCCCTGCCTCAGCCGGCAGTCCCCGAGCCAGAGGCCGCTCTGCCCAAGGGCCCCTCCTCACCACCACCACCCACCCTGTCAGAGCGGAGCGCCCGGGAGCGCGGTCGGCCAGAGCGCAGGAGCCAGGCTCACACGCCTTTGGGTCCTCGGGCCTGAGCGCCGCTCGGGGCGGCGGCGGGGGCGCCCCGGGGCGTCGCGCTCCCGCGCCCGCGCGCAGCCCGCACAGGCCGAGCCCGGGGTCCCGGCCCCCGCCCGCAGTGGCACGCCCCATCGCGCCCCGGCCGGAAAGCCAGCCCACCAGACGGATTTTGAGTCGGGACCCGGCAGGTCGCTAAGAGGAACGCCGGCGCGCGGCTGCGGCGACCACGCAGCGACTGCCTCCGCCTGGGATCCCGGCGCCGGGCAGACGGCGTCGGCGCCTGGGCCCCTCGGGCGACACCGACAGCGTCGCGACGGCCGTGGTCGGCGCAGAAGGCGCGGGACGGGCCGAGTGGGCCGGCGGCACGCCGCCCCGGGGTCCCTCCGAGAGCGCCGCGCCCCGGGGTCCCGCACGGGCCCGGATCCTGGCTTTCAGGGCGGCCGCCCGTCGTCTCCTGCTCCGATGGAGCAGACAGATGCCCACGGGCGAGCGGTGAGCAGTGACGGGTGGGTGGCGGCCAGCGGCTCTGGGGCAGCGTCGGGCGGCGGCGGCCACCGGTGCATGGGTGGTTCAGTGGTAGAATTCTCGCCTGCCACGCGGGAGGCCCGGGTTCGATTCCCGGCCCATGCAACCCCAGCGTCCCCTTTTGGTCCCGCACTGCAGCCCCAGAGCCGAGCTAGGTCTGCCCGCTCAAAGGCACTCAAGGAAGCGCTCCTGCAACCGCTGGCTGCTACCTGCCGCCCGCTGCCTCTCCCACGCAGCTGCCCACGACCCCTCCCGCCCCCACACACGGTCCTGCTGCCAAGCCGCCGTGGCCCCAAGCCCTGCGGGCTCAGCCGCCCGTGCGCCCAGACACCTCCCTTGTGCTTGCTGGCTTCCTCGCCCGGACCCAGCCGGTGGCTCAGGGATTGCGCTGGAAGGCACACCCCACGGCTCTGGCAGCCGCCGGCCCCACCTCTTCACCTTTCCCAACGTCTGTCTCCAAGCTCCCTGGCTCACTCTCCCCACACTCCGAGAATCACTCACCCTCCGTTTGCACAGCCAGGAGCAAGGAAGTTGCCACATCTGGCAAGGATACCTCCCTTGTCCCTGGAGGGTCCCTGGAGCATCGTCTTGCAGGAGGAGTTCCTCAGAAGGCCACACACTCCCTCCCGGCCCTGGGCCCAGATCGGTTTCCAACAGCAACGCCCTCACCACCTCACACACCACCCCCTCCCCTGAAAACCTCCTGCCCGTCTCACCTCAGCATCAGCCCTGCTCTGCCAGTAACACCACCTCAGCCTGCGCCCTCACCATGCCCCTGCTCGCCCAAATGCACCCATCCCACCCAACCCCCACCCCGGCTCCCCACCTCCCCCATCTCCGCTACGCCCCCCCCCGCCCCACCCCGCCCGCGCGGGCACACACACACACACACACACACACACGCACACACGCACACGCACACACACACGTCCGGTTCCTCCCCGAGCCATCCCAAATCCTACTCTTGTCAAGGAACCTGCCTTTGCGTTTGTCCCACTGGCCCGTCTCCCCCAGCCCCCACCCCAACCCTTGGCCTGCTCCTTTATCTGCTTCTTCCAACGCGAGTAGAACTGATTTACTTTCCTGGGTTCGTCTCAGGTGCACGGCACAGTGCTTCAGTCCCCTGTTCTTTTCCAGTGGAGGTTAAGGCGAGATACGAATACAGATCTCATGCTACAGAGGAAAGCTTTGTTGCTTATCTCCTCTGAGTATACTAGTTCCTCTCTCTTGATCCGACTCCAACTTCGTCCGTCCGCTGCCTCTCCCCTTGGGTAGCCCTATGGACGTTTTCTACGTCTGAACGTCGGTTGCCCCTTTGCACATAGATTCATTTGCATTCATTGGCACAGTCCACAGAGCTTTGTCGCTCTCCACCCGACTCACTTCACTCAGTGGACCCCTTCTATGGGTCCGTCCAGCGTTGGGGCCCGTGGCGATGGCCGCTCCTTCTTGGAGGCTGCGTCAGATTCCACGGTATACACATACCTCTTCTTCTCGTGCCGGCCACGTGCCGCCGGGCACTTGGGCGTTCCCCAAGTCTCGGCTCAGGCACAGAGGGCTGCGATGACCCTGGGGGATGCCTGCATCTCTTCCCATCAGGGATGTTGTCTTTTCCCGATGGGTACCCGGGATTGGGTTTGCTGGATCATGACATAAGCTCTTCTTTTTCCTATTGCTGGACTGATCCTCGACTGATTGACTTCCAGGGAGCAGTAGTTGTTGTTCTGGAAGTGTAGCTGATCTACACCCTGGTGTCCGTTTCCGCTGGACAGCGTAGTGATTCAGTCCTGTTTGTGTACCATGATGTTTTCAGATCGGTTTCCATTACAGGGGGTGACAGGAGATTGGATCCTCTTCCCTGTGGTATCCTGTGTGTCTTTGGTGGTCGTCTCCTTTCTACTCAGCACTAGTACGGTGTATCCGTTGAGCCCGGCTCTTCATTCATTCCTCCGTCCCTGACTTTGCCCTTGGGAAGCCCAAAGCTGCTTTCCTGCCTCTCGGGGGCTGTCGCTGTTTGGCACAGGGATGAATTTGTACCACACTTTCGACTCCACCCATCTGTGATCTTGTCTGTTTGACTTCCCTCAGCAAGGGTCATATTCTGCAGCTCCGGCCGCTGTTGCTGCCAGTGACGCTACGTGACTCTTGTGGACGGCTCAGGGACATCCTGTTCTCTCCCTTTCTCTGACAGCGCATCTTCGTGGGTGAGCCGCTGGGGATGGGCACTAGGGGCTTCTCCCCGTCTTGGCTATGGCAAACGGTTCTGCTACGGCCGTGGGGTTTGCATGTGCCTTTCTGAATGAAGAGTTAAGCCTTTCACGGACATGGACCCCGCTCGCCTGTCTCCCGCTTACTTACTTACCTATGTATTCATAGGTAACTTTTGAAAGCTACTCCAAAGTCGTAGTAGCGGTTGTTGTGGAAGTAGAGTGGATTTCCAACACTGTGCTCCTTTCCGATGGACCGCAAGGTGATTCTGGTTTCCAGGTACAGATTTCAGATTTCATGTATGTTTTCAGACTCTTTTCCACTTGAGGTTATTACAGGGCACTGACTCCTTTTGCCTGTGTTGAACTGGACAACCTTGGTCCGTCTCCCTTTATAGGCGGTCCTGCGTATCTGTTCGTTGCAGCTCCAGAGTCATCCCTCCACCGCTGCCTTTCTGCCTGCGTTACCCTAAGGCGGTGTTCTGCGTGAGTCGGTCTCTCTTCGGCAGATAGGCTCGTTTTATAGCCTTTTGCACGTTCCACAAGCCTTTGTCCAACTCAGTCTGATATTCTCCACCAGGTCTAAGAGTCGCTAGGTCCATCATTGCTCGTGACAAATGGCAATCCTTTCCTTTCTTCTCTAGGACCGAGTGATCGTTCCATGGGACATCTGTGCCACATCTCCCTGGGCCCGCCGTCTGTGGATGGGCACTGGGGTTTCTTCCGTGTCGTGGCTATGGCAACTGGCGCTGCAGTGTGCTCGGCGGCGTATGGACCTGTAGACCTCGCCCAGGCGTGTTCTCTGCGGGTATGTACCCAGGACGGGGTGTGCTCGGTCAGATGGGAGCTCTCTTTGGGCCTCATGAAATCCCAGGCATCCCCGCTGCCAAACACCACCCCCATCCCACCCTGAGCGCCCAGCAGTGGCACACCCGAGACCGGACATCAGGTCCTGATGAGTGGGGACTTGGGTCTCCGGGGCGGGACGGTGGGCCCACCCTGTGCCGACCGCGTGCGGCCCCCGTTCTGGCACTCCGTTTCTGTGGCTCGCTTGCCAGCGTCCTAGCCAGCGCCCGGAGCCCCAGCCCACCGCCGAGCCTGAGCAGTCTGGGGCACCGCGCACCAGGGTGGCACGCACGCTCACACGGCGTGCTCTACCACCGCCTCCCTCACGCCACCGCCGCCTCACGGTCACCGCCTGCCCTCTGCCTCTCCCGCCAGCCCCCAGGCTCGGCCCCATCTACCCGCCACCGTCCCCCTGCAGCCCCGGGCCATCTCTCACACGTCCTGCCCTGCCCTGGCACTCACCAGTGCGGGCCTGCGTCCGGCTCCGCAGACCCGCCCCTACCACCCGCCCACCCCGACCGCAGACCTGTCCCAGCCTCACACATGTGCCTGGCACGGCGTCGCCACAGCCTCCACCCTTCTGCAGAGGCCCTGCTCGAGTGGCCAGCCCATCTTTCGGCCAGGTCCCCGCGAGCCCCACGCCTCCCCTTCCCGCCGGCCCTCCACGCAGACGCCCCGCCCAAGCGCCCCTGGGCCCGCCTCCCTGCGCCGCCCCCTCCCCCTGCGATGGCTCTGCTCCGGTCCCTGATCCACGTGGGGGCGTGCACCAGCCATGGCCCCAGGCACCCTCATCCCGCAGTCTCACCCACGCACGCTGACGCCCACGGCCCGGCAGGGGCGTCGAGGAAACCTCCTGCGGCGACGGCGAACACGCGTCGGGCCGCAGGGGCTCCTTCTCCCCAGGGGACACGCCTTTGTCCCGTCGCCCCCGAGCGAGCCGCCCTCGCCGCACGGTGGTGCCCTTCGTCGGCCGTCCACTCCCCCACCCCTCCAAAGGACACAGTCGTTCAACAGTCGTGAAACCCTTTGGAGATAGACGGGCCCAAGATTGGGTAAGAGGAGACTGTGGTGGGCGATGACCCCCGGGGAGAGTTCCTAGGGGAAGACGAAGACAGTATGTGGAGGGGAGGGAGTCGATCCTGGACAGACAGTTTGGAGAGAATGGCAAAGTAGTAGATGTCATATCTAGGGCAGGGGTGCGTGGAACAGGGCGCTTGTGTGTGTGTGTGTGTGTGTCTGGGTGTGGGTGCGCCCGGGTGCCCAACTTTGGTTAGTTGTCGGGGACGGACATCTGGGTAAACCTTGCCTCACTCCGGTAGGATTGAGAGCTGTGGTCAGGCAAGGGAAACACCATGTTGGTCGGCTTGTCCACCCTGGCCGGCATCGCTGCCTCGGGCGCATCTGCCGCCTCCCGGCTGGTTGGCTGGGTTTTCCCGGCCGGCCCGGCCCGCCGGGATCTGCGTGCTCTCTCACTTCCCCCGCGCGGTGCTGTGACTCGCAGCACAGGCCCACATTCGTCTTCACCCCCTTTGGCTCGGGGAGAGCGAAGAAGAACTCAAGAGCCTCTTGATGAAAGTGAAAGAGGAGAGTGAAAAACTTGGCCTCAGACTCAACATTCAGAAAACTAAGATCGTGGCATCCGGTCCCATCACTTCATGGCAAATAGATGGGGAGACAATGGAAACCGGGAGAGACTTCATTTGGGGCGGGGGCTCCCACAAATCACTGCAGTCGGTGGCCGCGGCCATGAAATTAAAAGACGTCCGCCTCTTGGGAGGAAAGCTATGACCAAGCTAGACAGCATGTCGAAAAGCAGAGACGTGACGCTGCCACGAGGGTCCATCTCGTGAAAGTCACGGTCTGTCCAGCAGTCACGGACAGATGTGAGAGTTGGAGTATAAAGAAAGCTGAGCGCTGAAGAATCGATGCTTTTGAACTGCGGTGTTGGAGAAGACTCTTGAGAGTCCCTTGGACTGCCAGGAGATCCAACCAGTCAATCCCAGAGGAAATGAGTCCTGAATATTGACTGGAAGGCCTGAGGCTGAAGCTGACACTTCAGTCCTCTGGCCACCTGAGGCAAAGGACTGACTCCCTGGAAAAGACCTCGATGGAAGGCAGGAGGAGACGGGGACGACACGACACGCCAGAAGGTGAGATGGTTGGATGGCACCGCCGACTCGATGGACACGAGTTTGAGCAAGCTGCGGGAGTTGGTGATGGCCAGGGAAGCCTGGGCTGCTGCAGTGCACTGAGCGACTGAACCCATCGATACCGATGCCTCCCGGGCGCCGTGGTCCGCCTCCCAGAGCCCACTCAGGACCAGAGCTCACTTGGAGTCACCGGCGGCGCACGGGAGTCACAACCAGCCCGGGACCTGGCACTCAATGGCCAAGCCGCCCAGAGAGGTGGCTGGGCATGCGGGACATGGGAAGGCAGGCGTGTCTGTGGCCACTGGCCCCACTCCCAGAGGCAGATCCCCCTCGCTCGTCTTCGGCTGTGGCCACCGCCGCGGCCGCTGCCGGCCCACGCTGGCGACCACCACAGCCCACGCCCTGACCCCTATCCCCACCCGCCCTGTCCGACCCCACCTCCTCCCCACCACTGACAGCAGGAGAAGCAGCACAAGCCCAGGAGCATCGCCGCCATCGCCGCCGCCACCAGGGGCAGCAGCCGCAGCCCCTCAGGAGGGAGGGGGCGGGGGCTGGGAGGCCTGAGGCGGGTCGTGGTGGCAGCGGCGCGAGGTGGCCAGTGCGGCCAAAAGGTTGGCCCCGGGGGACGGCGGGGGTGGCCTGAATCGTGCTTGGGCTGGAGGTGCAGGGTCCCGGGGCCTCTGTGGCAGCGCTGCGCAAGCGTAGGCTAAAAGGGTGGTGGGGTCGCCGGCGAGGAGATGGGCAGGTGGCGGGCGGAGGGGAAGAAGAAAGGCTTCCCTGACCGGGAATCGAACCCGGGCCGCGGCGGTGAGAGCGCCGAATCCTAACCACTAGACCACCAGGGAGCGTCGGGGCTCGGTCCTCGCCTGCTCCCGCTGAACCCAGCGCCTCCGGGCCGCCCGCCCGCGCCACCGTGGTGCCCACACCCGGCCTTCGCAAGGCAAGGCCAGCCGCCCGCCGCGGCCCTGTCAGTCTGCCTGCCCTGGCGTGCCGTCTTGCTCTCAGCAGCCTCAAAACACTGCGCGCGCCGCCGGCTTCTCGCACACACGCCAAAAGCCGCGCGCCGGCTGCCTGGCTCCCTGCTCCCAGCTCTCTCTGCCCCGAATGCCCCTGCCGGGAGGGCGGCGGAGCTCAGCAAAAGGCCGGCCCGCTGCGTTGGCCGGGAATCGAACCCGGGTCAACTGCTTGGAAGGCAGCTATGCTCACCACTATACCACCAACGCTGCTCAGCCCGGGCCGCCGCCAGACGCCGGCCCCGGGCTCGCCCCAGCACACTCTCGCCGCCGCCGCCGCCGCCGCCGCCGCATCCCTACCTCGACGCCCGGTCAGCCGGAGGCTCTGCGCCGCCGCCGGCGCCACCGGCAGCCCACCAGCAGCCCCATCCGCGCCAGCTCTACGCAGCGGCCGGGATCCCCCGGCCCCAGCGTCCCCGGGGCGGCGCTCCCGCGGCATTGCGGTCCCCCGGCGTTCGCTCCCCGCCGCGGCCCGCGAAGGCCTCCGTCCTCACCCCCGGGGGGCAACGCGGGGCACGCAGCTTCCAGCAGCCAGCCGGCCAAAGCCCTTCTCCACCGTGCGCTGGGAGAGACCACTTCCGACGACGACAGGGGGACACTGGAGCCAGCCGCCTGCAGGCGTCCCCGCGCTGTGCCGCCCCGCGCCGCTGGGGCGCGGCGAGCCCAGGAGCCCACTGGGGGCAACCGCTGTGGGCGGGCGGGCCGCAAAACCCGGCTATGGTCGGGCAAGGCCGTGGGGTGGCCAAGGAGGCCGTCGCTCCGCCGTGGCGACCGAGCGCCCGGAGACGACAAAGGGCTCAGGCCGGAGGGCTGCACCGGTAGAGGGGGTCGGCGGTGGCCAGGCCGGGCCCCGCCTGGCCCAAAGGCGGACGGAGGAGACGAAGGGCCCTTGGGGGCCAGGCGGCAGGACAGAGAGCCACCGCGGCCACCAAAAAGGCTGTGTTGCCTCCCCGTCGGGGAATCGAACCCCGGTCTCCCGCGTGACAGGCGGGGATACTCACCACTATACTAACGAGGACGGCGGCGACCGCTCAGCCGCCCGGCCGCTCTCGGGCTTCCGGGCTGCCTGCCCACGCCTCCCCGTGCCCACCACGGGCCCCGACCCGACCGCCCACCAAACCAACCGCCTCAGTCACAGAGGCGGCCCGCGACCCCGACAGGGACCCGGACCCCCCCGGGGCACTGGACACTCCTCGTGCGCGCCGCCTCTTGCCTCCAACGCGGCCATTCCGCCGGGAGAAGGGGGTCCGAGAAGGCAAGCGAGGCTGCGAGGACACGGTGGGCGCGCGCCGGCCCGCGTCTGGCGTGAAGGGGCGCGGGTGAGGAGGGGCCGGTCCGCCAAGGGCCGGGCTGGGTCCGGGGCGCGACCGGCGGCGCAGTCAGGCGCCTCGGCCGGCCCCGTCGCTCACCCACACCAGACGGCCGCCTGCCTGCCTGCCTGCCGGCCTGCCTGCCCGGCGCGGCGCACCGCGCGGCCCGCCACGGGCGCCGCGGCTCGCGCCGCGTCGGGTCTCAGCCAGGCGAGCGGCCACGCGCCCGCCCAGGCCCGCCGTCAGGATGGCCGAGCGGTCTAAGGCGCTGCGTTCAGGTCGCAGTCTCCCCTGGAGGCGTGGGTTCGAATCCCACTCCTGACAAGCCAGCCTTTTGGCCCGCCGCACGAACGCACCCGTCCTCCCCGCGCCACAGCCTTTCTCCACACACACCCGCCCCCTGCCACCTGCACCCCACAACCAGGAACCTTCAGTCCTTCTCAGCGCATCTTTCCTCCTCAGCTGGCTGCGGCTGCAGGTGCTGCTTTTCCGGCCTCCCCGCCTGCCCCTCGCCCACCCTCGCCCACCCTCCCCCTCGCACGGCCCCACCCCCGTCGCCGCCCACGCACGGAGCCCCGCGGCGGGTGGCAAGCCCTCCTCGCTTCGCGGGCGCTGCGACTTCTGCCTGCGGATCGGCCAACTCGCTCTCGCAGCCTTGCTTCCACGTCCGCCCCCCAAGGCCGCTCTCCCGCCGGCCGGCACCCTGTCGGCCGCGCCCGCCCCGCCGGCCCCCCTGCGCCACCCAGCCACACCGAGGCGGCCGAGCCCCCGCCTCGCCCGCCAGGGGGCTGCTGCGTGCCCTCCACGCTTCTCCGCCTTGCGGCCTCGGCCGGGCCACACCTGCCGGCCTCCCGCCCGGGACGCGCGCCACGCAGCCTTGCTGCGGGTCGGCGAACACCGGCCTTCCGTGCACGAGCCCGTCCCGGGAAGGGCGCTCGGCTGGGGTGGGAGCGGAAGCCCTTCGTGCCCGTCCAGCCCACCCACAGGCGCCCAGCCCGCGCCCCGGCCGTCGGCGCCACCGCGCCCGTTCCCGGTGGGGAAGCCGCAGCCCGGGCCGGAGCCAAGCCCGGCCTGGCGTGCTCCCTGCCTCAGCCGGCAGTCCCCGAGCCAGAGGCCGCTCTGCCCAAGGGCCCCTCCTCACCACCACCACCCACCCTGTCAGAGCGGAGCGCCCGGGAGCGCGGTCGGCCAGAGCGCAGGAGCCAGGCTCACACGCCTTTGGGTCCTCGGGCCTGAGCGCCGCTCGGGGCGGCGGCGGGGGCGCCCCGGGGCGTCGCGCTCCCGCGCCCGCGCGCAGCCCGCACAGGCCGAGCCCGGGGTCCCGGCCCCCGCCCGCAGTGGCACGCCCCATCGCGCCCCGGCCGGAAAGCCAGCCCACCAGACGGATTTTGAGTCGGGACCCGGCAGGTCGCTGAGAGGAACGCCGGCGCGCGGCTGCGGCGACCACGCAGCGACTGCCTCCGCCTGGGATCCCGGCGCCGGGCAGACGGCGTCGGCGCCTGGGCCCCTCGGGCGACACCGACAGCGTCGCGACGGCCGTGGTCGGCGCAGAAGGCGCGGGACGGGCCGAGTGGGCCGGCGGCACGCCGCCCCGGGGTCCCTCCGAGAGCGCCGCGCCCCGGGGTCCCGCACGGGCCCGGATCCTGGCTTTCAGGGCGGCCGCCCGTCGTCTCCTGCTCCGATGGAGCAGACAGATGCCCACGGGCGAGCGGTGAGCAGTGACGGGTGGGTGGCGGCCAGCGCCTCTGGGGCAGCGTCGGGCGGCGGCGGCCACCGGTGCATGGGTGGTTCAGTGGTAGAATTCTCGCCTGCCACGCGGGAGGCCCGGGTTCGATTCCCGGCCCATGCAACCCCAGCGTCCCCTTTTGGTCCCGCACTGCAGCCCCAGAGCCGAGCTAGGTCTGCCCGCTCAAAGGCACTCAAGGAAGCGCTCCTGCAACCGCTGGCTGCTACCTGCCGCCCGCTGCCTCTCCCACGCAGCTGCCCACGACCCCTCCCGCCCCCACACACGGTCCTGCTGCCAAGCCGCCGTGGCCCCAAGCCCTGCGGGCTCAGCCGCCCGTGCGCCCAGACACCTCCCTTGTGCTTGCTGGCTTCCTCGCCCGGACCCAGCCGGTGGCTCAGGGATTGCGCTGGAAGGCACACCCCACGGCTCTGGCAGCCGCCGGCCCCACCTCTTCACCTTTCCCAACGTCTGTCTCCAAGCTCCCTGGCTCACTCTCCCCACACTCCGAGAATCACTCACCCTCCGTTTGCACAGCCAGGAGCAAGGAAGTTGCCACATCTGGCAAGGATACCTCCCTTGTCCCTGGAGGGTCCCTGGAGCATCGTCTTGCAGGAGGAGTTCCTCAGAAGGCCACACACTCCCTCCCGGCCCTGGGCCCAGATCGGTTTCCAACAGCAACGCCCTCACCACCTCACACACCACCCCCTCCCCTGAAAACCTCCTGCCCGTCTCACCTCAGCATCAGCCCTGCTCTGCCAGTAACACCACCTCAGCCTGCGCCCTCACCATGCCCCTGCTCGCCCAAATGCACCCATCCCACCCAACCCCCACCCCGGCTCCCCACCTCCCCCATCTCCGCTACGCCCCCCCCCGCCCCACCCCGCCCGCGCGGGCACACACACACACACACACACACACACGCACACACGCACACGCACACACACACGTCCGGTTCCTCCCCGAGCCATCCCAAATCCTACTCTTGTCAAGGAACCTGCCTTTGCGTTTGTCCCACTGGCCCGTCTCCCCCAGCCCCCACCCCAACCCTTGGCCTGCTCCTTTATCTGCTTCTTCCAACGCGAGTAGAACTGATTTACTTTCCTGGGTTCGTCTCAGGTGCACGGCACAGTGCTTCAGTCCCCTGTTCTTTTCCAGTGGAGGTTAAGGCGAGATACGAATACAGATCTCATGCTACAGAGGAAAGCTTTGTTGCTTATCTCCTCTGAGTATACTAGTTCCTCTCTCTTGATCCGACTCCAACTTCGTCCGTCCGCTGCCTCTCCCCTTGGGTAGCCCTATGGACGTTTTCTACGTCTGAACGTCGGTTGCCCCTTTGCACATAGATTCATTTGCATTCATTGGCACAGTCCACAGAGCTTTGTCGCTCTCCACCCGACTCACTTCACTCAGTGGACCCCTTCTATGGGTCCGTCCAGCGTTGGGGCCCGTGGCGATGGCCGCTCCTTCTTGGAGGCTGCGTCAGATTCCACGGTATACACATACCTCTTCTTCTCGTGCCGGCCACGTGCCGCCGGGCACTTGGGCGTTCCCCAAGTCTCGGCTCAGGCACAGAGGGCTGCGATGACCCTGGGGGATGCCTGCATCTCTTCCCATCAGGGATGTTGTCTTTTCCCGATGGGTACCCGGGATTGGGTTTGCTGGATCATGACATAAGCTCTTCTTTTTCCTATTGCTGGACTGATCCTCGACTGATTGACTTCCAGGGAGCAGTAGTTGTTGTTCTGGAAGTGTAGCTGATCTACACCCTGGTGTCCGTTTCCGCTGGACAGCGTAGTGATTCAGTCCTGTTTGTGTACCATGATGTTTTCAGATCGGTTTCCATTACAGGGGGTGACAGGAGATTGGATCCTCTTCCCTGTGGTATCCTGTGTGTCTTTGGTGGTCGTCTCCTTTCTACTCAGCACTAGTACGGTGTATCCGTTGAGCCCGGCTCTTCATTCATTCCTCCGTCCCTGACTTTGCCCTTGGGAAGCCCAAAGCTGCTTTCCTGCCTCTCGGGGGCTGTCGCTGTTTGGCACAGGGATGAATTTGTACCACACTTTCGACTCCACCCATCTGTGATCTTGTCTGTTTGACTTCCCTCAGCAAGGGTCATATTCTGCAGCTCCGGCCGCTGTTGCTGCCAGTGACGCTACGTGACTCTTGTGGACGGCTCAGGGACATCCTGTTCTCTCCCTTTCTCTGACAGCGCATCTTCGTGGGTGAGCCGCTGGGGATGGGCACTAGGGGCTTCTCCCCGTCTTGGCTATGGCAAACGGTTCTGCTACGGCCGTGGGGTTTGCATGTGCCTTTCTGAATGAAGAGTTAAGCCTTTCACGGACATGGACCCCGCTCGCCTGTCTCCCGCTTACTTACTTACCTATGTATTCATAGGTAACTTTTGAAAGCTACTCCAAAGTCGTAGTAGCGGTTGTTGTGGAAGTAGAGTGGATTTCCAACACTGTGCTCCTTTCCGATGGACCGCAAGGTGATTCTGGTTTCCAGGTACAGATTTCAGATTTCATGTATGTTTTCAGACTCTTTTCCACTTGAGGTTATTACAGGGCACTGACTCCTTTTGCCTGTGTTGAACTGGACAACCTTGGTCCGTCTCCCTTTATAGGCGGTCCTGCGTATCTGTTCGTTGCAGCTCCAGAGTCATCCCTCCACCGCTGCCTTTCTGCCTGCGTTACCCTAAGGCGGTGTTCTGCGTGAGTCGGTCTCTCTTCGGCAGATAGGCTCGTTTTATAGCCTTTTGCACGTTCCACAAGCCTTTGTCCAACTCAGTCTGATATTCTCCACCAGGTCTAAGAGTCGCTAGGTCCATCATTGCTCGTGACAAATGGCAATCCTTTCCTTTCTTCTCTAGGACCGAGTGATCGTTCCATGGGACATCTGTGCCACATCTCCCTGGGCCCGCCGTCTGTGGATGGGCACTGGGGTTTCTTCCGTGTCGTGGCTATGGCAACTGGCGCTGCAGTGTGCTCAGCGGCGTATGGACCTGTAGACCTCGCCCAGGCGTGTTCTCTGCGGGTATGTACCCAGGACGGGGTGTGCTCGGTCAGATGGGAGCTCTCTTTGGGCCTCATGAAATCCCAGGCATCCCCGCTGCCAAACACCACCCCCATCCCACCCTGAGCGCCCAGCAGTGGCACACCCGAGACCGGACATCAGGTCCTGATGAGTGGGGACTTGGGTCTCCGGGGCGGGACGGTGGGCCCACCCTGTGCCGACCGCGTGCGGCCCCCGTTCTGGCACTCCGTTTCTGTGGCTCGCTTGCCAGCGTCCTAGCCAGCGCCCGGAGCCCCAGCCCACCGCCGAGCCTGAGCAGTCTGGGGCACCGCGCACCAGGGTGGCACGCACGCTCACACGGCGTGCTCTACCACCGCCTCCCTCACGCCACCGCCGCCTCACGGTCACCGCCTGCCCTCTGCCTCTCCCGCCAGCCCCCAGGCTCGGCCCCATCTACCCGCCACCGTCCCCCTGCAGCCCCGGGCCATCTCTCACACGTCCTGCCCTGCCCTGGCACTCACCAGTGCGGGCCTGCGTCCGGCTCCGCAGACCCGCCCCTACCACCCGCCCACCCCGACCGCAGACCTGTCCCAGCCTCACACATGTGCCTGGCACGGCGTCGCCACAGCCTCCACCCTTCTGCAGAGGCCCTGCTCGAGTGGCCAGCCCATCTTTCGGCCAGGTCCCCGCGAGCCCCACGCCTCCCCTTCCCGCCGGCCCTCCACGCAGACGCCCCGCCCAAGCGCCCCTGGGCCCGCCTCCCTGCGCCGCCCCCTCCCCCTGCGATGGCTCTGCTCCGGTCCCTGATCCACGTGGGGGCGTGCACCAGCCATGGCCCCAGGCACCCTCATCCCGCAGTCTCACCCACGCACGCTGACGCCCACGGCCCGGCAGGGGCGTCGAGGAAACCTCCTGCGGCGACGGCGAACACGCGTCGGGCCGCAGGGGCTCCTTCTCCCCAGGGGACACGCCTTTGTCCCGTCGCCCCCGAACGTGCCGCCCTCGCCGCACGGTGGTGCCCTTCGTCGGCCGTCCACTCCCCCACCCCTCCAAAGGACACAGTCCTTCAACAGTCGTGAAACCCTTTGGGGATAGACGGGCCCAAGATTGGGTAAGAGGAGACTGTGGTGGGCGATGACCCCCGGGGAGAGTTCCTAGGGGAAGACGAAGACAGTATGTGGAGAGGGAGGGAGTCGATCCTGGACAGACAGTTTGGAGAGAATGGCAAAGTAGTAGATGTCATATCTAGGGCAGGGGTGCGTGGAACAGGGCGCTTGTGTGTGTGTGTGTGTGTCTGGGTGTGGGTGCGCCCGGGTGCCCAACTTTGGTTAGTTGTCGGGGACGGACATCTGGGTAAACCTTGCCTCACTCCGGTAGGATTGAGAGCTGTGGTCAGGCAAGGGAAACACCATGTTGGTCGGCTTGTCCACCCTGGCCGGCATCGCTGCCTCGGGCGCATCTGCCGCCTCCCGGCTGGTTGGCTGGGTTTTCCCGGCCGGCCCGGCCCGCCGGGATCTGCGTGCTCTCTCACTTCCCCCGCGCGGTGCTGTGACTCGCAGCACAGGCCCACATTCGTCTTCACCCCCTTTGGCTCGGGGAGAGCGAAGAAGAACTCAAGAGCCTCTTGATGAAAGTGAAAGAGGAGAGTGAAAAACTTGGCCTCAGACTCAACATTCAGAAAACTAAGATCGTGGCATCCGGTCCCATCACTTCATGGCAAATAGATGGGGAGACAATGGAAACCGGGAGAGACTTCATTTGGGGCGGGGGCTCCCACAAATCACTGCAGTCGGTGGCCGCGGCCATGAAATTAAAAGACGTCCGCCTCTTGGGAGGAAAGCTATGACCAAGCTAGACAGCATGTCGAAAAGCAGAGACGTGACGCTGCCACGAGGGTCCATCTCGTGAAAGTCACGGTCTGTCCAGCAGTCACGGACAGATGTGAGAGTTGGAGTATAAAGAAAGCTGAGCGCTGAAGAATCGATGCTTTTGAACTGCGGTGTTGGAGAAGACTCTTGAGAGTCCCTTGGACTGCCAGGAGATCCAACCAGTCAATCCCAGAGGAAATGAGTCCTGAATATTGACTGGAAGGCCTGAGGCTGAAGCTGACACTTCAGTCCTCTGGCCACCTGAGGCAAAGGACTGACTCCCTGGAAAAGACCTCGATGGAAGGCAGGAGGAGACGGGGACGACACGACACGCCAGAAGGTGAGATGGTTGGATGGCACCGCCGACTCGATGGACACGAGTTTGAGCAAGCTGCGGGAGTTGGTGATGGCCAGGGAAGCCTGGGCTGCTGCAGTGCACTGAGCGACTGAACCCATCGATACCGATGCCTCCCGGGCGCCGTGGTCCGCCTCCCAGAGCCCACTCAGGACCAGAGCTCACTTGGAGTCACCGGCGGCGCACGGGAGTCACAACCAGCCCGGGACCTGGCACTCAATGGCCAAGCCGCCCAGAGAGGTGGCTGGGCATGCGGGACATGGGAAGGCAGGCGTGTCTGTGGCCACTGGCCCCACTCCCAGAGGCAGATCCCCCTCGCTCGTCTTCGGCTGTGGCCACCGCCGCGGCCGCTGCCGGCCCACGCTGGCGACCACCACAGCCCACGCCCTGACCCCTATCCCCACCCGCCCTGTCCGACCCCACCTCCTCCCCACCACTGACAGCAGGAGAAGCAGCACAAGCCCAGGAGCATCGCCGCCATCGCCGCCGCCACCAGGGGCAGCAGCCGCAGCCCCTCAGGAGGGAGGGGGCGGGGGCTGGGAGGCCTGAGGCGGGTCGTGGTGGCAGCGGCGCGAGGTGGCCAGTGCGGCCAAAAGGTTGGCCCCGGGGGACGGCGGGGGTGGCCTGAATCGTGCTTGGGCTGGAGGTGCAGGGTCCCGGGGCCTCTGTGGCAGCGCTGCGCAAGCGTAGGCTAAAAGGGTGGTGGGGTCGCCGGCGAGGAGATGGGCAGGTGGCGGGCGGAGGGGAAGAAGAAAGGCTTCCCTGACCAGGAATCGAACCCGGGCCGCGGCGGTGAGAGCGCCGAATCCTAACCACTAGACCACCAGGGAGCGTCGGGGCTCGGTCCTCGCCTGCTCCCGCTGAACCCAGCGCCTCCGGGCCGCCCGCCCGCGCCACCGTGGTGCCCACACCCGGCCTTCGCAAGGCAAGGCCAGCCGCCCGCCGCGGCCCTGTCAGTCTGCCTGCCCTGGCGTGCCGTCTTGCTCTCAGCAGCCTCAAAACACTGCGCGCGCCGCCGGCTTCTCGCACACACGCCAAAAGCCGCGCGCCGGCTGCCTGGCTCCCTGCTCCCAGCTCTCTCTGCCCCGAATGCCCCTGCCGGGAGGGCGGCGGAGCTCAGCAAAAGGCCGGCCCGCTGCGTTGGCCGGGAATCGAACCCGGGTCAACTGCTTGGAAGGCAGCTATGCTCACCACTATACCACCAACGCTGCTCAGCCCGGGCCGCCGCCAGACGCCGGCCCCGGGCTCGCCCCAGCACACTCTCGCCGCCGCCGCCGCCGCCGCCGCCGCATCCCTGCCTCGACGCCCGGTCAGCCGGAGGCTCTGCGCCGCCGCCGGCGCCACCGGCAGCCCACCAGCAGCCCCATCCGCGCCAGCTCTACGCAGCGGCCGGGATCCCCCGGCCCCAGCGTCCCCGGGGCGGCGCTCCCGCGGCATTGCGGTCCCCCGGCGTTCGCTCCCCGCCGCGGCCCGCGAAGGCCTCCGTCCTCACCCCCGGGGGGCAACGCGGGGCACGCAGCTTCCAGCAGCCAGCCGGCCAAAGCCCTTCTCCACCGTGCGCTGGGAGAGGCCACTTCCGACGACGACAGGGGGACACTGGAGCCAGCCGCCTGCAGGCGTCCCCGCGCTGTGCCGCCCCGCGCCGCTGGGGCGCGGCGAGCCCAGGAGCCCACTGGGGGCAACCGCTGTGGGCGGGCGGGCCGCAAAACCCGGCTATGGTCGGGCAAGGCCGTGGGGTGGCCAAGGAGGCCGTCGCTCCGCCGTGGCGACCGAGCGCCCGGAGACGACAAAGGGCTCAGGCCGGAGGGCTGCACCGGTAGAGGGGGTCGGCGGTGGCCAGGCCGGGCCCCGCCTGGCCCAAAGGCGGACGGAGGAGACGAAGGGCCCTTGGGGGCCAGGCGGCAGGACAGAGAGCCACCGCGGCCACCAAAAAGGCTGTGTTGCCTCCCCGTCGGGGAATCGAACCCCGGTCTCCTGCGTGACAGGCGGGGATACTCACCACTATACTAACGAGGACGGCGGCGACCGCTCAGCCGCCCGGCCGCTCTCGGGCTTCCGGGCTGCCTGCCCACGCCTCCCCGTGCCCACCACGGGCCCCGACCCGACCGCCCACCAAACCAACCGCCTCAGTCACAGAGGCGGCCCGCGACCCCGACAGGGACCCGGACCCCCCCGGGGCACTGGACACTCCTCGTGCGCGCCGCCTCTTGCCTCCAACGCGGCCATTCCGCCGGGAGAAGGGGGTCCGAGAAGGCAAGCGAGGCTGCGAGGACACGGTGGGCGCGCGCCGGCCCGCGTCTGGCGTGAAGGGGCGCGGGTGAGGAGGGGCCGGTCCGCCAAGGGCCGGGCTGGGTCCGGGGCGCGACCGGCGGCGCAGTCAGGCGCCTCGGCCGGCCCCGTCGCTCACCCACACCAGACGGCCGCCTGCCTGCCTGCCTGCCGGCCTGCCTGCCCGGCGCGGCGCACCGCGCGGCCCGCCACGGGCGCCGCGGCTCGCGCCGCGTCGGGTCTCAGCCAGGCGAGCGGCCACGCGCCCGCCCAGGCCCGCCGTCAGGATGGCCGAGCGGTCTAAGGCGCTGCGTTCAGGTCGCAGTCTCCCCTGGAGGCGTGGGTTCGAATCCCACTCCTGACAAGCCAGCCTTTTGGCCCGCCGCACGAACGCACCCGTCCTCCCCGCGCCACAGCCTTTCTCCACACACACCCGCCCCCTGCCACCTGCACCCCACAACCAGGAACCTTCAGTCCTTCTCAGCGCATCTTTCCTCCTCAGCTGGCTGCGGCTGCAGGTGCTGCTTTTCCGGCCTCCCCGCCTGCCCCTCGCCCACCCTCGCCCACCCTCCCCCTCGCACGGCCCCACCCCCGTCGCCGCCCACGCACGGAGCCCCGCGGCGGGTGGCAAGCCCTCCTCGCTTCGCGGGCGCTGCGACTTCTGCCTGCGGATCGGCCAACTCGCTCTCGCAGCCTTGCTTCCACGTCCGCCCCCCAAGGCCGCTCTCCCGCCGGCCGGCACCCTGTCGGCCGCGCCCGCCCCGCCGGCCCCCCTGCGCCACCCAGCCACACCGAGGCGGCCGAGCCCCCGCCTCGCCGCCAGGGGGCTGCTGCGTGCCCTCCACGCTTCTCCGCCTTGCGGCCTCGGCCGGGCCACACCTGCCGGCCTCCCGCCCGGGACGCGCGCCACGCAGCCTTGCTGCGGGTCGGCGAACACCGGCCTTCCGTGCACGAGCCCGTCCCGGGAAGGGCGCTCGGCTGGGGTGGGAGCGGAAGCCCTTCGTGCCCGTCCAGCCCACCCACAGGCGCCCAGCCCGCGCCCCGGCCGTCGGCGCCACCGCGCCCGTTCCCGGTGGGGAAGCCGCAGCCCGGGCCGGAGCCAAGCCCGGCCTGGCGTGCTCCCTGCCTCAGCCGGCAGTCCCCCGAGCCAGAGGCCGCTCTGCCCAAGGGCCCCTCCTCACCACCACCACCCACCCTGTCAGAGCGGAGCGCCCGGGAGCGCGGTCGGCCAGAGCGCAGGAGCCAGGCTCACACGCCTTTGGGTCCTCGGGCCTTGAGCACCGCTCGGGGCGGCGGCGGGGGCGCCCCGGGGCGTCGCGCTCCCGCGCCCGGCGCAGCCCGCACAGGCCGAGCCCGGGGTCCCGGCCCCCGCCCGCAGTGGCACGCCCCATCGCGCCCCGGCCGGAAAGCCAGCCCACCAGACGGATTTTGAGTCGGGACCCGGCAGGTCGCTGAGAGGAACGCCGGCGCGCGGCTGCGGCGACCACGCAGCGACTGCCTCCGCCTGGGATCCCGGCGCCGGGCAGACGGCGTCGGCGCCTGGGCCCCTCGGGCGACACCGACAGCGTCGCGACGGCCGTGGTCGGCGCAGAAGGCGCGGGACGGGCCGAGTGGGCCGGCGGCACGCCGCCCCGGGGTCCCTCCGAGAGCGCCGCGCCCCGGGGTCCCGCACGGGCCCGGATCCTGGCTTTCAGGGCGGCCGCCCGTCGTCTCCTGCTCCGATGGAGCAGACAGATGCCCACGGGCGAGCGGTGAGCAGTGACGGGTGGGTGGCGGCCAGCGCCTCTGGGGCAGCGTCGGGCGGCGGCGGCCACCGGTGCATGGGTGGTTCAGTGGTAGAATTCTCGCCTGCCACGCGGGAGGCCCGGGTTCGATTCCCGGCCCATGCAACCCCAGCGTCCCCTTTTGGTCCCGCACTGCAGCCCAGAGCCGAGCTAGGTCTGCCCGCTCAAAGGCACTCAAGGAATCGCTCCTGCAACCGCTGGCTGCTACCTGCCGCCCGCTGCCTCTCCCACGCAGCTGCCCACGACCCCTCCCGCCCCCACACACGGTCCTGCTGCCAAGCCGCCGTGGCCCCAAGCCCTGCGGGCTCAGCCGCCCGTGCGCCCAGACACCTCCCTTGTGCTTGCTGGCTTCCTCGCCCGGACCCAGCCGGTGGCTCAGGATTGCGCTGGAAGGCACACCCCACGGCTCTGGCAGCCGCCGGCCCCACCTCTTCACCTTTCCCAACGTCTGTCTCCAAGCTCCTGGCTCACTCTCCCCACACTCCGAGAATCACTCACCCTCCGTTTGCACAGCCAGGAGCAAGGAAGTTGCCACATCTGGCAAGGATACCTCCCTTGTCCCTGGAGGGTCCCTGGAGCATCGTCTTGCAGGAGGAGTTCCTCAGAAGGCCACACACTCCCTCCCGGCCCTGGGCCCAGATCGGTTTCCAACAGCAACGCCCTCACCACCTCACACACCACCCCCTCCCCTGAAAACCTCCTGCCCGTCTCACCTCAGCATCAGCCCTGCTCTGCCAGTAACACCACCTCAGCCTGCGCCCTCACCATGCCCCTGCTCGCCCAAATGCACCCATCCCACCCAACCCCCACCCCGGCTCCCCACTTCCCCCATCTCCGCTACGCCCCCCCCCGCCCCACCCCGCCCGCGCGGGCACACACACACACACACACACACACACGCACACACGCACACGCACACACACACGTCCGGTTCCTCCCCGAGCCATCCCAAATCCTACTCTTGTCAAGGAACCTGCCTTTGCGTTTGTCCCACTGGCCCGTCTCCCCCAGCCCCCACCCCAACCCTTGGCCTGCTCCTTTATCTGCTTCTTCCAACGCGAGTAGAACTGATTTACTTTCCTGGGTTCGTCTCAGGTGCACGGCACAGTGCTTCAGTCCCCTGTTCTTTTCCAGTGGAGGTTAAGGCGAGATACGAATACAGATCTCATGCTACAGAGGAAAGCTTTGTTGCTTATTCTCCTCTGAGTATACTAGTTCCTCTCTCTTGATCCGACTCCAACTTCGTCCGTCCGCTGCCTCTCCCCTTGGGTAGCCCTATGGACGTTTTCTACGTCTGAACGTCGGTTGCCCCTTTGCACATAGATTCATTTGCATTCATTGGCACAGTCCACAGAGCTTTGTCGCTCTCCACCCGACTCACTTCACTCAGTGGACCCCTTCTATGGGTCCGTCCAGCGTTGGGGCCCGTGGCGATGGCCGCTCCTTCTTGGAGGCTGCGTCAGATTCCACGGTACACACATACCTCTTCTTCTCGTGCCGGCCACGTGCCGCCGGGCACTTGGGCGTTCCCAAGTCTCGGCTCAGGCACAGAGGGCTGCGATGACCCTGGGGGATGCCTGCATCTCTTCCCATCAGGGATGTTGTCTTTTCCCGATGGGTACCCGGGATTGGGTTTGCTGGATCATGACATAAGCTCTTCTTTTTCCTATGGCTGGACTGATCCTCGACTGATTGACTTCCAGGGAGCAGTAGTTGTTGTTCTGGAAGTGTAGCTGATCTACACCCTGGTGTCCGTTTCCGCTGGACAGCGTAGTGATTCAGTCCTGTTTGTGTACCATGATTTTTCAGATCGGTTTCCATTACAGGGGGTGACAGGAGATTGGATCCTCTTCCCTGTGGTATCCTGTGTGTCTTTGGTGGTCGTCTCCTTTCTACTCAGCACTAGTACGGTGTATCCGTTGAGCCCGGCTCTTCATTCATTCCTCCGTCCCTGACTTTGCCCTTGGGAAGCCCAAAGCTGCTTTCCTGCCTCTCGGGGGCTGTCGCTGTTTGGCACAGGGATGAATTTGTACCACACTTTCGACTCCACCCATCTGTGATCTTGTCTGTTTGACTTCCCTCAGCAAGGGTCATATTCTGCAGCTCCGGCCGCTGTTGCTGCCAGTGACGCTACGTGACTCTTGTGGACGGCTCAGGGACATCCTGTTCTCTCCCTTTCTCTGACAGCGCATCTTCGTGGGTGAGCCGCTGGGGATGGGCACTAGGGGCTTCTCCCGTCTTGGCTATGGCAAACGGTTCTGCTACGGCCGTGGGGTTTGCATGTGCCTTTCTGAATGAAGAGTTAAGCCTTTCACGGACATGGACCCCGCTCGCCTGTCTCCCGCTTACTTACTTACCTATGTATTCATAGGTAACTTTTGAAAGCTACTCCAAAGTCGTAGTAGCGGTTGTTGTGGAAGTAGAGTGGATTTCCAACACTGT